>NC_052149.1:212889894-214089894 GCF_902713615.1 Scyliorhinus canicula | reverse complement strand
CGCCGAGTTCCCGACGGGTGAGGCCACATGTGACCTATGCTGTCGGGAACTCGGCCGGTCGGGGATGGAGCATCGGGGGGGGGGGGCCTCAGGCAATGTCCTGAACTTTGATTCTCCGGCTGATTGCCAAACGAGATTTCAGCGTCAGCGACTGGAGAATCCAGCTTGTGGTTGTCTGTAAAGTAATTTGTGTGTAGTGAATGGAACCCTGCATCATGGGGATGCTGGCAATCCTAGTCAAAACTGTGTGCTTACTCCGCCTGCTTGACTCGGGCAAAGGAGAATGAATTAGTATATATTAGGAGAACTTGATGGTTAAAGTTATAAGAAGAGTCTAGATAAACTGGGACTTTTTTACTTGAAGCATAGGAGGCTTAGGGGTGATCTTATAAATGTCTGTAAAATAATGAGGGGCACAGATAAGGTAGATAGGCAACATCTTTTCCCAAAGGTAGGGGAGTTTAAAACTGGAGGACATAGGTTTAAGGTAAGAGGGGAGAGATACAAAAGGGTCCAGAGGAGCAATGTTTTCACACAGAGAGTGAACGAGCTGTCAGAGGCAGTAATGGAGGCTGATACAATTTTGTCTTTTAAAACTCATTTTGACAGTTATATGGAAAAGCTGGGTTTCAAGTGTCATGGGCCAAACGCGGGAAATAGGGACTAGCTTAGTGGTTAAAACTAGGCGGCATGGACAAATTGGGCCAAAGGGCCGGTTTTCATTCTGTAAACCGCTATGACTCTAGCACCTATCACACCTCTTCCTGGTGACATTTGTGACTAGATGCATATGTAGAAATATAGCAACAGCAAAATAAATCAATCAGCAATAACTGTCAGTGGTTGATGGCCCCGCCAATAAGTGCTGGTTGGGGAATAGGGGCATCCATCCTCCAGCATGAATGTGTGTTCAGCTACACAAGGCTAAGAAAGGATGCAACAATGCCCATACCACATATTCTGATGTCTGCCATGTCAGAGCTCTGGAAGCTCTCATTGTGCTCAAAAAACAGGCACAAGCGAGCACAATTTCCATTCGTCGTCTCCAAATTAACCAGGGAGAAGGGAGATTAAGAAGCTTCTGCAGTTAAATCCATGGATATGCAGGATTAACTGATGTTCATTGCTGATGCTGTACAACATGTTAAGGTCACTCCACTGGAAGCAGAGCTTCAAAGTCATTTCCAAATTTGAAATGATTCCTAATTCATCAGGGAGTAGAACGAGCCAGGCAGCAAAATGAAACTGGTTTGAAAAAGTTCTGATCACAGAGGTATATAATTGGGGAAGAAATTGATGGCTGAACTGATCTGCATTTCTAAGATTTTGCGATTTGAGATGTCTCAATCTAACCAAAGCTTTCTGCGATTTCTATGTCTCAGTCTAATTTCGATGCTACACACTGTTTCCACGAGTTATCAGGAGGCCCTAGTGACAGGCGTTTGGAAAGATAACTTGATGAGCTGAATGGTCTTTTCTGGCTGCAAGCTTTCTTGTTTTCTTTTGCTCTTAATCCCGCAATTGAAGTTCAGCCTCTGACTTATTGCCAGGTTCTCATGGTTCTGGATCTGAACCGCACAATTAGAAGGCAACCTGTAACCCAGTGCCACATCGCCAGTATGATCTTCCAACACAGGCTAGAAATCAAAAATGATTTACCAATTGTAATTCACTTGCAAATGACTAATTTAACAGAATTAATGTTAGGTTAGGGCAGTGTTTTTCAAAACTGTTTTCCTGAGACCCATTTTTGCCAGCCGGTCGACCTTCGTGACCCACCATTTTTGTTTACTTTTAATGCGACGGTTGAGCCTGCTTGGTCCTCATGATCTGACTTGCTTTGTCATTCAATGTTACATTTCAGTATGGGTTGTTTATCAGATGTCCTGGAGCTCACACCAGCACTGCTTTGTCCTGCAGTGGACTCTACTGCGAAGTTCTCTCCAGCAGATTCAGTTGTGAGATCCTAACCTGTTTATGTCTCTGTCCCTCTCTTCATGAGTCCAAAAAGATCCATCTTCAGTTCTTCACGCAGTCATGTTGCTTGCTGGCAGCTTCAGAACGGAGGAAACTCTCCTCAGTAATTTTGCACCCTGAGTACATGATGTCATTGTACCGGGCGCGTGACCTTGTCTTTGCCACCGCTTCTGGCAGGAAAACAAATAGATTTAAAAAAATATCTGCTCCTGGAACAGCACCCCGACGTACTGCGGAGGTGGTCTGCCCTGCTGGGCTCCAGACCTGCGGACTGCTACATTCGGCTGAGGGGGCATACATGCGTGGGCCGGACGGCATTCTTGAAAGCAGGTCACGACTGCCATTTTTAAAAGCCGGTCGTGCGCGTTGGGCACTTCTTCCCTTGATCGGGAATGCTGCGACCGATCGCTCTGACACCCGCCTGCAACCCACCCACAGGTCGCGACCCTGAGTTTGAAAATGATTGGGTTCGGGGGGAGTAGATCACATTTAAGTTATTGCTGAGGCCACAACCTGCACCCGCACAGGACCTTTGGGGTGGGAATGATTGTATTCCCAGTGTCCCTTGCGCAATACAGGCTTCCCCACTGAGGGAGTTGGGAAGCTTAATTAACATTGTGTATAAGGTCGGCCAATCCGGGATCAGCCTCCTCAGACCTGGTTGTGTATTACTGGGAGCAGTGTACCTTAAACCTTGTAAATAACCCTTTATTCCATTTGTTACAACTCGGTGTGGACTTCCCGTATCTTCACAAAAATATGGAAGAGTTCGATCAATAGTGTTGATACTTCAAAAGTTGGTTGCAAATGCTTTGAGATGCCCTGAGGTCATTAAAAAAAAAAATGTTGTCCAATTAAACGGCAATTTATCATGGCCAATCCACCTATCCTGCACATCTTTGGGTTGTGGGGGTGAGATCCACGCAGACACGGGGAGAATGAGCAAACTCCATACAGACAGTTATTCGGGGCCTGGATCAAACCGGGGTGCTCGGCGCCATCGGGCTAACCCCCCCCCCCCCCCCCCCCCACCGCCCCCACCGCCCCCACCGCCCCCACCCAGAGATGCCCTGAGATCATGAAATGTGTTAGGGTGTTGACAGAGTAAACACTGACAAACTTTAGCGGCAGTTGGGGAATCCAAACTATGGGGTGCAAAGTCTCAGGGAAAAGGGCCAATCATTTAAGTCTGAAATGAGGAGTTGTTATTTTAGTCAAAGAGTTGTGAATCTTTGGAACTCTCTACCCCAGAGTGTTCTGGGTGCCTCTTTGTTGAATACATTCAAGACTGGGTTAGCCAGATCTTTAGTTCAAGGTAAAGATAGATAGTTTTTTGAAGAATAAAGGAACAAAGAGTTATGGTGTTCGGGCAGGAAAGTGGAGCTGAGTCCACAAAATATCAGCCATGATCTCATTGAATGGCGGAGCAGGCTCGAAGGGCCAGGTGGCCTACTCTTGCTCCTAGTTCTTATGTTCTTAGTCTCTCAGGGAATTAAGGGATTATGGGAAGAGAGTGAGAAAATGGAGTTGAGGCCCACGATCAGTTACGATTGGATTGAATGTCAGAGCAGCCTGGATGGACCATATGGTCTACCCCTGCTCCTATTGCTTGTGTTATATAAAAGGAAATTCTTCATCTTTTAGCCATGTGACTGCTCCTGAAATGACGAGTAGTGCTTATTGTCACCCGTAATGAGTACTGAACCACTGAGTTACTTCCTCTTTTAATTCTGTTTGTGATTTGAAAATACTTAGCTCGACCTGCAAGAAACATATGCATTGTAACAGGTGGTTTTCATTTCAACAAAGATTTAAAATACCTGACATGATGATCTGAGAAATAACCATTTTAATTAATTCTTACAGTTGCTGTTTACTGACTGGATATGGCTTTTCTTTTCTGTAATAATGATATACTTTCTGAAAGAATGTTGCGTATAACACAGCTAGATGTTTAGCAACGTAACTCATTATCTTTGAGGGCCCTGAGAAATGTTAAAATATTTATCTTGGGTCCTTAAAAGAGCTGGAGTAAAGACAGTGGCTGAACAAATTGTACAAGTTTAGTGGAACAATAGGCCTGATGGATCTAAGACTCTTTCTTTCTCCACGTTGTCCATTTGTTCTTGTTATATTTCTTTGTTGCCTCGAAGAGAAAAGTTATGGAAGTGCCCACATTCTGGATTTAAAACACGATAAGAGGTTTACTAATGGTGTTGCTCAATACAATCAAGGTGGTGATCTACCCAAAGCCCATTCACTCTGCTGATGTCACTACACATCATGTTATGCATAACCAGAAGGGATGTATTCCCAGATACATAATAATTCTCATTACCACCTAAAGGGTAGAAAAAGATATTTGACTGCAGGTACCAGCAAAAGGAACCCTAGCTAAGTTAACTGTCCCTTATTTTCTTACATTGCAAGTGCACACTCTGGTTACATGTATGCTAAGTGAGACACAGAATATTAATGTGTTTTCCTAATTGTATGTTATAATATCCTTTAATTGGGAAAAACAGCTTGTTACATTCAGCTTAATGGGGCAAATTTTTAGTTTAAGCATTCAATGGGGCTGGTTTAGCTCACAAGGCTAAATCGCTGGCTTATAAAGCAGACCAAGCATGCCAGCAGCACGGTTCGATTCCCGTACCAACCTCCCCGGACAGGCGCCGGAATGTGGCGACTAGGGGCTTTTCACAGTAACTTCATTGAAGCCTACTCGTGACAATAAGGGATTTTCATTTCATTTCAATGGGCAATGGTACATCCACTGTTTACCTGGTGTCACCTCTTAGAACATACAGTGCAGAAGGAGGCCATTCGGCCCATCGAGTCTGCACCAACCCACTTAAACCCTCACTTCCACCCTATCCCTGTAGCCCAATAACTCCTCCTTACCTTTTTGGTCACTAAGGGCAATTTATCATGGACAATCGACCTAACCTGCACGTCTTTGTACTGTGGGAGGAAACCGGAGCGCCTGGAGGAAGCCCACGCAGACACGGGGAGAACGTGCAGACTCCGCACAGACAGTGACCCAAGCCGGGTATCGAACCTGGGACCCTGGCGCTGTGAAGCCACAGTGCTAATCACTTGTTCTACCGTGCTGCCCTCTTGTGAGGTCTCAGCCATTTTTAGGCCTGGATCTCATTTGTAAGACGTTGGCCGTCTGTGCATGTCAAAATGGCACACTGATTCAGGAGGGTGGGGAACTTTGCTTGGTCCATATGGAATCAGTAAGAAGTCTTACAACACCAGGTTAAAGTCCAACAGGTTTGTTTCAAACACGAGCTTTCGGAGCACGGCTCCTTCTTCAGGTGAATGGAAAGGCTTGTTCCAGAAATGTTTATATAGACACAGTCAGAGATGCCCCGGAATGCGAGCACCTGCAGGCAATCAAATCATCAAAGATGCAGAGAGAGAGGTAACTCCAGGTTAAAGAGGTGTGAATTGTCCCAAGCCAGTTCAGTCGGTAGGCCTCTGCAAGTCCAGGCTTGTTGGTGGGGGCCGAATGTAATGCGACATGAATCCCAGATCCCGGTTGAGTCCGCATTCATGCGTGCGGAACTTAGCTATAAGTTTTTGCTCAGCAATTTTGCGTTGTCGCGTCTCCTGAAGGCCTCCTTGTAGAATGCTGACCCGGAGATCAGAGGCTGAATGTCCTTGACTGCTGAAGTGTTCCCCAACTGGAAGGGAACAGTCCTGCCTGTTGATAGTCGCACGATGCCCGTTTATTCGTTGTCGCAGTGTCTGCATGGTCTCACCAATGTACCACGCTTCGGGACATCCTTTCCTGCAGCGTATGAGGTAGACTACATTGGTCGAGTCGCACGAGTATGCGCCGCGTACCTGGTGGGTGGTGTTTCCACGTGTAATGGTGGTGTCCATGTCGATGATCTGGCATGTCTTGCAGAGATTACCCTGGCAGGGTTTTGTGGTGTTGTGGTTGCTGTTCTGAAGGCTGGGTAATTTGCTGCAAACAATGGTTTGTTTGAGGTTGCGCGGTTGTTTGAAGGCCAGTAGTGGGGGTGTGGGGATGACCTTGGCAAGATGTCCATCCTCGCTGATGATGTGTTGGAGGCTGCGAAGAAGATGTCGTAGTTTCTCCGCCCCAGGAAAGTACTGGACGACGAAGGGTACTCTGTCAGTGGTGTCCCGTGTTTGTCTTCTGAGGAGGTCGGTGCGGTTTTTTGCTGTGGCGCGGTGGAACTGTCGATCAATGAGTCGAGCGCCATATCACGTTCGTACGAGGGCATCTTTCAGTATCTGTAGGTGTCTGTTGCGCTCCTCCTTGTCTGAGCAGATCCTGTGTATACGGAGGGCTTGTCCATAGGGGATGGCTTCTTTAATGTGTTTCGGGTGAAAGCTGGAGAAGTGGAGCATCGTGAGATTATCTGTGGGCTTGCGGTAAAGCAAGGTGCTGAGGTGACCGTCCTTGATGGAGACGAGTGTGTCCAAGAATGGAACTGAATTTGGAGAATAGTCCATGGTGAGTTTGATGGTGGGATGGAACTTATTGATGTCATCGTGTAGTCGTTTCAGTGATGTCTCGCCGTGGGTCCAAAGGAAAAAAATGTCATCGATGTATCTGGTGTATAGCATCGGTTGAAAGTCCTGTGTGGTGAGGAAGTCCTGTTCAAACTTGTGCATGAAGATGTTGGCATATTGAGGTGCAAATTTGGTCCCCATGGCTGTTCCGTGCGTCTGGATGAAGAATTTGTTGTCGAAGGTGAAGACGTTGTGGTCTAGAATGAAACGGATGAGTTGCAGAATTGCGTCTGGAGATTGGCAGTTGTCGGTGTTGAGGACTGAGGCTGTTGCAGCAATGCCGTCGTCATGGGGGATGCTGGTGTAGAGTGCCGAGACATCCATTGTGACGAGGAATGTTCCTGGTTCAACTGGTCCATGGGTGCTGAGTTTCTGTAGGAAGTCCGTCGTGTCGCGACAGAAGCTGGGTGTACCTTGTACGATGGGTTTCAAGATGCCCTCGATGTGGCCAGAGAGGTTCTCACACAGGGTCCCATTGCCTGAAACGATAGGACGGCCTGGTGTGTTGGCCTTGTGTATTTTCGGGAGGCAGTAGAGATCTCCAATGCGGGGATTACGTGGGATGAGAGCACGTAGGGTGTTCTGAAGGTCTGGATCTAAGGTCTTGATCAGTCTGCTGAGTTGGCGGATGTGTTCCTTGGTTGGATCTGCGGGTAACTGCCTGTAGTGTTCCTGGTTGTCGAGTTGTCGGTATTCTTCTTCAGAACAGCAACCACAACACCACAAAACCCTGCCAGGGTAATCTCTGCAAGACATGCCAGATCATCGACATGGACACCACCATTACACGTGGAAACACCACCCACCAGGTACGCGGCGCATACTCGTGCGACTCGACCAATGTAGTCTACCTCATACGCTGCAGGAAAGGATGTCCCGAAGCGTGGTACATTGGCGAGACCATGCAGACACTGCGACAACGAATAAACGGGCATCGTGCGACTATCAACAGGCAGGACTGTTCCCTTCCAGTTGGGGAACACTTCAGCAGTCAAGGACATTCAGCCTCTGATCTCCGGGTCAGCATTCTACAAGGAGGCCTTCAGGAGACGCGACAACGCAAAATTGCTGAGCAAACACTTATAGCTAAGTTCCGCACGCATGAATGCGGACTCAACCGGGATCTGGGATTCATGTCGCATTACATTCGGCCCCCACCAACAAGCCTGGACTTGCAGAGGCCTACCGACTGAACTGGCTTGGGACAATTCACACCTCTTTAACCTGGAGTTACCTCTCTCTCTGCATCTTTGATGATTTGATTGCCTGCAGGTGCTCGCATTCCGGGGCATCTCTGACTGTGTCTATATAAACATTTCTGGAACAAGCCTTTCCATTCACCTGAAGAAGGAGCCGTGCTCCGAAAGCTCGTGTTTGAAACAAACCTGTTGGACTTTAACCTGGTGTTGTAAGACTTCTTACTGTGCTCACCCCAGTCCAACGCCGGCATCTCCACATCATATGGAATCAGACAGTGGTCAAGGGCTGGCCAAAAGTGAAAGATAAATATTTCTTGTTTCCATTTCCTGAACGGCCTCCAATGGTCCCTTTAAAAACTATGAGCTAACATCAGAACAAAAGGGCAGAGCATGCTGCTCCATTTGTACCTCAAAATTACAATTAGACGCCTTTGTATACAATTGGATCCCTGTTTGCACATTAAAATTTGCTTTCTGTCTGAAACCAGAAGGTGCTTTTCTCAGGGCGCTCCTCATAATGTCTGCAGCTGAAGCGGCAGTGTAAATGGGTGGCTAGTGACACAACAACATTTTCAAGCTGCCACCGTCCCATTTGCATTAGACAGAGGAATTTAAAGTAGGCCAATCTATGTTTTAACATTGGGCTCACCTGCCTATTCCAGGAGTTCTTTACACAGGCAGAATGGAGCATGCTAAGTGATAACACAGTCAAGTAACCCAGTGGAATATGCGATGGGAGAGGCAGCAGCCTGGGCAGTGAGATAGGGTACTGTAAGAGACCCACTTCCACGGATTTCATTAGTGAAGACAAAAAGTATTTCTCGGTGAGAATGGCTGCAGCTAGCTCTCAAAATGCCTCTGCCCAGGGGTCTTTCTCACCATGGGCTGATTCCACACTCGGGGTGGAATTCAACCAAAAAACTCTAAAGGCACGATCCTCCGGCCACGCTGTGCCGGAAATGCGGCTGGCCGCAGCACAGCATGGCCGTTGAAAGCTAGGAGACCCCGCTCCTGGGATCTGCCCGACTCGAAATGCTTCGCAAGATTCAGTGCCATCTCGTGAGATGTTGCAAGGTGAATCCTGCCACGATGGCCAGTCGGCCAACGCTGGGATTGGGAAACACGATTGGGCAGTGAATCTCGTGCCAGCACAAAATCGTGGCTGAAGCTCGGCGCCAAATGGAATGCCATGATCCGGCTCCTCGACAGCGGTGTGAATGTGTTCTACGCCACACATGAATGTGGCCTTGCAGATTTTACAGTAAGTGTCGTTGGCACATCATTAACGGGCCAGCCCCAGCATTCTCCGGTCCTCCAGTGATACTCTGCCTCTACCAGGAGGAATTACTGCCGCTGAGATTCACTTGTGCTATATAACTTCGGAAAGGAGGCGCTATGGCTGCTGAGGGAGTGGGAGGAGGTTCACAAAAGTGCAACCAGTGCTGCCACTCACTGGGGGAGGGGTCTTCCAAGGCCAAGGGGATAGCGAGAGGTGGCCAGGGGATGGGCCGTGGGGTCGGGTGACCTCCCCGAGACTGGCATGCCCATGGACGGCTTGCCATTGCTGTGGCCTGCAAGGCAGCCATCTCTCTATACACCCCATTCACCATGGTCTGTGGTTGCGCAGAGCAGCACCTGCTGTTTGGTTTTCCCACCCCCCCCTCCTCCCCCATACATGGTCGCCACCCTGCTGGTGGGGCATCACACTGCCCACCTGAGGAGGATGCCCACAATAGATCCCAAAGGAAGGTGCCAGACAGGGGCTGCAGGGAGTACAGCTGGCATGTGTAGGGCCAGCCACCGGTAACCCTGCCGGCAGGGTTGAGTACCGGACCAGAGGCTCCCCTTGTGCCAGGCACTGACGGGGCCAGGGGTGCGGTGCGGACGGCAGATTGCCAGGGGGAATGGCCGGGGGGTGGGTTTGGGGATGGGACAAGAGGGGAGGTTGGGAAGCGGACAACTAGAGGCAGGAGCTGCAATGCAGATCAGGGCCACCATGTGCCCCATTGGGCCTGAGTGAACACCATGCTAACAAGTCCGCACTTTACCCCCTGCAGACAATATCCAACCAGGCATGGTTGCCATCACCCAAGCTGTCACAGAGAAGATCAGGGAATGGCCTCTTGATCCACATAAATCCTAGCTTGTAGCCCTTCAATTTTTCCATTCATCACAGAAGATGCCCTTGCATTTTCTTATCAGTTCAGGCAGTCCCCCTTCTTGGACTTGAAAAATCTTGTCCCAATTGAACTTGATTTCTTTATGCCAATCCCCGCTGAGAAGGCGTGATGCTTCACCCATCACTATTTTCACTGGGAGCTCGGTAATTTGAAAATGAAATGAAATGAAAATCACTTATTGTCACAAGTAGGCTTCACATGAAGTTACTGTGAAAAGCCAATTCCGGCGCCTGTTCGGGAAGGCTAGTACGGGAATTGAACCATACTGCTGGCCTGCCTTGGTCTGCTTTCAAAGCTAGCGATTTAGCCCTGTGCTAAACCAGCCCTTTGTTGTCCATAGCTAACAGGTACCATTGTGGAACCTTTTATTCCTATATTTTCTTCCATACAGGTTTTCAACTTGGTAGAAGTGCCCTTCAAGTTCAATGGCTGGACTCTCTCTTAGGCACTGAAATGGCTGTTCGCCCATCACAGTGGCTGACGCCCCTGTATTGATACCCCTTTATCCACTTCCATTTTAAGAGGTTTCCTTTTTTTTTTAAGCACTTTTATTGATTTTTGTTTGTATTTATAACAAAAAGAAAAGATAAGAAGACACAGAAAACATTTACAGAAACACGAGGCATATTAACAGTAAAATCCAACTGACCGGTTACAACAATCATACCATTAACTATACACATGCTACCCCATTGTAGTGAAACATACTAGGGGTGTGATCGAGGTAACAAAAGTGTAGCCTATTAGTCACAGTGGCAGCATCCCTCCCCCCGTTTTTGGTTTGCTCGTCACAAACAGGTCTCCAAAGAGGCTGGTGAATTGCCTCCATATATTTTGGAAGCCTTCTTCCAATCCCCTGATGGCGAATTTTATTTTATCCAATTTGAGAAATTCCGCCAAGTGGGCCAGCCAGTTTGCAGCCTTGGGTGGCTCTGCTGATCTCCAGATGAACAGTCTCTGGCGGGCAATCAGGGGGGCAAAGACTGGGGTGCCTGCCCCGACTCATAAAGAGCTCTGGCTGTTCTAACACCCCGGAGACTGCCATGGCTCCACACTCACCCCCACAATCCTGGACATGGCTTTGAAAAAGGTGGTCCCGTACTCGACAAGTTTGGGGCAGGATCAGAACGTGTGGGTGTGGTTGGCTGGGCCTCCATGGCACTGTTCACATTTGTCCTTCACCTCTAGGAAAAACACACTAATTTGTGTCCTGGTCATGCGTGCCCTGTGCACTTCCTTTAGCTGTGTTAGGCTCAGCTCTGCGCATGAGTAGGTGGAGTATGTTCTATGCAGTTCTTCGATCAAGAGTCCTCCTCTCTCCATGTCCTGCTTCTCCCCCACCTTTCCAGTGTCTCGTCCAGTGGAGTCCTTACCTCCTCTAACATTTGTCCGTACATGTTGGCGCAGTTCCTGCCCCCAAATTCATCCACTGCCAGCATTCTGTCCTGTAGGGTGCGTCCAGGTAGCTGGGGGAATGTTGCGGTCTCTTTGTGGAGGAAGTCCCTCAGTTGTAGGTGTCAGAGCTCGTTCCCTTTCAGGAGTTGGAGATTTTCTGTTAGTTCCCCCAGGGCCGCTACTCTGTTGTCCACTTACAGGTCTCCTACTGTCAGTATCCCTTCGCCCTGTTTTCATGTTCTGAAGGAGGCATCTATTGTTGCCGGGGTGAATTTATGATTTTTGCATATGGGGGCTGTAGTGGACATTGCACCAAGATTGAAATGGTGGCTGAGCTGGCTCTAGGTCCTTAGCGTGGCCACCACCACCAGGTTTCTCGAGTATTTGGCTGGAGGGAATGGGAGTGGGGCCATCGTTAGTGCTCGGGGGGATGTCCCCATATAGGAGGTCTCTTCCATTCACATCCATTCCACCCCCAACTCTCTCATCCACCCCCATACCCTTTCTGCATTTGCCACCCAGTGGTGGAATAAGAGGTTTGACAGCACAAGGCCCCCATGTTACTTTTCCTTTGTAAGATGCTTTTACGGATTCAGAGGTTTCCCCGCCCACACAAACGGCATAATTAACTTATCCACCTTGGTGAAGAAGGCCTTGGGGATGAAGATTGCAAGGGAGATCTGAATAGGAAGAGGAATCTTGGCACCACATTCATTTTTATTGCTTGCACTCTTCCCACCAGGATGAGCGGGAGTGAGTTCCACCTCTGCAGGTCTCTCTTTACCTCCTTAAACTGACCAGATTCAGAAGTGCGGTTACCTCCAGGTTGGTAACATTTCCCTTTAAACATTACTGACTGATAACCTCGCTTATTCTATACCTTTTTCTTTTGTCAGTGGTTAAATTAATTGTGTCCCTTTTGTGCTTTCCCTCTTTGATAATTTGGCGCCATGGTTGGCTGCAGTTTGCTGCTCTAACTGGTGAACAGCGTCATTTTGTGTGCTCTGCAGCTCTTGTGCACCTTTTTCAGTGCTTCCCATGGCCAGTGCTAACTCCATTACTCATTTGAAATTAATGCTAACCTCTGCAAGCAATCCACATTGAATAGCATAATTTTTCATGCCACAGACTAATCTATCCAATAACATGTCGTTTAGGATAGAACATAAGAACATAAGAACATAAGAACTAGGAGCAGGAGTAGGCCATCTGGCCCCTCGAGCCTGCTCCGCCATTCAGTTAGATCATGGCTGATCTTTTGTGGACTCAGCTCCACTTTCCGGCCCGAACACCATAACCCTTAATCCCTTTATTCTTCAAAAAACTATCTATCTTTACCTTAAAAACATGTAATGAAGGAGCCTCAACTGCTTCACTGGGCAAGGAATTCCATAGATTCACAACCCTTTGGGTGAAGAAGTTCCTCCTAAACTCAGTCCTAAATCTACTTCCCCTTATTTTGAGGCTATGTCCCCTAGTTCTGCTGTCACCCGCCAGTGGAAACAACCTGCCCGCATCTATCCTATCTATTCCCTTCATAATTTTAAATGTTTCTATAAGATCCCCCCTCATCCTTCTATATTCCAACGAGTACAGTCCCAGTCTACTCAACCTCTCCTCATAATCCAACCCCTTCAGCTCTGGGATTAACCTAGTGAATCTCCTCTGCACACCCTCCAGCGCCAGTACGTCCTTTCTCAAGTAAGGAGACCAAAACTGAACACAATACTCCAGGTGTGGCTGCACCAACACCTTATACAATTGCAACATAACCTCCCTAGTCTTAAACTCCATCCCTCTAGCAATGAAGGACAAAATTCCATTTGCCTTCTTAATCACCTGTTGCACTTGTAAACCAACCTTCTGTGACTCATGCACTAGCACACCCAAGTCTCTCTGAACAGCGGCATGCTTTAATATTTTATCGTTTAAATAATAATCCCGTTTGCTGTTATTCCTACCAAAATGGATAACCTCACATTTGTCAACATTGTATTCCATCTGCCAGACCCGAGCCCATTCACTTAACCTATCCAAATCCCTCTGCAGACTTCCAGTATCCTCTGCACTTTTCGCTTTACCACTCATCTTAGTGTCATCTGCAAACTTGGACACATTGCCCTTGGTCCCCAACTCCAAATCATCAATGTAAATTGTGAACAATTGTGGGCCCAACACGGATCCCTGAGGGACACCACTAGCTACTGATTGCCAACCAGAGAAACACCCATTTATCCCAACTCTTTGCTTTCTATTAATTAACCAATCCTCTATCCATGCTACTACTTTACCCTTAATGCCATGCATCTTTATCTTATGCAGCAACCTTTTGTGTGGCACCTTGTCAAAGGCTTTCTGGAAATCCAGATATACCACATCCATCGGCTCCCCGTTATCTACTGCACTGGTAATGTCCTCAAAAAATTCCACTAATTTAGTTAGGCATGACCTGCCTTTTACGAACCCATGCTGCGTCTGCCCAATGGGACAATTTCTATCCAGATGCCTCGCAATTTCTTCCTTGATGATAGATTCCAGCATCTTCCCTATTACCGAAGTTAAACTCACTGGCCTATAATTTCCTGCTTTCTGCCTACCTCCTTTTTTAAACAGTGGCGTCACGTTTGCTAATTTCCAATCCACCGGGACCACCCCAGAGTCTAGTGAATTTTGGTAAATTATCACTAGTGCATCTGCAATTTCCCTAGCCATCTCTTTTAGCACTCTGGGATGCATTCCATCAGGGCCAGGAGACTTGTCTACCTTTAGCCCCATTAGCTTGCCCATCACTCCCTCCTTAGCGATAACAATCCTCTCAAGGTCCTCACCTGTCATAGCCTCATTTCTATCAGTCGCTGGCATGTTATTTGTGTCTTCCACTGTGAAGACCGACCCAAAATACCTGTTCAGTTCCTCAGCCATTTCCTCATTTCCCATTATTAAAACTCCCTTCTCATCCTCTAAAGGACCAATATTTACCTTAGCCACTCTTTTTTGTCTTATATATTTGTAAAAACTCTTATATATTTGATAGCTCCAATACTCCAACAATTGCTTCAGAAATCATCCAATTTCCCAATGGAAAATGGCTGACGGGTGACCTAATAGAGGTTGTTAAAAATTATGAAATGTTTTGGGAGGCAGTTTCCTTTCATGGGAAAGAACATAACAAGGAGTCAACAATGTAAAAAAATCACCAAGGTATCCGATTCGGATGGAACATCTTCAGCAAAAGAATGGGAAGTATGTGGAATTCCCTACCACATGGAATGCTTGTATGGGATTGCATTTAAGGGTAAACTAGACACGCATATGAGAGAGAAGGGAACAGATAGTTCCAATGTGAGATTTAAAGGAGATGAGATGGGAGGTGGCTCAAATGGAGCATAAACACCGACATGGACTGAGTGGGCCTATCGGCCTGTTTCTATGCCGCGGATGCTATATAATCCTATAAAACGTGAGTACTGTTGAAAAGAGAGACATCTTGTTGAAGATTTTCATCTTGCATTGACCTGGACAAACACAAGAATGTTTGACAATCACAACAATTTAAAGTACAGGAGAAATGGATGCTGATCAGTTGGCAAGTTGGCTCTGATTGGCTGAGGTGTTGCCATGATGAAAGCAACAGGTATGATAGGTTCTCCATGCTTCCAGGTAATTCAAACAGATACAAAGCTTGAAAACATTCCCTTTGTTTGCTGAGAATGTTGTCCTGTGTATGACTGCATGGCATTTCTAGAAAGCGTAAATAAGCCATGTTACGAACTCGCCTAATTATCCTAAATTGGTTGTTAGCAGCCAGGTTATTCAGCAAGTGGTGCCTAATCGCAGAATCACATAACAGAAGATGTTTTGGTTTGGATTTTGTAAACATGGGTTGGTCTAGTGCGTCTGTAATCTGTTGTGAACAGGCAGAGGAACATGTTTGATTGAAGTGGCCAGGTGCTGCAATGTACGGCCTAATCCTACAGACATCCATGAACGAGTGAAAATTAGATCATGCATAATTTCCTCAGAGGATGCTCCCAAATCACGTATTTTTGTGGGAAAAGCACATGACAGAAATACATTTATGAGTTCTCACAAAACTGGTACAGTTTTTAATCGTTGGAGCAGATAATAATATTGATTGAGGGTGTGAGACACAGGAAAGCCCTGAAAAAAACAGATTTAATATAATAATAAAATGATGGTTCATGTTTAAAAGAATAGTTGAATGATAGTTATGACCTGACAAGGTAGAATTGCATGGAAAACAAGACTCAGTGGTGTAGTTATCATTGTAATTTAGTGTAAAGGGAGAGAGGAATAAATCCTGTTACCCTTGGTTGAAAGTTAAGCCCCAAACCTTTCCTCTACTCCACTGTATTCCTCAGGGTGCCACAAACCTTCAGTAAGAGTTGGTGCAGACAGACTGTACTTGGCATAATAATGCATGCGCTGACTGACAAACGCCTGTAGTCTGCATTGAAACTCATAAGTGCCCATATATAGCCTCGCTAAGCTGACCATATGAGTTGCTGTTTCTTAAAGATATTAAACAATATCCTATTCCTTCATTAATTTGACAATTACAGATGTATGGCTACTGCTCTCTTTGCCTGGCTGAGGGTAGCTTTATTAACATTAGGCACAAGAATGCAGGTTCAGGTAATGAAAATGGCTTACTGAAAAAATTGACTTTCTACATGAATTTACGGGTCTCAGTTTCAGCTTGCAAGCAGTTCCCAAATTCCCAAGCTTCAGTTAACCTTGGAGACAAAAACAATTTCCCATTTAAAACAGTCATAATTAATGGGTTCATATCTCCAATAAGATGGCCAGGCATCATGTGCATTGTTCATTGTTTCATTATTAACGAAGAAATATATAAAACAATCTTCTTTGCAACAAATCCAAAGTAACATAAAGGCTAATAATAACTATGGTGCAATAATTTCATGGGAAATGTCTAATGGATAGTTTTGCTGACTTTGTTATTCTGTGTGACATGGCGGCACAGTGGTTAGCATTGCTGTCTCAGAGCACCAGGGACCCAGGTTTGATTCTAGCCTTGGGTAACTGTGGATTTTGCACATCTCCCCTTGTCTGCGTGGGTTTCCTTCAGGTGCTCCGGCCTCCTCCCAAAGACCAAAGATGTGTAGGTTATGTGGGTCTAGGTAGTGTGCTCTTTCAGAGGATTGATGCAGACTCGATGGGCTGAATGGCCTCCTTCTGGACTGAAAAGATTCTATGGGAAATCATCAGGCAGGTTTTATTTGCATTGCAAATGGACTAACAGATAATCACGACATGAAACCTATTCAGTAGCAACCTGTTTTCAATAATTGTGCATTGTTTATTGTCCTTCACCATCGAAAAACCCATGGACAACAATATGAGCACACTTTGCTCATCGCCCGTTGGCAAGTAGGAAAATCATTCAGAAAGTATTATAAAAAACACCGCTTTATGAGCACCTTTCAGACCAGAATATTTGGCATTTGTAAACGATCACTATTTTCATGGAAAGAACAGAAAAGTGTGCTCTCTGTAAACACTGTAATATATCATGGATTGAGATTATGGCGGAAGTGGTAGGTAGTTCCAATTGGTAACTCTACAAGTGAGGCTGTCTGGATAACTCATTATGACAGCCATGCAGGAGCATGATCACTCACACACATGGAGATTTTGATCATGCTTCACCAGCCACTATAGGTACGCTGTGTGAAAGCAACTGGGTTGTAAATGAAAGAAACGAATATGGTTCAATATGTTTGCAATTTCTAGTACAAGAATGTTCAAGGGCACTTGTTCGGTCAAACAACTCACAGCAATAACTGTGGAAATAAATAACAGAATTGGCTGGTGTATTACTTGGGTGTTAATGATAATAATTACCTGTCCTCCTTGTTCAAACAATAATTTGTAATCAAGATTTTCAAATATAATTTTTCACCAGCAGTAAGTTTTGTTATTTAATGGATATTAAATATAATCATGCAAATTAAACAGCTTATTAACTGGAAACAAATAACTAGACCTTTGTTAATATTCTGATCTATCTGAGTACCATGCTTGGTAAATACATGTCATATTCATAATTTTAAACATGGATTGTATTCAGTATATAATTTTCTGGAACTGGCTCTTCTTTCTACAATTGAACAATAATAGGCAGCTAAGCTGGCTGATGAGAGTCAGGGAACATTTGCAATTTTTGCATGAAGGACAAATCTAGAGTAGGCAGGAAGAAACATTTTCTCTGGGTGGAGGGATCAATGCCCGGGGGTCATAGATTTAAGTAAGGAGCAGAAGGTTTAGAGGGGATGTGAGGAAAGGCTTTTCATCCAGGTGGTGGTGGGAGTCTTGAACACACTGCCTGAATAGGTGGAGACAGAAACCCTCATATACATTTAAGTAGCAAATTGAGTGCACTTGTGTTGCCAAGGTTATAGGTCACGTTCTGGAGAATGGAATTAGAATAGTTAGGTGATTGTTTTTGATTGGCAGATATGTGATGGGCCGAAGGGCCTTTTATGTACAGTAGACCTTGATGACTCTATGAATGCCTCACGTCTCCGGAAAGTTCCTAATTGATTGCCAATGGGTGTGCTATCTCCTTGAATGGATACACTGAGATGAAAACCATCCGTGGAATTTACAACCTTTATTGTTTGTGGTCTGGGAGTCAGTGGTGCTGTGGTGTCACTGGTATAGTAATCCCGAGGCCAAAGGTAATGCTCTGGGGACCCGGGTTCAGATCCCACGATAGCAAAATTCAAATTCAATAAAAAATGTGGAATTAAAATCTAAAGATCACCCTGAAACTATTGTAGATTGTCTGAAAACCCCATCTAGTTCACTAATATTCTTCAGGGAAAGGAGTCTGCTTTACTACTTGGTCTGGTCCACATATGGTTCTAGCAATGTGGTTTCATTGCCCCTTAAGAGCAATAAATGCTGGTCCAACCAGTGACTCCAGTAACCCACAAAAGGAACAAATTTAGAGTACCCAAAGTTCAAAATCTATGAACTCCTAGGCTTGCTGCCTCTAAGTTCGAAATTTAACGATGAGAGTTGTAGTGAAACCAGTCAACTCATAAGTAGGTGTGAATGGCCACAATCCACTCTCCATTGCATTGGTTTCCTACTTTAAATCATTCTGGGTGACCAATAAATGTACAGGTGATCTGGCCAGAACTACAAATAACAAATCTCATTACTCCAAGAAATAAGGGAGACACCAGTCAATGTGGCAACAACACATAAAGAGCCAGCAGCAGAGGGTTCTACAACAAGTAAACGTTTAAAAACTAGACACTACAGCATCTTGAAGTCTCCAGGCGTGTTCCGTCTCAAGTCCACCTGGACAGAAACCTGACCTCCTGGTAATAAGACTACAAAGCAACTGCTGAAAATCCATCTCTGAGGAAATCCTGAACCAATTCCAATGCATCATTCCAGCTATTGAATCTACTTAGACCACACTTCTGGTGTGAAGGCACCTTATTTACTGGCCTGCAAAACATGCTTTTTCTCGATAAGCAAAAGCACATGTATTATCCACTATTCATTTGTTCATGACATGTAAAAGTGCACTTTCTCTTTCTCTCCTGTACATTTGTGTTTCAGTGCAGAGTGAGTAACCTCTGTGGTAACTGCGTGAATAAATCATCCTCTTTATTTAACTGCATGAAAGCTTGCTGCTGGTTGAACATATCAACCACACACTCAGGGGTTGAGAAACACACATATCTCTCTTTTCAAAAGGACGTTGATCAAAGAGAGAAATGGAAAGAAATTAAGGATTTCAGTTCTCTCGCATCCCCTTCCATTGCCATTGAAAGAAAAACAGAATTTACCCAATTCTGCGAGGTAGAAGCAAAAGTGCAAGACGTATGAACTTATATGAACAGGGGTAGGCCCCGCTGCCCCTCGAGCCTATCCCACCATTCAATGAGATCATGGCTGATCTGTATACACCTGCTTTTGGCCGATATCCCTTCATATCTTTGCTTAATCAAAACCTAAATCTATCTCAGATTTAGAATTAACAGCTATTCCAGCTTCAACTGCTGTTTGCGGGAGAACTTCATATATAATCAAATTAAATAGAAAGGAATGGCTTGAAAATCTAATTTCTGACAAGTGGATGTCAAAATACTGTGACTAAAGTTATTCCCCAGTAGGAGAGCTTTGCAATTTCAGAAAGAAGGCAAGGTTAAATGTAGCTCATATCATTTGCACTCATGAAAAAATAATTCTATACAGAAAGAAGAGCTGACCTACAGCGAGGATAGTTCAGTTAGCAAGGCAATCAATAATCAAAGTGTCTTTTTTAATCTTTATTACAATCCCAGCTGATGTTTTACTGGAAGATCCAAACTTCTTTATTTTTTAAAAAACGCTATGAAGTTACTGAACAAATGCACAGGAGTCTGCGGATGAATTTTTAAGACAAACAATAAAACATTTATTACTCACAAATTCCAGTTCGGACTGCATGTGACTCCAGATCCATAGCAGTACAGTTGACTTTTAACTGCCCACCGAAATGGGCTAGCAAGCCATTTAGTTCAAGGGCAATAGGAATGGGCAATAAATGCTGGCCTTGGGAGCAACACCCGCATCTCATGAATGAATTTTAAAAAAAACAACACCATAAAATGATTCAAATATTTACTATTCCTTCCCCTCTTTATGGACATTTATAAATTCAGAAAGCTAAAACAATCATATCTATTTTTTACACAAATATTCAGGTACATGTGGTACATGCCAACCAACTGGGAAACTATGGTCGACATACCACACTCCAAAAGTAAATTACAGATGCGACCAGAGCAGATTCAATGGATTTCTAAACAGCCCACCCAGATGACGGTCATACCCATGAGCCAACCACTGTCACGGAAAGGGTCTCTCATGAAGATTTCAATCACCACATTTTAAGATCTCGCAAAGGAATGCTCTACCAACAGAGTTTCCACTTGGGCGGTTGCTTATAAGGAGACACCTCCAGGGTTTCAATCTTGCCTTCCGGGATTACTTTTCCTTGAATCTCCAATTACACTCATACTTCACCTTCCAAGCACACTTTTGGACCTTTGGTCATGCCAATCGGAACACTACTGCTCCAAAAGTACATTTCCCTTCATGGCCCATGGCATGGAGTCACAAACCTTCAGCTGCCCTCTCAGGTCTTCAGGTCTTCTCTCAAGCCCGCTCTTTGCAGTTCTCCCTTTAACTTTGGGCCTTTTTCTTCTGCTTCTGTCATATATCTTCATTCAGAGGGATCTATCTCTGATCCCTGCCTTTGATCCTGCCAGGGACTTTCTCCTGGGCCTGGTTCAATGATTTGGGACATTCTCCCTGTATTCTGCCCTCGAGGACACACTCTCTTCAATGTTGAGGTTACCTGAAATGTAGTTTTGCAGCATTTCACTTCTTTGTCTTCTTCTGCGCATGTACACAGGGCTGGTTCCTGGCCTAAAGAACATGATATCAATGAATTGCACATGTGCAGCTATTTCCCAGCTGTCACATGTGCAGAAAGCCTGAGGAACGCAAAAAAACTTGAACTGCGCTCGTGTGGCCATTTCTGGGGCCGATACATGTGCTGAAGTTCTGAGGTCCACTGGGAAGTGTAGTTTCCGAACTGTGACCCATGAACTTACCTTATGGGGCTCATGATACCTTGATTTCGACAGTGCCTTCTGCAATCTTCAGGATATTCAGAAGCACTGCTGCAGGCCTTTTGGAGGTGCAGTCATTATTATTGTATCATCAAAAGCAGCAGTTAGTTTGTACGATGAATCCATTGAATCCCGACAGTGCAGAATCAGGCCACTCAGCCCACTGACTCTGCCCCGACCCTCCGTAATATCACTCCATCCAGACCCACTCCCCCACCCAATCCCCATAACCACACGTAACCGGCACATCCTTGAACGCTAAGAGGCAATTCCAGCGTGGCCAATTTCCTAACCTACACACGTTTGGACTGTGGGAGGAAACCAGAGCACCTGGAGGAATCCCAACAGGAAATGAAGGGCCTATCAGCAGCAAATGTGGGAGGAAAATAGGTTGCTTTTGGAGGGGCAGTGAACACCGGCAGTTGCAAATATTTTTTCAAAATTAATTTACAAGATTACTGGATGGGCAGAATTTATCACCCATCCTTAGTTGTCCTTGAAAAAGAGGGTGGTGAGCTGCCTTCTTGATCCGTTGCAGTCCCTGAGGCTTGGATACACCCACAGTGCTGTTAGGGAGGGAGTTCCAGGATTTTGATCCAATGATGAAGGAATGCCGATATATTTCCAATCAGGATGATGAGTGACTTGGAGCGGAGCCTCCAGGTAGTATTGCCAGCTATTTGTTGTACTTGTCCTTCTAGATAGTCACGGTTTTGTAAGGTTGTCTAAGGAACCTTGGTGAATTCCTGCAGTGCTTCCAATGTTTGTTGGAGTGGAGCGATTGATTATCTGTGGAAGAGGTGCCGAACAAGCGAGCAGCTTTGCCCTGGGGGATGTTGAGCTTCTTGAATGTTGGAGCTGCAATCATCCAGGCAAGTGGAGACTATTTCATTACACTCCTGACTTGTGCCTGGTAGATGAGAGGAGGTGAGTTGCTCACTGCAGGATTCCTAGCATTTGACCTGACCTTGTAGCTACAGTATTTATATGGCTAGTTCCAGCGAAGAGAAAGATTTCACCCAGCTCTCTCCTGTCTGTTGAGTTCTGATGGTGACTCTATAAGAACTAAAAAGCAAACCTTGACTTCTTCGATTCCAAGTTTGTGTTCAGTAATCAATTCTCCAACACATAACAGCGCCACCTGTTTCCCCCTTTACATATTGGTGCAGTGTATTAAACAATTAAAGCCCCAATTCTAACTTAATTACAAGGGAACATTAGTTCTTTCCTCACAGAGTCCTCTTCTGAAAAGAAAAATCTTTAATTTTGATGTAAATTATAATATTCCGCAACACAAATGTATACAGTTTTTCTGCAATAAATGCACCCTATTCCCTTCTTTATTTTATTCATATCTCTTCCTTATAGGAAAAGATGTCTCTCTTCAATAATTTCTAATAACTTCTTTGAGCTAGCCCCTCTTTTCATTAAGCAGTGCTGTCAACCCACTTGATCTTGTGAATCTCCCTGTTCTCCAAAATCTGTTTTCGGCTCGCTGTGCCTCTTTTCACTGACGCATTTTATAGGGTGGACATTCTCTCACAGGGACTTATTGTCAATGTGACACTTCATCTGTTCTCGAACACCACATTTCTTTTCAAATTTCAGTCAGGATTCGGGAAATGAAAAATGCCATATTTACTGCCTCCACTAGGACAAGTGCCTCTGCTGCCAATGTACTTTTTAACCACCTTTCGTTTTAGTTTCCCATGCTAAAGAGTAACATTGACCTTTCTCCTCGAGGAGAAAAATTAGAAATCCTCTCACACTCGAAAAGCCATTAGGGAGATTCGCATAAAATGCGTCACTTCAGTTGTCTAATATCACCTAAAATAGCAATTTAAAATCATAATTCTCCACTTTTAATTCCGCCAATGTTTTGTTTGTTCTAATAATTTTTCAACCTTAGATCTAAGCACTAAAGTGAACAATCCTAAAATATCAAACCTCCCTGTAAGAAAGCAGCTTTAATATCTATCAACTTGCATTCCCAAGCATTTGTGGCTAACAGAGCCAAAAAGACCTTCAAAATAACTGATCCTGCTGTCAGTGAATCTACCTTTACATCTTGGCCACCCAAGATTTCTTCAAAATCTCACGCCACCAGCCTGGCTTTAACATTAAGTTGCATCAGTAGGCACATTTCCCATGCATATCCATTAAGGAGATATAACTCATTAAACGCTATCTGGGACCTCTGTGTACACCCCAAATTCTTTCCAACTTTGTAGTTCTTGCTGTCTTGCATCTCTTATTAATTTAGCATCTAATTTGTTGGAAGCAACTTAGACCTCTCAATCATTTGGGCTTCTGCTCCTTGTAGCATTCCACGTCTGTACCATATTTCTTAACCTTGTTAAGCTGCGCCTCTATGCTGCCATATACTTTGTTCTGGGCTGCTACTGCATGATCTCCCTTTTGATAATATGTTCTTTCAACAGTTCTTGATCTCTTCCTATGGGCAGGTTCACTGCCAGACTATTGTCCGAACTGACACTATGTTTCGTGCTCTCAGTTTTTATATTTCACGTTCCTAATCCATGGGCCTAAACTCCTTCCCTTTATCTTGTACTTTCAACCAGATTTTACCGTTCCGGTAATCTTACCGCTCTACCAATGATAGCTGCATCCTTCCACTGGCCCCTTCTGGCAAGTATGTCACTTTAATGCCAACATTTGGCAGTTGTCCTTTGGGACAAATT
Organism: Scyliorhinus canicula; assembly: GCF_902713615.1. Classification (NCBI taxonomy): domain Eukaryota; kingdom Metazoa; phylum Chordata; class Chondrichthyes; order Carcharhiniformes; family Scyliorhinidae; genus Scyliorhinus; species Scyliorhinus canicula. The sequence goes on along the minus strand of NC_052149.1, from coordinate 214,066,201 downwards.
GCCTCATCCGGTTTGTCAGAATTATTATTCAGATACCCTGTCAATTGGCGCGATCTGGTCCTCATTATTCTGTAACATGTGTCTGAGAAGTTCCTGTTTCCTCAGCACGTTCAATAACCCCTTTTAAATCTGTAAACTTGTAATCTGTGCCCACTAATCTTAATGAGTGTACTTGAACAGCCTGGTTTCCATGCTGCACTGAGATTTCTGCTTTAAGGAACGCTCTCCTGCCCGCATCCAAATGCTCAGAAAAGGTAAATATAATCGTAGTCCCCTCCCAAACTGGAGGATAATCATTCATGGCTGAAGGAATTTTGGGAATTTTCTCAGATCCAACTGATATCAACTGTGGCCCCCAACCATTTGTAGTGAATTATTTGCATGGACGACCCCTGCTACCCCCCTCCCCCCTTCATCAATTATCAGTGAGGAACTTTGCCAGTGGCTCCAGTCCAGTCCCTATCCATTTTTCCATTATCTGTTCCATAATTATTTTCTTTACTCCGTATAATCGTCGAGTGACTAAACTTCAGTGTCAAGTCTACAAAGTGTAAAATGAAAATATTATTTTCTTTATCTCACACCTTACGATCCACAACCACAACTTCATTAAAACTTGTCTCTCAGGGCATGCTCACTCTGGTTGCGATGATGTTTTTCTATAAATCTCACACATATCACATAAATTGCTCATTTGTTCCATAAGTCTGGTGAATTCTTCATCGCTTATACCTGCATCCTGAGAAAAATTTATAATCTTTGTGAAGACAGATGGGCAAATTGCTGATGCAACTTTAACAGAGTCAACTTAGGAACATAGGAATTAGGAGCAGAAGTAGGCAGCTCAGCCCTTCGGGCCTACTCCATCGTTCAATCAGAACATGGCTGACCTCTTTCTGGTCTCAAATTCGCCTCCATACCTGTTCCCCATACCCCTTTAGCTCGTTTTAAAAATTAGAAATATATCTATCTCCATCCTTAAACCATTTAATAATTCAGATTCCACCGCACTATGGGGCAGTGAGTTCCACAGATTCACCATGCGCTTCACCTCTCAACCTATAGCTGTGACCTCTGGTAAATTTCCCTACAAAGGGTCTATGTTTATTTTATCAATCCCTTTTTATTTTATATATCTCAATCACATACCCTCCCATCTTTTGAAACTCCAGTCAATATAAGCCCAAACTGTTTAATCTCTCCTCATACTTCAACCCTTGTTGTTTTCTGGACTGCTGTTCTCTGATGCTAACAGTATTTCCTTAATTTCTTTACAAGAAAAATTAGGATTCATATAAAGGGATACAACAGTATTCAGACTGTAAAGTATAAGTCCTCAGTTTTACCAAATATGATGGCCTTGTTGTTTTCCATGTTAAGTTTCATATTTGCTGTCTTCATTGATGGTCAACTCAGTAAAGGGATTTCGCTCGTTATGACATCCGTGCTGATAAAATGATTCCTTCCAGTGATTTTACAAGCAATCACTACTCTTCAACGAATTAAAAATATTATCATCCCCAAATCTGAAATACGGGGAATTTCCAAATTCCTTAATCTTGTTCTGATTTTTGTCACTTAAAAAGTGCACTTAACATTTCAACCAGTCTATTCCACATACTCTAGATGTACATCCGCTGTCTAATACGGCACAATTGAAGGACTCTGAATCCAGCACTTTCATCACTGGACTGAAACTTCTTGTTACTGAGACAATGGTTAATACCTTCCTCTTCTTCTGAATCTTCTGTCTCGTGTTTGGTTTCCAACATCCTTTTACATCGCCTGGGGCAGTTCATTGCATGATGAAATTTTGAATAAAATCTAAAACATCGATTGACTACACCCTGGGCATTTCTAGAGTTCATTTATCAGTTGAAATTTCCCAATTCATTCCTCCTGCCATAATTGTTAAAGATGTTTCTGTCCTCGTTATTTTAGTTATAAATCTTTTGTATTGATGCTTGCGGCCTGTTTCCGGACCACTTCGCCATCCCATTAACATTGCGTCGTCCACAGTCTGTCTTCTTGCCGATTGGTTCATTTGTGTCATGAATGCTGCCAGGAAGGAATCTTTGCCCAGGAACTATTTTGGAGCCATTTTTTCTAACAGGATGTACCTTAATCTAACTCCTGTCAAAACCAGGGAGTTTATATTTGTAACTTTAGGACAGCCCAGTAGCTTGAATGGCAGCACTGATTGCGGAATTACCAAGTGGATTTTTTTGCAGCCTTGTATACAATTGGTTAAGTTCCATTACGTTCTTTTCCATGGAGGTAACCTTCACCTATCACAATTTGTCAAAAGCTGACCAAGTCTCAATAAGCACTTAATAAGTCAAACCTTATCCATGAGAGTGAATAATGTATCCAAACCTTCACCTGAGTTTAAATGCTCCGGCTCTAATTTTGTGTCTTATCTTTCATTCGGCAGCAAAAGTGCAAAGGCCATTCCTTGTTTTCTTTTGGGCAAGGACATATCCATGTTCATATGGTAACTTTATTCTTCCATTAGTCATAGGGTTGATGCTTAGAAAACAAGGGTGGGTAGTCATACCCCGTCACTCTACCCTTGGATTCAGCCATTTATTTTCCAAGTCACTCTAAATTACTCTTCAGGTTAGAGTTCAGAATATAGACTTTCATATGAAGAAATCTAAGTTTGCATTCCTTTTTTCTTACTGGTAATAACCATCCTTTGCTACCATTGTTAATCACGGATGGTAACTAAAATAAGAATGAAGAATCAAGTTTTGACTTCTTTGACTCCAAACTTATTGTGTTCGGTGATCACTTTTCCATACAAACAGTGCAACGTGTACCCCCTTTATATATCGGTGCAGTCTATTAAACAGCAAGTACAATCTATTAAACAATTAAAGCCCCAATAGGTAGCGAATTGTGGGGGGGAGGGAGGCCCTCGGGTGAACTTTGGGGGTAACTTCCTTCCCCCTTTGCCGACTATGAGGTCCACCATGTCTGATGCACGTATGGTAATACGCATAGTAATCCGCGCCCATGTGATTCCTGGCCCGGACAATCCGGAGACGCTTGTGCCGGGCCCGCTAAGTGGGCATCCTCCCACTGGCGCCCGGGTGAGAACCCTGATCCTGCCACCAAAGGGGTGGTGGAGCATAGCGGTCGGTTCGGCGCCTGGCGTGAACCTCGATTTTAACCAAACAGCCGATTCTCTGTCTGATCATGATCCGCTTTGCCGGCATCGTGGGGTGGATAATCCAGCTCACTCTATCCGGGTAACGCTCCACCTCCCTGATGTGTCGCAATGTCTCACTAACTCTTAGCCGAAGTTCCTTGAGCAACACATAATTTCTACAGCTGTAGTCGCTATGAACGACAATGAACCACAATGGGGGCCACCAGCTCTCACATGTTGCAGCTATAACATATCGCCTGGCCATGCATCCACATTTTATTCAATTCAAATTTATTTAATTTAGAATTTCAATTTGTTTTTATTTAAACCACTAATCTTTACTTCCTGCAATTTCTGTTTCCCTACCTAGCCTTCTATTCAGAAAGGTAGACCTACCAGTCACTTACCTGTGATATCACTCATCGAAACTCAAGGTAAATCTCCCAGCTCCCGCGCCCAAAACGGCCGGAGAATGGCCGGGTAGTGGACGCGCATGCGTACGGCGATGACCTGCAGCGGATGCGCTGTACAACATGGTGCCGGCCATGCGCGGACCCGACCTGCCAAATACAGCCCCACAAGCCTCCCACTGGCCACCCCCCACCAGTCTTCCCAGCCCTTGCCGAAGCCCTCCCGGCCAGCGACATGGCTCCTGGCTGGCTGTGGCGGCACTGGATCGCTCAGACCACACGTTAACCGCATGGTCTGGAACTCGATCCGTTGGGGCCAGGTCTCCCGATGACGTGCCAATGCCGTTCCAACGGCATGTGGCGCGATGGCGCCATTTTGGAGGGGCCGGAGACTCGAAAACCGGTGTCAAACTGGCGCCGCCCCGATTTGGGTGTCAGAAGGGATTCTCCGCCCGATCGCCGATTACAATTTCGCCATCGGACAATGGAGAATCACGCCCCATGTGTCTGGTTCACTCCCAGTCTCATGGTTCTCATTCGCCCTCACCTCCACACACCATCATGCACCATCACCTGCTCTCACAGTGGGTGTGGATGAGTGAATTAACACCCAAGATTAGGAGTGAGCTGGTTTCTTTTCATTCATCAACTTTTGTTTTGAAACTCAATGGTGATGTTAAAACTTTACGTGTCTGCAATTTCCTTACTGGCCTCTTGTGCGAGAACATAATTGAAATATGGACCTCATATGAAAAGATTGGTGATGCCTGGGCTCATACAATATCAGAGTAATTAAAGTAATTTGTACTGTGTCATGTCCCAGTCTGTTATGAAAAAAGAACACCTATAGCTCTCAGGGGAATTCATACATCCTTTCTTTTAAGGATTGATCACCAGCAAATGAACAAAAGAACTCTAGCCAGAAGTGAATAGATTTTATCAACCTTCCATTATATTATGATGGTTCCCCTCATCCAAACAACTGGGTGGATCTGAAGGTGTCAAATGGCAACATAGTATAATTAGAATCAAAATTGGGATTAACATACATACCATTGTCCTGTTGCAAAGAAGACTTTGAACTTTTGGAAGTTGCTTGATGAGGGAATTCTTTATTTGACTGCTTTTAAAACCAGCAAGAAGGTGTTTGTTGACAGAAAATTCCACTGCAAGTCATCAAACACGCTGAAAATCATCCAAGCAACCGAGATAATAAACAGCAATATCTTGAAAGTGGAAGATCCTAACAGAGAAGGAAGGACCCTCCAACCTGTTTCAGTTAAAGTTGACCTGAAAACTAACGTCTTGTAAATTTGACTACAAAAAACCTCACTGAGAATCCTTTGCTTTACCAGATAAACACCAACTTTATCCAAGAAACTACAAACCTGTCAGAAAAGAGACTGAGATATCTATGAGCTGTAACAGTATATTACCTTCACCTACATCTAATCTTTGTGCATGTGATAGTTTGGGGGAGAAAAATGAGGGAAACATTATTTCAAATTTGGGGTCAGTATGTGATAATAAATATCCTTTATTTTTAAACTTAATACTCCCTGTGCTGGAATTATTAATTGGAACACCCTGAGGGTAAGGAAATATTTACCTATCACATATAAACTTGCTGGCTTGAATTTATGTACGGACTGAGAGGCTCTTCATTTTGTCAAAATGGGTCTGACAGACAAAATCTGGAAGTCCTGCCATTGAAACTGTCCCCTACCATTTTAGCTGGCGGTGGTGGTGGGGGAGGGAGTGGGGGAGATGGAGAGTGGATTGAACATTGTACATGGAGGAAGCTGCACATGTTAAAGTGTCTTCCATTCTGTCTTCCATTTGACCTGATCAGATATTCACAAGGAAAGAATGGGAAATATGATGCGTGCAAATTAGACTTGGTAGAAGTTCTAAACTTAGTGGAGTTCTTTCGAGAGGTCAGACACCATTTTGGAGAGATAAGGTAGCTTTAGGATACAGTCACAGGTGACCTTCGGGAAAGGTCAGGTGTCCTTTGGGATTTTAAAAGCCTCTGCATCTGATATCTCCCAGAGGTAGCAAGCCTGACTCCCGCTTCACCCTTCCCTCCTTGAACAGAAATCCTACCATCCGACTTTTTCCAGGTTGGTTTTGCGGAACCAGGAATTACGTGGACTCTGCGCCCAACTCGGGATCCAAACTTCAGGTCACAGATCAGGGGCAGTAAAATCTGTTGGTGACACTTGTATAATTTTAATAAAATTCCATCAGGTTTTAGTGAACAAACATATCATTTGATTCTCTCCATAAATTATTTTAAAAAAATAAATCCTCCTCAGATCACAGGCTGAGGTCATGTGTTCATGAATCACACTTCCACAGATGATTCAGCCTCATCATACTTGATTTAATTTTCGGGAGAAGACACTATGGTTATGTCTGAAGGGGGTAGCGGAGGAGTAGGCAAAGGAGGAAAACAGGGCGGATGTCACTGAATGCAGGGAAGTCCACCTAATACCCAGAGATTATTTGTTTTGCTGATAGCAACGATAACCTGGAAAACAAGAGTTGGCATTTTTCATTGGGATATTATGCAAAATCATGTTCCTATGTCAGAAGATATGAAGGGACATGTCATGCAAAGGATTCAGAATTTACTTTTGCCTGTAGCAGATATTGTTAGGATTGGTGGCGAACTCATGTCATTTGATAGAAATCGACCTTCGAAGAACAGAGGTGGTTTATGGTTGCCTTCGATATTTATTAAGGATTAACTTGGTCAGCTTGGCTCAGGTTGGCACACCTGCTTACATAGTCCTCAATTGGAATTTTTGGTAGGTCGACAGATTAGACAGATGGGGACGCATGAGGTGAGGGAGGGTTTGAACATGAGGATGGCAATTTGAAAAGTCGGGTTGCGGTGGACTAATGTAGGCCAGGGATACAAGGATCTTGGGTGAATGGGACTTGTGCGAACTGGGATACCAGTGACAGAGCTTTGACTGAGCTCATTTTTCTGTAGGTTGATGGAGAGATGAAGGTTTCAGCAGCTGATGGGCTGAGACAGGATTGGAGATGGATGATATTAAGGTGATGGAAATGGGTGATCTTGATGATGCAAAAACTGTGGGGTTGGAAGCTCAGGTCAGGGTGAAGTAGAACATTAAGGTTACAGACAGTATGGTTCATCCTGAGACTGTGGCAAGAGAGATGGATGGAAGCAATGCCGAAGCAATGGATTTTGTGGCAATGGATAAAGGCAATGTCTTAAGCCTTCCCTATGTTTAACTGGACGAAATCCTGGCACATCCAGGACTGGGTTTTGCAGAGGCAGTAGAAGGGTTAGAAGAGGTGATGGTGAGTTAGAGTTAGCTGTTGTCAGCATAGCCTTACATTCAGGTGATGCCGCCAAAGGGCAGCAAGCAAATCGATGAAAAATAGGAGGGGCAAATTGAGATATAGGAGGATGACTCGTGCAGTGAACAGGGGCTTTATAAAAGAAGTAAGAGTCTTGTTGTGATCGCAGCAGAAAGAGAATAGACATTCCTAGTCTAATAAAGATGTTTTTCAATTGTTCCTATTGCACATTTTCAATGCTCTCCAAAACCACAACATGTTTGAGGCATTTCAGTGCTGCTGTGCAGTTCCCAGAGGTTCATTTTAGCGGCCTCATTAGGATACAGCTCTTGGTGAACCGCATTATATTGTCGTGCATGATATAAGGCCCACAGTCATTATTCGTTTACTTGTGGTTGGAAGCTATTGTGAAAACTAGTACAATGTATGAGATAGCTAGCCAAAACACACATTCCTTTCAACAGGGGCACAGAATGCACAACGTAAGTTAGAATACTTATTCAGTTAAAATAGCTTTAATATGGAGGCAATTACTATAAATGGTAAGTACTTACCTAAGGACTGGTTCCAAATACTTCATTGTTTAGCCAAACATTTTTCTCCCCTAAACGTTCCAACTTACTCGATTCCTCATTGAAGCTGCAATTTCATTTAATTTTGATTGCTAAACAGCTCACGGTCCAACTGAGCATTGGCAGACTCAAAATAGAGAGTCTGCAATTGGTGTCTCAACAAGGTGATCAAACTGTGGTAAGAGGCAGACACTCTCAGCTGGCATGAGGAAAATACACCTTTTAATCTTTAGCATGCAGAGAAAAACAGGGGAGTCCATTTCAAACATGGTCTGCCTAACCATCTGTTAATCAATTCAAGGTATCCACGTTCGGCATTGCAGTTTGTAGCAATCCAGGAGACACGAAGATGAAAGTATAAACAGTTTTATTCCAAACTCAAAAGTAAATACGCACCGCAGGGTGCACGCCGCAACTCGGAACTAACAGGACACCCGGTTTGGGTCTGGCATGGCATTGAAAGGGCTCGGTAACGAGTCCCCGCTTGGTGGGCCTCCACCCGTTGCCATGAGAACCCGTGCTCCATGAACCCCATGGGGTGATCGATGATCGATTCCCCATGGTCTTCATAAGGATTATCACAGAGTTGACATGAACAAGGAGGAGTGACTGACATTTCAACCTGAGCTAGCTACTCAGTTGTTGTTGCTCAAAATATAAGATATTGAGGCTGTGCTGTGCTAGGGACTCTGAGCAGGATTCTCCGAGTCTCCAAGCTGAAATCGCGATCAGCGCGGGAGCGGAGAATGGGCATCAAACTCGAGATCGAGACCGACGCAGCACATCCCTCCTCCCATCCCAGCCCAAGACAGGGCGCGATTCTCCCAGACAGGGAGAAATCGTAAGGCTGGCGTCAAAACCGGGCGGGTTTGACGCCAGCCTCCCCCTCCCCGACCGGGAACCGATTCTGGTCCCCGGTCGGGGCTAGTATGCGGCGGCCGTGAACTCCGGCATCGCGGGCTTAACGAATTTCGTTAAGCCCGCTTGCCAGAGTTTGCGCCGGCTGATGCGTCACATGACGTCAGCCGCGCATGCGCGGATTGGAAGACTCCAACCCGCGCATGCGTGGATGACGTCATCGCGCATTTGCGCGAAACCCGCGCATGCGCGGGCCGGGATGCCCCTCAGCCGCCCCGCGAAGTGATACAGCGGGGCGGCGGAAGGACAAAGAGTGCGCGGGAATCGGACCCGCTGCCCGCGATCGGTGGGCACCGATCGCGGGCCCATGGCACCCTTGGCACGGCCGTGGTACTGCCATGCCAATCGGTGCCATGGTTGCCAAGATCGGGACTTTACGGCCGTTTTTACGAACGGCCAGACCAGGTGTGTTTGCCGTTCGTAAAAACAGCTGTAAAGGGCTTGGAATTCGGCCCATCGGCCAGCTGAGAATCGCTGCTGGCCGTAAAAAAACGGTGGCAGCGATTCGTGTCGGGAGTCGGGCGTTGGGGGGGGGGGGGAGAATAGCGGGAGGGCGTCGGACTAGCGTGGCCGTAAACATTTACGACCCCCGCTATTCTCTGCACCGTCGTGAGTGCGGAGAATCGCCCCCCTATTTCTGGGTTTCATTCACTGGGCTATCAGCCACCCACTGGCCTACAAATTGAATCAAAGGGTGAGTTTCCCATCTAGGCTCTTGCCTGCCCCAATGTAAAATTGCTGTGCCCCCAACCTCAGATCCTGCTGGAGGCAGGGAGCCTAAATGTCTGACTCTTGCCTGCCCCAATGTAAAATTGCTGTGCCCCCAACCTCAGATCCTGCTGGAGGCAGGGAGCGTAAATTTCTGACTCTTGCCTGCCCCAATGTAAAATTGCTGTGCCCCCAACCTCAGATCCTGCTGGAGGCAGGGAGCGTAAATTTCTGACCTTAGGGTACTGCATGCAGTTGTGATCCCCAATATCATAAAAAGGATATAGAGGCACTGGAGAGGATGCAGAGAAGATTTACAATGATGATACCAGACATTTGTGGATTTATTTATTGGAAAAGGAATGACAGACTGGATCTCTTTTCTCTTGAAAAAGACGCTGAGTTGTGATGTAATAGAGATCCTTAAAACGATGAAAGGTTTTGGAAGAGTGACTTGAGAGAGACTGTTTCCTCTTGTGGGAGCGAGAGACCATTACGATAAGAAATCCAATCGGGATTTCAGAACAAACCCATCCATCAAAGAGTGGTGAGAATGTGGAACTCACAACCACAGGGAGTGTTTGAAGCGAATATTACAGATGCATTTAGGGGGAAACCAGACAGTGCTAAGAGAGAGAAGGAAATTGATTGTTCCAATGATAGGTTTAGATGAGGAAAGGTGGGAGCGGACTCGAGCGGAGCATCAAAAAGACTGGAATGGATTGGTGTGGCCGAGTGGCCTGTTTCTACACTGCAAATCCAATACAATCATATAAAGAACAAAACAAAGAAAATTACAGATCCTTTATCTAAATCTGTTGCCTATTTTCCAAGAATCTACTTCCCTCTGTTCCCCGCCTGTTCATATATCTGTCCAGATGCATCTTAAATGATGCTATTGTGCCCGCCTCTACCACCTCCACTGGCAAAGCATTCCAGGCACCCACCACCCTCCGTGTAAAAAGCTTTCCACGCACATCTCCCTTAAACTTTCCCCCTCTCACCTTGAAATTGTGACCCCTTGTAATTGACACCCCTACTCTTGGAAAAAGCTTGTTTCTATCCACCCTGTCCATACCTCTCATAATTTTGAAGACCTCAATCAGGTCCCCCCTCAACCTCTGTCTTTCCAATGAAAACAATCCTAATCTACTCACCCTTTCTTCATAGCTAGCACCCTCCATACCAGGCAACATCCTGGTGAACCTCCTCTGCACCCTCTCTAAAGCATCCACATCCTTCTGGTAATGTGGCGACCAGAACTACACGCAGTATTCCAAATGTAGCCTGACCAAAGTCCTATACAACTGTAACATGACCTGCCAACTCTTGTACTCAATACCCCGTCCAATGAAGGCAAGCATGCTGTATGCCTTCTTGACCACTCTATCGACTTGCGTTGCCACCTTCAGGGTACAATGGACCTGAACTCCCAGATCTCTCTGTACATCAATTTTCCCCAGGACTCTTCCATTGACCATATAGTCTGCTCTTGAGTTAGATCTTCCAAAATGCATCACCTCGCATTTGCCTGGATTGAACTCCATCTGCCATTTCTCTGCCCAACTCTCCAATCTATCTATATTTTGCTGTATTCTCTGACAGTCCTCCTCGCTATCTCCTACGCTATATGTAATTTGAAATCCTGAATTCTTCATTCAATTTTTCTCTGGGATAGAAGACAACTCCTTAAAACGTTTCTCTCCTTGGATGACGTTTATCTGTGGATACTTGCATCCCCTTGGATATACAGGATTTTGTAGTTAAAATTTCATCAATCAACAGTGGTAACAAATGCGTTAATATATTTAAATGAAATTGCCACACCTGCTGTTTACTCATGTAAAATATCACACAAGCTTTCAAGCATATATTGTTTTGGAGAGAGGGAGAATTTTTAAATGTAAATGTCCCGTTCATAGAGCTAGGTTTAAAATAAGTAAATATATTGCTACTACTGGCAAACAAGACCCTCTGGAAAAGTGGTTTGTTGCTGAAATTTTCAAATTATTCCAATTATTTTTAGTGGAAATTTGTAGCTATAATTGAGACCGTTTTATGATGGCAACAGAGTAGCTGTGATGACAAGCACTGTACTGCCGATACAGGAGAATAGCAAGTCCACAAAGCGAATGGCTACAAAAGGGTCACTTTTGGAAAGAGGCATCCTCATCATGGTGACTAGTTGTAAAAGCAGAAGAAGAAGTTTTGGTTCCTTTTTTTGATCAGGCCAGACAGGCAGAAAATACATTCAGTCTGACATCTGATTGCGCCTCACTGTCAATATCAAACCGCGTCTGGAATTTGTTCTCTTTTTTTTCAACTTTGATCACTATAGGATCGCTAGATAGTTGTGAGTCATTGATGCCTTACACTTTTATACATGTTTTATTAGTATTCTTCAGTGGAGAAGGGAGGATGTAACATTGAAGAACAAATTGCAAACCTGACATTAATTGTGAAAAATGGTACTAGAAAAATATGGGAATAAAATTTTGATAGGTCCAAAAACAAGCATGGGGATCGCAATGTGCAATGATCTACACTTGTTCCTATTAATGCAGGTGGCCAAACCTTGCTCTGCTTGTTTATTTAAACAACAGTGCCCAGCAGCCCTGTGCTGTACATGCTTTTGAGAGGCTGCACACCTCAGCAGGGGATCCAACATTGTGCAAGGCTAGCATCTTTGAAAGCTAGCCAGCACTACCTAAAGCTGACCTGCACCTCTTAAAGGTGCATTCTGGCTTCAGCAGTTACGGGAAGTCATTGCAAAAGATAGCCTGACTTACAGGGATAGCAAAGATGGTGAAACATGTCAGAAAGTGAGCTCTCAGGTTTTCTGATCTGACACTCGAGGCCCTGGGGGCAGGATCAGGTCCGCCAGATTACGAGAGGTGAACGGGAACAGAGAGCAATGGAAATCAATGTGAACAGTGTTGTCCCAGCTCCCAGATGCAGCGCCACAAAAACATTAATTATGCTGTAGAACACACCCAGATGTTGACAGCCTTTGGACTTCCAGGTCACCGTAGGAACACACCCCATCAAGTGCAAATTGATCCAATTGCAAGCAGAGGGCAGGTTTGAGACCCAGAGGTAATGAGCATCCCACACAATCACAATCAAACTCCCTCCCTGGACAGACTGGCCCCTGCCTTGGATGGGGCAAATTGATGGTATTGCAGACGTAATCGTGGGTATGCACTCAGGTGCCCAGCACCAGGGCGATAGGGGAACTGGGAGCATGGATACAGACCCAACTTCTGGGAACTCACGGGAAGGGTGGGAGAACCAAATCGTCCTGGTGGTGGAGGATGAGCACCAACTGCCACCATCTGGAAGCACCTCTCAAGTTACCTCTGATGGGAGCAGAATTCTCCATCCATCCGCCATTGACACAGTCCTCGTACAATGCCATGGTGGCAGAAAATCCTCCTGGCAATCAGCAGAAGTCTTCCAATATGGCGGGCCACTCTGGACCTCAGCTTCACAGAGTACACCTGCGGGAATCATCCAGGGATAGGGAGGTAGCAGATCAGGATCCTGTCTCCAGTGCAGTTACAAGCAAAGGGAGGAGCACTGTGCCCGAGCGCTCGGAAACATGTGAAAAAAAAGTAGTAATTAAGTGGGTCACATGTGTGCATTCCTTGTGCCTGTTAATGTTATGTGCCATAGCAAGTCTGTAAATAAACGCTGCCCTCATTGCCTCTCATGCAGAAGTTTTTATATTATGGTTTGGCTGAGGAACCTCTTTTAGGAGATAGCCTTTAATAGTTTGATGTCGAGCAGGATGTTTTGAGTGTCAATATTTGGACAAGATAAGTGTGTTGACATGGCAGTGGCGGGAGTAGCACATTGCACATGGATAAACGTTTGGACACGTGGCGTGCATGCACCTCCGAGGCTGGGACTTTTAAAACAATTGAAAGGCATCCCTGATGTCACATCTTTGCATGTGATCAGATCCAAGGCCTTTCTCCTGAACATCGCTATGTTCCCTCTCCTGATCCTCTCCCTCATCCTCAGATAAATGAACACTATCAGCTGTGCCAAGATAGCGAGGTTCTGGATAACACAGAACACCATGACCATGAAGGATACACATGACGGATCATCGTTCAGTACCCTTCTTTTCGTAAGGAGGAGCCAAGAGTCCATACCACGTTGCAGAGGAAAACAAAACTTGCTTTATTTAACACGTTAACTATTGTACACAGCCAGCCCCAGTAATTCCCTAGTGGGTGTTCTCTAATCGGTGCTTGACTGGCTGACTACATTTATACAAAGAAACATGAAATTTGTTAAAGGTTCCCCGCTCCCTTATCGGGCGAGCTCATGTTCTGCAAGCTCCACAGGGTAGTGGATCATCTGTATCCCGTAAGACCCGAGCTGGATATAACACCTCCTACTCTGTCAAGGCATCTGAACCTCATTTTCCGTAGGCCGATGATCTGCTTGATAGCCCTGATGCTTCTGTGGCTGTCATCGTATTTCCTCTCCGCTTCTGTTCTGAGTGCTCGGACAGAAGCCATTGGGGCTCCTACAGTCAGCCTTGCAGTTCGAGGAGTGATACTGTCATCCCTTCCCGATGCTCACGACTCGGCCTTTGCAGCTCCAGCAGCTCTGGGATGACTGGACCCAGGGGCACATCATCAACCAGGGGCTCAGCAGAGTCCTGGGCTCCAGAATCCCTCTGAGTACCAGATCCCTGAATTTACCGTCTCGCGGATGGCTGGTGTGGGCTCAAAATCACCCCCCCAGTGCTCCAGATGGGACAAATTAGCGTTCTGCAGAAACTAACTATTACTCTCGAAATTTCTGTTGAATCCTCTTGTTATACAATACTAAAAGTTTGTTTGCTCTCCGTACTACACTCAACACTGTGCTGATAATACCCATAAGTCATCCACCAGTGTCCCAGACTCCTTGGTTTTCCTTCTGTAGACTACTGCTTGCTTCTCAATTGTTCAGTGTTAAGAACCTCGCTTATGTTACCTGCGAGACTGTCTCAAAACCCCGACGGATCATTTGAAACACTGGTTCTTAGTGGTGTATTTTTATTTGGAACAATGTACAACCCAGTGAGTAACCAGTCCAGTCATGTAAACAATTAATAAAGAATAATCATCAAAGTAAAAGAAAAAAATTGCATAATCAAAGATTAATATACACTATGACACTTTATCAGTAACTAAACATACCAATTTATCTGAAGTTATCTCTTGTTCTCAAAATATACCCACATTCCCTGAACTCATTGATACATCCCTTTTTTCAAGCCACATCTAATTTTAGTAACACTATAGATGTCAAATCCAGCTAATAGTTACCACACAATACCGTTTAGGTGACCAAGCCAGGGAAAATGTCACTTCCTGGTTCAGTGAAGGCACAAAACTGCATTTTTAGAGAATACATGCAACCTGCCGTGGCTCTAAATGTTAGATGGAACAGGCCTCCATGGCACATATAGTAGATGGGATTGGCCTGACCGATGTTGGATGGAAAGTTAGCCTCCTTCCCCAATGAGGGTGCGAACAGTTGTATTGTTCAGTCTCTTTTATATTCCACCCCATGGATTTGGCTGTCTACATCTCTCAAATCCTCTGCCTTTATAAGTTATCATTTGTATGGCCCCACTGATCTCTGGTAAGCAAGGGGCTGGATTCTCCCATCCCCACCGCCGATATCGAGCTCGGCAATGGAGCGGAGAATCCCCGACGATGGCGAAATGGGGGGCGGCGCTGCTTTCACGATGCTCCACCCCTGTAAAGCCATGCCATATCCATGGCCTCCGAACGTTGGCTGCGGCCCGCCCCGTGATGCTCCATCCCCGGCTGGCCGACTTACCGACGGCATGCGTCTCTCATGGTCTTACCCGTCGGGAACTCAGCATGGCGGTTCGGTTTCAGTCCAGCACCGCCACAGTTGGGGGAGGGCTGATCCATGGGCAGGGGGGGACATACGCGGGGCTGGTGGCATTGTGGTGGAGCGGTCTGGGGCATGTGATCCGCTCGAAGGGGGGCTATTTTGCAGGCTGGGTCCGTGAGCGGCATCCACCGCTGCAGGCCGCCGTCGGACGCATGCATAACTACGGATCCGGCATCTCTCCAGGCCATGTCGGCAGCTATGCTGCCTGGCTTCTAACCGCCCCGGAACAAGGAGTCGGTGGCAATTTTGCGTCAGTTTTCCTGGCGTAAAACGCCACCGTTTTCACACTGGCATGGGGACCGAGTCTCCAGAATGGAGAATCCAGCCCAAGGTTTCTGATATTGAGCGGGATTCTCTGTGATCCGGCGGGGCGGGCCATACCGACGCCGAGGAGTGGCATGAACCACTCCGGCGTTGGGCCGACTGGAAGGTGCGGAATCCTCCGCACCTTCAGGGGCAAGGCTAGCGGCGGCGGGTTTGGTGCTGCGCCAGCCGGTGCAGAAGGGCTTGGCGCCGCGCCAACCGGTGACGAAGGGCCTCCGTCGGCCGGTGCGAGTTGGTGCATGCGCATGAGCACCAACGTATGCGCAGGGGGGTTCTCCGCAATGGCAATGGCCGAGTTTGACAGCAGCCGAGGCGGAGGGAAAGAGTGCCCCCACGGCAGAGGCCCGCCCGCGGATCGATGGGCCCTGATCGTGGGCCAGGCCATTGTGGGGGCACCCCCTGGGGCCAGATCTCCCCACGCCCCCCTGAGGACTCTGCAGGCCGCCCATAGAGCCAGATCCTGCCGGTACGGATCTGGTTTGATTTACGCCAGCAGGACTGGCTGAAAATGGGCGGCCGCTGGGCCCATTGCGGGTCGGAGTATCGCCGGGGGATGGGAGGTGGGCGCTGCCAGCGGCCGCCAACCGGCGCGGTGTGATTCCCCGCCAAAAAACCAGCGCCGGAGAATTCGGCAGCCGCCGTCGGGCAGCGGGGCGGGATTAGTGCCGCCCCCCGGCGATTCTCTGACCCGGCGGGGGGTCGGAGAATCCCGCCCCTGGTCATTCACACTTTAATATCTCTAGACTCCTGCTAATCTTGTTACTGGGCAAATTGCATCTCATTATTCCTTTAGACACCTGCTAGTCGTGTTACTTGTTTGTTATTTGATTTTCATCTTAAATTTGCTGGTAACCTCCTTAATCTCCCAAATTTCTCCCAGTTTCATAATCCTCATATTTTCACATAAAATAGTCAGATTCTCCAATCCTGTATTTAATCTCATTTGTCCCTGTTAATTTCAGACATCTTCAATTTTGTCCCTAATTTTAGAGTGTTTATACACCATCGTAAACCATTATAGCCCCAGCATCCTTTAGGCAGTGGGGTTGTCTTGCAGCACAGTGGGTAGCATCCCTGTCTCTGAACCAGAAGCTCTGGGTTCGAGTCACACCCCAGGATTGATGACCAAAGAAGGTCCATTCATAATGCAGACAACAGGCTAAGTATCAACCTGAAAAATCCTTCCAGCATGCCACTGGCAGATGGTACGAGCAGGAGAGACGCCTGGCCAGCTATGCCTGATACAGATAGGCATCCCTCAAGCTATAAGCTTCTAACAACAGTGTGGTGACCTGTTTCAGGAATAAACCTACTTTGGGAACCGATGAAAGTCTGCCTTGTGCACCATTAAGTGCAGAAAGAAAAACACGTGACAATAAACCCCTTAGGCACTCTAACAGCCTTGTTCTATTCTACTGCAAACCACCTTTGGTTTTGTCTGATTAAACTAATCACTGATCCACACTAGGAATTTACTCCATCCTACACCTTCAAAATTTGTGGGTTAATCTCTTGTATGGTGTTTTCAAGATTGTTCCTGAAGTGAAAAAACATTTGCTGTATTCCCCTTAACTACTAGACATGTCATATCTGGAAGTCCAAGAGATGTGTCAGATGTGATTTACCTCCCATTAAACTATGCTGACTCTCTCTTATAAATTCATATTTCTCAAGCTCTTTATTCTTCATCCCTCAAATATTTTACCCAATACAGTAGGTCGCAGTTCACAGAATGATGATTATGCCCTGTTTGTAAACTGTCATGCAGTCCTAACCCTGTAGCAATTTCCTTTGCCTGAAAATCACTAAAATTGTAACGCATATCTTAAGCGATTTCAGCAGCAATTTCTTTAGGTGTCATTTGGATTTGACGACACGTCCTCTTTCTGTTCCCAGTTTGCCTGTACTTCCTTATTTTTAATTTCTATTTTTATTAACACGTATTTTGTGCTGTCAAATCAAAAAATAACCTCATTCTTTTTAAAAAATAAATTTAGAGCACCCAATTCATTTTTTTTCCCAATTAAGGGACAATTTAGTGTGGCCAATCCACCTAGCCTGCACATTTTTGGGTTCTGGGAGCGAAACCCACGCAAACACGGAGAGAATGTGCAGACTCCACACGGGCAGTGACCCAGGGCCGGGATCGAACCTGGAACCTCGGCGCCGTGAGGCTGCAAGGCTAACCCACTGCGCCACTGTGCTGCCCAAATAATCTCATTCTTTAGATATTTTGAACTAAAAAAATTGTTGCCACTGCACTTTTCTGTCCTTTGAACATGAAAATGCAGGACCTTGCAACGTTGCAGTGTTTGACTGTTGAGCCTTACGAATCTTACGCCTGCCCCTGGTGTTTTCCCGATCTCAGCTCAACCAGCTATTGGAGGTGTTTTGGTTGTACCAGAAGGAGGAAATTGGCATCAGTGCACACAAGGATCCTTGAAGTGCTAGTATGTTTAGCTAGCATCTGAAACAGATGAGAAGAGTGAATAGTAATCTCATAGAATAAGCTCCTTTGCCATCATTTCTTGGGAGCCCAGGGTAGGCACCACTGATCGTCAACCTTAAGGTGTTGAGAATAACGCTGATCCTATAGCAACACTGATTATGAAGTTTACTAGGTCACCACGATGTTGACAAATATTTTACATAGAATTTACAGTGCAGAAGGAGGCCATTCGGCCCATCGAGTCTGCACCGGCTCTTGGAAAGAGTACCCTACCCCCTATCCAAGGTCAACACCTCCACCCTATCCCCATTACCCAGTAACCCCACCCAACACTAAGGGCAATTTTGGACACTAAGGGCAATTTATCATGGCCAATCCACCTAACCCGCACATCTTTGGACTGTGGGAGGAAACCGGAGCACCCGGAGGAAACCCACGCACACACGGGGAGGATGTGCAGACTCCGCACAGACAGTGACCCAAGCCGGAATCGAACCTGGGACCCTGGAGCTGTGAAGCGATTGTGCTATCCACAAGGCTACCGTGCTGCCGTTGATGAAATTCTATTTACGACAGATGTGGCTGAGTGGTCACGTGAGAATCTGATGATACGGCTACACCTCACGGGATGGGAGCACGGAAGTTAACCTCGGGAGTGTGGGTAGAGGACAAGCTGTTGAGTTTAGGAATAAACTACCTTTGTTGGAAGCTTTTGATGTCAGTAATTTAAGGAATGCACAGAGATTTGCTGATACATTTTCAGCCTTACTGTAGGTGAGGAAGCCATAGTTTTTTTTCAACTGTAAGGATAGTAGTTTCCTGGTTCATATTTTTTAATGATCTGGACGTCAAAGAATATCATGATTATTGATTTCATGTGAACATCCTGAGAATCAGCAGTTGCCTGAAAAATACTTCTATTTACAAATGGCCCCAGTAAGCTCATTCCTTCGACATACATCTACAGAGCTGATTAATTTTAAGATTATGAGCTTGTGAACTGCATCACATACTTGACTACCACAACCATGTCCATGTTCTCTTATACATGCCAAAGATTAACCCATGTATGAAGTACTGCACCGTGTGAGATACAGGCAGGATAATAGGTGACTGATGGTGAGTTTTGAGTGTGTAATTCATTCGGGTGACTGTGACACCACAATAACACTCTGAATTGACATTGAAGGCAGCCTTTGTTCATTTGTTATTATTGTTATAGAGTAGGCACATCCAGCAGTGTTAAATGGCAGGGCACAGTTAAAGAGCTTGTGAAGGTAAATGCACAATCTGGACACAAACTGGCACTAATTTCAAATGTTGCTTTTCATAAATTTGGTCCCTTATGTTAAACACATTTGTAACAAAAGCATTTCAATGCAGACTGTTCACCTCAGTGTTTTGCTTCCGAGGTCAGTGTTTGGGGCACAGAGGCAAGAGAAATATGGAGCAGCAAAGTGAAAAAAAACAACTGAAGTAATGGGCGTGATCTAATGAGAAAATACCTCACAGTCTTTTCTGGGTGGGATTGGAGGGGTTGTTCGCGCTATCGAACGGCACTCTGGGTTTTTTTTCTGGGCAACGCTCTGCGATGGCCACTCTCAGTCGTATTTCCTGCACTGAGGAGCTCCATTTGTCAATCCAGGAAGAGATCAGGAGACAATTTTTAAATAGCTGCTGATCTCTCAGGACTGAAACACAACACCGGGACCTCCTCAGCAGGTGAGTTGGGGGTCTTTGCGGCCCCCTGCATCCTGGCACTGCTCATGCCAGCCTAGCAGTGCCAGGCTGGCTATTGGATGGCAGTGCCAGCGTGCCCAGATGGCAATGTGAGGCTGTCAGTGTCCAGGTGGCATCAGCAGTGCTAGGATACCACCCTACCCAGAGGCAGGTCTCCGGGGGCCTTCAATTGCCTGGGAGGCCCTCCAAATGCCGTTCTGCCTGGTCCTCATTTATGGAGACCAGTGCAAAACGGTGTTTGCCTGGGGGCACCATTGAAAAGGGAATCGATCCAGTGAGTGCATATTAAAGTGTGACTAGCTGCTCGCTTTAATATGCAAATTTGCCGAATATGGATCCCACCCACAATGGGCAGGATCCAGATCGCGACGTCTCATGAGATCCCGTTAGATATCACGATGCATAACGAGCACGGGATTTACTGGCCGCGTTGCACCCGAGTCGGGCATGGTGCGGCCCTTAGATCATGTCAAATATCAATTTGTTTGGGCCAGTAGAAAATAAACTTATTATGCTTCAGAGAATTTGGATTCAGATTCATGATGATCCAAACGTAGAGATTCAAAGTCAAAGCTGTGACGAAAACAATTGTCCACCATTAAGATGTTCAAACACAAGCCCAGTGAACTGTGAAATTCATCAAGGCCTTTCCTTTTATTTTTGATTCATCGCTTTTCCTGTTTTCAGTTTCATGTTCATAAAAATGTGCGATAGCATTTCTACAGGAGAGAATATTTCTGCACGTTTTGCTACCAGACAGGATATAACATGGGATCAATGTAAGTTTAAGCCGACTCGATATTGCCTCAACAATGGGCACAATTTATTTGTACATTAGAACCAATACACATGCAAATTGTGCATTAATGTATAATTTGTGTCACGGTTAATGGGGCACTTGATCATGTTCGCTGGCACTTTGAGAACTCCTTTGGAAATATGCTGTTCATTAGACATTAGCAGAAAAACCCAGGCTTAATGTGTTTTGTTTTGCCTTGTTATTCTCTAATCAAAAATAAAGATAAAAATTCAATATCCTTTCCAGTCCAAATGATATTGCTTATTTCCACTACAAAGCTGACATTAAGGCATTGGAGAGAGTCACAGGAACAGGACAAAGCAGGTGCCAGTTCGGCTTCTCACCTCTTTTGGGTCACCAGCCAGCATGAGAGCATCAGTAGTGCCAAAGGAAGAGGTTGGAGATAAACAATGCCTGTGTAAAGAATCACATTCACCACAACCCTCTTTATTTTAGAACTCACAAGAAGCTTGCTGCTGGAATTATTTAATGGGGACACACTCTGAGAGTAAGAAAACACACACCCCTTACATGCAAAATACTTATCGCAAAAGTATCACATAAATTCTGTCCATGACTTCAGCTAAAGCTCAGCTTCTCGATGAATACAATCTGATTGTTTTGAAGATGATAGCTATTCAATTTCAGCTCAGTGATAAGGAAAATAGAAGGGATTGCTTAAATAGTAGAAATGATTGAATGGGCATGAAGCAAAAACAAACAATCCCTTTATGCTGCTATAAGTACATTAGTAGTCCCCAGTGGAAGGTATATGACCATTTATTTGGAAGATGTTTTTCAGTCTTTTTCACAGTTTGGTACCTCTGAGTTTACCGCACCCCCCCCCCCCCCCACCCCCCACCTCCGCACCCCACACTGTGGCCCCCCCCCCCCCCCCCCCCCCCACACACACACACAGTAAAACAATGTTACAGACCGAGAATGAGTGCAAAGGAAATGCAACTTTAGTTCCCAGGCTTTCTCAGACGATGCTCTGTGTTGTGTGGACGCCAGATCTAGTTGGCCTCATATATCATTAGAACAAGTGGTAGAATGAATAGGATTCAGAAATAAACTTTGGCCTGTTTACAGGTCGGTAAACTCTAACAATCTAGTCCCCAAAGCACACCTACCTCCCACTCAACAACAAATACCAACAAAATACAAAAAAAACCCAGTCCTTGCCTCCTTGACTTTACACTTTATTGCGAACATTTATTTTCAGCTAAAATGTCAGCTTTCTTTATTTTTGAATAGCTTAGTGAAACAATGAACTACAGGACACAATTCTGGGTAAATATATACAATAATAGATCAAAATATTTTGTGAGGTATTTATTTTCTGTGGAAGCTATTGTGAGTGTTCCTGAGCATAGAACATACAGTGCAGAAGGAGGCCATTCAGCCCATCGAGTCTGTACCGACCCACTTAAGGCCTCACTTCCACCCTATCCCCGTAACCCAATAACCCTCCTCACCTTTTTGGTCACTGAGGGAAATTTATCATTGCCTATCCACCTAATCTGCACGTCTTTGGACTGTGGGAGGAAACAGGAGCACCCGGAGGAAACCCACGCAGACACAGGGAGAACGTGCAGATTCCACACAGACAGTGACCCAGCAGGGAATCGAACCTGGGACCCTGGCGCTGTGAAGCCACAGTGCTATTCACTTGTGCTACCGTGCTGCCCTCAGTGGAGATTGGAGATATACCACCCCCAAAATGGCAAAGAATGACTTACTGCTCCATTTCCGCTGTTGCCATGACTGTTACAAGCTATCCCCAAACTAAAGTGTCTGCCTGAGTCTGGCGGCAAGCCCTTTTGTTATGCAAATAAGTGTCCTACAATGTATTTTCTATTTGAGGATCCTACACTACACCTACTTCCACTCGGCTGTATAGTAGAATAACATTCCAAGAATCAATTGCACTGTGTGTTTGCAGGGTCAGACAGAACAGGTGTACGCCTCTAAGCCTTACAAAACTGCTGGGCCTCCCTGTCATGAGATTGGACCGCCTCCTTTCCCCACCACCCTTCCCCCAATGTTCTATCTTCTTCCAGTTGAGAGGTCAGCCGCCGGGTCACCTGATTTTATCACAGCCAGAAGGCAGCAGACCAAGTCACCCATTTTCCATTGTCAAAATTGCACTAGGACAATAGAGTTGCCAATGGGTCATGTCTACAAGTGGCCACACAAAGTGCACATTTGGCAAAGAAGACTTGGCATCCATCCAACAACTGTGGGACTCCGAAAAACCTGGGTTTTAAAAGATTTGACAATTACAGGAGCCAGAGGACAATCAGAGCGAGAGGTAGAGCTCCACAGTTTTGACTTTCAGGGAAGGACAGTGTGGTGCAACCGCGATGCTCAGGTGGCTCAGCCAAGCATAAGAATAAACCTGAGGAGATGAGACAATATGACAATCATGTTTGAAACTTTTATCGGTTTATAACTCAATAAAGCAATTTGACATTTAGGTGTCTGCTAAAATAAACCAAACAACACAATCATTTTTAAACAGTCTGCATTACCTTTTACCCTGAGCATAAACCTTTGTCCAAACTGTTTGAGACGATTGAAGGTTTTAAAGCAGATAATGGGACAGATTCTCCGATTCTGGGGCTGGGTGCGGAGGATCGGTGGCATTTTTACGTGGAAGAAAATGGCGCTGCCCCCTCACCGATGCTGCGACTTGTGAGGGGTTAACAGCCGTGCCACGTAAAACTCCCAACCTCCATGAAATAAACAGCCGGGGAATGGCCAGGGCCGTGGCCGCGCATGGATACGGCAACGACCTGCAGCGGTCGTGCCTTAAAACATGGCGCGGCCGTGCACGGACGCGAACTGCCAGATTGAGCCCCCCCCTCCCCACCAGCCCCTCCAGCCCTCGCGGAAGCCCCCACTGGCCGGCAGCATGACTCCTGCCCGACTGTGTCGGAACTGCACACAGTCTGCAGCTGCCAAACTGGGTTCCTGCACAGTTGAGACCAGGGGCGAAATTCTCCGACCCCACGCAGGGTCGGAGAATCGGCCGGCGGCGGCGTTATTCCCGCTCCCGCTGGGTTTTTAATTCTCCGAGCGGCCAAAAACCGAGTTGTGCAAATCCCGTCGGCAGCCTCTGAAAACAGCTGGCGCCGGCGGGATGTCATTGATTTTTAACAGACAGACATTCTCTGTGCCGGATGGGCCAAATTCCCGCCGACGTGGCCACGGGTCACGTCGGCGAAAAACAGAGTAGCTTTAAAACGGTGTCAACCATTGATGATGGTTGACGCCGTTCAGTGACCTAGGGCGAGTGCGGGGGGGGGGGGGGGGGAGGAGGAGAGAGTCCCGGCGTTGAGGGGGGGGGAGAGAGAGAGAGTCCCGGCGTTTGGGGGGGGGGGGAGAGAGAGAGTCCCGCCGTTTGGGGGGGGAAGAGAGAGAGAGTCCCGGCGTTTGGGGGGGGAAAGAGAGAGTCCCGGCATTTGGGGGGGGGGGGAGAGAGAGAGAGTCCCGGCGTTTGGGGGGGGAGAGAGAGAGTCCCGGCGTTTGGGGGGGGGAGAGAGAGAGAGTCCCGGCGTTTGTGGGGTGATGGTGGGGGGGAGAGAGAGTACCGGCATTTGTGGGGTGATGGTGGGGGGGAGAGAGAGTACCGGCGTTTGTGGGGTGGTGGTGGGGAGAGAGAGTACCGGCGTTTGTGGGGTGGTGGTGGGGAGAGAGAGTCCCGGCATTTGTGGGGGGGGGGGGGGGGGGAAGAGAGAGTCCCGGCGTTTGGGGGGGGGGAGAGAGAGTCCCGGCGTTTGTGTGGGGGGGGGGGGGGAGAGAGAGTCCTGGCGTTTGTGTGTGGGGGGGAGAGAGAGTCCTGGCGTTTGTGTGTGGGGGGGAGAGAGAGTCCCGGCGTTTGTGTGGGGAGGGGGGGGGAGAGAGAGTCCTGGCGTTTGTGTGTGGGGGGGGGGAAGAGAGAGTCCCGGCGTTTGGGGGGGGGGGAGAGAGAGTCCCGGCGTTTGTGTGGGGGGGGGGGAGAGAGAGTCCTGGCGTTTGTGTGGGGGGGGGGAGAGAGAGTCCGGCGTTTGTGTGTGGGGGGGAGAGAGAGTCCCGGCGTTTGTGTGGGGAGGGGGGGGAGAGAGAGTCCTGGCGTTTGTGTGTGGGGGGGAGAGAGAGTCCCTGGCGTTTGTGTGGGGGGGGGAAGAGAGAGTCCCGGCGTTTGTGTGGGGGGGGGGAAGAGAGAGTCCCGGCGTTTGTGTGGGGGGGGGGGGAGAGAGTCCGGGCATTTGTGTGGGGGCTGGTGGTGGGGAGAGACTACCGGCGTTTGTGGGGTGGTGGTGGGGAGAGAGTACCGGTGTTTGTGGGGTGGTGGTGGGGGGGTAGGGGTGGGGGGGTAGGGGTGGGTGGGGGTAGGGGTGGGTGGGGGGGTAGGGGTGGGGAGTAGGGGTGGGGGGGTAGGGGTAGGGTGGGTAGGGGTGGGGGGGTGGGTAGGGGTGGGGGGTAGGGGTGGGGGGGTAGGGGTAGGGGGTTGGGGTAGGGGGCAGCGGCATGCAGGGGGGGCGACGGTGCGTTGGCCCCGGGCATCCATTGGATGGGGGCATCAGCAGATCTTCCTCAAGGCTCCCCTTCCTCCCAGCTGCCTTGTCTTTGTTTGAGAGAGAGAGAGAGAGAGAGAGATTGTGGGGACAGACAGAGAGAGAGAGACAGAGAGAGGGAGTCCCGTCCGTCCTCTGGCTGAGAGCAGGGCTTTGGCGAGTATATTGCAATCTGCCTAAACCCAGGAATATTGCCTGGTTAGAATGCAGAGGGAAATGCTGGGATCCCGGGGTGGGCGATGTGTCTGGATTTGTCTATTTCAGCTTCATCCTCTGCGATTTCAGGTCAGTTTCACAACAACAGGAAAAACGCGCGGAGAGAGAGGGAAAAACTTTTGGCAACGTTTCTGGGTTCTGCCTTTATAATTCACAGCGCAGAAAGGGTTCTGCGTTGTGAATTATCAAGGCACCTTTTCTAATCCTGGGGAGAAACAACCTTTTGAAGAGTCTGAGGAAATAAGCAGGAATTTGGATTAATTCTGCCTCCCCACACCCTGGGCCTCTTTCTCCTCCTTTCTCCTCCCTCCCCCTTTCTCCTCCTTTCTCCTCCCTCCCCCTTTCTCCTCCCTCCCCCTTTCTCCTCCCTCCCCTTTCTCCTCCCTTCTCCCCTTTTCTCCTCCCTTCTCCCCCTTTCTCCTCCCTCCCCCTTTCTCCTCCCTCCCCCTTTCTCCTCCCTTCTCCCCCTTTCTCCTCCTTGTTGGGGGGGAGGGGGGAGATAGAGTCCTGGCGTTTGGGGAGGAGAGAGAGAGTCCCGGCGTTTGTTGGGGGGGGGTTGGGGGGTGAGTGGTGGTGGGGAGTGGGGGTGGGGGTGGTGGGGGGGTAGGGGTAGGGGTGGGGGGGTAGGGGTGGGGGGGGTTGGGGGGGTAGGGGTGGGGGGGTGGGGGGGTAGGGGGTGTGGGCGTGGGGGGTAGGGGTGGGGGGGTTGGGGGGGGTAGGGGTGGGGGGGTTGGGAG
Source organism: Scyliorhinus canicula (assembly GCF_902713615.1). Lineage (NCBI taxonomy): Eukaryota > Metazoa > Chordata > Chondrichthyes > Carcharhiniformes > Scyliorhinidae > Scyliorhinus > Scyliorhinus canicula. Next base: position 214,040,345 of record NC_052149.1, on the reverse strand, counting down.
TTGGGGTGGGGGGGTTGGGGGGTAGGGGTGGGGGGGGTTGGGGGTAGGGGGGGTGAGTGGGGGTGGGGGGGAGGGGTGGGGGGGTGGGGGGTGGGGGTGAGTGGGGGTGGGGGTGAGTGGGGGTGGGGGTAGGGGTGGGGGGTAAGGGTGGGGGGGTAGGGGTGGGTGGGGTGGGGGGTAGGGGTGGGGGGTAGGGGAGGTAGGGGTGTGGGGGGTGTGTGGGGTGCGTAGGGGTGGGGGGTGGGTGGGGGGGGGGGTAGGGGTGGGGGGAAACAACCTTTGAAGAGTCTGAGGAAATAAGCAGGAATTTGGATTAATTCTGCCTCCCCACCCCTGGGCCTCTTTCTCCTCCTTTCTCCTCCCTCCCCCTTTCTCCTCCTTTCTCCTCCCTCCCCCTTTCTCCTCCCTCCCCCTTTCTCCTCCCTCCCCCTTTCTCCTCCCTTCTCCCCCTTTCTCCTCCTTGTTGGGGGGGGAGGGGGGAGATAGAGTCCCGGCGTTTGGGGGGGAGGGAGAGAGTCCCGGCGTTTGTTGGGGGGGGTTGGGGGGGTGAGTGGTGGTGGGGAGTGGGGGTGGGGGTGGTGGGGGTAGGGATAGGGGTGGGGGGGTAGGGGTGGGGGGTTGGGGGGGGTAGGGGTGGGGGGTGGGGGGGTAGGGGGTGTGGGAGTGGGGGGTAGGGGTTGGGGGGTTGGGGTTGGGGGGGTAGGGGTGGGGGGGTTGGGGGGTTGGGTGTGGGGTAGGGGTGGGGGGGGTTGGGGGGGTTGGGGTGGGGGGGTTGGGGGGTAGGGGTGGGGGGGTTGGGGGTAGGGGTGGGGGGTTTGGGGGGTAGGGGGTGGGGGGGTGAGTGGGGGTGGGGGGTAGGGTTTGTGGGGGGTAGGGGGTGGGGGGGTGAGTGGGGGTGGGGGGTAGGGTTGGGGGGGTGGGGTGTGGGGGGTGAGTGGGGGTGGGGGGGTGAGTGGGGGTGGAGGGTAGGGGTGGGGGGGTAGGGGTGGGGGGGTAGGGGTGGGTGGGGTGGGGGTAGGGGTGGGGGGTTGGGGAGGTAGGGGTGTGGGGGGTGTGTGGGGTGCGTAGGGGTGGGGGGGGGGGGGGTGGGTGGGGGGGTAGGGGTGGGGGGAAACAACCTTTTGAAGAGTCTGAGGAAATAAGCAGGAATTTGGATTAATTCTGCCTCCCCACCCCCTGGGCCTCTTTCTCCTCCTTTCTCCTCCCTCCCCCTTTCTCCTCCTTTCTCCTCCCTCCCCCTTTCTCCTCCCTCCCCCTTTCTCCTCCCTCCCCCTTTCTCCTCCTTTCTCCTCCCTCCCCCTTTCTCCTCCTTTCTCCTCCCTCCCCCTTTCTCCTCCCTCCCCCTTTCTCCTCTCTCCCCCTTTCTCCTCTCTCCCCCTTTCTCCTCTCTCTCTCTCACATTCTCTTCATCCTGCCCTTTGTTCCAGAGCTATTTGATCCCCCTGTGCACTGGCACAGATTTACAGTGCGGTTTAGGTTCTGTGTTTACCCCAGGTGTGGGGGCGGGGAAAAGAGGGAGGGTTCGGCATTCCTCAGGGGCGCTGCATTGAACCACCCCCACCCCCCTCCCAAATCATCCTCCATCTAACCTCATCCATCCCTCTTTTCTCCGCCCCCACACCTGGGGTAAACACAGAACCTAAACCGCACTGTAAATCTGTGCCAGTGCACAGGGGGATCAAATAGCTCTGGAACAAAGGGCAGGATTAAGAGAATGTGAGAGAGAGAGAGAGAGGAGAAAGGGGGAGGGAGGAGAAAGGGGGAGGGAGGAGAAAGGGGAGAAGGGAGGAGAAAGGGGGAGGGAGGAGAAAGGGGGAGGGAGGAGAAAGGGGGAAAAGGGAGGAGAAAGGGGGAGGGAGGAGAAAGGGGGAGGGAGGAGAAAGGGGGAGGGAGGAGAAAGGAGGAGAAAGGGGGAGGGAGGAGAAAGGAGGAGAAAGAGGCCCAGGGGGTGGGGAGGCAGAATTAATCCAAATTCCTGCTTATTTCCTCAGACTCTTCAAAAGGTTGTTTCTCCCCAGGATTAGAAAAGGTGCCTTGATAATTCACCCGCCTGATTCATTGGGAACTTTGTAGATTTGTGCAATATATATTTAACAGTTCGCAAAGAGCTATTAACTCAGTTAGTGCTAATGGCTGGCCCTCCAGTGACTTATTGTACAAACAATTATCATCTAAATTCTGCATACCTAAATGCAGATCATGGTCATTTGGGAGTTCTGCCAGCTTCCCTCTTCTGGTTCCCTTCTTTGCCTTCCAAAACCTGAGTGTACTGGTTTCACTGTGGAAACTCAAACGATTATCCAAGAAACAGGTTGGAGCCTGCCCTCTTTGCCACTCTCATGGATGATTAGAAATCCCGCCTGACAAAGCTGTATTGAGACAAACTAAAGTCAGATTTTTCCTGTCAGACAGGACATTCTTAGACAATTTGGCACATTAACTCAACGGAGGAATGGTGGGGATGGAAGAAGAGATTGAAAAATTTGGAGGTGGTTAGAGAGAATAAACATGTTTGTCTGAAAGATAAGTGACATATAAGTCATCTAAATTAGTTTAATATAGAGTCATGGAGATGTTGGAAGCTATTGAGATATCAAATGCATGAATTTTCAGAAAACATTTTATAAGGTAATACTTATAAGATTACTGGCTAAAACAGGCACACATAATCTGAAACAACCTCGTGCTGTGGTTAAAAAGTGTTTTGAAAGAAGCAGGGATTAGATCCTGTCCATTTGGATGCATTATTTGAGATGGATAGGTATGGGGATCTGTATAAAATTGTTGCAATCCCCATAGACCGATTACTTTAAAAATTAATTCGAACTTCCTCACTCACTGAAAGGGATAACATAAGGTTTTAAGTTTTAAGACTTTTACTGCAACAAGCAAACTAAAACAACACGACTAAACGCAATTTCAGAAGGCAATTTATATTCTAAAACTACAGAAACACTATTCCATTTAACTTTTAAAGTGACTGAAAACACTTGTTTACAAAATGGCACAATTGGTACATGTGGCTCACTTTATCAAGAATTACACTGCTACTTTCTAGCAATCCCTATCATTTTTGAATTTCATTCGATGCAATCTGCAAATCAATGCAAAATCCTGTCACAACTCTTCTCTTGTGGCTTCAGGATGTCCTTTATTCTTATTTGGAATCAGATGTTACATCGTCAACAGTGTGTTGACTTTTAAACACAATCTATGAAAAACCTTTTTCAAGTTTTAGCTCTGGATCTCCATTTTATTTCATAGCTGTGTGTCTTTTATTGTCCAGGTCAGCAAAGGAAATCTCAGTCAGCCGAATAACTGAATCGGTTTCCTCCTTTTTAAATGCAGGATTATGGTTATCCTTTGCTGTTTTAAGAACCTCCCTTAGGTCATGCCAATGATTAGTTAAAAATTCCTGATACTCCTTTCTAGCATTAGAATCTGTCTGCAAGTTTAATTCAGACAGCTTCAATTCATTTCCAATTTTTTTTTTAGAGAAATACAGCACAGAACAGGCCCTTCGGCCCACGATGTTGTGCCGAACTTTTGTCCTAGGTTAATCATAGATCATAGAATTTTGGACACTAAGGGCAATTTATCATGGCCAATCCACCCAATTGTTTCAAACATTTTGTTACCAGTCTTTTGTTGACAGTCTGAGGTATGAGTGTATTTTACATCTCAGAAGCCTGAACTTTTGACTCTTTGGACGATTCTTGAAGCATTTTTCTTTACAACAGATCCAGAGACAGGCATACATTTTGCCAAGTTCATTAATCTTGCAGATAGATCCCTATCATTAACAATTTTGATGGATTGTGTGGAAACATTTGGAGGTGGTTCATGGTCGCCAGCTTGATTGTTCCCTAAAATAAGATCAACATCATTAACATGCAATTTTGACAACAATTCCCCAGCAACAGAACAAGCACTGTTTAACTTGCACGGTAGCATTGTGGATAGCACAATCGCTTCACAGCTCCAGGATCCCAGGTTCGATTCCCGGCTTGGGTCACTGTCTGTATGGAGTCTGCACATCCTCCCCGTGTGTGCGTGGGTTTCCTCCGGGTGCTCCGGTTTCCTCCCGCAGTCCAAAGATGTGCAGGATAGGTGGATTGGCCATGATAAATTGCCCTTAGTGTCCAAAATTGCCCTTAGTGTTGAGTGGGGTTACTGGGTTATGGGGATAGGGTGGAGGTGTTAAGCTTGAGTATGGTGCTCTTTCCAGGAGCCGGTACAGACTCGATGGGCCGAATGGCCTCCTTCTGTACTGTAAATTCTAATTCTATGAACTTCACTGTACACAATGGGTCAGGGAAACAATTTCCATCAATGACCCAATGAATGGGCTGGTTTAGCACAGGGCTAATTTGCTGGCTTTTAAAGCAGACCAAGGCAGGCCAGCAGCACGGATCAATTCCCGTACCAGCCTCCCTGAACAGGTGCCGGAATGTGGCAACTAGGGGCTTTTCACAGTAACTTCATTTGAAGCCTACTCGTGACAATAAGCGATTTTCATGTCAATACAGTTGGGTTCAGCCAATTTTTGGAAAGAAATTCATGTCTTTTGCTAACATCAGGGATTCAGTCAACCCCATACCTCTAAGAATAACAATCATTTTGGCCACTTGTCAAACAAAAATTGAATTTCTTCACCCTAAAATATAAAACTTCCATGCTCTTTTATGTTCTAGTACAGGGGTGGGCAAACTTTTCCGTGCAAGGGCCACATTCAGAAATTCACAATTTTAAAGGGCCGCATAGTATATTAAGTAAAATAATTACTTCACCCGGTTATGATTCTGGGCGCCTCATGTAGAACATAGAACATAGAACAGTACAGCACAGAACGGGCCCTTCGGCCCTCGATGTTGTGCCAAGCAATGATCACCCTACTCAAGTCAACGTATCCACCCTATACCAGTAAGTAACCCCCCCATTAACCTTAAAAAAAAATTTTTTTTTAAAAATGAAAATTTTTTTTTCTTTATTTTTATTTTTTTAAATGACTTGGTGGGCCGCATAAAGACCTTTGGCGGGCCGCATGCGGCCCGCGGGCCGTAGTTTGCCCACCCCTGTTCTAGTATATACCCACTGTAAATTACGTGAATGGTATCAGTTTGTCACAAGTTTCGTTCTCTGGTATAGTGTTTTATGCAAAAGCACGAGAGGCACCTACAAACATCACCAGCCTTAAATTTCCTGAAATCTCCTTTTACATGTTCCGCCTGAGAACAAAAGTGACAACTTGGTCCTCTTGAATAGTGCTCATTCCCCAGGCTGGGTTGGATTGTCTGTTTGGGAGACTATGGGCGGGACTCTCCATCCAATGACACCGGAATCGTCAATCACAATCGGCCGGAGAACTGGGCGTCAGCCGAGAATCGAGGTCGGTGCTGGGTGCCCAACGGAGCGCCATGCTCTGGTGTCTCAATGGCAACATGGATGCATTCCATGCTAGGTGCCAGTGCGGGCATGGAAATCATACAGTAACACTGGTTAACGTATCATTAACGGGCTCAACCCAGTAGCCTCCGGCCTCCCGGGATGCTCCACCACCGCCAAGTGGAAATGAGGTTGGCGTGGGTCACTTGTGGTATTTAAAAACAGGGACCAGGTGCCATGGCTGCTGAGGGAGAGAGAGGAGCTAAGAAAAGTTTCTAAAGGGCCAACAGTGGGTTGACAGTTGTGCCACTGGGGGGCATCTACCAAGGAGTAGTGGAGTGGGGTGGGGGTGGGTGGGAGGGTGGTGGACGGGCGACCAGTAGGTGGGCCATGGGTTCAAGGTGTTTGATTGATTTGATTTATTGTCACATGTACCGAAGTACAGTGGAAAGTATTTTTCTGCGGCCGAGGGAATGTAGACTGTACGTACATAGTAGACAAAAGAATAATCGACAGAGTACATTGACGAATGGTGCATTGACAAACAGTGATTGGTTACTGTGCAGAACAAAGGGACAAACAAAGCAAATTCATGAGCCCGGGGACTGGGGTGTCCGAGCATGGGCTGCCATTGCCTTGGCCTGCAAGGCAGCCTTCTGGCTGCGCACTCTGCCCACTGCTCACTGCACAGAGTGCCACCGGCCTTATGGGTGCCCGCCACCAGGCCACCCCCCTATGAACAGCCGCCCCTTCAACAGGAAGGGGAAAGTTCAGCGCAGCCAATGGCCCACCATGTGTTGACACCCCTTAGTGCACCCATTCGAGATACTGCTCCACTGCAGGGGGAGCAGGAGAAGAGCAGAGCGCAACCTGAACAGCGGACGCATGCAACGTGGTCCCGGTTCGATTCCCAGCTCGGGTCACTGTCTGTGAGGAGTCTGCACGTTCTCCCCGTGTCTGTGGGTTTGCTCCCCAAGTCCCCAAAGACGTGCTGTTCGGTAATTTGGACATTCTGAATTCTCCCTCAGTGTACGCGAACAGGCGCAGTAGTGTGGCAACTTTCACACAGTAACTTCATTGCAAGGTTAATGTAAGCCTACTTGTGACAGTAATAAAGCTTATTATTATTATTTTAAAATATTTTGTATTTGGGAAAATAAATGAAAACTGAAAATGTTCCTCAATGAATACATTTTAGAATTTACCGGTAAGTAAGGAATTATTGATTCCATAGATTTTAGGAACTAGAAGAATGGGTACAAGAATACTTGATCAGTGGGATTATACAAAACTCCTTGGACATTTGTGAGTTTTGTAAGTGAAATCAGTTCAATCTGTCTCAGCCTAATTCCTCATGGAGGTAGGTAATTCAGACATTAGTTGACAGTAATTGACAATTTCACTCAATAAATTAACAATAATGTTTGGTGAAGAAGATACAAACCCTCTTCTTCTGCTGGGATTTTATTGCATTTTGAACCCCAGTCACAGAATCACAGAATAATAGTGCAGAAGAGGCCCTTTGAGTCTGCACAGAAGCATGAAAAGCACCTGGGGCGAAATTCTCCGACCCCCAGCAGGGTCGGAGAATCGCCTGGGGCCGCCCTAAAATCTCGCCCCCGCTGTGGCAGAGATTCTCCGCCACCCGGGAAGTGGCGGTGGCGGAATCTCGCCACACCGATCGGCGAGGCCCCTGCGGTGATTCTCCGGCCCGGATGGGCCGAAGTCCCGCTGCTGGGAGGCCTCTCCCGCCGCCGAGGTTTGAACCACCTCTGGAACGGTGGGATCAGCAGCGCGTGCGGGCTCCGGGGAAAGCCTTTCGGCCAGCCCCGCTGCCGGGGGTGCCGGTTTTTTGCGCCAGTCTTCTGGTGCCAACCGCTCCGGCGCGGGGCTGGCCCCCAAAGGTGGGGAGAATTCCCCACCTTTGGGGAGGCCCGACCCCTGAGTAGTTGGCACCACTCCCCTACTCCGGGACCCTCCGTCACGCCGGGTAGGGGAGAATGCCGCCCCTGACCTATCTACCTGATCCCATTTGCCAGCACATGGCCCAAAGCCTGGAATGTTATGACGTGACAAGTACTTTTAAAGAATATGAGGCAACCCACCTTTACCACCCTCCCTGGCAGTGGATTCCAGCACGTCATCATCACCTGGGTAAAAAGGTTTTTCCTCAAATCCACCTTAAACCTCCTGCCCTTCACCTTAAACTTTTGTCCCCTCTTAACTGACCTTTAGCTAAGGGGAACAGCTGTCCCCTATCCACCCTGTCCATGCCCCTCATAATCCTGTACACGTCGATCAGGTCACCCCTCAGTCTTCTCTGCTCCAGCGAAAACAACCCAAGCCTATCCAACCTCTCTTCATAACTTAAATGTTCAATCCCAGGCAACATCCTGGTGAATCGCCTCTGCACCCCGTCCAGTGCAATCACATCCTCCCTATAATGTGGCGACCAGAATTGAACACAGTACTCCAGCTGTGACCTCACCAAAGTTCTATACAACTCCACAGTGAATGGCAAGACCGATAAACTAATGGACTGAGAGGCTGAAAGGTAAGCAGATGGATAGGACCAGAGAAACTTCACGAAGCATTGACCTCTCTCCCATCCATGCAAGTGATTTTTCTACTGTTCCAAAAGTTATTGGAGATTAAATTAATCTTGGGAAGTAGGATAACACTGGTGACCGGGCAGCAGGAGCCCAATTTTCTTCATCAATCTTTCTGTTCAAGATTAATTTCATCGCCATTTAATTTATAGAGCTTTACAGCAACCAGATATTTAAATGATACAATAAGTAGCATGAAGTAGTCATTGACAGAATGCACTGGAATGGCAAACTTTACAAGTACTCTCTTAGGGCCTTGCTGGTTCTGACTGGAAAAGTTGAAGCAGAGAAGTGATGATTTTAAGATCAGACGGAAAAATAGGAGTAACACAATGCCGAGAAAGTCTGTTTATCACTAGGATCAACTGAATAAACTGACACGTTGAGTCTGCAAGCACTCTGGTGAGTAAAATCCTTACTTTAGCTGAACACCCAAAACAGAATGAAAATGACGTACGTTTTTGAAATTCAACAGCAAAAACATCACTTATCAGAAATAGAGACCAACAGATAAAGTTTAGAATGAGGGAATAAAGATAGGGCCAATTTTCACATGGTGTGTGTGAAATTTGTTCTTTCTTCCTCTGCAATAACTGTGATCTTGGCCATGTTCCTGGATGTGTTTTGGATGAATGACACCTGATAATGCATTAAGCTTTAAAACCAAAAGGATTTATCAGTTTTCAAACAACCAAAATCATGTTCATTCCTCTTACAGTCATACAGTAGGAGAGGGGTTCAAGGCACCAGTCAGTCTGGCTTTTCCTTTAACATAATTTAAGCGCCTTATTTCAGAAATGATTAGAAAGGAAAGCAGAATTTACGAATGAGAGTGGAATTATTTATTTTCACGGGACTAATCTTCAAAGTAGCCAGTATGGCTTGCATCTGTATATTGAAGGTCTTCGGGCACGTCTGATGCTGCATTTTCTAGATTCTACCCTTTGTCTCCCTGTTATCTTTGTCCCACATTACATACTGCAAATAACTCAGTGAGGAGATCTACCTCGGGCATTGACTAATCCTGCTGTACACCTGGCTAGATTGTGTGCCACCTTGAGGGTGAATGTGACTTGTCTCTCCTAACCTGCAAGTAAATGCCTGGATTCTGATTACTGACACCTGATTAAGGTCAAGAAACACCATGCATGGAACTGAGATTCCTGAGTCTGTTGCCCCCCAAGGCATGACACTTTTGTGCACTGCCAACAAATTTTAGTAAACTTTGGCTAGAAATAACAGTCAATAATGGTACCTACCGCATGACTGTTGCTCATTGTGGACGCATCTCAGTTGTTGAGCATTTGATTGTAGTTCAAAAGGTCCCCAGTTCAAATCCAGGTGCTCCCATTCGGGAATTGGTTGCAGTGTTTACTACATTGTAACAATGGTGACTTTTCAAGTAGGCCTTAATTGAATGTAAAGTGTTTTATAATGCCTGTTGGTCGGAAAAGGTGCAATATTAATGCAAAGCTGAGTTTCTTCAATTATGGGTAGCACGATGACACAGTGGTTAGCACTGTTGCCCAATGGTGCCAGGGACTTGGGTTCAATTCTGGCCTTGGGTGACTGCCTGTGTGGAGTTTGCATGCTCTCCCTGCGTCTGCATTAAATTCCTCCGGGTGCTCCGATTTCGTTCCACAATCCAAACATGTGCATGTTGAGTGGATTAGCCATGTTAATCATGTGTCTAGCAATGTGCAGGTTAGGTGGGGTTATGGAGATTGAGTGAGGGAGTGGATCTAGGTAGAGTGTTCTATTGGAGAATCAGTGCGGACTCAATGGGCCAAATGGCCACCTTCTGCACTGTAGGGATTCTATTAAAATTTTGAGTCATTTTGAGTTAATACCCCTGTTAAAATAGAGAAAGGAATTTGCTGAAAGTATATTAAGCTTAGAATAATATCATGGTTGCAATAATTTCCAGGCTCTTATCTTAATGTCTCCTTTTACCGTGTGCTGGTTCCACACTCTGTTTTATGTTGTCACTGAGCTTTGGTCGAGTTTCATTGTTCCCACGTCTTCTTGCCTTACCATAGCATGATAAGGTTTTGTTTCTACTATGACAGACTTGGGATAGTTGGTATAGTTTTACTTGAAACAATTTATTAAGAACTTTTACTAAGACTTTAGGTTAAACACATGGACCAGAATTGTCTGTTTGGGAGACTACAGGCTGGATTCTCCGATATCCAGGCTATGTCTGGAAGATCATGAGAAAAATACCCACAGCCCCAATACTGATCCTCCGACAAGTGAGAGGCTGTCAGCCGAGCCATGTAAAATGTACGACCTTCCCGATATACACGCCTGGGGAATTGCCAGGTTCCATGCTCACGCATGCGCACAGAGACGACCTGCAGCGGTCCCGCTGTACAAGATTGCACCAGACATGCGCGGACCCGACCTGCCAGTTAGTGCCCCCCTGGACACCCACTTGACACCTCCGGGCCATCCCCAACCAGTTCCCCCAGCCCTCGCCGGAGTTCCCCCGACCAGCAGCACGGCTCCCGCCCGACCGTCGGCGGCGCTGGACAACGTCCGCAGCCACCATGGCGGGTTCCCGACCACTGAGACCACATGTCCCCTCTCGGTCGGGAACACAGCTGATCGGGGGCGGAGCATCAGGGGAGAGTCTTCAGGTAACGTCCTGAGGCCATCCCAATGGCCTTGATGACGCCGTTTCGGTGGGGGCACAGCATCTGAAAGTAATGGCGCCGCTCCCGATTCCATGGTAAAAAGGGATTCGCTGTCCGATCGCTGTCGGAGAACGGAGAATCCCACCCCTTGTTCTCCTGCCAGAAATAAATCGCTTCTGATTTGTGCTTGCAATGAGAGCACCCCATTGGAGCGATCCCTGCTTGAAAGCCACCCCCATTACAGAGTCCCTGCCTGCAAACTCTCCATAAGAAATATCCCTGCCTGGAAGTGAGACAGCAGTCCAGACAGTGACAATGAAAAAAAAATCACTGCTTTAAAACTCACCTGTGCAATACACCTGCTGGCTCAGTGAGATTGTGGCCACTGTCAGTACTACACCAAGCCAAGGTTTAGGATCATCGAGGGACCCAGGTCACAGATGAGTGATTGTGGCTAGAGGGTTGTGTTGTGGGGAGGAAGGTGTTTGGCAGCAAAGGTGAGGGGGTGACTCTCAGTGATCACCCCAACACTCCTGGAAGCCTGCAGGCAATCCTGACAAGCTTTTCTCCTTGGGATTCCAACATGACAGGAATGGTTGTTGCAGGTTCCGGGGTTTAGGTGTTTTAGTAAGGTCAGAGAAGGGGGCAAAAGAGGGGGAGGTGTGGCGCTGCTAGTCAAGGACAGTATTACGGTGGCAGAAAGGATGCAAGATGGGGACTCTTCTTCCGAGGTAGTATGGGCTGAGGTTAGAAACAGGAAAGGAGAGGTCACCCTGTTGGGAGTTTTCTATAGGCCACCTAATAGTTCTAGAGATGGCGAAGATGATTCTGGAAAAGAGCGAAAGTAACAGGGTAGTTGTTATGGGTGACTTTAACTTTCCTAATATTGACTGGAAAAGATATAGTTCGAGTACATTGGATGGGTCGTTCTTTGTACAATGTGTGCAGGAGGGTTTTCTGACACAATATGTTGACAGGCCAACAAGAGGTGAGGCCACTTTGGATTTGGTTTTGGGTAATGAACCAGGCCAGGTGTTAGATCTGGAGGTAGGTGAACACTTTGGAGACAGTGACCACAATTCAGTGACCTTTACATTAGTGATGGAAAGGGATAAGTATACCCCGCAGGGCAATAGTTATAGCTGGGGGAAGGGCAATTATGATGCCATTAGACATGACTTAGGATGTGTAGATTGGAGAAGTAGGCTGCAAGGGTTGGGCACACTGGATATGTGGAGCTTGTTCAAGGAACAGCTATTGCGTGTTCTTGAACAGTACGTACCAGTCAGACAGGGAGGAAAGGGTAGAGCGAGGGAACCGTGGTTTACCAAAGAAGTGGAATCTCTTGTTAAGAGGAAAAAGGAGGCCTATGTGAAGATGAGGCGTGAAGTTTCAGTTGGGGCGCTTGATAGTTACAGGGAAGCGAAGAAGGATCTAAAGAGAGAGCTAAGACGAGCAAGGAGGGGACATGAGAAGTCTTTGGCAGGTAGGATCAAGGAAAACCCAAAAGCTTTCTATAGGTATGTCAGGAATAAAAGAATGACTAGGGTAAGAGTAGGGCCAGTCAAGGACAGTGGTGGGAAGTTGTGTGTGGAGGCTGAGGAGATAAGCGAGATACTAAATGAATACTTTTCGTCAGTATTCACTCAGGAAAAAGATAACATTGTGGAGGAGAATGCTGAGATCCAGGCTATTAGAATAGATGGCATTGAGGTGCGTAGGGAAGAAGTGTTGGCAATTCTGGACAAGGTGAAAATAGATAAGTCCCCGGGGCCTGATGGGATTTATCCTAGGATTCTCTGGGAAGCCAGGGAAGAGATTGCTGAGCCTTTGGCTTTGATTTTTAGGTCATCATTGGCTACAGGAATAGTGCCAGAGGACTGGAGGATAGCAAATGTGGTCCCTTTGTTCAAGAAGGGGAGTAGAGATAACCCCGGTAACTATAGGCCGGTGAGCCTAACATCTGTGGTGGGTAAAGTCTTGGAGAGGATTATATAAGATACGATTTATAATCATCTAGATAGGAATAATATGATTAGGGATAGTCAGCATGGTTTTGTGAAGGGTAGGTCATGCCTCACACACCTTATCGAGTTCTTTGACAAGGTGACTGAACAGGTGGACGAGGGTAGAGCAGTTGATGTGGTGTATATGGATTTCAGTAAAGCATTTGGTAAGGTTCCCCACGGTCGGCTATTGCAGAAAATACGGAGGCTGGGGATTGAGGGTGATTTAGAGATGTGGATCAGAAATTGGCTAGTTGAAAGAAGACAGAGGGTGGTGGTTGATGGCAAATGTTCAGAATGGAGTTCAGTTACGAGTGGCGTACCACAAGGATCTGTTCTGGGGCCGTTGCTGTTTGTCATTTTTATAAATGACCTAGAGGAGGGCGCAGAAGGATGGGTGAGTAAATTTGCAGACGACACTAAAGTCGGTGGAGTTGTAGACAGTGCGGAAGGATGTTGCAGGTTACAGAGGGACATAGATAAGCTGCAGAGCTGGGCTGAGAGGTGGCAAATGGAGTTTAATGTGGAGAAGTGTGAGGTGATTCACTTTGGAAAGAATAACAGGAATGAGGAATATTTGGCTAATGGTAAAATTCTTGGTAGTGTGGATGAGCAGAGGGATCTCGGTGTCCATGTACATAGATCCCTGAAAGTTGCCACCCAGGTTGATAGGATTGTGAAGAAGGCCTATGGTGTGATGGCCTTTATTGGTAGAGGGATTGAGTTCCGGAGCCATGAGGTCATGTTGCAGTTGTACAAAACTCTAGTACGGCCGCATTTGGAGTATTGCGTACAGTTCTGGTTGCCTCATTATAGGAAGGACGTGGAAGCTTTGGAACGGGTGCAGAGGAGATTTACCAGGATGTTGCCTGGTATGGAGGGAAAATCTTATGAGGAAAGGCTGATGGACTTGAGGTTGTTTTCATTAGAAAGAAGAAGGTTAAGAGGTGACCTAATAGAGGCATACAAAATGATTAGAGGGTTAGATAGGGTGGACAGCGAGAGCCTTCTCCCGCGGATGGAGGTGGCTAGCACGAGGGGACATAGCCTTAAATTGAGGGGTAATAGATATAGGACAGAGGTCAGAGGTGGGGTTTTTACGCAAAGAGTGGTGAGGCCGTGGAATGCCCTACCTGCAACAGTAGTGAACTCGCCAACATTGAGGGCATTTAAAAGTTTATTGGATAAGCATATGGATGATAAGGGCATAGTGTAGGTTAGATGGCCTTTAGTTTTTTTTCCATGTCGGTGCAACATCGAGGGCCGAAGGGCCTGTACTGCACTGTATCGTTCTATGTTCTATGTTCTATGACAAGTCCCTCATCTGCTGCTGAGTAAATTCCAAAGGCAGTGGGGTGAGGTCCATAACTGGGTGTTAATTGCCCACCTAAGAATTTCAATTGATGACTCATGGATGGCCTTCCTGCCATACTTAATTGGGGCAGAATCAGGAAAGCAGTGGGGTCCCAAACCGCCATTCCTCTGCCTGCGACCAAAACTGCCACAATGTAGGGCGTACAATTCCACGAATGGACTGCATTCCTATACGTATTTTAACACTACATCAGTGCAGTTCATTTAAGATGTGAACCTCTCCCTTCAATGGATACACTCTGTGGTATAAATTACCTCAAGGTTCAGAGAACTAATTGCAGCCCCAAATACAAGTCACCGAAGGAGCAAGTGGGTGAAGGCCACTCATTTGGCTTCTGTGTGCATGACAAGACACTTTGCAGGCATGTCTGCCAAGCTAATTATTTTCAGTTTTTACTCGAGTTTCAGCACCTCAGACCACTCCTGTCAGAAAGCTTCCAATCCCTATTGCCTGGAGCATGTCTTTAACTGCCCAATATTAGGTTCTTATCTGGGGCGGGACGCTCCGTGTACTGAGCCAAAATCAGGAAACGTGATTGGGCGGAGAATCAGTTCCGATTCCAAAATCGCGGCAGGCACAATTCTCCGTTGCCTCGACTGCGGCATCAATGAAGTTCGGAACTCAAGTACAGTAAAAATCGTTTGTATATTATTAGCGGGCCTGACCCGGTATTCTCCGGGGCCTCTGCGATGCTCCGTCTCCGATAGGCCAAATTCCCGACGGCACGGTTCACTTCTGCTTTAAAAAAAAAATGCCGTCATGGCTAATGGGGGAGACAGAGGAGGCAGGACACAGAGATTTGTGACTGCGGGCTGCCAGGCCGGACACTGGTCGGGCTGGCTGGGGTGGGGTTGGCTCTGCCAAGGGTGGGGGTGGGTGACAGGGAAACAGCCTGAGTGGCTGAAGTGACCACCCCCCCCCCCCCCTCCTCGGGACTGGGCAGTGTCCAGGCACGGACTGCCATTACAGTGGCCTGCAAGGAAACGCATCTTGCTGCGCACTCCACTGACCACCCAACTTGGCCCCAGAGTGACACTGGCCATATGGATGCCCTCAACCCTGCATTCAGCTCCCACCCCTACACCCCACCCTCTGCCACACCCCCCACCACCCAAACGGCCGTCACCCACAGGCGGGGCATCAGATGGCCCACCCAAGGACAATGCCAACTGTAGCTCCTATGGGGGGGCTGGGTGGGGGCCACGGAACGTACCGCTGGAAACAACATTGCCAGCTGACAGTACCCTTGGCATCAGGGATGGGCACCAGGGCCAGAGGCCCCCATGGTGCGGACATGGGAGTGCATGTGAGGGCAGAGCCCGCATTTCTAACTGGGGCCAATGTGTAGCCTGGTGGACCTGGTTGTGCACTGGGGTATGCACCATGCTAACAGTTGGCCTTTCACCCCCTGCAGACAATGGATATTGGAATTGACCAGAAATGGTGGCCTTCCTGCTGGTCCCCACAGCCCTGGGGGATGCCCTGGGGCTGTACGAGCTGGAGCTCCTCAAGGAGGAGGAAGTTGCAGCAGCGGAACGTACAACAGCGGGGCCTGCCTAGGAGGGAGAAGTGGCTGTCTAACAGGCCGAAGAGGAGGAGGTGCAAGGGAGGCGCCGCATGACACCTCGTGTGTACTGGCCTTGCCTGTCATTCAAAGACCTGTCGGACCATGCATGCCGTCGTCGGGAGACATTGCAACATATCGGCCAGATCATGGCACACTTGGCATTGCAGGGTAATGGGGGTGGGGGGGCGCATCTACTCACGGTGGCCGTCACGGTGATGGTCACCCTGAACCTTTACGCTACGGGATCCTTCCAGGCGTTGAGTGGGGACTTGTCCAGGATCTCACAGGCCTTAGTGCACAGGTGCACCCATGCCATCATGGAGGCCCTATATGTCCAGTCGGAAAACGACAATGTTGGACAGTCTGACACAAGCAGCCCAGGGGGGTGGTAGCTGGTGGCCTCAGTGGCCAGGGCACACGGCCATGGCAGCCAGTATGGGTGCCGGCATGTGGTGCAGAGTTGGGGTGTGGTGGGTTATGGGTGAGTGCGACGGGGGCTGATACCAGGGGCACAGTGCTGCCTACTCTCCCTGACCGCCTGAGGAGGCCATGCAGTTTTTTCCTGCATTGCTGGCCGGTCTGAACGATGTTGCTGGTGGTGCTCACTGCCTTTGCTGCATGCGCCCAGCCATGGCAAATGGTGACGGGTGGCAGACTCCTTCCCGGGCCGGGGTACAGGGTCACTTGCCTCTCCTCCACCCCGTTGAGGAGGGTCTGCAGCTCGGCATCTGGAAACCTTGGTTCTGCTCTCCTTGCTGCCATCTTGTTGGCTGGGATGAGTGTGTGTGGGGAGTGCAGTGTGTTTATGCGGCTGCAGCCTTCTGAGTGTCAATCACGGACTCGGCGAATCCTGCACTGTTCCACATGGCGTCGATGCTAGCCCCTCAACAGTCACTGAATCGATCCAGGTTCGGCGCCAGTTTTGCTATCGTGGCACTTCATGAATCCTGCCCCATTGATGGGCTGTGGAGTTTCACCATGTAGACTTGAGAAATGGAAAAATAACTAACTTTGGCATTCGCTACTCTAAATTTCAGTATGAATTGGAACTGGCTCTAATTATCTTACAACTAATCTTTTTGGAGTGGTTTGCTGCTAAAAGTCCAAGTATCATTTAATCTGTCTCTGATTGTTTCAGATCAACTTTCAAATTTACACTGGTTAATGAATCCAAAAATACATATTAAAATTTGGCCAGTGACATCGGCAGTACGAGTGATAGTCGCACATTTGTGACCGGCTATCAGCTTCCTATCTCTCCATCTCCAGTTGTGAAGGTTGTAGATATCTTGGTGGCTTCCACCTCTGCATCTGTGAGCAAGGAGATATTTGACAACCAACAACAAAATTCATTTGTATACCAGGTTCGATGTAACAAAGTATCCTAATGTTTCACACAAGGATTAACAGACAAGCTTTGACACTGACCCAAGGGAATTTGGGCAGATGGGCAAGCTTGATCAAAATGGTAATTTTTAAGGAGCATCTTAAAGAGGAAAGGGAGGTGGGAAGATTTAGGGAGAGAATTCCAAAGGATATGGCCTTGGTGAAGTGATTAAAAATCAGGGATAGTTACGAGGCCAGATTTGGAGCTGCACATATATCTTCTTCTTCTTCTTCTTTGGTGATCACTCACTAACGAGTATGATTATTCACCGAAGAAACTCCGTCTTCCTGATCATGGGTTCCGTGGATCCTGGTATGGCTGATGAGCCTGATCCTAGAGCTGTATCTTCAACAGCACACTTGGCAGGTAGTTCCAGGAGGTGGGATCAGTCCTTGGACTCTAGATCGCTGGTATTCCTTTCTCAGGCTCCTTTTCCAGGCCTCCTCTTGCCGTCTGGCATCCTCGAAGAAATTCCTGCAATCAGGTTTCTCCAAGTAGGTTGATGCGGAGATCCAACAGAATATCCAATCCATGAGCGCCTCCTTCAGATGCATAAGAATGAGAGTTTTGGATTGGATTTCATTTATTGTCTCGTGTATCGAAGTACAGTAAAATGTATTGTTCATTGCATACATGAAAAAACATAGGACATGCGGTAAATACTCAATGTAAATACAAAAACACAGGCATCAGCTGAAGAATACAGAGTGTAGTACTACACAGTAGGGAAGATGTGTGAAGAGATCAGTTTAGTCTATAAGAAGGTCATTATAGAGGTTGGAAGAGAGAGGTTGGAAAAGTCTCTATCGACGGTGACATCCGTGCTCACACCAAGATCCTTGTGTACAAGGAAGTCATCCATTCAACTCATCCATATGGCTCAGATTCAGCATAGTGGGCTAAACAGCTGGCTTGTAATGTAGAACAATGCCAGCAGCGCAGGTTCATTTCCAGTACCAGCCTCCCCAAACAGGCGCCGGAATGTGGCAACTCGGGGCTTTTCACTGTAACTTCATTGAAGCCTACTTGTGACAATAAGCGATTATTATTATTAAACTTGGACTACGTACAGAGGCCACTTCAAAGCCCTGGAGAACCTTACAAAGACACTGAAGGGTATAAACAGTGAACCCACACAGTTGGAATTTTTGATTAGTTATGATTCACTCCAGTGTCTCTCAAGATAAGCTTTTAGGGGCTGGTTTAGCACAGGGCTAAATCGCTGGCTTTGAAAGCAGACCAAGGCAGGCCAGCAGCACGGTTCAATTCCTGTACCAGCCTCCCCGAACAGGCGCCGGAATGTGGCAACTAGGGGCTTTTCACAGTAACTTCATTTGAAGCCTACTTGTGACTAAGCAATTTTCATTCATTTCATTCATAAAGGCATAGCTGCTTCAGTGTTGTGATGATAATTCTCCCCTTAATTGATATAGAAGTATCTTGTAGGGCTCGGTATCTTTCAACTTGGGGATTTAAGGTAAATAACACTTCACCTATTGATGGATATCTTAAATATTTCTCTGTCACTTAATTAGACTTAGATTCTCTATTAGAACCAAGACTATCCTTACTTTTCCTAGAACTGTCAATGATGTGATCAAAAATGAGTTGTGTGCTTGGTTCTTTAATAAACTTTCATGTAATTTAGACAATATAATGCCCCTTATAATGTTGGTGCATTCTCGATGGGGGATAGGGCCACTTCTGCACTGTATTTTCTGTGATTCTCATCTTCTGTATCCAATCTTGAGAACCCATTACTGTACACTCTTCAGTGGAGAGGTACATTGTTGAGGAGAGAAGCCTGAACTCTTATAATATCCAGGTTGTTCTAATCTAGCTAAAACGTGTTCAAAAGGCGGTAATATTCTCTGGTTCTTCCTTTCCTTTCCAAGCCTTCAGAACTGCGACCACGTCACCACACAACCCTGCCATGGCAATCTCTGCAAGACGTGCCAGATCATCGACATGGGTATCACCATTACACGTGAGACTAATGCATTATCTTGCACATACACCAGGTACGTGTGCATACTCGTGCAACTCGGCCAATGCAGTCTACCTCATACGCTGCAGGAAAGGATGTCCCGAAGCGTGGTTCATTGGCGAGACCATGCAGACGCTACGACAACGGATGAACGGACATCGCGCGACAATCGCCAAGCAGGAATGTTCCCTTCCAGTCGGGGAACACTTCCGCAGTCAAGGGCATTCAGCCTCTGATCTCCGGGTAAGTGTTCTCCAAAACGGCCTTCAGGACACGCGACAACGCAAAATCGGCGAGCAGGAACTTACAGCCAAGTTCCGCACACATGATTACAGCCTCAACCGGGACCTTGGATTCATGTCGCATTACATTCACCCCCCTACCATCTGGCCTGGGCTTGCAAAATCGTACCAACTGCCCTAGCTTGAGACAATTTACACCTCTTTAACCTGGGGTTACCTCTATCTCTGGATCTGTTACGACTTAATTACCTGCAAATGCTCGCATTCAAAGCATTGTCTTGCATTTTTGACTTTGTCTATATATATATTTCTGGAACCCACCTCTTCATTCACCTGAGGAAGGAGCAGTGCTCCGAAAGCTAGTGATTTGAAACAAACCTGTTGGACTTTAACCTGGTGTTGTAAGGCTTCTTACACTACTTTCATTTGGAGAGAATTAGATCAGTTCTTCAAACCTATTTTGTTGTCTGTGGGGCCTGTCTTTCTCAACCTCGAGCGAGAAGGATCATTCGACGATCTGGAATAGTCCCAAGAAGGCACTAGGATTATAATCCTAAAGTGTCTCGATGGGCCTTTCAGAGGTTGCCAAGAGAGCCACAGATGGAAGCTGTATTTTCACCAATATTTTCCCTCTCCCTTATATTTAGTGATTACTTGACCTACATGAAGAGGATGTTCAATCTGTGAATGAAGGTAGGTGTTCGCCTGAGGATGCAGTGCATTAGGTTAGGTGTTTTATAAGGCCACAAAAATTTGTAGAAACAAAAACTTACTTTATTTTACACCGACTATTGGATACAGTTCCAGTAGTTCCCTACTGGGGCTCCACTAGTCAGTGCTTACTGGCCGACTCTATTTATACATAGCCAGGTATTGTTAGGGGTCCCCCACCGCCTTATTCGGGAAGTTCATGTTCTGCAAGGTCCACAACGTAGTTAACCATTCCCACCCCGTAAGGCCCATGAGGGTTATAACAGGTGACTGAGACTAATGCATTACCTTGCGCTAAATTTAGATTTAATTATATGATGAATGGCAAGTGATGGAAGGGATAAAAGACATAGACAGTGAAGGTTGAGTGCTGCTGAATGTGTGTGAGGAGCGAAGTGATGCTTGGCAAGACAGAGTAATGGGGATGAAGAGGAATTTCTTCTCTTCGAGGGTAGTGAATCTGGAATTCTTTACCACAGAGAGCTGTAGAGACTGGGTCATTAAGTATGTTCAAGGCTGAGATAGACAATTTTTAATCAGTAAGCGAATCAATGGTTATGGGGATAAGGGGGGAATGTGGAATTGAAGATTATTATATCAGATCAGAAATTATTTCATTGAATGGCAGAGCAGACTCAATGGGCTGAATGGCCTACTTTTGCTCCTATGCCCTATGGTATTATGTAGTTCAATCACCAATGTACATACTTACTTCTCATGACCTGGTTAGGTCATTAAACCATTTCCTACATTGTATCCAAGACCTGAGCACAACCCTCACCTGCTCAACTATCTCCAACCATATCTTCCTGGTGAGGGTCACATGATTCTTCCTCACATCGCTGGGGAAAGGTACGTCCCTCCGCTTTCTGAACTGTACTATTTCCAGTGATACTTCATTGTATCTGGATTGAATATGGATGTTGTTGTTGCTCTCTGGGCAGCATTCATTGTGAGCACCTCCAATTTTCATTGTCCTTTTAAATACAACTGAGATGGTTTTACATGAAAGCCCATGACATCCATTTTGCAGCTCAGAGTCACGGAGCCTGCAAGCTAAAATTAAATGCTTCAATTCAGTCACATTTGCAGATTCAGAGCTGCTGAGTTAGCTCCCAGGTTTTGCCAACACAATTCCACCTCCCTGTTCGCACACTGCATTCAGATTAAAACAGGTAAAGGCACCGTAGTCCCAGATGACCATAGGATGCTTTCTCTTTTGAGGGAGGGAGCTGGTTGATGATGATTTAACCTGAGGGTCACTGCACCTCAGGTGAGGGGCAAGGTTGAGAAGGGAGGGCCTTCACGAATAACCTCAGCCAGTGCAGGAATTGAACCTGTGCTGTTGGCCTTGCTCTGCATCACGAACCAGCTGTCTAGCCAAGTGAGCTAAACCAGCCCCAATTAATATCAGGGCCAATAGTTCAAAATACCATTGGGCTGGGGATGACCAGAGATTTACACCTTGTTTGCAGTGGCCCTTTAAATTCTGGTGGTGGGAAAGGCGTGGGGAATGCCACTTAGATCCCAGAAACAGTCAAGGAAATGCCATCTTATTTCTCTCTGAGAAGCAAAAATAACTGTCAGTTCTGGCTTCAACCAGGAAGGGACCCTAGTGGGTCTGATGGAGTGTCTAACTGCCATTCCAATTTGCCCATCAAGTTGGCACAGACAAATCATTTCAATGATACACCTGTTCTAGTCACTTAAATCATCCCCTGCCAACAATTTGAAATGGTTGGAGGTTCCATTCTGCCATAGGTGAAAGAAAGCCAGAAAAAAATTGGGCTCAACATTTGTGTTCTATGGTTTTGTGTATCAACCTGTGCTGAGCCATCTCCTGTGAGTGTGGTTTCAAACCTTATCTACTGAGGCTAGAAAAAAATAGAAGCTGGTACCATGTGATTGATGCTCGATCAATGACTCCAGAAGCAAGATTGGATGACAATTGAAGGCTTTATTGAACTAGATGCTTCTCCCAGCAGCGCAGGTACAGAATGCAGCAGCTGGGGAGACACAGACTCTTATACTCCGCCTTACTGGGTGGAATCAGCAGGCAGGCTTCACCAATGATCTTGCTGTCTCAGGTACCTCCCACAACAATGGTCTTACAGCCTCAACCTGGGTACCGTAATATCCCTAATATCGACTACCACAGTGACACCATGGAGAAAAATATTGTTGCCTCAAACAACCATGGACACCAAATATAAAGTTGTTGAGCAAAAAATGGAGGAAACACTCCTGGAACAAGATTGCTGAGCTTAAATATAAAGTATATGAAGTAAAAGTACTTTCTTTGCAATGCAAGAAAAGGCTATGCTGGCCCATAAATGGAGAGAGTTGGATTCATAGAAACATACATAGAAAATAGAATAAGGAGGAGGCCATTCGTATTTCGAGCCTGCTCTGCTATTCATTATGATCATGGTTGATCATCAAATTTAATACCCTGATCCACATTCTCCCATATCCCTTGATTCCTTTAGCCCCAACAGCTATATCTAATTCCTTCTTGAAAACACACAAACTTTGGGTCTCAACTATTTTCTGTGGTAGTGAATTCCACAGATTGACTGACCTTTTGGGTGAAGAAATTTCTCCTCCTCTCCCCAGTCCTAAAAGGTTTACCTTTCATCTTGTTAGTTAAGATTGGGATTCATATGATACTAAGCTCTCTGTTGTCAGTACTGTAGCTGGATTCTCTCAGAAAAGAGACTTTATTAAATATCATTAATTTTACCAACCAGTGATAATTCATAGCAATGGATAAAAATATTACTTTGCGTCCTCACTATGTAATGCGCTGCGTGTGTGCTGCACAATCTCAAACTCAATTACTCTCTCACACTCACTCTCTCAATGGTAATCTTACTTGTACTCACCATACTATACCTCACACTGGACCCGTATTCTTGATAACTTTGGCACGTATTTTATTCAGAAAAGATTTAACTATCTGATATGAAATTATTGTTATTGATTCCAAAACCGTAAAATTTAATGCCAACTATAGAACAAGCAACTCATTTTGAAGGTCTGACAACTGGTCATATATCCACTTCATTTCATTACTCGGCAGTGAAGGCATTTATGCAAAGGAAATATTGTAATTTTATTTTTGGATTCTGCAGTTATCCTGGGATTTACCTGCAACAGCAGATCTTTTAATACCAGTTTGGCAAGTATGCTGCTAATTCCAGAATGAGTGGTATCCATGGAGCAATGTAGCAGCACTCAATCTCCTTAGCAACAAAACAAGAAAACCTTGGCCAGGGGAGCCATGACAACACCTTCTCTTTTAACAATATTGAAAAACAAAGAAGAATGATTTATCCATTTTCAGCAACTACATTTTGTTGAAGTTAAAAAAAGTATGGGTAATTTTCCATTCAACCATAAAGTGGAAAATGTCACTTTAAGCAAATGTCCCAAAGATGCTGCATCTGTCAACTATTTTTGAACTGAAATCACTTAGTTTGGCAATTATTGAGCGGATGGGGAAACATAATACCATAAGACCATAAGACATAGTTGCAGAATTAGGCCCATTGAGTCTGCTCTGCCATTCAAACATGGCTGATATTTTTCTCATCCCCATTCTCCCGCCTTCTCCCCATAACCCCTGATCCCCTTATTGAGCTAGAACCTATCTATCT
This sequence comes from Scyliorhinus canicula, assembly GCF_902713615.1. Taxonomy (NCBI): domain Eukaryota; kingdom Metazoa; phylum Chordata; class Chondrichthyes; order Carcharhiniformes; family Scyliorhinidae; genus Scyliorhinus; species Scyliorhinus canicula. The sequence continues at coordinate 214,016,778 of NC_052149.1, read as the reverse complement.
CTGCCTTAAAAACACTCAGTGATTTGGCCTCCACAACCTTCTGCGGCAAAGAATTCAACAGATTCACCACCCTCTGGCTGAAGAAATTCCTCCTCATCTCTTTTAAAGGATCGTCCATTTAGTCTGAGATTGTGTCCTCTGTTTTTTGTTTTTCCCACCAGTGGAAACATCCTCTCCACTTCCACTCTATCCAGGCCTTATAGTATCCTGTAAGTTTCAATAAGATCCCCCCTCATCCTTCTAAATTCCAAGGAGTACAGACCCAAAGTCCTCAACCGCTCCTCATCTTTTATTATGCTCCTATATTATCTTTTATTACACTTCTCTGTGTGTTTTGATATACTACGGAGTGTAATATGTGTTACTCAAACCTTGGTTACTGATGAGGTCTTCTGCATCTCGATGAAGAAGACGCAAACTCATCTAGTAGTAACAAAAGGTTTATAGAGTAACTATAACAATAACTGCGTGCGTTCTTTACTTTAACATTGATACTAATGATAAGGTCAACAAGATCTAACTACAGTAACTATGCATGACTACACTAACCATCTGAGCTAATCTGATACTCCTGTCCTGGTCACAGTACACACAAAACAGAGACAGAGAGACACAATGTGGTTGCCTTTATACCCCTGTTGGTCCGGCCCTCTCGTGATCATCTGGTGCTACTGATTACGCATTAACAGGTGTACGTGCACATACAGAGATCACTACACCTCATAAGACAAGCTCTTTGTAATGAACTCCAATTGGCTTTATTGGTTGGCCAATTGGAGTATGAGCTCCCTCAATGATAGCTCATTGAGGGGGCCCATATAAGCACCTGTGTAGGCTTTGTGAGCAGTCTTAAGTTGACTGGACTGCTAGCAGCACTGTTTGTAGCTGCTCCTGTAATATTGTTATTGTAAATAAATATTGGTGTGGTGACAGAACTCCTGCCTCCCGTGGATTACTATACTCTTCATTCCAGGGATCATTCTTGTGAGCTTCTTCTGGACCCCTTCCAAGGCCAGCACATAATAATAATCTTTTTATTCTCACAAGTGCATATTGACCACGCCGGCCCTTTCATGGGCTCAATGTTTTTGGTGATAGTGGTGGTGATATACATTAACACTGCAATGAAGTTACTCTGAAAAGCCCCTAGTTGCCACATTCCGGCGCCTGTTCGATACACAGAAGGAGAATTCAGAATTTTCAGCTGGTACAGGAATTGAACCCACACTGCTGGCCTTGTTCTGCATTACAAGCCAGCTGTCTAGCCCACTGAGCTAAACCATCCATCGTTAGATATGGGCCCCAAAACTGCTAACAATACTCAAAATGGGGTCTGACCAGAGTCTTATACAGCCTCAGGAGTACATCCCTGGTCTTGGATTCTAGCCCTCTTGACATGAATGCTAACATTGCATTTGCCTTCCTACCTGCCTGCTGAATCTGCACATTAACTTTAAAAGAATCTTGAACAAGGACTCCCAAGTCCCTTTGTGCTTCTGATTTCCGAAGTATTTTCCCATTTAGAAAATAGTCTATGCCTCCATTCCTCCAAGAAGGTTTAATAGGAAAAGGAGAAATGGCTACAGAATTAAGGCGTGATTAAAACTGTTGTATCTTTAGATTAACAGTACAAAAGAAATATAATTGCAGACGCACATGGGTTGGAAGAAACATTAACAGAGGTTCATTAAGTGAGTCTTCAATGTATAAAGGCTGGTAATAGATTAAGGGCGAAAGCCTGCGAAGTAGCCGAGGGCATCATGCATGTCACGTGCCTCGGTTCTCAAAGAGCCATTGCACACAATGACACTAACCCACATATATAACAAAAACACAATAGGTTGATGGAGAAATATCAGAAGTGGGCTCAAATTCCTCAGGGCGTAGTTAAAGTCTGTGCAGTCCGTGACGGGATATTTGATTAGCATAGGACAAGGGCTCTTCTCTTGATCACACAAGTAAATGGAGGGGATGGTGACATAGTGGTAACGGGCTAAATATTCAAAGGGCCAGGTTAATGCTCGGGGCAGGTGCAAATCCCGCTATGGCAGCGGCAGAATTTAAATTCAACGAATTAATAAATCAGGAATTGGAATCTAGTCTCAGTGATGGTCCATCAGTAGCTATTAATGACTGTTGAATCTAGCTCATTCATTAATGTCCCTTTAGAGGACAAATCTGCTGTTAGAAATAATCAGGAGGAAATCTGCCATTCTTACCTGCTCTGGATTACATGTGATCCCAAGTCGACAGTATAGAAGCCTAGAACTTACAGTGCAGAAGGAGGCCATTCAGCCCAACGAGTCTGCAATGGCTCTTGGAAAGAGCACCCTACTTCAGCCCATGTCGCCACCCTACCCCCGTAACCCCACCTAATGTTTTTGGACACTAAGGGCAATTTATCATGGCCAACCCGCCTAACCTGCACATCTTTGGATTGTAGGAGGAAACTGGAGCACCTGGAGGAAACCCACACAGACACGGGGAGAAGGTGCAGACTCCGCACAGGCACTCATCCAAGCTGGGAATCGAACCTGGGACCCTGGAGCTGTGAAGCCACTGTGCTAACCACTGTGCTACCATGTTGCTCACTAATTAACCACAGTAATGTGGTTAACTTTTAACTGCCCTCTGAAATGGCTCAGAAGGCAATGAATTCAAGGGCACCTGGGGCTGGGCGACAAATGCTGGCCTTGCCAGCGACACTCACAATCCATGAAAAGAATTTTAAAAACCCTTGGGCCATGCGAGCCCTTGTCTTGTCTATTCCTCCCCATCAGGAGGTAATTGAAGAGCTCCTCCAACTTCCCCCTCCGCTGCACCCACCAACACCTTTTCCCTTCCAGCTGTAACCATGGATCCCTGAAGCCTGGTGCTTGACTTCCCTTTTGCAGCTGCAGAATTGTTTCCTCTAATTATGAGCAATGGATACTGCAGATGCAGAGAAATGAGTTTCAGGCGTAAAAGTGGGAAACATGCAATGCTAATCATAATGATATGAAATAACATTTCAATGCAATTTATGCTGTTATACCATTTTTAAAAATCAAGACGAGAGTTGCTAAATATTTTCATGATGCTATTGCCCTTTTATGTTCCTAACCAGGCACATTTAACTTCTTAGGCAGACACTCCAGCACTGACCTCCAGCTCAATAATTCAGATCTATCCTGAAATCTATTTGTGCTGGTCAGTATTTCATTACTAAAAGGCCAAGAATCACAAAGATTAATCCATATAAACAAATGTCTCCACAAAATATACAGACAAACCTAACTGTGTTGAGCATGTCATACAATATAATTATCTCAGAAAAGCATTATTTATGTTGGAGTAAACTTTGGCATTTATAACCTTGAGTCATGCCAAATTGGAACTCAACAATCGGTGCTTTCTTTCAAGATAACAACCCAACATGACATCCAACGGCTGAGTACAGACTGTTTGAACTCATCCTAAATGCATTGAATATAGCTGTGAAAAATCTTTGAAGATGGGTTTTCTCAAAGTAAGTTATTGATGTAAAATATTAATGTGGAATGAGACCACGTATTCAGCTACCTGAGCCTTCCCTGCCCTCCGCCTCCCTATTCCCAGCAACCCCTTTGTTCCACCATTTTTTCCTATTGCCCTCCAGTCCGTAAGATCCACCAACTGCATCATTCAACCTCTCCTGAATCAGATCCTGATCACTCAACCTGCTCCTTCTTTAAAAAGTCCACAAATTCTGGTCTTTTCAACCACAAAACTATATCAAATCTCCCATTCTTCTCAGACATTCGTGGACATATTATTGCCACAGCCACTTAATAATAATCTTTATTGTCACAAGTATGCCTACATTAACAGCACAATGAAGTTACCGTGAAAAGCCGCGAATCATTCCAGCACTTGTTTGGGTACACAGAGGGAGAATTCAGAATGTCCAAGTTACCTAACAGCACATCTTTCGGGACTTGTGGGAGGAAACTGGAGCACCCGGAGGAAACCCACATAGATACAAGCAGAACGTGTAGGCTCCACAGTGACCCAAGCTGGGAATTGAACCTGGCACCCTGGAGCTGTGAAGCAGCAGTGCTGCCCACTGAGCTATTCTGTATTGAATGAAATTTGGTGATTTGGTAAAAAGGACCAACAATTTGCTCTGCCAAGTTACATTTCTGTTGGGGAAAATGAAAGTCTAATTTGCATGTGGAGTCCGCAGTAAAATGCTGGGGTGAGAATAATGCAGAATGCTAATGTGCGTGCTTCTGAATTGATGGATCAAGTTATAAAATTCGAGCAAACTGTGCAGAGGAAATGGTGCAGCCTAGCATCACAGTATGTCACTTTTTTTCCCCGCATACAGTTAATGCTGTTTGGAAAATGGTTCTCACTGTTTTCGGCCGCACATCAATCAATGATGAATTTTCCTCAGGAATTGAAGCTTAATTTCAAAAGCCAAACCTTTCAAAACAAATGTCCAAAGAATTCTCCACAAGCTGTGTATAGAAACAAACAAGACAACCGATATATGTACAGTGTTCAATCAGTCACATATAGATTATAAAGTAGCGATTGTAGTACTCCAGAGATTATTATAGATGTGGCAATTGTCAAAATTACTAAGAATGGCCAAGGCGCACGAAACAGAGAACATCAAAGATCCGCAGTGTACAGAGTGAATTGCAAACTGTAATCCCACATTCTACCCTCTGTAAACTTGAGACCATCCAAAACGTTCCTGTCCACCTCTGTACTTGCAGAAAACCCGTTCCCCTATGACCTCTGTGCTCGTTGACCAACATTGGCTCTTGGTCGAGCAGCATCTTGAACTTTAAATTCTCATCTTTGTTCTCAGATTGCTCCTTGACCTGCCCCTCCCTTTCTCCATAATCCCCTCTGGCCCCAAAACCCTCTGAAATATCTGCACTGTTCTAATACTGGTCTCTTGTGCATTCCCAATTCTAATTGCTCCACCATAGATGGTCGTGCCTTCAGTTGCCTGGGCCCTAAGCTCTGGAAATCCCTCCTGCACCTCTTTGACTCTCAACCTTGCTTTGCTCCTTGAAGACGCTTCTTAAAAACTATCTCTTTAACCAAGATTTTGGTCGGCTTAACCTAATATCGCTTAATATGTCTTGGTGTCATACTTGTCATGTTTCCTAATGCTGCAGTGAAGTGCCTTGGAAATTCCATTTAAGTAAATGCGCTATATAATTATATGAAAATGGCTTATTGTCACGAGTAGACTTCAATTAAGTTACTGTGAAAAGCCCCTAGTCGCCACATTCCGGCACCTGTTCAGGGAGGCTGATACGGGAATTGAACCGTGCTGCTGGCCTGCCTTGGTCTGCTTCTAAAAGCCAGTGATTTAGCCCAGTGTGCTAAATCAGCCCCTGTTCTTGTTGTTGTAATAAGTTCTGTCTTCATGCTGAAAATAATTCCAAGTGCAGATTAGCTGAAGTCAAGTCGTAATTCTTACTCAAATTGTACTGTTTCAAGACATTCACTGGGTTAAATCAATCCTGATAACTTGTTTCAGTTTCTCCAATTGTGTTGCCATGGGTGCTGGCATATAAATTGACACTCTAAGCCTCGGAAAATCCCTTGATGAACAGAGGTTGACCGATATGCGGTGTATGGTCACCATTTTTGTCCTTTGCCACGTGGGGTCTCCTCTGTGTGGGTTTTGTCTTAAACCACTGCACATCTTTGCAACACAGCCCTATTGCTTGCTTGATCCCTTGCACTCGAGCTATAAGATATCTGCAGGCAAAACATCCATTTGAGAGGTGAAAAATTGAGGCTAACTACTGATGCAAGTTTTGCATGTTGAGGCTTAAATGGGGAGTTGACTTATATGCCATGCATATGCAAAAGCGTAATTTCTGAGCCAAACAAATATGCAGCAGGTCAACTTATCTATGGTAACATAATTTACTATTCAAACAATTTAAAAAAAAAATTAACACAAATGGATAGAACCAAAAAAGCCGAATATTAATTATACTTCTTTCTATTGGCTTCATATACAGTATCCTGATAGATTCCTTCTTCAATCGCCATCGGTTATCATCATATTCTGTGCTGATGGGAAGCACAGATAGATTTCCCATATTATATTGACTGTGAAACAAAGGGCTGAATTTTACCAGAATGGCAGAAGTCTAAGGCAGGCTCTTGGTCAGCCATGCTTGATGCAGAATGGTGGCCCCTCAGGCTATGAGCCTCTGGTGACAGACTAGCAACCTGTCACAGGAATAACTAATGGAAACTGACAAAAGTCTGCCTTAGTGCACTATTAGGTACGGGACGAAAAACGGAAACAAGTGGTATTGAGTCAAAACTGCAGGCGGTTGGGTTTTAATTTCATTTGAAGACCAAAGGAAAAATATGTTGTAGGTAGAGTCCCATAACAATGAATATAATTCTGCCTATTGCTCTTGTTTTTGGTCCGCTGCATTTTCCATGAGGAGGGTTTTGACCTGCGAGGGCAGGAGTGATGGGCCTTGCTATTTATGGGGGTTTTGAAGAAGTGAAAAACGCTGGTGTGTCAGGAAGGGGCCTGCCAACATCCACATTTAACCAAAGCTTCTTTTGAAACCTAGTCAGATTTCTTCACTCCAAGGATTGTGAATCCTTGGAATTCCCTGCCCGAGAGAATGATGGATGCTCAGCCCTTGAGTATATTCAAAGCAGAGATCGATAGATGTTTCAGTACTAAAGCTATCCAGGAAGAGGGGGATAGTGTGGAAGGTAAATCTGAGGTAGGAGATAGCCACGATTGTGTTGAAAGGTGGAGCAGGCTAGGAGAGCTAAATACCCTATTCCAGCTACTATTTCCTATGCTCTTATGTCCCTATGTATGCAGGAAACCCCCACTGAATGGACAGGATAGCAAGCCAAGTACTTAACAAGGCAACTGAGTAAAGATTTAACCCTATACTCTGTTTTTAACAGTCAGGGAAAAGTTTCTTGGGCTGTTTGCTACGCATCAGAGTGAACAGGTCAGAGCAAAACAGTGGCTGACGGAGCTTTGAAATTGGAAAGATTTGAAATGCTAATCCAGGGTAGCTGCTCCTTCAGCTAAGAGAAAAGCTCTTGTTCACAGGATTTTGTTCACAGGAGACTGTGCTTTCACTGGTTAATTGCTGATTTTGATATTTTGGATGTAATTTCTGCAAACTTTGACTTTTTGACTTTGATCTTTCATTCCTAGATGCTAGCTTTCACAGCAGCACGGGAACAGTTTATGCATCTCTACTTTGGACCTCTGGTGTGGAGCAAGAGGACAGCTGCAGCAATACCACCGACAATACAAACTCCACAGCGGCAGGAACAGCAGCAGGAACAGTGCTGTCTTCACCTGCTACTCCAGAGAATAGAGGAGTTGAATACAGTCTCAGCTCGCAGGACGCCATACTCCCAGCACAGGATGCACAGGACAGCATTCTGGATGTGGCAGACCAATGGTTGGTCTGGTTTAGTAGGCTCAGTCATTCATGGTTTGTCACTGATGACACTTGCAATATCATGGAACAAAGGGCTGAAGTTTGAGGGTGAACACATCCCCACTGACTCTGACAGACCTGCTGCCATTTTACGTCCTAATGAACCTTGATTGGCAGGAGGCGGGACTTGCATTCTTACTTGGATGGAAGACCTGCCTTGCAGAGCTGCCAGCCAATCAGATCTGCTGACAGCTCTCTAGGTGCCAAAAATTGTTTCATGTGAATTTACAGCGGGATCTTCCGCTGATGCCCATCATGACGGATCAGGAATCCCACTGGAGACCGGTTGTAAACCAATTTGCATGCTGTTAATGGGATGCAGTTGAAGGTCCAACCGGAATCCTGCCCCAGCACCCGCTTCTTCATGATTCCAGCAGGAAAACAAGCCAGTCCATAATTCATCGGGACCAGTGTGGCATGCGGAAGTTACATAGAGCATAGAAACATTGAAAATAGGAGCAGGGGTAGGCTATTTGGCCTTCAAGCCTGTTGCACCATTCAATATGATCCTGGTTGAACATCGAACTCAGAAACCTGTTCCCCCTTTCCCCCAAATCCTTTGTTGAGACTTAACTGAAGAAGGCCTAGGGTTACATCGGGAGTTTGAGATGGAGACTGCCAGTGACCCTGAACACTGGAAAACCACAGCGGTGTGTAGGGGTATCATCTATCAGGTGAATCTTCCAACTTCAGTGTCATCAAGGAGGTCCATTTTCAATTCTCACAGTGTTCCTGGAGATCCAACTTCTTTCTGCAGAAGGTCCAACTTTATTTTCCAATGGTGGGGCAGAGATGTCGAGTACCTTTTCAAAATGCCACCCAGGTATGATAGTGGGATGTGTGCCATCACACCCGACCTACCGGCTGCTTAATTAACCATACCAGGGATGGAAGAGATTGCATGGCTTCCCGTCGCCCTCCAAAACGGGAAACACTCGCCATATATGTCATAAGATACATCTATGTATACAATGGAGTGCAGACAGGCAGTGATTGACACACAGGATGACCAATAAGCACACAGAACAGAGCAGCCACTCACCAGACAGGACACAACCACTATAAGGCCAGAGGGCACCAGTTTTCCCGCTCTCTCAGGATCCAGCCTCTGAGACAGTCACAACCCGTGAGCTAGCTAGTGCAAACACCATGTGGTAGCTAGTAAGTCTGGTCAGGCTAGCATCAGGTCTCCAGTCAAGTCAGCATAGTGTCAACCCACAGTTGAACATGTAAAATAGTTAGATGTTAAATAAAATCGTGTTGCATTTCATCAAGTGTTGGAAGTCTGTCTCTCGCTACACTACATCAGTCCACATTGACCCAACCTGCCCAACCCATCATGGTTCCAGGTAGTGATGCTGAAAATTGACGGACCTACCTCGAGTGAATCAGCATTGACCAGCAAGCAGCCATCCGGTGACATGGAAAACGTCCGCCCTCCTCCGCAGCTCCGCATCTCCGGCAACCTCGGTGCAAATTGGAAGATCTTCAAACAAAAGTTCCAACTCTATCTGAAAGCCACCGACGTGGAGGCTGCATCCGATGCCTGGAAGATCGCACTATTCCTCTCCACAGCCGGGGATCACGCCATCCACATCTACAACTCCCTTACATTCGCTGAAGGCGAAGACAAGACGAAATTTAAAACAGTCCTGCTGAAGTTCGACAGCCACTGCGACATCGAGGTGAATGAGAGCTTTGAACGGTACGTTTTCCAGCAGAGGCTTCAGGGTAAGGATGAAACTTTCCAATCCTTTTTGACTGATCTCCGCATCCTCGTGCAATCATGTCACTATGACTCGACAACCGATTCCATTATACGGGATCAGATCGTTTTCGGGGAACCACTCCGATTCCCTTCTCCAGCAGCTCCTGAAAGTCAAGCAGCTCACCCTCATCATCGCTATCGAGACGTGCGTTCTCCACTAACATGCTAACAATCGGTACTCACATATCAGGACCACCAGGGGTTCTGGCAAATACAGCTGGACGCATTCATTCAATACCCCGTTTGGTCACTACTGCTACAACTGGATGCATTTTGGCATTACCTCTGCCTCAGAGGTACTTCACTGCATAATGGAACAGATGATAGAGGGTATCGAGGGGGTGCGCGTGTATGTTGATGATTTCATAATCAGGTCCACAACTCCTCAAGAACACGTCGATCGCCTCAAGCAGGTATTCCATAGAATCTACGAGCATGGCCTCCAACTCAACAGGGCCAAGTGTTCGTTCGGTCAATCAGAAATCAAATTCCTTGGCGACCACATCTCGCAGCAAGGCGTGCAGCCAGATGCTGACAACGTTTTGGCAATCAACGCCATGAAGACCCCAGAGGACAAGAAGGCGGTCCTCCGCTTTCTAGGGATGGTCAACTTCCTCGGGAAGTTCATTCCCAACATGGCGTCCCACACCACAGCCCTCCGCCATCTCGTCAGAAAGTCGACGGAATTCCAGTGGCTGCCCGCTCATGAGAAAGAGTGGCGTGAGCTGAGGGCAAAACTCACCACAGCCCTACCCCAATATCATCCTGGCTCATGTCAGTGGATATTTTGGTCTCCTTTGGTCTCATAAGGCCCTTACGTGCCCACTGACCACATAAGGACCTTAACTGGTGAACTTCTCATCTGAGGCCCTGCCCGCTCCACCATAAAATTGATTCTTGTTCACAGCAAGCAGGGTCACTGAGCGAATCCTGTCCATGTGATTTTATGCTCCCTCATGCCTCAAAACAGAATGGGAGGAGGGGGGAGTGAAAAATCCAGGCCCAGGTCTCCTTTCCAGTGGGGGTAGTTGGACACACATTACTAGCACCGGTCAAGATTGCCACATCCCAGAATTTCTTTAGTTCTAGATCCTTCCCGGGATCGGTTGGCAACATCTACATGATTTCACAAGCTGCTGCACACAGGTGTATCTTCCAAGTGGCCTGTGCCATGTTTGGCAAGGCTAACAATTAGGCCCACTTTGTTACTTAAGAGGACCATTGGGAACAAGGGGGGCCCTCGGATTTGCTGTAATGGCTGTATTCCCACATGTTCTGGGAGTGTATCTGTGTTGTAATCGATGGTACCCCAGAGCAACAAGGACTATCAATCAATCAAAAGAGATTCTGCTCCACTAATATACAGCTGGTATGTAGGTCCTGGAAGGTATTTCTGCATGTTTGTGCAAGGTACCCAGGATGTCGCCTTAATACCTTAATTCTCCATCAATCAAGTCACCCACATATCTCCAAACTCCAAGCAAACTCAGCAGATGATTCTTTGACTACATGGGCCAATCTCTAAGGATGTGGCCGTGACACCTATGAGGACCCTTACCACTGATGCCCAGGAATATAAGTCACCTGAACTCAAGAGTGGTCATTAAGCAAGCCACTGGGTTGCCAAAGATGTGATTCACTTGCATTTCAGTATTTATCAGAAAAGGTGTCCAGAATTATAGTGATGTGCTGCACTTTGCATAATAAGGCACATCAGAAAGGACTGGAGAGGTAGGGGGCATGATGGTGATGACTGTGCTGCATCTTTGAGAAAGGGAACAACAGGAAAAGGATATGCCACATCTAACAAGGGTCCATGCAATCAGCAAGTAAAGATGCCCAGACTGTCTCAAATGTCACGATTCAGCTGGCCTGAAGCTGTGCAGCCATGAGGCTCAACAACCTTCACCCCATTGTTCTCCACCCCACACCTCCAATATGGGGTGGCACAGTGGTTAGCACTGATGCCTCACAGCACCAGGGACCTGGGTTCATTCCGGCCTTGGTTTACTGCCTGTGTGGAGTTTGCACCTTCTCCCAAGTCGGCGTGGGTTTCCTCCGGGTGCTCCAGTTTCCGCCCACAGTCCAAAGATGCGCAGGTTAAGTGGATTGGCCATGCTAAATTGCCCTTAAAGTGTTCAGGGAGGTGTAGGTTAGGTGTGGTTACGGTGTTGCAGGGATAGGGAAGGAGCCTGATTAGAATGTTCTTTCAGAGGGTCAGAGCAGACTTGATGGGCCAAATGGCCTCCTTCTGCACTGTAGGGATTCTATGATTCTATGAGGGTGAGTTTCAGCAGTGGTTGTACAGATGGGGATTTGGGGTGCCTGGAGAAAGAAGAATGGTTGAAGCTGCAAGGTGTGTTCTGAGAAGCAGCTAGCAGGAGAAGGCTGGGAATGTTAGAGTGCGGGGTTTCCATTCCACTGATTCTTCCTGCCCTTATGAGCTCATTAAATCTCTTTCACCACTTATCAAGGATCACATGGTCTACTCCTGCTGCTCATCCCGTCCACACCTTCCAGCCATGCTCTTTGCTTGTGGGTGTTGACCACTTCCTCCGATCCTTGGATTAACACATCTGTGCTGGCCCTTATTCCCAGCACTAACTCTCCAGCCTATATGCTGACCCTTGAAAAGTGGACCCATTACCAGGGTTCTTTTAATTCTTTGCCAATCAGGTGGTCAGGAGTGGTATACTAATGCTGCGGCTGAATTATAAAACCATGGCATTAGGCACCTTCAAGCGGCTATTGGATAGGTACATGGATGACGGTAGAATGATGGGGTGTAGATTAATTTGTTCTTAATCTAGGACAAAAGTTCGGCACAACATCATGGGCCGAAGGGCCTGTTCTGTGCTGTATTTTTCTGTGGCAAAGTTCACTCCCAGATTTTTCAGGTTTTCCCTGCTACCAGTGTTTTTTTTATTCGTCCATGGGATGTGGGGGTCGCTGGCTGGACCAGCATTTATTGACCATCCATGAGCGCATTTAAGAGTCGACCACATAGCTGTGGGTCTGGAGCCACATGTAGGCCAGACCAGACAAGGACGGCAATTGTCATGATTTAAAAAAAATGGTAGAATTGCACATCTGCCTATAATTGTACCCCATGCACTGCGGGTCAAAAAAACATATAACAAGGTTTTTGTTAGCTTTTATTAACTCAGCTGAATGTGCAGAGCAGTAAAGTGCTGGGAACATATTACATGTCACGCTGCATCTCTGGGTTGAGGAAAACACTTGCGATCAATGACCTTTTGTCAGAGCCAGGGTTTGTAATTTACATTTCAGCACAGTGGTTAGCATTGTTGCTTTCCAGAGCCATTCTGATTTGGAAGTGATGTTTTAAAAATTAATGCTGAGGTAAATGTGTGATGCTGGAAGGGGTGAGGTGGGGGAGTAGGTGGAGTTGCAAAATCAGCTAGCATGGTTTTAAACAGAAAATAAGGGGGTGAAGGTAATGTTAATACACTGGAAGAAGTGAATTGAAAAGTTAAACTTACAGCATGCTTCTTATAATGTCCCATAAATTAGTTCACAATGATTATTAATAATAATCTTTGTTAGAGTCACAAGCAGGATTAAATTAACAGTGCAATGAAGTTACTGTGCAAATCCCCGAGTCGCTACCCTCCAGCGCCTGTTCGGGTGCATTGAGGGAGAATTCAGAATGTCCAAATCACCTAACAAGCTCGTCTTTCGGGACTTGTGGGAGGAAACCGGAGCACCCGGAGGAAACCCACGCAGACACGGGGAGAACGTGCAGTCTCTGCACATTCAGTGACCCAAGCCGGGAATCGAACCCGGGTCCTTGATGCTGGAAAGCAACAGTGCTAACCACTGTACTGAAGTGAAAATTCCCATTAAATATTCTTGTTAAAATGAACAGGTCCTTTAATACCATTTGAATTATATTTTATTGCCATGCCCCATCCCAGAAGCTGATTTTAAGGTGTATGATCTGGATGTATTAGGCTCCATGATTTTGTTTTTCAGCGTGACTTCGCACATATGTTTTCCCCCTTTGGGGAATAGGTGGAAAGATTCAAGAGTATCAGCCCTTTGAACCGTGTTATGAACGCTCCTCTTGTGGTCAATATATCCTGGTGTTGAACTCGAACCCGGAGCTTCTAGTCTAGGTGGCCTGATGCTACCACTGGGCCACAAGTCCTGTCACTATGTGATCGAACCTGCAGCATTATCCGGGTTTTCGTGAATATGCCTACACCAGATGGACTGCAGTGGTTCAAAAAATTAGATGGCTCACCACCACCTTCTCAAGGGCAATTAGGGATGGGCAACAAATGATGGCCTAGCATGCTGTGGAAGAATAAAATAAAACAAAGAAAGTCATTCTTTGGGTCATATTTTGGTGGGAATTTTGTGTTTTGCCGTACCCTTTTTTGTTCCCCACAACCTACTTTCCTGGTTTCTGGAACCTGATAGCAGATAATTAAGAGTCTTTTGGATCCCATCGCAGTGAAAGTAAAAACGTCTCTGTGGACCTCAGTGGAAATGACATCAGCTACATGATTCACTCACTCCAGTATGAAAAGCCAGTATTAGTTCCTGCGCTGGAGAGCCAGATGGGTAATTTCAGTTCCCTTCATATAAATGTCACAATAAAAAAAATCACTTTGGGAAAATGAAAACATGAGTGTTCTCAGGCAGACAGAGAATGTTCACCCCAGATGATAATGTCATTTTATTGAAGGGCTCCATGAGGAAGAAATCCTTCTCCCCAAGCCCACTGCCCCCATCCACCTTCTGAAGACCACCCAATGTTAGTTTGACAAATATCTGCTGTTCCTTTCGCAATTCTGGGATACCAGCTTAGTGAGATCTAAACAGTGTGCAGAGTTGAGTGTAATAATGTGGACCTTTATTTTATGACAGCTGTTCCCAGACCAAATGATCAGACCAAATGAAGCTACCTCTTTTTATATGGCTCAGAAAAAACTTAAGTTGTCAACTTTCAATGATATAGTTAGACACAAATTACTTAAGGGTTTGGAAGGAAAAATACCGATCTCTTCAAAATGCATCACCGGAAACCTTAGTAATAAATTATTCCTCCTTTCAGTTATGGGGCGGGGGGGGGGGGGGGGGGGGGGGGGTAGGTGGGGGGGGGGGGGGGGGGGGGGGGGGTAGGTGGGGGGGGGGACCTTTCCGTTCCAGCGGCTAAGTCCCGGCGCCAATGGAGAATCCGCGGGTGGATCACTACGGGAAAATCGGCGTCAACCGGTGAGGGGCTAGCACCAGCGCCACGTGAACCACCATCGGATCGTGCGGAAATAGGCCCGAGCATCATCGTGTCCCGGGCTGCGCAAGCGCAGGGCTGACGGCCTGCACCGGTCGTGCCAGAAAACATGGTGCCGGCTGTGCTGGAACCGTAACCCACCCACCCTGACCCCACAGCCCCCCAGCCAGTGGCATGGATCCCGGACAAGTGTGGTGGTGCTGGACACGGCCTGCAGTCGGCATGCCAGGTTCCCGCTGCTGCGGGCCACGTGGGTCCATTGGTGGCGAAGCATCACTGGTGGGCCTGCTGCAGACGCGCCAACGGCCTTGCGACTGCGCTTCCCGATGACACTGATTTGAAGGGGGCAGAGCATCGCGAACAGGCGTCAAGCTGACGCCTGGCCTGGATCTGGCGTCAGAAGCCATTCTCCACCCGATTGCCAATCCCAATTTCGGCGTCGGGCTACGGAGAATCCCGCCCGGGGTATTTAAAAAGGTCGCCGTTTTTATTTAAATAAAGATTGTAAATGTGGTATAAAGTGAGCACTTTTGTTAGCAAGGTGAGAACCCATTGCTCATGCTTACTTTCCCTTGAGGTGGTGGTGGATGGTACGATATCTGTGGCGAAGACATTCACATTTGCTGCTAGGGAAAGGGTTCCTCTGGAGAACCATGGAAGGAACCCACAGAGCCGACAGGCAGCTTGTCCGCGAGCCTGAGGTACTTATAGAACATAGAACATAGAACAGTACAGCACAGAACAGGCCCTTCGGCCCTCGATGTTGTGCCGAGCAATGATAACCCTACTCAAACCCACGTATCAACCCTATACCCGTAACCCAACAACCCCCCCCTTAACCTTACTTTTTTTAGGACACTACGGGCAATTTAGCATGGCCAATCCACCTAACCCGCACATCTTTGGACTGTGGGAGGAAACCGGAGCACCCGGAGGAAACCCACGCACACACGGGGAGGACGTGCAGACTCCGCACAGACAGTGACCCAGCCGGGAACCGAACCTGGGACCCTGGAGCTGTGAAGCATTTATGCTAACCACCATGCTACCGTGCTGCCCCCTGCTACCGTGCTGCCCCCATATACCTCCCTGCTCACCAAGTGTGATTTGAAATGAGTATTTTGCATGTGTCCTCACTATGGAGAAGGACAAAGTAAGTATAGAAATCAGGGAGAGGGATTGTTATATAATTGAACAAACAGCATTGGGGCAGAGGAGGTATTTGTGGTTTTAGCTGGATTCAAAGTGGCTAAGTCCCCAGGCTCAGACAAGATGTATCCCGTGCTGCTGATTGAGGCTGCAGAAGCTCTGACTCTGATTTTCCATTCCTCGCTGCTATAAGAGAGGTGCCAGAGAGGGGGTGGACAGCTAATGTGGTACCTTATTCAAGAAGAGAAATATGGGATAACCCAGGTAACTACAGGCCAATGAGTCTAACATCAGAAATGCAAACAGAAAATGCTGGATAAACTCAGCAGGTCTAGCAGCATCTGTGAAGAGGAACAGAATTAACGTCTCAGGTCTAAATGACCCTTATACTATCAGTGGTAGGGAAATTATTGGAAAACCGTCGGAGGGACAGAATTAATCTCCACTTGGCAAGGCAAGGATTCCTCAAGGGGAGTCAGCATGACATTGTCAGGGGGAGATTTTCAAGGAGATGACTAAGTGTACAGATGAGGGCAGTGTAGTTGACGTAATCTACATGGACCACATGTAAGGCTTTTGACAGGGTCCCTCATGGGAGACTGACCAAGAAGGTAAGAGTACATGGGATCCAGGACAATCTGACACATTTTATCCAAAATTGGCTAAGTGGTTTTTTGTGACTGGAAACCTGTGTCCAATGGTGTACTCCATGGTTCAGTGCTTAGTGTTTACAGTGTACATTTATTATCTAGATGTGAAAGTACAAAGTATGATCAGTGAGTTCACAGATGACACAACACTGGTGGTGTGATCAATGGCGAGGAGGAAAGTCTTAGAATAAAGGATGATATAGACGAGCTGGTCAAATGGACAAAACAGTGGCAAATGGAATTTAACACTGAAAAGTGTGAGATGATGCCTTTTGGGAGGACTAACAAAGGAAGGGAATACACAATGAACAGTAGCACGCTAGGGAGTTCAGAGTACAGAGAACCCGGACCTTGGGTTGCATTCCAAAGATCCTCGAAAGCAGCAGGACAGGTAGGTAAGGTGGTTAAGAAGGCAAATGGGATGCTTGCCTTCATTAGCTGAGACATAGAATTTAGGAGCATGGAGGCTATGATGCAGCTGTATAAAATGCCCGTAAGGCTACAGCTGGAACACCACAGTTCTGGTAGCCACATTATAGGAAAGAAGTGATTGTACTAGAGAAGGTGCAGAGGAGATTCACTGGGATGTTACCTGGGCTGGAGCATTTCAGCTATGAAGAGAGACTGGTTCGGCTGTAGTTGTTTTCGTTAGAGCAGGGCGGCAGGATCACTATCCGGCAAACCTGCATAATAAAGCGAGACAGCTAGTCACACTCTAATATACACTCGCCTGACCACCCTGGCATTGCTGGTGCCACCTTGGCACTACCAGCTGGGTACCCTGGCAGTGCCAAGTGGGTGCCAGCAGAGCACTGCCAAGATGTCCAGGTGATGTTGCAAGGCTGGCAGAGCCATGGGCCTGGGGGCACCCTGCGTATGTGAAGTTGGGTGTGGAGGGGGCACGAGGATCCCCTTATAGGTGCATTGGGCCTTTAGGTGGGTTTGGGGTCATGTTGGGGATCGAGAGATTGGGATGCCATTTTAAAATGGTGTTTCTCAATGTTTCTCGATGCACCCGGCTAAACGTGCTCATCACAGGACTCTTGTCGCTATTTGGTTAGATCATACCCCAAGTGACCAAAAGGACTCTTCTTGTTCAAAGTAGACTCCAATGTTTCTGATTTGCTCCAACTCGATCACCTATTGGAGAATAACTGTTGCACTTCCATATAATGAGCAGTAAGAAATAAAGCCTGGCACCATAAAAGCATCCTGACTTTTGTAACGGAGCCAGTATGCCCCAGGTTCAGATGGGCAAGATGCACATTACTTTGTTTGTCTAAATCAAGCAATAATTATTTGGATTCACATGACTAGTGCATTATTCTCACTTTACTAAATGGTGGGAATTGAAGTAAATGAAACTGCTCATAACTATTAAATCTATATAGTCCACTGACTGTGAAATAAAGTAAGCCAATGATTCAAAAACAGCTTTGCCCCATTCACTATCAACTTGGTCTGCCTTCAGGAAGATTGAACAGCACATAGGCAAAAATATTGATACCCTGTTCTTGTCACAAGCTGGTTCCACTGCCAAATCCTCAATTTCTGCCATTATGTAGGTACATGCAGTACAGCGTGAATGAACTCCCTCAAGACAAAGATGTCCAGACCACTTGTGGGATTGGCTGACCCCAGTGAACCTAGAACGGTATCTACAGCAAACACTTTTTTGCAATCTAGGTAATCTTCGATGGCCCTTATTATAACTCACAACATCCACAGGGTAGTTAATCATCCCTACCCTGTAAGAGCAGTGCGAGTTAACAGTCCTATTCTTTTGCAACACTACACTACTATCATGCTACATACTTTGCCTACAAACACTGAAAATGCCTGGCTATCATGCACATTCTTACCAATGTAACAAGACTGGCACGTCAAACCCATCAGTCAACAGTAATGTGCATTAGAGAGACATTTTGATTATTCACTTTAAGTGTACGTGTGTAAGGAAAGATGAAGCGTAAACATTGAGAAACTTTCACAGTGACCTGGTAATATAATATTCTTTTCGCACATCAATTCTCTGTTCTGGATGGGTTAATTCTGCAAGGAAAAGATAAAGAGACTGTAGAACCTCTTAAGTGGTTGTTTATATTGATGTATTAGTTAACTGTGGTTGGCTGAGAAAGGGGGAGTGAGGATGGAGTGGTAAGCTGGGAATTTCAAATATAAAGTAAATATTATAATTGAAACCATTGCAACAAAAACACACACAGTGCATGTTTTCAATTAAAACCCATGAGTAATGGATTCAATTACATTTGTAAAGAACTGTGAAATACTGGATCAGATACCATAATATTGTTAAAATAAGGATAAACCCAACAAAGCATGTGGTGTAATTAATTTTACTTTCTTTTCTACCTGCATGAAAAATCAGTTCTCGGAGAATATGCAGGTACAATAATTACAGTGAATGGCAGTTTATTTTCTTTTGATTTTCTGTCACACTTTTTGCATGCTAGTTTTGTCCTCATGAAGCTGAAGAATCTCAGCCTTTGGAAATGATACATTCCCTCCTTCTGGCATTATGTTTGGTATTAAACATTCTCAAATCTGACATAGCATAGGGTAGACATGACTCAGACCAACAGTATCCCTGAAACCCAACTTCAGAGGAACACCCACAGAGTACAAGCCTGACGTTTCTATTACCCGCACTGCGCATGCACGTGCTCACTCTGGAAGACCCTAATTCACACTTAGTACTACTCAGTTGTGAGGAGCTTTGAGCCAGGGACTCATTTCCACTGCGGACGGGACTGAGAGTGCCCAGCATTTTGCTTAAGACTCATTGGCTGCATGTTAAGTTTTCAAAGCAGTGGGAGCAAAGGAATGGTGCGGGGGTGGGAGGGGAGGGGAGGGGGATCGGGGTTGCTGGAGTTCAGTAGCAAGTCGGGTAACATGGAAGTAAGTGCCTGCCAATGGCTTTTTAATCTCAATTAGTGCATTACCATATCATTTCCATTGTCCCGATCAATTGGCTTGTACAGGCGTGGTGGTGATTCAAATGAGTTAGGATTTCAACTCCAGTCTTTGAAAGGGCACTGCAAATCCAACATTTGATAGATTCTGGAGTTGGGAGTAAAACAAAACAAATCGATGAAATGGTGTGCACACACTCAAAGGCCATGCTTCTGTATTTTAATGATGTCTCCCTGCATGTGACGCTGGGAGCAATAAGGACCCACAGGGTGATACTGTTCCCGATAAAACCGAAAAGCGTGGCTGGAAATTGCCCATGAGGTCAGCAATCGGAGCATGGTGCTATGATTATGGATTCAATGGGGACACAGGTTGAACCTTTGTTTGATGGGTTAGGAGGAGCATGCTTGGAATGTGCAATTCTGCAAATATAGAAGAGTGTTAAAATTGGTTCCTGTTCTATCATTTACCGGCTGGCTTTCTGGAAGAGAAAACTCGGCGTCTACACACTTCCTTGCATCCTCATCTGTCCATCCACCACTTACATTCGGCCTTGTCGTTATTCAATCTCAACCTTTCCCTCATCGTGACCCTCCACAAAATCTCCCCATCCATTTTTTCAACAAATACCATAGGTCTCTTTCTCCCCACCATGCAAGAGAATGGAAACCAGAACACCAAGGAAAGGCAGAGACATAGAAGTCTCTGGAGGTGACCCTTCAACCATCTCCAAAAGCTGCAGAGGAAGAGACATCAGGCATGTGTGGAGTGTCTGCATTCTTGGTCTTTGGGGATGATGATGGCTCCCCAAAGGAGGTTGTTTACTTCAGCTCAGGTACATAGAACATAGAACAGTACAGCACAGAACAGGCCCTTCGGCCCTCGATGTTGTGCCGAGCCATGATCACCCTACTCAAACCCAGAATCTATCCAATAACCCCCCCCTTAACCTTACTTTTTAGGACACTACGGGCAATTTAGCATGGCCAATCCACCTAACCCGCACATCTTTGGACTGTGGGAGGAAACCGGAGCACCCGGAGGAAACCCACGCACACACGGGGAGGACGTGCAGACTCCGCACAGACAGTGACCCAGCCGGGAATTGAACCTGGGACCCTGGAGCTGTGAAGCATTTATGCTAACCACCATGCTACCGTGCTGCCCCCAAGGTACTTGTACTTTGGTGGGATCTGTAAGTAAGAGAGCTGAATTTTCACGAATCAGAAGAAAGAAAGTGCAAAAATGGAAAGTCACATCGGAGGTTGGAGGATGCTCCGAGCTCTGCTCAACTGAACAATTGAGGATGTGCAATAAATGCTGGCATTGCCAAATCCCATGAACGAATAAAAACAACGATTCCAAATTACGGGAGACATCAGCAAATGGGATATTTCTTTTTTATTGTTTCATGTGGGCCTCAGTGGCGAAGCCAGCACTTGTTCCCCATCCCTTGTTGACCTTGAGAAGGTGGTGGTGGGATGCCTTCTGGAACTGCTACAGTCCATCTGGTACACCCATAATACTCTTTGGAAGAGGGTTGCAGGATTTTGATTGCGGAACAGGGAAGGTACAGCCAAATCAGGATGGTGTGTGGCTTGCAGGAGAACTTGCAGGTGGTGATGTTCCAATGTATCTTCAGCCCTTGGCCCTCTCGGTGGTTGAGATTACTGGTTTGGAAGGTGCTGTCAAAGGAGTTTTGGCGAATTCCTGCAGTGCCACTGTATGTCGATTGTGGGGGGATTGAATCTTTAACTCAGTGTAGGGATGCCAATCAGATGGATTGCTTTTTTCTGGATGGTGTCAAGTCTCTTTAGTGTTGTTGGAGCTGCACTCATGTACGTGAGTGGAGAATATTCCATCACTTTCATGACTTTGTGCCTTTGGGGTTGGAGATTAGGCTTTGGGGGCTAAAGGCTAAAGGTGATTGGTGATGATACTTACCTCAGAGGCCTGAACTTTAAGGATGGTGAGTGATCGGCACTTCTTATCTGGAGAGTTGGTGGAATCTGATTGGCAGCATGTTGGTAGAATCTGATTGGCATAACGTGGGACTCCTGCCTGAACTTGGAAGGACGACTTGAGTCAGAGAGCTGTTGAATCCAGGCACAGTGCTGCAGTGGCTAGAATAGGTACTGCAATGCCATGCCTGAGTCTATGTCCTGGGAACTGCAGTGCTGGTATATGCCAGGGGTCCTGGGTAGCAGAGGTTAGGGGTTTCCTTGGGGGATCACAAGGTGGGGGGGGGTGATCTTGCTGTTGGGAGTGGCCGGTGAGAGGGGGGTGCTGGGCCATCAGGGGTCTTTGGCGGCACGGTGGCGCAGGGACCCAGGCTCGATTCCAATCTCAGGTGACTGTCTGTATGGGGTTTGTACATTCTGCCTGTGTCTGCGTGGGTTTCCTCCAGGTGCTCTGGTTTCCTCCCATAGTCCAAAGATGTGCAGGTTAGGTGGATTGGTGGTGATGAATTTTCCCCCGAGGGTGGGGTTGCAAAAATAGGGCAGGAGATTGGGCCTAGGTGGAGGTGCTCTTTCCAAGGTTCGGTGCAGACCCGATGGGCCAAATGGCCTCCTTCTGCACTGTATGGATTCTATGATTCTATTCTACGATCTGTGAAGGGAAGGCTTTTCCAGTCTGAAGGGGTCTGCCGATGAATGCGCACCCCTCCTTCTCTTCTGTAATCGAGGGTGAAAACATTATCTGTTTCACGCCCTCAATCATCAGGCACTCGCCAACCTAAAAATTGGGGCATGTATGGGCTTCCCATCTGAGGCCCTATTGGCCCCGCTATAAAATCATTTCCAGTTTGGGGAGGGTGGGATCCTGGAAGGAATCCTGATTATGCTATTTTACACTCCCCCGCCTCAGAACACATTGTAAAGGGTGGGGAGTGCAGAGGGTGGAAACATATAAAATTCTGGGCAGAATTTCTCATGTCTGACCTGTTCTCATAGCCTTTGTACAGAAATGGCTGTTCCAGTTCAGTGTCTGGTCAATGGTAACCCCTAGAATCTTGATAATGGGGGATTCAACGATGGTAATGCCATTGAATGTCAAGTGGAAATGTTTAGATTCTCTCTTGTTGGTGATGGTCATTGCCCGACACTTGTGTGGTGCGAATGTTACTTCCCACTTATCAGCCCAAACCTGAAAGTCGTTCAGGTCTTTCTGCACATGGGCATGAATTGCTTCAGTATCTGAGCACTCACAAATGCTACTGCACATTGTGGTATCATCAGTGAACATCCCCACTTCTGATGGAAGGAAGATCATTGATGGAGCAACTGAAGTGTCTAAGATACTACCCTGAGGAACTCCTGCAGTGGTATTTTGGGTTGACATGATTTGTGTCCAACAACAAAACCCATCGTTCTTTGTGTTGGGCTTGACTCCAACCAACAGAGCATGTTTCCCCTGATTCCGCCTCTGGAGGAGCAGCAAAGCATGTGAAATGTATTGCACACACTTGGAGCGTGATTGTGGAGGTCTGTGTCAAGCACAGCTAGAATAATCTCACAGGCCTTTGAGATAGTGTCTTCATCCATGGTGAGAGAGGCCAAGTAAAACAGCGTAAGCAGCACTCATGCTGCTCTTACAGATCAGAGCTCCAAAGTCGAGATAAGAAAAACAACTCTCCAAAATTGTGAAAGTGACCTTTCAACAGTACAGTGAATAAAGCTTTCACACAATCAGCCAAAAAAGTAGCTGTGAGGTTTCAGTTCTTATTGATATATTTCTTTGCTATGTCTTCAGCACCTGCAGTTTACCACCATGTTTTCTCACACACTTTTCAATGGCGAGTTTCAGAAAACCGGGGAAACCCATTGTTATACCGTCAATTCACTGTGAGACCGTGAGAACGAGTGAACATTAGGCTTTAATATCCATGAACTCGCCTGCCAGAGCCGGCTGTACAAATGAGTGCCACCCACAGGTGGCCGGACTATATATGGCCCCGGTGAGGGCGGAGCCAGAGGCGGAGCCCACCGGGGTTCCAGTACAGTACCTGGAAGTAGCCCGTATCATCACTTCCAGGTCATGGGTCACATCATTATACAGACAATACAGACAGCTCATGCATTAGGTGAAATACATTCACCACACTGATGGAGCCACAGTTTAAACGCAAAAGCCATAGTTTAAACAGAAGTTAATATTCAGCTGTATTTGAGCCATTAACGTAATGGATGGAATCTAATGGCTGCACGCTGGGTCTGTTCGCCCGGCTAGAGAGAACTTGACAACCTAGCATTAGCCATTTTTAGGAAAAACTTAGTGGGACAGTACAAAATATGGGGCCAAAGCTGCTAATGTTAATGGGAGACTTGACTGATGCACATTGGGTACCTTAAACACATGCATGAAGTCTTTCAGTAGTTACAGACCAGCTGCACATTAATAAAGCAGAATATCAGGGCAGCACAGTGGCGCAGTGGTAGCACTGCAGTCTCACAGCACTGACGTCCCAGGTTCGATCCTGGTCACTGTCCGTGTGGAGTTTGCACATTCTCCCCATGTTTGTGTGGGTTTCGCTCCCACAACCCAGAGATATGCAGGGTAGGTAGTCTGGCCATGCTAAATTGCCCCTTAATTGGAGAAAAAGTGAATTGGGTACTCTAAATTTAAAAAATTAAAGCAGAATACCTTTTGGTCGATCAATACTGCTTATTGATACTAGGGCACCTTGATTGTCACATGTATACAATTAGGGGCTGATTTAGCACAGTGGGCTAAATAGTTAAATTCGTGTACTACCCTCCCTGAACAGGCGCCAGAATGTGGCGACTAGGGGCTTTTCACAGTAACTTCATTTGAAGCCTACTTGTGACAATAAATGATTTTCATTTCATTCTCCATACCTTTAGGGATCCAGCTAGAGCAGCAAATCCAAGAGCCTTTTTGTTGGGACTCCCCTCACAAGCAGCAAATTAAGTATATGTGACAGCCCTCCTGCGACCTGGCACACTGTGCCGGTTCCCTTTCTCCTGTGGAGAAGCAGATAGTTCAGGAGAAGGCTGTGTTATAACCTGCATGAGACCTATGGGGTCGAACCTGTTAGTCTCCCCATGAGTCTCGTTGAGTACGAGCTCCTGGCTGAAGGGCGGGGGCCCCATCAGTGGACCTATGGACACAAAGCTCGGCCCGAGTGGGAGCCAAGCAGAATAGGCCCAACTGGGGCCAGTGTACAACGGATAAATAGTTTCTTATCCAATAAATAACAAGTTCATTAAGCCTCTCATGTGGACTTCTTTGTGGACACAATGTGTTTGTCACCACTGTTGTATTATATTGTATATATTGGTATTATGGTAAGGCCCCTGTACTACAGGTACGGGGGTAGATCCCTACCTGCTGGCTCCGCCCAGTAGGTGGAGTATAAATGTGTGTGCTCTCCGAACAGCAGACATTTCGCCAGCTGCTGTAGGAGGCCACATATTTCTGTGTAATAAAGCCTCGATTACTCTCTACTCTCATCTCGTGTCGGGAGCGTGTTGAATTCCTCTTCATCCCCGGGTGGGAGTAAAGGGAGGACGGATTGTCCTGGAGTGGGGGCTGCGGTGGGGTGTGCTGGGGGGAGGGAGGGTGGCGCCGGGGTAGGGGGTGTGTGTGTACCCAGCTGGTGCCAGGTCCCTGAGGGAGACTGTGTCTTGGCGGCCATCGGGGTACGTTACATAGGCGTACTGCAGGTTTGCGTGGAGTAGCTGTACCCTCTCAACCAACGGGTCTGCCTTGTGGAGCCACACGTACTTGCGGAGGAGAACGAGTCATTGAACTGCCAGCCACATTGGGAGCGAAACCCCGGAGGTGGAATTCCTAGGGAAGGCAAAGAGACGTTCATGGTGAGGTTTCATTAGTCGCGGTGCACAGGAGCGACCGGAATGGAATGAAGTGCGTCGGGGAGGACCTCCTGCCAGCGGGAGGCTGGGAGATTTCTGGACCATAGGGCCAGCAGGACGGCCTTCCAGATGGTCCCATTCTTCCGCTCCACCTGTCCGTTTCCGCTGGGGTTGTAGCTGGTTGTCCTGCTCGAGGCAATGCCCCTGTTGAGCAGGTACTGGCGCAGCTCATCGCTCATAAATGAGGATCCCCGGCCGCTGTGGACTTAGGCGGGGAAACCGAACAGAGCGAAGATGGTGTTGATGGCTTTGATGATGGTGGCAGACGTCATATCGGGGCATGGGACGACAAAGGGGAATCGGGAATAATCGTCGAACACATTAAGAAAATACGTGTTGGGGTCGGTGGAGGGGGGGGATCCTTTGAAGTCCACGCTGAGGCATTCAAAGGGGCGGGAGGCCTTCATCAGGCATGCACGGTCTGGCCGGTAGAAGTGCGGTTTACACTCTGAGCAGACCTGGCAGTCTCTGGTGATAGCCCTGACTTCCTCGATGGAGTAGGGCAGGGAGGGTAGGGAGGGTAGGGAGGGCAATAGGGTAGGGATCAGGTGACTACTGGGTGACAGAGATCATCGTGCAGGGTCCGGAGTCGGTCCACTTGTGCACTGGCACATGTACCTCGGGACCGGGCATCGGGGGGCTTGTTGAGCTTCCCGGGGTGATACAAAACCTCGTAATTGTAGCAGGAGAGTGAAGTGTTGGCTAGTGTAGACTTGAGAGATGAACAGACACTTCCAACACTGATGAAGGTTCAACTCAATTTTATTAACTATTTCTAACTAACTAACACACGATGACTGTGGGTCTAAATGATGCTAACTTAAACTAGAGACCTAAGCCTTGTCCGAACCAGCTGATTCTCTCAGCATGTGTTGTAAGTCTGTGCTGGGCTGGATGAGTTCTTGTTACACTCAGAGGCAGCACCCAGAATGAGCGGGAACCGTGGTGCCTTCTGCCTTTATAGTGGGTGTATTCTAACTGGTGATTGGCTGCAGTGTTTGTACATGTTGATTGATCCCTGTGTGTGTCTGCACCATGATATACTGGTGTATATTATGACATCCCACCTTTTATTAAAAAAATGTTGATATAGGCATGTGATAATAAATAGTGTGGGTGTGTGGAGAATGTACCGAGCTACGTGTGAGGTGCGAAGACATATGTACAAAGCTATATACAGGGAACAAGACTATTTACAGAGGAAGGTGCCTGGTGCAGATGACTACCATGAACTGG
Source organism: Scyliorhinus canicula (assembly GCF_902713615.1). NCBI lineage: Eukaryota > Metazoa > Chordata > Chondrichthyes > Carcharhiniformes > Scyliorhinidae > Scyliorhinus > Scyliorhinus canicula. The sequence continues at coordinate 213,990,391 of NC_052149.1, read as the reverse complement.
AACAACCAGCGAATCTATTTACAAATCACTGGATAACGAATGCAACAATAAAGGATATAGGAAAAAAAGAACATTTCAGAGGGTCCACATGTGTACAGAGTTCATAAGTTCAGTCTCTGAGGTGGGCGACAAACTCTGGTTTACCGCCTCAAGGGTGGGGCAATGTCTGGCGCCTCAGGAGCCGGGAGGGCTGCAGCACTGTCAGGGGCAGGCAGAGTGACTGGAAGCGCCACACAGTCCACGGCGGGATCAGTAGGAGAGCTGGTCGGAGGATCCCGTGACGACCCTGGAACCAGGTGAAGAGCACGCCTGTTGCGGCGCCGTATGGATCCATCCGGTAAGCGGACCAGGAAGGAGCGGGGGGGCCACCTGCCTTAGAACTACAGCAGGCACAGACCAGTCACCATCCGGAAGGTGGATGCGAACCTTGTCGCGTGGATGGATGTCGGGAAGGTCAGCAGTCCGTGAGTCGTAGGAAGATTTCTGCTGCAGTTGAGACATGTGCATGCGGTGGAGCACGGGGACATAATCGAGGTTGGGAGTGAGAATTGATGGCACCGTCGTTCTGAGGGTGCGGTTCATTAGCAGCTGAGCAGGCGACAGGCCGGTGGAGAGCGGGGCAGAGCGATAGGCTAGCAGAGCAAGATGGAAATCTGAGCCGGCGTCGGCGGCCTTGCTGAGGAGCCGCTTGATGATGTGGACCCCCTTTTCCGCCTTCCCATTGGATTGGGGGTATAGGGGACTGGACGTAACGTACTCGGAGTTATAGTGTCGGGCAAAGCCGGCCTATTCCTGGCTCGCAAAACAGGGGCCATTGTCCGACATGACCGTCACCGGAATGCCATGTTGGGCAAATGTCTCCTTACAAGCCCTGATCGCAGCCGAGGATGTGAGATAGTGCAGCCTGATGACCTCCGGGTAACTGGAGAAGTAGTCGATGATGATGGCGTAGTCCCTGCCCAATACATGGAACAAGTCGATGCCCACTTTGGTCCAAGGCGATGTATCGAGCTCATGGGGCATCAGGGTCTCCCGTTGTTGGGCGGGCTGAAAACTCTGGCAGGTAGAGCAGTTGAGCACCACATTGGCGATGTCATCATTGATGCCCGGCCAGTAGACGGCTTCTCTGGCCCTGCAGCGACACTTCTCGATTCCTAAATGACCTTCATAGAGTTGCTCCAACACTAGCTGGCGTATGCTTTGTGGGACGACGATGCGATCCGTTGTTAAATTGTGGGCATTGGCCCTTGAGCCACCCATCTGACATTAGAAGCATCACCCGCTGCAAAAGTGGATCAGCCGCCGTCTCGCGGCGAATTTGCATCAGTCATGCATCCGTAGCTGGCAAATGGGAGGCTGCAAACTGGACGTGAGCGTCTATTTGGCAAATGAAGCCATCATTATCACATGGAGTTGTGATCGACATTGAGAGGGCATCGGCAACGGCAAGGTCTTTGCCAGGGGTATAGATCAGTTGAGAGTCGTACCTGCGCAGCTTGAGTAGGATACTCTGGAGGCGAGGCGTCATGTCGTTCAAGTCCTTTTTGATAATATTTACAAGGGGGCGGTGGTCGGTTTCAACCGTGAACTGCGGAAGTCCATAGACATAGTCGTGGAACTTCACGACTCCAGTGAGAAGGCCGAGACACTCTTTCTCAATTTGCGCATAGCGCTGCTCTGTGTGAGTCATCACCCGCGACGCATACGCAACGGGGGCCCATGACGAGGCCTCGTCTCGTTGCAGGAACATGGCACCAATGCCCGACTGACTGGCATCAGTAGAGATTTTGGTCTCTTTGGTCGGGTCGAAAAAGGCCAACACTGGGGCCGTGGAAAGCTTGGCCTTCAGCTCCTGCCATTCACGCTCGTGAGCAGGGAGTCATCGGAAATCTGTTGTTTTGCGAATCAGGTCTCTGAGGGCCGTGGTGTGTGAGACGAGATTCGGGATGTACTTCCCGAGGAAAGTCACCATACCCAGGAACCGGAGGACCGCTTTCTTGTCCTCGGGCATCTTCATTGAGGTGATTACTGCAATCTTGTCCTCGTCCGGACGCACCCCCTGGTGGGAGATGTGATCCCCCAGAAACTTGATGCTCGACTGGCCGAAGGAGCATTTGGCCCTATTGAGGCAGAGGCTGTGTTCGTGGATGCGCCTGAAAACACGCTGAAGGCGGGCAATGTGTTCCTGCGGGGTGGTTGACCAGATAATAATGTCATCGACATATACCTGGACGCCATCGATCCCTTCCGTCATCTGCTCCATGATCCGGTGGAAAACCTTGGACCAGAGATGATGCCGAATGGCATCCGGTTGTAGCAGAACCTGCCAAAGGGTGTGTTGAACGTGCACAGCTTCCTGCTTGACTCATCTAGTTGGATCTGCCAGAAACCCTTCGAGGCATCCAGTTTTGAGAATAGTTTGGCGTGGGCCATCTCGGACGTGAGCTCCTCACGTTTCGGAATCGGGTAGTGCTCCCGCATGATATTCTGATTCAGATCTTTAGGATCTATACAGATCTGCAGCTCGCCGGACGGCTTCTTGACGCAGACCATGGAGCTTACCCAATCTGTGGGTTCCGTGACCCTAGAAATGACTCCTTGGTCCTGGAGGTCCGGGAGCTGTTGCTTGAGGCGGTCCCTGAGGGGCACTGGGACTCGACAGGCGTGGCGTTGGGCTTGAGTAAGAATTCATACATGTACGGGAGCGTGCCCATGCCTTCGAAAACATCATGGTGTTGTTGTATGATGGAGTCGAGTTGCGCCCTGAAGTCTGTGTCAGAGGATGCAGACACATCGCTTGAAGAGAGAGAGTGTACTCTCTGCACTAAGTGGAGCAGCTTGCATGCCTGCGCACCAAGCAAGGAGGCTTTTGAGACAGCAACAATCTCGAACGGGAGAATGACTGTGTGAGCACGATGTGTCACCTCAAGGCGGCAGGAGCCGCTGGCGGCGATGGCATTGCCATTGTAGTCCAGCAATTTACAGGCAGATGGCATGGCAGCTGGCTGTACGCAGAGCTGGCGAAAATCAGACGACGCGATGAGATTGGCAGAAGCGCCAGTGTCCAGGCGGAACCTGACAGGGGACTGGTTGACCTTAAGGGTCGCACACCACTCATCATCATGGCTGACGCTGTGGACGTGGATGGGTTCAGTGCCACGCTTGGGGGACATCCTGTTCGTAGTAACGACGCCGATTTGGAACGGGACCTGTGGGTCAATACAGGCACAGTCGGAATCAAGGTCTAGAGTAGGTTCATTGATGGCAGGCTGGACAGCCCTGATGTCTCTGTGGGTCTGGGTGGACCTCCTAAACACAGCAGGCATGGAAGATCTGCACATTGTAGCGTAGTGGCCTCGCTTGCCACACTGCAGGCAGCATCGGGACTTCGCGGGACATTGGCGCTTTAAGTGGGCGGAGCCGCAGTTGCCGCACGCCGGAGCGTCGGGACGTTCGTCGCGCCACCGCGCATGCGTGGGTTCATCACTCAGTTCAGTTCCAGAGCGCGAAAAGGTTTAATCATTTGGACCTGTTCTGCCTCGTAAGGGGCTTGCAGCCTGGATGCAGGAGTAGCGCGTGGAGGCATGTTCATGAAGTACACAGGTCTCAATGGCCGTGGAGAGAGTGAGCTGCTTTACTTTTAGTAGCTGCTGGCGCAGGGGCTCAGATTGAACACCAAAAACAATCTGGTCACGGACCATGGAGTCAGAGGTGGACCCGTAGTTGCAGGACTGCGCAAGGACGCGAGGTGGGTAATAAAGGACTGGAAAGGCTCGTCCTTACCTTGAATTCGCTGCTGAAACATGTATCTCTCGAAGCTCTCGTTAACCTCGACCGCGCAGTGGCTGTCGAACTTCAGAATTATGGTCTTGAACTTTGATTTGTCCTCCCCCTCATCGAAGGTGAGCGAGTTGTAAATGTGCAGAGTGTGGTCCCCGGCTGTGAAGAGGAAGAGAGCAATCTTCCGTGCGTCCGAGGCAGCTTCCAGGTCCCTGGCTTCGAGGTACAGCTGGAAACACTGTTTGAAAAGTTTCCAGTTTGAACCCAGATTCCCGGCAATGCGGAGAGGCGGCGGCGGGCGAACGGAGTCCATTCTGTAGGATGGCGCGAGACTGGTGGAAGGCAGATCACTGAAAGGTAGGTCTCAGAAGTGCGAGCATCCCTCAACTCCTGGTACTATGAAGTGTTGGCTAGTGTAGACTTGAGAGATGAACCATGATATACTGGTGTATCTTATGACAGAGAGCCCGATCTTCCACTGCAATATCTTATCATTTTTGATCTTACCCCGCTGTGTGTTGTTAAACATGAAGGCAACCGACCTTTTGTCAGTGAGGAGAGTGAATCTCCTGCCGGCCAGGTAATGCCTCCAATATCGCACAGCTTCAATGATCACTTGGGCCTCCTTTTCGACGGAGGAGTGCCGAAGTTTAGAGGCATGGAGGGTGCGGGAAAAGAATGCCATGGGCCTGCCTGCCTGGTTGAGGGTGGCGGCCAGAGCGAAGTCTGATGCATTGCTCTCGACTTGGAAGGGGAGCGTCTCGTCGACCGCGTGCATCGCGGTCTTGCCGATGTCGGCCTTGATACGGTTGAAGGCCTGGTGAGCCTCGGCCGTCAGTGGGAAAGCGGTGGAGTGGATGAGTGGGCGGGCTTTGTCTACATAGGGACCCACTGGGCGTAGTACGAAAAGAACCCCAGGCATCGTTTGAGGGCCTTGGGGCAGTGGGGAAGGGGGAGTTCCATGAGGGGGCGCATGCGATCGGGGTCAGGCAATAGAACTCCGTTCTGAACCACATAGCCGAGGATGGCTAATTGGTTCGTGCTGAACACACACTTCTCCCTGTTGTAAGTTAGGTTGGGGAGTGTGGCAGTGTGGAGGAATTTGGAAAGGTTACCGTCGTGGTCCTGCTGGTCGTGGCCGCAGATGGTGACATTGTCCAGGTACGGGAAAGTGGCCCGCAGCCCGTACCGGTCAACCATTCGGTCCATCTCCCGTTGGAAGACCGAGACCCCGTTGGTGACGCCGAAGGGAACCCTAAGGAAGTGGTAAAGGCGGCCGTTCACTTCAAACGCGGTGTACGGGCGGTCCACCTTGCGAATGGGGAGCTGGTGATAGGCAGATTTCAGGTCCACTGTCGAGAAGACCCGGTACAGTGCAATCTGATTGACCATATCAGATATGCATGGGAGGGGGTACGCGTCAAGCTGTGTGTACCGATTGATGGTCTGACTGTCATCAACGACCATCCTGTGTTTTTCTCCAGTTTTAACTACTACCACTTGGGCTCACCAGGGGCTGTTGCTGGCATGTTTGATGATACCTTCCAGCAGCAGCCGGTGGACCTCAGACCTGATGAAGGTCCTGTCCTGGGCGCTGTACCGACTGCTCCTGGTGGCGACAGGTTTGCAAACAGGGAAGACGGGTCGACCTTAAGGGTCGTGAGGCCGCAAACAGTAAGGGGTGGTCGGGGCCAGCTAAATTTCAGGGTTAGGCTCTGGAGGTTGCACTGGAAGTCCAGGCCGAGGAGCAAGGCAGCGCAGAGGTTGGGGAGGACGTAGAGCCGGAAGTCGCTGAACTCTACACCCTGGATGATGAGGGTGGCGATACAGTACCCTCAGATCGCCATGGAGTGGGATCCGGAGGCCAGGGAGATTCTTTGGTTAGCGGGGTATATCGCGAGGGAGCAGCGCCTTACCATATTGTGGTGGATGAATCTCTCAGTGCTCCTGGAGTCCAGAAGGCAGGATATCTCGTGCCCGTCGACCTTCACCATTGTCGCAGCAGTCGCGAGGTTATGCGGTCGACACTGGTCGATCGTGGCCGAGGCAAGACGCAGCTGATCGTCGGCGGTTGCAGGCGATGAGCGGCCCGATGAGGTCCTCGATGGGCAGGGGTCCTGAGGCGGGTAAGATGGCAGCACCCACGGGCGGCACGTGTCCTGGGGCAGGCAAGATGGCGGTGCCCATAGGTTCTGAGGCAAGCAAGATGGTGGTGCCCGCGGGCCGCACGTGTTGTGGGTGGAGCAAGATGGCAGCGCCCATGGGCTGCGCGTGGTCTGAGGAGAGGAAGGTGGCAGCGCCCACTGGCCGCACATGGGGTGTGCAGGGACAATAGAGGGTCTGAGCGGGCCTGGCACACTGCAGCAAAATGTCCCTTCTTGCCACAGGCCTTGCAGAGCACGCTCCGCGCCGGCCAGCGCTGCCGGGTGTGTTTTGTCTGTCGCAGAAGTAGCACTTGAGTCCCCCGGGGTTAGTTGGCTGCCGCGCGGCGCAGGTGTGGGGTTGGCTGGGGGCGGTCACTGATGGGGTCCACGATGGGGTGGCCGCTGGCGGGGTCCACGATGCACAGTGGGGTGCACCATGCGGTCGGGGGCATAAGCCTGGACATTGCGTGAGGTGACCGTGAGCGAGACCGCTAGTTTCTTGGTCGCCGTGAGGTCAAGCGTGGCCCCTTCTAAGAGGCGCTGGTTGATGTAGTCAGACCCTACGCCCGTAACGAATGCCTCTCTCATCAGCAGGTTTGAATGTTCAGTGGCCGAAATGGCCTGGCAATCACAGTCTCTCACCAGGGCGAGCAAGGCACGCCAGAAACCTTCAACAGCCTCACTGGGAAGTTGGTGCCGCGTGGACAGGATGTGCCTGGCATAGATCTTGTTGGTCTGCTGAGTGTAATTCTCCTTCAGTAGCGCCATGGCCTCTGCGTCAGTAGGCGCGTCCTGGACAAGGGGAAAGACGTTGGAGCTCAGCCGCATGTACAGAATCTGGAGCTTCTGTGCTTCTGGGATTGGGTCTGGCGCAGACCCGATGTATGCTTCAAAGCAAGCTAGCCAATGTGTGAAGTCCTTTTTGGCGTTGTCTGCTTGAGGGGGCAGCTGCAGGCGATTTGGCTTGATGCGGAGGTCCATCTCTGAAACATCTCTGTGTAATAAATTGATGCACTATCAATTACGACGAGATGAGAGTAGAGAGTAATCGAGGCTTTATTACACAGAGATGTGTGGCCTCCTACTGCAGCTGGTGAAATGGCTGCTGTTCGGAGAGCACACACATTTATAATCCGCCTACTGGGCGGAGCCACCAGGCAGGGATCTACCCCCGTACCTGTAGTACAGGGGCCTTACTGTCATACCAATATATACAATATAATACAACAGTGGTGACTACCACAGTGAGAGAGTCAGCAATGATATTGCCATTGAATGTCAAGGGCAGGTAGTTAGGTTTTTCCATGTTGGTGAAGGCCATTGCCTGGCATGAATGTTACTTGCCACTAATCAGCCCAAGCCTAAATGTTATTCAGGTCTTGTGCATGTATGCACAGACTGCTTCAATATCCGAGAACTTCGACAACTAACCTTCAAAGGTTGGAGATTTTGTGTGAAAACCATAAAAACACTGAGTCTTGTGAGCAAAAACCTTTCATTTATGCAAAGAAATGACTGCTGTATCTCTGTATTTAAATGTTTTCCAACCTGTTAATTGTTCAGCCCCACGATTCTCCACAGCTACCTCATCCTGTTCAACTTGGCAAGTACCAGGAAGGCTGTAACCCTGTGCTCTGGGAGTTAAAGACAGACTTCATGGTTAAGTATTGTTACCTCCCCGATGGAGACTTTTTAAAAAAGAGGTAAATTTCCCAAACGACCAATGGAAATAACCAAAGGTTAGGATTTTACATTTTTAAAAGTTTTACTGTAACAAACAAACTAAAATCAACATACATCAAACATTACGTAACAAGCAACTAATACATGGAACTGGAGGTCTTGTGGTGCAGTGGGTAGCATCCCTACACCTTGCTCAGAAGCTCTAGGTTCGAGTCCCACCCGAGGACTTAATGGCCAAGGAATGTGTATTCCTTATGTGGTAAAACAGGTTGATATTGTCAACCTACAAATCCTTCCAACGCACCAATGGTTGGCAGTAAAAGTGGGTGAAACTGCTGGTCAGCCACGTTTGATGTGGAGTGATGTCCCTCAAGCTATAAGCCACTGGCAACAGACGAGCGACCTGTTCCAGGAAGTAATAACCATAGAAATAGAAGGAAGTCTGCCTTAGTGCACTGCTAGGTCACGGGAATCGAATTGGAATGGATTACATGAAACTAAAGGAAAGGTATATTTGCATTAACTAACAAATGCAATCATTTATGTCTTATGACCACTTTTGCTGCACATCTGGCAGATATGTAGCATTCTAAAAATAATCCAGTGTTACTCTGGGCTATGTTACCCCGGCTGCACGGTGGCACAGTGGTTAGCACTGCTGCCTCCCAGCGCCAGGAACCAGGGTTCAATTCTGGCCTTGAGTGACTGTGTGGAGTTTGTACATTCTCCCCGTGTCTGCGTGGGTTTCCTCCGGGTGCTCCAGTTTCCTCCCATAGTCTAAAGATCTTTACGTTAGGTGAAGTGGCCATGCCAGATTGCCCCTTAGGGTCCAAAAGGTTAAATGGGGTTATGGGGATAGGGCAGGGGCATGGGTGTAGTTAGGGTGCTCTTTCAGCGTGTCAGTGCAGACTCGATTGGCCGATGGGTTCCTTCTAAACTGTCGGGATTTAATGGTTTGCTTTCTATGGCTCTCCAGCAGGCTGACATCGCCCTGACATGCTAGATCACAACTTTTGGTGGCCTTCCAAGTTATTCCACTGAGCCTTCCAAATCTGACTTCCACTCACAAGACCTACCGTGGCGACTCCTTGTCCCTTAAGCTCCAAAAGTCTTACGTGTTCTGTTCCATTCCTTTCAAACAGAGCGTGGACTCTGACAAGCATCCTGCTTCTCCACATTAACTAGCTGTTTTGTTCTTCCACACAGCAGTCGCTACTTTCTCTCTCTCTCCCCATGTCTCACAAAGCAGCTGTCTCTGCAGTGCGAGAAACCGAGGTGTGAAAACTATAATTTCAGTAGGTTTCTGTTTGACTTTTCCCCCCCATGGCAATCAGCCGACGTAGGGCCGCCTCAGCGCTGGGGGAGGGGGGAAGGTTCCGGAATTCCTATTTTCACCTGAAGTTAAAAAATGCATTTTAAATTTCTGAAGTCCAGTATACGGAACAATGTTTCAGTCAATTGGCATGTATTAATATCAGACCTACCTGTCCCACAAGGGTTTCACCTACGATCAAGAAGAGGCTCAGTTTAAATGCAGAAGTCAGCAGTTTCTGCCAACTATCTGACGTGTCCGCATTTTAAAATGTTTTAAGTGACTCCTGCCCACCCAGGCAGATTAACATTCTCATTAACTCTATTTCTCACCCCCCAGATGCTGCCTGACCTGCTGAGCATTTTCTCCATTGCAGATTGTCAGCATTTGCAACATTTTACTCTTCTTCTCATACAAAGCAGGGGCAGCACGGTAGCATTGTGGATAGCACAATCGCTTCACAGCTCCAGGGTCCCAGGTTCGATTCCGGCTTGGGTCACTGTGCGGAGTCTGCACATCCTCCCCGCGTGTGCGTGGGTTTCCTCCGGGTGCTCCGGTTTCCTCCCACAGTCCAAAGATGAGCCGGTGCAGACTCGATGGGCTGAATGGCCTCCTTCTGCACTGTAACATTCTATGAAACATGTCAATTCAAAACCACATTTAGCTGACAGAGCCAGACAGAAGTTACAAGTTCAAGTCCCTCTCCAGGACTTTGAGAAGAATCTGGACTGACAGTCCAGTGCAGGCCTGAGGGACTGCGGCACTGTTGGAGATGCCGCCTATCGGATGAGATGTTAAGCCTGAGGCAGCGTCTGCTCTCTCGGGTGACACTATTTCAAAGAAGAACAGAACAGTAATGTCTTTTCTCCCGGCGAATATTTATGGCCCCATCAACATTGCAAAGAATGGAAGGATTGATTTAGAGCCGGCATTGGCCGTCAGTAAGAACGACGACGCGGACGGAAAATTCGGTGAGAATCGCAAAACCCGATTTTCTCCAGCGAGATCTCAATTTTTAATTTTCCAGGCCCTTCACTGGTTTTGTATTGAGAAATCTGCCGCAGAATCTCATTTTAATATATTATAATATCATTACCGATCCCTCCCACCAGGACTTGCCCCCCGTCAATGAATATTCATCGGTCATTGGCGTGACGTCACAGCAGCGAGATTTATGACAGCTGCATGAAAACAGGAATCTGGCAACCTCGCCTGTTCTTGCGAGAGAGCAGCGGCTGGAGGGACGGCACAATGGGGACAAAGGGTACCCGCTAAGCAGGCAGTACGGAGACCCCGATCATCTGCGTGCGCTTGTCAAACAGGTAATTGGATTGCTCAAGAGGCTGTTCCGGTGCCTACACCGGTCTGGGTGCCCTCCATTACAGCCCCCAGAGGGCATCCTGCATCATCAGTGCCCTGCAGCATTCTGTACCACCTGGCACTGCAGCCGTGAGAACAGCTGGACCAGGAGGAGCGCCAAATCTCCTCGGATGAGGAGGATATCGAAGCGGGCGGCAAGGGAAGCCCACAGAAGAGGAGGTGGCGGGCTCATATGGGGTGCAGGGTTAGGCCCTCATTGACTCTCAATCTGTCAAGTGTGTGAAGATCTCCCCTACCGTGGAGTCAGATATCCACTCACTGCTGTGGTGCCTGCAGGATGTCATTGTGACAGTGTCTATATTTATGGGCAGGGTGCTAAAGCAATTGGCTGGACGCTGCAGCAGAATGATGGTGACTTGCAGTCAGGACAGAGTGATGCTCCTCAGACCAGAGGTCCAGAGACACTAATGACAAATCTCAGCTGCTACTCACAGAGTCATGGAATTTAAAGTGCAGAAGAAGGCCATTCGGCCCATTGAGTCTGCACCGGTTCTTGGAAAGAGCACACTACTTAAGCCCATGCCTCCACCCTATCCTCGTAACCCAGTAACCCCACCTAACCTTTTTTTGGACACTAAGGGGCAATTTAGCACGGCCAATCCATCAAACCTGCACACCATTGGACTTGTAGGAGGCAACCGGAGCACTCGGAGGAAACCCACGCAGACATGGAGAGAACGTGCAGACTCTGCACAGACAGTAACCCAAGCCTGGAATCGAACCTGGGACCCTGTAGCTGTGAGCACTGTGCCACCATGCTGCCTCCTCCGAGGTCAGGGGTTCTGATGTCCTACGTATGAGGTGGGCAGGCTCTCTACACTTTTTCAACCTTTGGCAACCTCATCGCTAGAGAAGACTGGCAGGCATGAGAGGCCTGAGTGTTGATGTTGCGGGGGTTTTAACCTTCCATTGATGGGGGCTTGTAGGGGGTGGTACAGATGTGTTCCTTGCACTGTCAGTGAGGGAGGTAGGCGAGACATAATGCTGCCATTCTCATGGGCGGCACGGTAGCACAGTGGTTAGCACTTTTGCTTCACAGCGCCAGGGGTCGAGGTTTGATTCCCGCTTGGGTCATTGCGAAGTCTGCACGTTCTCCCCGTGTCTGCGTGGGTTTCCCCCGGTACTCCAGTTTCCTCCCACTAGTCCTGAAAGACGTGATTGTTAGGTGAATTGGACATTCTGAATTCTTCCTCTGTGTACCCGAACAGGTGCCAGAGTGTGGTAACTAGTGGATTTTCACAGTAACTTCGTTGCATGTTAATGTAAGCCTACTTATGACACTAATAAAGATTATTATTATACTCCACAGGGATGAAGTGCCGAATGTGCACGGGGACTTGCAGAGTATGGCGTAACAGCGTGGAGGATCTGCAACGGTGAAACAAAGTGATGTTTAATACCAGAACCATATAACAATGGTGACATTCCTCTACGAATGCCTGCGTTCACCCGCGTCCACTAAGTGCCTACAGTTTCTTACTCTTCTTCACCTTTCCACTAGGTCTAGGTGTATCCACAGGATCCACACCCTGTGAACAGAGATGACCTTGGGAGGCGTCTCCTGGGGGGCCTGAACCTTTGAGCATCCGGGTCTACTTTTGGGCTGCACGGTTGTGACAATGCTGCCCTCCTCGGTGTGCAGGGCTGGAGCTGCGTCGTTCACAGGGAGGAGGCTGTCAAATGGGCTGAATACCCCCAGGGATCTCTTGAGTGCAAGGCTCCGTCTGCGCTGCTGCCGATCCTCATCCCATTGGGTGCCTGGGGGTGCCTGCACTCTTCCATGGGTTAGGGGGCCAGCTGGAGTGAGATCCAGAAGCCCCGCCATCCTCTGACGCTGACACTCCTGCATTTCCTATAATGCCTGCACCATGCAGTTGAAGTCCTGCACCATAGATCTCATGGCCTCAGCCATGAATGTCATGAGCTGAGCCATGACATGAACATCCTCCACCATGGAGTTCACACCTGTGCCAAGGTCTCCACAGTGGACACCACCCTCGCAGTGTTGGTATTATTATGTTGGAGTGAAGTCACCTTCTCCTCAGACAGAAGATGATGGTCCTCCTCCAGTCAGCCTTACAGTCCGAGGTGGCATGGTGTCATCCCTTCCTGATGTTCATCAATCTGCCTTTGCGGCTCCAGCAGGTCTGGGAAGACTGGACCCAGGGGCACGCCATCGGCCAGAGACTCAGAAGAATCTTGGCCTCCAGAATCCCTCCGAGTACCAGATCCCTGGGATGTCCCTTCCTCCGCCTGTTGTGGATCTTTCGCTGTGTGGTGGTCAACAGTGAGTGACCCAGAAGCTTGCTACTAGTTAATCCCACTGAAGTGTGAGTACCTGTGCTGGTATAGGGTGTGGGTGACAGATGTGATGCTTCCTCGATGCTTGACTCCAAGATGTCTCCCTCAGAGCTTCTCTGGTTTGTGATTTCCAAAGGGCACAAGGATGGTCCAGGCTGGTTGACTGATTGGCCGGGCATCAGCCAGGACATAGCCAACACAGTCCTCAACTGCCCTACATGTCAGAAATTTCAGCCAGCTCAACCCAAAGAAACATTGCAGCAGTATGAGATAGTGACCTCTCCGTGGTCCAAAGTCGGTGTCGACCTTTTCCATGCCAAGGGGCGTGACTACATCCTCCTGGTCGACTACTTCTCCAGTTACCCAGAAGTAGTGAAACTGTCCGACGTCACGTCAAACGCGGTGATCAAAGCCTGCAAAGAAACATTCGCCAGGCATGGGACACCGCTCACGGCGATGAGTGACAACGGCCCCTGCTTTTACAGCCAGAAATGGTCTGATTTTGCACGGTCCTACAACTTCCGTCATGTAACCTCCAGCCCCCACTACGGGAAGGCCAAAAAAGGGGTCCATATTGTTAAGCGGTTGCTATGCAAGGCTGCAGACTCAGGCTCCGACTTCAACCTGGTACTTCTGGCATAAAGAGCAACCCCGCTGTCCACTGGGTTGTCTACAGCGCAGATGCTCATGAATCGCACTCTGAGGACCACGGTTCCAGCCATCCATGTTCCAGACCTTGACCACCTCACGGTCGTACAGAAAATGCAGCAGTCCCGGGTCCAACAGAAATCTACATATGATGCTCATGCCACGGAACTACCCGAGCTGGCCCCAACTGATCGTGTTCGTGTACAGTTTCCTGAGGGCGGCTGGTCAGTCACAGCTGTGGTGGTCAAGCAAGTGGTGCCAAGATTGTTCCTTGTCTGCATGGCTGATAGCTCCCTGCTACGGCGCAACAGACGGGCACTGCGAAGACTTCCACGCCCGCCACCTGACCAAAGTGCCCCGCCACCCACAATGCTTCCTCCGGACGTGCCCTACCACGAGGCCACCGATCTACTAGCAATCCTGCCGGCCTCCGCGACCACCGCAATGGCAGCGGTCCCGACTATCCAAGTGCAGTCGGCCCCTGATCTACCCCCGAGGCGATCAACCACAAAGACTAAATCTATAGACTGAACTTTTGTACATTTTGTTACCTCATCGTTTTGACCTCTGTAAATATCATTTCATTTGCCTTTTACCTGCACTAGCGACACCTTCCTATGTATATAAGTTCATTTTGACACGTTTTGTGTATAGTCAGGCACATATACATATCCAAACGCACACGCACCTTAATATTTATTATCTAAACAAAAAGGGGGAGATGTCATAATATACATCTATGTATATAATGGAGTGCAGACAGGCAGTGATTGACACACAGGATGACCAGTAAGCACACAGAACACAGCAGCCAATCACCAGACAGGACACGACCACTATAAAGCCAGAGGGCACTAGGTTTCCCGCTCTCTCTGAACCCAGCCACTGAGACAGTCAGAGTTCATGAGCGAGACAGTCAGAGTTCATGAGCTAGCCAGTGCAAACACCATGCGGTAGCTAGTAAGTCTGGTCAGGCTAGTATTAGGTCTCCAGTCAATTCAGTATAGTGTCAACCCACAGTTGAACATAGCTAAGATGTTAAATAAAATCGTGTTGGATCTTCTCCAGCGTTAGAGGTCTGTCTCTCGCTACACGGCATCAAGTGCAGTCCACGTCGACCCAACCTGCCTAACACATCACCCAGTAGGCAGAGTATAAATATGTATGCCCCCCATACAGCAGCCATTTCGCCAGCTGCTGTAGGAGGCCACACATCTTAGTGTAATAAAGCCTCGATAGCCTCCAACTCTCGACTTTGTGTAATTGATCGTGCATCAGGGAGTCTGTAAGGTGGCTGGCTGAGAGATCACTGTGGAGACATGAAGGGTGTGTGAAGGGGTGCCGCGGACGTCATTATGAGGCAGGCTTATCATGGCTGCACATAGAAGGCCATGCATCTTCTCCCAGCACTGTTCCCTCTTATGCAACGAGCTGGCACTTACTATCACCGCCACTGCCTCTTAGGTGGAGGTGGTGACCATGCTTGATGGCCGCCTGCCCGATCGCGGGTAGACGATGTCACGACTCTGCTCCACACCATCCCGGAAAATCTTTGTGCTGTCTTCCCGGCAGCCATTCCCCCAACAGCATGTGGAACAAGTGCAGGGGGAGGTGTTTGAAAGGAGCTGACTACAGAGACTGAGTTTTCCTGGGGTGAGTGAATCAGAGGCAAGCCGCCATGAGGGCGGTGTGAATCACGTGGAAAATAAAACGTTGTTAAAGAGGCTGAATATTCAATGAGTTTTCCCATTGGTTTTCTCACCGGAACCGTCACTTTGAAAAAATATAGTGAGATTTCGCCCAGAGTATCTGGTCATTATCACGTTGCTGTTTGTGGGATCTTGCTATGTAAAAATTGAATGCCACATTTCCTACATTATAAAAATAAATGCAAGCTCTCCATGACGCTGAAGCAATCCTATTTCTTAATTTCTTCTTTTAATCTTGTAAGATCTTCATTCCACTGTGACATAAGTTCTTCAAGTGCTATGAAAAGAATTAATATACGATTGACTTCAGTTCGAATAATGTCAGTGTGATTATATTCCATTTTCCTTTTTGTGTGTACATTATTGCACCAGAATATTTTGCCTGTCTTTTGTGTAAACAGGTACAGCAAAAGACCTCAAACATATGGGGTTGTTTATAACGAGAGGTTTTGTCAAAGAACAGGAAAACTTGTTTATAATAGTTTGCAAATTGATAACAAGGGGGCCATAGACCGAGGTCATAGACTGAGGGTCATGGACCGAGGGTCATAGACCGAGGGTCATGGACTGAGGGTCATGGACCAAGGTCATAGGCTGAGGGTCATGGACCGAGGGTCATGGACCGAGGGTCATGGACTGAGGGTCATGGACTGAGGGTCATAGACTGAGGGTCACAGACTGAGGGTCATAGACTAGGGGTCATCGCCAGAAAAACAAATGGGAAAGCTGGAAAAGTTGTTTCATTCATTCAATAATTTGAAGATGGAATGCTTTTTCATCACTATCAGTTGAGGCAGACTGTGGAACATCATATAGAAGGGAATTGGATCGGCATTCAAATAGAAAGGACACGGTGATGGGCCAATCTCACGGATGCTGTGATATTTTTTTTAAATTCTATTGTGGGACAGCCTGTTGATGAATGAGAAATACCCAAAATGCTTCAGAGGTTTCTCCAGCCCCATTCTAAAGAAAATGTCACTAAATAGAGAGCAAGAGAAAACAGAAGGATGAGTTAACTCGCCTACACCACCCCCACCCCATCGCCCCCAACATTCCCATTCTGACAGACCTCTCTGAGATAAGCTGCAGAATAATACTGGCAGAGCGTGGAAGCAGAGAAGCCACACGCTGGCAGGTTTATTAATGTTTCCTGCCAGTTTCCACAGATGATGTCACTATTGCATACTGTTCAACGAAGTACACTCCAACCAAGTCAACAAGATTAAACAGAAATGGGTAATACAGCCTAAATTTATTTTGACTATTATTATTTTGCAGAAAAGCACAGATGGCGATTCTCTCTTTTCCAAATCAATACTTATAGTGAAAGTCCAGTTTCTGTAAAAACATTTTAATTCCTTCCTCTTCCTTTATGTTGTCTGCAATATGAATCACTTCTCAGCTGCAAGGACAGATGTACTGCCAACACTTGGTCCTTTGCCAATTTAGCTCTGAAGCAAACCATTAAGATTTGCAAAAGGAGAAATAGCTCAGGACTTCCTCGTAGCAATGCGTATGAGATTGGGAATTGACTTTGTACAAGAAGGCAGGCATGAACTCCCACACCATCCTGCAATGCACACAATGCCCCCCAAAAAGACCGTACTATTTCTGAAACTTTCTTCTTCTAAAGAAGTTTGGTGATGTGACCCCCTAAAGGGATACTGGTGACAAAACACCCACTTTAAAAGTTACATGGGTGGTGAGACCTTTTGTGCCTGCGTTAGTGGTGCTTTGTCTCTCTAAATGGAATGAGTTGTCCCCTGACCAATGAGATTGTCTTCTGCACGAAAGCCAAGTTTATGTTCTCACATACAGTTCAATAGATTTTTAAAGAATTTTTTCACCAGCGATAATTATGCACTTACTTCCATTCTTAATTAAGATAGCACGATACTATCAGCTAGACCGGAGCAGGACGTCCTAGTATAACTGTTATGACCTAATTTATTAGTCTCTTCTACTTTGCACAATGAAGAAGATTCTTAGTCTGTCAGAACAATCAAATCAGTTGCAAGATTGGAAAGGAGATTGATTTAAGGGCGGCAGTGGAGCCTGGCTGAGCCACTCAGTACATCCGGGAGACAGGAACGGAGATTGTTCGAACTAATCAATGCAATGTTCCTTTCTCCTTCGGTTGCACACAGACTGGAGGTAACAAGATGTTTTAAGATGAGATGATTATTTCTGAGAGCCACAGTCATAAGTCAGTTTATTTAGTGATTGACTCCCCCCGCCGCAGCAAAAAAAAGTTACATGTGACGACTTAGCTGCTCAAGTGTATCTTAAAAATGTTTCATTTCCAAAATGCTTTATTTTCTACAGTGGAACTCTCTGTGTCATGTAGATGCCTTATATGAAATTCATTACTGTTATGTACTGGCCAAATGTCCTCCCTCGGTGCTGCATTATTCTGTGAGTCTGTGTACAAGATCCTACACTTTGGAATTAAAAATGTTGACACATTTACTTAGCAAATGATGTAGAACTCGTTAGGTCAGGGTGAGAGGATGGAAGACATCCAAGAATGATACCAAGTCCCACATTGACCATGTTTGTTCAATGCTTGCAGAGCAGCTATTCATAAAACAAACAGTGCTGAGCATTATTGCCAAATCAGTAGGGTTTAAACCTAAGGCCATCTTGGGTAACTGTGTGGTTCTATGTCAGGCTGCACCCTGAATTAATACATTATATTCAGGTCACTGAAGCACAAGATAGACATTGGATGGGATTCGCCGTTGCCCGATGCCGACCTCGTAATCGGCGATCGGGCGGAGAATCCACTCTGACGCCCAAATCGGGGCCGGCGCTGGTTTGACGCCGGTCAGCCATGTTCCGCCCCCTCCAAAATGGTGTCATCACGCCATGCACCGCACGGCATTGCAACGGCGTTGGCGTGTCATTGGCAGGCCCTCACACGATGCTCAGCCCCCACTGGGCCGAGTTCCCGCACGCACGGGACACGTGTGGTCTGAACGGTCGGGAACCCGGTGTGGCGGCTGCTGACTGTGTCCAGCACCGCCACTCTCGGCTGGGATCCATGCCGCTGGCCGGGGGGCTTCCACGAGGGCTGGGGAATCTGGTGGGGGTGGGCAGGGGGTGGCCTGTGGGGCCGCGAATGGCGGGTTGGGTCCGCGCACGGCCGGTGCCATGTTGTACGGCGCGACCTCTGCAGGTCGCCGCCGTGCGCAAGCGTGGCCAGTAACCCAGCCATTCTCTGCCCGTTTTCAGCGCAGGGAGTTTCGCCTAGCGTCGCTGCTAGCCCCTCACTGGTCCCGGAATCGGTGATGGGTCAGCGTTGATTTTTGGGTTGTAAAACGCTCGCCAATTCTCCGTTCTCGCCAGCACTTAACCGCTGAAACAGAGAATCCAGCCCAAGATCCCCGAAAGAAATGAAGAAAAGGCAAAATAAGTGACTGGACTTGATGATCAGAGAGAACTGAGTTGTGAAGAAAGTTTAGAAAAAATTGGACACCTTTGCCTTGAAAGGAGACAAATAGGACAGAACTCTATCATTGCTCAAATGGAAGGGAAAAGATATACCCTGGGAATTATTTGAAGTTGAACTATATGCCAGCAACATGTGGGGCATTGGGATAAACTTGAAAAGTCAAGTTCATAACTGATGTTCGAAGAGACTTCTTCACAAAGAGAGTGGATAACGCCTGGAAGAATGATCTTCCAGCCCATTAGTGGAGGCGACATTCTCCACTCATTAAAGAGGCAGCTAGAGGTTGTGATATACCAACAATAATTTGCATTTATCGAGTACTATTAACGTAGGAAAACATTCAGAGAGGCATAATCAATACCAGTTGTTGTGCCTCATTACAGAAGATAACTTTGAAGGCTGTTCTCAATTAGTCCACCAATTTATGGTGGTGGCCTATTTTACCAAACAGTAACCAAGGGCAGAGCGCACACTGCCTCTACAAAACTGAACATCCATGAAGTAGTTTAGGCAGGTTGGAAGGATATAATCGGTTCAAAATACCAAAAAGAAGACAGTCTATCAGGCCCACCTCAGAACACAAAACCTCACGCCTGTTCCTGAAAACAATATTTCTTGACTTTGAACAATTACAGTTGTTTTTACCTTGCTATGTTCCTCTGTTTTATTCTCTATCCTTAAACCTCACGATTGAGCAGATCAACAGTTGGTCCTGTCATTCACCAGCATCCTAGATGATCTGTTCACCTCACTTAGTATCAGTTCATATTTGCAGTGCAAAATATTTTCAACCTGAGAAAGGATATCCGACTAACGGTACATGCCCATGGTGGTGGCGCAGTGGTAATGTCACTGGACTGGTGATCCAGAGACCTAGGGTAATACTCTGGGAACCCGGGTTCGAAACCCGCCACAGCAAATGGTGGAAATTGTACTAAAAGTCCAATGTTGACCACGAAAACATTGTTGATTGTCATAAAAAACCAAGCTGGTTCACTAAATGTACTTAAGGGAAGGAAATCTGCAGTCCTCACCTGGTCTAGGCTACAAGTGACTCCAGATCCACAGAAATGTGGTTAGTTCTTAAAGTCCTCTGACTAGCATGCCACTCAGTTGGAAAGTTCCAAAGGAAAAAAACCAGACGACCACCCGAGGGACTGGAAACGACAATGGCAAACCCAGCCCAGTTGACACTGCAAAGTCCTCCTTACTAACATCTTGTGGCTTGTGCAAAAATTGGGAGAATTGTCTCATAGACTGGCCAAGCAACAAACTGACATAGTCCAAAGATGTGCAGGTTGGGTGGCCATGATAAATTGCCCTTAGTGTCCAAAATTTTATGATTAACCTAGGACAAAAGTTCGGCACAACGTCGTGGGCCGAAGGGCCTGTTCTGTGCTGTATTTCTCTATCTCTACTCAAGGAATCATACCTTACAGATAACGTCCCAGACACCACTATCATAGGACAGACCCAGCAGAGGTGGCAGCGGCACATTGGTAAACAGTTGGGAGAGAATTGCCCTGGGAGTCCACGGCATCGACTCCGGACCCTATGAAGCCTCATGGCTTCAGGTCAAACATGGGCAAGGTAAACCCCTGCTGATTACCACATACTGCCCACCTTCAGCTGATGAATCAGTCCTCCACTGAACACCAATTGAAGGAAGCATTGAGTGTGGCAAAGGCACGGAATGTACACTGGGTAGGGAATGTCAATGTCCATCATCAAGAGTGACTTGGTGGCACCACTACTGACTAAGCTAACTAAGTCTTAAAGGACATAGCTGCTAGACTGGGTCTGTGACAGATGGTGAGGGAACCAACAAGAGGGAAAAGCATACTAGATCTCATCATCACCAACTTGCCTGTTAAAAATGCATCTGTCCATGCAAGTATCGGTAGGGGAAAACACCAAACAATCCTCGTGGAGTTAAAGACCCGTCTTTACATTAAGGATATCCTCCATCCATTGTGTTGTGCTTCACTACCATCGTGCTAATTGGGATGTATTCAGTACAAATCTAGCAACTCAGACTGGGCATCCATGAAGTGCTTTGGGCTATCAGCAGCAGCAAAATTGTACTCAACCACTATCTGTAACCTCATGGTTAGTTTGGCCAGAGTCACTCAGCTCCTGACCTCACTCCAGCCTTGGCTCAAGTACAGACAAAAGAGCTGAACTCCAGAGGTGAGGTGAGAGTGACTGCCCTTGACATCAAGGCAGCATTTGATCAAGAATGGCATCCAGCTCCCTCCCTCCCCCCTTCGCTCCCTCCCTCCCCCCTTCGCTCCCTCCCTCCCCCCTTCGCTCCCTCCCTCCCCCCTTCGCTCCCTCCCTCCCCCCTTCCCTCCCTCCCTCCCCCCTTCGCTCCCTCCCTCCCCCCTTCGCTCCCTCCCTCCCCCCTTCGCTCCCTCCCTCCCCCCTTCGCTCCCTCCCTCCCCCTTCGCTCCCTCCCTCCCCCCTTCGCTCCCTCCCTCCCCCCTTCGCTCCCTCCCTCCCCCCTTCGCTCCCTCCCTCCCCCCTTCGCTCCCTCCCTCCCCCCTTCGCTCCCTCCTTCCCCCCTTCGCTCCCTCCCTCCCCCCTTCGCTCCCTCCCTCCCCCCTTCGCTCCCTCCCTCCCCCCTTCGAAAAAAAAAAAAGAATGGCATCCAGGAGCCCTCGCAAAATAGGAGTCAATGAGAATCACCTTCTCAAGGAAAAATGCTGGTCTCGCCAGCAAAACCCACATCCCGTAAAAATAAGCACTGTAACAAATTCTGGGCCATTATTCTGAAAGCAATACCAGTCCACAAATCCATTCACTTGTTTCCCTTCACTAATATTAATTTGACACAATGAGGAAGAATTAAATGTTTTCTTAATTAGACACCCGCAGATGAGCTCACTTCCTGCTCGGATAGAACAACAAACAAAAAAAATTTGAAATGGAACCAAAGAATATGAACGGTGTTATGCAAAAAGGAGAAAATTCTATCCTTTACAGTTTCACCCAAGGTATGTTCTGTGGTCAAGAAAGCAATATTCTGAAGATGAGAGCTGGTTCTTTGGTTTAGTCCATTGTCCAAACAATTCTCAATTCCCAGATGACTGGCAAGATTTGCAGTTTCTTGGTAGCATGTGTTCACCACATGATTGTTTTTTAAACTGATCCAAAATTCATAGCAACAGCAATGATGAAGAGCAGCAATGTCACCACCAGTGAATTCTGCCCAGAACCTTGGCAGGAGTTCCTCCTAAGGGCCGTTTGTTTCAAATTATCTTTTGTTGTTAGACATAGCTGCATGGCATCCTGACAGTTGCAACTGGAGTGGACTGGCCATGATTAAGCAATGGTTTCTCTGTCATTTGACATGGGATCTTAGCAGGAATAGCCACTGGAAACCATACGATCAGGGGCAGCAGGGTAGCATGGTGGTTAGCATAAATGCTTCACAGCTCCAGGGTCCCAGGTTCGATTCCCGGCTGGGTCACTGTCTGTGTGGAGTCTGCACGTCCTCCCCCTGTGTGCGTGGGTTTCCTCCGGGTGCTCCGGTTTCCTCCCACAGTCCAAAGATGTGCGGGTTAGGTGGATTGGCCATGCTAAATTGCCCGTAGTGTCCTAATAAAAGTAAGGTTAAGGGGGGGTTGTTGGGTTACGGGTATAGGGTGGATACGTGGGTTTGAGTAGGGTGATCATGGCTCGGCACAACATTGAGGGCCGAAGGGCCTGTTCTGTGCTGTACTGTTCTATGTTCTACTCTGACCAATTAATCATGTTGCAAGATTGCAACTGAGATTGAAGAGTTTTCCATCGAGGAGCTAGTTATTACTGGGCAAGCACGACAGCACGTGGTTAGCACTATGGCTTCACAGCGCCAGGGTCTCAGGTACAATTCCTGGCTTGGGTCACTGTGCGGAGTCTGCATTTTCTCCCCGTGTCTGTGTGCGTTTCCTCCGGGTGCCCCGGTTTCCTCCACAATTCCCGAAAGACGTGCTGCTAGGTAATTTGGACATTCTGAATCCTCCCTCTGTGTACCCGAACAGGTGACGGAATGTGGCGACTAGGGGCTTTTCACAGTAACTTCATTGCCGTGTTAATGTAAGCCTACTTGGATTGGATTTGTTTATTATCACGTGTACCAAGGTACAGTGAAAAGTATTTTTCTGCGAGCAGCTCAATAGATCATTAAGTACATGAACAGGAAAGGGAATAAAAGAAAATACATAATAGGGCAACACAAGGTACACAATGTAACTACATAACACCGGCATCGGGTGAAGCATACAGGGGTGTAGTGTTAATGAGGTAAGTCCATAAGAGGGTTGTTTAGGAGTCTGGTAACAACGAGGAAGAAGCTGTTTTTGAGTATGTTTGTGCGTGTTCTCAGACTTTTGTATCTTCTGCCTGATGGAAGAAGTTGGAAGAGTGAGAAAGCCTGTTGGGAGGGGTCTTTGATTGTGACAATAAAGATTATTATTATTTACTGACACCAAAGGCCTGTTGATATTTGATGAGCTTGCCCCCCCAAACCCCAGCCATGTGTTTCTCGCTGGTGCGCCGTTCACTGCTGGCGGGATTCTCTAGTCCTGCTGCTTGTCAATGGGATTTCCCATCGAAGCCACACCTCACTGCCGGGAATCTCACGGGCGGGTGACCATGCCGGCAGGGATGGAGCATTCCAACGGTGGGAGAATTCTGGCCCATGTTGGAGCTTCCCCTGGAAGGCCTGTCTCTGGGAGGATTTCTCAGCCACAGGAAGTAGGCGATTCAGGAGAATGTGGGCGCGATTCTCCAGAAAGATTTCAAAGTTCATTTGTGGCGGGTTTTTCAGGGAATGTCCTGTGGGCTCTGCCGGGGAGTTCCCCACTTTTATCGAATGACACTTAAGTCATGTTTTGGGCCCTGGGGAGTTTCTCACTGGTTTAGCCCACACTTAGAATTTCTTTAGCGCTGGGGAGCTGAACTCGGAGATCAGGCCGCTATTTTGAAAGGGTGCCCTGATGTTTAAGGGTGCTTGTGACCCCCAACTCATGGACAATGTCACCCCCCACACACATGGGCACTACCCCACAACCCCAAGTGAGGACACCCCGCTGTGGGAACCCTGGAGGCCCGCTCTTCTGCCCCCCCCACACCTCCTTACAGCACCCCCTCCCTTCCAGGGCCACCACTCATCACCCCCCAACCTCCCGGAGCCCCCTACTTACCTGCCCTGCACACCCCCACCTTTCAAACCCTCCTCATTCCATGGACTAGGCCCCCCTTGGCCCTGACCCTTGCACTGCCACCCGGCACCCAGGATGTGCTCCTGCCAGCTTGGCAGGGCCAACCAGGCACCTTGGCAGTGCTAGGGTGACAGTGCCGTGGTTCCAGCTGGGCAGTGCCAAGGTGCCCACATTCCAGGGAGAGGGTCAGGGAGTCACCCTGCTCTGACCACACAGGACTCTGGTGACCCGAGAGACTCCCCCTTCCCGTGCACCAATCCGATTGGTCCACGTTTGTGTGGACCAGTACTGAACAGCGCCCGGTTGCGGCCTCGCTGAGGAGGTTGGTGGATCCCGCGATGCTGGTGTATACTAGGTAAGTTCAATGAAACTGGTTTAAAACTGGCTTTGGCATGCACCATTTGGTGCATCCAATGCCTCATGGGACTTGGGTGAATCCGTGATGCGTGAAAACTTCCGGGAAGCCCACGAGAGGGCTCTCCTGGCATTCACCGGCCACATCGCATTCAAGCAGGAATGCAACGTGGTGGATGGATCGCGCCTTGTGAGTCAGGACATTCCCCACAATGGATAAGAGAGAAATAGCTTGATAGTTTGCACAGCATGACTTATCTCCCTGCTTGAAGATAGTTACAATTGTCACATTCCTGAAGTCAGTGGGAGATAGGGAATTACTCTTTTTTAATTCATTCTTTCCAGGATGTGGGCAAGGCCAGCATTTGTTGCCCATCGCTAATTGCCCTTGAGAAGTTGGTGGTGAGCTCCCTTCTTGAACCTCTGCAGTCCATGTGGAGTACGTGCACCCACAGGGCCATTAGGGAGGGAATTCCAGGGTTTTGACCCAACAACAGTGAAGGAACAGCCAATATATTTCCAAGTCAGGGTGGTGAGTCACTTGGAGGGGAACTTTCAGGTGGTGGGGTTCCCAGATATCTGCTGCTCATGGGCTGGATTCTCCGTTTTTGGGACTATCTCCCCACGCCACCGTAAAAACTGTGACCTTTCACGACAGTAAAACTGGAGTAAAAGAGCCACATATTCATAGCCCTGCAGGGGGCTAGCAGTGACCCGTCGGGGAGCTCGCAGATACAGGCCTCGGATCTCCGGGTCACGGCTGCACCGTGCTCCATGACGGACTCAGGCCACGGAGCTGGACCTCCCAAATAGTTCCCCCGATCGGCAGTGTGCCCAACCCTGACCGCCCGCCCCAAAATACCTCGGGCCCATATAAGGCCCCCCCTGCCCTCCGATCGGCCCGCCCCCGACCATGGCAGCAGCTGGTATCCTGACGAGCAGAACCATGTTAGATCCACGCCGTCGGGAATTAGGCTGGTCGGGGGCGGAGAATGGCGGAGCGGGCCTCCAACAATGGCCAAAGGTAGGTGATATGCGGTGAGTGCGCCGCTTTTCGGGATCCGGAGAATCAGGGAACCACCACTGGTCCAAATTCCGTGCGCGGAAATGGATTCTCCACACCAGTGCGGCCACGATTTCGGCGTCATGGTGCTGTGAATCCAGCCCCTTGTCTTTTTGGATGGTACTGTAGTAGTCGTGGGTTTGGAAGGTGCTGCCTAAGGACATCTTGTAGATGATACACACGGCTGCTACTGTGCGTCAATGATGGAGAGATTGAATGTTTGTGGATGGGGTGCAAATCAAGCTTTGTCCTGGATGGTGCTGAGCTTCTTAAGTGTTGGTGGAGCTGCATTCATCCAGGCAAGTGGCGAGTGTTCCATCGCACTGCTGACTTGTGCCCTGTAGATGGTGGAAAGGCTTTAAGGAGTCAGGAGGTGAGTTACTCATCATAGGATTCCTAGCCTCTGACCTGCTTAATATGGCTAGTCCAGTTCAGTTTCTAGTCAATGGCAACCCCCCAAGATGTTGATTGTGGGGATTCAGTGATGGTAATGCCATTGAATGACATGGGGTGATGGTTTGATTCCCTCTTATTGGAGATGATCATTGTCTGGCACTTTTGTAGCGTGAATGTTATGTGTCACTTGTCAGCCCAAGCCTGGATATTGTCCAGGTCTTGTTGTATTTGCACATGGACTGTTTCAATGTCTTAGGAGTAGCGAATGGTGTTGAACATCTCCACATCTGACCTTGTGAGCAATCTTCCCCAAAGGGAACCAGGTTCCTGAGTGAGCGCATTTAGCGCAGTGCCAAGAAACACATGGCTATTCAATGCAACTCGCTTTGAATAAGGGGCATAAATGGGGAACACGTGGCCAAGGCCGCACATAGCCCTAATTTTTTTACAACGGGTGCTCCGCTTGCTGGAACTCCCCATTATTGCGAGAGATCAGGACGCCAATTTAAATGGTGTCCCGATCTCCGAGGCCCATTAAAAAAATCCCCTCCCTACCCCAGCACGAATGCAACATGGGAGGGCCCTCGGACACCCCCTCCCACCATACCCCCCCCCCCTACCTACACCCCACACGGACCCCCCAACACCCACAGCGGGCAACCCTGGCCCAATCAGGCATGCCCCCAAAATGCCAGCTTGTCACCTTGGCAGTGATTGAATCCTGTGGTACCTTGGGATTCTGCACATTAGAGTAACTCTTACTGCCTTGCTGTAATATGCAGATTTGCCAAAAAAAAAATTTTCCCTTGCAACGTCTCGCGAGATTGAGTC
The DNA here is from genome assembly GCF_902713615.1 of Scyliorhinus canicula. Lineage (NCBI taxonomy): Eukaryota > Metazoa > Chordata > Chondrichthyes > Carcharhiniformes > Scyliorhinidae > Scyliorhinus > Scyliorhinus canicula. The sequence goes on along the minus strand of NC_052149.1, from coordinate 213,964,126 downwards.
GTGAGCCGAGTAGATCCCAGGAGTGGAACCTCCTGGCTTTCACTGGCCACGCTGCGCTGCGGTGAGATGCTTTTTCAGCGCAGCGTGGCCGAAAGATTGCACCCCTTATGTTGGAAGGAAGAAGATTGACGAAACAGCTGAAGAAAGTTGGACTTAGGATACCAGCCTGAGGAACTCTTACAGCGATGACACAGGTTTGAGATGACTGACCTCCAACAACCGTAACCATCTTCGTTTGTGCTAAGTTCTGGAACACAAGTCTTCAGTATTATTGCCAGAATATTGTGAGGACCCATAGCTTTTGCAGTATCCAGTGCCTTCAGGCATTTACTGTTAAAACGTGGGGTGAATCGAATTGGCTGAAGATTGGAATTTGTGGTGCTGGGACCTCCAGGGGAGACCGAGATGGATCACCCACTCCGCACTTCTGGCTGAAGATTGTTGTGAATGCTTCAGCCTTGTCTTTTACTGATGTGCTGGACTCCTTCATCATTGAGGATGGGGATATTCTTGAACCCTTCTCCTCCAATGAGCTGTTTAATTGTCTACCAATTCACAACTGGTATGCGCTGGGACTGCAGAGCTTACATTTGGCCTATCCTTCGATAACTCAGCTCGTAGAGCGGAGGACTGTAGATAGTCAAAGCTGACACCCTTAGGGAGCTGGCTCAATTTTGGCTTGAAGGAAGCCTTACCTCTCTTTTTTGGCAGCACGGTGGCACAGTGGTTAGCACTGTTACTTCACAGTGCCAGGGTCCCAGGTTCGATTCCGGCTTGGGTTACTATCTGTGCGGAGTCTGCACGATCTCCCCGTGTCTGCGTGGGTTTCCTCCGGTTGCTTCGGTTTCCTCCCACAAGTCACGAAAGACGTGCTTGTTAGGTGATTTGGACATTCTCAATTCTCCCTCAGTGTAACCGAACAGGCGACTGGGAGCTTTTCACAGTAACTTCATTGCAGTGTTAATGTAAGCATGCTTGCGACAATAATAAAGATTATTATTATCTGTTTGTTGTGGAATCACTTAGCTTTGTCTATCACTTGCTGCTTGTGTTGTCCCACATCTCTTGGATGAAGACATGGAGTCTCGGTGTGAACAGAAGCCCACCAGTTTTGAAGGAATCACTGGAATATGATGAGGGCCACTAGTATTGTTGTTTTATCATCCGTTTGATTGCCTCTTGTTGCTCTCCTATGGGTGGTGGTTCCCCCATTGATTCAACCACAGGGGAAAGTGGGGACATCCTGGGAAGTATCAGCTACGACTGTGATTCACGGTTGAGCAGTTGTTGAAAATGTTCCTTCCAGCATCAGTGGATGGTATTTTCATCCTCAAGGAGAGATACAGCATTCCTTGAGTGAAGAATTTTGTCCATTTGACCAAATGCTCCTGTCCAAAGTCACCTCTGCCCCATTACAGGTGTCCAACGACTTTCATTCATCTGTCACCTAGCCCAGATTCTGGACTAAGGGCTCCCAGATTCACCTGTCCCCTTCGCCAATTTTCCATTGCCACAGACTTGGTAAATGGTCCCTGCAAGGCTTCTTTCTACGGTATCGGGTAATGTCATTGTCCACACAATCTTGACGAGTTGGTTGTCCAATATCAGTGACATATTGAATTACGATGAGCACCTTGCCTCTGAAGCCTTCTTCCACCTCACTGACCAATGAGATACACAGTCTTCCTCCAAGGACATTTTGGAACGCACTTTGTTCAGCACCTCCCTTTCACCTTGCCATCATGGGTGGCCCCACAGCTCAAGGGATTATCAGAGTAAACATGTATCTCCATCACATCAATGTTGCAATTCATGGGGTGATGGGGTCTGAATAGTAGCTACTGTAATGAATAACACAATCACCACCAGCGGTCACTCAAGCATGACTGATGTGTTACTGTATAAGACCATAGCATTAATCTTGAGCAGCTTTAGAAATCTTCAGCCTCAATAATGGAAGCAATTTTAATCTAACTCACCCAGAGAAACTGATGGATTAGCTGGACTGCTGATTTTGCACAAGGTGTGATTTTATTCTCCAACGATTTAAAAAGTAAAACCGTTGATCCACTCAAGGTTTCTTGCCCGGTGAGTTCGGTTAAAATTACTTCCACTCACTTTTGTTACAAATGTGATGAAAGATTGAATGTTCTGATGAAAGCAAAAGACTGAAGATACTGAGAATAAATGCAGAAAATGCTGGAAATACACTGCACATCAGAAACATTGAAGCACAGAAAATAGGAGCAGGAGGAGGCCATTCAGCCCTTCGAGCCTGCTCCACCATTCATTATGATCATGGTTGATCATCCAAATCAATAGCCTGATCCCGCCTTCCCCCATATCCTTTCATCATCTTCACCCCAAGTCTAACTGCTTCTTGAAAACATACAGTGGGGAGGATTCTCCATCCCACCAGACCGATTTTCTGGCACTGTCCGCCTCCACCGGCAGCGAAATCCTCTGTCCTGGCAGCCGGCCAATGGGGTTTCTCATTGTGGCCACCCCCGCGCCATCGGGATATCCGTGGGCGTGCGTGCACTGCCGTCGAAGCGGAGGGTTCCGACGACGGAGAATCCCACAATGTTTTGGCCTCAACTGCTTTCTGTGGTAGCGAATTCCACAGGCCGACCACTCTCTGGCTGAAGAAACCGCTCTTCGTCTCAGTCTTAAATGGTTTACCCCGTATCCTCAGACTGTGATCCCTCATTCTGGACACCCCCAGCATTAGGAACATCCTTCTTGCATCTAATCTGTCTAGGCCCAATAGAATTTAAGAGGTTTCTATGAGATTCCCCCTCATTCTTCTGAATTCCAGTGAATATAATCCTAATCAACTCAATCTCTCCTCATACATCAGTCCTGTCACCCCAGGAATCAGTCTGGTAAACTTTCACTGCATTCCCTCTATAGCAAGAACATCCGTCCTCAGATAATGAGACCAAAACGGCACACAATTCCAGGTGTGGCTTCACTAAGGCCCTGTATAAGTGCAGCAAGATATGCCTGATCATGTACGTGATTCCTCTCGCTATGAAGACTAACATACTGGTAGCCTCCGGTACTGCCTACTGCACCTGTGTGCTTACCTTCAGCGACTGGTGCACAAGGACACTCAGTGTGTTGTTGCACACACTGCTCTCATAATTTATGGTCATTCAAATAATAATCTGCCTTCCCGCTTTTGCTATCAAAGTGGATAACCTGACATTTATCCAAATTATACTGTATCTACCATTCATTTCCCACTAACTCAATTTATCCAAATCACACTGAAGCATCTCTGCATCCTCCTCACAGCTTACCCTCCCACCCAACTTTTTATCATCTGCAAATTTTGAGATGCGACATTTCGTTCCCACATCTAAATCATTGATATATATTGTGAATAGCTGGGGTCCAAGTACTGGTCAACAGTACCCCATTAGTCACTGCCAGCCAGTTTTCAATCCATTTCAATACACTCCCCTTAATCGCATGTGTTTTAGTTTTATACTTTAATCTCTTATATGGGACTATGTCAAAAGCCTTCTGAAAGTCCAAATAAATCACATCCACTGACTCCCCCTCATCAACTCTACTAGTTACATCTTCGAAGTATTCCAGCAGATTTGTCAAGCATGATTTCCCTTTGATTAACCCATGCTGACTTTTTCTACTTCTGCCACTGTTTTCCAAGTGCTCCACTATAAAATCTTTGATAACGGATTCTAGAACTTTCCCCACTATGACATCAGGCTTACTTTTAAAAAATTAAAAATTTTTTAAAAAAAATAAATTTTGAGTATCCAATTATTTTTTCCAATTAAGGGGCAATTTAGCGTGGCCAATCTACCTATCCTGCACATCTTTGGGTTGTGGGGGTGAAACCCACGCAGACACGGGGAGAATGTGCAAACTCCACACGGACAGTGACCCAGGGCTGGGATTCGAACCCGGGTCCTCAGCGCCGTAGGCAGCAATGCTAACCACGACATCAGGCTTGCTTGTCTATAATTCCCTGTTTTCTCTCTACCACCCTTTTTAAATAGTGGGATTACATGAGCTACCCTCCAATCTGAAGAAACTACTCGAGAGTCTATAGAATCATGGAAGATGACCATCAATGCATGCACTATTTCTAGAACAACTTCATTAAATACACTGAGATGTAAATTATTGGGCCCTAAAGATTTTCAATCCCATCAATTTCCCCAATACCATTTCTCTACTGATGCTGATTTCCCTCAGTTCTTCCCTCTCACTAAACCCTGTGTTTTGCAACATTTCTGGTACATTATTGGTGTCCTTCTTTGTGAAGACAGAACAAAGCATGAATTTAGTTGGTCAGCCATTTCTTTGGTCCCCGTTATAAATGCCCCTGTTTCTGACTTAAGGGACCTACATTTGTCTTCACCAATTGTTTTCTCTTCACATACCTATAGAAACATTTAGAGTCAGTTTTTATGTTCTCCGTAGGTTCTCAGGCTGCATCTGTAGAGAGAAAGTCAGGTTTAATGTTTCAAGTCACTAAGCTTTTATCAGAATTGGAGCAATTGGAAACATAATAGGTTTTGCACAAGCAATCATTTTGAAATGGGCAGGGTGAATAAGATGAAAAGGGAGTTAATGTAGGAGGGTGGAAGATCAGAGGGATTAAATGACAGAAGCATTGATGGTGCAAGGCGAAAGGGATTGGAAATCGGACAAGTGAAGTAACAAAACATGTGGCCAGAGGGATTTTGAATGACAGGATCATGAACAGCTACATTCTGAAAGATAAAACCAGGTGGATATGGGTTTAAAACCATAACGTGCAAAGCAAAACAAAACAAAATGGATCAGAGGGCATGGTCTGACATTGTTGCGCTCGAGATTAAGTCCAGAAGACTCCAATAGAAAGACAAAGTGCATTTCCTCAAACTTCCATCAAGTTCCATTGACAGGAGGCAAGCAAAGTAAGGTCAAAGTGAGGATAAGGCAGAAAAGTAAAATTAAAGGCAATAGGAAGCTTGGGATCAGCTTGCAGACTGAACAGAGGTGATCCACTAAGTGATTACCCAATCTACATTGCCCTCTACAATGTAGAGGATATTGCATTCTGGGCAGTGAATGTAGTACACCAAATTAAAAGAAGTACCTGTAAATTGCTGCTTCACATGGAAAGAGTGTTTGAGGCTTTGGACATCCTTGAGGAGAGAGAAGGTAAAGGGGCAGGTGTTGTAACTTCTGTGCTTGCATGGAAAGGTGAAATGGGAAATGAGTGTCTTGTTGGAGTTGATTGAGGAATGGGCTAGGGTGGTACAGAGCACATATCCCTTTGGAACCCTGACAGGGGAGGGTAAGATGTGTTTGGTTGTGACATCATGCTGGAGGTGGCCGAAATGACAGAGTGATCCGTTGAATAAAGAGACTAGTTGGGTGGAAGGCGATGAGAAGGGAAATGCTATTGTGTTTCTGGGAGGGGAAGAAGGAGTGAGAGCAGCAATGCGGGAAATGGACAGACCTGGTCAATGACCCTGTCAGCTATGGTGGGCCACTGTGCAGACCGGCGGACTTGGTTGGGCATGTGGATAGACACCATGCTAAAATGTCGGCCTTTCAACCCCTGCAGACAATGGATATTGGAACACAACCAGCAATGGTGGCCTTCCTCCTAGTCGCTGCAGACCTGGGGGATGCATTGAGTCTGTACGGGCTAGAGCTGCCCAAGGAGGAAACCATGCAGCATCAGAGCCTGCCCCAGAGGAACAGCCAGTGAGGATGGAGAGCCTCCCGCCCAATAGGCCCACGAGGAGGGGGAGGTGCAAAGGAAGCGCCGCATGAGGTCTTGGGTGTACTGTTAGTGCCTGTCATACGAGGACCTGCCGGACTGGGCATGCTGGCAAAGACACTGAGGGAGGCAGGGTGGAGGGGCTGGTGGAGGGACACAGAAAATGCACAGTGTTAGACAGTCCGACGCATGCAGCCCAAGGGGTGGGCAGCTGGTGGCTTCAGTGCCCAGGGCAACCAACCATGGTGGCCAGTATGGGTGTCAGCATGTGGTGCATCAGACATGCATCAGCATTTGAGGCTGCCCTCCTGGTGGGGGGGTTAATAGGGTTATAGAGGTGTGGGTTGGGGGTTGGGGGTTGGTGCCAGGGCGCAGTGCTGCCTACTCACTCTTGCCGCCCTGAGGAGGTTGTGTGGTTTCTTCCGGCACTGCTGGCCCGTCCGGACATTATTGTTGACGGCGCTGAAGGCCTCTGCCACCTGCGACCGGGCATGGCGAACGGTGGCGGCTGGCAACTTCCTTCCCAGGCAGGGATACAGGGTCGCCCGCCTCTCCTCCCCTGCGTCTAGCAAAGTCTCGAGCTCGGCATCTGTAAAATGGGGTGCTGCTCTCCTTGCTGCCATTTTGTTCACTGGGATGATGTGTGTGGGGAGTGAATTGTCTCTCTGTAGCTGCAGCCTTTCAGTCTCCTGAGTGTCAATTGCGAATCTGGCGAATCCTGCACCGTTTCCCATTGGAATCAATTGTTCCACATGGCGTTGGCGCTAGCCCCTTAACAGTCACCGAATCGGTCCAGGTGCGGCACCAGTTTTTCTGTCATAGAACTCCACTAATCCTGCCCCGGCGTCAACACTTAGTCTTAGGAACGGAGGGAGAATCCTGCCGTTGATGTTTTAGATCAATTCTGTCCATCTGTTCTGACAAAAAGTCCAGCATCTAAAGCACCATTTTATATACTGATTGATCTGCTCTAATTTCCAGCATTTCCGTTTTTATTGGCCAGGACCAATGAGGAAAACTCAGCAATTCTATCTTTATGTTTTCAGTTAAGATCCAAAGACAAAGACAAATGATTGTGGTACATGTATTTCATCAAGATAGTCAACAGGAAAATCCTGAGTGACACAAACAATTAGCTATCAGCACCATTGATAACATGATTTATTTTTTGAAATTTTCTATGAAATGTGGCCAGCCAACATTGTTTGACTTTGCCATGGCCCCCGTCCATCCTCCCACCTCTCCAATCAATACTTTCCAGAGGGTGCATTCAGGATTGTCAAAAACAGATTCCTGGACAAAACACTTCTGAAGAGGGGAGGAATGCTCAAGTGCAAGTTAACCCACACTAATCATGCTAATCTATTCAGTTCAGTCCAGAGACAGAATTGAGAGAGATCTGTGAGGAGTTTTCCCACCTATTTTCTTGCTTGGGGAATATTTATTTGGCACTTATTTGGCATTTATTTATTAGGGCCGCACGGTAGCATTGTGGATAGCACAATCGCTTCACAGCTCCAGGGTCGCAGGTTCGATTCCGGCTTGGGTCACTGTCTGTGCGGAGTCTGCACATCCTCCCCGTGTGTGCGTGGGTTTCCTCCGGGTGCTCCGGTTTCCTCCCACAGTCCAAAGATGTGCAGGTTAGGTGGATTGGGCATGATAAATTGCCCTTAGTGTCCAAAATTGCCCTTAGTGTTGGGTGGGGTTACTGGGTTATGGGGATAGGGTGGAGTTGTTGACCTTGGGTAGGGTGCTCTTTCCAAGAGCCCGTGCAGACTCGATAGGCTGAATGGCCTCCTTCTGCACTGTAAATTCTATGAACATCAGTAGCACACAGTAGAGCGGATAGGAGCAGAGAAGAAATGAACAGATGAATGTACCTTTGGGGATTTGAATGATGTATTGGGATCGTGCACTGCCTTTTGGGATTTTGATTCAAATGCTAATAGTGTAGATATTTTTTTTCAGTCCAATGTTTCAAACCGGCTGTCACACATCAAGAAGTGCAGGCATTCAAATTGTTGTACTTACCAGGTAGTTGTATGGAATGTTGGCCTAACATAATGGGTTGTCAAAGTCTCCTGATGTATGAGAGAAACAACCTGATTATATAGTTATGAACTGGTGCATTGCTGCTTGATGTCAATGCCTTGAACTGTGTCAGAGAGTCAGAGATTCTCTTACCACAGAATACGGAAGGAAACTGACAAGTGACACATTTTGAGGTACAAAAGAAAGGACAGGAGATCAACTATTCTGAGAAACATATGCTTTTTTCGAGCGGAAAGCACAGTGATTACTTTGTATTGTGGCCAATTTGCTAGATTTCCAAAGTGCAGATACCCATTTGAACTGTTTAAATGCATGTTTTTAGTGTACTGAGCAACAGTAAGCGGTGGTTCTCAGAGGGATTTAGACATAGCACTAGTGTAAACAACAGTAATTGGAAGGGGAAAAAAACTGTTAGATAAACAGTGCAATGTAAAGATTTATGAACAAGATCATGGAGATTGTATATTATGTCAGTGTGCGCACTTTTTATTTTCTCTTTTCAACATGTATTGAATAGATAACAGAACACATTCAGACGCTGACACCTGCCATCCATAAAAGCTGTTTATTTCGCGAGAATTTGAAGATAGCCTAAAGACTACTTTTAAAATAGTAGCAACCGGATCTGCAAAATATCTAATGTCTCTTCAAAATGGGTTACTTAGTGGGTAACTACTGAGTTCCTGTTTATTCACCAGCATGAGAATCATTCATCATGTAAATGTACCGTTCTTGTTTATGCATCACGACTATCAAAAGAGAACACGAGATAGACAATTTCTCAAACTATAATGGAGTCAAGTTTTGGGGAACAGGTACGAAAATGGAGTTGAGGCCAAGGTCAGATCTGCTATGATTTTACTGAATTTCAAAGCAAGCTTGAAGGGCCATATATGCCAGAAAATCTGGAATTAAAAGTCTAATTATGACCGTTAAACGATTGTTGATTGTCATTGAAAACCCATTTGGTTCACTAATGTCCTTTAGGGAATGAAATCTGCCACCTTCATCTGGTCTGGCCGACATGTGACTCCTAATCCACAGCAATTTGGTTGACTCTTAAATGACCTCTGAACTGGCCACCCAGGCCATTCAGTTCCAGGGCAATTAGGATGGGTAGTAAATGCTGGCGCGAGCAGTAAATGCTGGCGCAGCCAGCAATGCCCACATCCCATGAATATATTTTTACAATTATGTTCTTCTTACTCACTCGACCATTGACTTTAACGGCATGCAATTTCTGTGATTCGCCAGGGTGAATCACTGCGTAACCACATGCATTCCTGTAAAATCACATAGGTGAGATTTTTAATCACTGGATAACCGTATGGAGATCCAGGCAGTTCAGCCGAGTAAGGGCCATTGTATAAGGTCACTAAGTGAGAGTTACCCATAGTAAATATTGCAATCCAATGTTAAAGGGGGCTTGCGATCAGGGATTGTGTATTGAAAAAGGTTAAACTTTGCCATTTCTCTTTCTGGACACTAGGGCCAGGATTTTCACACCTGAGGCAAGTGTATGGAGCTGGAAAAAAGTGTTCCCTCATCAGGAAAACAATGTTAAGTATGGTGGGAACTTCTTTCAAGGCACATGGATGTAGAATGGAGTTGGGCCCTCCACTCCCAGACACAGATTGGAGATGGCCTCAGAGGCCTCTGAGTGCCCAGTCAGGATGGTTAAAGCTCTGCCTCAATTCTCTGGGACATCATTCCTGTTGTTTTCTCAAAAATTAGGCCCTCTTAGGCCTCGCCCCTCATCTACACACCCATCTTCCATGACATACTTTACTATATTAAAAAACTATCATTCATAAAAGCCTATTCAATACAATTAAATTATCACAAGTATTCAATCCCTTGTAAAAACAAATATTTGCTTTCATAACTCCACATCAAAGACAGGTAATCCTTTAATAACCTCTCTGAGCTGTCAATCAAACTGTAAGCTCACAGTATCCCCACTGTGATGATGAAAGGTTGTGAAAAGCAGTAATAATACTGTGAGCATTGCACTTAGAGTTGTGTAAACAAAAAGCTATTGAAATTGCTCAAAAAGATTTTTCAACACCGAGATAGGGAGAGTTACTTTTAAAGGTCCTTGAGACCCATGGCTCCATCAAAAGACCCAACTATGGGGGCAATAGTCTTCTCAATTCTGAGTGAAACTTAATTGTGGATTTTAACTCCAATATCTAGTAGGGTTTAATTTTCAAAACACGGTTGTATAAAATTAATGTTAATTGTTACTAAAAGTGTTTATCTCATAATGAGACTTGGGTACTGCTCTTATAAAAGAGAAATAGAAAAACTCAAAACGTTGTAGAAGAGGATGCTTATCCCAGGTTGTTGGAACGAAATATTGGGCTGCATTTTCCTGGCACCATTGGGGCAAGTTTGGAGTCAGGAGAACTGGAAAAGTAGGGCAGCCACATTCGATGCATTCCTGCCACTGGCAACCTTTCCCCAGGGTGGGCTGAGAATCAGATCAGCTGCCTGCTTCACAGAGCTGGGCAGCTAATTAAGATCATTAACGGCCCAAGTGGGGGCAATTTTGGATCGTCACTAACAATTTGGTATTGCAGAGCAGACCCCACCATGTGTGGAGGCCACCAACCCAATGGAGGAGACATCCTGCTGGCAGGCTGCAGAGTTTTCATGCCCCAGTGACAGGGTCACAAGCATTTAAGGCAGCAATCCCAGTCAAACACAATCCAACAGAAGGGTTTCCCTTTCATATCCGTGGGTCTGCTGGATAGGATCTTGCTTATTTCTGCATTGCTATACAGCAATATGGGAGCCTCCATATTTAGTGTCCCTCGCAGTTTCCCATCTGCCTCAACAGTGCCACCTTTTCTAGTGGGTCTGCTGATGTTCTTGGCCTGCCAGTCCTCTGTACGGGTCTTTGGCAGCAAAAGCCAGCCTGGCATCCTTCATAGGATGGTCAATGTAGAGGTGACTATATTGGATGTTGCCTCTTCAAAGAATGCTGAGCTGATCTCATTGAAGCCGAGGGGAAAATCCAGCCCATTGCTTTGAAAAGGTAGCAGAAACATTACTCTACATCTTGGGTGTGATTTAATAGCCTTGTCACACCTGACGTGGTGTCAGGACGAGGCCATTGAATCTCATGAAAGGCCGGGAAATACGCAATGCTCAAAACATCAACTGAAACTCGCGAGATGTCACAATCTGGACCTCACCCTCGCTGGGTGGGATCCAGATCAACATATTTAAATAAACAATTAGGCTCATTTAAATACGCATTCGCTGGGTTCTCCCGGTTCCCGGGAACTAATAGTCTTATCTGGGAGACTTTGCCAGCGTGCTTTTTAGTACTGGTCCATATAGACGTGGACCATGTGTAACGGCACCTGGGATATCTGCTCAGCCATTGGTCACCCCTGGGTGGTCAGGAACAGGGGTTCTTGACATCTTGACACTGCCAGCCGTGGCACCTTGGAACTGGCACTGCCAGGGAATCAGGGAACCCTATTCCTGCAATCCCTGCCTTGTGGTGGTCTGCTGTGCGCTCCACAACCCTAGCGGGGCGACGTGCTGGAAATGGAGGAACATGTGGCCACCTCCAAGGAGGAGGACGAGAAGGCGCCGGACAAGGAGGGGCTGGAGGAGGAGACCTGGGAAGACCTGCAGGACCAGCCGGAGGTTGGAGGCCTGTTCTCAGTGGCCAGGGTATGGCAAGCCCGGAGGGCTAGGGAGGTCCGCATCTCTGCCGCTTCACACAGGACAAGGGTAAGTTCATCATCTCACCACTTCCCACCCACCTTCTCACCCATTATCCCAACACACACATTCCCCCATCCCCCACTCGACCTGCCTCACCGTCCCTCTCATCCCCACCCTGGTGTTGGCTGGTCCATGTTGAAGGCAGGAGGATGACAAAAATCTGCTGTGAACTGCGCACTGGTGCCCCTCACTATGCCTTTCTGCCAAATGTGTGCTTGCTCGCATCACCTGCACATGGTATGCCATGGGTGGGCGTGGGGGGTGGGGTGGGGGGGGGGGTGGAGGCAGATACAGGACCACCCTGCCTGGGGGTCTGGAGCAGGGGGTTATAGGTCGGCCCGCATTGCGGAATAACATGCCAGAGGCTTCGCTTGTCTCGGGTGCAATGTGTTTAATTGTTGTACTAATTCACCACAACTACCCCTCCTCCCTAAATGGTGCCACCCTCTTCCACTCCCCCACATCCTTCCCAACCCCTTCCCCGCACCTCAACCTTGCTACCCCTTCCCTGTCCCCACCCCAGCGCCTTCTCAGTGATCTTCAAACTGCTTAGCCTTTCATGTTCTGCCACTACACCTCGATGTTTCCCTAAGATACACATCAGTGGTGGAGGAAGCCTGCTGCTTACCACGTCCCATGGCCTTTGTTGCCCCTGGCGGGTCTCCTTGGGGGGCTCTAGAGCCAGAGGGCCCCGCCTCATTCGCTGACAGAACATGCTCTGCCATGCCACATTGTTCTGGATGCTGACTCTGAAACGTGCAGTTGTCAGGGGAAGGCCTGGGGGTGCTGTTGCCATCCCGCAGGATGCTCTAGGTTGGCCCCCAGCATCCCCTCCTCTCCATAAGGCCCTGGCGGTCACCGGGGGGGGGGGGGGGGGGGGGGGGCATGCAGGATAGCTGGACTGGGCATAACCTGGCTCCGCTAGCCCTAGTGGCTTTCCAATGCCTGCACCATGGTGCCAATGCCGTCATCAATGCCCCTCTGAGAGTGGTCCATGTTCTGCAGTGCCTCGACAATGTCCACCTGCATCTGGGATACGTCCCCTAGTGACTGGGAAGTGGTCGCAATGTCTCGGAAATGTCCACCTGTGTCAGGGACACGTCTCCCAGTGACTGGGACATGCTGTCAAGACTCTCAGCCATGGCCATCATTGACCGGACAACACCTTGGACACCGCCACTCATGGTATGACAGCATGTTCCAGGGTCTACATTGCGGTCACCACCCTAGCAGTGATGGCCTTGGTACGGGCACTATTTCCTGCACCCTCAGACTTTGGGACTCTTCCAATCAGCTGTGAAGCTTCGGGGGTGCCGCTGACATCCCCCTCTGAATCTCTTGGCCAAACCCTATCTACTGCATTGGCTCCGGGATAGCCTGGTCCAGAGGCTCATCATCTGATTGGGACTCAGCTAGGTCCTGGGATCTGGCAGACCTCCGACTGCTGGCTCACCTGGAAGTTCCTGCCTCCACTTGATGTGCATCAGCAACTGTGATGTCCTCACCAGACTGTGCCCCAGAATCCTGTACACTACGTTCACCACCAAGATGTGTGCCTCTGTGCTGGTGGAGGGTGAGATTATAGTTGTACCGCAACTAATATGGTGGCATCCTCGGAGCTCTCCTGCATGGTGCTCTCTTGGGCTGGCGCCAAAGGATGGAGATCCTGTGGGTGAATGGACATGTGGTCAGTGGGGGTCAGGATCAACATGCTGGCATGTACAACTCACATGTGATCAGTCCTCTGGGTGGCAGCCGGTGGTTACCCACCTTTGCAGCAAAGGCCAATTTTGACATCAGTAGCGGATCTGTCCCCAGCCACCCCAGCAACCTCCAGGGCCCATTCCTCGTAGGGAGTGAAGTATCTGATGTCCAGCACCCCGCTGCCTGAAGGGTCCTCTCCTATCTGTTATGGGCCATCTTCTCCTGTGAGAGTTTTTAGTGGAAGTCACACATCGATTGATGCAGGTAGGGCAGTGGATGTCGTCTATATGGACTTCAGCAAGGCTTTGACAAGGTCCCTCATGGCAAACTGGTACAAAAGGTGAAGTCACATGGGATCAGGGGTGAGCTTGCAAGATGGATACAGAACTTGCTAGGTCAGAGAAGGCAGAGAGTAGCAATGGAAGGGTGCTTTTCTGATTGGAGGGCTGTGACTAGTGGTGTTCCACAGGGATCAGTGCTGGGACCTTTGCTGTTCGTAGTATATATAAATGATTTGGAGGAAAATGTAACTGGTCTGATTAGTAAGTTTGCAGACGACACAAAGGTTGGTGGAATTGCGGATAGCGATGAGGGCTGTCAGAGGATACAGCAGGATTTAGATTGTTTGGAGACTTGGGCGGAGAGATGGCAGATGGAGTTTAATCCGGACAAATGTGAGGTAATGCATTTTGGAAGGTTGAATGCAGGTAGGGAATATACAGTGAATGGTAGAACCCTCAAGAGTATTGACAGTCAGAGACATCTAGGCGTACAGGTTCACAGGTCACTGAAAGGGGCAACACAGGTGGAGAAGGTAGTCAAGAAGGCATACGGCATGCTTGCCTTCATTGGCCAGGGCATTGAGTATAACAATTGTCAAGTTATGTTGCAGCTGTATAGAACCATAGTTTGGCCACACTTGGAGTACAGTGTTCAATTCTGGTCGCCACACCACACACTACCAGAAGGATGTGGAGGCTTTCGAGAGGGTGCAGAAGAGATTTACCAGGATGTTGCCTGGTATGGAGGTCATTAGCTATGAGGAAAGGTTGAATAAACTTGGTTTGTTCTCACTGGAATAAAGGAGGTTGAGGAGTGACCTGATAGAGGTCTACAAAATTATGAGGGGCATAGACAGAGTGGATAGTCAGAGACTTTTTCCCAGGGTAGAGTCTTCAATTACTAGGGGGCATAGGTTTAAGGTCTGAGTCGCAAGGTTTAGAGGAGATGTACGAGGCAAGTTTTTTTTTTACACAGAGGGTAGTGGGTGCCTGGAACTCGCTGCGAGAGGAGGTGGTGGAAGCAGGGACGATAGTGACGTTTAAGGGGCATCTTGACAAATACATGATAGGATGGGAATAGAGGGATACGGACCCCGGCGGTGTAGAATATTTTAGTTTAGACGGGCTTGAAGGGCTGAAGGGACTGTTCCTGAGTTGTACTTTTCTTTGTTCTTTGTTCATCTGGTGGCGGGGAGGAAGTGCATGGTGGGGGGGGGGGGGGGGGGGGGGGGGGCGAGCACCACTGCTGGGCATGGGTAGGGTGGGACGCAGATGGTGCTGGGCAGGGTGGTGCCAGGCGCATGGTTGTGGAGGGGGGGAGGCAGGGGTGGCAGGCAGGACTGGTGCCAGGGGCTGATGCCAACTCACCTGTGAGGCCCAGTACAGGTCATTTGTGGTGATCCTCCTGGTCACGCTTCCCGTGCTGACGGCTGCTGCCACTTTCTTGCCCTGCCGAACCCCTCGTGGGTACAGGGCATCTCATTGCGACTTCACCGCATCCAGTAGTCGGGCCAGGTCAGCATCCCCAAATCTTGGAGTCAGTTTCCTTGGTGAAATGGCGGCAGCCTATGTCGGATTGGTTTAAGTGCTGCTCCCCATAGGACGCGATTGAATGGAAAAGTTTCTAAGTGTGCGTGAATACAGGTGTGGAGCTCACTCAAAAAGCCGACGTGATACACCCCGCCAAACCACCCAAAATGGCACTCTGAATGTTTTGGCTGAATTCCGCCCCTTGCCTGAGCTATAAATGAGCTTGGAGATCAAATGAGGGTCTCAAGGCCCTGTCAATATTACATGGAGCATTCAGTTCTGCTGAACCCTAGCCTGCTGAGGGGAGGCCTCCTCCATTAAGTGTCTGGCCTCCACATGTGGTTGGTGACCACTCCACCATTGACAAAACTTGCCTGGGAGGCTGCATCGTCATCCCGAAATGGGGCTTTGGCCACCCGAATAGGTTACCCACCTCTATGGAGCTGCCAATCTGATTCCCAATCCGACTTTGAGAAATTTAGAGTACCCGATTCATTTTTTCCAATTAAATTAACAATTTAGAGTGACCTACCCTTCGCATCTTTGGGCTGGTGGGGCGAAAACCACCCAGAAAACCAGGGGAGAATGCGGAAACTCCACACGGAGCGTGACCCAGGGCCGAGAGCAAACCTGCGACCTCGGCGCTGTGAGGCAGCAGTGCTAACCACAGCGCCACTGTGCTGCCCCTTTGAGAAAGATCTTTGACAGGGGGAAGGCACCAGGAAGGCGTCGCAACATGGTTCCCCTCCCCCTCCCCGCCCCCACCCACCGCACCCACACTCCACCCATCTTCCTGACTCCCTTGCCCCCTTTCCTACCACCAAGGGGCTAGGCAAACTCAGCCTTTTGATTCTGAAACTTGCCAGACTAGAAAGCTGCCCCGTTTTCATTTCTGAGATCCCTGGGCACATTCCAAAAAGCAACTTCTCTCTTGTGGAATTTGCGACTGAAAGTTTCTGCAACCTTTGATAGTTGATGGGCTATTTAAAACGGTTATTGCTTGGAGTGTTCAAAGGCAAAACGTCCTTGCAGGAGAACCAGTGCTCCAAAGCAGTGAGAAGCACACCCCATAATCGTATCGACACATCTTAAAATAGATCAGCCACCCAAGAATTACATAAATTTAGATAATACCTTAAAAACAGCAAACAATTATATTGCATTCCTGATCCACCAAGAAGGTCAAGCTGAGTTGAAAGAGTCATTTGAAAGATGATGTAAAGCCTTCAAGAAGATCAAACAAAGTGGGAGGAAAAGAACAATAATAGCATCTTGACATGGAGTGTCTGTCTGTTTGGTTAATAAATACGGTGCTGTCTTGTTATAATAAGCTCTTTCAAAGCCTTGGCAGAAGCACATTCACAGCCAAAAGCAACTCAGCATTGCTTAAAGTTGAACCCCTGCCGAGGAGAGCAGAGCCCCCCCCCCCCCCCCCCCCCCCCACCCCCCCCCACCCCAGTTACTGGGTTTATATAGCATATAGCATGGAATTATAATTGGATTTAAACATGGTCACGGCAGATATATTTATACAATTTGGTTGGTTATGATAGCTGAATCAAATAGTATTCTTTCAGAGATCTGGGGCGAAATTCTCCGACCCCCCCGCAGGGTCGGAGAATCGCCTGGTGCCGGCGTAAATCCCGCCCCCGCCGTGGCCGGAATTCTCCGCAACCCGGGAATTGGCGGGGACGGGAATCGCGCCGCGCCAATCGGCAGGCCCCCTGCGGCGATTCTCCGGCCCGCGATGGGCCGAAGTCCCGCCGCTGAGAGGCCAATCCCGCCGACGTGGTTTCAACCACCTCTGGTGGCGGCGGGATTGGCGGCGCGAACGGGCCCCCGGGGTCCTGGGGGGGGGGGGGGGCAGGGCAATCGGCCGGTTTTGGCGGCAGTCGGCGTAGCGCCAACCACTCCGGCGCGGGCCTAGCCCCTAAGGGCGCGGAGAATTCTGCACCTTTGGGGAGGCCCGACGCCAAAGTGGTTGGCGCTACTCCGCTACGCCGGGACCCCCCGCCTCTGCCGTGTAGGGGAGAATCCCGGCCCTGGATCCCCAGGTAACGCAATCTGTTCTGGGCCATTTTAAATGGGAGCCCCTCCAGCTCTGTTCTTCCCCCTTTTGGGTTCACTTGGAATGCCTCGCCTTTGCCTAGGCTAAGTTTGCAGGCCGAGAAGGTTCCAAACTCTTTCAGTATTTTCAGTATTGCCTTCAGTCCCTCCTGTGGTTTCGAGACATAGAGGAGCAGGTGATCTGCATAGAGTGAGACTCTGTGCTCTCTGTCTCCTCTCCGGATTCCCTTCCAGCTTTTTGCGTCCCGCAGGGCTATCGCCAGGGGTTCGATCACTAGCACAAACAAGAGTGGGGACAGGGGTCAGCCCTGCCTTGTTCCTCTCTGTAGCTGGAAGTATTCAGAGCTGGCGGTGCTAGTTCGGACACCTGCTTTGGGAGCGTTGGACAGGAGCCTCACCCAGGCGGTGAACCCGCTCCTAGCTCAAACCGTTACAGTACCTCGAGGAGGCAGTGCCATTGTTGAAGGCCTTTTCTGCGTCCAGAGAGACGATCACCTCTGGTGTTCTCTCCCCTGGGGAGGGGTTATTATTATATTCAGCAGCCGCGTGATGTTCACTGTGAGCTGCCTACCCTTGACAAAGCCAGTTTCTTCCTCTAGGAACACCTCTGGTAGTTTTTGGTCAGGACCTGTGCGAGTATTTTCGCATCCACGTTCAGCAGTGAAATGGGTCTGTATGATCCACATTCCGTCAGGTCTTTATCTTTTTTGGGTATCAGTGAGATTGTAGCCTGCGCTAGCGTGGGGGCAGGGTGTCCCCTGCCAGTGAGTCCGTGAACATGTCCCTTAGGTGTGGGGCCAGGACTGGCGCAGATGTTTTGTAGAAGTCCGCCGGGAACCACAGATCCACAAGTGGAACCTGACCAGCCTGGTGGAGGTAGTAAGAAAAGATCTTCAACAGTGGGGTTCACTCCCACTCTCTCTGACGGAGGGAGTGCAGACGATAAAGATGATGAACTGCTAAGGTGCCCCTACCTGTTTAGATCCATCCCAATCTTCACCCCCAAGGCCTTTTTCCAAAATGTAGACAGTGTGTGTGCGTGTGTGTGCGTGTGGTAAGAACCTGAGAATTCTCAAATCGATACTGCAAAGAAGGAAAATCAAAGGGGGCTTGGACTCAACAAACCTACAATACTAACACTGGGCAGAAACGGCAGAAAGAGCGAGGATATGGGTACAAGAACCCGACACAGATTGGGAACAATGGAGGAGGCATCCTGTAAAGGAACAACCCTCCGTGCCCTAGCTGCAGCAGCACTCCCATCCTCCTCAACAAGATACACAACAAGCCCAGTGGTAGCGGCCACGCTGAGAACGTGGACCCAGTTGAGACAACACTTTAGGATAACTAAAATGTCCCCCATGGCCCCCATCTGCGGCAATCACAAAATTCCCCCAGCCATGCTGGATACCACTTTCAAAATGAAATGAAATGAAAATGAAAATGAAAATTGCTTATTGTCACGAGTAGGCTTCAATGAAGTTACTATGAAAAGATGGAGGCGGGATGAAAATGAAAAATTTTAAAATCGCTTATTGTCACAAGTAGGCTTCAAATGAAGTTACTGTGAAAAGCCCCTAGTCGCCACATTCCGGCGCCTGTTCGGGGAGGCTGGTACGGGAATTGAACCGTGCTGCTGGCCTGCCTTGGTCTGCTTTAAAAGCCAGCGATTTAGCCCTGTGCTAAACCAGCCTCACCATGGGGACACACTGACAGTCAGTGACTTCTACGTAGGGCACAGACTGGCGACACTGGACAAACTGATGAGCAAGTGGAAACTAGCAAAAGGACAGGAATTGAGCCACCTCCAAATAAAACATTTCCTCTGCAAAGACAGTAGAGTACTATGGGGCCCCAGTAAACACACTACTATGACTGAAGACAGAGAGAGATCAAGTTCCTCAATGACGAGCTTCTCAGTTCTCCATTACAGTATAAATTTATGTTAATTATTGCTGTCCAACCATCCAGTTATATCGATGATAAACTTTTGCGTGATGCATCTGGTACCTGTCGGGTCATATTTTGGATGCCATGTGCTGTTGAATGTGAACTTATTCATCAGGTTTATAGAAGGAATCGAAATCTTTTGCAAACTACATTTTCCAATAACAGAAATACTGTTCCACATGTACCACTGCCTCTTCATTGACCTTTGTATGGATTCATCCGATGCTTACTTATCATTTATACAGGTAATCTTATAAAGGCACCTGCCTACATTTTAGTCCCAGAATAATCTATCGTGTTTTGTGTCCCTTACTGTGAAAAACACGATGAGAAACGTATTGACAATACTAGACCTTGCATTTGAATCTGACTTTGCCGCACTGTTTTCTTGGCCTGCCTTCCAGCGAGACTGGGAAGCACATGGGAGCCAATGTGAAAGATGGGTTTGAGGGGGGAGGCGCGATCTGATGGGAAAATTTCTAAATGCCCACAAAACACAGGAGATTTCTTGACGGCCGTGTTGGCGAGATCACAGTCCATATTTTACGGTACTTAGTACCGATAATGAACCCCCACAAGCTTCTGTGGTTAGCACAGTTATTTCACAGCTCCAGGGTCCCAGGTTCCACTCCCCGGGGCGCCATGTGCTAGGGGGCGCCAGAGACTCGGGGTCCCGCGCATGCGCAGGTTGGGCAGGTGCCAACCAGCGCATGCGCGGTGGCCGCCCTCCACCAGGGCGGCCCCCCCCCTTGGTCCGCTCCGCCCGCCCCCCCATCGGTCCGTCCCCCCCCCCCGCCCCCCCCCCTCGGGTCCGCTCCCCCCGCCCCCCCTCGGTCCGCCCCACCCTCGTCCGCCCCCCCCCCCCCCCCCCCCTCGGTCCCCCCCCCCTCGGTCCGCCCCCCCTCGGTCCGCCCCCCCGGTCCCCCCCCCCCCTCGGTCCGCCCCCCCGCCTCGCCGCCCCCTCGGTCCGCCCCCCTCCCCCCCCCCTCGGCCCCCCCCCGGCCCCCCCCCCCCTCGGCCCCCCCCCCCCCCCCCCCCCCCCCCCCCCCCCCCCCCCCCCCCCCCCCCCCCCCCGGCCCCCCCCCCCCACCCCCCCCCCCCCCCCCCCCGAGGGCGCCGAAGTTCAGCTTGCCCGGGGCGCCAGCAACCCTAGGGCCGGCGCTGGCCCAGGTTCCACTCCCGGCTCGGATCACTGTCTGTGCGGAGATTGCACTTTCTCCCCGTGTCTGTGTGGGTTTTCTCCGGGTGCTCCGGTTTCTTCCCACAGTCCAAAGATATGCAGGTTAGGAGGATTGGTCATGATAAATTGCCCTTAGTGTCCAAAAAAGGATGGATTGGGTTACTGGTTTACGGGGGCAGGGTGGAGGTGTGGGTTTGGTTAGGGTGCTCTTTCCAAGGGCTGGTGCAGACTCGATGGGCCGAATGTCTTCCTTCTGCATTGTAAATGCTATGATTCTATGATTCTCACCATTGCTGGCTGTCTCACTATCTGATTCACCAGACTCAGGCCTCAGCATGTCACTGCTTACAAGAGGGAGCTGCATTTAAATGCTCCCTCACCACTCACTCCTAGTCAATCGCCTGACATGACAGCAGGCAGACCTGTTCCTCGCTTTGGAGGTGCTGACCTGGACAGGCTTATTGATGCTGTGATTGGGAGGCAGGACATTCTGTTCCTTCAATGAGGTCGGAGGACCAGCAGCAGGGCCACTAATACAGCCTGACAGGCAGTGGCAGCGGCTATCAGTTGGGCAGCATGACCAGAAGGGCCAGCATCCAATGTCAGAAGAAGACCAACGACCTCCACCGATCTGCAAGGGTAAGTTACCACATTTCTCCTGGCATCAGTTCCACCTGCCAGTGGTTAGCACTGCTACCCCATGGTGCCAAAGACCGGGGTTCGATCCCGGCCCCGGGTCACTGTTCACGTGGAGTTTTCACATTCTCTCCATGTCTGTGTGGGTCTCACCCCCACAAACCAAAGATTTTTTCTTTTATTAATTTACAGGATGTGGGCGTCGCTGGTTACCCAGCATTTATAGCCATCCCTCGTTCCCCTTCTGAAGGTGGTGGGGAGTTTCCTTCTTGAACCGCTGTAATCCTCGAGGTCTAACTGTGCTGTTAGGGAGGGTTCTCCAGGATGTTGCCCCAGCGACAGTGAAGGAACAACAATATATTTCTAAGTCAGGGTGGTGAGTGGACTTGGAGGGGACCTTCCAGGAGGTGGGGTTCCCAGGTATCTGTTGCTCTTGTCCTTTCAGATGGTAGTGGGTTTGGAAGGAGCTGGCTCAAGAACCTTGGCGAGTTACTGCAGTACATCTTATAGATGGTACACACAGCAGCCACTGGTCGTTGGTAGTGAAGGTTTTGAATGGTTGTGGAAGAGGGAGCAATCAAGCAGGCTGCTTTGTCCTGGATGGTGTTGAGCTTCTTGAGTGTTGATGGAGCTACACTGATCCAGGTAAGTGGAAAGTATTCTATTACAATCCTGTCTTGTGCCTTGTAAATGGTGAGGGGAGGTCAGGAGGTGAGTTACTCGCCATAGGATTCCTAGCCTTTGCCCTGCCATGGTAGCCACAGTATTAATGTGGCTAGTCTAGTTCAGTTTCTGATCAATGGTAACCCCTAGGATGTTGACTGTAGGGGATTCATAGAACATAGAACATTGACTCCAGTTTAGCTAGGGCTCCTTGATGCCATACTTGCCTTGATGTCAAGGGCAGCCACTGTCACCTCAACTCTGGCATTCAACTTTTTCATCCATGTTTGAACCAAGGCTCTAATGAGGTCAGAAACTGAGTGACCCCAGCGGAACCCAAACTGAGCGTCCGTGAGCAGATTATTTCTGCTTAAGAGCACTGTTGGTGACTCCTTCCATCACTTTGCTGATGATGGAGAATAGGCTGATAGGATGATAATTGGCTGGGTTGAATTTGTCCTTTTTGTTGTGTCCAGAACACACCTGGGCAATTTTGCACAGTGCCAGGTAGATGCCAGTGTTGTAGCTGTACTGGAACAGCTTGGCTAGGGATGCGGCAAGTTCTGGATCACAAGTCTTCAATACTATTGCCGGGATATTGTCAGGGTCCGTAGCCTTTGTAGTATTCAGTGTCTTCAGCCATTTCTTGATATCATGTGGAGTGAATCATATTGGCTGAAGACTGACATCTGTGATGCTGGGGCCCTCCGGAGGAAACCGAGATGGATCATCCACTCGGCACTTCTGGCTGAAGATTGTAGCAAATGCTTCAGCCTTGTCTTTTACACAGATGTGCTGGACTCCTCCATCATTGAGGATAGGCATATTTGTGGAGCCTCCTCCAGTGAGTTGTTTAAACGTCCCCCACCATTCACAGCTGAATGTGGCAGCACTACAGAACTTGGATCTGATGCGTTCGTTGTGGAATCGCTTAGCTCTGTCTATTACTTGCTGCTTATGCTGTTTGGCGCACAAGTAATCGTGTGTTGTTGCTTCACCAGGTTGGTCCTTCATTTTTCGGTATGCCTGATGTTGCTCTTGGCATGCTATCCTACACTCTTCATTGAACCAGGGTTGATCCCCTGGCTTGGTAGTAATGGTAGAGTGAGGGAGATGCCGGCCATGAGGTTGCAGATTGCGGTTGAATACAGTTCTACTGATGCTGATGGCCAACAGCACATCATGGATGCCCAGTCTTGTCTTGCTAGATCTGTTCGAAGTCTATCCCATTTAGCACAGTGGTAGTGCCACACATGAATGGAGGGTATCCTCAATGTGAAGACAGGACTTTGTCTCCAAAAGACTGTGCGGTGGTCACTTCTACTGATATTGTCAAGGGCAGATTCCTCTGCAGCAGGCTAGTTGGCGAGAATGAGGTCAAATGTGTTTTTCCCTCTTGTTGGTTCCTTCACCAATTGCTGCAGTCCCAGTCTAGCAGATATGTCCTTTAGGACCCATCCAGCTCGGTCTATAGTGGTACTACCAAGCTACTCTTGGTGATGGACAATGAAGCCCCCCCCCACCAGAGCATATTCTGCACCCTTGTCACGCTCAGTGCTTCCTCCAAGTGGTATTCAACATGGAGTTCTGATTCATCAGCTGATGGCGGACGGTACATGGTAATCAGCAGGAGGTTTCCATGCCCATGTTTAACCTGAAGCCATGAGACTTCATGGGGTCCAGAGTTGATTTTGAGGACTCCCAGGGCAACTCCCTCCTACTGTATACCACTGTGCCGCCACCTCTGCTGGGTCTGCACTGCCGATGAGACAGGACATAACCAAGAATGGTGATAATGGTGGCTGCAACATTGTCTGCAAGGTATGATTCTAAGAGTGTGACTTTGTCAGGCTGTAGCTTAACTATTCTGTGAGCAGCACGGTGGCACAGTGGTTAGAATTGCTGCCTACGGCACTGAGGACCCAGGTTCAAATCCCAGCCCTGGGTCACTGTGCGTGTGGAGTTTACACTTTCTCCCTGTATCTGCGTGGGTTTCACCCCCACAACCCAAAGATGTGCAGGATAGGTGGATTGGCCATGCTAAATTGCCCCTGAATTGAAAAAAAATAATTGGGTACTCTAAATTTATTTGAAAAAACTAGTCTGTGAGACAGCTCTCCCAACTTTGGCACAAGCCCCTAGATGTTACAAAGGAGGACCTTGCAGGGTCGGCAGGGCTGGGTTTGCCGTTGCGTTTTCCGGTGCCTGGTTTGAGGCCGGTTTCATTCCTTTGTGTTTTCATAGCGGTTGAATACAACTGAGTGCCATGTCAGAGGGCATTTAATAGTCAACCACATTGCTGTGGATCTGGAGTCACATGTCGGTCAGGCCAGGTAAGGACGGCAGATTTCCTTCCCTAAAGGACATCAATGAGCCAGATGGGTTTTTCAATAATCGACAATGGTTTCATGCTCATCATTAAACTTTTAAATCCAGAAATTTTATTGAGTTTAAATTCCATCACCTGCCGTGGTGATATTTGAACCTGGGTCCTCAGATCATTATCCTGGGCCTCTGGATTACTAGTCCAGTGACAATACCACTGTGCCACCGCCTTCCCCTCAGGGTAGGTGGATTGACCATTCTAAATTGCCCCTTAATTAGAATTTGTTTTTAAAATCAGTTCCACCTGCTACCTCTCAAATTCCTAACACCCCCCCCCCCCCCCCCCCCCTAAACAAATCTGGCTGTCACCTCACACTCCCCCCACATCCAATTTTCTTGCTTGTTCCTCCACACCCCCTGGCTCCCAAGAACACATCTCCTCATGTCCAGTTGAAGTGCCCACAAATGCCATCTGCTATAGACCCCCCCTTGATTCATCAAGCACATGGATCACAAATATCTCCAATTGTCCCCGCAGAAGACGAAAGCCCATAATAAGCGGGAAAGGGCCAAGGCGGGGGATGGAGTATCAGAGATCCGAGTCCTCACCTCCTATGAGGGAAGGGCCCTGGAAATTATGCGGTTGTCCGAGGAGAGAGCAATGTCTGTCAGCGAGGTTGGCCTGCACTGCAGAGGTGAGGACCCACTGTCCCTTCACCCACTTGACCAGTCTTAAGTGAGTTGCTCATGTCAGACAAAATGATCCGTCCCTCTCACTAACTACATGTCCATTCTCTCGCAAGATCTCCATCTGATGGGGGGGGGCCTGGCTATTCTGTCATTCCGCACCCCCCCCAACCCCCCCCCCCCCCCCCCCCCCCCCCCCACCCCCAGCAGTAGGCTCACATCGGGAGAAAGATGCCCAATGCATGTATGGGAAAGTATGTGTGTGAACATCAGTGTGTACATATCAGGGAGACCATGTATGCACAAAGACTAT
This sequence comes from Scyliorhinus canicula, assembly GCF_902713615.1. NCBI lineage: Eukaryota > Metazoa > Chordata > Chondrichthyes > Carcharhiniformes > Scyliorhinidae > Scyliorhinus > Scyliorhinus canicula. Next base: position 213,939,242 of record NC_052149.1, on the reverse strand, counting down.
GTGCGTGAATGGCTGTGTGTGCATGAGAGTACACATGCATGAGAACGAGTAGCACAGACCGGAAAAGGTCACGCCAACATGGGGCACAGAAGAGGAACTGGCAAAATAAATGAACTGCTGTGACATAGTATCCATTAGACATTATTCCACACAAACATAGATCAAACGTAGAACAAAAGGAAACCAAGGAACACCAGCGACCTGCACAGCTCCCATAATGGGACAGCAGATGGCTACTCAATATAAAAGGTCACAGGTTGTCCATGAAAGTGTCCTGACGCAACCTCTGGGCTGTGCAGTTGAACTGGACCACGGTTCCTTCTCTCCCGCAGTTTCGGCATTTGATCTTCCATCACCACCCTGTCCAAGAACTGGTCCACAGGAAAACAGGGGGCATTAACCGGTGAGCCACAAGTCCAGAACAGAGAACACAGTAAACACACAAAATAGACCTTTAGAATCATCCACAGACTGCTCGAGCAAGTTCTCTACAAGGTCTCCTACATCCTCAGCCCAGTAGTAAGCCAGCCCAAATCTTTCCCTTACCACACTCCAAGTAGAACATAACATAAGAACATAAGAACTAGGAGCAGGAGTAGGCCATCTGGCCCCTCGAGCCTGGTCCGCCATTCAGTGAGATCATGGCTGATCTTTTGTGGACTCAGCTCCACTTTCCGGCCCGAACACCATAATAACCCTTAATCCCTTTATTCTTCAAAAAACTATCTATCTTTACCTTAAAAACATTTAATGAAGGAGCCTCAACTGCTTCACTGGGCAAAGAATTCCATAGATTCACAACTCTTTGGGTGAAGAAGTTCCTCCTAAACTCAGTCCTAAATCTACTTCCCCTTATTTTGAGGCTATGTCCCCTAGTTCTGCTTTCACCCGCCAGTGGAAACAACCTGCCCGCATCTATCCTATCTATTCCCTTCATAATTTTAAATGTTTCTATAAGATCCCCCCTCATCCTTCTAAATTCCAACGAGTACAGTCCCAGTCGACTCAACCTCTCCTCATAATCCAACCCCTTCAACTCTGGGATTAACCTAGTGAATCTCCTCTGCACACCCTCCAGTGCCAGTACGTCCTTTCTCAAGTAAGGAGACCAAAACTGAACACAATACTCCAGGTGTGGCCTCACTAACACCTTATACAATTGCAACATAACCTCCCTAATCTTAAACTCCATCCCTCTAGCAATGAAGGACAAAATTCCATTTGCCTTCTTAATCACCTGTTGCACCTGTAAACCAACTTTCTGTGACTCATGCACTAGCACACCCAGGCATCTCTGCACAGCGGCATGCTTTAATATTTTATCATTTAAATAATAATCCCGTTTGCTGTTATTCCTACCAAAATGGATAACCTCACATTTGTCAACATTGTATTCCATCTGCCAGACCCTAGCCCATTCACTTAACCTATCCAAATCCCTCTGCAGACTTCCAGTATCCTCTGCACTTTTTGCTTTACCACTCATCTTAGTGTCATCTGCAAACTTGGACACATTGCCCTTGGTCCCCAACTCCAAATCATCTATGTAAATTGTGAACAATTGTGGGCCCAACACAGATCCCTGAGGGACACCACTAGCTACTGATTGCCAACCAGAGAAACACCCATTAATCCCCACTCTTTGCTTTCTATTAATTAACCAATCCTCTATCCATGCTACTACTTTACCCTTAATGCCATGCATCTTTATCTTATGCAGCAACCTTTTGTGTGGCACCTTGTCAAAGGCTTTCTGGAAATCCAGATATATGCCACATCGATTGGCTCCCCGTTATCTACTGCACTGGTAATGTCCTCAAAAAATTCCACTAAATTAGTTAGGCACGACCTGCCCTTTATGAACCCATGCTGCGTCTGCTCAATGGGACAATTTCTATCCAGATGCCTCGCTATTTCTTCCTTGATGATAGATTCCAGCATCTTCCCTACTACCGAAGTTAAGCTCACTGGCCTATAATTACCCGCTTTCTGCCTACCTCCTTTTTTAAACAGTGCTGTCACGTTTGCTAATTTCCAATCCACTGGGACCACCCCAGAGTCTAGTGAATTTTGGTAATTTATCATTAGTGCATCTGCAATTTCCCTAGCCATCTCTTTTAGCACTCTGGGATGCATTCCATCAGGGCCAGGAGACTTGTCTACCTTTAGCCCCATTAGCTTGTCCATGACTACCTCCTTAGTGATAACAATCCTCTCAAGGTCCTCACCTGTCATAGCCTCATTTCTATCAGTCGCTGGTATGTTATTTGTGTCTTCCACTGTGAAGACCGACCCAAAAAACCTGTTCAGTTCCTCAGTCATTTCCTCATCCTCCATCATTAAAACTCCCTTCTCATCCTCTAAACTAAGGACCAATATTTACCTTAGCCACTCTTTTTTGTTTTATATATTTGTAAAATCTTTTACTGTCTGTTTTTATATTCTGAGCAAGTTTACTCTCATACTCTATCTTACTCTTCTTTATAGTTTTTTTTAGTAGTTTTCTGTTGCCCCCTAAAGATTTCCCAGTCCTCTAGTCTCCCACCAATCTTTGCCACTTTATATGCTTTTTCCTTCAATTTGATACTCTCCCTTATTTCCTTAGATATCCACGGTCGATTTTCCCTTTTTCTACCGTCCTTCCTTTTTGTTGGTATCAACCTTTGCTGAGCACTGTGAAAAATCACTTGGAAGGTTCTCCACTGTTCCTCAACTGTTCCTCAAAGAAGAGACCTTCGTTCTTACTTCTCGTCATCCGGAAAGCAGCAAATAAGCCCAAGGGGAAAAGGCAGCAGGCAAGCACAAAAGGCAGCAGCAAACAAACTCTCAGCTACAGCCTCCAGCCATTTGCAGCCACAAGCAGCAAACATAACCTGCAGCTGGAAAGTACTCTCACAACTAACAAGCCCAATTCTATATTAGCAATAGCCTTTAGCTGTGAGGCTAGAGGCTGCTCACAGTGAAAGGGAGTTAAAGTGACTTTCAGCAGTTAATCAAGAGCAGAGTTTTGTCCTGGAAGGTTTTGGTAGGACAGACATCAGCAGTTGTACTTGGCCCTGATTTTTTGTCTATTATGTACGTACTGTGTACGTTCCCTTGGCTGCAGAAAAATACTTTTCACTGTACTTCTTTACGTGTGACAATAAATCAAATCAAATCAAATGGGTAGCCACAATATTTAAAGATGTCTTGAAGGTCTCACAGATGAAAAGTTCCACAGCCCACTGACCCCCAACCCGGCCCAGGGGCAACCCCAAACCTGGAACACCTCAGCCCCCTGACCAAGCCGAAACCTCTGAGGGCTCCCCCATTGCTCCCCTGCCCCAAGCATGGGGGCAGCAGCGCTAGTGCCCTTGAGGTACATGCCAGAAAATAGAAATGGCTATGATGTGTTATCTGTGTTGGTCTAACATCGGCTGCAACTGGATGCAGTAAAACGAGAAACAGGCTTCCGACACAGGAGATGCTCCAACACTGTTTTATTGAACCTGTTGATTGCTGTAAATAATCTGCTGCGGGTTGACACTCTATTAACCTAACTGATAACCTCCTACAGGCTTGACCAGACTAGCTCTCTATCACATGGTGATGATGTTCATTAGCCTGTGCACTGCGACTATCTCCCTAGCTGTGTCCTGTGAGAGAGAGAGAGCCTTAATGCCCTGTGGGCTTTATAGTGGTGGTGTCCTGTCTGGTGATTGGTTGTTCTGTGTCATGTGTGTTCATTGGTTATCCTGTGTGTCAATCACTGCCTATCTGCATCTCATGATATACATGAGTAGATATTATGACAGGCTACTCACTACTCACTTTCCCTCAGTAGACATTGCGCCAGCTCCACGTTTTAAAGAAGGTACACTCAGCATAGCCATGTGATTAATTGCCGGCAGGCCGTTATATTTGACTTGAATCTCAGCAATGAGATGGAAATGAATGCAAATGAGGGGTAATGTTATGCTCATCATATTTGGATGAGATCTGGAACTCACGGTCGGGATTCACGTCCAGTGCAAATCTCAATTTTGGCCTTTCCTGTTATTTAACCGACACGCCCAGTTCCGCGGCAGGTGCAAGACAGTGACTAAATCATGCCCATGAATATTCACCTGTGCTGTGATTCACTTTGAATCAAACAGCATGTTCCTTCAATTGTTTGGAATAGGCAGAATAGAGATCATAGTCAACCACCCCATGCTTGTAAAGCCCAAAGCAAAACATTGTATTTCTATGATCGGGCAACACTTGCTGAACAATTTTGAGTGGACTAATAGCAACACTAACAACTTTGTATAATCATTTGAGCTCATGATGTGGCTTATTTACGCTTGCTAGAAGCAACATACATTGATAAACAAGGGCCCATTCTCAAGCAAAAGGAATATATTCAGGACTTGTGCCCCTTTTTGAATTACCCGGATGTTTGGGGAGACTATACTTCCATATTCTTTTTGCTATTGCAACCCCTCGACCAATGAGAGTTAATGTGGCAACCACTCAACCTTTTTTTCTCCTATAGTATAAATTGTTATGATCCTTTGAAATTTGAGGTTCTTGCACGTGTCCGGATGAATACAAGATAGAAAGCTTTAGCAAAGTGTCTCTCTTTTCAGCAGTACTCACTTCTGGTGGCAAGAGGCTACTATTATTTTAATGTTAGCCTATTTGTGACAGTAATAAAGATTATTATTATTATTGAGTCGCATTATCATATAAATTGATATTCAATGGTGTGAATCCACACCAGCATGTAAGGAGCATGGGATTCACTTATGGGGATGACTAATGCACCTGAGCTTCAGCAGTATCTATGACAGGCCTGAATTTCTAACGTCGTTATTATTCTGCGAGTGGGTGAGTCTGTACACCTGACAAAGTTTGGATGGCAGCAACAACCTGAGCAGAAGTCTCAGCTCTCCTGTACAGTCTGTTTTGGATGAAGCAGGTAGGGTGGCAACAGAATGAGTAAAATGAATGTAATCATGAAGAATGAAGACGTAGAAAGAGAGGAGAGAACTCTTTTTATTGAAGCTATTAAGGTGCATTTATATGGTCAGGAACAGGGGAACAATTCTTGGCCCGTAGAAGAGAGACAAGTGTTTGTAGCTCATGGTTTGGCTGAGATATTTAATTGGCAACTGTGAAGGGAACTTATGATTGTGTCCCCTTGTTTGCTTCCAAGTAGGCCATATCACAAAGGGGGATTTGGAACAGAATTGAACCTGACCTCCATTGCCAAGTCAAAATACTAACACAATTTGCAACTAATACTGAAGCACATGGGCTGATAATATAGATATTGCATTTTAGAATGTACATTTTTTAAAAATGCACGTAAAAATCCTCCTTGTTCAAACTAAAGGCAATAATCTATTGCAGATTTGTATAGCTGAAAATGGATTTATCACAAAAAAGTAAGGCATCTTGAAGGCTGGTGCTGGGAGTTGCAAGGGAGTGCAGGGAGATTCTCTTACTGGCTGATGACAGGAAGAAGCCTGCAGAGGAATGAGAAGGTGCAGTTGGAAATTGCCACTGGCTGCCAAACCCATTTGAGTTTCTAGGTAAAAATTCGAGTGCTGATTAGATCTGGCGTTGGCAGAGCACTTAGCTCTGCAAGTCTTCGGTCAGCATGGTGGTACAGTGGTTAGCACAGCTGCCCCACGGCGCCGAGGTTCGATCCCGGCTCTGGGTCACTGTCCATGTGGAGTTTGCATATTTTCCCTGTGTTTGCGTTGGTTTCGCCCCCACAACCCAAAGATGTGCAGGGTAGGCGGATTGGCCATGCTAAATTACCCCTTAATTGGAAAAAATGAATTGGATATGCTAAATTTATTTTTTTTAAACTCTGCAAGTCTGGGTCCCGCTCATTGTGGGCAGGTTCCAGATCACAACATCTCATGAGATCTTGTTAGATCTCACGAGGCCTAACGTTCATCGGGAATCCAGGAAGAGACCTCTTGTGTGATCGACCGGCCACGTCCCATCCCAATTCCGGCGGGTCGCCGCCAGTAAATCGTTTCTAGAGTGTCTGCATCATGGCTTAATACTATTTTCCTGCCTTTATCCTGCACATGGTTTCTATTCAAGTAATCATTTGAAGCCCTCTTGAATGCCTGGATTGAACCGTCCTCTTCCATACTTCCAGGTAGTGCATTCCGGACCCAAACCACTCATTGTGTGAAAAGGATTTTTTTCACATCACATTTGCTTCTTTTGCAAATCTCTTGAAATCTGTGCCCTCTCATCCTTTCTTAAGCAGGAACTGTTTCTCCCTATCTACTCTGTCCAGCCGCATCATGATTTTGAACTTCTCCTCTTAGCCTTCTTTTCTCCCAACCTCTCCAATCTATCCTAATAACTGAGGTTTCTCATCACTGGAACCATTCTTGCAAACATCTTCTGCACTCTCTCCAATGCATTCTCATCCTTCTCATAGTTTGACATCCAGAACTGTACACAATATTCCAGCTCAGGTTTAATTAGTGCTTTGATTAAGTTCAGCATTACCTCCTTGATCTTGTACTCTATGCACCTGTTAATAAGCTCAGAATACTGTACGTTTTATTAACTGTTCTCTCACCCTGTTCTGCCACCTTCAATGGTCTTTGCACATATAGACCCAGGTTCCTCTGCACCTCTTTAAGAATGTGCACGGCCCTTGGAAAGAGCACCCTACTTAATCCCATGCCTCCACCCAAACCTCATAACCCATGTAGCCACCTAAGATGGACACTGGGCTACAACATGGAGAACTGCTAAGGCTGCAGGGAGAAAACAGTCTTAGCAAGGACAAGCAGTTTGCAGAAGGCTAATTAGCATTCTGCACGTACAGAAACCAGTTTATGGCCAGGTGCAGGATCTCAGCTAAAGGTGTAAATGGCAACAACGATTTGCATAGTAATGAGGTGATCCAGATCTAGGCCCACACAATAGAAACATTTGGGTTTGAATGGATACTTTGAGTGGACGCCCAGACGAAACGGCACCATAAGTATCCATCACAAAGCACCATAGAGACCGCCCCACCCATCGAGAAGCGACCCTCAGATTGGGGGTTTGGAAAATATCGATTGGGAGAAGACCCAATCGATACCTAGCAGGTGAAAGAGCCCGCCCCAAGGGGCACGGACCTCTAGGACCTATAAAAAGAAGGTCAAGCACATGATTCGGTCTGTTGCTTCCAGACTCCGGCCTAGGCTGTTGCATCCTGACTCCGACCCCAGCCTCCAGATCCTGTCTTTCATCACCGGTCGTTGAGCATCAGCCATCGTTCAGTAAGTGCCAAAACAACGCTCGCCACGTGACCCAGGCATTGCTTATACTCTTGCCGACTATTAGTGAACAGAAGGTGCAGTCTAGAAAGGAACAAAGGCCTTGTCCCCTGACCTTGCTGGTTCCTACTTAGATAAGTATTTAGTCGTTTAATAGTAGAAATAAGTATTAGTCTTTAGCGTATGCATGTGTATTTATTATATTTGTTATAATAAATATCAATCGTTTGAACTTACTAATCGGTGTACAGATTTATTACTTTGAACCTGACCTTCATATACTTGTGAGGTGTCTAAATACGGCACCTGGCGACTCCGAGCAGAATTACATACACAGAGCTGTAGTAGTGTTAAGCACACGGCCTTTAAACGGAGGCGTGTTAATACACTCCAATAAACGCGTAATACACTCAAGTAAAACGTGCAACACCCAGTAACCCTTTCTAACCTTTTGGACACTAAGTGGCAATGTAGCATGGACAATACACCTAACCTGCACATGTTTGGACTGTGGGAGCAAACCAGAACACATGGAGAAAATCCATGCAGACACAAGGAGGAACTGCAAACTCCATACAGTCAACCAAGGCTGAAATTGAACCCGGGACACTGCAGCTCTGAAGCAGCAGTGCTAACCACTGTGCCACCTTCCCACCCTTTTTTGAGGGCCCCGCCCTCCCTCCCCGCAACACCCACGCCAGGCAACCCTGGCCTGAATTCACGTATACAAAAACTGTCAGCTTGGCCCCTTGGCAGTGCCAAACTGGCACATGGGCACTGCTTATGACAACCAACAGTGCCACCTGGGTACCTTGGAAGCGCCAGGGCACCACGCTGCCCAAAGGGCATGCAGCTGGGGTCCTCCGATCCCCTGGGAGACCCCACGAGTGCCATTCTGTCTGCTCCCCGTTTGTGGGAACCAGTGCTGAATGGCACTTGCCCGCGGTCTCTGAGGCATGGATATGAGCAACCTGCCTTGCCTGTACCTCTGTTGAAGCCACAGGGTAGCACCATGTAGGAGAAACAGGAAAAGGAAGAGAAAGGCTATGTAGTTTCACGAGAGCAATGTTTTGGCTGTTTAAAGCTTTGTTAAATTGCCACATCTTTTGTCAAAGCGCTATTGTCTCATCATCCTGAGTATTCCTGTAACCTGACATGTTTTTCTTTCTTTTATCCTCATCGCCAATGTAATATTTCCTGTTCACCGGTTAGGAAAATAACAACTGAAACATGTATTTCCATATAATTACAATACAGAGGCTTGCAGCCTTTAGGCTGCGAGCCAGCTTCCAGGACCAAATTGTGTCAATTCCAGCCCCACTCGGCCTAGAGTCACAATACAAGTGACAGCCTGGAGTCACAATACAAGTGAATTAATCAATAATTCTTATAAAATTCCTGAAGTCTTTGGCCCTAGCTGGCCAATAATTGCAGTTTCATAGAATTTACAGTGCAGAAGGAGGCCATTCGGCCCATCGAGCCTGCACCGGCTCTTGGAAAGAGCACCCTACCCAAGGTCAACACCTTCTCCCTATCCCCATATCTCAGTAACCCCACCCAACACTAAGGGCAATTTTGGACACTAAGGGAAATTTATCATGGCCAATCCACCTAACCTGCACATTTTTGGACTGTGGGAGGAAACCGGAGCACCCGGAGGAAACCCACGCACACACGGGGAGGATGTGCAGACTCCACACAGACAGTGACCCAAGCCGGAATCGAACCTGGGACCCTGGAGCTGTGAAGCAATTGTGCTATCCACAATGCTACCGTGCTGCCCTAGTCACCAGGTTTGTAAATTGAAACACAATTACTATTTATTTATAACAGGAAAATACACAGTAAATGCAACTGGATAACAACAAGCTAACCTACCACCCCCTTTAACTGTCCCACCTTCTACCCACATACACAATGCAGACAAACACAGAGGGGGAGGAAAGGGGTTAAAATAATAACGGTGAAGGTCAAAAGGTAAGAGTCCTTGCTTCAAATGGTGGATCCTTAGCACGTGTTTCTCACAGCATGCTGGTTGATCTAAGTCCTTAGTTTACAGCTGGTAATGATCTTCTCTGTAGTTTAGAAATGTATTACTCACAGATTTTTGCTTAATATCAAACCCTGCATTCAGTTTGTAGTTTATTTCCAGGCCTCTGCCTTTTCTGGAGAGAGAGTTGGTAGGTTTATATCAGCCTTTTCTAAAGAGAGAGTTGGTTGGTTCTCCACTGTTTGCCCAGCCTGCAATGATTCACCTGTACATGGATTCATCCAGGCTTCCCGCCAGTTCAGAAACACAGCCTTTCTGGAGAAAACGGAGAGGGTGGGGGACAGCAGTCTTTCCTCAGGTCTTCCAGCAGTCAAACTGAAAGCAGAACTCAACCCTTGAAGCTCTGAAACATTCCAGTGGGATCAGATCCAATCACCACCTGTTACCAGCAGAGCACAGCCGCTTGGGCCGGTTCATTCAGCCACCAGCCAAATCAATCAAACCGAGTCAACACTAATGTCAGCCAATCTCTGTCATTAGTGCCAGTCTGAATCAACACAGCCTTCTGGATCCTTCTGTTTGAATTAAAGGCACAGGTACCTTTAAAGACGTGTATCCACAAATCAAAAATGCAATGGCAAAAATAAAAGAAAGGGGAAATAAGGGGATAAAAAGGGAATAAACAGGAACAAACAGGAAGAACCCTGACAACTGATATAGAAACTACGTTTGCTAGAGTAATCCCCCACCCTGGTCCCTAATTTGCGACACGAGTCACGTGACCCCCTTGGAAGATAGTTCCATAAAGATGACAAACACCAAATTATCTCAACAGTATTGGCCGTGGCGTTGATAATTCCAAATGAAGCATCCTATTTTGAAGCTCAGAAGGTAGCCTTTGCTGATTAGCAATATGTTTTCATCTGATTTTTCCACGCCTTCCATGGTGCCAGTTCATGCTAATCCATGCCACTAAGTCTATTGGTGAGGGGCCCTTTTGCGAATGAAATCAAACCTTGATCCCAAAATTTTGCATGAAACTTTCAAGGTTGAAATGCCACCATCTCTGTTTTGCTGCCAGACATCTTCCGATGATTTCCCTGCAAATTCTAAAAATTCAGTTTGGACTCAAATTCCTGTCTGCTGTGACAAAGTAACCTTTGCAGCAAGAACAGTGAATTGCTCACCATGAGCTAGTTTTGCTTTTTACGCAGGCTCTCCTGACACTCATCGTAAATGAATGGAAAAAAAATTGGGAAGGTAATATTCTGCCATTGGCAGTACACACAGAGCTTGGCCCTTAAACTTACTTGACACAACTTTGGATGAGCTTGAAATGAGGTAAAATTCTTGTAAATATCTCTCCCCAGTGACGCAGAGTAATGTTAGATGGCATGTGTTTGGAAAGCGTGGTACTACCCAGCTGCTAATACAAGTATAAATGTTTATATCCAGTAAGCGCAAGCAGAATTTGTAATATTGATTCCTCCAAATTTTTAAAACTCCAACAAGAATCCACTTGGGAATCATTAACTCAATGTTGCTCTGCCGAAGTTTTTACCTTAAAAAACGTAACCGGCAATGGAGTAGCCTAGAAAAGGGAATGATCGTCACATTGGAATGGCTAGGTTCAAGCCTCTGCTGAGATTGGTCTCCAACAGGAACATAGAAACACAGGGATAGAGATAGGTCAGTCATCCCTGAAGCCTGTTTCACCATTCCAAGAGATCATGGCTGATCTGCTACATCACTCCAAATTATCGCCAATTGCCCATATACCTTAATACCATCAGCTAACAAAAAATCTGTCAATTTGAGTTTTATAATTAACAATTGACAATAATGGTGAGGTCACCAATTTGCACATGGAAAGATCTTGGGCGGAATTCTCCATTTCCCAACATCTATTTCATAATCGGCGATCTGGCAGAGAAACCATTTTCACCACTGAACAGGGGATGCCGCCTATTTTATGCAGGTTGCACATGCATAGAACCCTCCAAAATGGCATCACCGTGGCACACGCCGCACGCCGTTGGGCCAGCCTCAAGACGTCACCTGAAGGCTCCCCGCCAATGCTCCGCCCCTGACGAGCTGAGTTGCCGACCGCACGGTTAATGTGTGGTCTCAGCGTGACAGCTGCGGACTGTGTCCACTGTCGGGCGGGAGCTCTGCTGCTGGCTGGGGGGGTGCTTTGGTGAGGACTGGGGGGACTGGTGGGGGGTGGCACTAGCTAGCAGGTCAGGTCCATGCATGGCCAGCGCCATGTTGTACAGTGCAACCGCTGCAGGTCGTCGCCGTGCGCATGTGCGGCCACGGACGTGGCAATTCTCTGGCCGTTTATTTTGTGGTGGCTGGGCATTTTGCGTTGCACGGCTGCTATCCCCTCACTGGTCGGAGGATCGGTGCTGGGGCGGTGCTGATTTTTCCCACATAAAATGCCACAGATTGTCCGAACATAACCTCACAATCGGAGAATCCAGCCTCTTGTATGAGAACTCTGTTTCAGGACACCACCCTGATGTGACCATCAATTCATTCAGAGACACGAGTTGAAGTAAACTGTGGTTTTAATCGGCTTACAACTGAGTCTGCCTGCGACTATGCTGAACTGAGGACGAACTCGCAGGACCGCAGGACTTATACTTCCTGCTGGGGGCGGAGCCAAGGGCAGAGCCCTGTACATGCACTTCATCTCCCACTGTGGGCAGAACTGCGCAACGGCTCACAGATGGAGCCCACAGGGACACAGTAATGTACAGTGTGAATTTATAGTGGTTACACATTCACCACACACTCTAACAATTTGTGATCAATACATTTCTGATTTACAGTGAGAATATGCGCTCTACCTGCCATATTAAATAATTAGACATCTGCTGGCATCTGACAAAAAAAAGACACAAACCTATTTTACTAAAAAGCAATTACCAACTTTTTTATATTTTTTGTTGAGGATCGTTCTTGGGTGAAGTGGTTTATTAGAAAGCCCAAAGGGGAGGGTTGGATGGGGAGGGGGGCGGAAGTTGCAGTGCTGGGTAGTGAAGAGCGGTTCATTTTTACCATTACTACATGGGAAACAATCTGGAGGAGGCCTGGCAATTATAGAACTCAAATTAAATTTATGAGATAAAAATCGAGCAGTTTCTTTAACGTGTGGCTGATCTGCCCTGCTGGATCACCACCCAAGCGATGGAGGTGAAAATATACCTCATTATACTCAAGGAGAAATGAGAAGAAGGATGTTCATACCCAAGCATCCCAAAATCAGGTAGAGCAAAATTTGGGCACAAGGAGGCATTTTTTAATCCTATCCCCCAAAATCAAACTGCTATTGCCTTAGTCTGGCATTCAGACCAAGGCCAGCAGCGCAGGTTCAATTCCCGTACCTGCCTCCTCGAACAGGCGTCAGAATGTGGCGACTGGGGGCTTTTCACAGTAACTTCATATGAAGCCTACTTGTGACAATAAGCGATTTTCATTTCATTTCATTTCATTTTAATATTAGACATTCACTGTTCTTACCAGGACCAGCCTAAGAAAGCCTACCAAATTTAATACCAAGTTATTGGACATACCTGCGTTCCGAACCTCACTGAGTTTACCTCAACTCAGTTAGCTTAGAAACATCACATGGATCAGAGAGCGGAGTTTTTCATCCCGGAACTCAAACCCAGGTTCCAGAGGCCAGTGCCCTGATTGACGATGTCATTCGGACCAGTTTTATTTGGAAATTCGCGCACATTACAGTGAGCAGGCAGCAAAAAGAAAACAGCACTGCCTTATGAATCTGGTGAATAGCTACAGTGTCACAAACCTGATGTCTCTCAGATGCAGCTGCGCAAACACCAAGGACAACACTGGTTCTACGATGAAAACAATCAAATTTACGTTTTTTTTTAAGGGGGAAATAAAAACAAATCAGGTTGAGTTCACCTTTAATCCCGACAGCAAGATTATATTTCTCAGGCCCATGGCCGCCTCCTAAGGAATGACCTTGTGGTGATTGATGTGGGGGATGTGGAGCAAACTGACAACTGAACCACTTTTGTCTTGTAAACTGTCGCAGGTCAGTGCTTTTTGCAGCAAAAGAACTTTCAGAACTCTGAAGAATTTAAAACAGAGATTTCCAAGAAAAAATAGAGCTCTGATGTTTATCATGTGAATCTCAAAGGACGTTTCTGCTCAGCCCCTCACAGGCGCAGCAGAATTGACTGCTTGAATGCTTTTGTCCATAAAATCCTATCAGATGCAAAGAGAAAAGACACACACCACCACGTCCCATTGTGGTGTTGCCAGCATTAAATTCTGAGCACAAGCCCTAGAATGCTGCAATTGGTTCATGTCCAGATGTTGCAGCTGTTTGAAAACATTGGGCTAGAATTTGGGCTTGTTAATCCCCATTGTTGGGCACTACCAGTGCCCCCATTGGAGCTCCAAAGTGGCATCCACGACGAGTGCGCGCGCTTGAGTGATGAATCTCGCTGGACAGCGTGCTGCTGCAGGCGTTAACACACCCAGTGGGTGTTTGCTGGAAGGATGCAGAAAAGACAGATTATGATTTCAATCAGCATATGATCTGATGTGGTGCCAGTGGTGACATCTTGTAGCTCAAGGAACTATCCAACTTCCCCTCTTCAACTAGTAAAGCTCAACACATGTTCAGGAAGGGTGCGTTAACATTGTAAAGGAATCATTAACTACTTTTAGGTTCGTCGAAGATTGCTTTTGTACGGCTGTTGCTAAACTTCTATAACGATTTGGCATCTTCTATCATTGTTTCAAGTTGCAAAAGTCTATAGTGGCTTGTGTAGAAAGGATCACCAATGACTTTGAGACTTCTGCACACACCAAGAATTGCTCTTCGACATGAATGCACAGGCATGTATTCCCCTTAGAATACAATATGACTTGGAGTATAGGCCATGCATAATAGGACAAGGTCCTGGAAGAAGGAGAAGGGGCAGAGGTGGTCTTTCATCATGAGGTCATATTTGCCTGGGGTGTTCATGGAAAAATCCTTTTACCTGAACCTCAGGAAGAATCTGTCAGGTGTTTGTCTTCACCAAAATCCGCTATGTGGCTGCAGCCACAACTGAGACCTCAGAGAAGGGCAAGAGATAGACTGGATGTGGCCATGGCAATTAACTTTTATGTGTCAACCTCCACTGAGAAAGGATGTCAAGATTTAAGGTGATCAGCTGAGTGCTGAACAACCTCGCCATCATGAGAGACCAGACCTTGCTACCACCTGTAAAGTGAGCTGGAGCATGAGGAAAAGGAGGAGGAAAAGAAAGGGAGGTGGCAACTTAAACATCCTTACCTGCTGGACTGTCCATAAAGAACTCACCTGAGTGCAAAACTAATAGCTGCAATCCCAATTCGTCATTCACCAACAGTCCCACACCTTCTATTGTCCCTCTCATCGACCATTGCAGCATCCAGTTAGCCACAAGGTCATAATTAAAAACCACCACAAAATAAATGTTCCAAGCCAAATTCATAGTGAAATCATATGGTGTTGCTTACAAACATCAATGAATCACCTCTATGCATTGCCTTGGTGCTTGTCTTGCAGATGCCTTTGCCTGGCCAGGTGCTGCAATGTGGTGCAGCAAGTCTTGCGGAAGGAACATAGGAATTTGGAGCAGATGTAGGCAATTCACATCAGGTGAAAGATAGTATGGGTGGCACTTCACGGTCAGATATTCCAGGTCCAGGGAGCAGTAGGTTGCTAGGGTCGCCACATCCAAGCACCAGGAGGAGTTGATGAGGAGGCAAACCCCTCCACCCTTCGCTTTGTCTGATGACGTGGTGCGGTACGCCCGGTGAACTGAAAGCCTTCAAGTTGTATGGCACAGTCCGGTGTGCAGGATTCTCCCCGCTACACCCCGCTAAACGCGCCCAAATCTGGACATAGATTATTTCCCGGTTAAGTCGAACCCATTAACTCTGTTATTCTCTGCACGGACGCTGCCAGACTTGATGGGTTTTTCCAGCACTTTCTGTCTTTTATTCCCAGTGCATTAGCCTGAACCCCTCGACTACTGTCCAATAACATTAACACTATGCCATCATATCTTCCAAGCTCTTCATTTTGACTGCAGGTTTCCCAATGCACCAAGCATTTTGTTGTACATTTTCACCAACATTCTTTTGTAGGCTGCTCCATAAAATTGATGCCACTTCCACCCCCTAGCTGTGGTCCACCTCTGCCTGTGGCTGCCAGCTGAAATCATGTGACGGTGCTGTGCATTGACCAGTCTTCTCCTCTTGGTGTTCCTCAATTGTCGGGCCAGGTTACACTTCTTTCTTGGGTAGCTGAAAGGAAAAAAATCCGCAAGGGAGTTCTGATGCAAGGAGGATGAGAAAGTAACAGGTGCATGTTCACATCATCTACAGGTTGTAAATCAGAAATGTGTGTGGGATGAAGGTTCAGTGAGATGTGAGAAACTGGATTAGATACGATGGTTTCAACACTGCTGCTGCCCTCAGCAATAATCGTCAGCACCCGTCTCCTCCATGGGACCAGTACATGTAGGCACACCTATTACCCTCTGGTTAGTTCCTGCTGCCAATGATTAAGCTCCAGCTTATACTACAAGAGAATGGGAAGTGTATCAGTGAGGGTCATGAAATCTGTTTTGCTGAATCCCGACAGTGCAGAAGGAGGCCATTCGGCTCATTGAGCCTGCACTGACTCTTCAAAAGAACACCCCATCTAGGCCCAACCCTCCACCTTATCCCTGTAACCCCATCCAATCTTTGGACATTAAGGGCAATTTAGCATGGCCAACCCACATAGCCTGCACATCTTTGGACTGTGGGAGGAAACCGGAGCACCCGGAGGAAGCCCACACAGGCGGGGGAGAACGTGCAAACTCTACACAGACAGTAACCCGTGGTCGGAATCGGACCCGGGTCCCTTACGCTGTGAGGCAGCAGTGCTAACCACTGTGCCACCGTGTTGCCCAAAAGAGTATTCAATGGTTGAATAGCTGACATTATGTGTAAGCTGTGAGATATGAGCCTGAGAATGTAATAAATTGGAGCATAAGTTGGTCACTCAGCCCTTCAAGCCTGCCCCAACATTCAATGCAGCCATGGCTGACCTACCTCAACTCCACCTAACTGCACCTGCAACAGACATACATGCGTGTGTCTATGGTGTAGTGAAACATTTGAATGTTGGATGCAATATCAGATTGGTGGGTGAGTGATGGAAGTGTCAAACCTTGGCCAGAGGCTGAGGTTAATGGTGAATTTGGTAGGAGATAGTATTTAAAAATGCACTGATCTTGTGAGATCATTGGATTTCTTGCGGTGTTACATCCAGGTCCATGGCACTTGACCACTGGTATTGACCCCCACGGCTATCGCTCACATTTTTAATTGCATGTCCGGAGAGTCTTCCGGCCCTCTGCAAATAAAAAGAGCGTTATCTTCCTGTCCACTAAGGCCTTGTGCACATAGCTGGAAAAGATTGCAGCCCTCTTTCTCCTATGTTTTGCTTTTCTTCCAAGTTTCCTGGATGAAATTAGCTTTCTGCAATGGCCACCAGCACCTGCTCCAGCGAAAATCTCCCCTTTAAGAGGTGCCGTCTAATTTTAGGAATTGCTGGCTAGCTTTATGTGATGCTGGGAAGACAGGAATTGAGTCTCGCTGCTGTGCGTGCAACCAATGAGCAGCACGGTTAGTGGTGGCTGCACACAGCAATCATTCAAATGAGCAGGCAGCCTGAAGCTGGCATGATGCCTACATCACATTGAAGAAGTCTCGGCTAATTGCGCATTGCGGTCACCGGGCTCACCATCGGGGTCAATCCAATCTAACCCCCTCCTCAATTTAAGTTATTATCCCCATTGCCCTTATTATATCTAAAAGCGGGAGGGCAAGGGGAAGCACGTTATGCTTCAAATATTCTGTAAAAGACACTTCTGCCATCCTCAGTATCGGATTTAAATTATTTGAATGAAAGTTTCAAACTGTTTCTTTCATCACAGCCTGACAGAGGGCCTCGGTAGAGATGTGCTATTTGGGTAGGATGACAATACTGTGTTTCCAATGGTATGATAGCTGTCAAATTCCAAACTTTGTTTACCTTCACATAACAATGACAGGACAATGTGGCCTCTTTCAAAAGATAATTCTGATTTAATCCATAATTTAGAGAGAAACGCAACTCTATTCAGAAAATGATGCAATTTGATGTTGATGTTCTAATTTAAAAGTGCTGCTGGTGTGATCCTGCCATATGGGGCCCATGGTAGCACAGTGATTAGCACAGTTGCTTCACAGCTCCAGGGTCCCAAGTTCGATTCCCTTTTTGGGTCACGGTCTGTGCGGAGTCCGGATTTTCTCCCCGTGTGTGCGTGGGTTTCCTCCGGGTGCTCCGGTTTCATCCCACAGTCCAAAGATGTGCAGGTTAGGTGGATTGGCCATGCTAAATTTCCCTTAGTGTCCAAAATGGTTGGGTTGGGTGGGGTTATTGGATTACAGGGATAGGGTGGGGGTGTGGCCTTAGGTAGGGTGCTCTTTCCAAGGGCCGGTGCAGATTCGATGGGCCGAAAGGCCTCCTTCTGCACTGTAAATTCTATGATTCTATAATGTGGACCAAAAGTTCAATGGCTTGATTTAATTAATTCAGCTGGATATTATTTGTACCTTTCGGTTGGGCATGGTGAAATTTACTTGGATTCCTGCTTCATTGTTCTGAATCATTTTTAAAATAAATTTAGGGACAATTTAGCATGGCTAATCCACCTACCCTGCACATCTTTTGGTTTGTGGGGGCGAAAACCATGCAAATACGGGGAGAATGTGCAAACTCCACATGGACAGTGACCCATGGCTGGAATCGAACCTGGGACCTCAGCGCCATGAGGCAGCAGCGCTAACCACTGCGCCACCTTGCTGCCCCCATTGCTCTAAGTCGATGATTGCTCATAGGACAAGGCTTGGATATGACATATTCCATTATCAAATAACCCTGCCGACTCTTGTACATTAGGCCACTTGAGAGTTCAGAGGGTCACCCGTGCCAATGGAACAGTACCCGAACAAGAACAGTGTGTCCAGGAGGGGCAGCGAGAATATGCGAAAGATAGAAGATTCATTTAGTGGTTTAGGCGTTGAATGCTGCCAGTTAAACTTGAACTTGCACCATTAACGACATTATTTCTGGATCCTGCTCTCCACGCAACATGTTCCTGTCAAGATTTAGGACAACTCCCGATGATCTGAATGAGATTACTGCCAGGTATTCCGCTCTCAGATATTCATTATTTTATAATTTAATTTCTAAACTTTCTGACATCTTATTTGAATCACCACCTATAATTCCCTTCAGTTAGATTGCTGCCTGGAATTCAGTTAAGAATCCATTGTTCCACATCTAAATGATCCAAAACTGTTGATAAAATTGTTGCCCATAATTCAGTACTAGATATCCATTTTGTTGTTGTATTAGATCTTTACCTTCTTAAAAAATTGGATATTTCAAACTCAATTTCTGTACAAATCACAATTGATTGAAATTATGAAAAGCTTTCTTTATGTTATTACCAATGTTTGGATTCATGCGCATGGAACAGGAAAATAAGGAATTGAGCTAAGTTGAGCACTTTCCAGGAACACTGTACAAACATGCCATAATAGCACAGATGGCAATTCTTAAACTCTGAAATATTATTGATATTCAAATACTGTTTTTTGTACAAAACAATTGTGGACTAATCTCGTGACAGGAATGATCTATGCTTTAACCAACATTCCAGTACTCTGCTCACCCAGAATTTTCTGCATTAACAAATTTTTAGCACTATGCATTTTGGTGATTGATAATATGGAATATGCACTCCCTTGGTAACATTCCCCACATAAAAGTGGATTTGGAGGCCAGATGGATGCCTGGCCTCCAGTTATGTACATTGCGTAAGACGAGTCTACGTCATAAATGTCCTCAAGATGTTTTTTGTTAAACAAACACATGCAACAACAAATTACTGGATGGCAATTATTCTAATAAAACCCAAAGCAAAATATCTTGGAAGCTGATTTCTATGAAGAAAATTGAAATGTTATTTGGAACAAAAATCATAGCTTATGTTTTTTTTCTCTGATGTTAACATTCTTACGATCTACAACTGCATTAGCAATTCTGAAATGTGCTAACCTGGTACATTACATCTTCCATCCATTTAAACATGCTTCTATTGTGATTTTGTCAAAGGAACATAAGAGTGAGGAGCAGGATTAGGCTATTCAGCCCCTCGAGCCTGCTCCGCCATTCAAGATGATCATGGCTGATCTCCTCTTGGCCTCGACTCCACTTTCCTGCCCGTTCTTCATAACCCTTCACCCCATTACTAATTAAAAATCTGATTATCTCCTTCTTAAATGTAATCAATGTCATGGCATCCACTGCACTCTAGGGTAGTGAATTCCACAGATCCACGACTCCTTGTGAGAAATAATTTCTCCTCATCTCTGTTTCAAATCTACTACCCCTTATCCTAAAACTATGACCTCTCGTTCTAGATTGTCCCACAACAGGAAGTATTCGCGCTACATATACTTTGTCAATACCGTTTATCATCTTATGTACCTCAATTAAATCTCCCCTCATTCTTCTAAACTCAAGAGAGGATAGGCCTAAATTGCTCAATCTCTCTTCATAAGACACTCCCCTCATCTCTGGACTCAATCTAGTGAACATCCTCTGAAATGTCTGCAATGAAATTACATCCCTCCTCAAACCATACACAGTACTCCAGATGCGATCTCACCAATGTTTTGTACAGTTACAATAACACTTCCCTATTTGTATACTTTATTCCGTTAACTAGAAAGGCCAAAATTCCATTTTCATTCCTTATTACCTGCTGTATCTGTATGCTAGTTTTCTGCAATTCATGCACGAGGACACCCAGATCCCTCTGCAGTGAAGACCTCTGTGGTTTCTCTCCATTTAGATAATAAATTGCCTTTTCATTTTTCCAACCAAAACCTTGTTTAGATCGTTTGGAGACTTGGGCGGAGAGATGGCAGATGGAGTTTAATCCGGACAAATGTGAGATAAAGCATTTTGGAAGGTCTAATACAGGTAGGAATATACAGTGAATGGTAGCACCCTCAAGAGTATTGACAGTCCGAGAGATCTAGGCGTACAGGTTCACAGGTCACTGAAAGGGGCAACACAGGTGGAGAAGGTAGTCAAGAAGGCATACGGCATGCTTGCCTTCATTGGCCGGGGCATTGAGTATAAAAATTGTCAAGGCATGTTGCAGCTGTATAGAACCTTAGTTTGGCCACATTTGGAGTATAGTGTTCAATTCTGGTTGCCACACCACACACTACCAGAAGGATGTGGAGGCTTTAGAGAGGGTGCAGAAGAGATTTACCAGGATGTTGCCTGGTATGGAGGGCATTAGCTATGGGGAGAGGTTGAATAAACTTGGTTTGTTCTCACTGGAATGAAGGAGGTTGAGGGGCAACCTGATAGAGGTCTACAAAATTATGAGGGGCATAGACAGAGTGGATAGCCAGAGACTTTTTCCCAGGGTAGAGGGGTCAATTACTAGGGGGCATAGGTTTAAGGTGCGAGGGGCAAGGTTAAAGGAGATGTACGAAGCAATGTTTTTTCCACAGAGGGTAGTGGGTGCCTGGAACTCCCTGCCTGAGGAGGTGGTGGAAGCAGGGATGATACTGACGATTAAGGGGCATCTTGACAAATACATGAATAGCATGGGAATAGAGGGATACGGACCCCAGAAGTGCAGAAGATTTTAATTTAGACGGGCAGCATGGTCGGCGCAGGCTTGGAGGGCCGAAGGGCCTGTTCCTGTGCTGTACTTTTCTTTGTTCTTTGTAGTTCTCACATTTACCCATGTTAAACTCCATCTGCCAAATTTTTCCCCACTACCTAACCTATATATATCCATTTGTAAATGTCTTATTTCCTTATTGCAACGTAGTATCCCACATATTTTAGTGTCATCTGCAAAGGTGGCGATAGAACCTTCTATCCCTACATCCAATCATCAATATATATTGTAAATAGTTAGGGCCCGAGGGTGGAACCCTAATAGCATCTTGCCAACAGGAAAAAGACCTATTTATCTGACTCTCTGCCTTCTGTCAGATAGCCAGTCTTCTATCCAAGCTAATAAATTAACCCCAATCCCATGTGACCTTACCTTTTATGCGGCACTTTATCAAATGCTTTTATGAAGACCAGATATATTACATCTACAGGATGCTTATTATCCACTTGACTTGTTGCATCTTTGAAGAGCTCGAGCAAATTAGTCAAACACAATTTACCCTTCATAAAACCAATCTGACTCTGATTGAATGGGGGCAATTCTCCGATATGATGGCACGAACAGGGCCCGGGCACGTCCTATTCTGGCCTCCACAGAGAGAAAGCACGGCGCTGGAGCAGTTCACGCCACTCTATCCTCTGTACGCGGTGCCAAATGGGCGCTGTGCCAACCCGCGCATGCGCAGTTGGGGCAGCTCAATCCTGCGCATGCGCAGTTGGGCCGTGCCATCCTGCGCATGCGCGGGGAACTTCTTACGCGCGCCGGCCCCGACGCAACATGGCGTGGGTGTTCAGGGGCCGGCCGCGGCGGAATGTAGGCCCGGAGGGGGGAGAGGCCGGCCCGCCAATTGGTGGGCCCCGATCGCGGGCCAGACCCCTTCGGAGGCCCCCCCGGTGAAAGAGCCTCCCCCCCCCCGAGTGTTCCCGCAGAGTTCCCGTGAGCAGCGACCAGGGGTGGACGGCGCCAGCGGGATCCTGTCATGTCGGAGCGGCCGCTTGGCCCATCTGGGCTGGAGAATCGCTGCTTCCCGTTTGCGGCGATTCTCCCAGCGGCCCGGCGCGATTCGCGCGCCGCTGGTTTCGGGGGGTGGGAGAATCATATGCGGGGGTAGAGGCGGCGTGGCGCGATTCGCGTGGCGCCCCGGCGATTCTCCCACCCGGCGGGCGGGGGAAGAATAATGCCCATTGCCTTTTGACTTTCTAAACGCCCTGTTATTATTTTCTTTATAATGGCTTCAAACAATTTCATAATGTCAAATGTTAAACCAACTGGTCTATAGTTTCCTATTTTCTCCCTCTCTTGCTTTTTGAATAAGGGTGTTACATTAACATTTTTCCAATCCACTAGAACCTTTCCTGCATCCATGGAATTTTGGAATATTATAACCAATGAACCAAATGTCTCCGCTGCCACTTCCTTTAAGATCCTTGGATGTAGACCATCAGGCCCTGGGGACTTGTCTGCCTTCAATCCCAATCGTTGTTTAGTACTTTTCCCCACTGATGAAGATTGTTGGAAGTTCCTCCCTTTCTATTGTCACACCGTCCTTTCCATGATCACTGGCCGAATCTAAAGTAATTAATGTAATGGGGGGGAACCACCTCCTAAAGCGTAGCGTCCAGGTATCTCTCCCCCTCGCTGACGTGTTGCAACACCCGAAGCTCAGACTCCAGTTCCACAACTCTGAACTGAAATTCCTTGAGAATCCAACACTTGCTACAGATGTGTTCACTAGGAATCACAATGGAGTCCATCAGCTCCCACATCATGCAGGTACAACACATCGCTGAGCCCTAAATCTCTATTTTATTTAATTTGTTTTTAATTTGTTTTTATTTTTAATTTCCAACTGGTACTTAGTTTTTTTAATATGTAAAGTATGTCTCCTATTTACCTTTAATCTGATAGCAATTTATAAAAGTTAATTAAAATGACCAGTTACTTGCCAGCCGATGAACTTATTGCTTTCCTGTCATGTCATTCCTGGATTGTTTTTCAAACTCAGCCTGCTGCTCAAGTAGAGATAACCCTCGCAGATCTGGCTGTCTCCCCTTCCGGAGGGTAAGTGATGGCCCGAGCCTCACACTACACTTATCCTCTTCCCAAGTAAAGGTGCCCCTGCAGGTTCGGCTTTCTCCGCTCCCGGAAGGAAGAGGGAGAAACACAGCTATATGTAATATTTCTGTTTCACAACAATCGTAGTCTCTCCCAAAAGTGTGGGAAGAGTTTCCACAAACTTAGGGCAGAATTCACCCGTCTGAGACTAAATCCCATGGCGGGAGGGGTGGTGGTGTTTCCAGCTGTGGAGATCAACATGAAATCATACCTTGGGTGGAATTCTCCGACCCCCCACAGGGTCGGAGAATCGCCCGGGGCCGGTGTAAATCCCGCCCCCGCCGTGGCCAGAATTCCCCGCCACCCGGGAAACGGAGCGGGAATCGCGTCGCACCGATCGGCGAGCCCCCCGCGGCGATTCTCCGGCCCGTGATGGGCCGAAGTCCCGCCGCTGTCAAGCCTCTTCCACCGACGTGGTTTCAACCACCTCTGGTGGCAACGGGATGGCGGCGCGAGCGGGCCCCCGAGGTCCTGGGGGGGGGGGGCACGGGCCAATCAGACCCCGGGGGGTGCCCCCACGGTGGCTTGGCCCGCGATCAGGGCCCACCGATTGGCGGGCGGGCCAGTGCCATGGGGGCACTCTTTTTCTTCCGCCGCCGCCACGGCCTCCACCATGGCGGAGGGGGAAGAGACCCCCCTACCGCGCATACGCCGATGGTGACGTCAGCGGCCGCTGACGCACCGATGCATGCGCGAACTGACGAAGGCCTTTCAGCCAGCCCCGACACCGACCGGCCGGCATCAAAGACCGTTAGCGCCGATTTTGGTGCCAGTCGGCATGGCGCCAACCACTCCGGCGCGGGCCTAGCCCTTAAAGGTGTGGAGAATTCCGCACCTTTGGGGAGGCTCAATGCCAGAGTGGTTGGTGCCGCTCCGCTACGCCGGGACCCCCCGCCCCACCGGGTAGGGGAGAATCCCGCCCTATATCTTCCATCTCCGGAATTATGTATCTGGAGGTTTTGCACCATCTTCGGTGGTGGGGCGGGTTTCATGATGCAGGTCCCCCCATCATACTTGGTGTCCTATCGAAAAGGCGTCCGGCATCATTGGCATCATAGATCATAGATTATAGATCATAGATCATAGAATTTACAGTGCAGAAAGAGGCCATTCGGCCCATCGAGTCTGCATCGACCCTTACAAAGAGCACCCTACTCACGCTTATGTATCTACCCTATCTCCGTAACCCAGTAACCCCTACTTAACCTTTTTGGATACTAAGGGCAATTTAGCATGGCCAATCTCCCTAATCTGCACATCTTTGGACTGTGGGAGGAAAGCGGAGCACCCAGAGGAAACCCACGCACACACGGGGAGAACGTGCAAACTCTGCACAAACAGTGGCCCAGCCGGGACCCTGGAGCTGTGAAGCAACTGTGCTAACCACTATGCTACCGTGCTGCCCATGATGAGGAAAGAAGATGGGTTTCCAGGGACATTCTGTATTTGGAACTTGGATCTGCTTGAAGACATTGAAGCTGGAAGACCAACCTGATAGATGCTCTCCCCAACCACTGCTGCAGTGTTCTGGTGTCCAGGGTTGCTGGCAGCCTTCTTCCCGAACGTCTTCTTCAGGCAAGTCTAGCCACGTTTTTCCAGAGGTCTTCTGGACCGGCTTGTTTTACCATTGGCACAATGGAGGATTGGGCATGGGGTGGGGCGGGGTGGGTGGGGGGTTGGGGGTGGGGGGCGGGGGGGGAGGGTGGGGGGCGGCGAAGATTCTCTTTGGGCCTTTCTTTGTATTTGGTTTCATGCTAGCCTCCAGCAGAATTGCTGATCCGCCATAGCGGGCAGCATTGGAAGATCTTAGTGTAAACGAACTCCGGGGTGACATCGAGTTTTGCACCTCTCACCGAATTCCTCGCCCCTCCCCCCACCCCCTCAGCCCGCCATTGATCCTGCGGCATGAGAGAATTCCTCCCTTCGTGGTTAAACTAAAAGAAACAGCGATCCTTTGAACTTCAGCACCACCGTGCAACACTGTTAACCTAAATGCCTACTCCTAGCCTTAATAAAAACAGAATTGCTTGGATTTATAAGCAACTATGATAGAATGCAGCCCCACACACTCCAAATTTCAGTCACATTTTTAAGAGGTCCTCCAGATTTGCACTATAAGTCAAGAATGGGAAATATTGGGGTGAGGGGGCACTTTTTTTGTGTATTGGGTGAGACATTCTTCAATTACATTAATGAAGAACGACATGCAGGTCATGCAAACGGTGGCAATGCCTACTCCGATAAACTCATGAAAGTCTGTGCAACACACCCGATATGATGCTATTGTCAATGAATTTCTCCTCCCATTGTGGACAGAATCTTTCAGTCCCACCAGCAACAGTAACTTGCGGGTGGGGGGAACATCATTCGGCGTGAGGCCAAAAATCAGTTTCTTGACAACAGAATATAATTTAGCAATTATATCCTCAGGACTTTAAAGGCAGGTCTCCAATGTCAGGAAGGCCATTTGTATGGAAGGCTAGGCTGCCGGAATTAAATTCTATCTCCAAATTACCTTCCCTACCAGTGAGAAATTAGAACCATCATTGTTATGACTGCACATAAGTGTTGCACACCTTACGAGGTGGACGTTTTCCTGTTGTAGTAAGGCATACGGTAGCATTGTGGATAACACAAATGCTTCACAGCTCCAGGGTCCCAGGTTCGATTCTGGCTTGGGTCACTGTCTGTGCGGAGTCTGCACATCCTCCCCGTGTGTGCGTGGGTTTCCTCCGGGTGCTCCGGTTTCCTCCCACAGTCCAAAGATGTGCAGGTTAGGTGGATTGGCCATGATAAATTGTCCTTAGTGTCCAAAATTGCCCTTAGTGTTGGGTGGGGTTACTGGGTTATGGGGATAGGGTTGTAGCCCTCTAAGATGGACACCAGTCTACAAAATGGAGAACTGCTAAGACTGCAGGGAAAAACAGCCATAGTAAGGACACACAGCTTGCAGAAGCATTTAGCATTTTGCACGTACAAAACCGGTTTCAAGGCAGTTGCAGAAACTCAGCCAAAGGTGCAAATAGGAAAGCGATCTGCATACTAATGAGGTGATACCGGCCCAGTCCCAGATACAATAGATACATTTAAGTATCGATTGATACTTTTCTATAGCTACCCAGCCAGGATGGCGCCAGAGAAACCAGAACACTGACCCCTAGGAACCGCCCCAGCCATCGAGAAACGGCCCCAGGATAGGGGAGTTCAAAACGTATCGATCGGGAAAGACCCAATTGATGAGGGAACCGCCCCAAGGGGGCCTAAACCCCCTGGGACCTATAAAAAGAAGGTCCCGCACATGATTCGGTCTGTTGCTTCCTGACTCCGGCCTAGGCTGTTGCATCCTGACTCCGACCTCCGACTCCAGCCCCAGATCCTGTCTTTCATCACCGGCCGTTGAGCATCAGCCATCTATCAGTAAGTGCCAAAACAACGATCGCTACGTGACCCAGGCATTGCTTATACTCTTGCCGACTTTAATAACCAGAAGTTGCAGACCAAGAACGTGACGAAGGCCTTGCCCCCCTGACCTTGCCTATTCCTTTCCAGATAAGTATTTAGTCGTTTAATAGTAGGAATAAGTATTAGTCTTTTAGTGTGTGCATGAGTATTTATTATATTTGTTATAATAAACACTAATTGTTTGGACTTACTGATCGGTGTTTAGATTTATTGCTTTGAACTTGACCTTGATAACTTGTGACGGTGTCTCTTACGGCACCTGGCGACTCCTGAGCATAGATACAGATACAGAGCCAAACCAGTGTTAAGCACATGTCCTTTAAATGGAGGCGTGTTAATCACACTAACAGTAGAACGAGCAACAGGGTGGAGGTGTTGATCTTGGGTAGGGTGCTCTTTCCAAGAGCCGGTGCAGACTCGATGGGCCGAATGGCCTCCTTCTACACTGTAAATTCTATGACTAAATTCTATATCAGCATGACATAGAAGGGAGAAGTGCCATGTTATCTGGTCTTAGTTTTACTTTTGCTTTAAGCAGAGCACACACACAGCTCAAATGCCTTCAGGCTTTGTGCCGATGTACAACTGCTCTCATGTGGCGATTATTAAACTGGGGGCTGGTTTTGCTCAGTTGGCTGGACAGCTGGTTCGTAATGCAGTACCAGGCCAACAGCGTGAGTTCAATTCTCATGCTGGCTGAGGTTATTCATGAAGGCCCCGGCTTCTCAACCTTGCCCTCACCTGAGGTGTGGTGATCCTCAGCTTAAACCACCACCAGTCAGCTCTCCCCCTGAAAGGGGGTATCAGCCTATGGTCATCTGGGACTATGGCGACTTTTACTTTCTTCTTAATAAATGATTCCACAATGTGTTTACTGAATACTGTCGGAGCTATGTGTCTATGCTCCTGTGTCTTTTGCAATATATATCATTAGAACACATGTGGACTCATTGCCGCAGACGGCTGTGGAGGCGAAATCACCGAGTGCCTTTAAGGCAGTGATAGGTTCTTAATCAATAAGAAGATCGGGGATATCAGGAGAATGGGGATGAGAAACATATCAGTCATGATTGGGTGGCGGAGCAGACCCGATGGGCCGAATTGTCTAATTCTGCTCTTATAATAAGACAACACTTCTCATTATTAAGGTATGTTGCCATTGCATTGTCCTCAATGGAGAATGTCTGTAAATACCAGCCTATGCTTGAGACCAGGTCCCCCAGGTCCCCCCAGTGTCAGTTGTGCAGAGGATGACCAAGGAAGGGAGGACAGGATAGCGGGGAAGTGTGGGGCAGTGGTTGGACACAGGTGCAATGGGTAGTGCAGGCTCTCTGGCTGCCCTTTAAATATGGTGCCTGGACCTTTGACCCCATGATGGCGGGGATGACGGATTCCTACATGCCCCCGCCATGTGAATTAGCAGGTTCCTTGCAGATGGACGTCGAACAAGCTAAAAAAACACATGACCATGCATGAACAGCTGCCCCACCCACACCAGCCTTTTCCAGGCTGGAGCCAAACTTAGACACCAGAATGGTAGATTCCAACCTGTGATTCTAAAAGATTTGTGTGTTGTGCATCTTTCCAAGGCATGGCAAAGTCCATCCCATGCTAGGAACTATTGAAATTTGTATTTGGAAAGAACCAGTACCATTGGAAGCAGCTCCAGCCCATGCCAAAATCAGGGTCAGCCAGTGGTAATTTAGTTCTAAATCATCTCCAATATGAGTTGGGGGACCTGTCATTTTGGGCCTTATTGTTATTTTTTTGCCTGTTGAAACCAGATGTAATATTGCAGTGTGTAAAAAATGTTGACTGTTAGAAACATAAAATATAAATCACCCAGCAAGTGCTCCCTTAATTGTAACCACCCCTGCTCCAGCAAAATGCTCACGAAAAATTAAACAGTGGTTATATACATCTGGAAAATCAGGGTTAGACCATAACGTTGTTCTCATGTCTTCTACTGTTTGTGTCCAATTTGATGATATTCTTTGGGGGAATTGTGTTGGTGTGACAGTGTCAACTAATCTCCCCCTTCAGAGTGTCAACGATGACCGTAAAATGTGTGGTCGCAGGTTGTTCAGTTTTGTTCAAATCAGATTTAATGATGCATAAACGATGGTAAAACGCACAGAGGAACAAAGTAGCAGCTTGAACATTGGCCAAAGCCACGAGTATACATGGTCTTCATCAGGAAGTTCGAGAACAGTGACCTTGATTAAATGACTCAACAAATCAGACGATTTCAAGGAAAGGATGAGCACGACAGTACAATGCTTTTGGTACAACGGCGGTGATCTTGTCCCTGTGTCGTAGATCGTGGGTTCAATTTCTATTTAAGACGTGGGTATATATTGATGCTAAAACTTCAGTGCAGCACCAAAGGAGCGATGCAGTATTGGAGGAGATACCCTTCAGATCAAACACTAAACTCAGAAATAAAAAAAATTGTCAACGAGTCTGCACTGGATTGACATGCAGCATTCATTTCCAGAATGCCGTCCTCCCCGAAAGCTGTCTCAGGAATCCACAGGACTGTCGCCCTCAAATAAAGGAGAGGAGCAGTACTGTTGGGGATGAAAGTTACATGTGTATCAAGTGCAGTTTTGCCAGCAAAGGTCACAATGGCATTTGTGCTTGTTTCCAACCTAATGGAACTGCATTAGCAAATTCCTGCAGCATTGCATCACATAACATGCAGCAATCTTTAGAGGCTTGTTTTCAGACAAGCACGAGGGCCCATCATATCTTTCTCCTTTCATTTTTCTTAAGTGTATTAGCTCTGTGAAGGACTGCATTGCTGCTCTGTATTATAAGCATTTAGTCGTTTGGTAGTACAGAACTTGAGTATTGCTGAAAAAATAGACATGTTGAATGCTTTCATCTCGTACCCATCAGGACACTTCGCAAAAATACCCATATAAGGGAAACCAACAATTTATACTATATGAGAAGAGAATGCAGACTGGTTGGCAAGTCTTCTTCTTGGCAGTGCCTCAGGGTCGAGGATGACTTGCTTCCACTGAGGGAGGTGGATTCTGCGATGGTTGAAACCCACACAGACTCGGGGAGAAGGTGCAGACTCCGCACAGACAGTGACCCAAGCCGGGAATCGAACCTGGGACCCTGGAGCAGTGAAGCAACTGTGCTAACCACTATGCGACTGTGCTGCCCACACTTTAGGCTTGGCTGCAACGTGCTCCACCCAGTGACGCTAAGGGGATTAAGTGCCTTTGCGGATACTTCTTCTCTAGTTTGTCTGTTCTAAGGCAAGTGACTCCCATGTGTCGATGTGGATGTTGCATTTATTTAGTGAGGCATTCAGAGTGTCCTTGTAGCTTTTCCTCTGTCCTAGTGATCGCTTGCCATTGCAGAGCTCTAAGTAGTGCACTTGCTTTGGGCGTCTTGTGTCGGGCATATGGGCAATGTGGTCCGCCCATCGCAGCTGGTCAAGCATGACCAGTGCCTTGATATGGGGAATATTGGCATGGGAGACGATGCTCACGTTGGTACGCTATCCTGCCAGTGAATTTGCAGGATTTTGCAGAGGCAATGTTAGTGATTCCTCTCCAGGGATTAGAGGTGTCTGTCATACATTGTCCATGTTTCTGATAGATACAGAAGGACAGGGACCACGGATGCTCTGTAGACCATGATCTTTGTGCTGGGTTTGGGGTCTCAGCCTTTGAACACCCTGTCCCATAGGCGTCCGAAGACTGCACTGGCGCTTTGGAGTCGATACTGGATTTCATCCTCGATCTCTGCTCGTGCCGAGAGGAGGCAACCGAGGTATGGAAAATGATCCACATTGTTCAGAGGCTCACTCTGGATCTTGATGGTCGAGGTGGGGGGGGGGGGGGGGGGGGGGGGGGGGGGGGGGCAATGTTGTGTGGCTGGAGTGGGCTGGTAGAGAAATTTATTTCCCGGATGTTTAGTCTGAGGCCCATTCTCTCTTATGCCTTGGTGAATGTGTTGACAATGGTTTGTAGCTCGGCCTCTGCGTGTGAACACACAAAGGCGTTGTCTGCATACTGCAGCTTGAAGTCAGAAGTTGGGGTCTTGGTTCTGGCTTGAAGGCGTCGGAGGTTGAACAGTATCCTGCTTGCCTGGTAGGTTAGCTCCACTTCAGCGGGGAGCTTCAGGGTGATGGGATGGAGTGTTGCTGCACGACATATGGAGAAGCGTGTTGGTGCGATGATGCAGCCCTGTTTAGCCCCAGTTTGGGTTTGTGGTGGTTCTGTTGGTGAGGATCACGGCTTGCATGTCATTGTGGAGCAGGCAGAGAATGGTGGTGAATTTCTGCAGGTAGCAGAATTTGAGGAGGATGTTCCACAATGACTCAAGGCTGACAGAGTCAAAGGCCTTTGCGAAATTGAAGAAGGCCATGTACAGAGGTTGATGCTGCTCCCCGCACTTTTCCTGCATTTATCACGTACGAAGATCATGTCCGTTGTGTCTCTTGATGAGCAGAAGCCACAGTGGGAGGAGGTTTTCAGCCACTGGGAGGAGGTGGTTGAGGAGGATTCTCACAATGGCCTTTCCCTGTGGTAGTGTAGCTAAATCCTTCTGTAATGTCCACAGTAAGACCTGTCTCCTTTCTTGAAGATGGTCACAATTAAGGCGTCTCTGAGATCAACCTTGTCAAGAGTACTTCTCCGCCACATTTTAATTCTTCTGCGGGGTTTCTATCTGCGCCAGAGGCCTTGTTGTTTTTCAGCTGTCAGGTGGCTTTTTCGATCTCACGGCGAGCTAGGATTGCGCTGAGATGCTGGCGGAAAGCATGCGACGGGATGGTGTTGAGGGCACTTGCGTTGAACTTGTGTCTTGGGTGAGGAGGGAAGAATGGTTGGCAAGAGGACTCTGATTAGTAGAGGCAATGCTTTGATCAACAGGGTCAAACTGCCTGCTACAAATTTCAAAGAATGCTTGGCAGTTGACTGTCAGTCACCTGGCGCATTCTCTGTGACAATACCTCGACCAATCAGAGTCTAATTTCCAACCAATCATCATTCTCTTCCCATACAGTATAAATTGTTGTTTTTCCCTTACATCGGTAATCTTGCAAAGTGCCTTGATGCGTGCAAGAGGAAAAGTTTTGACATGCCTCATTTTTCAGCAATTATAAACTTTTCTTAATAATGTAATATTTTTAATGCTGCACCAAGTCTACTGTTGATATGTGCCATATGTTTTCTGCATCTTTATTAGGTATGTTAGTGCATTTATTATACCGAAAACTTTATATAAAGGCAAGTTATTACCTTTTGAAAATAGCTGCTATATATTAGCTGATACAATTATTGGACTGCAGGGGTTCATGAAGGTTGCTTATCAGCATCTTCTTGAGCGGAATTAGATATGGGCAATAAATCGTGACTTTGCCAGTGGCATCTGCATCTCATGAACAAATAAAATATATACATAATGCAAGTAATAAATGCAAAGCAAAAATAATTATTTCAATAACAACACTGGCATATATGACAGATATGTGCAGAAGATTGACATAATGTTTATCCAAGACATAAGAGACATTAAGCCATATTTTTTATATGTGCCTTAAATTGTACAGGAGCATTGTGAGAGGTGTCAGGGCTTCTTTTCGTCAGATCATTCAAGCAATTAGTAGTTGCGATGAGTTATTTTGTAAGTATCTACCACAAGCCTTTTTGATTAAACATTAATCACGCAAGGTAGCAGCAATTACACCTCACGTATAAAAGGCATTAGCTATTAGTGGCATCTGGGTAGTGATATCACCACAGGCAGGACAACTAGCAATGCTACCTAATGACACTGAATTCATTTATTGTCTTTGCACTACTGGTCTCAAAAACTTTCCCCAGCCAGTTTCTTTTTTTCCTGATTGAACAGAATTATCCATATTTTTTAAGTCAGCGGATAAAGACGAATAATAACTTCCTTCAACGAAGTTGTACAAAGGAAAGTTCTCACTGATGTGTCATTGCAAATTACTGACAGAAAAAATATCCCTGATAAGTTGATACCACTCCAAGGCAACTAGATTATTTAATGAGGAGGAACTGATTGCATTGTTATTAGATAATAAAGTTCACTGAAACGGTTCCAGCATACACAAGTGTGATAAATAACAAGCCAAAGATTTGCAGGATTAGGAACCTATCAACTCTATATTCTTACATAAACATTCACTGACTGAGATCACAGAGCTGGCTCGAAGCAACATTTTGCAAAAATAAAATTCACCTTGTGTGTCCTGGGGAATGAAGCATTAGCAGATAATAATGAGCAAGGCCTGTATAAATCTATAGCAAACCCCTGAGCTATCTGAATGGAAGGATGATTTGAAAAGTGACAAGAGAATCCTTCTTTCAGGAAAAATGTGCCATCTTCGAGATAGAGGAAGCTAAAAAGCTTAGGTAATGATATGATAGCATGTGGCATGCCAAATTTAAACAAGGGGCCCGATTTAACCACCACATCCCGGCGCGGATCTGGGCATGCTGGGGAAATAGCGAGTTCCGGACCACGCCCCAAAATGGTTCGCTTGTCATTAACCCTTATTTGCATTAATTTCAATCTCTTCAGCAAGACTGAAGTCGAATGCAACACCCTCCAGGAATTACCCGACTCCCCAACGACAAATCACACGAGTGTCGTTGAGTAATCCTGTTTAAAAACGTGAAGCTGACACCATGGCTTCTGAGGAGAAGTGATAAGGTGAGCAGCCATTTTCACTTCCTGGCAGACAGCTTAAGGGCACTGAAGCTGCTGGCCCAGTGCTCGGGACTGGGGTGGGGAGATGTGGGGAGAGAAATGGGGGGGGGGGGGGGATGGACCCCTCAGGGAGCTTGGGCTCGATAGGGGAGCTGAAGCGTCCCAGGTTGAGAATCGCCCTTGGGATGGGAGAGTGGGGGGGTGTTGTGTTTGATGTTCGTTGTCTAGCAAGGAATCCACAGAACTGCTGGTGACTTGTCCAAATCAGGATTTTTTATCAATGTACACATGGTAAGGTAACGATCAGATACAGAGCAAGTTATCATGGAGTTTCTTTATACTCCCCTGGAACTATCCCTATGCACGACTGTCGCTCTTGTACATCTTACAACCTTCTCTGGATCACCGGATCTACCCTGGCTTATACGTAAGTACCTTATCACATGACCACTGTCTCGAGACTGCCTGGTGGATCTGTACTGCCACCTGCTGGTTGGAGGTCACACCACCAACTATATACAATATTGTTTACAGGCATATCATCACATCCCCCTTCCTCAGGAAATATTAA
Organism: Scyliorhinus canicula; assembly: GCF_902713615.1. Lineage (NCBI taxonomy): Eukaryota > Metazoa > Chordata > Chondrichthyes > Carcharhiniformes > Scyliorhinidae > Scyliorhinus > Scyliorhinus canicula. Next base: position 213,905,309 of record NC_052149.1, on the reverse strand, counting down.
TGTTTACGTACAAACATGCTTGCTATCTTTATTTTATACATTTGTGATATGCAATACAATGTAAACAAATTTATCTAGGGTGCCCATAGACATGATACGCCTGGTTGGTGTCTGTCCCTTTCGCACAGCTGATGGTGCCTCCCTCATGGGATGACTTGAGCTGTTGCCGGCCTTTTCGAAGACTGGTTTATGTACCGGTCTCTTGCTTCATATCCTCTTTCTATTGCGCCTTTGGAAGGCATGCATCCAAGATTGCCACACATGTGTCACCAACTTCTTCTTCGTTCGTGTCTTCCAACGATGGAGTTTACTGCTTTGTTGTGTGTTTTTTGTCTTTTCTGTCTTTGGCGTATTGGTCATCATATTGCTTTCTTTTCTTTTGTTTTTGCCAGTGGAATGAGTTAGCTCTCCTAGTCTTCTCCTCTTCCTCCTTCTTGTTTGAACAATTAGTTTGCCAATTCTTTTCTTTTTACATTTGGACCAGGCAACCCCTGGCTTCGGTGCTAGTCAGCACCATGTGCATGGAGGTATGTGGGTGCTCAGGTGGAACGGGATTGTGTGACGATGCCCAATTCTGCGCCCCCAACTGGATGTTGGAGTGCCTCACTTTCTGGTGCCTGGATGGAGGTTAGATCTATGACACCAAGTGCTGCCCCTTCTTGCCTCACTGGAGCAATGCTCATCATTGGAAATAACGATGTAGACACTCTCTGGTTATGACGATCCAGGCATTGGATCATCCCGGTCTTGCTTGAGTAGATGTGTGTGATCCATCGAGCTACACAGCGAGATGGTCATCAGTTCCTCCGCTGACTCACACCCAGAGTCATCATTTTCAGCATCATTAGAGCTGGTCTCATCGTGTTCATCATCAATATCTTCCCACTCATCTTCCGATGGGATGACCTTGAGCAGCAGGGAGTCGATTATTACTGGAACCATTTCAGAGGTTTGAGACGACTCACCAAGTACCTCTGAAGCAAGTATTTCTAAGACTGGTTACTAGCTTGTTCAGTAGCTGATCCTCTGAGGTAGCAGTCACTGCGATCTAAGTGTTTATTTTGGAGTGCATCACCTCAGAGCTGTTGCACTTCTCGGGGTCCTGCGCAACCTGGGCGTCCCTTATGACCACCTCGTCATTCCGGCCAAACCACTGGCGCAGCTCTGCTCGGGCTTCAGCCAGCCCTTGGTCCTTCGAAACAGGTTCACCAGCATTTCCTAGTAGTTTTCACCTGGCTCACGTTCGACGCCTTCGCTTTCCGTCTCATCTTCAAGGTCAGCATACATGTAGTCGTATTATTCATCATCGGATTCAGCATTGTCTGCAGTGATTTCTGCTGTAAAATGTAACATTGCACACGGAATGATGTGTTCACGCAGGAGGCAACCAATTTCAAAGTCAGCCTTGAGTTTTTTCTACCTTGCTCTTGATTAGCATTCCATGCTGTGGAACTTCAGGAGGACTGAAGAAATTAAAGAATGATTCATTTAGTACAATTTTCGTAACTGTTCTGCGAGTGCTTAAAACTTTGTGCTTCAGCTTAGTTTTAATTGTTTTCACTGTGACATTTTTGTCCTCTTTCCAGTCAATCTTACAGCCTGTGCACCCCATGATTTCTAGTTCATCGAAGAATGAAGACTCAAGTTTGACAGGTCGCGAATCCAACTGGTACACTTTTGTAATCACCTCATTTGTGAAATATTCATTGGGCTCAAACGTAAACTCCAGAGTGAAGCTCCTCGGCTTCTCATGCTCTGAACATTTAATATTTGCATCTTGTAAATGCTTTAATATGGGCTTGACATGTTCCTGTGTCATGCCACTGAGCATATACACCTTCTTGAAGACTGTTAACCAGAATTGCGGAGTGCTCTTTGGCTCTTCAGTCTCTTTGATTTGTCGTCCTCCGCCTGGATTCTTTTGAATCCACATCAAATGTGCACAGCTGTGGTATCTCTGTGGTGCAGGCTAACCCCGCTGTTGTTGACTGTTCTCTCCTCGGTTAACCCCGCGATCTCCAGGACCCATTCCTCATAGGGGGTGAGGGCTTGAATCTCCGGGGCTGCACCCCCCACCCCCCTCCTCCTCCATCTTGGCCCTTTCCAATTTATCATGGGCTGCCTTCCCCTGCGGGGACAAAGTGAGGGCATTGTGAGCTCCACACTTGATGGGTCAGATGGCATGTGTGGGCACCGCACCTGGACATGAAGGAGCTGTCCTGGTGGATGTCAGAGGGTTCTGAGGAACATGCATGAAGACCGGATGTGTGGAGGGTACAATTGTCAGCCATTAATTTGTGGTGGGGGTGTGGTTTGGGAATTTGAGGGGCGGCAGGCAGAACTGATGCCAGGAGAGAGGTGGTAACTTACCCTTGAAGCTCAATGGAAGTTATTGGTATTCTTTTGACATTGGACAGCAGTCCTCCTGGTCATGCTGCCTGCACTGACAGCCATTTACAATGCCTCCCAGGTGGCATTGCTGACCCTGCTGCTGGGCCTCCAGCCCCCTCAGCGGAACAGGATGACCCACGTCTCATTCACAGAGTCAAGAAGCTTGGCCAGGTCGGCATCCTCAAAGTGTTGAGCAGGTCTGTGTGCTGACTGGGAGTGAGTGCTGAGGGACTGTTTAAAAACAGCTCCCTTTTTAGGGGCGAGAAGCTGAGGTGCAAGTCTGGCGAATCGGACAGTGAGACAGCCGATAATGGCGAGAATCTTGTGCCGACTCATTTTCGGCACTAAGTGCCATTAAATACGGGCTGCAATCTCATTATTGCGAACCTCGAGGTACACTTCGCCAAACGCACCCAAAACGACACTTCGAAAATTTTCTCTTAAATCGCGCCCAAGGTTTTGCCTGGAACCAGTGTCCAGTTAATTATTGCTAATGCGGGACTTCCGGTGGTTTTATGTAAGGGGAAGACGTGCATGTGGTGGCTCCTGCTAGGGGACTGTACTTCTAGTCCTTTTTACTTTGTTTCAGGGAGTATTTGTGTTTAAAAACCCACAAATTTAATGGGATAAGGAACCTGCATAGCTGAAATTCCAGAAGAAAGGCTGAATATAGAGGTTTCTTGACAGACGGAGGCCTCTCAAGGCTCATAAGATCATAAGAACTAGGAGCAGGAGTAGGCCATCTGGCCCTTTGAGCCTGCTCCGCCATTCAATGAGATCACGGCTGATCTTTTTAAGCCTTCAAAAAACTATCTATCTTTATCTTAAAAACATTTAATGAAGGAGCCTCAACTGCTTCACTGGACAAGAATTCCATAGATTCACAACCCTTTGTGTGAAGAAGTTCCTCCTAAACTCAGTCCTAAATCTATTTCCCCTTATTTTGAGGCTATGCCCCCTAGTTCTGCTTTCACCCGCCAGTGGAAACAACCTGCCCGCATCTATCCTATCTATTCCCTTCATAATTTTATATGTTTCTATAAGATCCCCCCTCATCCTTCTAAATTCCAATGAGTACAGTCCCAGTCGACTCAACCTCTCCTCGTAATCCAACCCCCTCAACTCTGGGATTAACCTAGTGAATCTCCTCTGTACACCTCCAGCGTCAGTACATCCTTTCTCAGGTAAGGAGACCAAAACTGAACACAATACTCCAGGTGTGGCCTCACTAACACCTTATACAACTGCAGCATAACCTCCCTAGTCTTAAACTCCATCCCTCTAGCAATGAAGGACAAAACTCCACTTGCCTTCTTAATCATCTGTTGCACCTGTAAACCAACTTTATGCGACTCATTCACTAGCACATACAGGTCTCTCTGCATAGCAGCATGTTTTAATATTTTATCATTTAAATAATAATCCCTTTTGCTGTTATTCCCACCAAAATGGATAACCTCATATTTTTCAACATTGTATCCATCTGCCAGACCCTAGCCCATTCACTTAACCTATCCAAATCCCTCTGCAGACTTCCAGTATGCTCTGCACTTTTTGCTTTACCACTCATCTTGGTGTCGTCTGCAAACTTGGACACGTTGCACTTGGTCCCCAACTCCAAATCATCTATGTAAATTGTGAACAATTGTGGGCCCAACACTGATCCCTGAGGGACACCACTAGCTACTGATTGCCAACCAGAGCAACACCCATTAATCCCCACTCTTTGCTTTCTATTAATTAACCAATCCTCTATCCATGCTACTACTGGCGATAATTGACAAATTCTCCCGCTTCCCCTTCGCCATTCCCTGCCCCGACATGACCACATCGACCGTCATTAAGGCCCTCCTCTCCATCTTCTCCCTGTTCGGCTACCCCGCGTACATACACTGCAATCGGGGGTCCTCCTTTATGAGCGACAACCTGCGTCAATTCCTGCTCAGCAGGGGCATTGCCTCTAGCAGGACGACCAGCTATAACCCCCGGGTAACGGACAGGTCGAGCGGGAGAATGGTACCATCTGGAAGACCATACTACTGGCCCTCCGGTCCAGAGATCTCCCTATTTCCCGATGGCAAGAGGTTATCCCCGATGCCCTACATTCTATCCGCTCACTCCTCTGTACTGCAACAAATCAGACACCTCATGAACGTCTTCTTGGTTTCCCCAGGAAGTCATCCTCCGGATCCCCTCTCCCGACGTGGCTGGCCGCCCCCGGACCCATCTTGCTCCGGAAGCATGTGCGGGTGCACAAGTCCGATCCGTTGGTGGAACAAGTCCAGTTACTCCACGCTAACCCGCAGTATGCGTATGTGGAGTACCCCGACGGTCGGCAGGACACGGTCTCCCTCCGGGACCTGGCACCCGCCCGCGTGCGGCCTTCCCCCCCCTTAACCACAGACCCCCCCCCCTGTTTTTTTCCCCCCAGCGTCCCACCCAGGTCACCCCTTCCCCATCCATGGCATCTCCACAGCCAGCTCGGTTGACGGAGACTATTCAAGGACCATCGCTCCCGGACTCCAGGACGTCAGCGGAACCACCACCATCGGCTGAACCGACGTCACCTACTCAACTGCGGCGGTCTGCCAGAATGTCACGGGCCACGAAAAGACTGATCGAATCGATTTAAATTTCTACAGCTCCATAGACTTTGTTGGGACTTTGTGTAATATTGCTAATTGTCTGGGCCAGTGGGAAGCCAAAAATGTAATAAAAGAAAAGGAGAGAAAATTTTTGTTCTCCTGGCTGCTACTCATACCACCAGTTCCCCCCCCCCCCCCCCCCCCCCCCCCAGGCTCTCGTTGATCCCCCCCGGCTTCTTTCCCTGCAAGGGGTGAATGTGGTGGTATGATTTGCATAGCTGTCTGCCATTGGTGCAGAACACCGGCGTACCATTGGCCCTGGTCGGTCATGTGCCTCTCGACCGATTGGTTGAGACCAGTCATGTGACAGCTCTCCGAATGGTCAAGAGGCTGAGTTAACCACGCCTCCATACCGAGGTATAAATAGTCAGAACGCCCGGCGGTCGTCCATTTTATTGTAGTCGACCGCAGGGCTAAGTTCTAGCGGCGTTAAGGGGTTGACTGCAGTTCATTATAATAGTTCTGTTTTAGGTAATGAGCTTACTGTTTTTGTTCTGTTTGGGGGTGGGTTTCTTAGAAGTAGGGTTCAGTTGTTTATGTTTGCCGTACTGTTTTGTGTATGCGTATTTGTGTGTTGTAATGTCTGATGGCGAGGATGAGGGTGGGATGGGGGTAGGGGTCGTTTTCTCTCGGTGATTACATATTTTTCTTTGTTTAATCTTGTTAGCAAGTTTGGCAGCCAGTTTTGGTGGGCCTGGATAATGTACTTTCTATGTAACTGTTGGATAATCCCTTTTGGTTGGTATGGCTACCTCCGGATTCAGGGGTTAGGGGTGGGAGGGCCTCAATTCGTTTGGTCACCTGGAATGTCACGGGGTTGAATGGCCCAGTGAAAACATTGGGGGTATTTGCTCACTTTAAGAGATTAAATGCTGACGTGGTGTTTCTGCAACAGCCTCACTTGCAGTCAGAAACCAGATATGCTTGCGGAAGGGCTGGGTGGGTGGGCCCACTTTTTCATTCAGGCTTTGATGGCAGGGCCGGCAAACAGCATTATTAATCAGTTTCCTGCCGCTAAGATCTTGGCTGAACCCAATGGTAGACTCGTTATTGTCTGTAGATCTTTGGCGGGCACCTTGGTAGTTCTGGTTAATGTCTATGCTCCAAACGGGGAAGATATGGATTTTTTTTATTAAGCTGCAGGTCTGAATCCCTGATTTAAATTGTATCAGCTTATTTTAGGGGGTGACTTAAACTCTGATCTGGATCCCAGGTTGGATCGGTCCAGGCCTTCATCTTTGATTCCATCACGGGTGGCCAGGGTATTGTTGTTTTACATGGAGAGGGTCAAATACACCTTTAGGAGGTCAGTAGAAGGGTTCTGCTTAAGATGGCAGCCATTCATTTCCTTTTCGAAAGAGCTAGTCACCTTCAGTTGTTGAGAGGTTTAGTTTAGTTCAGTGGGGTCAAGTTAATGTGGTTTTGCTTGTTTGTCTTGTTCCGCGATACTGTAACTTGGGTTAATTGTTTTCTATTATTGTGTTTAATATGGAAAAAATGTAATAAACATTAAAAAAAACGATTGCTAATGCGACTTGCTGGCAAAGTCATTTATTTATGCCAGCAATGAATAAACAAACTGGCAGAAATATCATGAAGGACGAGTGAAAGTTGTAACTTGTTCACGATCAGGTCAATTTTTTATTATCTTGATGGATTGCTCCAGGGGAGAGCCAAGACAATGATTGTCTCCCTGGGCTAGCTTGTTTAAGTCTTCCGCTCCAGGGATGTGATATATAATGAAGTGCTAATATTACATCAATAAATATTACTCAAGAAGAATATACTTGTATATAAATCCTAACTATAAAAATTTTTAAAATGCAATTACATTGAAGTCACGGCACAGAACCAGGCCATTGAAACCAACTCCACTGTGCTTATGTGGAGGCTCCATGACAGCCTTCTTTCAAGTCAGGTTCATAGAACACATTAACAGATCCTTTTATTCCATACCCCCTCATGTGCTTCCCCTGAAATGGATCAACGTTACTCTAATCTGGGGGGTCCTTTCAGTGCTGGGTGAATTTGTCTGGCAGGGGATGGGGTGTGTATTTTACCAGTCCAAAGCAGTTGGCATAGGGCCCAGGCCAATTTCACGGTTGCAAGTAACTTAAAATGGCAAGCTGCCAACCCAAAATGTCCTTCCGAGAGGTAATTAGTTGATTAGTAGGGTGGATAAGTTGGTAGGGCAGTCATCACACAAAAGCCTGGAGTATTTCCTTAAAGGGTAGGGTTTTCATCCTGGGGACAGCAATCAGTGAGCTTTACATCAGCAGCAGGCAGGGTGATTTCGATCAGACTTGCTGATACAGAAGTGAAATAAGTGGTCAGCAATAAGCAGGTCTTTGTGCCAGCAGATGGCTAGCAGGTTCTGAAATAAATCACTCGGCAGGAGTGATTTGGCAGAAAAAGAAAATGTAATGATCTGTCCAGGACTGCCAAGGTAAGACATCTCTTACACACTACTCAACCATAGCTTCGCCCCAATGCTTTCAATCATTCCTTTCCCAGGCATCTTTTCAAGCCAGCAGGGAACATTGCACTGGACATCCATTCTGCCTGCATTCACCATCAAAACCCACTACTTAAGCCTAATTATTTCTCTGTCCCATCATCAACCATACCATGTTTGTTTGATATCTTCATAAACAGGAAGTACCCTTTTGGGAAGTAGTCCGGAAGTGTTGGAAAGATTGGAAGGCTGATTATCAACCGTTGAACCAGATTATGAATGTTCCTTCTGTAGTCAACAAGTTCTGGAGTAGGACTTGAACCCAGAGGCGGGGGTGCTACTGACTAAGTCAGAAGACCTTACTGCACACCATAGGTGGCATTCTCCCATGGGGTGGTGGTGGTGTGGGGGGCGGGGGGCGGGGGGGGGGGGGGGGGGGTTGGCAGTTAAGAATTTGTCAGGAGTGCAAAAAAAACGGTTTCACACTCGCGGGAATTTCCTGTGGGATCTTCTGCTGGTGCCCGACATGGGTACATTGGGAAACCCACTGGAGGCCAGCATAAAACTGATCATATACTTCTAATGTGATGAAGAAGAAGGCAGGACTGGAATCTTCCACCCATGTCCGATTCTTTGCGATGCCAGCGGGAAAACACGGCAGTCCAAACCAGGTCCAGAACAACATGGCGTGCATGGTCGAGACTCACCTGAACAATACCTGGGTCTGCCTCCAGAATTCAGAATGGAGGCCGGAATGCCACAGCACTGGGTGGGGGAGCATAGATACATATATAGAAACATAGAAGATAGCAGCAGGAGGAGGTTGTTGTAATGGGAGACTTTAACTTCCCCAAGGATAAAAGCAAATTACAGCGGATGCTGGAATCTGAAACGAAAGAGAAAATGCTGGAAAATCTCAGCAAGTCTGGCAGCATCTGTAGGGAGAGAAAAGAGCTAACGTTTCGAGTCCGATGACTCTTTGTCAAAGCTCTGACAAAGCATTGACAAAGAGTCATCGGACTCGAAACGTTAGCTCTTTTCTCTCCTGACAGATGCTGCCAGACTTGCTGAGATTTTCCAGCATTTTCTCTTTCGTTTAACTTCCCCAATATTGACTGAGACTCAGTTAGTGCTAGGGGCTTGGACGGGGCAGGGTTTGTAAGGTGCATCCGGGAGGGCTTCTTAAAACAATATGTAGATCGTCCAACTAGGGAAGGGGCTGTACTGGACCTGGTATTGGGGACTGAGCCCGGGCAGGTGGTAGAAGTTTCAGTAGGGGAGCATTTCGGGAACAGTGACCACAATTCAGTAAGTTTTAAAGTGCAGGTGGCCAAGGATAAGAGTGGTCCTAGGGTGAATGTGCTAAATTGGGAAGGCTAATTATAACAATATTAGGCAGGAACTGAAGAACCTAGATTGGGAGTGGATGTTTGAGGGTAAATCAATATCTGACATGTGGGAGGCTTTCAAATGTCAGTTGAAAGGAATTCAGGACTGGCATATTCCTGTGCGGAAGAAGGATAAATATGGCAAATTTCGGGAACCTTTGGAAAATGAGAGAGATATTATAGGCCTCGTTAAAAAGTAAAAGGAGACATTTGTCAGGGCTAGAAGGCTGGGAACAGACAAAGACTGTGTGGAATATAAGGAAAATAGGAAGGAACTTAAGCAAGGAGTCAGGAGGGCTAAAAGGGGTCACGAAAAGTCATAGGCAAATAGAGTTAAGGAAAATCCCAAGGCTTTTTACATGTACATAAAAAGCAAGAGGGTAGCCAGGGAAAGGCTGGGCCCACTGAAGAACCGGCGAGGGAATCTATGTGTGGAGCCAGAGGAAATGGGCGAGGTACTAAGTGAATACTTTGCATCAGTATTCACCAAAGAGAAGGAATTGGTAGATGTTGAGTCTGGAGCAGGGTGTGTAGACAGCCTGGGTCACATTGAGATCCTAAAAGACAAGGTGTTGGGCGTCTTGAAAAATATTAAGGTAGATAAGTTCCCAGGGCCTGATGGGATCTACCACAGAATACTGAAGGAGGCTAGAGAGGGAATTGCTGAGGTCTTGACAGAAATCCTTGGATCCTCACTGTCTTCAGGTGATGTCCCGGAGGACTGGAGAATAGCCAATGTTGTTCCTTTGTTTAAGAAGGGTAGCAAGGATAATCCAGGGAACTACAGGCCGGTGAGCCGTACGTCTGTGGCAGGGAAATTACTGGAGAGAATTCTTCGAGACAGGACCTACTCCCATTTGGAAGCAAATGGACGTATTAGTGAGAGGCAGCACGGTTTTGCGAAGGGGAGGTTGTGCCTCACTAACTTGATAGAGTTTTTCGAGGTGGTCACAAAGATGATTGATGCAGGTAGGGCAGTGGATGTTGTCTATATGGACTACAGTAAGGCCTTTGACAAGGTCCCTCATGGCAGACTGGTACAAAAGGTGAAGTCACATGGGATCAGGGGTGAGCTGGCAAGGTGGATACAGAATTGGCTAGGTCATAGAAGGCAGAGAGTAGCAATGGAAGGGTGCTTTTCTGATTGGAGGGCTGTGACTAGTGGTGTTCCACAGGGATCAGTGCTGGGACCTTTGCTGTTCGTAGTAAATATAAATGATTTGGAGGAAAATGTAACTGGTCTGATTAGTAAGTTTGCAGACAACACAAAGGTTGGTGGAATTGCGGATAGCGATGAGGACTGTCAGAGGGTACAGCAGGATTTAGATAATTTGGAGACTTGGGCGGAGAGATGGCAGATGGTGTTTAATCTGGACAAATGTGAGGTAATGCATTTTGGAAGGTCTAATGCAGGTAGGGAATATACAGTGAATGGTAGAACCCTCAGGAGTATTGACAGTCAGAGAGATCTACGTGTACAGGTCCACAGGTCACTGAAAGGGGCAACACAGGTAGAGAAGGTAGCCAAGAAGGCATATGGCGTGCTTGCCTTCATTGGCCGGGGCATTGAGTATAAAATTGGCAAGTCATGTTGCAGCTGTATAGAACCTTAGTTAGGCCACACTTAGAGTATAGTGTTCAGTTCTGGTCGCCACACTACCAGAAGGATGTGGAGGCTTTAGAGGGGGTGCAGAAGAGATTTACCAGGATGTTGCCGGGTATGGAGGGCATTAGCTATGAGGAGAGGTTGAATAAACTCAATTTGTTCTCACTGGAACTGACAGATGTCTACAAAATTATGAGGGGCATAGACAGAGTGGATAGTCAGAGGATTTTTCCCAGGGTAGAGGGGTCAATTACTAGGGGGCATAGGTTTAAGATGCGAGGGGCAAGGTTTAGAGGAGATGTACGAGGCAAGTTTTTTACACGGAGGATAGTGGGTGCCTGGAACTCGCTGCCGGACGAGGTGGTGGAAGCAGGGACGATAGTGGTGTTTAAGGGGCATCTTGACAAATACAAGAATAGGATGGGAATAGAGGGATACGGACCCCGGAAGTGCAGAAGATTTTAGTTTAGACGGGCAGCATGCTCGGCACGGGCTTGGAGGGCAGAAGTGCCTGTTCCTGTGCTGTACTTTTCTTTGTTCTTGTTCTTTGAGGCCTTTTGGCCCTACGAGCCTGCTCCGCCATTCATCACGATCATGGTTGATCATCCAACGCAATAGCCTAATGCTGCATTCTCCCCATAGCCTTTGATCCCATTCTCCACAAGTGCTATATCTAGCCGCGTCTTGAATATATTCAATGTTTTAACATCAACTACTTCCTGTGGTAACGAATTCCACAGGCTCACCACTCTTTGTGTGAAGAAATTTATCTTTATATCTGTCTGAAATGGCTTACCCTGAGTCCTCAGACTGTGAACCTTGGTCCCATCATTGGTAACATCTTCCCTGTATCTACTCTGTCTAGTCCTGTTATAATTTTATAAGTCTCTATGAGATTCCCCCCTCATTCTTCTGAACTCCAGCGAGAACAATCCCAACCTAGTCAATCTCTCCTCATATGACAGTCCCGCCAGCCCTGGAATCAGTCTGCTAAACCTTTGCTGCACTCTCTTGAGAGCAAGAACATCCTTCCTCAGAGAAGGAGACCAAAACTGCACACAACACTCCAAATGTGGCCTCACCAAGGCCCTGTATAATTGCAGCAATACATCCCTGCTTCTATACTCAAAACCTCTCGCAATGAAGGCCGACATTCCATTAGCCTTCTTTACCGCCTGCTGCACCTGCATGCTTACCTTCAGCGACTGGTGCACAAGGACACCCAGGTCCCGCTGCACACTCCCCTCTCACAATTTGCAACCATGCAGGTAGTAATCTGCCTTCCTGTTTTTGCTTCCAAATGAATAACCTCACACTTATACAAATTATACTGCATCTGCCATTGATTTTCCCACTCGCCCAACCTGTCCAGATCAAGCTGTAGGCTCCCTGCATCTTTGTCACAGTTCACCCTCCCACCCAACTTGGTATCGTCTGCAAACTTTAAGATGTTACATTTTGTTCCCTCATCCAAATCATTAATATATATTGTGAATAGATGACGACCCAGCCCCTATCCCTGTGGTACCCCACTAGTTACTGCCTGCCAATTTGAAAAGGACCCATTAACCCCTACTCTTTGTTTCCTCTCTGCCAACCAGTTTTCTATCCACCTCAATACATTTCCCCCAATCCCATGCGCTTTAATTTTGCACAATAATCTCTTATGCGGGACTTTGTCAAACGCCTTCTCTGGGTGGATCTTCTAGATTAATTGCCATTGAGAAGGTCTAACTTTCAGCCCCAAAGTGTTCCCGGAGATCCAACTTCTTTTTCAGGGGGCTCAACTTCTTTCTTTCTTAAATAATGGGTCAGTGATGTTGTATGTTTTTCAATATGGCGCCCGGATATATTGGTGGATTATACACCATAAAGCCTGCTCAGTGACACAATTACGGCACAAAATCCCCAGTTGCATAATTAATGAGGTCAGGGCCAGAAGATATGGCATAGTTTCCCGCTCGCCTCTACACCAGGGAACACCCGTGTCCTGGTTACCGCGATGAGACATAGCCCCCAGATGGGAGAATTTCACTCCATGTTATTCATCTTGGAAAACTATTAAACAGAGCATACATGCATGTTGTAAAATTGGTCCACAACAAACAGGTGACTACCAGAACAGATATGGTTCAGGCAATGGAAAAGGCCACAACAGCATTATTAGAAGAGTAGAAGATACACATTGAAGTTTGACAGGCTGGAAGTCTCACTCCAGCTAGGTGTTTAGATATCTCTCCTCGCCATTCTCCTTCTACATGCTCACGTGGTCACACTCAGCAAGACAGCATAGTAATGCGCTTCACTGCCATTCAACCACCCATGTTTAACCCTAGCCTCTGCATAAGAAGCATTGTCCTTGTCTTTCTGGTTTTACGGTCTGTTGGATGACTTATTGCAATCAAACAGACTTCAGGATTCGCCTGACCCCAACCCTCCAATCTTTGCCTGAATCCTATTCTCCAGAACTAACCAAGCCCCGAGCCAAGCTGTTCCAGGACAGCTACAACAATGGTGTCTTCCCGATCTATCCGACAATGTGAAAACTTTCCCAGGGATGTCCTCTCCACAAAAAGGAGGACAAATCCTGCCCGGCCAATTACCGCTCCACCAGTCTATTCTCGATCATCAGCAAAGTGGTAGTGCTGTCAAGCACTCGTTCAACAAGGACCTGCTCAATGAAACTCAGTTTGGGTTCTGACTAGTCAGCTCCTGATTTCACTACCGCCTTGGCCCAAACAGGGATAAAAGACCTGAACTCCAGAGGACTTCAAGGCAGCATTTGATTGAGTGTGGTATCAGAGATCTCGAGAAAAACTGGAGTCAATAGGAATCAGGGGGAAAAGATTTCACTAGTTGGATTCATACCTAGAACAAGGAAGAGGGTTGTCATTGTAGGACAGAAATAGCAGTAGTGGCGGCACATTGGTATATAGTCAGGAGGGAGTTGCCCTGGTAGTCCTCAACATCAACTCTGGACCCATGTGGTCTCATGGCTTCAGGTCAAACAACGAATCCTCCTGCTGATTATCGTTAGGCACCACTTTCCAAAGCCACGACCATGACCATCTCAAAGGACAAGATTTACAGAAACACGGGAACACCACCACCTGGGGATTTCCCTCCAAGTCACTCACCTCTTTTTTTTCTTAATAAATTTAGAATACCCAATTAATTTTTTCCAATCAAGGAGCAATTTAGCGTGGCCAATCTACCTAGCCTGCACATCGTTGGGTTGTGAGGGTGAAACCCACGCAAACACGGGGAGAATATGCAAACGCTACATGGACAGTGACCCAAGGATGCGATGGAACCTGGGATATCGGTGCCATGAGGCAGCAGTGCTAACCACTGTGCCACCATGCTGCCCGTCACTCACCACCCTGACTTCACTGTAGCTGGGTCAAAATCCGGGAACTCCCGCCCAAAAAGCACAGTAGGTGTACTTACACCACATAAGCTACAGCAGTTCAAGATGGCAGCTCACCTACTCCTTCTCAAGGGAAATTAGAGATGGGCAATAAATGTTGGCCTTGCCAGCGAAGCCCGCATCCCGTAAAAGATGAATTTTAAAAAAGGTTAAGCACCTCAGTCCCAGGACATTTCCACGGAGTTCCTCAGTGTTGTGTCCTAGGCCCATCTTCAGCTGCTTCATCAATCACCTTCCCCCTATTATAAGATCAGATGTGGGGATGTTTGCTTACAATAGCACAATGTGCAGCACCATTTGTGATTCTTCAGATACTGAAACAGTCCATGTCCATTTGCAGCAAGACCTGGCCAATATTCAGGCTTGGGCTGATAAGTGGCAATTAACATTCACACCACACAGGTGCCAGGCAATGACCATCTCCTATAAGAGAAGATCTAACCATCACCCCTTGACATTCAATGGCATTACCATCACCGAATCCCCCACAATCAACATCCTGGGGGTCACTATTGATCAGAAACTGAACTGGGCTAGCCATATTAATACTGTGGCTACCAGGGCAGGTCAGAGGCTGGAAATGCAGTGGAAAGTGGCTCACCACTGACTACCCAAGCCTGTCCATAATCTACAGGGCACATGTCAGGGGTGTGATGGAATACTTGCCCCTTGCTTGGATGAGTGAAGTCCAACAACACTCAAGAAGCTCCATACCATCCAAGACAAAGCAGCTTCCTAGATTGGCACCCGATCGGCCACATTTGTTCCTTCACTGCCACTGGATCAAAATGCCTGAACTCCATTCCTAACAGCACGGTAGGTGCTTTTACACCATATGGGCTATAACGGTTGATGAAGGTGGCTCACCACCTCCTTCTGAAGGGCAATTAGGGATGGACAATAAATGTTAGCCTCGCCAGTGAGGCCTTCATCCCATGAATGGATTTTTTTTTTAAATCCTGCTCCCAAACTGTGTTGGCCAGCTCTTGTTTTCTGCCTGAAATAGGTGATGATGTGTTGGGTACTCTGGATCTGTGGAGACTGCGTTTACCTTAGCAGTAACATAGACAGGCTACCAACACTTGTAATAGTACAACACTATTTTATTAAGCTAGGAACTGTTGAACATACTTGCACTGTGGGTCGACACTATATTAGATTAACTGAAGACCTATACCTATCCTGACCAGTCTAAACTGTTAGCACATGGTGAATATCTGTGCTACAAGCTGCGAGCTCTGTCCTTCTCAGAGGCTGCATCCCGAAAGATTGGGAAAACTAGTGCCCTCTGGCTTTATAGTGAGCGTGTCCTAACTGGTGATTGGCTGCTGTGTTGTGTGTGTTGATTGGTCTTGCACTGTGTCAGTCAGTGTGTGTCTGCACCATTATATATAATGTTGTGTATATTATGACATCCCTCTTTTATAAACAAATGTGTGTTCATGGTAATAAATAGTGTGTGATGAGAATGTTCCTAAATACGTGTGGCATGTGGAAGCATATTTACAAGACTATGTACATAAACACTAAGCTATTTATATTGGAAGGTGTCTAGTGCAGATGGACAGTATGCAACAAAAAAGTAACTAGAGCAACATTACATACAAACCAGTGAGTCAATTAAACAAAGCAATGAAACAATTCAGAAAGTCCATGAATTCAGATAGTTCATAAATTTAGTCTCTGAGGTGGGCGACGAATTCTAGTTGACCGCCTCAAGGGTGGATCAAGAGCCGCCGGTTCTGGAACGGGCTGGACTGTGTCAGAGTCCGAGGGTGGCAGAGCGACAGGGAGATCTCCAAAGTCCATGATGGGGGTCATCGTGATGGCGAGGCAGGACCGGAATATCACATGGTGAGTGTGGAATGAGTCGCAGTACCCGCCAATTTCGGCGCAGAAGAGAGCCGTCCGGTAGACGTACCAGGAATGAACGGGGGGGCCACTTGTCTGAGCACCACAGCGGTTGCAGACCAGCCACCATTAGGAAGCTGGACACGGACGTTGTCATTGGGAACCAGAGCAGGGAGATCAGTGGCACAGGAGTATTTGGCCGATTTGTGCTGGGCCTGAGTCAGCCGCATCCGGAGAAGGACCGGAACATGGTCCAGGTCCGGGACATGGATGGACGGCACCCTCGTCCGCAGCGTGTGCTTCATGAGTAGTTGAGCCGGTGACAGGCCGGTGGACAAGGGGGCGGAGCGCTAGGCAAGTAAGGCAAGGTAAAAATCAGACCCAGCATTGGCCGCCTTGCACAGGAGCCGTTTTACGATGTGCACTCCCTTCTCTGCTTTACCATTGGATTGGGGGGTAAAGGGGACTGGACATGACATGTGTGAAATTGTACCGGCTGGCAAAGTTGGACTACTCCTGACTGGCGAAACAGGGGCCATTGTCGGACATGACCGTGAGCGGGATGCTGTGTCAAGCGAAGGTTTCCTTACACGCACGAATGGCTGCAACTGAGGTGAGGTTGTGCAACCTTACCACCTCCGGATAGTTTGAGAAATTGTCCACAATGAGGACATAGTCCCGGCCAAGCGCATGAAACAGGTTGATGCCCACCTTGGTCCAGGGAGACGTGACCAACTCATGGGGCTGCAAGGTTTCCCTTAGTTGCGCAGGCTGGAATCGCTGATATGTTGGGCAGTTGAACACGGCATTAGCTATGTCCTCGTTAATCCCAGGCCAGTACACTGCCTCACCGGCCCGTCGGCGGCACTTCTCCACTCCCAGGTGGCCCTCATGGAGCTGCTCGAGGACACGGTTCCACATGCTATGCGGGATGACAATATGGTCCAACTTGAGAAGAATCCCATCTTCTACCGCCAGGTTATCTTTAACATTATAGAATTCAGGGCATTGGCCCTTGAGCCACCCGTCTGTTAGGTGGCGCATGCCACGCTGGAGCAGGGGCTCGTCAGCCTTCTCTCGACGTAATTTTATCATAGAATTTACAGTGCAGAAGGAAACCATTCGGCCCACCGAGTCTGCACCGGCTCTTGGAAAGAGCACCCTACCCAAGGTCAACACCTCCACCCTACCCCCCTAACCCAGTAACCCCACCCAACACTAAGGGCACTTTTGGACACTAAGGGCAATTTATCATGGCCAATCCACCTAACCTGCACATCTTTGGACTGTGGGAGGAAACCGGAGCACCCGGAGGAAACCCACGCACACACGGGGAGGATGTGCAGACTCCGCACAGACAGTGACCGAAGCCGGAATCGAACCGGGGACCCTGGAGCTGTGAAGCAATTGTGCTATCCACAATGCAGCCACAGGCGTGGCATTTGGTTTCAACAAGATCTTATATGTGTATGGGAGTGTGCCCATGCCCTCGAATACACTGTGGTATCGGTTAATAATGGCGTCCAGCTGCATCCTAAAGTCAGTGTCCTGAGATGCAGATGCGTCAGCAGGTGACAGGGAGTGAACCCTTTGGACAAGGTTCAGAGGTTTGCATGCTTGCTCACCAAGCAGGGAGGCTTTGGAGGATCCCACTATTTCAAATGGCAGGTTAGCTTTTAGTGACCGGTGCGCCACTTCAAGCTGGCACGAACCACTGGCAGCAATGGCATTACCATTACAGTGCAATAGCTGGCATGCTGATGGCAGGATGGTAGGCTGGACACGGAGGCTAACGAGGTCAGACCGCGCAATGAGATTGGTTGAAGCGCCGGTGTCCAGGTGGAATCGGATTCGGGATTGGTTGACCGTGAGGGTGGCACACCACTCGTCGTCCGGATCAATGCTGAATATCGGGAGAGGCTGGACTTTTGTCTTTGGGGGCATCTTGTGTTTGGTAATGATACCGACCTGAAATGGTGCTTTAGGGTCCTCGGTGCCAAGGTCAGGCATCAGGTCAGAATCGGATTCGGTGACCGTGGGTTGGATGGCGCGGACCTCCCTGCATAGCTGGTTGGAGCGACGAGACGTAGTAGGTTGCACAGACCTGCATAAAGCAGCATAGTGGCCAAGCTTGCCACATTGTGGGCAGTGTCGGGACTTTGCAGGACATTGCCGCTTTAAGTGGGCAGAGCCACAGTTGCCGCACGTCGTGACGTCAGAACGCTCGGGGCGCCACCGCGCATGCGCGGTGCGGTCGTACGTGGTGTGCACCTGTGCAGTGCGATCTTCGGTTTTGACGTCCCCTCGTTCAGTGCACGCATGCGCGGGAGGCCGTGAAAGCGCGCGAAATGGCCGCCCTCATCCAGGCTGAGGAACTGGAGTTGCTTGATTGCTTGAACCCGTTCTGCCTCGTGGAGACCTTGCCGCGCCGTTTCAGCCGCTTGGATGTGCGAGTATTGGTTAGTGGCGTGTTCATGCAGGACGCAGGTCTAGATGGCTATCGCAAGGATGAGCTGTTTAACCTTGAGGAGCTGCTGGCGTAGGGGGTCCGACTGAACACCGAAAACGATCTGGTCACGTATCATGGAGTCGGAGGTGGATCCGTAATAACAGGACTGCGCAAGGATGTGAAGGCGGGTGAGAAAAGATTGAGCGGGAAAACTAGTGCCCTCTGGCTTTGTAGTGAGCGTGCCCTAACTGGTGATTGGCTGCTGTGTTGTGTGTGTTGATTGGTCTTGCACTGTGTCAGTCAGTGTGTGTCTGCACCATTATATACTGATGTGAATATTATGACAGGTGACTGTCTGACTGACAACCTTGAAATGAAGCCACTAAGATTCGCCAGACCTCTGACAAAGATTGTTCCCCAAAATTGCCATCTGCTTCTAATGGCTTCCTAACCAGAGTTAAAATGAAGTACTTGTGTACCCATGTACCAGGATCTGCTGTATCCCAATTGTCCCTGGAGCAGCAATATTTCCAAGAAAATGAAAGGATATCTCGCTTTAAGAGTTGTATTTACTCTTCGTGCGGACACTGTACCCATGGGAAGTGCCAGCCTCCATTTGGCGGGATGTGCACCACTGTGAAAAATATTTGGACAGCCCACTAATGAAATGTAAATTAGGCCCAACCACCATGAAGTGTTTTCTCATGCAGGGTGGTGAATACGTCCAACAGATTTCCAGTAGAGAGCTTTGATGAACTAATTTGCTTTAAGAATAAAAAAAAGCAGAGTTGAAAGGGATTTGTGTGCTTTGAATCGGTCAATAATATGCAAATCCCTGCCTTTCTGTGACCTGGGAGATGAGTAGAAGGCTTTTGGATTGGATTGAGTGTTGAGGATATATGGATGTTCTGGAATTCTATTTGATTGCCTTTGGGAATTGAGGGAGTTTTACTGAACTTCCTTTCAGAAGATTAAATGGTGAGGTAGACTCCACAATAAGATAAACTGCTCATGGACTGCAGTAGGAGCAAGCTTGATGAGATAAGTGTCCAATTCTTGTTAATTCATTTTCATATGTGTAACTTACTTCCCTGCTGTTTGAGAGAATGAGGCTCCCTGCTTGCTTGCTTTAGTTACCATTTCCTGTTCCCATGCTGTGGCTGGCATCAAAACATACAGAAACCAGCATTTTCTAATTGCTTATCGCGGTCTGTAGTCTTCATTCATTCCCTCAGGACAACCAGATATTTCATTATGATTTTGACATTGTGCAACTTCAGGCATTTGTTTGTTTGAATATAAATTTAACAAATCATTTTTTATTTTATATATGAGTATCAGGAGCTGAAACTGTACTTTTTCAGGTTTTCAGACAGCGAACATGTTGCGAACCTGGATCCATAGATGGATCTTTAACATTCAATCTTGTTTTTAGAAGACCTTCAAAAGTTGCAATTAATCTGATTAATGGAAGCCTTTGGTTTGCTTAATTACACACTGACAGTTCAGTCAGACATCCTGTTTACTTTGCATGACTGAGTCGTTCCTAAAAATGTATCTCCAACATTGAACCAACCACTTTATTTAACAACTACCTCAATAGATCTCGTCACGATAAATGAGAGCCCAACAAGCTGTTGTTCTTTGGGAACATGAGCCTTTGCACCTTGTAAAGTAGTTTCATTGGTACGCACCATTGTTAGAACTGTCAGCAAATTTTTGAGGCCGATCACATGACTACCATTTGTACTCCTGCAGAAGAGTACTGCCCTAAAACAGTTTCTGCTTAGAGTTGACCATGGAAAGATAATTCGCAAAGGGTCAGCCCACTACTGGCCCAAGCAATTTTATTCTGAAATATTCACCAACACAGTTAAGATTTCATTTTCATCTCACTCATCAGTAACCATTAAATAATAACCATGACTAGATTTCTTGAGTAATTAAGGCTCATAATGGAAATCAGGGGGGGGGGGGGGGGGTGATTGGGATTGTCACCAGTGGAGGTACAGTCACTTACTTTTAAATTTTTATTAACTGAAGGAGTACAGTGAGTTAACGAGGCAAATTCTCAAATTACTGGAAAATTGGTGCTGCAGATTGGCTGCCCCTAATGCAAACCACCCAATTTTCATTTCTATTTAAATCAATGGATGATGTGCGGGGGTGAGGGGGGCCCACAGGTCAGTTTGATGCCTTGTCAGCAAGTTGAAAATGTACCTCAGTGGTCTCCATGGTGTTGTGCAGTCATACAGTGCGAACTTATAACTCAATCTCCCTAGAAACTGAGTTGCTGATGATAGATCGGTCTGCCGTAGAGGCCACGCTCTTCCAGAGAGCTTATTTGTGAATGTCTTCATCAACAGTGCAAACACAAAAAGAACACCATTTGCACCTTGAATGCATTTTATTCTCAGGTTCCCCCATAGGATAATCAACCTTCCCATTTTAGAATTGATTACCTATGAGTCTAAAATATTACATTTTGGTTGTTGTTATGTCGCTGTTCAGGAGCACTGAAATTCCTATGTTGATTCAAGAACACACTGGAGTTTCTGGGTTCAAAGTAATAGTTGCAGCATTGATTATTTTTTGCAATAATTCCAAGGAAGAGATAGGTTCCTATCAATGACTCTTTATGGTATTTTGACTTCCTCCCCTATGTTGAAAGAACGGACATGTTGCAGAAACCCTTTTTCTTGCATTCTGTAGGACAAATGCCAGAATGTCAAATTTCAAACGATCACAATAATTTATACCACATCATCCCATTGTTTGAAATTTTGCATTCTTGCATTTGTCCCAATGAGTATATAAAAGAAAGGGTTCTCTTTTCAGCAATATTCAAGTTTTATTCTGCCAAGCAATTGTTTATTCTCTATGTGTTCCATTGAGGAAGGCTCCTCCTTTCCCTGCACTGCAGGCTGATGTGACCATTTTGTAATACAGCCTGAAAAACAGAGAAACGGTGGAATTTTCCCATTTTGAGACTAAGTGCAGAGCTGGGAGACTTTGGCAGCGCCTGTCTCACTGACCAGAATGGTAGGATCTCACGACAGATTCTGTGCTTGGAATCTCATTAATTATGCATAGGTGAGTTCCCCTCCGACTCTGCTAGCAAATGATTCGTCCGCCCGCCCTCAGCTGATGGGTTCAAACCTCCTGGCACCATCATTAAATTCAGTCCAGCAAACTCATCTCACTCTCTCCAGCTCACCTGTCTTCCCCAGACTGTGCAGGATTCCACCCACTCCGAGGGAAAAGACTAGCAGACCCAAGAAGAAGTCTGTACCTTGATTCAACCACCTTCCTGCCGAGTCCAACACCTGTGAGACGCCCATACCCCACTTCGACCTCTACCCACCGTCTCTGGAGTCTTCATCCAGCCCCTTCCAGTAAATGATGTGGTATCCCTTTGATCCCTGCTTTTGTGAACTTTTTATGTGGGCTTGTTGGCGTACAGCTTCCCTCCTTTCCCTCTTCCCTCGTCCTTTCCTTGTTTGTCTTCTTCACCCACCACCTTGCCTCCCCCCCTACTTGCCATGATGAGCCCTTGCCGCCCCCCCCCCCCCCCCCCCACTACTTGCATCGATCTCCTTCCATATTGCCCCCCCCACACTTGTCTCTGTCAACCCCAACTCCCCTGGAGCTCACCTTGCATTCCATCCCTGGTTGAACTGTGTTCCCTTGTTGCAGTGGTTGCATGATTACCATGGTGCAGTGCTGTCCAGGTGTGTGGCACCAGGAGAGAAGGTGACCCCTGTACTCCCTCACCCAAGGCACTCTACTGAACAGAGATGGTGACACGTGAGGGTACATGGAGGGTCCAGCGGCACGGTGCTGTCCATGAAGGCCAGCTCACATGGAGATAAAGGTCAGGACCTGTACTGCCCTGGCAGAGTGGTAAACAGTACATCACGAGCAGCACAGCACTATGGCAGTGCCACATTCAACTCAGAGTCTCTGACAAACTGAGGACCGCCTTGCACGCGCCACTCTTTAGCAATTGGGTTTGACACCAATGTGATTTCCCGCTGAAGTGATGCAAGAGTGGAATGCCTGATGTGTTACCAGCTGTCAGCTGTTTTGATGAGTGCTCACGAGATGCAAATGAATGCAAATGACCTTCATGCCACCTGCCAGCGGGATTGCCAACCAGCCATTAACCCGCCATTGGGAAAATTGCAAGACGATTTTATACTGGCGGGTTTTCGACGTTTTGGCTCTCACCAGATTCTCCACGCCTGCCCACCTACAAACCCGCCTTGGGCGTGTTGGGAGATTCCACCGAAAGACTTGCATTTATACTGCACACAGACATCTCGAAGTGCTCCACAGACAAAAAGTATAGTCATTGTTGTAATGTAGGACACGTGGTAACAAGCCCCTACAAACAGCAATGTGGTCATAACAAAGTCTTGTAATGCTCAGAAAACAAATATTGGCCAGGACAAAGGGATATTTTCCTTGCTCTTCTTGAAAATATCGCCACGGGACCTTTTGCATCCAACCACATGGGCAGCCGAGACCTTGGTTTGTTTCTTTCAAAAGACAGAAGTGCAGCTCTCCCTCAGTGCAGCATTGGATTGTCAACCTTAATTTTTGTGCGGAAACTCTGGAGAGGGACTTGAACCTAGAACCTTGTGGTTCAGAGGCAAGCTTAATTGTTACCAACTGACAGCCAATTGCACCTGATTTATAGCACTCAAGTCCAAGTTTCCAACAGGGAGTAGAAGGTGGTGAAGGAGTCTTTTTGTTTGTGCTAAGGGATCCTGCACTACATTTAATGCCCTGTCATGAAGCAGAACTAACAATCTATTCATCTCCACATTCCTACCTTTCAGAAGCAATCGCTTTTTCACCAAAGATTTCAGTTGAATTCAGGACAGCCAGTTACTTATTGTACCATGTTCACTCATTACGGTGTGGGAAGAAGCAAAAAGAAATCTGATAAGAATCTATGTTTCATTAAATGCTGTTGAAAATTTTGACTATAAAAGGAAAGCTAGGTTGTTAAGTGTTGCTTGACTATTTGAACTATGTGCAAACATAATCCGTG
The DNA here is from genome assembly GCF_902713615.1 of Scyliorhinus canicula. Classification (NCBI taxonomy): domain Eukaryota; kingdom Metazoa; phylum Chordata; class Chondrichthyes; order Carcharhiniformes; family Scyliorhinidae; genus Scyliorhinus; species Scyliorhinus canicula. Next base: position 213,882,035 of record NC_052149.1, on the reverse strand, counting down.
TTTAAACTTAGAAGCTATCACTCCATTATCCAGTCCAAAAATGTGGTCAACAGTTTCTCAAAAAAGGAAATCTAACCATCTGTACAACTTTATGTAAAAAAAAAGCCAGGAGGAAGAATGGTTAACTCTAACATCTTCCTCTTAACATATTTTGTCATCTTAAGTAGTTTCGTTAAGTAAAGGATTGAAATAATGCTGAACGTCCCCCAGAATGAAAGATTGGGGGATGAATATAAGTGATCATTCTGTGAAGTTAACAATTGGAGTTGCTCTAAGTCAGTGCTTGGCGAGTAAGGACGCCTTGCCACAGTACAGAGAAAACTAGAGGAGAGGGTGAAGTCTAACCAATCCCTCATACCTCCGAGAGCCTAGTTACTAAGTCAGCTGAGAACAGGCTGACCTTCACCTGTCATCACGACAGCAGAAAGATGTCAAGGCAAGACAGTCTGAAATTGGAGGATAATTGAGTTAATAACTATGTTCGATCAATGTTTATGGGTTTTTTTTTTCTGTCTGGCACATGACACTGTTGCTCACTGTTATATAACTGAACGTTACGGCCTGGGTTCTCCATTCCGGTGACTAGGTGCTGCCACCGGTGGAGGAGCACGATAAATAAATGCGCACTACCGCTAAGAGCGCCGGTGAAGAGCAATTCATGTCATGCAAATGGGCCAGCATGCATCCCATGGGCAGCCCGCCCGAGTCCTGCCCCCATAGGTGTCTGATTCACTAGGATTGGGGTTCGCATTCAGCGCATGACAAGCTGGAGCAGTGTTCAAGCCAAGAAAATGGCTGCTAAAGTCCTGCACCGAGGTACCTGGAAGATGACGTTGACCTGATGTAAGGGTTCCTCCTACTTTATTTCCTTTATTTCCCATTTCTTTTATTTTGGCGTCATCGTTTTTGATCCATGGATGATTAATGGACATGTATCTTTCAGTCAAGCAGCAGAGAGGAGTGAAGAATTCAGAAGTTGCAGGAGAGAACACTCTGTTGGCCTGTTTGAACAGGAGGCCTCAGTCCTTTCTGCACCAGAGAGCGAGATGGGATAGGACTCGAGTTGATTGATTGGCTGGTGGCCAATGAATTGGCCAAAAGGCCGTACTCCGCTCAGTAACAGGTGGTGATTATATCCTATCCCAGTGGAATGATTTTCAGAGTTCCAAAGAGCTCGGTTTGACTCCTGGAAGCACAGGTACAGGACCTACTCTCGCTCCCCAGTATATTCTCCAGAAAGACTGAGTGCCGTATTTCTGAAGCTGCAGAGAACCTGAATGTAAAAATCTACAGGGAAACCATTACAGGTTGCAAACAAAGACAAAAACTTGCTCTCTCTCTCCAGAAAGGCTGTGAGTGCTGCTGTGTTTCTGAAACTACCAAGGCCTAAATGAATCTACAGTGAAAAAAAACTCAAACTGATAGCAAAGTTTGAAGAGGAGGAAAATGCTCGAAATCGCCATCTGAAACAACGACTCTTTTTTCTGATTTACTTAAGATTTTCACCCTTCTCCTCCCCTCTGTGTTTGTCTGTCTTGTGTGTGTGTGTGTGTGTGTAGAGGCTGGGGTCTATTTAAAGTGGGGAATTAGGAATTAGATGATAGTCAACTAGTTGTATTTGCTGAATATTTCATTACAGTTCTTGTTATTGATATAAAGTAATTAGGATTACATTTACAAACCTAGTAACTGTAATTATTGGGCAGCCAAGGGCTAAAGACTTTGGGTATTTTTCGAAGAATTATTGGTTAATTCACTTGTATGTGACTGTGGGTCACGTGGGGCTGGATTTGACTGCGTACTAGCACAGGATGTTGTATGACTAATGCTGGCCGACATTGAGGAGAGGAGGGACATCCTCTTCCCCAGGGTGGAATGGATACTCAAGCCTGTGTTCATAAATGAGGCCTGGGGTGAGGTGCCAGAGGTTGAGGGTGCTGTCAGCCTCATCAATAAGGTCAGCATGCAATGTTGTCAGAATATTCCGGGTCACTGTCTGTGTGGAGTTTGCACATTATCTCTGTGTCTGTTTGGGTCTCACCCCACAAACCCAAAGATGTGCAGGGCAGGTAGATTGGCCACGCTAAATTGCCCCTTAATTGGAAAAAAAAAATTGGGTACTCTAAATTTATTTTAAAAGAAGATGAACAAACTCTTTTGAGCAGCATGAGTGAGTAACCACCTCTGTGCCTCTGATACCTCGCCCATCCCTCACTCCTCACATCTACCCCCAATCTGCAAGAAGCCACCCCACCTGCCTGCATCTCTCTTACAATCTACCCTCATGCCCTCTTTGGGTAGGAGTCTTGCATACACATGCCACCAGCAACAACCCCTTCCCATAGCATCTTGACCATGTCCTTTATGTGTCCCCAAGGATAAAGCAGACCATAATCACTGGGCATGCCAGAATACGGGAGGAGATATTCCAGGTATTTGGGTCCATACCCTCTCTGAGGAAGGGGCCCTGGAACGCGTGGGGGAGGCCGAGAAGCGGGGAGTGGCAGGAATGGAGTTTGGAATGTGCCAAACAAGTGAGAGTCTAATACAACACAGATGTCCCTATAGCAAGTGAGTCACCCCTCTCCCACAGGCCTGTCCTTTGCAATATCTCAGCCCTTGACTTTTGTTTTGCAGGATCCTCAGCAGACAAGGCTGGGGTATTTGTACGCTGCCCCCCCCCCCCCCCCCATCCAGACACTTAGAACACCTACTGCCCACTTTAGCTGTCCCACCATCTACCCACACAACACAGACAAACCCAGAAGAGTGGAAAAGGATAAAAAATAATCAGAATAAAGGTTAAAATATAAGAGTCTTTGTTTCCGATGGTGGATCTTTAGCACACTTTCTTCACAGCAAGCTTGCTAATTACAGTCTCTGGTTTGCAGCCGTTAATGGTCTACTTTGTAGATTAATTAATTAAAAAAAAATTTTGTTTTTAATTTAGAGTACCCAATTATTTTTTCCAATTAAGGGGCAATTTAGCATGGCCAATCCACCTAACCTACACATCTTTTGGGTTGTGAGGGAGAAACCCACGCAGACATGGGGAGAATGTGCAAACTCCACACGGACGGTGACTCAGGGCCGGGATTCGAACCCGGGTCCTCAGTGCCGGAAGCAGCAATGCTACCCACTGTGCTACCGTGCTGCCCCTATAGATTAATTCATTCAGGGTCCCTGTAGTTCAGCCACTGGAGGCTGCCGCTGTGCGCATGCGCGTCCTCTGACCCTGAAGTGCGGGGGGCCATATCGGCAGCTGGAGCTGCGAGCTCCACGACAGCTGCCTGCTGGTCCCCTGCAGGACTGTGAATCTGTGGCCTTTTGATGCCAGTTTTCCTGGCGTAAAAAAACACAGTTTTCACGACGGCGTGGGGACATAGTCCCAAAAACGGAGAAACCAGCCCACTACCTATTCTCATTGAGTGAGAAGTTTGCCATATGAGAAATGCAGATAATTTCACCTTTAATTCATGATCCTTACATGTAGGAAAGTACCCCTGTGTCCTTTGGAAGTTCCCTTGAAATCATGGCCTGCAGAAGGTAACTTCAATCACTGTCCAGAACTGAGGCCAAGTCTGACATAATTGCCTCCTACTGTCACACATTTATGTCAATAAGCAGGACAAGACTTATGCTGTTGAAATCATTGCTGACAAAGCTCAGTGGAATTACCAAAATGTCTCGCAATTAACCTTTTGTTTAGCATGCCATCAAAGTAGGGCAGATAAGAAACTAATTCAATTTTCATTTAAACTCATTTCTTACATTTGAATTGCTACACTTGGATTTCATCGTGTGTACGTGCACCATTCAGGGAGGAACATTCAAGGACAGCAGCAAAGGCATTATTTTTGTTATAATCTGGACCCTGTTTAATAATAATAAGAAGAATCTTTATTGTCACACGTAGACTTACATTAACACTGCAATGAAGTTATTGTGAAAATCCCCTAGTCGCCACATTCTGACACCTGTTTGGGTACACTGAGGGAGAATGCAGAATATCTAACTCACCTGGCAAGCCCATCTCCCAGGACGTGTGGGAGGAAACCGGAGCACCCGGAGGAAACCCACGCAGACACAGGGAGAACGTGCAGACTTCGCACAGACACTGACCCAAACCGGAAATCGAACCCGGGACCCTGGCTCTGGGAACAACAGTGCTAACCACTGTGCTACCATGCCATCCGTCCACTCAGCCTAACATTTCAATCTCAGTTCCACTCCAATATTGGCCGTGTCCCTAATCTCAACATCATTGTCCAGCCATTCGAATATTTTAATTGGACTTCAAAGACCCTCTGCCTCTAAATGAGAAAGACTGGCACAAAATAAAGCTTTGGCATCTTATTCCTCATAGACTTCCAAATCAATCAATCAGTACTACAGTTTTCAGAGTATCTGTCACACTCCAAGCATCACACCAACAAGCTTCATTTGAACAATCCTGGATATAGGAAAACAGGAAGCCAGAGTGATTTCCTGCTGCTTGGTTCTGACCCTGAGCTAACCTGACAATTTTGCTTAGATAAAAAGAAGAGGAGCCATGCAGCTGCCAACCTCGAGAAATTTCGAGCAAAAATACGATTAGCCTCAAATTGACCTTAAGACCACCCAAGTTCCCACCAGGGAGTACATGAACTGTGATCTTAAAGAGGGTGACCAGGTCAGTGAATACCAATGCAACCATGCTCCTACCATGAGTATTATCCCAAGCTAATACACGGGGCACTTTTAACTGGGTGAAAACTGCAACCAACCTGCTCTTTTCAAAATAATACTTTTGTTCAAATCAGGGCATATGTAACAAGAAACAATAACAAAACAATAACAAAATACAATCCCCCTTATTTGACACTTTTTCCCTTTTACTCCTCAAAACCCCCTCCATCCCTTTCCCTTTCCCCCTACCCCACCCACCCTCCCTCTACTCGCGGCAACAAACAAATCCATAAAGAGAGAAAAGAGCAGCCTCCATCTTGTCCAGCACCCCCCATCCGAGCCCCGAAGTGCAAACTTCGGGCAGAATTCTCCGCTCCCCACGTGGTGTGGGAGAATCGTGGTAAGGCCTCCCGACATTTTTTACGCCCCCTGGCGCCCCCAGCGATTCTCTCCCCCCCTCGGGCTCGGAAAAATCGCCACTCACCGTTTTTTACGGCGAATGGCGATTCTCAGAGCCCGAGGGGCCGAGCGGCCGGCCCTTCACGCCCGTTTCACCACGGCAGCAACCACACCTGGTCGCTGCATTCGTGAAACGGGCGCCAGATGCGTTTGGAACCGGCAACCCGCGCATGCGCGGATGACATCAGAAAAGCACCGTTTCCGCTTCATTTCCGGCGCGACGAAGTCGTGGCCGGGAACGACGGGGGCCCGCTCCTAGCCCCCCGGGTGGGGGGTGAATTAGGTGCGGGGAGCGGGCCCCAAGGCCGTCGTGAACCTCGGCCGATTTCACGACGGCCATTCCGATTTTTATCGGGAGCGGAGAATACCGCCCTTCATCTTCTCCAGTTTAAGGAATTCCACAACATCCCCCAACCATGACAACACCTTTGGTGACCTTTCCAACTTCTGACTCTTACCACAAGCTGAATAATTTAGTCCCCTGAGCAGGCGAGGAGGAATTCCACTGAAAGTGTTCCCCCTCTTTAAATATACACTCCAGCATCATCATTGTACAGCTCCGTTGATGATAACCTTGCCTCTGAGTCACAAAGGTCTGGGTTCAAGTCACGCTGCAGAACCTGAGCACAACATCCAAGGCAGACATCCCGTGTAGTACTGAGGGAGTGCTGTACTGTCAGAGCTGCCATCCTTTAGATGGGACATTAAACGAAAACCCTATCTGCTGTCTGAGGTAGGTGTAAAAAACCTCATGAGAAGAGCAGGGGTGTCATCCCCGGTGTCTTGGCCGATGTTAATCTCCCAATCAGCATCACTGACAACAGATTGATGTTTGTGCAAACGTGCTGTGCATAGATTGACTGCCGTGTCTCCAGGTGTCGACACTTCAAAAGTGTTTTTTTTAACTATGAAGCGCTTTGGGACATGCAGTGGTCACGAAATACGGTATGTAAGTGCGAATCTTTCTGAAGCCCGACTGATATTTTAAGCACAGGCCTGAGCAGGAAAGCAGTTGCGGCTGTTACCCAAGGTCAGTCTAACACTCATTGCTGTTTGTGGGCCTTCCTATGTGCTGTTGCAATTTTCTATTTTATAAGGGACTATATTTCAAAATTGCTTGAAAAAGGGGGCCCTCAGCGGCCCCATAGTGGGCCCTTTACACTCTCCTTTCCTGGGCATGCCCCCCCCCCCTCAGGTCCTGACCCTTGGCCATGCCACCCTGGCCTTGGGCATCCTAATACCCTGTGGCAGTGCTCCTGCCAGCTTTGCAGTACCATCTGGGCACATTGGCAATGCCAAGGTGCCAGCATGGCAGTGCCATGGTGCCTGTGTTCAAAAGGGAAGGCCGGAGCCCTTCTACCCTGTTCCTGACCGCCCAGTGGCCTCTACTGGCCTGAGAGACCCCTCGGGTGCCGTTCTGCCTGGTTTGTGTGGAGCAGTCCTGAATACCACCCAGCTGTGGTCTCCCTGAGGAGGCCGGTAGATGCTGGTAGTCTGAGAGATCCCAGGCCAGTACGACTAAACAGGCTTTAAACCTAGTTCATGGTGCGAGTCTTGGTCCCGCCTATTGTGGGCGTGATCCTGATTGTGAAGCCACGCGGGTAGATCTCACGAGGCATACCGGCTGTTGGGAAGCCCGTGCGGGGCCTCTGCACGGTAGCATGGTGGTTAGCATAAATGCTTCACAGCTCCAGGGTCCCAGGTTCGATTCCCGGCTGGGTCACTGTCTGTGTGGAGTCTGCACGTCCTCCCCGTGTGTGCGTGGGTTTCCTCCGGGTGCTCCGGTTTCCTCCCACAGTCCAAAGATGTGCGGGTTAGGCAGATTGGCCATGCTAAATTGCCCGTAGTGTCCTTAAAAGTAAGGTTAAGGGGGTGGTTGTTGGGTTACGGGTATAGGGTGGATACGTGGGTTTGAGTAGGGTGATCATTGCTTGGCACAACATCAAGGGTCGAAGGGCCTGTTCTGTGCTGTACTATTCTATGTTCTATGCCGTGCCAAGTAGATGCCGGAATCCCATCTGCCATGTTTTTGCCCATTCATTAAGCCGGTCCAAAACCCCTGAAAGCTTTTTTGGCATCCTCCTGACAAATCCAGTTCCCACCAAGTTTTGTGTCATTCACAAGCTTGGAAACAGTACATTTGGCCCCCACATCCAAATGATTAGATTGTGCACGGCTGGGACCCAGGCACTGCTCCTTGCCGTACCTGACTAGTCACAACTACCTGCCAATCTGAGAATTACCCATTTATTTGTACTTTCTGCTTTCTCTCCGTTAACCAATCCTCAATCCATGTCAAAATATTACCTTGCGCTCTAATATTGTTCACTAACCTCTTGTGTGGGACCATATCAAAAGCCATCTGAAGCTCCAAGTACACCATATCCCCTGGTTCTCCCTTATCTTTTCTGCCAGTACCATCCTCAAAATCCTCCAAGTTTGTCAAACCTGATTTCCCTTTTATTGAATATGATAATAATAATAATCTTTATTGTCACTAGTAGGCTTATATTAACATTGCAATGAAGTTACTATGAAAGCCCCTCGTCGCCACATTCCGGCCCCTGTTTGGGTACACAGAGGGAGAATTCAGAATGTCCAATTCACCTAACCTGCACGTCTTTCGGGACTTGTGGGAGAAAACCGGAGCACCCGGAGGAAACCCATGCAGACACGGGGAGAATGTGCAGACTCCGCACATGCAGCAACCCAAGCCAGGAATCGAACCTAGGACCCTGGAGCTGTGAAGCAACTGTGCTAACCACTGTGCTACCGTGCTGACTCTGCCCAGTCAGATCATTGTTTTCTAAGTGTCCAGTTATCACAACCTTTATAATAGATTCGAGTGTTTTCCCTACGACTGATGCCAGGCAACAGAACTATAGTTCTCCATTATCCCTCTCCCTCCTTTTTAAATAGTGGGAGTTCCATTTGCAATCTTCCAATCTGCAGACATCTTTCCAGAAAGGTGATCAGAATGCGTCCGTTACATTTATAATCATTGGATCTCAGGGATTTTCAATCCTGTTAATTCCTCCAGTACCAGCTTTTTTTACTAATGCTATTTTATTTCAGAACAGATAGGATGGCAGTGTGTTAGCCTGGTTCAATAGCGCTGAATTTAAAAATTCAAACACTTGCTGGTGGTCTTCCTGCCATATCCCTGTACATCAGATCTCGAAACAGAGCTGCTTACTCAGCAATATTAAACAGCCCCAGGCACCAGTGTAGGTCTCCCCAGTCCCGAAGAGTTGGCACGGCTCTGGCATTCTCTGTTTCATCTGGCGGTATTCCTGTGGTAGGATATATGGACCCAAAGAAGTGAACGGGCCCAACATTGACCTGGCACCATTTTGCTATTAGACACAAGGCCCTCACGACAAGCTGCCAGCATCAGCAAATACAAATTTCAGATGTGTCCTGCCTTGGTCCGTTCCATCACACTAATTTCATCAGCTCTACAGGTACAGCCCAGGAAACCTTCCGTTATTCTGTCCATGTACGTATTGTTGGAATTATCTTGGCTGAAGCACATTGCACATAGCAACAGTCCGAAACAGTAGCTTCTGATTGGCATTCTAAATGTTGTGAGCAGCTGAGACTCTTTGGCTAAGTGGTCAAACCTAAATCCCTGCCTGGTGTCAAGCTTTGAAAAATGCTTATCGCCAGTGAGCTCGGTGTTCAGCTCCGCATCGATCAGGATTTTGTACGGATATCGATTGAGAGTTAAGGTCAACTATTGCTGGTCCAAGAAAATTCTGAGATGGTCATCGTTTAGCAGCATGCAGGTCATGGAGCTCCATTCAGTATGCTAGTACATTCAGTGGATGATTCCATTGTGCACCATTTCATTAAGCTTCAACTTGAGTGTCTCTTGACGATGCATGCTATACTCCCCTGGTGGATGAATATTCAGAACTGCATCATCCCTTACATGCAACATGGTCTACTTCCCTTAAAGTCACCAATCAAGTTAAATGTGTCCAGATAGACCAATTGCTGCCTCTATCTGGCACAGTTGCTTCACAGCTCCAAGGTCCCAGGTTCGATTCCCGGCTTGGGTCACTGTCTGTGCGGAGTCTGCACGTTCTCCCCGTGTGTGCGTGGGTCTCCTCCGGGTGCTCCAGTTTCCTCCCACAGTCCAAACATGTGTGGGTTAGATGGATTGGCCATGCTAAATTTCCCTTAGTGTCCTAAAAGGTTCAGTGGGGTTACTGGGTTCCGGGGATAGGGTGGAAATGTGGGCTTGGGTAGGGTGCTCTTTCCAAGGGCCGGTGCAGACTCTATCGGCCGAATGACTTCCTTCAGCACTGTAAATTCTACGATTCTATGATTCTATGCTGGAAGTCCTGCTGTAACTAGTCCAGCTGTGTTGATAATATAAAACAGTTGTGATACCCATTCTGACCTCTATTAGCTGCACAGCAAGTTTATTATTCCAAGGCACTTGATTCATGAACCATTTTAGGTCGCCATCCTAGCTGGGCCTTCTGCGCTGTTAACCACTTGAGATATATTCAGATATCGGGAGGAAATCATCTGGCACTTGATTATCCTTAGTGTTCAGAATTTTTGCAGTGCTGTCACACTTTTGTATGTGGTGACCCTCAAAAAACCTCAAATGCTGCCACCATGTTGTATTATTTTCTCCCGTACTTTGTAACTGATATAGGAGTTGCAGGAATATGGGGTGATTTCTTGGCCGTAGTGCACCTGGCGTAACTCCCACTATGTCAGGAAAATACTGGGCGCATCCTGAAATGGGATTTGTGCCGGGCGCCAAACAATTTATGACATTCCTTGGCCCTCCCAGCAGATGTAATCAGATTTACGCCCAGCGAGGGCAGGAAACTGATTACCATGCATTTAAATAACATTTTTTAGGCATAGTCGGCTTGACACTGAATCTTCCTGGAATGTGTTATGTTCCCACCCGTAGGTGTGATGTACTGCCAATGAGAATCACTACTCCACAAATGGACATCAGACATTAGAACCATGCTGATGGGAGTTGGAGGCATTGGAGCCCTTGCGTGGTTGAGGATATGGCAGGGTAGTGCCAGGGGGCAATTCTAAGGGATGGGTCCTGAAGGGGTGGGGCTTGAAGAGGGAGAGGCCTGAAGAGCCGGGGCTAGAAGGTGTAGTAATGAAGGACCCCAATTCCCCGATAATGGAAATCAATGTTCAGGGATTGGGGGTGGGGAGATCAGGCTGGTGATCAATATTCTTCGTTGGGGGGGGGGACATGTCATCAATGAAAAGGGGGACCCGGGAAACCTGCCTGTTAATGCAAAAATCTGCAGGCTTTCTAACTGAACCTGATACTTTACCATTTTTCAGGAGAAATACACCCAATATATGATGAATATGATGAAACATGTACACACCACAATGCTGTGTATATTCAATCTGTGTATATGCTTGTAAACCTTAGGTGGCTGATTCAATTCCAGCTCGAAGGAAGCCTCCCCTCCCTTGGTGGGCAGCACGGTAGCACAAGTGGATAGCACTGTGGCTTCACAGTGCCAGGGTCCCAGGTTCGATTCCCTGCCGGACTGTCTGTGCAGAGTCTTCATATTCTCCCCGTGTCTGCGTGGGTTTTTTCCGGGTGCTCCGGTTTCCTCCCACAGTCCAAAGACGTGCAGGTTAGGTGGATTGGCCATGATAAATTGCCCTTGGTGACCAAAAAAAAGTTAGGAGGGGTTATTGGGTTACAGGGGATAGGGTTGAAGTGAGGGATTAAGTGGGTTGGTGCAGACTCGATGGGCCGAATGGCCTCCTTCTACACTGTATGTTCTATGTTCTAAACCTCTTACTCTGTTGGCCAACGCCCACAATTTTCAGGTCATGTGAACTGTGACATTACTTCTGTTAGTTACTCTTCATTTGCAGACTCCTGAAGTAACCTCACAACAGGAAGTAAAAGAGCAGGAATTATAATTCACATATAAAACTCCACACTTTCAAAAATAGTTTTCAGGAACAAAGGGGTTGCTCAGAGGTAATTATGGCTCAGGACACCATTAAAAACCCAGTTATTCCTGATCACAGACTTGATATTTTAATCTCTTTTTGACCGGTGGAATAGTGCATAATAAATTGAAGTTTACACCAATTCACAGATTCTGTATTGATCGCATTTGCAAATGGATCAAAAGTGCAGCATGGCCTATGTATCTTCTAATTAAGGTGCAAAGGAACTGATCACAGTCTAACCCTTAATATTAAGATGTGGAGGAGATTTTAAGTTATAGAAAGTTAATGAGATGTCCCTGGGATTATTGATATCGCACTGCTTTAAATGACTTTGGGGGAAAAGGGATTTGGAGAGGAATTTTCCAGAGTTCTGCATAAATTACCCTGCGGTATTACCCTGCCTAAATGACAACTTCCTAGGTTCCCAGCGTCTGGATGGATCAGACTTTAACGGCAAATTGGTCTTTTCATTTTCCCCCTCCCCCACCCTTCCCCCCACCACCATGTGTTTATACAGTCATATTTTAAAATTTTTCATGCTGATTCTTTTGGATTTAGGACCCCAATTTTTAATTGCTGATCCCAGAATGAAAGTAAAAGACAATTTTTAAATAACCTTTTGGACCGCTTCAGTCTCTGATCTACACCCTCGTTTGGCTGACCGTGTGGGGAAACTCGCTGTTTCTTCCCACTCAGTCCATCTATTCGAAATTACAGTCACATTCTGATGACATAATTGGCACAAGAGATAAAGGTTAAAAAGGAACCCGTTAGCTTTGCCGGGGTATCTTTGCTAACTGCTTAATGATTCAGGTTAAACTTGCAGCAGATCCCGGGATAGACTAGGTACTCCTGCATCAGTAAATGACCCAGACAATTTTAACTGCTTATCCGGTTTAAAAAGCTCCCCAGGTTTAGTTTTGTGTTGCTATCTCCTGAAGGAATGAACATGTGACATGCTTGCAAGCAGTGCAGAGAGCAGGAAATGTCAACGAGACAGAGATATGTTAATTAGAAAACTCTTTGTAAAATGTAGACTTGTAATCCAGAAGATTCAAACCAAGGGGACCTGCCACCCAGAAGGCTTACAAATGGACTTCTTCAGCAGAGGACATGGTACTGAAGGGGCCTTGATGTGCCTCCTTTAGCTGTAGATTAGAGTGGGCTGTATTAAAGTAGCATGGTTTAACTAAATGGCTTACTCTGAGCATCAGAGGGACCTTTGCTGAATTACTGATCGTCTCTATATCGATAACATAAACAATCACTTCAAGATTTTGGAGATGTAATAAATGAATAATATAGAATATGGTAAACATCAGCCCGAGTGATTCACACATTAAAGCTCAACTGAGACAGCAGAACCTGACCATTTTCTTGCAGTGTGTGTTTATTTTCCACTTCCTGCTAACAAAACTCCAGCTGTCATGAATAAATGTCGGCCTTTATCTGGAACAGTTCAAGTATGTCCCAGTTGCCCAACCCTGTCACACCTGCAATGCTTCCAATATCTGGAAAATAATAAAAAGGCAGTTTTAATGCAGAAGAAATATGAAGAGGGAACGATGGAAAAAGCTTTTTATTTTCTCGAGCAGAGTACCTCGGTCCAGAATTGTTTCCAGACAGTCACAGAGTTTCTCCAGGTAAAAGAGGTCAGGTGTAAGGGTATTAAAAGTCATCCTAAGTATCAGCCATGGCTCAGTTGTCAGTTCTGATTCAAAAGGTCAGGTGTAAATCCCACTCTGGGAACTGCGTGCAAACATCTAGGCTGACCCTCCAGTGCAGGAGGCTGCACTGTCAGCGGTGCTGGGGTAAATTCTCCACCTCCTCAGTCGCGTAGTCCTCAGTCGTTGGCAGCGGGATTCACCGTTTTCATCGCTGGCCAGTGGGATTTCCCATTGCAGCCACCTCATGCCGCTGGGATACCGGGGTGGGGATGCGCTGCCAGCAGAACGGAGAATCCGTCCGGCGCAGAATTCACCACGCTGTCTTTCCTATGGTAAGTTAATCTCAGGCATTCTCTTCCAGCTCAGGTGGAGATAAAAGATTCTCTGGCACGGGCCACAGTGGTTAGCACTGCTGCCTCAGAGGTCCGGAGATCCGGGTTCAATTCTGGCCATGGGTGACTGTCTGTGTGGAGTTTTCACTTTCTCCCCGTGTCTAGGTGGGTTGCCGCCGGGTGCTCCGGTTTCCTCCCACAGTCCAAAGATGTGCAGGTTGGGTGGATTGGCCGTGCTAAATTGTCCCTTAGTGTCCAGGGATGTGCAGATTAGGTTATTGAGTTAAGGTGGGGAATGGGCTTGGCTAGAGTATTCGTTCAGAGGGTGAGTACATACTTGATGGGCTGAATGGCCTCCTTTTGCACTGTAGGGATTCTGTGATTCTTTAATTAATTTGAACAAGAGCAGATGAATTGTGTCTGTTTTCCTCGTCAATGTTTATCCCTCAACCAACACTATACAGTCATATTGGGAGAGTATAGTGGGTGTTTCTCGGCACTGCAGCACCGAGAACGACAGCACAATCTAACAGGACTTGCGTTTGTTATGGCATTGATCGGGAACGCCATTCAATGTCGCAATTACATCATTTCCTGTATTTGTGAATTGGGGTGCTATTTTTAAATGGCTCCTCCACTGCGTCCCCTGTATTCCCCCACTGCCTCAACCTACCTCTTAAGGAGTCCTCGTGCTCCCCCCCCCCCACCCCACCTCTTAAGGGCAGGGAATCCCCAGGCCCGATCCCTGGCACGGACAACCTGGCAGCCGGGCACCTTGTCTCTGCCATCCTGGTACACTGGCAGTGCCCCTGCCAACCTGGCAATGTCACTTGGACACCCTGGCAGTGCCCTTCACAAAGTCCTCCACTCCTGCTCTGGGAGAAGATGACCGATTTTGAGAATAGAGTCATCTAACTGGCCGGCGAGGATGTAAGCCATTCCTGTGCTGACAGTCTGGTCAGCACTGTTCAACCAAGTGTCAGGTGGATGTACCTTTAAGAAATGGGTGTTTATCAAATAGCTGCAGTGATGTAATTGTGCGGGTGCAGCTGAGCTCTGGCTCTGCTTGTACTTTTGTTTTTGAGCTGGGAGCTGCAGTGTGTTTTAGTTTCCCTTTCAGAGTTGGAGAGCTGTATTCAAAGCAAGCAGATATGTGAAATGATATTTCTCTCTACAAGCTAAATAATATATTCAGCTCATTGATGATTTCAAAGTAATACCTGTTTCTGCAGAGAATTTAAACCTGCTGTCTTTGTTTAAAAATGTTTTAACTTATGGATGTTGTTTGGGAAATTATTAAGGGTTATCTATAACCCTTAGAGTATTGTATCTGTGGGGTTCTCAGGGTTGGCAGTTGATAAACTGTTTACTGTGTGTTTATAAAATGTTAACTGGATTCATAGAATAAACATTGTTTTTGTTTAAAAATACGTTTATCTCTCTGTTGCATCACACCTGTAAAGTGGGCCCTTGAGCTCCCCATAACCAAAATCTATGAGAAGTTGTGGGTCAGGTGAACTCCATGATATACTTTGGGGTGAGGATCCAGAACTGTAGCACCCATTAGATAATCATACTGTGAATAATGTCTCATGTTCTGCAGTCCCCTGCCAGGCAATAATGATTTTTCCCCTCTTTGACAGGCACATCTGGTAAGCACCTGAGGCTGCCCACGAGCCAGACCCTCGACCCAAACCCTGAAGACACATCAGAAGATTAATGTGAATACACCCGAATTGAAGACCAGCCACAGTGCTCATCCACACCCTCCACCAGTGCAGACACGCACCCTGGTGTGAACTAGTGCTAGAGTATCTTTGGGGCTACAATCTGATTTACAGCAGATGGAGGCAGGGACATCCCATGGTGCCAGCACTCCGAGGACAGCTAGTGGCCAGGAGTCTGAGTCAGGCAAAGCGGTTAGCAGTGTTGCTTCACAGCGGCAGGGACCCGGGTTCGATTCCCAGCGTGGGTCACTGTCTGTGCGGAGTCTGCACATTCTCCCCGTGTCTGCGTGGGTTTCGTCTGGGTGCACCGGTTTCCTCCCACAAGCCCCAAGAGACGTGCTTGTTAGTTGAATTGGACAGTCTGAATTCTCCCTCAGTGTACTCGAACAGGTGGCGGAGTGTGGCGACTAGGGGCTTTTCATTGTAACTTCATTGCAGTGTTCATGTAAGCCTACTTGTGACACTAATATTATTAATGATGAACCTCTGGACTCCACCCTACCATGATTACTGAACTGCAAACACAAGCTCAGGAACATCGGGGAGCGATGTTTGCTGCACTCCTCAGATTGCGAGGCACGATGTCCATGCGTCTTCAGTCTGAGGTGATTGTGCTGCCATGCCATCGCATCGTAGTCCACACTGGTAGGATGGTGGCCGCTGTGGAGACCTCGGTCCGGACGTTTGTCCTGCACAGTTCCATGAGCTGCACTGCATTGTTGAGGCACTAGCTGGCATACATCAATGTCAATAAGAGAGGAGTTCAGGGCATCTCGATCACAGCCCAGCTGCTTGTCCTCCTCACAAAGTCAGCCAGGGATCCTCAGGCACCCACAGGGAGGAGGAGTAGCAGCTCGGCATCCTGCGGACATCCACCCAGGTGACTCTGGGAATTTCTGGCAGATCCTCCCCCCCCCCCCCCCCCCCCCCCCCCACCCCTCGGTATCCCCATCAACTGTACTTCCACAGGCTGAGGAGGATGCGAGTGCCACACAGCAGGAGCCTGAGAGCAGGCCAGGGTAGTCCACCTCTCAGCCTCCAGAGGATACTGATCAAGGTCATCACATCAAATGGGTAGTAGCAGTCAGCAGGCTACCTCCACCTCTGCTGTGGATGTTGGGGGAATACCAGGGTTTGGAAGGTTAAGCATGCCTGCTTCATCCAGCCAGTGTAGTGGCCTCTTTGCCTGCAACCTTACCTTCCAGCACCTCATCACACACATCCCCTTCCACTTCCTCATAATCGGAGGAAACATGCAACTTTTCCATCTCCTGATCACTGAGGTCCTACCCCGCTTTTGCATCATCAGGTTGTGTTGCATGAAGAAAACCACAATGATGTGCAACACCCTCTCCCAGACCTGTCCAGGTACCGGAACCTCATTTTTCAGGGTGCCAATAATGTGTTTCTCCACCAGGTTGCGGCATTAGCCCTATTATACCTTCTCTCAACACATATCTGAGGCCGCTGCACAGGCAAAATCAACCATGGCCTTTGTGATAGCTCTTGTCCACCAAGAAGCCAACCCTGTAGCATGTGTGGACCTTTGAAGATGTCAGGAGCTTGAGATCTACTGAGGATGAACGAGTCATAGGCAGGAAGCAAAGTGTTGGAATAACAGGTCTTTTTTGATTGGCAGGCAGTGACTAATGGGGTAATGTGGGGATCTGTGCTAAGATCCCAATTGATAACATTATATATTAATGATTTGGACGAGGGAACTAAATTTATTATCTCCAAATTTGCAGACGATACAAAGTTGGGTGGAGGGGGAGCTGTGAGGAGGATGCAGAGTGCTTCAGTGTGACCTGACAGGCTGAGTTAGTGGGCATATGCATGAAAGATACAGTGTAATGTGGATAAATGTGAGGTTATCCACTTCAGTAGCAAAAATAGGAAGGCAGATTATTATTTGAATGGGTGGAAATTGAGCGAGGTGGATACTCAGCGAGACCTTATTGTGTTCATGCATAAGTCGCTGAAAGTAAGCGCGCTGGTACAGCAGGCAGTAAAGAAGGCAAATGGTATGTTGGCCTTTGTAGCAAGAGGATTTGAGTATCGGAATAGTGATGTTTTACTGCAATTGTATAGGGCGTTGCTGAGGCCACACCTGGAGTAGTGTGTGCAGTTTTGGTGTCCTTATCTGAGAAAGGATGTTCTTGCTATGGAGGGATTGCAGTGAAGGTTTACCAAACTGATTCCAAGGATGGCAGGACTGTCATATGGGGAGAAACTAAATCGGTTAGGATTATATTCATTGGTGTTTAGAAGAGTGGGAGGGGACCTCATAGAAACTTATAAAATTCTAACAGGATTAGACAGGGTAGATTCAATGTTCCTGATGGTGGGGGAGTCCAGAACTAGGGATGATAGTTTGAAGTTAAGGGGTAAACCTTTTAGGACTGAGGTGAGGAGGAATTTCTTCACCCAGAGAGTGGTGAATCTGTGGAATTCAATGCCACAGAAAGTAGTTGAAGCTAAAATATTGTATGATTTCAAGAAGGAATTAGATCTAGGTCTTGGGAAATGAAAAAAATGAAAATTGCTTATTGTCACGAGTAGGCTTCAATGAAGTTACTGTGAAAAGCCCCTAGACGCCACATTACGGCGCCTATCCGGGGAGGCTGGTACGGGAATCGAACCGTGCTGCTGGCCTGCTTGGTCTGCTTTAAAAGCCAGCGATTTAGCTGAGTGAGCTAAACCAGCTAAACCAGCCCCTAAAGGGGCTAAAGGGATCAAGGGATATGAGGGAAAGATGGGATCAGGGTATTTAATTTGATGATCAGCGATGATCATAATGGTTGTTGGAGCAGACTCAAGCATTGCACTGAGTTGCGTGAATTTGTCTCCGAGTCCCCGTCAAATATAAGGTCGCCAGCTACACATTTTGTAAAAACAGCAAGGCGGCACATGGTGCAGTGGTTAACACTGCTGCCTCATGATGCTAAGGACCCGGGTTCAATCCCGGCCCTGAGTCACTGTCTGGGTGGAGTTTGCAAATTTTCCCCGTGTCTGCGTGGGTCTCACCCCACAAACACAAAGATGTGCAGGGTAGGTGAATTGGCCACTCTAAATTGCCCCTTAATTGGAAACAATTAATTGGGTACTCTAAACTAATCTTTTAAAAATCTAGTAAAAGCAGCTGCAGATCACGCCGTTCTCCATTCATGCTGATGTGGCAATTAGATTTAACGTGGGGGGAATACGTCTGGTACGTGGCCACAATATTAAGATACAAATGCATGCTAATGATATTCACGATGCTCGGCGGAGGGAATCGCAATTCACTATTGACACTTCCTGGTTTTCTGTCACCGGGAAACACGTTGAGGGCCTTATCCTGATATTTTGCGATTTCACTGCCCGTCCAGAATGGGCGCAGAAAATCCCGACCAATGGGACTTAGACATTTCACTTCTCCCACCAATTTCTCAGCTCAGTGATCTCCGTCCATATAACTAGTGATAAAATTGGTGTGCAGTAGTACAGAAGGATGTGCTGCATTGTATTCCTGCATCTTTTGTCTTTGTTTTCTGGGAAGTTAAGCAATGCCCAGCCAAATGTGGGTAGGCATGCACTGTGGGTGTAACATCACCACATGGATTGTAACAGATTGTGGGCAGCACGGTAGCATTGTGGATAGCACAATGGCTTCACAGCTCCAGGGTCCCAGGTTCGATTCCGGCTTGGGTCACTGTCTGTGCGGAGTCTGCACATCCCCCCTGAGTGTGCGTGGGTTTCCTCCGGGTGCTCCGGTTTCCTCCCACAGTCCAAAGATGCGCAGGTTAGGTGGATTGGCCGTGATAAATTGCCCTTAGTGTCCAAAATTGCCCTTAGTGTTGGGTGGGGTTACTGGGTTGTGGGGATAGGGTGGAGGTGTTGACCTTGGGTGGGGTGCTCTTTCCATGAGCCGGTGCAGACTCGATGGGCCGAATGGCCTCCTTCCGCACTGTAAATTCTGTAAAAAGGCACCTCAGCACCACCAGTTTCTCAGAGGTGTACATAAAACAAATTACACACAGGAAATGCTTCCTCTGATGTATACAGGACAACATTTCCAAGTTTGTGGATGACAGAAGACTCGGGAATGTAGTAAGCAATGAGGAAGACAGTAACAAACTTCAGGAGGACATCCGAATGGGCAGATACAAGGCAAATAAATTGATTGCAGAGAAGAGCAACGTTCAGTATGAAATGGAGAGGCAATATAAATTAAATTGTGCAAATTTGAAGGCGCCGAGCAAATGAGAGACCTGAATGGTTTCCTGCGGTGTATGATTCTATGATTTTATGAATGTATTTCTGGGCATTTGCATTGGTTGAATATTGGATCCACGATGCAAAGGTTTCCAAAGGACCTAAAGTCTTTTAACAGCCAATCTCTGTGCAAGTGTCAACAGAGCACAGCCTGGTCAAGACCAAATGGAAGAGGGAAATGTATTTAAAGCTTCCCCTTTGTAGGCAGCACAGGGATTGTATAAATCACCTTGTATTTTTTCTGTGGTTCAATTTGGCTGTCAGACCTAACAGCATCCAGTATGCTTTGACCTGGTTTTCAGAGTAAAGAGCTTAAGTGTTTATTTTTACCACAGGAAGTTGAGTCTCAATTTGACCTTTCCGAATAGCTAATGGTCTTGTGAAATAGTTGTGTGCACGCCCAGCAGGTTGATTCACCACAGAATTAAAATACATGTTTTCACAAATTTAGACTCATGGATCAACGTTCTGTGTGATGAATGTAGGAATTTCAAATATATTGTATTATAGGTATTTGATGCAGTAAGGGTTAAAAGCCTGGGTCAGTGTGTGTGTGTGACTGCAGCAGTCATGTTTAAAAAGAATCCTAGTTCGAAAGACAACTAAGATTTTAGGAGCCAGGGATGCAATTAAAGCATCGGTAAGTTATTGAGCGAATGGAATTTTATCTTGATTAAGGGCATTCCCTGTGGAGTTCATTAGATTTCACCGTGGTACAATTATGTCATTACTGGGTGGAGCTAGAGCATCGGGCATTTTTGAGAAAGCAGTTCAGTTCCTAGGTGAACAGAGCTGTGTTCAGAAGTCAAACGGGTCGATTCAAAGAGATTAATTATCTTTAAAGCAGTGCAATGTGTTTGAGGACAACAGGGAGCTGAAATAAGCTGAGGAGCATCTTCTGAAGACAGACAGCCAGAGTTTCTACATGGGTCTGACAGAAGTCAGATCCTGTCTTTAATGCAGTGTCAAGAGATCTCTCTTCCTCAAAGAACATCTTTGTGAAGCAAGTATTCGTATGAGGCATTGGAAGTTAAAGTGTTTTGAGAGCTGAGATGTTTTTTCCCTTGTTATTTACGTGGGAATAAAGATAGCAATTAAGAGTATTGTATTCATTGTATTGAGTAGTATTGTAGGGGTATTTGTAAGTTATTGTCTGATGTAATTTTAAAAATGTTAATACTATGTTTGTAATAAAGTTTATTTTAATATAACATATCACGTCTGGAGTGTGCAATCACTCCTGGAGTGAGGTATCCTTTCTCACAGTCTTACAAAATTAAAATAAAATATTGGGATTTTTGTCCAGTATCCTAGCCACTGACGGGGTCTGATCTGGGATTGTAATATCTGAACATGGTCCTGATACAGAATTTTTCAGTCATTTTAATCACAGGTGACCTGCTCAAGTTACAGAGAATTATTTTACCAAAATAATGATGAAGAGAACTATCGTATCAACAAGAGTTAACTATTTAGATAAATAAAAAATACTCTTTGTGCTAGAATTTCCTGCTCCATAACATTGGCACTTTGTGAATTCTTCATTTCTATGGTGCAAGCTCTCAATAAATTCTGATCCATAACTGCAACACAACGAATTGAAGTGCTGAATACAATTTTGCAAGCTGACAACCTAGGAGACTGGGGAATACTAGTGAGGAAATTGACCAACCAACTTGCTCACAATGCAATAGTTGCCACCACAAGTGAGGAAAATACCCCGGGCGGAATTCTCCGCTTCCGCGATAAATCGGGAAGGCCGTCGTGAACTCGGCCAAGTTTCACGACGGCCACGGAGGCCGCTCCTTGCACCTTATTCACCCCCCCCCCCCGGGGGGGCCAGGAGCGGCGCTCCGTAACTCTCGGCAGCTGGGCCTTGACGCTTGCATCAAGGCGGCGCGTCGAGAATGACGCGGCGGCGGCGCCTAAGTGACGTCAGCCGCGCATGCACAGGTTGGCCGGCTCCAACCCACGCATGCGCGGCTGACGTCACGACGGCTGACGGCTCCAACCCGCGCATGCGCGGTTGCCATCTTCCCCTCCACTGCCCCGCAAGACGTGGCGGCTTGATCTTGCGGGACGGCGGAGGGGAAAGAGTGCGTCGCTTTGAGACATCGGCCCGACGATCGGTGGGTACCGATCGCGGGCCAGTCCCCTCCCGAGCATGGCCGTGGTGTTCACTCCCCTCTCTGCCCCCCACAAGCTTCAAACGAGCATTTGGCGCCCATGTTCACGACGGCAGCGACCAGGTGTGGTTGCCGCCGTCGTGAACCGGTCGGCCCATCCAGGCCGGAGAATCGACGGTCGCCGTGAAAAATGGCGAGCGGCGATTCTTCCGAGCGGGGAGTGGGAGAATCGCGGGGGGCGCCGGGGGGGGGGGGGGGGGGGGGGGGGCGTGTCGCGAGTCGCCTGGCCCTCCCGCGATTCTCCCACCCGGCGTGGGGAGCGGAGAATCGCGCCCTATATATTACTGCGACGCATCCTGGCGCCTAGCAGTAATGGCTCCAGTGCACAGAGCAGCAGCGGGTACATATCATTCAGCATGAGGGGAATAATTAACTATACGATCCATTACATAGGTTAATTTACGCTATCAATTCCCAGTACTCAATATGTCATCAGTGAGGGTTATTTTTCTTCCAATACAGGTTAATCACATTGTGAAATACACCGATAAATCTCAGTGCATTCTGGCTTGAATTTGCAAATGTCTGCTAGCAAGTTGGAAAACAAGCTTCACGCTGAACAACTCCTGCAGCTCAAATCATTTCAGTTCAACACCAAACACCAAGTCCATCTTTG
The DNA here is from genome assembly GCF_902713615.1 of Scyliorhinus canicula. NCBI lineage: Eukaryota > Metazoa > Chordata > Chondrichthyes > Carcharhiniformes > Scyliorhinidae > Scyliorhinus > Scyliorhinus canicula. The sequence continues at coordinate 213,860,147 of NC_052149.1, read as the reverse complement.
CGGATAATTTCTTTTCGTTTTGAGTCATTAGCCACAGAAGCAACAGATCTGCCACTGTTAAACAGAATGGGAACAATGACTATGGTCAAGAATTTCTGGCTCCCTCGTGGCAGGACCCTCCACAGGAGATTCGATGGCCCAATCAAAGGTCTATTGACTTTCAACGTGACCAGGCGATCCCAGCAGCGTGCAGAGCCAATGCCATCACATGAATCCTTTAACTCTTTGGCCGTATTATTAGAGTGCTTTAGGTACAGCTATGTTCCTGCATTCCTTTTTAAAGGAATCAATTGCTGTTTGTTGCATGACCTCCCTTTGTGCTCATCAAAGTGAAGAATGCTAGTGAAGCTTTCTCATTTTTTGCACTGAGTATTGATATGAAATCCTATTTTTTGAGGTGATTAAATCACTTGAGGCAGGCAGAATGATTGCGAACTGTTTCTTACAGCCCTCAGGCAATGTCATTTGTAAAGCGGTGGTGTAGTGATATTGTCATCGGACTGGTAATCTAGAGACCCAGGTTAATGCTGTGGGTACCTGGGTTCGAATCCCACCATAGCAGGTGAATTTGAATTCAATACAAATCCGGAATTAAAAGTCTAATGACGACCATGAAACCATTGTCGATTGTCGTAAGAACTCATCTCATTAATAGAAAATAGGAGCAGATGTAGGCAATTCGGTCCTCAAAGTCTGCTCGGCAATTCATTATCATGGCTGATCATTTAACTCTGTCATCTGTTCCCACTTTCTCCCCATATATCCTTTAACTCCAAGAGTTATATACAACTCCTCTTGCAAACATACAGGGCGGGATACTCCGCCTTGCCACAACCGTTTTCTGGTGAAGCGTGCACCCGCCAGGAGTTGGATCCTCTGTCCCGCCAGCCAGCCAATGGGATTTCCCATTATGGACACCCCGACGCTGTTGGGAAATCCGTGGGCGTGAGTCTGCTGCCGGCAAAATGGAGGATCCTGCCGACGGAGAATCCAGCCCACGATGTTTTGGCCTCAACTGCTTTCTGTGGATTCCACAGGCTCATCACTCTGGGTGAAGAAAATTCTCTTCATCTCTATCCTGAATGGTTTGCCCCGTATCCTTAGACTGTGACCCCTGGTTTTGGACTCCCCCACTGTCGGGAACATCCTTCCTGCATCAATCATGTCTAGTCCTGTTAGAATTTTCTTGGTTTCTATGAGATCCCCCCTCATTCTTCTGAACTCAAGCAAATATAATCCTAACTGACTCAATCGCTCCTCACCCGTCAGTTCCACCATCTCAGGAATTCATTAATGTCCTTTAGGGAAGAAAATCTGCTGCTCTTACCTGTTCTGGCTAACATGTGATTGCAGATCCACATCAATGTGGTTGACTCTTAAGTGCCTTCTGAAATGGCCAAGCAAGCCATTCAACTGAGGGGCAATTAAGATGGGCAACAAATGCTGACCCACCCAATAATGCCCACTCCCCATGCATGAACAATCTATCTTTCTCGCTATCCTCCTCCATGTCTGTATTTTTGCCTTTACTTTTCTCCATTCCTGATTACTTCTCTGCATACTACTGTTTCAAACTTATTGGGCTGGATTCTCCGGTCGCCAATGTCGAAATCGCATTCGGCAATCGGCCGGAGAATCAAAGTTCCCGACCAAATCGGGGGCTTTCACGATGCTCCGCCCCCTCCAAAGCGGCATATTCTAGGAGTACGGTGCCCGCCATATCGATGGTCACAGGACGTTGCCTGAGGTCTTCCCCCCCGATGCTCCGCCCCCGACCGGCCTACTTCCCGTCGGCATGTGACTCACCAGTCAGGAACCCGGCAAGGCGACTGCGGACTCAGTCCAGCGTCACCACAGTCGGGGTGGGGGGGTGGGGGGGGGGGATGATCCGCGGGAAGGGGCACTTTATCATGGGCTGGGGGCACTGTGGGGGGGGGGGGGTGGTCTGCGGTGTGCGAGCCGGCCAAAGGGGGGGAACTATTTTTCAGGCCGGGCCCATGAGCGGCTAGCACCATGTTGCACAGTGCTGCCACTGGAGGCCGTCTCTGTGCAAATGCACGGTGACTGAACCGGCAATTCTCCAGGCTGCATCGGCAGCTGGAGCTGGGTGCTCTACGCTACCGGCATTCTAGCCCCCAGCTACACGGAGGATCGGTGCCCATTTTGCGCCAAATTTCTGGACGTAAAAAACCACCGTTCCCAGGCTGGCGTGAGGACCTGGCCTCACAATCGGAGAATCCAGCCCATTGTCTCATTCTATACTTTTATTTTTACTGGTTTCATGATTGCCTATGGCATCTGAATTGGGACTCAGTGGCATGCATTGTAAGGCAGATGGGTAGATTAGAGGCAGTGAGTGTGTGGTATCGACCACTGGGATTTTCTGGAACGGATATTGGTGGAACAATGAAAGCCTGCATAATCGAAAAGGCTCTTGACTTCTGGCTATCCACGAGGATCACAGTGTGTGGACACAGGGGGGGCAGGGGCACTGCCGCACTCACGCTCAGCAAACCTCTATGAACTTTCTGTTCAACAAAACCACAGTTAATGGCGGACTTCACTTTTCATCAATGTAACTCATTCCAAGAACAATGGAAATACACTTTTCGCTGCTTGTTATGAGGTGCTGCTGGATTTACCATCTCATGTTCTGCCCAACATCTGACAGACAACTGCCATGGGAGCACGTGTAAATGAAACACTCAATCATGTAGGGGCCTGGTGAAAGTACTTCAACAGCTGCCTTCTGCTCCCGGCAGCACTGTTTTTCTCCTCGTGTCAGGATGTGCCTCAGGGATCCATTTACCAGGGCTCTCGCAGGAGGGAGAGTTCACTCGGGGAGGCAGGTATCAAACAAGTGCATTCGCGCTGTCTAAATCTTTTTTAATTGCAATTCTGTCAGTTCAAATTTTGCTCTAATAATTATGAACCATTGCAAAGAAATTATGAAGCTCTTTTATTCCGCTAGGGACATTTGATCCAAGGCACCAGTGAAAGCATTCAGTGAAAGCCAGAAACACTACCTGTCTGATTCTTTCATTTCTTACGAGCAGATTCCACCAACCTGACCTTCAGAGCACTCTATTTAATTGAGAATTGCTCATTGAGCCATTTGAAATTTACAAGAGGGTCAGGTTTGGTTCCTGTGCCAAGGTCTAGACACCTTAGCGATGCACCATGTATTAGATGCAGACTACTCTTTCCTCGACGTGGCTCCAGCGATATTTCTCAATGCCGCCTAGAACAGCAGTGCCAAGCTTTACAATTCCCAGATCTAAAATCCTTGCAGTTTTTCTAAGGGTAAAGTTTCCTACATAGTGCTAAGTTATGGCCTTTAATTTTTATACAACTGCATCCACAAATTAAAATTCTTATGTTTTAGGACTGATTGTTCTCATTAGAGAAGGGGATTCAACTGGAAGGTTTACATTGCCGAAAGGCTTCCATATTCTGTTATCACCACAATGGGAGGAGTGTGCAAATCTATAACCCCACTACTCCACAGGCTGCACCATGCGTGTAAATGTTTAATACACTCAACAAAATGGCCAATTAGCTACCATCGCCATTGTTAAACCCAGAATAAAAGAGATTTTAACGAGGCTTCTTACAATAAACTCAGAATGATTTATTATAAGACCAAACTTATTTTTTACAAAGATGTTGCAAGAGCTGGTTAACACACAGGGCACGATTGAACCAAATGGGAACTATGTCCGTTAGCGAGTGCGTTTAGCCGTGTGCTTCCCGACACTCGCAGCGCCGAAAAGCACAATGCTCTCTAACGTGACTCCAGCTGGATCTGGGAGTCTCAGTGTGGGACACAAGGCCAAGGCCACGCTTAGTCCCATTCCCTGCACTGCTCGGCGGAACTCCTTAGTGCAAGGAATGATCGGGACGTCATTTAATATCTCGAGATCCCGATGCGAGTCATGAACATCCCCCAAGCCACAACACACGTACAATAGGGCCTTTGGCCGCCCGCACCCCTGCAGGGCATCCCTGGCCCTATCCCAGCTATGCAGAAAATTCCAACCAGACACCCTGGCAATGCCCCTGCAAGCTGACAGTGCCACCTGGGAGCCTCAGCAATGCCAGACTGGCACCTAGGTGGCACCATCAGGGTGCCAGGCTGGCAATGTCAGTGTGTCAGGCTGGCACCAAAAGTGCCAGGATACCACCCTGTCCAAAGGAAAATCACCTGGGGGCCTCCAATCCCTCGGGAGACCCCCACGAGTGCCCTTCCATCTGGTCCTTATTTATGGACTGAATGGTCTCCAAGGCGAAGAGGATAGATCCCAAAGCCTTGGTTACCTCAGAAAACTGCGTAACAGAGTGAGACTAGCTGTCTCGCTCTAATATGCAGATTTGGCAAAAAGTGGTCCCGCCCGCAATGGGTGGGCTTCACATTGCGACGTCTTGCGAGATCACGTTAGATCTCACGCGGTGTAGTGAGCCGGGTAGATCCTGGGAGCGGGGTCACCCAGCATTTACCGGCCACGTTACGCCGCGCGCGCTGCTTTTAAGTGGCTGGTAGATTGCGCCCACTATTTGTAATCTGGATGTATAACTATCTACCCTGGATCTCACATACATGCAAGCTTACAAATAAGAGACAGGTAAGGATCTCTGGAGATTTGGGTGGTTGAAGTTTATTAAAAAAGGGTAAAGTTTATCGGGTTTCGATGCAGTCGATCTGTAATTCCCTGGTGTGAAAACAGATTGCTCGTCCCAGTGCAGGCTTGGAAGTTCTCACCAACGGAAATTCAGTGTTGGAGGAAAATAGTGCCGGTTCAATCCGTCTCATCTCCGCCTCTCGGTTTTCCAAGATAAGCAGGTTCCAAAGAGGTGAAGATTCCTCGCTGGATCTGATAACCACTCTATTGGGGCTGGTTTAGCACACTGGGATAAATCGCTGGCTTTGAAAGCAGACCAAGCAAGCCAGCAGCACGGTTTGATTCCCGTAACAGCCTCCCCGAACAGGCGCCGGAATGTGGTGACTAGGGGCTTTTCACAGTAACTTCATTTGATGCCTACTCATGACAATAAGCGGTTTTCATTTATAGGGGCTGGTTTAGCTCACTGGACTAAATCGCTAGCTGTGAAAATCGACCAAGGCAGGCCAGCAGCACGGTTCAATTCCCGTACCAGCCTCCCCGAATAGGCGCCGGAATGTGGCGACTAGGGGCTTTTCACAGTAACTTCATTTGAAGCCTACTCGTGACAATAAGTTATTTTCATTTCATTTCAGTCAAGGAGTATGCGAATTGGGCAGCTTTTCACTTTCTCAGCTCAGTGTGAACTGAACTCAGAAAAACAAATTCAAAGTTAAAGCTCATCTTTGTCACGTGATTTCCAGTAAATCACAAGCCCTTCAATCAAGTTTTTATTTTCATAACTAAATAATTGGTGTGCAAACAATTAAACAGCTCTCCCCCATGAAGTACAATGTTGCTCAGGTGATTTCTTGGTAAAGGCATCCTTCCTCCCAGTCCAAAAGTCACCTACATCAAAAAAGAAAAATCCAGGTCAGCTTCCATATGTCCAGATAATGACATGTCTTTGCACATTTTAAAAGAAAATATTGTCCAACAATAACTGACAATTCATAGGCATGGAGAGCTTGTACTAAGCTCTGTTCATGCACATTCTAGTTGTTGATTTCAGAATGAAGCTGATAGCTTACTGAAACTGTCACTCTACCCACCGAGCCAAAGATGCAGTGACCCTGGGAATCACAACGAGAGAAATTTGGAGAAAAAAGACAGTGGAAGCAGAGGGTGGATATCAACGCAGCGCTTTTACGCCATTCTGAAATGTTATTTTTCTCCTTCCATCATTCAGAGAGAGCACGGGCGGAGTGCCACACTATTGGAGGGCCAGTACTGAGGGAGTGCTGCACTAACGCTGGGTCTTTAAACTGAGGCCCTACCAGCCCTCTCAGATTAGGACATGATGGTAGCATAGTGGTTAGAACTCCAGGTTCCCAGGTTCGATTCCCAGCTTGGGTCACTGTCTGTGCGGAGTCTGCACGTTCTCCCCGTCTCTGCGTAGGTTTCCTCCGGGTGCTCCGGTTTCCTCCCACAGTCCAAAGGTGTGCGGGTTAGGTGGATTGGCCATGCTAAATTGCACTTAGTGTTCAAAAAGGTTGGGTGGGGTTACTGGGTTACAGAGAGGGTGGAGGTATGGGCTTGGGTAGGGTGCTCTTTCCAAGGGCCAGTGCACTCAATGGGCCGAATGGCCTCCTTCAGCACTGCAAAGAATTCTATGATGAATGTGAAAAAAACCAAATGGCTCTGTTTTGAAGAAGGGAAGAGAGGTCCTGCCTGATGTTCTGGTCAATATTTAGCCCTCAGTCAGCATAAAAAAAGTTAATCAGCTGATTATCACATTGTTGTTAGTGGGAGCTTGCTGTGTATAAATTGACTGCCGCATTTCCGATATTACAACAGTAGCTACATTTTCAAAGTACTTCCATGGTTTAAAAAGTCACTTTGGGATGTCCTGTGATCATGAAGGACGCCAAATAAATGTATAATTTTGTTTTGTGACTATGCTGCTGGCTGACCTCCCTCCAGGGAACACCTCCCTCGCGCTGCAAAGTCAGCCGGTTGATGGAAAGCGGCCAGCATGAAGCGGGCATTAGGAAGGGGGGGGGGATCTAGAGGGGCAACACGGAGAGTCAGGGGCTAGGGAGGCTGCAACTTTCTTGGAAGCTCCCAATGAGGCATTCCTGATCCGCTGGGTACCAGCAAAGTAAAAATGGTTGTTTATTTGGATCTTTCCATCTTTCTGGCTGGTCCTCGTCAGCCTGATATTTCCTTGGTTGCATCCCATGCGGTAGCCAAGGCATGGGTAGGTTATACCTTGGGACTGTGGACAAACTGCATTGGGGCAATTTTCCTTTATTAGTTTCTTAATGACTCCTTTGCCTGTTTCTGAAAGGGACCTGGTCAGCCTCGATCAAAGCTCTCCCCACAAATTGAGTGAAACAGCCAGGAGGTATAATTGGATTGGATTGGATTGGATTTTTTTATTGTCACGTGTACCGAGGTACAGTGAAAAGTATTTTTCTGCAAGCAGCTCAACAGATCATTCAGTACATGGGAAGAAAAGGGAATTGAACAGAATTCAAGAAAATACATGAGAATACATAATAGGGCAACACAAGATATACAATGTAACTACATAAGCATTGGCATCGGATGAAGCAGACAGGGTGTAGTGTTAATGAGGACAGTCCATAAAAGGGTCATTTAGGAGTCTGGTGACAGTGGGGAAGAAGCTGTTTTTGAGTCTGTTCGCCCGTGTTCTCAGACTTCTGAATCTCCTGCCCGATGGAAGAAGTTGGAAAAGTGAGTAAGCCGGGTGGGAGGGATCCTTGATTATGCTGCCTGCTTTCCCCCGGCAGCGGGAGGTGTAGATGGAATCAATGGATGGGAGGCAGGTTCGTGTGATGGACTGGGCGGTATTCACGACTCTCTGAAGTTCCTTGCGGTCCTGGGCCGAGCAGTTGCCATACCAGGCTGTGATGCAGCCCGAGAGGATGCTCTCTATAGTGCATCTGTAAAAGTTGGTAAGGGTTAATGTGGACATGCCGAATTTCCTTAGTTTCCTGAGGAAGTATAGGTGCTGTTGTGCTTTCTTGGTGATAGCGTCGACATGAGTGGACCAGGATAGATTTTTGGTGATGTGCACCCCTAGGAATTTGAAACTGCTCACCATCTCTACCTCCCATTCATGGTGTCATGGTCGACATATAAGTTCCCATTCATGGTTTCAATTGGTTCTTATTCAGTTAAAACATGAGTGTTCTTTGCTGAAGATCAAAGCAAATGTAAAACTTACTTCCATTGACAGGGAGAGACAACTGCGCTCTCACACTTTGAAGCTTATTCAGCGTTGAGTTGGGATGCTTCTCGCAGTTCACCCATTTATAGAGGCTGAATGAGATCCAGCTCTAACTCTTTAATACTTTTCTTGATAAAGTGCAAAACCAACCTGTTAAGTCAACCAGTGAAATTTCTGCTGTGAGCATATGGCATTCACTACTACTGTATCAAATGTTCTTCATCCTGCCACTCTGTGACCTTCACTGCTCTATGCCATCAAACATTCCTCATTCTGACAGCTTATAGCACTCACTGCTCAATGGCTGCCTGCCAAACATTATGCCTTCTCCCCATGGTTTAAAATAAATATGCCCTCGACAGCATCATCCCTACCTCAAGTTCACATTTAAAAAAAAGACCCTTTTCTGCTGACTTATGTGGTCGATAGCCAGACTCTTTTGCTGGTGTTTATTGTAACTTTTACTCTCCCCATTTGTATCTTGTCCATGATACTGGATTGGCTTCTGTTGCGAGATATTACTAGCACTTGCTAATAGGACCAATCGTTTTCAAATGCTGCTCTTAACTGTTTTGCGTTAACAGGTAGAAAATTGTTGAATGCTATTATATTCTGTCTCTTTTGACACCCCTCAGCTATCTCTATGCTGTCAGATTGCTTGATTGGGGTGGGGGGAGGGGAGTGGGCGACTGCATTTGCATCCAGTTAGATGGAAGCTATCATCTTCTGTCTCACTACAATTACTGTACTCTCAATGCTGACTCTATTTACCTGCACCGGTATGCTCACAGGCTGATCCAGGGTCCTGAACTGAAGTTCCAATCTTGAATTCTATTTATCACACTGCCAACACCCATTTGCTCCTCCGGAATATGTCTCGCCTGAGCACATTTAACAATGGAACCTTCTCTTTCTGTCTGTCTTTCAAGACTTGTCTTTTCCATTACCCTGTTGGAAGATCACCTCATTCTCCACTCTCCATAGGCATCAGCTCATCTGCTCCCAGTATATTGTATTTATGCAAGGACCTTCTCAGAATTCCCTGAAGCCAGTAAGACTTTTTCTATCCGACAGGAAAGAAGGAACATTCAGAGAGCAAGGCAGCCCCATGATGTTCTTTGTGCATCTCCCAGTGGCTGCTTACTGGGCAGGAAGCTGGGAGATGTGCTACTTGCTTACACTCTCAGGTGAACGATGGTGATGGATTAAAAGTGGAATCACAGAATTGTTACGGCTCAAAAGGAGGCCATTTTGGTCCATTGTGTCTGCACCGATTCTCCAAATGAGCCTCATGGTTGAACGCCATTGACCTCCATACCGTTTCTATTCTTTTCCTCATACCCCTGCATACGGTTTGCATTTAGGTAATCATCTAACGCCCTCTTGAATGCCTTGATTGAACCTGCCTCCACCCCACTTCCAGGCAGTGCATTCCAGACTTGAGCCACTTGTTGCGTCAATATGTTTTTTTTCTCACGTCACATTTGCTTCTCTTGCAAATCACTTTAAATCTGCGCCCACGCCCCGTTCCTGATCCTGTTACGAGCGGGAACAGTTTCTCTCCGTCTACTGTCGGGCCTCCTCACGATTTTGAACATCTCTATCCACTCTCCTCTGAGCATTCTTCTCTCCCAAGGAGGAGAGTCCCAACACCCTCCATTCCTACTTCACAACTGAAGAAAAATGTATTTTAAAACACAAAAAACAACGTTCACCTCTAATGCAGTAAAATGTCCCGAGATGTGTTCACAGAAGTGTTCTTAAAAATGGTCCGCAAGGGAGAATTCCGGGAAGGAAACTAAAGGTTTGGTCAAAGAGGTAGGTTTTAAGAAGCATTTTAAAGAAGGAGAGGAAGGTAGAGAAGTGGAAAGAAAGGCTTAAGGATGGAATTCCGGAACCAAGAGCTGTGGCAGCTGGAAGTACAGCCACCAATGATGAAGAAACATGATGAGAAACATGATTAGAGGCCAGAATTGAATGAGCTAATATTAGAATTGCTTTATATTACATCAGTATGATAGATATCACACCAAAATTAATATAGAATTACAGATAGTGGGAGTGACTAATAAGGCAGTAAATTACCATGATTGCAAATGAGATTGAGTGATATGAAGCTTGAGAGATTTATGGATGTCATCTGAACTCTCTGAGAACATTATAGACTTATAATTTATGTCATCCATGATTGTAATAAGGCAAAAGGAATATTAGTGGCAGCTAGAAGCAGTGCTGTCAAAGTATGTCTGTGATCACATTCTGTTGAAGTCCATACAACAAGAAATTCACTGCTCTGCAAATATTCAAAACCTATAATGAAGGATAGGGCTGTTGCAGTTGTTTGGCTTGCCCAGCAGGTGGCATTGTATCACCAGTTTTATTTGAAACATCCATTAATGAAAAATCATCATAGATAGAAGTCACAGCCAAATCAATACTTCTTTGTTGGGATACGCCTTGTATAGAGGGAGCAGTACAATGGGAGAGTGAGCTCGATAATTTCCTTCTGGGCTATGGTGTTTGGAAATTTGAAGTTCCAGTTCTGTGTGTGGCCATATTAAAGCGGTGGATTTGAGGCAAATAAAGATTAGCATAATTCTGTGTTTTTGCTTTTTCTTCTCCTTGCATACACTTTTAGACCACCTTCATGCCAGAGGAGCTCTTAAAACTAATAATGTTTACAGTAGCTGATTGGTAGTTTTATCTAGCCCATTTCTAGTTGCCATTCAGAAGGTGGTGGTGAGTTGCCTTCTTGAAATGAAATGATAATTGCTTATTGGCACAAGTAGGCTTTCAAATGAAGTTACTGTGAAAAGAACCTAGTCGCCACATTCCGGCACCTGTTCGGGGAGGCTGTTACGGGAATCGAACCGTGCTGCTGGCCTGCCTTGGTCTGCTTTCAAAGCCAGTGATTTAGCCCTGTGCTAAACAGCCCACCGTTACAGTCCCTGAGGTGTAGGTACATCCACCGTGGTAAAGGAGGGAATTTAAGGATTTTGACCCAGCGACAGTGAAGAAACAGTGATAGATTTCCAAATCGGGGTGCTGAGTAACTTGGAGGGGAACCTCCAGGTGGTGGGGTTCCCAGGTATATGCTGCTCTTGTCCTTCGAGATGGTAGTGGTCGTGGGTTTGGAAGGTGTTGTCTGAAGGTGAGTTCCTACAGAACATTTTGTAGATGGTGCACACGGCTGCCACTGTGCACTGATGTAGAAATTGAATATTTGTGGAAGGGATAGCAATCAAACGGGTTGTTTTGTCTTGGATGGTGTCGAGCTTCTTGAATGTTCACCAGTTCACCAGACAAGTGGTAAGTATTTCATTACACGCCTGACTTGTGCTTTGTAGATGGTGGATAGACTTTGAGAGGGTCAGGAGGTGAGTTACTCACCACAGGATTCCTAGCCTTTGACCTGCTCTTGCCGCCGCAGTATTTAAAGAGCCAGTCCAGATCAGTTTGTGGTGAATGGTATCCACAGGATATTGATAGCAAGATATTCAGCGATGTTAATGCCATTGAATGTCAAGGGGAAATGGTTAGATGCTCCCTCGTAGGTGGTGGTCATTGCCTAGCACTTGTATGATGCAAATGTAACTTGCCACTTGTCAGCCCAAGCCTGGATATTGTCCGGGTCTTGCTGCATTTGAACATGAATTGCTCCTGAGGAGTCATGAATGCTGCTGAACATTGTGCAGTCATCTGTGAACATCCCCACAACTGATCTTATGTTGGGAGGAAAGTCATTGATGAAGCAGCTGAAGATGGTTGGGCTGAGGACATTATCCTGAGTAACTCCTGCAGTGATGTCCTGGAGCTGAGATGATTGACCTCCAACTATCACAATCATCTTCCTTTGTGCCAGGAATGACACCGACCAGCAGAAGGTTTGCTCCCGATTCCCATTGACTGTATTTTAGCTTCTTGATACCATAATTGAACACATGCTGCCTTGATGTCAAAGGCAGTGACTCTCAGATGAGGTGACTCTCACCTCACCTCTAGCATTTAGCTCTTTTGTCCATGTTTGAACCAAGGCTGTAATGAGGTCAGGAGCTGAGTGACCCTGGCAGAACACAAACTGAGGGTCTGTGAGCAGGTTATTGCTGAGTAAGTGCCACTTGGTAGCACTGTTGCTGATCCCTTTCTTCACTTTACTGATGTTTGAGAATAGACTGATAGGGCAGCAATTGGCCAGGTTGAATATGTCTCGCTTTTTGTGTGCAGGACACATCTGGGAAACTTTCCACATTGCTGGGCAGGTACCAGTGTTGCAACTGTACCGGAGCAGCTGGGCGAAGGGCGCGGCAAGTTCTAGAGCAAAGGTCTTCAGAAATATTGCCGGAATATTGTCAGGGTCCATAGCTTTGCAGAATCTAGTTCCTTCGGCAATTTCTTAATATATGGTGTGAATTAAATTGACTGAAGATTGACACCTATGATGCTTGGAATCTCTGGGGGAGGCCAAGATGGATCATCTACTTTGCGCTTCTATTACGAATGCCTCAGCCTTGTCTTTTGCACAGATGTGCTGGGCTCCACCACCATTGAGGATGGGGATATTTGTGGTGCCTCTTCCTCAAGTGAGTTGTTCAATTGTCCACCACTATTCACAACTGAATGTGACAGGACTGCAGAGCTAAGATATGATTCATTGGTCAGGGAGTTGATTAGATCTGTCTATTACTTGCGACTTATGATATTTTGGATGCAAGTTGTATCTGCACCAGGTTTACCAGGGCTCCTTGCATGCCCTCCTGCACTCGTCATTGAACCAGGGTTGATCCCTGACTTGGTGGTAATGGTAGAGTGGGAAATATGCCAGGTCACGAGGTTAAAGATTGTGGTTCAGGAAAGTTCTGCTGCTGCTGTTGCTGTCCCACAGCGCCTCATCTTGTACACCCAGTTGCTAGATCTGTTCAAAGGCTATCCCATTTAGCACGGTGGTAGTGCCACACAACGCGATGGAGGATATCTTCAATGTGAAGAAGGGCGCTTTGACTCCACAAGAACTGTGTGGTCATTCCTACCGATACTGTCATGGACAGATGCGTCAGGCAGGTTAGTGAACTCTCTTGGTGATGGACATCCCACAGCAAGTTCTGCGGCCTTGCCACCTCCAACTGATGTTGAACATGGTGGAGTACTGATTCATCAGCTGAGGGGGGACGGTATGCGGTAATCAGCAGAAGGTTTCCTTGCCCATGTTTGTTCTGGTGCTATGAGACGCCAAAGTCGATGTTGAGGAAACTCCCTCCTGACTGTATACCACTTGTGCCACCATCTCTACCGGTGAGACAGGACATACTCAGGAATGGGATGGTAGATGGTCGTTATCCGTAAGGTATGATTCTGTGAGTATGGCTGTTCCTTGACTTGTCTGTGAGACAGCACTCCCAATTTTGGTACAAGACCCCAGATGTTAGTAAAGAGGACTTTGCAAGTCAACAGGGCTGTTGTCATTTCCGGTGGTCCGTCCGGTTCCATTTCTTTGTGTTCTCCTTGCAGCAGTGACTCGAACGGCTTGTTAAGAATCAACCAGATTGCTGTGGATTAGAAGTCGCATGTGGGCCAGACCAGGTAAGGACGGCAGGTTTCCTTCCTGAAGGGACATGAATGATTTTTACAAAATCATTAGATTTTTAATTTCAGAGTTTTATTGAGTTTTATTGACGAACTTGATAAAGTTTTTTGAGGAGGTCACAAAGATGATTGATGCAGGTAGGGCAGTGGATGTTGTCTATATGGACTTCAGTAAGCCTTTGACAAGGTCCCTCATGGTAGACTGGTACAAAAGGTGAAGTCACACGGGATCAGGGGTGAGCTGGCAAGGTGAATACAGAACTGGCTAGGTCATAGATGGCAGAATGTAGCAATGGAAGGGTGCTTTTCTGATTGGACTGTGACTGGTGTTGTTCCGCAGGGATCATTGCTGGGACCTTTGCTGTTCATAGTATATATAAATGATTTGGAGGAAAATGTAACTTGCTGTATAGAACCTTAGTATGGCCACACCTGGAGTATAGTGTTAAATTTTGGTTGCCACACTACCAGAAGGATGTGGAGGCTTTAGAGAGAGTGCAGAAGAGATTTACCAGGATGTTGCCTGGTATGGAGAGCATTAGCTATGAAGAAAGGTTGAATAAACTTGGTTTGTTCTCACTGGAACGAAGGAGGTTGAGGGGCGACCTGATAGAGGTCTACAAGATTATGAGGGGCATAGATAGAGTGGATAGCCAGAGACTTTTTCCCAGGGTAGAGGGATCAATTACCAGGGGGCATAGGTTTAAGGTGCGAGGGGCAAGGTTTAGAGGAGATATACGAGGTAATATTTTTTACACAGAGGGCAGTGGGTGCCTGGAACTCGCTGCTGGAGGAGGTGGTGGAAGCAGGGACGATAGTGACATTTAAGGGGCATCTTGATAAATACATGAATAGGATGGGAATAGAGAGATATGGACCCCGGAAGTGTAGAAGGTTTTAGTTCAGATGGGCAGCATGGTTGGTGCAGGCTTGGAGGGCCAAAGGGCCTGTTCCTGTGCTGTACTATTCTTTGTTCTTTGTTCTTTGAGTTTAAAGTCCACCATCTGCCATGGTAGGATTTGAACCCTAGACCATTACCCTGGGTCTCTGGATTACTAATCCAGCGACAATACCATTGCTCCACCACCTCCCCTGAGCCAGGACCAGGTAGATGGGGGTTTGAGGCTCCTTCCAGTCACAGCACTGGAGAGCCCCAATGGACCATGGTGCCTCCACCCCGGAACCCGCTGAGAGGCTGCCAGAAGTCTCCCCATGCGATGGTGACCCCTCCTGATTGTGGCAGCGACCAGAAATGATCATGAATTAGGCATTTCATTGGCTTAATTAGCTATCTGCTGTGGTCCCACCGCTGGTATTATTCCAAGACAACTGCTTTAGCAGGCTCCAGTCCAATTGGGTAGATCTTTGTCACCTTATAATATGGCTGGAATTCTCCAGCCATTCACTGGCAGAGGGATTCTCCGGTCCCACCGGCAGTGCACCCCCACCCACGGATTTCCCAGCAGTGTGGGATAGCTTCAATGGGAATTCCCATTGACAGCGGCGGGAAATGAGAATCCTGCTGCCAGTGAACGTGTGCTGCCTCCCACTGCCAAGAAACATGTGGTCGGGAGGTCGGAGAATCCCACTCACGTTGAGTGTGGTGTCAGTGGTCAGCATGGACCCCTCTACTCTTACGCTTATGGTTCACAATCAGCTAGCACTGCATTGCCAGTTGACAGGCTGTTGAATTATGGATCAAACAGCTTGGATACTGTAAATTGATCCGTCTGACTAGAATTTTCTCACAAATAATATATCAGTACTTTACAATGTTATCACATGTTTCTCAAAATATAAGACAGTAACTGGTTGATGCCCAAATCCAGGCCTGTCCTGGATGGCAGTAAGTAGCCAGGTTTGCGTTTCAACACTCGGAGGGGCACATTCCAAAGCAGAGAGAAACATAATGAGGCTTGCAGTTGTATCCTGATTGCTGAGGTGTTTTGCTGAGGTATTTTTATGCATGAGATGCCACAGCGCAGTTGAATGCGAAGGGCATGGTGTGGCGAAGTACTGAATATAAATAAAACTGACAGGCAACGCTTTTCAAATCTTGGTACGTTATTCTGTCAGGTATATGTTACTTATCAAGTTTTGGTAGATTATTCTGTCAGGTATATTGTACTGTTACTGCTTTAACTTGGCACGTTCCTTAAAGTGTGCCACCTTTCAGTCCCCATACCCCACTCTATTGTCGATGGCACTGAGCCTGGCTGCTGCCTCCTGCCAACAACACAGGGACCAATTGGAAAACCAACACAGATCGAAGTGTTTAATTTTTCCCACAGCCTTCACATTCGGCTTCTTATCCCTTCACTCTCTCTCATCAATCCTGCCTCCAAAATCCGTACAACTGCCAAGTTACTTGAGTTTTCACAGAGATCTCTGTAGCTTTTTAAGTGATATTGCCGAAATGGGTTTGCAGCCTTGAGATTACCCCGTGCAAATATTAATGCAAGCTTTGAGCGTTTATAGGAAATTAAATTTGACGGCAATTTTAATGAAGGATTAACACCTGTGTTAATATAGCAAGCAAAAGCATTTCCTATCAGCACAAGTTTGCATTGCATAATTTCCGAGGCTTTGATTCTGAAAGCTAATCACAATTTAACATATTTTTAAAAATAAATTTCTTCCTGGAAAAATAAACGTATGTATTTCCAGTCAAAAACAACCAAGAAAGAATTGTAACACTTACTTTATGGCGCATAATTTTTTGCACTGAATGTATCGTTTGCTACAATACCAGGAGTTGTGAGTAGAATCACCTTGAGAACAGAACAATATGAAAACAACAGGAGGAGTTTTCCATTGTCGAGACGAAGTCCAAGGGCGGGTGGGATAATTGCCGTGATTCCAACTGGGCGTCAGAGCAGGTAATCACGTGCGATCTTCCACCTCTGAGCTAATTAATAATGCATATGTGAGGAGCTCAGTGAATTTAATTGTGAGGCATACAGGATGTTTCCCACCCCACCGTTACCTCATGGGATCGAAGGTCTTAGCATCATATGTAAATGGCACTCAACAACACATTGAGCTCTGTACTGCTCCTCCAGAGTCCTTGCAGTTGCATCTCAAAATGGAGAGGCCGTCGGATTTGAGTAACATCATCCCTGGACATGCCTCCAGCTTTGCCTTTTGCTCATCTTTAGATAAGAGCACCACCTGCAATACTCCCATTGTCGGGCCAATGCTGGACATTGCAGTGGACCATGTTTGCCTGTCTTCTGACCTTCTAGAGGCCCTGCTGCCTCTTGTTGCTGGGGTACTTGCTCCTCCTGGCCCTGTGGCAACTGGCAATGGGCCCTTCTTCTCATCTGGAGGAGGTACATTACTGAGGGATGGTTGCCTGCAGCCTGCATCATCAATGCTTCAATGGATGTATGAAATTAATTGAAGTGATACATTTAGTGACTATGTTCTTTACAATCTTCTCTTCATCGCAAAGCCAGCAGGCCAGTGCTGAGCCCTTCAGCTGGCCTTCATCTATACATGGCACTTCCACACTACCCTTTCCATGTAAGGGATATCCCAAAATACCAGAGGTGGCTGGAATGAATGCATATGGATTCATTGTCCTTCGACCAGAATGATGAGAGCCATGTGCACAAAGGCTCATACAGACCACTTTTCCACTTAGCTCCACTACCCTCGAGATGTAATATAGAGACTATTGCCTTGGCAGTGCAGAAAGACTAACTGCATGAACCCTTGTCAGCCATGCCAATTACCCGGAGGTTAGTGGTTTGGAGTTACTCCACCAGCCATGCCCCCTGGAGGCATTCCACCTCCAGCTGCCCCTCCATCCCTGCCCCTGACTGCAGCTGACGGTAAATGGCACGGAATGAACGGCAGCTGCACACCTCGCTGGGATCTCAATGTTATGAGACCTGTGAGTCAGGAATAAACCTGCTGCAATGCGGACTTCACCTGAGAGAGGGGAAGACAACTGAGCACGTCTATCATCCAGTTAGCTCATAATTGTTAGAGTATCCCTTTTGTTGGCCATTTATGCTGACATTGAATTCCACTCACTGGAAAGACCCTCCTCACACCTTGCAGGATCTCACTGACTGACTGACTGTGTGACCAAGGTTAGTTTGGAAATATGGTGTGCGTCACCTTTCAACCTTCTATCCTCCTTCCATCATCCACCAACATTCCCCCCATCACCTAATACCAAACCAATGTCACCGTTCCTCCCCCCTCTGTCACCTTTGAACCTCCCTTGTTTCCTCAGACCCTATCACAATCCATCTGTACATGCCTTCTCTGCCCTCAGAAACCCGTTCCCATCCCCATGCCATCCCTGATCCTGCACCCTCTTGTTATCCACCCTCTCTTGTCCACCTCATGATCCCCCTGCTCCAATTTCCCCCTGCCCACTTAATAAGAGCTTCATCGACCAGGCTTTCACCCTGGACCTGCAACCCTATTGCATCTCACTCCCCATTTTGACTGCTCCCTTCTATTACCAGGACCCAACATTGACATCACCGGCCTACCCTTTAAGACATTTCCACTCTCCCCTTCTCCGGACAATCTGTCTTCATTTCCTGGACACTCCCCATGTTTCCCCTGGTAAGTCTGCCTCCCCTGTCCAGCCTTCTCTACATACCTCAACCCGAGCCCCCTTTCAAGCCTTCTCCATAGAACCATAGAATTCCTACAGTGCAGAAGGAGGCCATTCAGCTGATCTAATCTGCACCGACCCTCTGAAAGGGCAGCTAGGCACACTCCCCTGCCCTATCCCCGTAGCCCCACTTAACCTGTCCATCCCTGGACACAAAGGAGACATTTTAGCATGACCAATCCACCTAACATGCACATCTTTGGACTGTGGGAGGAAACCGGAGCACCCGGAGGAAAACAAGGCAGTGATGGGGAGAAAATGCAAACACACAGTCCCAAGGCTGGAATTGAACCTGGATCCCTGGCACTGTGAGGCAGCAGTGCTAAGCACTGTGCCACCATGCTTCCCTTGTATAGCCCTAATGCAGTGTTTGCTAATGGAATTCAATAAGAGTGAAGTCATGCAAGGTCCCCAAGAAGGAGAAAGCAAAATCTTCTGACCTCAAAATCCTGGAAGATGTGGAGCTTTCCAGGTGCACGCATCACTTATTTACAGTTGCAAACTGAACATTTTTAATTCTTGCTCGCGGGGAACTTAATTTAGAGAACAAGCTTAATTCATGCATGAGATGCTAATGAATGTAAATAGAGCTCCTGACATAGTTAGTTGGGAAATTCGACTCGTGTTTAACCCACTGTGAAAGGCGAGAGAACAAAAGTTGCAGTTTGTTCCTCCGTCTGGAAACAGATTTTCAGCTTCCCGCCAAATTAAATGCTCCACTGGGCGGCACGGGTGGCACAGTGGTTAGCACTGCTGCCTCACAGATGCAGGCTCCCAAGTTTGATTCTGACCTCGGGTGACTGTCTGTGTGGAGTTTGCACATTTTCCCAGTGTCTGTGTGGATTTCCTCCGGGTGCTCCGGTTTCCTCCCACAGTCCAAAGGTGTGCAGGTTAGGTGAATTGGCCATGCTAAATTGCCCATAAATTAGTTGGGGTTACAGGGCTAGGCTTGGGGGATCGGGCCTGGGTAGGGAGCAAGAGCCAGTGCAGTCTTGATGGGCCGAATGGCCTCCTTTTGAACTGTAGAGATTCTATGATCACGATTCCTGCCATCAGCGGGAATGGAACTTTCCACCCAATATTGCGGCTTTGCAGACTTACCAAGATCTGGTTATGCTATAAGGGTGGTTTAGTACAGATAAGTATTAAATATAAAACAACCGGCAGACCACACTTTGAATATTGGTATATCATACTGGTCTCTAGTATGACCTTTGCAGCTTCCTCAGAGTGTGCCACATTCTTCCACATCTGTTTCCATGTCCCATGGGTACGTCGTTGGTACTAAGTGCAGTTCAAAAGATTGTTTCAAATGCTTGCATAATCCATGGTTACGAATACCAATGATGACAGTGCTGGTAAGATAACAGTGATTAAACCCATAGTGTATTAAAAGGCTGCAGTAGCATGAGGAGGGACAAATTCATTCATCTATTGTCAAATTAATTCACACACACACACACACACACATACACACACACACACGCATACAATAAAATCAGGGTTGCTCACTGAAGGAGACACTTCAGATTGTCAACAATTATATCAGTGTTAATGCAAAAAGCTAACTATTTCTCTTGAATATCCCTTGAAAACAGCCAAGAGGGATAGTTACATAATATTATCAAATCACAAATTCCTAGTTAAAGTGATCCTCTTGTCTCATTAAGGATGCATCAGACTGCAGACGGAATCTGCAGCCTCATCTATCATAGGTCAGTGATTGCTTTGTTGTTATTAATACAAATATTGGCTGTGGTGTAATGAATCGGGCTCAAGAGATATGGGGACCTGTCTGCAAAACTAATAAAAAATGACTGCTCCTTCAGCCACTATTAAAAGTGATTATCAATACGTTGGAGACCATTAATCATAATCAGTAAAGAACCGAGTTTCATTTAGAGTTGTTGGTCGTCTCTTCTAATATTTTCCACATCCCTGTTTCTCCTCCCTACTTCCTATTCTCAGTGATCGACTTGAAGGATGCTTGAGAAGTGATTTTATACACAATCATTGTTCTTAGACATGCCTGTCCCATTCTACATTTTTCCCGTCGGGTTCTATTATGCCGTTCAACAAGGGGGGATCAGCGTCGGCCTGGCTCCCATTAAAATAAATGATAATCCTGACCATTGGTGTGGAGCAGAGAGCACACGGGCTCTCAGAGGGAGGATAGGCATGAAGAAATGGCAAGTGGAGGCCAGAATGGGTAATTGAATGCAGGCAGGTGTTGGTAGGAAATGGAAAATGGCTTTGGGAAGGTTTGTAGATGCAGCTTCCACTTGTTCCAGAATGAACTGATTTGATGACATTTGACTGGAGGTTTATGGGGTGGGTGTGGGGTGGTGGTGGAGGGGGGGGGGGGGGGGGGGGGGGGAAGTTACAGAAGGGGGCTGGATGTGGGGATGATGTCTCCTACACATCACTCAAAAACATAAATAAAAACAGGAAGTGCAAGGAAAACTCAATCGGTTGGACAGTATGTGTAGAGAGAGTAGCAGAGTTTACGTTTCCAGATCCAATATGACTTCTTCAGAACTGTGCCTAGTACATCATCATAGAACATGCAGTGCAGAAGGAGGCCATTCGGCCATTTGGCCCATCGAGTCTGCACCAACCCACTTAAGCCCTCACTTCCACCCTATTCCCGTAACCCAATAACCCCTTCTACCATTTTTGGTCACTAAGGGCAATTTACCATGGCCAATCCACCTAACCTGCACGTCTTTGGACTGTGGCAGGAAACCGGAGTACCCGGAGGAAACTCACACAGACACGGGGAGAATGTGCAGACTCCGCACAGAGAATGGAACCTGGGACCCTGGCATTGTGAAGCCACAGTGCTAGCCACTTGTGCTACCGTGCTGCCCGACTTTGACTTCCTTGTGTGTCGTGCATTTCCATGTTGCAACTCATAAACCACATTATCTGTATCAACATAACTGTGTTGTGCTGGGCTGATGTGTTTTTTTTAATTCATTTGTAGGTGATGTGGGTGTCGCTGGCAAGCCCATCCCTAATTGCCTTTGAGAAGGTGGTGGTGAGATGCCCTCTTGAACCGCTGCAGTCCATGTGGTGTAGTTACATCCATTATGCCGTTAAGGAGGGAGTTACAGGATTCTGACCCAGTGACAGTGAAGGAACGCCAATATATTTCCAAGTCAGGATGGTGTGTAACTTGGAAGGGTACTTGGAGGATAACCTGCAGGTGGTGGGGTTCCCAGGTATCTGCTGTCCTTGTCCTTCTATGTTCGTGGTTTTGGAAGATGCTACCAAAGGAGCTTTGGTGAGTTCTTGGAGTGCATCATAGAATCATAGAATTTACAGTGCAGAAGCAGACCATTCGGCCCATCGAGTCCGCACTGGCCCTTGGAAAGAGCACCCTGTGCATGCCCATGCTGCCCCCTTATCCCCATAACCCAGTAACACCATTTAACCTTTTGGACACTAAGGGGCAATTTAGCATGGTCAATCCCCTTAACCTGCACTTCTTTGGACAGTGGGAGGAAACCGGAGTACCCGGAGGAAACCCATGCAGACACGGGGAGAAAGTGCAAACTCCACACAGTAACCAGAGGCCGGAATTGAACTTGGGACCCTGGAGCTCTGAGACAGTAGTGCTAACCACTAGATGGTACACACTGCTCCTACTGTGCATCAATGGTGGAGGGAATTAATGTTTGTGGAAAGGGTGCCAATCAAGAGGGCTGCTTGTCCTGGATGGTGTTGAGTTCTTGAGTGTTATTGGAGCTGTACTCATCCAGACAAGTTTGGAGTATTTCCTTACACTCCTGATTTGTACCTTATAGATGGTGGACAGATTTTGGGGAGTCAGGAGGTGAGTTACTTGCCGCAGGATTACTAGCCTCTGACCTGCATTTGTAACCACAGTATTTATGTGGCTAGTCCAGTTCAGTTTCTGATCAATGGTAACCCCCAGGATTTTGATGGTGGGGGATTCAGTGATGGTGATGCCATTGAATGTCAAGGGACGATGGTTTGATTCTCTCTTATTGGAGATGGTCACTGCCTGGTATTTGTGTGGAGTGAATGCTACATGCCATTTGTCAGCCCAAGCCTGGATATTGTCCAGGTCTTGCTGCATTTGCATGTGGACTGCTTCAGTGTCTGAGGAGTCACAAATGGTGCTGAACATTGTGCAGTCATCAGCTAACATCCCCACAATTGACCTTGTGTAAGAAGGAAGATAATTGACGAAGCAGCTGGAAATGGTTGGGCCTAGGACACTACCCCGAGGAATCCCTACAATGATGTCCCAGGACTGAGATGACTGACTTCCAGCCACCACAATCATCTTCCTTTGTGATAGGTATGACTCCCACCGGTGGAAACATTTTCGCCTGATTCCCATTGACTCCAGTTTAGCTTGGGCTCTTGATGCCACACTCAATCAAATGTTGCCTTGATGTCAAGGGCAGTCACTCTCACCTCACTTCTGGAGTTCAGCTTTTTTGCCCATTTTGGAACCATGACTGTAATGAGGTCAGGAGCTGGCGGAACCCAAACTGAACGTCAGTTAGCAAGTTATTGCCAAGTAAGTACCGCTTGATAGCATTGTTGAAGACCCATTCCATCACTTTACTGATAATTGGGAGTAGACACATGGGGTGGTAATTGGCTGAGTTGGATATGTCCTACTCTTTGTATACAGGACATACCTGGGCAATTTTCCACATTGTCAGGTGGATGCCAGTGCTGTAGCTGTACTGTACTCTGCGGAAGTGATAGAGTGTGAGGGAATGGGTAAACTTCTCCTGGTTCTGTCCAATGTAGAAGGTCCTGGCAACTTATCTTCTTTTATTTCCTCAGCTTCCTTCTGTCTCCTCTCTCCAATTGAGATGAAAAGAATCAGGCATGCAATTAGTTTAGCACTAGCTGTTCAATTCATCTTCCTTTGTGATAGGCATGATTCCCACCAGTGGAGAGATTTCCACCTGATTCCAATTGATTTTAAAAAAGAGAAAACTTTTTGTTTGATAGTTGAACACATGCACATATTCAACATAGTCCCAGTGAGTGACCAGGCCTAACAAAATCTTTGAATCTTACCGCATTAGTTAAATGAGGAGCCACTGCCTCATTCCCCTACTGTGTTAAGCACAAATGTTGGCTGTTTCTCCTCCTCTTGCTCGTGGACTCCATGGCCAGTCATTCAGTCTGCCCTATATCTTCAGTGAGGATTATTCATAGAATTTACAGTGCAGAAGGAGGCCATTCAGCCCACCGAGTCTGCACCGGCTCTTAGAAAGAGCACCCTACCCAAGGTCAACACCTCAACCCTATCCCCATAACCCAGTAACCCCACCCACCACTAAGGGCAATTTTGGACACTAAGGGGAATTTATCATGGCCAATCCACCTAACCTGCACATCTTTGGACTGTGGGAAGAAACTGGAGCACCCGGAAGAAACCCACGCAGACACGGGGAGGATGTGCAGACTCCGCACAGACAGTGACCCAAGCCGGAATTGAACCTGGCACCCTGGAGCTGTGAAGCGATTGTGCTATCCACAATGCTACCGTGCTGCCATCTATGTCTTCACATATTTCTGATGCTCTGCAAACATTTTATATTTCATCTCAAAATCCATGAAATAATAATTCGGGCGGTGGAGGGTGAGGAGGGGTTTGCGGGGGGGATAATTTGTGGTTAGCATTTCTGTTGACATTTTCCTCTGTAGTTAGCTACAGGGATTACATTTAAAAATGCTCATTACTCTCAGTAAAGAACCTTCATTCTTTCATTATGCTTGATTGAACTGCATTGTACTTGAAGGACATCGAACATACAGTGTAGAAGGAAGCCATTCGGCCCATCGAGTCTGCACCGACCAACTTAAGCCCTCATTTCCATAGAATTTACAGTACAGAAGGAGGCTATTTGGCCCATCGAGTCTGAACTGGCTCTTGGAAAGAACACCCTACTTAAGCCTATTCCCCCTATTCCACCCTACTTCCACCCTATCCCCGTAACCCAATAGCCCCTCCTAACCTTTTTGGTCACTAAGAGCAATTTATCATGGCCAATCGACCTAACCTGCACATCTTTGGACTGTGGGATGAAACTGGAGCACCTGGGGGAAACCCACGCAGACACGGGAAGAACGTGCAGGCTCCACACAGACAGTGACCCAGCGTGAAATCGTATCTGCGACCGTGGTGCTGTGAAGCCACAGGGCTATCCACTTGTGCTGCCGTGCTACCGTGTTCATACAGCTGATGTGGAGTTCTCAGAGGCACGGCGAATCTTTAAAAGATGGTACAGCGTTCTATACAATTGAGGTCATCAACACGTATGAAACTCTGTTAGTTTTGGGTACAAACTAAAATTTCAGGGTAAGTTTGGTTAGCTGTCTCTGAGGTAGCAGTTAAACACTAATGGCGGACTGCAGCCATGTCATGTTACTTTACAGTTGTCAACAGATCATTAAACTTCCTTTACTGGAGGTGATCCCATGGTTTAGAGAGATGCGACTGATTGCCAGTGCCACCTTCTTCCATGTTATTCCAACACTGTTGTGTCAGTGAATTCCTTCCCATCCGACTCCCACAGTGAAATATCTATTGTCATGTATGTTCTCAGCTCCAGTTTCGATTGAGGCTGAGAGAAGGGGAGCCATTAGCTATGCCCAACGAGGATAGCTTTGATCCTTGAAGAGCGATACTTACAATGTGCCTTTGCATTCCAGTAAAGGTGGCACAGATGGTGGCCTTAAAATGAAAACATTATGAGTACTGTCCAGGAACTGAGAACCTGCATTATTCAGTGTTAATCGCCATTGACCAGCTGCATATTGATGGAGTGAAACAGCATTCACTTCACATTGCCAAAATAATGGGTGGCATTAACCCAGCAATGTGATTAACCTTGGCAATGCTGTAAGGTTCCTCTTCCTATTGAGTGGAATAGTAATGCTTTAGTTGGATATATTGGACTGGGTTTGTGAAATTGAAGCTGACGATGGGAGATGAAAAGAAGGCGGTAGTTTCCAAGAAGGGCAGTAAGAAAACTCTGAAGAAAACTCCAGTGAAGGGCAGCAAGAAGAGGAGGCGAAGCAGGAAGGAGAGTTACTCCATCTCCTGGGGGCTGGTTTAGCTCACTTGGCTAAATCGCTGGCTTTTAAAGCAGACCAAGCAGGCCAGCAGCACGGTTCGATTCCCGGGCAGGCGCCGGAATGTGGCGACTAGGGGCTTTTCACAGTAGCTTCATTGAAGCCTACTCGTGACAATAAGCGATTTTCATTTCATGTGATGGGGAGTGATTTCCTGTCTTCACTCACTGGGAGTGACACCCACTGTCTCCAACCCTTGTTCTCTTGGCAGCACGGTAGCATTGTGGATAGCACAATTGTTTCACAGCTCCAGGGCCCTAGGTTCGATTCCGGCTTGGGTCACTGTCTGTGCGGAGTCTGCACACCCTCCCCGTGTGTGCGTGGGTTTCCTCCGGGTGCTCCGGTTTCCTCCCACAGTCCAAAGATGTGCAGGTTAGGTGGATTGGCCATGCTAAATTGCCCTTAGTGTTCAAAATTGCCCTTAGTGTTGGGTGGGTTACTGGGTTATGGGGATAGGGTGGAGGTGTTGACCTTGGGTAGGGTGCTCTTTCCAAGAGCCGGTGCAGACTCGATGGGCCGAGTGGCCTCCTTCTGCACTGTAAATTCTATGATATTCAACAGTCCATCAGTCACCTGTTTTATATATTTTCGCGTGCAAAGTTGATTTATATTGTAAATATTTCTAATGGCAGTCTGGAAAGGAGCTAGAGATGTAGATGTTGAGGGCGGTGGTGACATTGAGAGTCTCTGGCTGAGTTGTTCCTGTGGTCAAGGTTGAAAAAGGTGGCATATCAACTTACCTGCTTCCTTACTAACTCTGAGCCTTCATACACAGTTTTCTGCCAATATTGTCAGGCAGCGGTGTCTAAGTCTATAAAAACTGCACTTTGGTAATGGCCGGCAAGGGCAGTGCAGTTCTGGAGTGATCTGCTCCCACAGGAAACCTTTATTTAATCTGTTTTACCTTTTTATCAAACAGAGTGGCAGGGAGCATTGAAAGAAATCTTCATTATTTTGAAGCTAATTGCAACTGAATAATTTAAAATAGTCCAGCTTCAATGGACCCCTTGGATCAAAGCTTGAACACGCTGAAGTTTAATGTATAATTTCAACGTCGAGTCCAAATCATAAATCCTCGGGTTTTCCAAGTTTCACTTCATTTTAGTATTTTCAAAAGTCTAATGGGGATCTCTCCAGTAGCAAAATCAGATTTATTCATTTTGATGTTGCATTATTGGAGTGGATTTTTTCATCCCTAAAAGCTGTCTTGACATGTATGGATCTTCTTCCCCTGTTCATTTAAACAGAACTGAGCAGCCGTTGAAGTTAAAGTCACATCTAATGTGCACATGTTTTTCTCCAGTTCTAATCCTGGTGCCAAACCTTGGATCACTTCAGCATCATGTTTCACCAACACCAATTGTGCTGCAGTTTTCAGAACAGTGATTCAATAAGACTTCTTGCTTGAGATGAATAGCTTAAGATGTTTGTCGCTAATGGATCATCTCTTCAATCAACTGTTAAAATTGGCAAAGTAAATTCATGATCAGAACACTCCCAGATTTAAGCAGATTTTTTCTTGACAAAGTTGAATGTGATAATAGGAATCAATGGAAATGAATTTTCTGTATTGGTCATCATTCCCATCTCAACCAGGTTACAAAACAATGGGATACAGAAAACAAACCTGGATCAAATGAACAGGTTTGGCTGCAGAAGATGCAGAGGGATTGAACTTCACATTTTTCTATCTTTACCAATAATGTTTGCGAACAAAATGCTGAGAAGTTTCAGACCCAGAACCATTTAATCCAGATACCACAGATCATACCAGCATAATCTTTCCTTTAACTACCCTGGACTGTTGTCTTCTCTTTATTGTGGAGTCAAGTGAAGATTCCTGAAATAATCTCAGGATTCTAATAATCATTTCTGTGCTTCTGCTCTCATTTATAAACTGCCCAGATACACAATTCCCAACCAAACAGTTACTACTTTGCAGCCCTTTAACAGAAAGAGATAGGCAAATAGCTGCAGAGTGCATTGGTATATTGTTATGGAGCACAATGCTAGGATTCGGGTTTACCTTTGCACCACAATCTTGGTCAGGTTGGAAAAGGAAGTGGGAAGCAAATCAACAACAATCCTCACCGGACAAAAGGACAGTAAAAACACACAACTTTATTTATCTTTTTATGGACTGATACAGAATCCCGAGAGGGCAGTGAACAGACTTCTTGCCCACCTCTCATTTTGGGAATGGGTATTCACAGATGAGGAAAAGTAACAAAAGGAAAGGATTGTTGATGGATCTTTATGCAGCAAACTGCTTACATTGGCCTGTCATGAACTGACCTAATGTCAGTAGAATTAGTGGACTGAGCTTTGACGACAGCAAGATACTTCAGTTAGGAAGGACAATGATGTATTCAGTGCACGTGTGCGGTGCTTAATCAGGGTTTTGTCAGGGAAGATCAAACATAAAGGGCAGAATGTTATGAAGTGCTGGGTCCCCGCCTCCCATTGGACATTCCAGTGTAAATGTCAGAGAGCAAATTAGCCTGTGCTCTGGTGAATTTTTGGCTTGGGAGAGATTCTGATCAATCGAATGCCGGAAGCTCTCTGGTCCTACTGGCGTCACTGGGCGTGATGGCCATTGCTGGGATTGCACCCAGTTCTCAAAGGAGATGGTGACTGGAGCCGGATGGAAAGTTCAGTGGGGAGGATTTTGGTGGGGCTAGGTTACAAATTCCTGCCCAGGGGAGTAGGGATGGAGCGGATCCAGGGTGAACAGTCCAGGGAGGGTGGCAGAACCATGGAAGGACAAGGAAAAGCCTCCAGAGGCCCTGCGAAGCCATTTCCCTCCAGTCCCCTGACAGTGAAAGCTGCCAAGCTTCTCACACAGTCAGTCCCTGCCTGACACAAGAAAAATTGCGACATGAGTAATAGGAGGCTCTTTACACGCCTCTTAAGGGTCTTAATTGACTCATGAACAGGCAGACAGCCCAAATGTGTATAATTGTGGCGGGGCAGGCAGGTTGGCACTGGGAAATCTGCCTGAATCATTCTACCCAATTTAATACCTGCCCGCCTGTCAACCTGTCCACCTATCAACCTGCCCACCTGTCAACCTGCGCGCCTGTCAACCTTCCCACCTGTCAA
This sequence comes from Scyliorhinus canicula, assembly GCF_902713615.1. Taxonomy (NCBI): domain Eukaryota; kingdom Metazoa; phylum Chordata; class Chondrichthyes; order Carcharhiniformes; family Scyliorhinidae; genus Scyliorhinus; species Scyliorhinus canicula. The sequence goes on along the minus strand of NC_052149.1, from coordinate 213,831,838 downwards.
CCTTCCCACCTGTCAACCTGTCCGCCTGTCAAACTGCCCACCTGTCAACCTGCCCACCTGTCAACCTGTCCACCTATCAACCAGCCCACCTGTCAACCTGCCCGCCTGTCAACCTGCCCGCCTGTCAACCTGCCCGCCTGTCAACCTGTCCACCTATCAACCTGCCCACCTGTCAACCTGCCCACCTGTCAACCTGCCTGCCTGTCAACCTGCCCGCCTGTCAACCTGCCCGCCTATCAACCTGTCCGCCTGTCAACCGGCCCACCTGTCTATCTGCCCACCTGTCAACCTGTCCGCCTGTCAACCTGCCCGCCTGTCTATCTGCCCACCTGTCAACCTGCCCGCCTGTCAACCTGCCTGCCTGTCAACCTGCCCGCCTGTCTATCTGCCCACCTGTCAACCTGCCCGCCTGTCAACTTGCCTGCCTGTCAACCTGCCCACCTTTCAACCTGCCCACCTGTCAAGCTGCCCACCTGTCAACCTGCCTGCCTGTCAACCTGTCCACTTGTCAACTTGCCTGCCTGTCAACCTGTTCACCTGTCAAATTGCCCGCCTGTCAACCTGCCCGCCTGTCAACCTGCCCACCTGTCAACCTGCCCACCTGTCAACCTGCCGCCTTTCAACCTGCCCGCCTGTCAACCTTCCTGCCTGTCAACCTGCCCTGGGGAGCGTAAAATTCTACCGATAAGGTCAGCAGATAATATGCGTTTTAGGAATAGCCCTATGCTCCATTTTCTTTAATTAGCAAACTCCACCCCACCTTTTGACTTCATTTAAACATCTCCAATCCTATTTCTTCATTCAGGGTAGCACGGTAGCAGAGTGGTTAGCACTGTTGCTTCACAGAGCCATAATCCCAGCTTCGATTCCCGGCTTGTCTATGCGGAGTCTGCGTGTTCTCCCTGTGTCTGTGTGCTGGTAGGTGAATTGGACTTTCTGAATTCTCAGTCTGTGTACACCAACAGGTGCCGGAATGTGGTGGCTCTTCATTGTAGTGTTAATGTAAGCCTACTTGTGACTACAAAGATTATTAATTAAAACCCATTAAACAGACTCTATGGATGGCTTAAGGATGGGGGGAGCTTTTACACAATGGATAAATAAAATTAAATAAACAACACGGCAGAATTATTTTTTGGACTTACTAAACAAGAAACGCAAATAGTCAATCATAAGACCTATGATGAGTCTAATGTAGAATTCCAGTTAATTTCCTAAAACTAATTGTTAAATAAGATGAATGCCATGGCACAGTTCAGATCATTTATAATTTTGGGTCCAGAGAATGGGATGTTTCATTTAGTGCTAAACTAAAGCTAAGGTAGTTAAACATTTTTGGTCTCACGGTCAATTTGATCCTTTCTATTGGAAGTGTATCCTTGGGGTTTTTGTGTAAAATTTACTCCAGACTGTATTAAAATTGTGGCATTATTTCTTTCTACAAACGGAAATAATTCTTTGTGACTTTGTTAATAGAACCAATGAAATTATACAGCACAGAAGGGAGCCATTTGGCCCATCTTGTCCATGCCAACCCTACGACACCCAGGTGCCCTTTCAAATCCAATCTTCCTCTTCACAGCCCATTACCCAGCATCATACTGCACTTAAGGTGCAGATCCAGGTACATTTGAAGAGTTTAGGGTCTCTGTCTCCACCACCAACTCAGGCAGCACATTCCAGACACCCACCATCCTCTACATAAAAAGGTTTTTCCTCATGACCCCTCCAAGCCTTCTGCTACTTAGCTTGGGTCTATGACCCCTGGTTTTTGAACTCTCTGCCAAGAGCGACATGGCCTCCTTCTGCACTGTAAATTCTATGATTCTCTGAAGTCCAGTTGCGGTCTCACCAGTGCCTTACACAGTTCCACCATTATATCCCTACTTTTATATTCTATACCTCTGCCAATGAAGGTGAGCATTCCAAATGCTTTCTTTACAACCTTATCTATTCGTATTGCTACCTTTCAGGACCTGTGCACTTGCATGCCAAAATCTCTCATTTCGTCTACCCCTTTCAGTACATGCCTGTTTATTGTTTATTCTCTTTCACTGTTTGACCCCCTAAATGAATTACCTCACAGCTATCAGAGTTAAACACTTTCCTGCCCACTCCACCAACCTGCCTATATCATTTTGGAGCTTACGGCTATTTGCTACACAATCCACTACATGACCAATTTGTGTGTCATCTGCAAATTCCTCAATCATGTTCAAGCCCAAATCGTTAATGTATAAAACATACAGCAGGGGTCCAAACATTGAGCCCTGTGGAACACCACTTAAAACAGCTTTCCATTTGCAAGGGCAGTCATTGACCATTACCTTTTGTTTCCTGTTGCTAAGCCAATTTTGGATCCAATTTGCCACATTATCCTGTAACCCATGGGCTTTTACTTTTTTGACCAGTCTGCCGTGTGGGACCTCGTTAAGTGCCTCACTAAAGTTCATGTAGACAACATGTGCTACGCTACTCTATTGATCCTCCTTGTCACTTCCTCAAAGAATTCAATCAAATTTGTAAGACATGACCTTCCCTTAACAAAGCCATGCTGACTATCCCTGACTAATCTATGCCTTTATCCAATCTCTGTTTATCCCAGTTTATCCAATCTCTCACAATTGATTCTAACAATTTGCCCACTACCAAAGAAAGATTAACAGGCCTATAATTGTTTGGCATTTCCATCATACCCTTTTTAACAACGGAACCACGTTTGCATTCCTCCAGTCTTCCGGCACCTCCTGGGTCTAGTGAAGTTTGGAAAACAATCCTCATAGCATCTGCTATTTCCTCCCTGACATCTTCCAAAATCCTAGGAAACATTCCATCCGACCCTGACGACTTGCCTACTTTCAAGGATTCCAATTCCTCTAACACTTCCTTTCTCATTATAATTATTTTATCCAATATTTCACACTGCTTCTTCTGGATTACTTTAGCTACATCATCCCTTTCCTTTATGAATGTGGAGACAACAAAATAGTTTAAAACTCTTCCCATACCCACTGCAAGTTCTCTTCTTCACCTCTGATAGGTCCACCTTTTCCTTAACTATCCTTTTGCTCTGTATATACTGGCAAAACATCTTTGGATTTTACTTAATCTTGCTTTCTAATATTTTTTTCATGCCTTCTCTTTGATTTCCTTATTTCTTTTTTAACTTGATGCCTGAACTTTCTATACTCCTCCAGGCTATCCTCAGTGTTGACATTTGTGTGACTATCATAAGCTTTCTTTTACTGTTTAAACTTTCAGTTTTCTAGACAACCAGGGGGGTCTAGTTTTAGCACTGCGATTCCTATTTTTGCAGGGTCATGTCTGCTTTATACCTTAAGGATCTCATTTATCAGCATCTCCCACTGCTTTACCGCTGATTTACTCTTTAGCAGTCTCGTCCAGTCCACCTCAGCCAAATCACTTTTCAGTTTTGTAACATTTGTCAGTTTAAAACTTTTACCGCTGATTGCTCTCTGTCCTTTTCCATAATAATACTAAATCTAACTGAATAGTGGTCACTATCCCCGATATGCTCGCCCACTGTCGCTTCACCCATTTGCCCATCTTCAGTTACCAAGACTAAATCTAAAATTGCATTTCCTTTCACTGGGCTTGTCACGTATTGTTTTTAAAAATGTTCCTGGACACAGTACAGGTATTTTGCACCCTCAATGCACCTTATATTGTTTGAAACCCAGTTGATGTTGGGATAGTTAAAGTCTCCAACTATTACTTCCCTATTATTTCTATGGGCAGAAATTTGTCGACATGCATGCTCTTCTTTCTCTCTCTTATTATTTGGGGTCTGCAGTGTACTCCCAGTAGCGTGACTGACACTTTTTTATTCCTAAGCTCAACCCATAAAGCCTCATTTTTTAACCTGTTTAGTATGGGCGGCATGGGAGCACAGTGGTTAGCACTGTTGCTTCACAGCTCCAGGGTCCCAGGTTCGATTCCCGGCTTGGGTCACTGTGTGTGCGGAGTCTGCACATTCTCCTCGTGTCCCTTTGGGTTTCCTCCGAGTGCTCCGGTTTCCTCCCAGTCCCGAAAGATGTGCTTGTTCGGTGAATTGGGCTTTCTGAATTCTCCCTCAGTGTACCGGAACAGGCGTCGGAGTGTGGCGACTAGGGAATTTTCACAATAACTTCATTGCATTGTTAATGCAAGCCTACTTGTGACAGTAATAAAGATTATTATTATAACATCCATTCTCACAACTGCAATTGATTCATTAACCAATAATGCTTACCCCCCCCTCCTTTTCTGTCACCCACTCTATCATGGCTGAACGCCCTTGTTTCTTTTGTTTTTCTGAGTCACTGACTACATCACTAACCAATGTCCAAGAGAGTTTAAGGTTTTCTTAATTCTTCAAAACTGGCAAAATAACCTCTGCACACCGTCAGCCCGGCCTGTCACCCATTAGAGAGTATCTGTCTGTCTGAAGTAATCTTGTGCAGTCTTTGTCCAGTACCCTACTGGATAATCTTTCCAAATGACATTAGTGTTGCATCAGTACCGACAGCTGGAGAATCTGTCTGCTCTAAGTGGTTATGCCATCAGTTCACGGCAGTCTAATAAAATCACACCCAAGGGCACACATGAGCACAAATCACGTTTCATAAATGCCAACCGATAAATGTCTGATGTACAAAGGCAGCACATATGAAAAGGAGTAGGCTCCCTCTATCTGCGCTTAGAAAGAGCTTAATCTTAATTAAATTTTAATAGCACACTGTGCTTTTGCATAAACAATTGAGCTTTCCTTAAACAAAACAAACTAATTGTGAATTAACACTCTGAAATAATAATAATTCTCCACAGGTTTTGAAAACAATTCAGGTTTTATTCCCCCAAAAAACCCACAAAGGAACTATAGACCCTTCAAAATAAAGAGAAATGATTGTCGAACACGAGCAACTCTCACTCTTGAAGCAATTCTTTCAGTCATGACGTTAGGCTCAATGCACTGTGATGAATATTGTCAAGGTTAGAGACTTTCTAATACCGCGACAGAATTACTGTGGCACTTCATAGAACAGTTTTATTCGCGTGAAGCACTTAAAACAGAAAGGAATGCCCTCCATCGTGCCTGCAAATTAATGAATAGTTTAATTAGTAAAAAAGGAGATTATACTGTTACATAGAATAACAATACTTCATCAGGTTGTCCCTCTGCCTTCTTAGAACCAAATGGGAGTAATTATAATAATGATGCTCTGTTTTTGATTTGGCGACTTCTGTCTTCAGAACAGCTTTTACTGAGTGGGACAGCTGCAGAGAACACCCTCCCCTCCATCAATAATGGTTAAATGGCCACTGGGGTCCTGCTGACTTAATGGGACCTGAATGGCAATATGCATGAGGCTCTTACCTGAGTTGGCTGCTGCCATGCCTGCTGCCAAAAGCCGTGGCAGCAAATTCCCTTCTGAGCATCAGCCGAGCAGGTAACTTGCTCATTTTAGGATGGGCAGGGAATAATCCCCCAGTCCCCATAGATAGAGGCACAGAGGAAATGGCAGAATACAGACTGAAGGCTATTTAAAACACTCCAGTTGGTGGAAATGGGCAGGAGATGCTCAAAAAGGGACATTTTAAACTTATCACATGGCTTTGCTGACTGTATGTTCTGAGAAGCCTGCAGTTGTCCCTTTAAGAAACAACCGGTCAATGGATGGCAGGAGTGGAATGAACATAGACAGTGGATTTTCTGTCCACTCGTACTGCAAACTTTCAGAAACCAGAACAGATGTAGGACCCAAATGTAGCAGGAATGGGGAAGTCCGTTCTGTACCTTGATTGGAGCCCTGGAAGTCTCAAGGAGCAGAGTACTTCCCATCCATTAGTTAGAGGCACAGAACCTCTTGTAGATTTTGGGTGTCAATGGGCGACTGGAAAAAAAATCAACAAGAAGTTCGAAAGAATTTGGAAATAGACAGATGAGATCTGATTAGCTGGCACAAATAAAATAAAGTGAAGACCTTGTTAACAGTTTCCTTTCAAGAAATGTCAGACTTTCCCAATGAAAACATTTAAAGTACCCATAAGAGTTTCAGAGCTGTCTTATCTAAGAGACAAATTAATAAATTGCTGACTGACACTGAGTTGAAAGCTTTTAATTGAAAGATTTTTCAGTTAAAAGCTTCTGAATACATCTATCAAGGTTAATAGGATTTTAATTGTGTTACCGGATAGAAGAGTTGATGGATGAATCACTCAAACTGAATAAACTCGGGATCTACATATACTCTCCTGAGGAATGAGTACATCACATATAATCATCTGTTAACATTGCACTGAATAATCTTAAATAATCTACAGCCAAAGGCTTCCTTTTCATTCATGGTGATGAAAGAGTTGAAGGTATGAGTACTCCAATGTGCCATCTACCCTCAGTTTTTCCATTACCAATGCTGTTGTGTACATCATTCTGCCATAGAGGGGGAGGGGGAATAACAAACTTTATTTTCCGCCTCAACTTGGAATGAAGTTTGTCAATGAACTTAATTCAGCTTGCATGTGAATTTGTGTTCACATCAGTGGGATTGATGGACTAAATCACTGGGTTTGATTTTAACCTATTCTGTCTGATGGACCGAAACGGAGTGATGAGTGTAATAATGACAGTGTAATTCTTCATGCCTTATTTGTGCCTATGTGGAGTCCATTACCATTTTGGCTGGAGTTAGGACCCGAGCAGTCCAGGCACTTGCCTGTATTGGGATCCAGCATTATTTAAATTGGGATCCTATTATGCAGCTAGGATCCCTAGCTGTAATTTTAGCAGGAAATAATGGGACAACCACTCATTGCAGGCACCATCCCCAAAATCAAGAAGCAGCACTAACCATTTGGAATAGTTTTTCAAAGAGCACTCATAGAACTCAGAAGGAGGCCATATGGCCCATCGAGTCTGCACCAACCCTTCAAAAGAACACCCTACCTCAGCCCAATCCCCTATCCTATTCCTGCAACCCCACCCTAAGAGGCAATTTAGCATGGCCAATCCACCTAACTTGCATATCTTTGGACTGTGGGAGGAAACCGGAGCACCTGGAGGAAATCCACGCAGACACGGGGAGAAAGTGCAAACTCCACATGGACGGTTACTCAGGGTCGGAATCAAACCCGGGTCCCTGATTCTGTGAGGCAGCAGTGCTAACCATTGTGCCATCATGCCGCCACCCGCTTGACTTTATTTTACGCCAACTGGACCTACTTGAAAGCAAGCCTCGCTTATTCAGCAGTGCTGCACTTTGCAAGGTACATGTTTTACTGGGTTTTTTTTATAACCATTTGTAGACTCCCATGAACATTACTTGATTCTGGGAATGGGAACTATTTTTGCAATGCCAATCAGGAATAGAGGAGGATGAGCTGGAGGAACCAACAGAGGCTTCAGCAAAGAAATGACAAGGGAAGATTACTTTCGAGCAAAGAGGTAGGGAAAGAGCAAGGTTCTAGGATGCCCTGGGCCACTTATCTATGCGACTGTTACAAGTAGATCTGGAGCCTGAACTGAGTGGCAGCAATGCGTTGCCTCTGGCTTTTCTAAACTTTTTCATCTCCACATTGATCCAGGCTGCAGCAGATAACATTGAACGCATCAACCAATCAGCTGTATATTCCTGCGTCAAGTAGGCAACAGATACTTCCTTCCAAAGAGCAAATACATACGTCAAATTCCCTACAGGCAACAGGAGCTTAGATAAGAAGGATGTTGATTTTAATGTTGATTATAGTGGAATCGTACAAATGTACAAAAACATCACAACCAGGGCATCACCCCGTGTGCAGGCATTATGAAATGAAAATGAAATGAAATGATTAAGGGGCAGCACGGTAGCAAGTGTTTAGCACTGTGGCTTCACAGCTCCAGGGTCCCAGGTTTGATTCCCAGCTTGGGTCACTGTCTGTGCGGAGTCTGCGCGTTCACCCTGTGTCTGCATGGGTTTCCTCCGGGCGCTACGGTTTCCTCCCACTGGTCCCAAAAGATGTGCTGTTAAGTAATTTGGACATTCTGAATTCTCCCTCTATGTACCCGAACAGCACCTCAGAGCCCCCAACGGGGAAGGCTGGGATGAACCGGTTTCTTGACGGACTGAACATACCAGTTGTGGGAGAGGGCAGAAAACGGGATCTGGAAGCACCACTAGCACTGGGAGAGATCATGGACAGCATTAGCTCCATGCAGGCGGGGAAGGCGCCGGGACCGGACGGATTCCCGGCGGACTTCTACAAAAAATTTGCGACAGCGCTGGCCCCGCACATGCGGGAGATGTTCACAGACTCGCTAGCTAGGGGCACGTTGCCACCCACGTTAGCACAGGCCTCAATCTCGCTGATACCTAAGAAAGACAAAGACCCAACGGAATGTGGGTCATACAGACCCATATCTCTGCTGAACGCAGACGCCAAAATACTGGCCAAAATCTTAGCCAAGAGGCTAGAAGACTGTGTACCTGAGGTGGTCACAGAGGACCAGACGGGCTTTGTCAAAGGTAGACAGCTGACCGCGAACATCAGGCGCCTGCTGAACGTGATAATGACCCCCTCCGGGGAGAGAACACAAGAGGTGATCGTCTCCCTGGACGCAGAAAAGGCCTTCGACAGAGTCGAATGGAAATACCTCATAGAGGTACTGGAGCGGTTCGGGCTTGGAACAGGGTTCACCGCTTGGGTAAAGCTCCTGTACAACGCTCCCATGGCGAGTGTACAGACCAACAATACCAACTCCCAATACTTCCAGCTGCACAGGGGCACCAGACAAGGATGCCCACTGTCCCCGCTGCTGTTCGCACTAGCAATCGAACCGCTAGCAATCGCGCTCAGGGCAGCAAAAAATTGGAGGGGGATCCGAAGGGGAGGTAGAGAGCACAGAGTCTCACTCTATGCGGATGATCTGCTCCTCTATATCTCGGACCCACAAAGCAGCATGGACGGGATCATCGCGCTCCTGAAAGAGTTTGGAGCCTTCTCGGGCTACAAACTCAACATGAGCAAAAGTGAGATCTTCCCATTACACCCGCAAGGGGGGGGGGGGGGGGCAGCACTAAAGGGGCTGCCGTTCAAACAAGCCCGACATAAATTCCGCTACCTGGGGATCCAAATAGCCCATGACTGGAAAGGGATCCACAAATGGAACCTCACCAGCCTGACGGAGGAAGTTAAAAAGGACCTGCAAAGATGGAACACACTCCCGCTCTCCCTCGCGGGGAGAGTTCAGACGATCAAAATGAACGTACTGCCCAGGTTCCTCTTCCTGTTTAGATCCATTCCGATCTACATCCCCAAGGCCTTTTTCAAAGCGCTGGACAAACTCATCATGGCGTTCGTATGGGGGGGTAAAAATGCTAGGATCCCAAAGAAGGTCTTACAAAAAACAAAAACCAGGGGAGGGTTAGCCCTCCCGAATCTACAACTCTACCACTGGGCAGCAACAGCCGAGCGAGTAAGGGGATGGATCCAGGAGCCAGAAGCTGAGTGGGTGCGTGCGGAGGAGGCCTCCTGCATGGGAACCTCCCTCCGGGCCCTCGCCACGGCAGCACTCCCATCCCCACCCAAAAAACACTCCAGCAGCCCAGTGGTGACAGCCACCCTCCAATCCTGGAACCAACTGCGGCAGCAACTTGGCCTGACCAAAATGTCGAACAGGGCTCCCATCTGCAACAACCATAGGTTCAAACCAGCACTGACCGACGCCACCTTCAAAAGGTGGAGGCAGGACGGGGGGACACTGACAGTCAGGGACCTGTACACGGACGACAGGATCGCAACACTGGACGAACTGACAGAGAAATTTCAGCTAGCTGGGGGGAACGAGCTACGGTACCTGCAGCTCAAAAACTTCCTACGAAAGGAGACAAGGACGTACCCACAACCGCCACGACAGACACTACTGGAAGACCTACTGGACGCAAGTATCCTAGAGAAAGGGAACTGTAGTGACATGTATGACCGACTGGTAGATAGGGACGACACCGTACTGGACGCAACAAGGAGGAAATGGGAGGACGACCTGGGGATGGAGATCGGGTGGGGACTCTGGAGCGAAGCACTGCATAGGGTCAACTCCACCTCCACGTGCGCAAGGCTCAGCCTGACGCAACTAAAAGTGGTACATAGAGCCCACTTAACAAGAACCCGTATGAGTAGGTTCTTCCCGGAGGTGGAAGACAGATGTGAACGGTGCCAAAGAGGCCCGGCCAACCACGCCCACATGTTCTGGTCCTGCCCCAGACTCGTGGAGTACTGGACAGCCTTCTTCGAGGTAATGTCCAAAGTGGTGGGAGTGAGGGTGGAGCCATGCCCGATAGTGGCGGTCTTCGGGGTTTCAGAACAGCCAGATCTATTCCTGGGGAGGAGGGCGGATGCCCTTGCCTTTGCCTCCCTGATCGCCCGCCGTAGAATCCTGTTTGGCTGGCGGTCAGCAGCACCGCCCAGAGCTGCGGACTGGCTGTCCGACCTCTCGGAATCTCTCCAAATGGAGAAAATCAAATTTGCCATCCGAGGGTCGGACGACGGCTTCCACAGAACGTGGGAGCCATTCATGCAACTGTTCCGGGACCTATTTGTGGCCAATGTACAAGAGGAAGAATAGTCGGGGGAAGGTAGCGGGAGGGGGGGGGGGGGCTACAGGTTCGTTACGGGGGTTCGATGGCTAGCTAAGGCCCAAAACCAAGCTAAATAAACATGTTGAGGGGGGGGGGGGGGGGGGGGGCGCAGTTACTACTACGAAGATGCTTACCTGTAAATATGTGTGTTAATTTTTGCGTGTTTGTTTTTGTTTGTTTTTTTTTCTCTCTCCTAACAATTTGTAATTTGTTCAATATAAAATACGAAAACTGAATAAAAACATTTATAAAAAAAAAAAAATGTACCCGAACAGGGGGCCGGAATGTGGCGACAGGGGGCTTTTCACAGTAACTTCATTGCAATGTAAGCCTACTTGTGACAATAAAGATTATTAAAAAATACATATTAAAATTAACCATGAACAGGAAAGGGTTGCAGTTATAAGTGTCCAGCTTGGGACTTTTGCTGCCAAGGCAATATTGTGCAAGTTTTCCAGGAAAGTTGACATACTGTGTTGAAGCATGGTGCCACCACATTTCCAACAGCAGCAGCTAGTGTGTGCTTGACCATTTTACTGCCACTATGCAACCCATTCTCTCCCACTGAGTAACAATGTAACAACAGCCAGTGAAGTACCAGTGTCACTGGGGCTCAGAATCAATGCTTGAACAATTGGGGTCCGTACACAGTGACGTCTATGGCAGTGATGTGCTGTGTTCTGCATAATTTCATTATTCAGTATAAACAGGTTCTGGAGATGGAAAACTTGCAAGTGCTATCTGCTATTTGCAGGTGCACTTCCAAGGTGCCTCACTTAATATATTACTGATATATATGGGCAGCGGCTGAACCTGAGATACTACATGTGTAGTGTCTCCCACCCGCCCTCCTCCTCTAACAAAAATAAAAGACTGTGGTGTGTTGATAAGGTAAGGTTTTTCTATTTCTATTTCTTTTTATCATGTGATTGGTAACAATTTTTCTTTTTTTTTCTTTTTCATTTTTCTATTATTTGATATTATAGTTTTGGACTAAATTAACCTTAAGATTAAAAATGGCAGGAGATCTCAGACCCGTGTTATGTTCCTCTTGCTCAATGTGGGAGCTCAGGGACGTGGCTGATGTCCCTGCCTCCTTCACATGCGGGAAGTGTGTCCAGCTGCAGCTTTTGTTAGAGCGTGTGACGGCTCTGGAGCTGCGGATGGATTCACTTGGGAGCACCCGCAATGCTGAGGAGGTCGTGGATAGCTCGTTTAGCGAATTGGCCACACCGCAGATTAGGATTGCTGAGGGAGAAAGGGAATGGGTGACCAAAAGACAGAAAAAGCAGGAAGGCAGTGCAGGTGTCCCCTGCGGTCATCTCCCTCCAAAACAGGTACACCATTTTGGATGCTGTTGGGGGAGATGGCTCACCAGGGGAAGGCAGCAGTAGCCAGGTTCATGGCACCATGGCTGGCTCTGCTGTGCAGAAGGGCGGGAAAAAGAGTGGAAGGGCTATAGTCATAGGGGATTCAATTGTAAGGGGAGTAGATAGGCGGTTCTGTGGTCGAAAAAGAGACTCCCAAATGGTATGTTGCCTCCTAGGTGCTCGGGTCAGGGATGTCTCAGATAGGCTGCAAAGGATTCTGAAGGGGGAGGGTGAACAGCCAGTTGTCGTGGTGCATATAGGCACCAATGATGTAGGTAAAAAACAGGATGAGGTCCTACAAGCAAAATTTAGGGAGTTAGGAGCCAAGTTAAAAAGTCGGACCTCAGAGGTAGTAATCTCAGGATGTCTACCAGTGCCAAATGGTAGTCAGAGTGGAAATGAAAGAATAGGCAGGATGAATGCGTGGTTTGAGAGATGGTGCAGTAGGGAGGGGTTCTGGGGGAGGTGGGACTACTACAAATTGGATGGTCTTCACCTGGGCCGGACTGGAACCAATGTCCTTGGGGGTGCTTTTGCTAACGCTGTTGGGGAGGGTTTAAACTAATGTGGTAGGGGTAAAGGAACCAAATGAAGAGGTTAGTGGTCAGTAAGGAGGTAGCCATGATGTGGAGATGCCGGCATTGGACTGGGGTGAGCACAGTAAGAAGTCTTACAACACCAGGTTAAAGTCCAACAGGTTTGTTTCAAACACGAGCTTTCGGAGCACTGCTCCTTCCTCAGGTGACTGTCAGAGTCACCTGAGGAAGGAGCAGTGCTCCGAAAGCTCGTGTTTGAAACAAACCTGTTGGACTTTAACCTGGTGTTGTAAGACTTCTTACAGTAAGGAGGTAGTAACTAAAGCCTGTAAGGAACTAGATCATGAAGTCAGCGTGACTAAGGGGAATAGTAAGCAGGGAGCAGATGACTGGTGGTCTGAGGTGCATTTGTTTTAATGCAAGACGTGTAGTAGGTAAGGGAGATGAACTTAGGATTTGGATTAGTACCTGGGAGTATGATGTTATTGCTATTACTGAGACTTGTTTGAGGGAAAGGCAACTAAATATCCCAGGATATCGATGCTTCAGGCGGGATAGAGAAGGAGGTAAAAGGGGTGGAGGAGTTGCATTACTAGTCAGAGAGGATATCACAGCTGTGCTGAAGGAGGGAACTATGTAGGACTCGAGCAGTGAGGCGATATGGGCAGAGCTCAGAAAACAGAAGGGTGCGGTAACAATGTTGGGGCTGTACTACAGCCCTCCCAACAGCGAGCGTGAGAAAGAGGTACAAATATGTAAACAGATTATGAAAAGATGTATGAGCAACAGGGTGGTGGTGATAGGAGATTTTAATTTTCCCAACATTGACTGGGATACACTTAGTGTTAGACATCTAGGTGGAGCTGAATTTGTAAGGAGCATCCAGGAGGGTTTTCTAGAGCAGTATGTAAATAGTCCAACTTGGGAAGGGGCCATACTGGACCTGGTGTTGGGGAATGAGCCCGGCCAGGTAGTTGAAGTTTCAGTAGGGGATTACTTTGGGAATAGTGATCACAATTCTGTAAGTTTTAGAATACTCATGGACAAAGACGAGAGTGGTCCCAAAGGAAGAGTGCTAAATTGGGGGAAGGCCAACTAAACCAAAATTCGGCAGGAGCTGGGAATGTGGATTGGGAGCAGCTGTTTGAAGGTAAATCCACATTTGATATGTGGGAGGCTTTGAAAGAGGGGTTGATTAGAGTGCAGGACAGATATGTCCCTGTGAAAATGAGGGATAGAACTGGCAAGATTAGGGAACCATGGATGACAGGTGAAATTGTGAGACTAGCTAAGAGGAAAAAGGAAGCATACATAAGGTCTAGGCGACTGAAGACAGACGAAGCTTTGGAAGAATATCGGGAATGTAGGATCAATCTGAAATGAGGAATCAAGAGGGCTAAAAGCGGTCATGAAATATCTTTAGCAAACAGGGTTAAGGAAAATCCCAAAGCATTTTATTCATATATAAGGAGCAAGAGGGTAACTAGAGAAAGGGTTGGCCCACTCAAGGACAAAGGAGGAAGGTTATGCATGGAGTCAGAGAAAATGGATGAGATTCTTAAAGAGTACTTTGCATCGGTATTCACCGAGGAGAGGGACATGACGGATGTTGAGGTTAGGGATAGATGTTTGATTAAGTTCCCCATGGTCGGTTGATGGAGAAAGTGAAGTCTCATGGGGTCCAGGGTGTACTAGCTAGATGGATAAAGAACTGGCTGGGCAACAGGGGACAGTGAGTAGTAGTGGAAGGGAGTTTCTCAAAATGGAGAACTGTGACCAGTGGTGTTCCACAGGGAGCCGTGCTGGACCACTGTTGTTTGTGATGTACATAAATGATCGGGAGGAAGGTATAGGTGGTCTGATTAGCAAGTTTGAAGATGACACTAAGATTGGTGGAGTAGCAGATAGTGAAGGGGACTGTCAGAGAATACAGCAGAATATAGATAGATTGGAGAGTTGGGCAGAGAAATGGCAGATGGAGTTCAATCTGGGCAAATGCGAGGTGATGCATTTTGGAAGATCCAATTCAAGAGCGAACTATACAGTAAATGAAAAAGCCCTGGGGAAAATTGATGTACAGCGAGATCTGGGTGTTCAGGTCCATTGTACCCTGAAGGTGGCTGCGCAGGTCGATAGAGTGGTCAAGAAGGCATACGGCATGTTTTCCTTCATCAGAAGGGGTGTTGAGTACAAGAGTTGGCAGGTCATGTTACAGTTGTATAAGACTTTGGTTCGGCCACATTTGGAATACTGCGTACAGTTCTGGTCGCCACATTACCAGAAGGATGTGGATGCTTTGGAGAAGGTGCAGAGGAGGTTCACCAGGATGTTGCCTGGTATGGAGGATGCTAGCTATGAAGGGAGGTTGAGTAGATTAGGATTATTTTCAGTAGAAAGATGGAGGTTGAGGGGGGACCTCATTGAGGTTAACAAAATCATGAGAGGTATAGACAGGGTGGATAGCAAGAAGCTTTTTCCCAGAGTGGGGGACTCAATTACTAGGGGTCACGAGTTCAAGATGAGAGGGGAAAAGTTTCAGGGAGATATATGTGGAAAGTTCTTTATGCAGAGGGTGGTGGGTGCCTTGAACGCATTGCCGGTGAAGGTGGTAGAGGCGGGCACAATAGCGTCATTTAAGATGTATCTAGATAGATACATGAATGGGCAGGGAGCAGAGGGATACAGATCCTTAGAAAATAGACAGTTTTAGATAGAGGATCTGGATCGGCGCAGGCTTGGAGGGCCGAAGGGCCTGTTCCTGTGCTGTAATTTTTCTTTGTTCTTTTTCTTTGTTCTTAAAGATGGGGCACTGAAGTCTTTAATTTGAGCAACATTTAGGACTGGACTTACTTTTTTGGCCATGCTAAAACAACACAACTAGTTCCGCACCTGGAATACTGTGAACAGCTTTAGTTCCCTTATCGAAGGAAAGATATACTGGCATTGGAGGCGGTTCAGAGAATGTGCACTCGGTTGATTTTGGGTGTGGATGCATTTTCTTATGAGGAGAGCTGAGGAGGTTGGGCCTGTAAACATTGGAGTTTAGAAGAATGAGAGGCAACCTTATTGAGACATATAGGATTCTCAGGGGGCCTGATAGGGGTGATGCTGAGAGGTTGTCTTCCCTTGTGGAAGAGTTTCGGACCAGAGGACATAATCTCAGAGTAAGGTGTACCCATTTAAGGCAGAGATGAAGAGGAAGTTATTCTCTCAGAGGGCAGTGAATCTGTTAATCAGTAAGGGAATCAACAGGTATGGGGATAAGGTGGTAAAGTGGGGTTGGGGATTATGATATCAGATCAGTCATGAACTCATTGAATGGTGGAGGAGACTCAATGGACTAAATAGTCTACTTCTGTTCTTACATCTTATGGTTTTATGGTCCAATATGAACATTCAATAAAGAGTGAATGTGAAAATGCAAGCATTGTTTCTACCACAATAAAGGAAATGTTGTTAACTTCCCAGTAAGCATCAATGCATGCCAACCATGGGAATTCCATGGTAACCATTAATAAGTGTGATCCAATACATTTTGCTCCCTGACTAAACTAATCTTAACAAATAACAATGATGCACACATGAAAACAATGAAGTCAATGAAAACAAGGTAGCAAGGAATGAGCTAAAAAAAAAAGGGCTTAGGAGAGCTAAAAGGGGGCAAGAGAAGTCCTTGATGGGTCGGATCAAGGAAAACCCCAAGGCTTTTTACTCTTATGTGAGAAATAAAAGAATGACCAGGGTGAGGTTAGGGCCGGTCAAGGATAGTAGTGGGAACTTGTGCATGGAGTCAGAAGAAATAGGAGAGGCGTTGAATGAATACTTTTCTTCAGTGTTTACCAAGGAGAGGGGCCATGTTTTTGAGGATGAGACTGTGATACAGGCGGGTAGGCTGGATGAGGTAGATATTCTGAGGAAGGAAGTATTAGCAATTTTGAAAAATCTGAGGATCGACAAGTCCCCTGGGCCAGATGGGATATATCCAAGGATTCTTTGGGAGGCAAGGGATGAGATTGCAGAGCCTTTGGCTTTGATCTTTGGGTCCTCACTGTCCACGGGAATAGTGCCAGAGGACTGGAGAGTGGCCAATGTTGTTCCTTTGTTCAAGAAAGGGAATAGGAATGACCCTGGTAATTATCGCCAGTTAGTCTTACTTTGGTGGTCGGTAAGTTAATGGAAAAGATCCTGAAGGATAGGATTTATGACCATTTGGAAAGATGCAGCTTAATCCGGGATAGTCAACACGGATTCGTGAAGGGTAAGTCTTGCCTCACAAATTTGATTGAATTCTTTGAGGAGGTAACTAAGTGTGTAGATGAAGGTAGAGCAGTTGATGTTGTATACATGGATTTTAGTAAGGTGTTTGATAAGGTTCCCCATGGTCGGCTCATGAAGAAAGTAAGGAGGTGTGGGATAGAGGGAAATTTGGCCAATTGGATAAGTAACTGGCTATCACATAAAAGACAGAGGGTGGTGGTGGATGGAAAATTTTCAGACTGGAGACCAGTTACCAGCGGTGTACCACAGGGATCAGTGCTGGGTCCTCTGCTATTTGTGATTTTTATCAATGACTTGGAGGAGAGGGCTGAAGGGTGGGTCAGTAAATTTGCTGATGACACCAAGATTGGTGGAGTAGTGGATGAGGTGGAGGGCTGTTGTAGGCTGCAAAGAGACATTGATAGGATGCAGAGCTGGGTGGTAAAATGGCAGATGGAGTTTAACCCTGATAAGTGGGAGGTGATTCATTTTGGTAGAAAACATTTGAATGCGGATTACAGGGTCAACGGCAGGGTTCTGAGGAATGTGGAGGAACAGAGAGATCTTGGGGTTCATGTCCACAGATCTCTGAAGGTTGCCACTCAAGTGGATAGATCTGTGAAGAAGGCTTATAGTGTGTTAGCGTTTATTAACGGGGGTTTGAGTTTAATAGCCACGGGGTTATGTTGCAACTGTACATGACCCTGGTGAGACCACATTTGGAGTATTGTGTGCAGTTCTGGTCACCTCATTATAGGAAGAATGTGGAAGTATTGGAAAGGGTGCAAAGGAGATTTACCAGGATGCTGCCTGGTTTGCAGGATAGGTCTTATGAGGAAAGGTTGAGGGAGCTAGGGATTTTCTCTTTGGAGCGGAGGAGGATGAGAGGCGACTTAATAGAGATTTATAAGGTGATGAGGGGGTCAATAGAGTGGACTGTTCAGTGACTATTTCCTCTGGTGGATGTAGCTGTTACAAGGGGGCATAACTATAAGATTCAGGGTGGGAGATATAGGAAGGATATCCGAGGTAGGTTCTTTACTCAGAGAGTGGTTAGGGTGTGGAATGGACTGCCTGCTGTGATAGTGGAGTCGGACACTTTAGGAACTTTCAAGCGGTTATTGGATAGGCACATGGAGCACACCAGAATCACAGGGAGTGGGATGGCTTGATCTTGGTTTCGGAAAATGCTCGGCACAACCTCGAGGGCCGAAGGGCCTGTTCTGTGCTGTACTCTTCTATGTTCTAATTCTTTGAGGGGATGTCGGCATCACTGGCAAGGCCAACATTTGTTGCCCATCCCTAGTTGCCTTCGAACTGAGTGGTTTTGTGAGGTCATTTCAGAGGGTAATTAAAACTCAACCATATTCCTGTGTTTCTGGAGTCACCTGTAGGCCAGACTTGGTAAGGATGGCAGATTTCCTTCCCTCAAGGTGAACCATATGGGATTTTACAACAATCGATGATAGTTTCATGGTTACCATTACCGAGACTAGCTTTTAATTTCAGATTTTAATTAATTGAATTTAAATTCCGCCAGCTGCCATGGATGGGATTCTAACCAATATGCCGAGGCCATTCGTCTGGGCCTCCAGATTACTAGTCTCATGATATTACCACTACATTACTATATCCCCCTAAAATGTGAAATAATTAAATGAAATATAATTTGAAAACACCCTTTGTGCTCTCAAGCCTTAAGTCAATGGCAATGTGGGGCAGCATGGTGGCGCAGTGGTTAGCACTGCTGCCTCACTGCGTCGAGGGCCCGAGTTCGATCCCGACCCCGGGTCACTGCCCATGTGGAGTTTGCACATTCTTCCTGTGTCTGCGTGGGTCTCACCCCCACAACCCAAAGATGTGCGGGGTAGGTGGATTAGCCACACTCAATTGTCACTGAATTGGAAAAAAAAGAATTGGATACTTTAAATTTATTTTAACAAAATGTTAATGGCAATGTAATTGGGCAGGAAGGTTGTACAATTGATGAAGAGCCTCTGTGTTTGACCAGGAGGCTCCTCAGTACACTGTCTGTAAATACAGCATTGTCAGCTGATGGCATGTTTCATCAATGAAAAGCATCACCCTACCACTAAATTAAACATGTTTTGCATGTACACCATGGGCACTTCAAATTTTAATATGATCATAAAATTGCTACAGTGCAGAGGGAGGCTATTTGGCCCATCGTGTCGGGACTGACCCTCTGAAAGAGAACCAAACCCTGGGCCCACTCCCCCACCCTATCCCGGTAACCCAGTAACCCCACCTAACCTTTTGGACACTAAGGGGCAATTTAGCATGGCCAACGTACCTAACCTGCACATCTTTAGACTGTGGGAGGAAAGCGGAGAGCTCAGAGGAAACCCACGCAGACACGGGGATACAGTGCGACCTCCAGACAGACAATCACCCGAGTCAGAATCGAACCCAGGGGCAGCACGGTGGCACACTGGTTAGCACTGCTGCCTCACGGCACCGAGGTCCCAGGTTCGATCCCAGCTCTGGGTCACCATCCGTGTGGAGTTTGCACATTCTCCCCGGGAACGATTCTCCCAGCCCCGTGCCGGGCCAGAGAATCGGCGCAAATGCACCACGCCGGCCCGGCGCGCGATTCTCCGGGGTGTGGCGAATCGCCGCCACCTGTCTCGCGATCGGAGAATCACGTCCCCTGTGTTTGCATGGGCTTCGCCCCCACAACCCAAAAATGTGCATGCTAGGAGGATTGGCCACGCTAAATTGCCCCTTAATTGGAGAAAATAAATTGGGCACTCTAAATTTATTTAAAAAAAAGAATCAAACCCAAGACCCTGGTGCTGTGAGGCAGCAGCGCTCAATACTGTGTCACCGTGCCGCCCGGCCCATGGGAAAAGGCAAAAAGAAAGAAAGCAGAAGTAGCACACAGCTCTGATCACAAGGTCGGCAATGACATGTCATTGACAAAATCCTGGTCATTTAGAAGCAATTTTCATTGCATTGATACCTTTTACAGTATTAACTTAGTCATAACTGGAATGATTCTATCGGCAACGTCATACCATTCTGTTTTATCAGCCATTCAAACCTTCTCCCCCGCCATATACTCCACAAATAGCTTCAGTGTGAAGTTAAATCTGTTGCTTACCATCACTAAGTTTGTAGAGTGAATGCACCTCAAGAACATGGAGGAAACAATGTCCTAAGCGAGTACACTACTAAATTGTATCTGGGAGAAAAACTCCATAATCACTCAATCAAAATTTTATTCATGTCTTTTAAATCATTAAAAAAATTTCTTTTAAAATATCATATACATACAATACCAACTCCCAATACTTCCAGCTGCACAGGGGCACCAGACAAGGATGCCCACTGTCCCCACTGCTGTTCGCACTAGCAATCGAACCGCTAGCAATTGCGCTCAGGGCAGCAAAAAATTGGAGGGGGATCCGAAGGGGAGGCAGAGAGCACAGAGTCTCACTCTATGCAGACGATCTGCTCCTCTACATCTCGGACCCACAAAGCAGCATGGACGGAATCATCGCGCTCCTGAAAGAGTTTGGAGCCTTCTCGGGCTACAAACTCAACATGAGCAAAAGCGAGATCTTCCCAGTACACCAGCAAGGGGGGGGGGGGGGGGGGGGGCAGCACTGAAGGGGCTGCCGTTCAAACAAGCCCGACATAAATTCCGCTACCTGGGGATCCAAATAGCCCATGACTGGAAAGGGATCCACAAATGGAACCTCACCAGCCTGGCGGAGGAAGTAAAAAAGGACCTGCAAAGATGGAACACACTCCCACTCTCCCTCGCAGGAAGAGTCCAGACGATCAAAATGAACGTATTGCCCAGGTTCCTCTTCCTGTTTAGATCCATTCCGATCTACATCCCCAAGGCCTTCTTCATAGCGCTGGACAAACTTATCATGGCGTTCGTATGGGGGGGGTAAAAATGCTAGGATCCCAAAGAAGGTCCTACAGAAAACAAAATCCAGGGGGGGGGCTAGCCCTCCCGAATCTACAATTCTACCACTGGGCGGCAACAGCCGAGCGAGTAAGGGGATGGATCCAGGAGCCAGAAGCCGAGTGGGTGCTTGCGGAGGAGGCCTCCTGCATGGGGACCTCCCTCCGGGCCCTCGCCACGGCAGCACTCCCATCCCCACCCAAAAAACACTCCAGCAGCCCAGTGGTGACAGCCACCCTCCAATCCTGGAACCAACTGCGGCAGCAATTTGGCCTGAACAAAATGTCGGACAAGGCTCCCATCTGCAACAACCATAGGTTCAAACCAGCACTGACTGACGCCACCTTCAAAAGGTGGAGACAGGACGGGGGGACACTGACAGTCAGGGACCTATACACGGACGACAGGATCGCAACACTGGACGAACTGACAGAGAAATTTCAGCTAGCTGGAGGGAATGAGCTACGGTACCTGCAGCTCAAAAACTTCCTACGAAAGGAGACAAGGACGTACCCACAACCGCCACGACAGACACTACTGGAAGACCTACTGGACGCAAGTATCCTAGAGAAAGGGAACTGTAGTGACATGTATGGCCGACTGGTAGATAGGGACGACACCGTACTGGACGCAACAAGAAGGAAATGGGAGGACGACCTGGGGATGGAGATAGGGTGGGGACTCTGGAGCGAAGCACTGCATAGGGTCAACTCCACCTCCACGTGCGCAAGGCTCAGCCTGACGCAACTAAAAGTGGTACATAGAGCCCACTTAACGAAAAACCGTATGAGTAGGTTCTTCCCGGAGGCGGAGGACAGATGTGAGCGGTGCCAAAGAGGCCCGGCCAACCACGCCCACATGTTCTGGTCTTGCCCCAGACTTGTGGAGTACTGGACAGCCTTCTTCGAGGCTATGTCCAAAGTGGTGGGGGTGAGGGTGGAGCCATGCCCGATAGTGGCGGTCTTCGGGGTTTCAGACCAGCCAGATCTATTCCTGGGGAGGAGGGCGGACGCCCTTGCCTTTGCCTCCCTGATCGCCCGCCGTAGAATCCTGTTTGGCTGGCAGTCAACAGCACCGCCCAGAGCTGCAGACTGGCTGTCCGACCTCTCGGATTCTCTCCAAATGGAGAAAATCAAATTCGCCATCCGAGGGTCGGACGACGGCTTCCACAGAACGTGGGAGCCATTCATGAAATTGTTCCGGGACCTGTTTGTGGCCAACGTACAAGAGGAAGAATAGTCGGGGGAAGGTAGCCGGCGGGGAGGGGGGGGGGGGGGGCTACGGGCTCGTTACGGGGGTTTGATGGCTAGCTAAGGCCCAAAACCAAACTAAATAAATGCCAATAAACATGTTGGGGAATGTAAAATATGTATGCCGGCAAAGAGGGGGAGGCCACAGTTATTACTACGAAGATGCTCACCTGTAAATATATATGTTAATTTTTGCGTGTTTTTTTTTCTCTCTCTAACAATTTGTAATTTGTTCAATATAAAACATGAAAACTGAATAAAAAACATTTATAAAAAAAATATCATATACATCTCAGACAAATCTTTAGTGAAAGGCCGGAATATTTAAAGGCAATTGCTGAGGGACATCAAAATATTACAAAACACAAAATAAGTCAAATTATTTTTCTTTGAAAGATGAAAGCGCACCCATGCAACAAAATGCTCTTGGAGTATTTCCTCAGATATTCTGAGTGGAGGGCCTAATCTTGGACCCTTTATTTTTGCATACTGCAGGACTCTCATATTAGCATACAGCTGAGGGTGGAAGGAGTGTCATTTCACTCTGCAGCCCTGATGTCAAGGGCAAGGGAAGGGCAGCAGAATAAGAATAGGCTTCAGATATCACACTTTGTATTGGTGTAATTAAAATTAATATTACTTTGCCTCGGACATGACTGTGGAAATCAAACAATTTTCTAAATTAATTTGCCCATAAAGCCCACGGTTCTGGAAAGGGCATCCACAATAATGACATGAATAAATTTGAAGCAATCTTTATTATCTATCTTCCAAGCTTTCTTTAATCTTTCTCACCATCGATGAAGTGTATTTTTATTTCAACATGCCTAAATTTTGCCTATTAGATACTGCACTATTTTATTTATACTGAGGTGATAGATGCTTAAGTACATTTCTGTTATGCAATGTTTTTCAAAGTGCATAAAGATCTCAACTGCCTCTCAGCTGATAACTGAGGATCCTGGGCTGGATTCTCTGTTTTGGAGACTAAGTCCCCACACCGGCGTGAAAACAGTCAGGAAAACTGGCATATAATGGCCAGCGATTCCCCGTTTTGCTGGGGGCTAGCAGGAGCTCGCAGCTCTAGCTGCCAATACGGCCCCCAGCACTTCTGGACTGAGTCCGCAGCCTCCACGCCGAGTTCACAAACGATGTGAGCACACGTAGCCCACGCCGTCAGGAAGTCGGCCTGTCTGGAATGGAGCATCGTGGGGTGGGTCTCAGGCAATGGCCTGAGGTGTTGGATAATTGGCACGGCGTACTCTTAGAGTATGCCGCTTTGCAAGGGGTGGAGAATTCAAAAATCGGCGCCGCTCTAGAACCTTCTGCCGAAAGCTCTGTGCCATTCGAGTTCAATTCACACCTTTGATAGTCTCAAAATGCCTCCTCTCTTCAATTATATCTTCAGGCACCTCCATAACTCTTTTTTACTGTCGTTGAGAATCTATTTCTCCTCTCTTAAATGACGCATCAGATGCTGGAAGCACTATGTGAATGAGAGTTGTTATTATGCACTAAGGTCTGCCTAATTCTGGCCACGACATCCAGATTTCTCTGACGTCAACCTCACAGAAGCAATGAAAGACCTTAATCCTCTTTTTGCAGGACCTCAACCTTGGATGAAAAACATTTTAAAAAGGATCACTTAATCAGCAGGCGGATGGCAATGTGTAGGCTTTCAAAAGGGAAGATGAAGAATATTGGTTGCGACTTTCATTTCAGCATTGTGGCTGTCAAACTAATTGAAGACTTGAAAAGATTGTGACGCATCCTTGGAGATTTATTTTATTTCTTTGCCCAGATTACCAAAGCAGTAACAGTTACTGTAAATAGATCCTTGAATTACTTTAGAAAGGCAAAATATTCCCAAAATTGGAACAGTTTAAGCAAGGTGTTCACAGTAACTTCATTGCAGTTTTAATGTAAGCCTACTTGTGACACTACTAAAGATTATTATGATTAAGTAATTTCACAAGTGCTATTATGTAGTGGCTACATGAATGTCATTTTCCACTAGCGCAGGGGTTTTCAAACTCGGTCATGGCCGGTTTCGTGAGAGTCTTGGCCCTTAGTCTCGACGGTGCCTATCGTGGGAGGAACGCCCAATTGCCGTGATTGGCTTTTTAAAAAGTTCATGGGTCCCTGAAGGTCCCAATGCAGTAATAATAATAATCTTACTTAGCGCCACAAGTAGGCTTACATTAACACTGAAATGAAGTTACTGTGAAAATCCCTTAGTCGCCACATTCCAGCACCTGTTTGGGTACACAGAGGGAGAATTCAGAGTGCCCATTTACCTCATGTCTTTCGGGACTTGTGGGAGGAAACCGGAGCACCCGGAGGAAACCCACGCAGACACGGGGAGAACGTGCACACTCCGCACAGACAGTGACCCAAGCCAGGAATCGAACCTGGGTCCCTGGCGCTGTGAAGCAACAGTGCTAACTGCTGTGCTACCATGCTGCTCTGGTGTGCTGGAGCTGTAAAAAACACTGATTAGGCCCCAGCTGGAGTACTGTGTACTGTTTTAGTCACCACACTATAGGAAGGAAATGGAGAGGGTGCAGAGGGGATTCACCAGGATATTGCCTGGGCTGGAGTATTCCAGCTATCAAGGGAGAATGGTTAGGCTGGGGCTCTTTTCCCTGAGTGGAGACCTGATTGAGGTGTATAAAATTATTTTGAAAGGGTGGTAAATAAGGCATACAGAAAGCTTGCCTTCATTAACTGGGGCATTGAATCTAGGGGCAGGGAGTTTTTGGTACAACTTTATAAAATATTGGTTCGGAATATTGTGTGCAGTTGTGGTTGCCACACCATCACACACCACACCATGATTGCCCTGGAGGGGCTGCAGAAGAGATTCACCAGAATGTTGCCTGGGATGGAAAGTTTCAGCAATGAAGAAAGACTGGACAGGCTGAATTTGTTTTCCCTGGAGAAGAGGAGACAGAGGGGTGATCTGATAGATGTCTACAAAATTATGAGAGGCATAGATAGGGTAGATGGCAGAGGTGTTCATGACCAGAGGGCATAGGATTAAGTGAGGAGTAAGTGGTTTAGAGCGGACATGAGGAAACATTTTTTCACCCAGAGGGTGGTGAAAACATGGAATGCTCTGCCTGAGAAGGTGGTGGAGGCAGGTACTCTCGCAACATTTTAGAAGCATCTGGATGAATACTCAAATCACCAAGGTACAGCAGGCTATGGACCAAGTGCTGGTAAATGGGATTAGTATAGATTGGTATTTGATGGTCGATGGACCAAAGGGCCTGTTTCTGTGCTGTGTGACTCTATGGGCGCGATTCTCTGCAAATGCGGAGAGTCGTGAAGGCTGCCGTGAAACCGGCCGTGTTTCACGGCAGCCTCCGCGCCCCCTCCCGGGACCCGATTCTGCTCCCCGGTCGGGGCTAGCAGCGGGGTCCCGTGAACTTCGGCATCGCAGGCTTAGCGAAATTCGCTAAGCCCGCGCGCCAAGGTTAACGCCGGCTGACGCGCACGATGACGTCAGCCGCACATGCTCGGATTGGACGGCTCCAACCCGCGCATGCGCGGATGACGTCATCGCGCATATGCGTGAAACCCGCGCATGCGCGGGCCGGTATGCCCCTCAGCCGCCCCGCGGACTGATCCAGCGGGGCGGCGGAGGAACAAAGAGTGCGCGGGGTTCGGACCCGCTGCGCGCGATCGGTGCCCACCGATCGCGGGCCCATGGCACCCTTGGCACGGCCGTGGTGCGGCCGTGCCAATCGGTGCCATGGTTCCCCAGAACGGCACTTTGCAGCCGTTTTCACGAACGGTGAGAGCAGGTGTGTTTGCGTTCGTGAAAACGGTCGTAAAGGCCTAGGAAATCGGCCCATCGGCTAGGGGAGACTTGTGTCGGGGGGCGGGCATGGGGGGGGGGGGGAGAATAGCGGGAGGTCGGGAAAAATGTCAGGAAGGCCCTCCCGCTATTCTCTGACCCGTCGTGGGGGGCGGAGAATCGCGCCCTATGACTCTGTGAGAGCGTGAGACAAATACAACTTTCTGGGCAATGCATTTGCCTTCAATGTAGGCCAAGAATTTCCTGAGTGCTGCCCCTTCTCTGTGGCTAAGACATGACCGGGACTATGGTGGAGATCCTATTTGCATGTGTAAAACTGCTTTCTGCCAAGCTTCTAGCAAAGTTATAGTGGTGAAACATCAGCAGTCCCTTTGTGTTTATAATCAAATTGCTACCAAACTTTAGAACCACCTTTTTTCAAAAATGCTACTGAGCTCAAGATTAAGGAATTGCTACATATCGAAGGATCGAATACTCAATAATACTTTGTGAGCCACAGTTTTAATCATCTTATCTTAAAATTCAAAGTTTGTGCATTCTTTCCTGTACACTACGACGTCACCAGGAAAATGATGTGTAATCTAACTCAATGTCCATGTTAATATGAGGTTTCTTAAAATGCATTTAATTAGTTTGCATGATTGTTTTAAACTTAAAAACTTAAAAAATTGGTTGAAATGGTCCTCAGCTTTAGCTTGATACAGTCAATAGCAAATCTAGCTCTTTTCCACATGACCTGATTTACTTGACATTGGATGGAATTCTGAACAAGCTGTTTTTCCGGTTCTGTACTTCTAACCTATGTCCAATTCACGCTCAAAGCCCTTCTGACACTACAGAACAAAAATGTCAATGATGAAATATCATGCTTTGGCAAGATCTTTCATGAGGTAAAGAATGTTCCTTCTGCCAATTACGGTAAATGCCTTTTCCACTTTTGCTATTCAGTAACGGATTAAGTGTTTCCACCTTAGGTGTAGCACAGACTAAAAGCAGATTTGTACCAACTCCACTCTGTCTCAGAGTGTGTCTAGGGCAGCACGGTAGCACAGTGATTACCAGAATTGCTTCACAGCTCCAGGGTCCCAGGTTCGATTCCAGCTTGGGTCACTGTCTGTGCAGAGTCTGCACATCCTCCCCGTGTGTGCGTGGGTTGCCTCCGGTTGCTCCGGTTCCCTCCCACAGTCCAAAGATGTGCAGGTTAGGTGGATTGGCCATGCTAAATTGCCCTTGGTGTCCAAAATTGCCCTTAGTGTTGGGTGGGGTTACTGGGTTATGGGGTTCGGGTGGAGGTGTTGACCTTGGGTAGGGTGCTCTTTCCAAGAGCTGGTGCAGACCCGATGGGCCAAATGGCCTCCTTCTGCACTGTAAATTCTATGATATTCTATGAACATTGTATCCTAATCTCAACATTTGAATAATACACCACTGCAACATTTTCCACACTAGCCATGCTCTCTGCATTTACTCACATTTACTCTGAGAGTAAAGCAAATAGAGTTAATGCAGGATGGAAGATGGGAAATGGTAGGTCCTACATTCGAGATCACCCTTAATAATCAGATACTATACATATCAGAGCTATGAAAATTACCTTTCAGTTGATAGCTAAAGATCACTTGTAACATGCTCTTTTTCAGAATTCTCTCTTACCACGCGAGACTCAGTAAAAGATTCTGGTCCGGGCAAGTCGAAGTGTTTGGTGGATTCCTTCATAAAGTACAAAGGACCAAACACAAGAGAGAGTATTGCAAAGATCCTCGTGTGGGCCAGGTAGCTAAAGAATTCCTTAAGCACCTCAATGGTCTTCCCTATCACATTTTGTGCAGCAAAATAGCTGTTAATATACACATGCTGCCCACGTTTGCTCACATCTGAGGCATAAACCAAATGGTCAGTGGATAGGCTCGTTTCTTGGGGTATGATAAATGTTGATACTTCAGTGAGCTACTGCAGAATGAAGACATGACTCCTGCCAGGATATTGGCCTACATAATGCATTGGGTATGGTTGGACATTGAGTGAGTGAAACTCCCAACAGTGGCAGTACAACTCTCGTTTTATATGTGGCACCCACAAGACAAGTGTATGAAGTCAATGGCATTCAATGTACCCTTAAAGTACTCTTTCTGTGCAGGCCCCTGTCACGGACAGAATTGATGTATTTTCCTACTGTCCATGATCCATGTCTTTTGTATCTGAGATGTGTGTATTTTCTTACCATCAAAGTGGTTGTCCCAATTTAACTAAACCCAGCAGCAAGCCTTTTTTGTGAGTTTTAAAATTAAAAAGTTTATTTATTTTCCCAGAGGTTTTTAAAAAAGTGACATCAAACTCACTTGACCCACATACTATCAGTCATACAAAGAAAGATGACGGAAAGAGAAAAACAGTACGATTGCACAATAAAGAGATACAAATATCTCTTTTGTAGAAGGCCTGTCGCTTCTTAGATGGTTGATGTTTTTAGTTGAATTAAAGGTATTGTGAGTAGAGGATTTGCAGTAGGTTGCAAGGAGTCTTGTAGTTGAATTTCCTGGAGGTTGGTTCTCAGGGGAATTTGAATTTGGAACTGGTTGGGGAGAGCCCTTCTCCCACTTTACAGGTATTGCTGTTTAAAACGCTGGACGTTTAGTTGACTTGCAGCTGGATCAATGGCTTTTTGACTCTGCCTCTGCAGAGCTGATTGTAGCTCTTTTAAAAATAGGTGTCAGACATGGCTTCTCGCCCATGTGACCATTACAAGTCCAAAGTCCTTTTCCAAATAAGGAGAGTAGTAAAGTTGATAAACATCCTAGTGTTGTTAGGTGACATTTTGAAATTTCCCCAGTCTGGATTTCAATGAGGGACCATCATAATACAATGAGAACTCAGTGGAAACCCCTCCTTTTCTCCATGGTGATCCAGACAGGGGAGTCGTCTGGAATGCTATAGTCCTTTTGTTGACATTCCATCCTTAAACAAAAGGATGTGTGAATTTCCAGGATGCCTGTGAACGTTCATCTTTAATTAGGTAGATTGCTCGTGTCTCAGGAGCGTTTGGAGCGGACACTGTCAAAGGTCATGTGACTGTTTTTGTTCAGAGTTTTAAAGTATTGCCTGAAAGCTCATTATATGCTGAACATGAAACCGTACACGAGTTGGAGCCGTGAAGCTACTGTGCATTCATGACCATACAAAAAAATGTAAAGGGGCTCTGCAAAAGAAAATTCAAAGATATCTTATCGTGTACCATGGGGAAACCTGCTGCCCTAGGCAAAGGTATGTGCACACTCCATCTGTTTCTTTCTTGCAAAGAAAATTAAGTATATTTATCTCTCTGCATACAGAGCATAAGTGACATGTCACAATGAATGCAAATTGGAAGATATTGGAAATATCACCCACCACTGCCTAGAAGGTAGCCAATGAAAATAGAATCATGGAAAAGGCAATGTAATCCTCTCCCTGCTTTGCTGCCTACAATGGCTGGTAGGTTTCAATAGAAACGCCCATGGTGCTACACTACGCCCTGCAAACATCAGCAACTGCAACTACAAGTACAAAGTAGTAAACACTTCCACAATTTAAGCAGCAGCCAATAGATATCAACCAGCAATCAACACGGAAGTAGTAGATAATCCCTTTAAATAGCGCTGGTGGTGGGATGCTTCCTATTAGTGAAGGCATACTCACCTATGCAAGGATAAAGAAGCACATGGAACTACAGTGTTCAGGTCGTGGATGGCACTGCTGGACGAAAATCAGTGTTACACGCTGACTGGTGTCACAATATGCCTGTTCTTCCAACTTTTGCCATATACACCCACAACAGATGCCAGTCCCAAAATGGTGCTTGGCACAGCCACCTGCAGAATCGTGTGAGATGATGCAGACGCCATTCTTTTCTTTCACTGGAAATGGGCATCACTGGCAAGGCCAGTATTTGTTACCCACCCCTAATTGCCCTTGAACTGAGTGGCTTGCTGGGCCATATCATATGGAGGTTAAGAAATAATCACATCGCTTTGGTTCAGTAGTCACATATGGGACAGACCGGGTAAGGACGGCAGATCTCCTTCACCGAAGGACATTAGTGAAGCAAAGAGGGTTTTACAACAATCAGTGATAGTTACTATAGTTATTCGTGAGACTAGCTTTATAGTCCAAATTTATTAACTGAATTTAAAATTTTACTACCAATCTTGGTGGAATTTGTACCCATGTCCCTGTAGCATTAAACTGGCCTTTGGGTTACTAGTTTTGTGACATTACTACCATGCCACTATCATAGCTGAAGCAGGACCTCAAAGTACATTTTTGTTCTTTTTTCTCTTTTATTTTCTCTGAGCCATATAAATAATCTCAATATTAGTTTAATTTGAAAGTCTGCACTGCTCTCTGGTGACTTCACCTGCAATAATGAACTATGACACGAGAGGAAATATGGAATAATCCCTGACAATATTAAAGAATCTGTACCGAGTGGAATTAATGAACTGAATAACTCCGAAGCTTCTTCTTCGCAGCCTCCCGGATTCAAGGATGACTTGTTTCGACTCCAGTTTGATGGGTTATGACATGCCTGCTTAACCCTCTGCACAATCTGTAGACACTGTCACATTCAGAGCACTTTGTGCTCGAAGGGTTGGGTAGGTGGGTTGTTTGGGGGATCCTCCCCTATCCCCTCCACCCCCAACTCTGGCGGCTCAAATTCAACTCGGCACATTCTTGATGAAGTCTCTTGATGACTTTGATGCCTTCCCGAATGAACCTTTGCCATTCTGGTCGGTCACATGCCATGAACTCCCATGAGTCAGTGAGTATGTTTGTTCTCTTCAGGCTTGCTTTAAGTACATCTTGATAACTTTCTGGGAATCCCCTGCTGCGACTGAGTTCTGACTAGAGCATTTACTTTGGGAATCTGTTGTCAGGCATATGGGTAACATGTCCTGCCCAGTGGAGCTAGTTTAAGTGATTAGTCCCTCTGTTCTGGGCAGCTTGTCTTGGGACAGGGCACAGCCTTTCTTGCCAGTAGATTTGGAGGATCTAGTGAAGGAATTGTTGGTGGTTCTTCTCCAGCAAGAAGTGCCTGTTGAAGGTCAACAAAGTCGCATATGCATAGAGAAGAGTAGGGGTCACTGCAGCTCTTAGTCTCGGCTTTGAGATCCTGCTCCTCAAATACTCTTTTCCTCATGTGGCTGAAGACTGAGCTGGCACATTGGAGGAGATGATGAATTTTGTTGACTATGTCTGCCTTCATCGAGAGCAAGTTACGCAAGATGGTTCGCATTTTCCAGGATCTTGTTATTGCTCCTAATTGACAGGGTGGGGGGGGGGGGTATTTTCCTGTTGGAGCTGGTTGGAAGAGGACCTTAGATTTCCAGGTGTCTATTGAAAGGCCTATTTTCTCATATACTTTGGTGAAGGAGTCAGCAGTGTCCTGGAACTCTGTTTCTGAGTGAATGAACACACGAGCATCATCTGTATATTGAAGATGTATGACTGACGTAGGAATGGTTTTGGTTTTGGATTGAAGGTGGATTAGGAGATGCAGCCATATTGTGAGGGACTGTGCTGCAGAGGATTCTGAGATTGCTGCAGATCCTCCACCAAATTTACAGCAAATGATCTGGAAATGCCCCCAGGAAATTGCTAACTTTCCAGACCTGCTGCAAGAACATTCAACGAGACTAAGTGATCTGGTAAGATTGATGATCAACAATGACCTGACAACAATACAATATTTTCAAGGCAGAGGGTGTAGAGGGTGGTGGTGAGCTGCCTAATCGGTTGTAACTCATGTGATGTATGTAAAACTTGCCAATTTGTTGCGGTGCATCTTGTAAATAGTGCACACGCTGCCACTGTGTAATGGTGGTTGAGAAAGTTGCAATCAAGCAGGCTGTTTCCTCTTAGATCGTGCCAAGCTTCTTCCAGGCAAGTGGAGAGCTTTCGAGCAAAACACTGACTTGTGCCTCATAGATAGCGGCAAGCTTTGGAGAGTCAGGAGGTGAGTTTCTCTCCTCAGAGTTTCCAACCTCTGACCTGCTCTTGTTGCCACAATACTTTTCGAGCTGGCCCAGTCACGTTTCTAATTAACCCGCAGGATTTTGATGGTGGCTGATTCAGCAATGGTAATACCGTTGAATGCCAAGAGGTTAGATTGTCTCTCGTTTGAAATGGCTATTGCTTGGCACTTGAGTGGGACGAATGTTACTTGTCACTTGTCAGCCCAAGCCTGAATGTTGTCCAGTCTTGCTGAATTGGGGCTCGGAATGCTTTACTTTCTGAGGAGTCACAAATGGAACTGAACACTGAGCAATCATCAGCGAAAATTCCATCCACCTTCTGTTTCAGTGAAGATCATTGATGAAGCCAGCTGAGGATGGATAGGCCGAGGACATTACCTTGAGGAACTCATGCAATGATGTTGTGGAGCTGTGACGGTTGGTTTCCAATAGACACCTCGGCATGACTCCAGCCAGTGGAGTTATTCCCATTGGTTTCCATTGTCTTCAATTTTATAAGGATTCCTTGATGCCACACTCAAGGTGCAATTTTCCCATAATAATCAGGCTCTGATTGAAAACTGGCATGTATCTCTCCAGATGCACAGTCAAGTTTTCAGACCAGATCTTGAGCCACTCTGACAGAGAAACCTCAATGTGGGGGTGGTTTATGCCGCCACTATGGCGGGGCAGGGCCTGATGAAGCCAGCAAGAGCACCACCACCAAGATGCCGGGGGTTCTCTCCCTCCCCAGCTGCACAAGTATCAGGGGATCTCCCCCACCACCATCGTGGCTGTATCGCAGTCACTTCCCTCTCACTGCCAAGTTCCTGCCCCTGACTGCCAAGTTCCCACTGCCGCACTGCCAGGTCCCACCCCACCTCACTGCCTGTATATATTTATACAACTACCTCAGGTGCACCTGTCCTGCCGATAGACAGGACATAGCCGGGAATAGTAATGCAGGAGTCTGTGACATCGGCTGCTAGGTATGATTTGGTGAGGATGATTATGTCAGCATGTTGCTTAGCTAGTCTGTGGAATCGCTCTCCCAATTTTGGCACAAGCCCCCAGATGTGAAGAGGAGGATTTGCAGGGTTGATTTTGTAGTGTGTACTATTGTCATACCTGGTGCCTTGATGCCGGGTGGTCCAGTTTTGGTTTTAATGTTAATGAACCTTTCTGTAGTGAATTGATGCAACTGACTCACTTAATTGGCCATTTCAGAGGGAACTTAAGAGTCAACTCCATTGCTGTGGGTCTGGAGTCAGATATGGTCCAGACATGGTTAGGATGGGAGATTCCCTCCTCCTCGGACATTACTGAACCAGATGAATGTTATGACAATTCAGTGGTTTTGTGGTCATAATTAATGAGAATAGCATTTTATTCCAGATTTGTTAAATAATTGAATTTAAATTCCCCAAGCTGCCATGGTGGGATTTGAACTCATATTTCCGGCATATTATTCTGAGCCTTGGGATTACTAGTTCAGTAGTATTACTACTGTGCCGCCATTCTCATTTTCATTTTGATGCTTGTCAACATAAACATGTGAAAAATGCAAATTCACTCCGCAGATTCACTCTTGAGCTGTGCGGTCCATCAAAGTGGGTTGATTTACATACTGAATTTTGCGGAACAGTCACTTAGGGCCATTTTAGCCTCATCATAGTCTGCATAATTTCCACTGGCTGACAGCGTGTTAAATGTATTTTGCAAATATTTTACTTCATCATACAAAAGCAAAGCTGTCCTTTAACTCGTATGCATATCACCAAAACCTGCCCTGGTGCTTTCGAGCAATTCCATCCACTCCTTCCATCTTGAAGTGACTGAAGTCAGATTGAATGGGTTATGCGCGGCCACATTACCAATACCACTTTGCTGTTAAATTAATTAAAATATATACATCAGATATACAGGATCTATAGTTATTCAATGGATACTGCTCAGCAAGACCTGTGTACCTGTAATTAATCAAATGGCTACCTTCTGAACACAGATTTTATTCTTCATAAATTATCTACAAACCTCTTATTAATATTATGGAACAATCTGCGCTAATTACTTAAGTGTTACCATATTAAAAGAAAATTCAATTAACTATTTATATTTGTGGCTGTTATAAATTGCGACCCAAATATAACATTTTTCACACAATTAGTCATGCTTTTATTAGGATCCAACAATGACTATGATGTAGAAGAATGTAATTGGTCTCTGTGGAGCAGAAATTATGAGCACTAATAAGAAATATTCCACTCTGCTGATTCTTTTCAGACCAGGCATATGATTTTTTTTTTTGCTTTACAGATGCGCTCATGCCCATCAAGATGAAGAAATGCTCCACTGAGTAATGGAACATGTTTTTTTGTGTGTGCCAGCAATTAGCCAGGCGGAATTTGGGCGAGGTACGAGTTGAGGATCCTTTGACATTGCTCCAACAATGAAACATAAAATGTGAACTTCAAAGGAGCATTCCCGACTGTAATTGACGTGTCAATTCCCTTTCACACACCGGCCATTCATACGGCCACCTGAGTGAGGCTGCTAAGCCAGTTTAAACTGGGCATGATTCGTGTGGAGGAGTCACAGCCAATCGAAAAACTGTGTTGAAAGGGGGCCAAATTAATTTCACCTACAGCGAGTACAGAGAAGAGATATTCACTCATTGGTTCAATATCAATTCCCAGAGGTGGAAAGGGCAATATTCCAACTGACAATGCCAACAAGTTATCATAATAGTAAAAAGCTACTTTATTCTTTATTGATTTTATACTAGAAAATAATTCTCAAACACACTAAGGTCTACCAGAAGCTAACAGTCCCATGAATGGCAATAAAAATAGGTCTGAGTAAAAAAAAAATACAGACACAAAAAAAAACATTTTAATAGTTACTTTGGCAATGTCTAATTGAGCAGAGGAGTGCAAAAATGGCAACAACACGGACTGGATTGTTCCGGAACCCCCAGCCACGTGTTCACTGGTGGGGGGATTCTATCCTCCCGCCACTTGTCCATGTGATCTCCCATTGAAACCACCCCACGCTGTTGCGAAACCACCCCACTCACGGGGGTGAGCTGCCAGCGGGGAAAGTGAATCCCGGCGACTGGAGAATTCCAGTCCACGTTTTCCCCTTGTCACTCGCCTTTCACAACCTTGATAGACTTGACTGTGATCGACATGTTCTTCCTATATTGTCATGAGCCAGGTTCAATTGAGCACCAGGATCATTGCACGATGCAGAATCCAAACACAAACTGACCACTGATGAAGAGCAAAAGATTGTATGATATTTCACTCCAAAACCAAGGCAGTGTTATTCCACAATTTCCACCAAACGAAGATTTTTAATCAGCAGTACACTTCGGAGGAAAATCTACTTATTTTCCACAATTTTGATCTCAACATTATGGATCATGTATAATTGATCAAGATTTTCAAGTGCGTTCACTTATACTTTAGACATACTTCAAAATATGGAGATAGTCGGTGGACCAACCTGCCCCTTCAAGATTCTGTGCTCTTATTTGTATGGCAATTGTTCTCTCCAAGACTACCTTAGCATAGTTGGATATGGTATATGCAAGATAATTGATTAAGAATATAAATTAAAATCAATTTTAACAATTTATTAAAATAAATAAAATGCGCTGAAATTTCAAGCCCTAATCTAAAAAATACTAGAGTTTGAACAATTACTGATGTTCACTGCCTTATTCTAGGCTCTACATTGCTTTATACAAATAAAAATGACAACATTTACAAGGCAATTTACAAGCTTACTGTGGTGCCTCGAGGCAATATTCGGAAGACTTCCAGTATAACTGAACAAGGGTTTATTGATAACAAGTAACTGTGAACTACACACAGGCACAGAATCACTAAACAATTCTTTGCTCTCGAGTTCTAGGGATCACTCTGTCCATGACTCCGCTCCCAACACTCCACGCTTTTTCCCATTGGTCATAGTTCACGTGCACTCGTGCATTAGGCCCCAAGCATGTCACATGGACCGCAAGTGGGGCCACGTGGTGGTATAATGATGCACCATCAATTGGACACGAGGCGAAGATGCGATCCAATCAGAAGGCTTTAATACACAAGATATGTGCCCGTCAGCAGACGTACAGAAGAAATGGCCGACTGCCGGGGAACACGGGTTCTTATATCCTGCCCTGTAGGCGGAGCTACCTACCTCTCAACCAATCGGCTGAGAGGCACATGACTTACCTGGGCCAATGGGCAGCGAGTCCTCTGCACCAATGGCAGCTCACCTCTGAAGGTACCTTAATCCCCCTAGTCATACTACCACATTCACCCCTTGTTGAAAAGGAAGCCGGGGGGGTGGGGTGGGGGGGGGGAAATGGGCACGGGGGGGGGGGGTGGTGTCCCATGAGTACATGAGACAGGTAGTATGACTAGGATGTTCACGCCGTGCCGTTGCTTTGATGCCTGCCCACTGACCCGTAACTAATATTCAAGAGGAGAACAGAACAATAACTATGTACAGTGTGCAATAATCGGGGGGGGGGGGGGGGGGGGGGGTGAACACTTAAAGAACAATAAATCACAAGAGTCCATCCGCAGCCAGAAGTCCACCCGTAGGTCACATTGATTCAATCAGTCGATTGGGTGCCCTTGATGTCCTGCTTGACCTGCGTAGTGGTGCCGGTGATGTCGGAGCGGTGGTCGTCCGTGACTCCGGGAGCGATGATCTTACTTCTGTGTCCGTACCCCTAGTTGGAGCTAGCGGGGGCCAGGCCGGGGGAGGGGGTCCCTGTCCGCTGAGCTGTGGGTGCATCGCTGCTGGGGGCAGTGGGTGTCGGGGGGGGGGTGGCTAGTGCTGGGGGGTGTGGCCGAGATCCGGCGGGTGCCAGGTCCCGGAGGGAGACCATGTCCTGTCGGCTGTCGGGATACTCCACATACGTGTATTGCGGGTTTCCGTGGAGTAGCTGGACTCTTTCGACCAACGGGTCTGACTTGTGCACCCGCTCGTGTTTCCAGAGCAGAATGGGCCCGGGGGTAGCCAGCCAGGTCGGGAGCGGGGTCCCTGAGGAAGACTTCCTGGGAAAAACAAGAAGACGTTCGTGAGGCGTTTGGTTAGTGTCGGTACAGAGAAGTGACCGGATGGAGTGGAGGGCGTCTGGGAGGACTTCTTGCCAGTGGGAGACTGGGAGATTTCAGGGCCGTAGGGCCAGCAGGACGGTCTTCCAGGGTTGTAGGGTCAGGGTTGTAACTGATCGTCCTGCTGGAGGTGATGCCCCTGTTGAGCAGGAATTGACGCAGCTCGTCGCTCTTAAAGGAGGACCCCCGATCGCTCTGAATGTATGCGGGGTAACCGAACAGGGAGAAGATGGTATGCAGGGCTTTGATGATGGTAGTTGTGGTCATGTCAGGGCAGGGGATGGCGAACGGAAAGCGGGAGTACTCGTCAAGGAAGTATGTGTTGCGGTTGTTGGAGGGGAGGGGACCCTTGAAGTCCATGCTGAAACGTTCAAAGGGGCGGGAAGCCTTTATCAGGTGTGCTCGTTCAGGGCGGTAGAAGTGCGGCTTGCACTCCGCGCAGATGTGGCAGTCCCTAGTGATGGTCCTGACCTCCTCGATGGAGTAGGGCAGGTTGCGGGTCTTACTGAAATGGAAAAAGCGGGTGACCCCCCGGATGACAGAGGTCCGTGTGGAGGGATCGGAGGCGGTCCACTTGTGCGTTGGCACAGGTGCCGCGGGACAGGGCGTCGGGAGGCTCATTTAGCTTCCCAGGACAATACAAGATGTCGTAGTTGTACGTGGACAACTCAATCCTCCACCGCAAGATTTTATCGTTCTTTATCTTGCCCCTCTGTGCATTATCGAATGTGAAAGCTACTGACCGTTGGTCTGTGAGGAGGGCAAACCTCCTGCCGGCCAGATGGTGCCTCCAATGTCGCACAGCTTCAACTATGGCCTGTGCTTCCTTCTCGACCGAGGAATGTCAGATTTCAGAAGCGGGAGGGTCCAGGAGAAGAAGGCCACGGGTCTGCCCGATTGGTTGAGGGTGGCCGCCAGAGCAACATCAGATGCGTCGCTCTCGACCTGAAAGGGGAGGGACTCGTCGATAGCGCGCATCGTGGCCTTTCCAATGTCTGCTTTGCGGCTAAAGGCCTGGCGGGCCTCCATAGACAGGGGGAACATGGTGGACTGGATGAGGGGATGGGCTTTGTCTGCGTAATTGGGGACCAATTGTGCGTAATATGAAAAGAAGCCCAAACAGCGCTTGAGGGCTTTGGGGGAGTGGGGTAGGGGAAGCTCCATCAGGGGGCGCATGCGTTCGGGGTCAGGGCCTATCACTCCGTTATGCACTACGTAGCCGAGGATGGCTAGACGGTCGGTGCTGAACACGCACTTATCCTTATTGTAGGTCAGGTTAAGAAGTTTTGCGGTACAGAGGAATTTGTGGAGGTTGGCGTCGTGGTCCTGCTGGTCATGGCCGCAGATGGTGACATTGTCAAGATAGGGAAGGTTGCCCGTAAACCGTGTTGGTCAACCATTTGGTCCATCTCCCTTTGGAAGACCGAGACCTCATTCGTGACACCGAAAAGAACCCTTAAAAAGTGGTAGAGTCGCCCATCCGCTTCGAACGCAGTGTACTTTTGGTCACTCATGCGGATGGGGAGCTGGTGGTAGGCGGACTTAAGGTCCACCGTGGAAAAAAAACCTTGTACTGCGCGATCCTGTTAACCAGGTCGGAGCTACGTGGTTGATGGTCTGACTGTAGTCTATGACCATCCGATTTTTCTCCCCGGTCTTTACCACCAGCACTTGTGCTCGCCAGGGGCTGTTGCTAGCCTCGATAACCCCCTCCTTCAGAAGCCTTTGGACTTCGGACCTGATGAAGGTCCGGTCCTGGGCACTGTACCGTCTGCTCCTGGTGGCAACGGGTTTGCAATCCGGGGTGAGGGTTGCAAACAAGGATGGGGGATCGACCTTGAGGGATGCGAGGCTGCAGACAGTAAGGGCCGCCAAATTTAAAAGTTAAGCTCTGGAGGTTGCACTGGAAATCTAAACCCAGGAGTGTTGCCGCGCAGAGGTGGGGAAGGACGAAAAGCTTATAATTGTTAAACACCCTCCCCTGGACTGTGAGGTCCGCTATGCAGCACCCTGTGATCTGGACCGAGTGCAAACCGGAGGCCAGAGCGATTCTTTGTTTTACCGGACAAAGGGGAAGTGCGCAGCGTCTTACCATGGCAGGGTTGACGAAACTTTCCGTGCTCCCGGAGTCCAACAGGCAGCTCGTCTCGTGGCCGTTGAGGGAAATCTTCGTGGTCGCCGTGGAAAGCATGCGGGGCCGTGACTGATCCATCGTCACTGAGGTGAATCGTGGCATGAACTCCGAGTCGTCATCCGGCAGCGAGTGGTCACTTGCGGGGTCCTTGGTGCCGATCCAAGATGGCGGCGCCCGTCAGCACACATGGTGGGGGATGAACAAAATGGCGGCGCCCTGGGATCGCACGTGGAGTCGGGGGCCCAAAATGGCGGTGCCCGGTGATCACTCGTGGCGGTGGGGGGTGGGGGCAGTGAGGTCCGCGGGCCATGCGGGGCACGTGAGGAGTGCGGGGGGGACCCGCGGTCGCTGCTCGGGACTGCAGCGACCGCCTTGGACTGGCAAACAGTCGCGTAGTGGCCCTTTTTGCCGCAGCCTTTACAGCCGGGCGGTGCTGGCCGGGGGTGTTTGGCCTGGCCGCAAAAGTAGCAGCGGGGCCCCGTGGGTTTATCGGGGCGCCCTGCGGCGCAGGCCTGGGGGGGGGGTCAGAGTCTGCGGAGGTGAGGGGGGTCGCGTTCCATGCCGCCCCGGGGGCCGCCGTGCGGTCGGGAGCGTCCGTGCAGGCGTTGCGGTAGGCGATATCGAGAGAGGAGGCGAGGGCCCGTGCCTCAGCGAGGCTTAAAGTTTCCTTCTCCAAGAGTCTCTGGCGGATCTGGGTAGATTGAATACCCGCCATGAAAGCGTCTCGAATTAAAGGTTCGGTGCGATCGGCCGCAGAAACTTGTGGACAGGCGCAGTTCCTCCCCAGAACAAGGAGGGTCTGGTAGAATTCATCTAAGGACTCACCGGGGAACTGCTGTCTCGTGGCCAGCAAGTGCCGTGCGTAGACCTGGTTCACCGGCCGGATGAAATGTCCTTTTAGTAAGTCCATAGCTGCGTCATAATTTGTCGTGTCCTCTATGAGCGTGTACACGGCGGTGCCCACGCACGAGTGGAGGTTATGAAATTTTTGTTCCCTTGACGGGCAGTTTTCGGCTGTGCTTAAATAACTGTTAAAATACGCCAGCCATAGTGGTTAGCACAACCGCCTCACGGCGCTGAGGTCCCAGGTTCGATCCCGGCTCTGGGTCACTGTCCGTGTGGAGTTTGCACATTCTCCCCGTGTCTGCGTGGGTTTCGCCCCCACAACCCAAAAATGTGCAGAGTAGGTGGATTGGCCACGCTAAATTGCCCCTTAATTGTAAAAAATAATTGGGTAATCTAAATTTAAAAAAAAAAAAATACGCCAGCCAGTGTTTAAATGCAGCTGTTGCATTTGTTGCGTGTGGGCTGAGTCGAAGGCACTCCAGCTTGATACGAAGCTCCATCTTTTTAAAACTTGTGTATTAAATTGATGCACCATCAATTGGACACGAGGCGAAGATGCGGACCAAACAAAAGGCTTTAATACACAAGATGTGTGCCCAGCAGCAGACGTACAGAAGAAATGGCCGACTGCCGGGGAACACGGGTTCTTATATCCCACCCTGTAGGCGGAGCTACCTATCTCTCAGCCAATCGGCTGAGAGGCACATGACTTACCTGGGCCAATGGGCAGCGAGTTCTCTGCACCAATGGCAGCTCACCTCTGAAGGTAACGTAATCCCCCTCGTCATACTACCACATATAATACTTAGCACTGCTGCATCACAGAGCCAGGGATCTGGCCTTGGGTGACCATCTGTGCGGAACAAAGAACAAAGAAAATTACAGCACAGGAACAGGCCCTTCGGCCCTCCCAGCCTGCGCCGATCCAGATCCTTTATCTAAACTTGTCTCCTATTTTCCAAGGTCTACTTCTCTCTGTTCCCGCCCGTTCATATACCTGTCCAGATGCATCTTAAATGATGCTATCGTGCCCGCCTCTACCACCTCCGCTGGTAAAGCGTTCCAGGCACCCACCACCCTCTGCGTAAAAAACTTTCCACGCACATCTCCCTTAAACTTTCCCCCTCTCACCTTGAAATCGTGACCCCTTGTAACTGACACCCCCACTCTTGGGAAAAGCTTGTTGCTATCCACTCTGTCCATACCTCTCATAATTTTGTAGACTTCAACCAGGTCCCCCCTCAACCTCCGTCTTTCCAACGAAAACAATCCTAATCTACTCAACCTTTCTTCATAGCTAGCACCTTCCATACCAGGCAACATCCTGGTGAACCTCCTCTGCACCCTCTCAAAAGCATCCACATCCTTCTGGTAATGTGGCGAACAGAACTGCACGCAATATTCCAAATGTGGCTGAACCAAAGTCCTATACAACTGTAACATGACCTGCCGACTCTTGTACTCAATACCCCTTCCGATGAAGGCAAGCATGCTGTACGCCTTCTTGACCACTCTATCCACCTGGCTCTGTGATGCAGCAGTCTCGCTGTACATCAATTTTGCCCAAGACCTTTCCATTGACCATATAGTCCGCTCTTGAATTTGATCTTCCAAAATGCATCACCTCGCATTTGCCTGGATTGAACTCCATCTGCCATTTCTCTGCCCAACTCTCCAATCTATCTATATTTAGTTGTATTCTCTGACAGTCCTCCTCGCTATCTGCAACTCCACCAATCTTAGTATCATCTGCAAACTTGGTAATCAGACCACCTATACCTTCCTCCAG
Source organism: Scyliorhinus canicula (assembly GCF_902713615.1). Taxonomy (NCBI): domain Eukaryota; kingdom Metazoa; phylum Chordata; class Chondrichthyes; order Carcharhiniformes; family Scyliorhinidae; genus Scyliorhinus; species Scyliorhinus canicula. The sequence goes on along the minus strand of NC_052149.1, from coordinate 213,790,155 downwards.
GTCATTTATGTAGATCACAAACAACAGTGGTCCGAGCACGGATCCCTGTGGAACACCATTAGTCACCCTTCTCCATTTTGAGGCACTCCCTTCCACCACTACTCTCTGTCTCCTGTTGCCCAGCCAGTTCTTTATCCATCTAGCTAGTACACCCTGCACCCCATACAACTTCACTTTTTCCATCAACCTGCCATGGGAAACCTTATCAAACGCCTTACTTTATTATTTTTTTCTAAATTTAGATTACCCAATTATTTTTTCCAATTAAGGGGCAATTTAGCGTGGCCAATCCACCTACTCTGCACATTTTTGGGTTGTGGGGGCGAAACCCACGCAGACACGGGGAGAATGTGCAAACTCCACATGGACAGTGACCCAGAGCCTGAGGCGGTTGTGCTAACCACTAGGCCACTGTGCTGCCCAAAACGCCTTACTAAAGTCCATGTATATGACATCTACAGCCCTTCCCTCATCAATTAACTTTGTCACTTCCTCAAAGAATTCTATTAGGATTGTAAGACATGACCTTCCCTGCACAAAACCATGCTGCCTATCACTGATAAGTCTATTTCCTTCCAGAGGTGAATAGATCCTATCCCTCAGTATCTTCTCCAACAGTTTGTCTACCACTGAGGTCAAGCTCACAGGTCTATAATTCCCTGGATTATCCCTGCTACCCTTCTTAAACAAAGGGACAACATTAGCAATTCTCCAGTCCTCCGGGACCTCACCCGTGCTCAAGGATGCTGCAAAGATATCTGTTAAAGCCCCAGCTATTTCGACCCTCGCTTCCCTCAGTAACCTGGGATAGATCCCATCCGGTCCTGGGGACTTTTCCACCTTAATGTCTTTTAGAATACCCAAAACTTCTCCCTTCTGTATGACAACTTGACCTAGAGTATTTAAACATCCATCCCTAGCCTCAACATCCGTCTTGTCCCTCTCATTTGTGAATACCGATGCAAAGTCCTCATTAAGAATCTCATCCATTTCCTCTGAGTCCACGCATAAATTCCCTCTTTTGTCTTTGAGTGGGCCAATCCTTTCTCCAGTTACCCTCTTGCTCCTTACATACAAATAAAAGGCTTTGGGATTTTCCTTAATCCTGTTAGCCAAAGATATTTCATAACCCCTTTTAGCCCTCTTTATTGCGCGTTTGAGATTCGTCCTACTTTCCCGATATTCCTCCAAAGCTTCATCAGTTTTGAGTTGCCTCGATCCTATGTATGCTTCCTGTTTCATTTTAGCTAGTCTCACAATTTCACCCGCCATCCATGGTTCCCTAATCTTGCCATTTCTATCTTTCATTTTCACAGGAACAAGTCTGTCCTGCACTCTAATCAACCTTTCCTTCAAAGACTCCCACATTTCAAATGATGATTTACCCTTAAACAGCTGCTCCCAATCCACATTCCCTAGCTCCTGCCGAATTTTGTTATACTTTGCCTTTCCCCAATTTAGTACTCTTTCTTTCGGATCACTCTTGTCCTTGTCCATGAGTATTCTAAAACTTACGGAATTGTGATCGCTATTCCCAAAGTAATCACCGACTGAAACATCAACCACCTGGCCGGGATCATTCCCCAATACCAGGTCCAGTATGGCCCCTTCCCGAGTTGGACTATTTACATACTGCTCTAAAAAACTCTCCTGGATGCTCCTTACAAACTCTGCTCCATCTACGCCTCCAACACTACACAAATCCCATTCAATGTTGGGGAAGTTAAAATCTCCCATCACAACCACCCTATTGCTCCTACATTTTTCTATAATCTGTCTGCATATTTGTACCTCTACTTCATGCTCGCTTTTGGGAGGTCTGTAGTAAAGTCCCAACAATGTTACTGCACCCTTCCTATTTCTCAGCTCCACCCATATTTCCTCAGTGCTCGAATCCTCCATCATGCCCTCCTTAATCACAGCTGTGATATCATCTCTGACGAGCAATGCAACTCCTCCACCCCTTCTACCTCCCTCTCTATCCCTCCTGAAGCATCGATACCCTGGGATATTCAGTTGCCAGTCCTGCCCTTCCCTCAACCAAGTCTCAGTAATACCAATTACATCATATTCCCAGGTACTGATCCAAGCCCTAAGTTCATCTGCCTTACCTGCTACACTTCTAGCATTAAAACAAATGCACCTCAGACCACCTGTCCCTTTGCGTTCATCATCTCTTCCCTGTCTATTCTTCCCCTTAGTCACATTGAGTTTATTGTCTCGTACCTTACTGGCTTTAGTTGCTGCTTCTTTACTGACCTCTAACTTCCTAATCTGTTTCCCATCCCCCTACCACATTAGTTTAAAACCTCCCCAACAGTGTTAGCAAAAGCACCCCCTAGAACATTGGTTCCAGTCCTGCCCAGGTGTAGACCATCCAGTTTGTATTGGTCCCACCACCCCCAGAACCGGTTCCAATGTCCCAAAAACCTGAACCCCTCCCTCCTTCACCATCTCTCAAGCCACGTATTTATTCTGACTATTCTTGCATTTCTACTCTGACTGTCCCGTGGCACTGGGATTACTACCTTTGAGGTCCTACTTTTTAACTTATCTCCTAATTCCCTAAATTCTGATTGTAGGACCTCATCCTTTTTTTTAACCTATATCGTTGGTGCCTATATGCACCATGACAACTGGCTGTTCACCCTCCCCCTTCAGTATGTCCTGCAGCCGATCTGAGACATCCCTGACCCGAGCACCCGGGAGGCAAAAAACCATTCGGGAGTCTCGTTTTCGACCACAGAAACGCCTGTCTACCCTTACAATTGAATCCCCTATGACTATAGCCCTGCCAGTCTTTTTCCCACTCTTCTGTGCAGCAGACCCAGCCACGGTGCCATGAGCCTGGCTACTACTGCCTTCCCCTGGTGAGTCATCTCCCCCAACAGTATCCAAAATGGTATAACTGTTTTGGAGGGAGATGACCGCAGGGGACACCTGCAATGCCTTCCTGCTCTTTCTCTGCCTTTTGGTCACCCATTCCCTGTGTCCGTCACCAATTCTAATCTGCGTTGTGACCAACTCACTAAACGTGATATCCACGACCTCCTCAGCATCACGGATGCTCCAAAGTGTGTCCATCCGCAGCTCCAGAGCCGTCATGCGGTCTAACAGGAGCTGCAGCTGGACACACTTCCCGCACATGAATGAGTCAGGGGCATCGGCCGCGTCCCTGAACTTCCACATTGCGCACGAGGAGCATAACACGGGTCTGGGATCTCCTGCCATTTTTACCCTTTACCTTAACTGATTACAAATATAGTATCAAGTGAAAGGAATAAAGATTTTACTTACCAATCACAATACTCACCTACACACAAAGAGTTAAATTTCTCCCAGCAACTGCTAATTGGAGCACTTTCCTTACCAGCCAATCAGGTCACTGCTTTGCTGTGATGTCACCCTTCAAGGTAAGTTTTTAAAGAGATAAACTTACCTTCCCGACAACCACGGTTGTTTTTTTTTGGTTAGAGGAGGGGGTAGGGAGGGAAACACTGAGGAAGTGTTTCGGGTTTAACTGTCACTTGACAACATCCCCTTCACAAACCACCTTCAAATTACGCTGACCGCACTGCACATATGCAAATCTCCCCGGAACAGCCAATCAGTAGCTTCGCTCTGCTGCCCTCTGCTGGATGCTTGCCTTTACTCGAACACCTCAGGTCTCTTGCACAGGTACACCTTCAAATTACGCTGACCACACTGCACGTATGCAAGTCTCCCCGGAACAGCCAATCAGTAGCTCCGCTCTGCTGCCCTCTGCTGGATGTGGAGTTTGCATATTCTCCTAGTGCTGTGTGGGTTTCCTCCAGGTGCTCGGTTTCCTCCCATAGTCCAAAGAGGTGCAGGTTAGATGGATGGATTGACCATGTTAAAAATTGCCCCTTAGTGTCCAAAGATGTGTATGTGAGGTGTGGTTACAGGATTACAGGGGTTAGAGATGGGGAGTGAGCCTAGGTAGGGTGCTCTTTCAGAAGGTCGGTGCAGATTTGATGGGCCAAATGGTCTCTTTCTCCACTGTAGGAATTCTATGGTTCTATGGCTTGCCCCTTAAAGGGATCCCGCTATCACATCCCTTCCCTCTCATGTCCTTCAATAATGGTCTGGATCTCACTCAAACACCCAATGGGAATAAACCCGTCAGACCTGCCCAAAATGGCACTGAGGGAACAATCCTCTGGTCTCATTTCACTCGAGCGATGGTGAATAGTCGGAGAGGTAAAAAAAGAGAACCCCGCTGGGCGCAAAACCATTTGAGATGCAACCAGCCCGCTTCCGTAGGTGAAATCAGGATCTCACCGTAGTGTGGCGAGAATCCAATTATCACCACTTCCATATAATTAACGGGGGCCACCTCATATCCACCGGCCTCCCGTGATCCAGCTGTTTCCCCAGCAAGTGGTCAAGCTGGCGTCAATTAGTACCTCTTTTGAAAAATTAGAATGTGACGGATGGGTTTCTGCGAGGAAGTGAGCAGCCACTTTCGCTCACAGGCAGTGACCCACGGACATGCTGCCCCTTTGCTTGAGGAGAGGGGGGAAACAGGGGGGAGGGCAACAGGGAGGTGCAGCCCTGGTTGGGGGCAGGATGCTATGGGGCTCTGCTGGGGGTGGGGGGTGCTGATGGTGACATAGGGTCAACTGTCCATGGGTCCTCCATGCCACTGGGCTGTGCCTGTTTGCCCAACTATTACCCATAACTTCCACTGATGGCAGAGGCCTCTGGCTTTGCAACTGAAGGCTTTTGCGAAAGGGAATTGGTAATCGGGTGTAGTAGGGAAAATGGAGCCTCAGAGGTACACTTAAGGCAGCAAGGAAAAAACTGCCTGGAAAGGGTTAAACCGACAGTCTCCAAGAACCAAATCAAATTAGCATAGTACAAGCCAGTAGGCCACAGGTAACACATAAATAATAGGACAACGATCAGCCTGGCTCCGGCCTGTCTAGGAATTACATGGTATAGCTAGCTACATGCAAATATCAGGGACATGGAGCAGATTACCATCCCATCACGGACCGATTGTTTAGACACGGTCTTTTTGTATTGCAAAGCAGGTGGACTGTGGTAAACCACTATATTGTATTGTACTGTTGTATTGTTACATTCCTGGGCTTGTCCCTGCTGGCTCCAACCACTGTGGTATATAATATATGTATTGTGGTAAACTGCCACTGTATTATATGTAATGTGGTTAAACCACTGCCTGATGGCTCCGCCTTCCCTCAGGCTCGGTATAAAGGTGACTGGTCTCCGCCGCTGCCCCAGTTCGGGATCCGAGGCCAGGAGGCTTTCGGTTTAGTTTATTAAAGCCTCAGTTACGTTCACTGCTCGTCTCGTGTTCATTGATGGCACATCATGGGCAAAATGTACCTCCGGAATAATTAGGAACAATGTATGTAAAACAGTGTATCCGCCACATCTAATCGTGAATGACTGTGATCCCATCGTGTTGCCGGTACCGGTAATCGGTTGCATTGTACTATTTGAATCACTCATTTCATGTTGAATCATTTTGAATCACTCTGTATCGAGCCAAAACAGTATAAAGAATTGCTTGGGGGCTTTGTTCGGGGAGAGCTGCTTGGACTGACCTGTAGTTAAGACAGCTGAGTTTTAGCTCTCCCATATGCATGTGGCATTAAAAGACATTTTGTTAAAGTTTCATACGGTCTGAAGAACTTGACACATTTAACTCCGCTAACATCGTAGTAAGTGAGCACTTCACACATACCATTGGATCCCCATGGGTAGGTGGGCCATGTATCGTGCGGGAGTCATTGCCTAGCATTCCAATCACACCTTGATACAGGGACACAGTGCTTGCACACTGCAGGAGGAAGCACCACAGATGCAGCGGCCAACCTTCAATCATCCAGGGGCTGGGCCATTTGTCTGTGGCTGAGTGTGCGTAGGAAGGGTGTATCGGGTGGGGGGGGGGGGGGGGGGGGGGGTGCGGCGAGGGGGGGGCATGTCTGGGGGGATGGAGCATGGGATTGGTTGTTGGCCTGCATCGCAGAACAAAGAGCCAGAGGCGTCATACTGGTTGTGGTGAGGGTATTTTAATGTTCCTTGTACAATTGTACAGCATTGCTCCACTCTCCTGATGGTGCCACCCCATTATCCAAACTCTCCCACCCGAAGACCCCCACCTACCCCTACATCCCCAGTGCCCTCTCATTGATCCTCGATGTGCTTGGCCTTCCTTGCTCTACCACTACGTCGAGGTATATCCCAGGATGTACATCAGAGGTGGAGGCAGCCAGCTGCTTAACTCATCCCGTGGCCTTCCATGCCCCTGATGGGTGTCATGACTCATCTTTCATTCCCACACCGTACAGCATAAATATCTCCCACATTCTATGCCTTTCAGCTTTGACAAAGGGTCATTTACAGCGTGAAGCCCACGAGGCCTCATTAAGTGGGCCAATTAATGTTGCATTCCATTGCTGGCCTCATTGGGCCTAGCATCGAGAAGCTCGTGGCAGTTCCCGCTTGCTACCACATTTAGAAATCTTCCCAGAGAATCACGTCCTTAGTAATTTTTTGGGAGAATCGTTCCCACTGTTTCTTCTACAGCAGAACAAACAAAGGAATTCCTTCAACTCAGTCTTTCAGTAGCAAAGCTCCGTCATCTGATCACTTTACTGAGTCCTTTAACTGATTATTCAGTCAATTACTGTGCGACTAGACTTGTAGTTTTCTCTTCTCAAAGAACTCAGAATCCCAGTCTTCTCTCTCTGACCCAGACTGAACGTCTTCCTCTCAACTCTTGCATTTTTTGTGTCTGTCACTGGATCACTGTTGCTGGGCAACAGTAACGCTTTTCTACTTTTCTATTCTTTCCAGAATCAATGAACTATCAACCCCTTTCAACCCACCTCTTAAACCTCAGGGTTTGTAAGGCCACATAAAAAGAATTATACAAACAAACCAAAAAGACCTGAAATCTTTCTGTCACATGTCTATCCAGATTCTGGAACGCCAACAGTCGTAAAACTGAAATGAAACGGGAATCGGTTTACCGGTCTGAACACAATGCCAAATACATATTAAAAAATCTACTTACAACTATACATTGTTCATAACACTCGACGCAGCCTTGAGCTTTACAGCTTGACATAGCTACTGTGATCTTAGTTTGTTGAGGTGACAAATTTCTGGGAGTTATCCAGTTCATCTACTGTAACTTCAGTGGCTAAGCCTTGGAAATCCCACGTTTTGTGAAATCCTTCCACTGAAGTTACAGCAGAAAAGCAGGAGAGCTTTAATCAAATGTCATCGCCACGAATACATGGAAGCACAAACTTCAAGATTCTCTTTTGCTAATGGTTGACAGGGAGGCCTTTGCAGGAGGTTGTTTATTCTCGTATTCACAGGGTTAAACATTGATATCTGAGAGATGAAGAGTAGCAGACAGAGAGGGAGGAGACACATAGAGGAGTGAAAGAAGGGGGAGAGGGAGACTGTTAGGTGCAATGAAAGAAAGATCGACAGAAAAAGAAACAGAAGGAAATCAGACATAAAGAAGGACAGAATGAACCAGAGACAATGGAAAGAATAGAAACAGGTAGATAGACAGAGAACCAGTAAAAGGCAGGACAGGTAGATAGATGTGTGATGAATGGAGGAAATTGGTGCATATTATATTTTATGTTTTGTTGTTGTAACATTGTTAAAAACCCTTGTTTAAGATACACAGTCAATGGGTCTGTTAAAGATGTAATTAAAGCGTCGTGAAAGTGAGGTAATTTTTTAAAAATATATTTTTATTGAACATTTTTTATATATACAAAACAAATAAACACTCCAAAAGTAAAAACACCCTCCAACACTCTTTTACCCCCCATAACATCTGACGGTGACCAATTCCTTGAAATACATGACAAATGGCTGCCATCTTATATAAAACCTCCAAATCGAGCCTCTCAGCCTCAATTTCATTTTCTCAAGGTATGAAAATCTCCATGAGATCCCCGATCCTCGCCGAGGTACTGGGTGGAGAAGCTTACCTGCACTCCAACAGAACCTGCCTACGAACAATCCGCGAGATGAAGGCTAAAACATCTGCTCCCATCTGCAGCTCCGGTCGGTGCGACACCCAAAAATGGCCTCTAGGGGACGAAGCTCTAATTCCATTTGTAAGATCGCCGACATGGTGCTAATGAAGGAGCCCTAGAGGTTCACCAGCTTAGGACATGCCCAGAACCCAGCGGTCCCTCCCACACCGCTCGCACTTATCCTCCAACCCCTCAAACAGCTGACTCATCCGAGCCCTTGTTAAGTGTGCCCGATAAACCACTTTTAACTGTATGAGCCCCAGCCTTGCAGAGACATTCATTCTCCTTATTCACCCTCCTTATGGCTTCATATCACACACCCTCCTCCACCTCCCATCCCAAATCATCTTCCCGTTTGCCCTTAATTCCCTACCCCCGCAGCGAAGCAACGTTCTCCGCCAGAATCCTCCCGTAAATTCATGAAGTACTCCCCTCTTCCACCCCTGCCAACAGCAGGATCCCCACCAACAATGATGATGATGGCTGTGGTGAATGTAACTTAGTAATTCACACTGTATTTACCAATACCATTGTAAGCGCAGTAGCGTTATCCAACCACTAGGGGGAGTAGCTCTGGGAATGCTCAGGAGTTTGTACAGGGCTCCACCCTTGGCTCCGCCCACGACTCCTCCTCCTGGACTGCTGTATAAATACCCTTGTCCAGAGCCAGCCTGCAGTTCATCGAGAGTTCAACGGGTAACAGGCTGACTCTGTAGTAAGTAGATTAAAACCACTGTTCATATCTTAAAGCACGTGTCTAGTGAATTGATGGTTCCATCAATGGCATCAGCAGAAAGGTCAGAAAAACCCTTTAGTCAAAGTCTCTAACCTGCAGCTATCCAAACATTTCAGAATGCGAAAAAAAACTTAATTCCCCGCTTGCTCCTCCAAACTCACAAACCGCCTCTCCAGGAATAAATCCCCCATTACCACCACCCCTTTATCCTTCCAACCTCTAAACCTGGCATCCAATCTTGCAGGCTCAGGCAGGTAGTTATTCCAAATTGACACAATTTAAAATGCTGCCGAAATTGCCTCCATATTTTTAATGTGGCTACCACCACTGGATTTCACAAAAACTTGCCTGGAGCGAAAGGATGTGGGGTGGTCACTAGTGCCCACATCCCTGTCCTCTTGCACAACCTGGTCTCCATCTTCACCCTGACTTCCTCCTGACCCCTGTACCAACTCAATACCTTTTCCACGTTCGCCGCCCAGTAATAATAAATCAGGTTCAGCAGTGCCAAACCTCCTGACTGCCGATCCCTCTGCAAGACCACATTTCGAATCCTCACCACCGTACCCGCTCAAATGGACGATGAAGTAATCCATTCACCCCCACCAAGAACGCCTTAGGCAGAAACACCAGAAGGCACTGGAACAAAAACAAAAACCATGGTCGGATATTCATCTTTACCGACTGCACTCCAATCGCCAAGCCAGAGACGGGGAAGACTGTCCCACCTCTGCAGATCCGCCTTAGTCTTGCTAACCAAACTCATAAAGTTCAGTTTCCATAACCGCAGGCCACCTGGAACCCCAAGTATATAAAATGAGAACTCGTCAGGTGGAATGGCAAAACCCCCAAGTTAGCTCCCTTCCCTGTGGAGTGACATACATTCACTTTTTTCCAAATTCAATTTTATACCCGGAGAAAGCCTTAAACCGCTTTGATAGTCCCGTTATGTTCGCCATTGTGGCAACTGGGTCCATGATGTATAGTAATAGGTCATCAGCATATAACATAGAACATAGAACATAGAACAGTACAGCACAGAACAGGCCCTTCGGCCTTCGATGTTGTGCCGAGCAATGATCACCCTACTCAAACCCACGTATCCACCCTATACCCGTAACCCAACAACCCCCCCTTAACCTTACTTTTTTAGGACACTACGGGCAATTTAGCATGGCCAATCCACCTAACCTGCACATCTTTGGATTGTGGGAGGAAACCGGAGCACCCGGAGGAAACCCACGCACACACGGGGAGGACGTGCAGACTCCGCACAGACAGTGACCCAGCCGAGAACCGAACCTGGGACCCTGGAGCTGTGAAGCATTTATGCTAACCACCATGCTACCGTGCTGCCCCCTCAGAAGCACATCCCTGTTCTTATATTCTCACCCTCTCAACATGAATGGTAACATTGCATTTGCCTTCCTAACTGCTAACTGAACCTGCAAGTTAACCTTAAGAGAATCGTGAACAAGGACTCCTAAGTCCCTTTGTGCTTCTGATTTCCGAAGCATCTTTCCATTTAAAAAATAGTCTGTGCCTAAATTCCTCCTTCCAAAGTGTATAACCTCACACTTTTCCACATTGTATTCCATCTGCATTTTCTTTGCGTACCCCCCAACCTGCAAGTCCTTCTGCAGCCCGCCTACTTCCTCAGTACTATCTGCCCCTCTACAGATCTTAACCAATCTATAGATCTTTGTATCATTTGCAAACTTAGCAACAGTGTGTTCAGTTCCTTCTTCCAGATCATTAATGTATATTGTGAAATGTTGTGGTCCCAGCACAGACCCCTGAGGGACACCATTAGTCACCGGCTGCCATCCCGAAAAAGACCCCTTTATCCCCACTCTCTGCCTTCTGCCAGTCAGCCAATCCTCTATCCATGCCAGGATCTTACCCTTAACACCAAATGCTCTTAACTTATTTAACAGTCTCCTATGCGCCACCTTATTAAAAGCCTTCTGGAAATCTAAATAAATCATGTCGACTGCTTCTCCTTAATCTACGTATCCTGACACAGAAACCCAGATCTGCGAGCAGCCCAACACCCAAACTCCATGTTGCCCACTGGGCCGGCCCCCTCTCCAACAACACATCAACCAGTTGTGGGGTGTGGTCAGAAATCCTAATTGTTGAGTGCTCCGCATTCCTTACCCCCGGCAACAACGACTTCCCCATTGTCAAAGAATCGATCCCCGAGTAGACCTTGTGCACAAGCGAAAAGAAGGAAAGCTCCCTCTCCCAATGTTGCAAAAATCGCCATGGATCCGCTCCCCCATCTCCTTCTTAAATGCTGCTCCCCGCTCGATGTGGTCAGCGGCTTTGGCTTGGAACGGTCCACTTTTGGATTTAAAACTGTGTTCAAACCACCCCCCCCCCCCGCCCCGCCCAGGATCAACTGATGCGTATCCATGCCCAGATTACCTGCCACCATCCTCTTCATAAAGTCCACGTCATCCCAATTTGTAGTGTAATGCTCACCAAAACAACAGATTTACCTCCCAACACCCCTTTCAACATAACGTGTTGATATCATGGAATTTGAGGGATGGTGTTTAGTCCTAACTAAGCAGGTCATGGGACATCTTGGTGGTATACAGATTATGTCATTAATGGAAGGAGGCAGGTCTATCTGCAGTTTTGTCAGTTTTGTCACAGGATTTGAGTCTGACAAGACAACAAGATTCTCAGGTTGTTCCTGAAAGGCTCTTCCTCCAAGGTCTCTACACAGAGGAAAGAAAGTCAACCTGTTTTGTTCACTCTATTTATAAGTGGATTTTGAACTGTATTAGACTTGCTTGATTGGAATATTCACAGTGAAAGCATTGGGCATAAGTTAAAGTTTTTTCCTTTTATTAAGAACTGTTTGACTGTTAATTGTAATGTTAAACAAACTTTAATTTAAACACATTAACATCAAAGTAATAGCTTTACAATTAACAGTCAAACAGTTCTTAACAGTTCAGAATCAAGATGTTGTTTGACCAATGTAGTTCAGTCAACATAATGTGAATGATGAGCAGGATTTGGTGCAAATTGGGACATAAGCGAGAGAACATTGGATGAAATGAAATGAAAATTGCTTATTGTCACAAGTAGTAGGCTTCAAATGAAGTTGCTGTGAAAAGCCCCTAGTCGCCACATTCTGGCGCCTGTTCGGGGAGGCTGGGATGGGAATTGAACCGTGCTGCTGGCCTGCCTTGGTCTGCTTTAAAAGCCAGCGATTTAGCCCAGTGCTAAACCAGCCCTGAACTCTAGTTTATGTAATATAGAATTGGACAATCAGTCAGGAGTATACACAAATAGTCAAGTTTAGTGGTAACAAAGACATGAATGAGGTTTCAGCAGTTCAGGCAGGGATGTCATCAGGTGATGTTACTGAGGTGAAACTTGCAAATCTTAGCGATGTCACATATATGTGGTCTGAAATCAATGCGACACCAAGGTTATGAACAGTCTGTTAAGTCTCAGACAATTGCCAGGGGACAGGGATGGAGTCAGTTGCAGGGGCATTGCCCAGTTCAGCTGAGTTCTGACCAGACTTCCTCACAATTTCCCTTCACTGTTTGCAGTCCATTTGTTTTTTTAATTCATTTACGGGATGTGGATGTCACTGGCTAGGCCAGAATTTATTGCTCATCTCTAGTTTCCCGAAGAAGATAGTGGTGAGATAACTTCTTAAACTGCAACAGTCCCTGAGGTGTAGGTGTGGGCAGCACGGTAGCACAAGTGGATAGCACTGTGGCTTCACAGCACCAGGGTCCCAGGTTTGATTTCCCGCTGGGTCACTGCCTGTGTGGAATCTGCACGTTCTCCCCGTGTCTGCGTGGGTTTCCTCCGGGTGCTCCGGTTTCCTCCCACAGTCCAAAGACGTGCAGGTTAGGTGGATTGGCCATGATAAATTGCCCTTAGTGACCAAAAAGGTTAGGAGGGGTTATTGGGTTACGGGGATAGGGTGGAAGTGAGGGTTTAAGTGGGTTGGTGCAGACTTGATGGACCGAATGGCCTCCTTCTGCACTGTATGTTCTATGTACACCCACACTCCTGTCACGGAGGGTATTACACTATTCTAACGCGAGACCATGAAGGAACATCAATTTATTTTCAAGTCAGGATGGTGCGTGACTTGGAGGGGAACCTCCAAGAGGTGGTGTTCCCAGGTATCTTCTGCTCTTTTCCTTCTACATAGAAGTGGTCGTAGGTTTGAAAGGTGCTGCCTAAGGAAACTGGGTGAGTTCTTGCAGTGTATCTTGTAGATGGTACACACTTCTGTCAATGTTTGTTGGCGGTGAAAGGATTGAATGTTTGTGGAAGGGGTAGCAATCAAGTGGGCTTCTTTTTTTAAAAAAATTTCAGAGTACCCAATTATTTTTTCTCCAATTAAGGAGCAATTTAGCGTGGCCAATCTACCTAACTTTCACATTTTTGGGTTGTGGGGTGAAACCCACGCAGACATGGGGAGAATGTGCAAACTCCACACGGACAGGGACCCAGGGCCGGGATTTGAACCCGGGTCCTCAGCGCCGCAGTCCCAGTGCTAACCACGGCACCACATGCCGCCCCGGGCTTCTTTTTCCTGGATGGTGTTGAGCTTCTTGAGTGTTGTTGGAGCTGCACTCATCCAGGAAAGTGGAGGCTATTCTATCACATTTCTGACTTCTGCCTTGTAGATGTTGGACAGGCTTTGGGGAGTTAGGAAGTGAGTTACTTGCTGCAAGATTCCTAGCCTATGACCTGCTCTTGTAGGCCCAGTATTTATATGGCTAGTCCAGTTCAGTTTCTGGTCAATGGCAACCCACGGATGTTGCACTGCACAGTGTCTTTCACGTTTATTCCTGGCCATGCACACACCATCTTAAAGGGACCACTGCTTATGTGCAGCCTATTTATCACGGGTCCAGATTGTTGCTTGACCACAGCTTACAGGGGTCATTGACTATGGCCCCATTCCACTTGGGTGTAAAGAGAACTTATAGCCTCTCCAGCTCAGATATCCTGAGGTCAATGTGTCCTCTGATATACTGTGAGTAACTGCATGGGGAATCTGTTAGTATCATATACTTCCATGTTGTACAGCTATTGTGTTGCATTATGATTAATGTTGTTTGTGACAAGCACTCTGATATGATAACTGTAGTAGATGTACAACAACACAACAAAAAGGACAAGCGAAAGGTCAACTGGATCAGTAACTACATTAGTAAACAAGCAGAGAATGAAAAATAGATAAAAAAATAATCAGGACAGCTGCAGAACTGAAGCTGGAAAGGCCAAGAGAGGAGGACAAGGCCCAGCAGAAGCAATGAGTCAAGGTATAGTGCCACACATGATAAACGAGTTTGGATAGACTCCAAGACAAAGGAAGCTACACAGACAGCAATGAAGGGTGACTGTAGGACAAGTATACAGAATTGCTAAAACTACTGTTGTGTTGTCAAGGACAACTGTCAGTGCCATTGATGAATAAATAGTGGAAGGCACTAAAGGCAAGTAAAGGGACGGGAGGCAGTTAGAAAAATAGCTTGAATGTTTTAAAGGAGACGGTGAATAAATCAGAGCCTGAGGGTTCCCTTAATAGATGTTAAAATGAGTTGAGGCAACAGACATCAGGTCCCACTTGTTCAATTTGGTAAAGCCTGGCTGGAGATTTCTTAGGTCAGTGGTTTTAATGACGCCTGTGACTGCAGCACTATATTCAATCTTAGCAACTAAGGAGAACCCCGAGCATTGAGAATTATTGAGGGAGCTCATTTGTTACTTGAAGGAAGCAGCAAGCCGATGAGTTTCTTCATCATAGTCTCACCGGATTTACTGCTTCATGTTATGTATCCATTAAGACTACAGCCAAGAACATAAGATCTGGATCAATGAAATAAGAGAACTGTGGAGCTGTATTGAACACAAAAAAAATTGCTACAATTTTCTCACAATCAAAGGTTATGGGGAAATTCCATGATTCCATTGGAGGTGTTTAGAGCTCAACGGACCTGCTCCAAAGACCTACATATTGGCCAGAAATTTTTGCGCAACATGAGCGTATGATGGGCGGTAATGGAAGGGGCTGCGTTTCCTGCTGTTGCACAAGATCAAGCAATGATCGCAATATTACGCTAGCTGGCCATTTGAATAGCGGCCAGCTTGAAGTGCATCTGGATAGGGTCAACGATGCCGGCGGGGGCGGAGAATTGGCAAGCTGTTTTTCGGAGGAGAGTCTGTGCGGGCTTGTGGAGCCAGTGACATCATAGCGCAGTGTCAACAGAATGCTCATTCTCCACAAGGGTTCCTCCATGACTGAGACCATAGATATCATGGAATTTACAGTGCAGATTCGGCCATTCGGCCCATCGAGGCTGCACCGATCCTTGGAAAGAGTGCCCGACTTAAGACCACGCCTCCACCCTATTCCTGTAACCGAGTAAGCCCACACAATCTTATGGACACTAATGGGCAATTTAACATACCAATCCACCTATCCTGCACATCATGGCATGCACACGCTCACATCCATTAGATCTCCCCATGATATAGAATGTGGAGATCCAAGGTATAGGATTCAGGGGATCTCAGAACACACCTCCGCTCGTGCATGTTAGCACAGGAGAGATGATCTTAAGCACTGGATCCACCAAAGCACCAGGTGCACAAAGGAATTGGGAATGTCCACATGCCTTGTAGGGGTGAAGTAGGATGGGGGACAGCATGGTATGGTGCTGGAGGTAGAGGGTTGAGTACTCAATGGAGCTTTGCTCTTACTTACAGGAGAAATGTAGCCATAACAATGCCACAAGATCTACCACTGGTGGTGGGGTGGCTAACCTAGCAATCTTCACCATCCATGAGCTGGGAGCCCAGGCATTCATGTACAAGGAAGAAGATAGGTCCTCAGATTGCAGAGAGGCTGGTGACTTTGAGAAAGGCAAGAGCCCAGCAGTATACATGGTAGTCTCATCCTTCATAAGGGCTTCAGCGATGCACCAATCACTAAGCCACTGTGATGCAATTAATACCACTCATACCAGGCAGTATATCATGAACAATGGCTCTGTGTGATATGACTAATAGTACTGACTGATTGTTTTGTCCCTCAGAGCCATCCAACTGAGCCAGACAGGAGGCCAATGGGCCTCCATTGACACCAGAGCAGGTACCAATGGAATATGCATTCATGACACACCCTCTCTCAGCATCAAACACTAGCCATATTCTGGCACATCAATGGGAAATAGTGCATTAGCTCAGTTGGTAATGCACAGTGGTGCGGGCACATCAAGGTAGCATGGCCAGATGGTGGAGACAGGGTATGGAGAGGGTACCAGCAGTCGGAGGACTGCTGGAGACCAGGACCATGCTGAGTCCGAGGCAGATGACGAGATTCTGGAGTTATGGTGGCAATTGCTGGATGTCCAGCGGAAAACGTCAGGAGATCTAGTGGAGATCCGTGAGGATATGCATGCCATGGTCTCAGTCATGGAGGAGTCCTTATGGAGAATGATCATTGCATTGACCCTGAGCTACGGGTTCACGGCCACTGAGACCACACGTGGCCCGTGCCATCAGGAACTTGGCCAATTGGGAGCAGAGCATAGTAATTGAGCCGGCCAATGATGCACCAACAGCCTTGCAAGTGCACGCGTCACATGTCTAGATGACGCCGGTTTGGAGTGGGAGGAGCATCGCAAACCAGCGCCAAACAAGCGCCTGCCTGGATCCGGCATCGGAGTCCATTCTCCGCCCGATCGTCGATCCTGATTTCGGTGTCGGGCTCCGGAGAATCCCGCCCCACGTGTTTGAATGAAATTCTGTTATTTTCACTTCAATGCCATAAAGATAAATTAGTTTTTGCTCACCAGCCCTGCATGTCGGTGTGTCTGATGGCCGTTTCCCTCATCAGAGCTTGCTGAAGGATGTCTGGGGCTGTAAAATTTATTGCAGAGGCAGTGATGCAACATTGGGTTCATGGCATGATTTTGTGTGAAACAATTTGGGAAGGAGGTGGTGCCTGTGGTCACAGAGGGAAGGTAAAGCTTGGCAGCCGAGCTGAAGGAGTGCTGAATGAATGCCCCTCTGGTATCCCTGCATCTCTGATGGTTCCTCATGTCAGCCTCTTTGTCCTCGTCATCTGCCTGCCTGAGTTCTGCATCCCAGTTTTCAACAGTTTCCTCATCTGAGACAGGTACGCTTGCATCATTTGATCAAAGGCCCTCGGTGGTCCATCGAGACTTGGCATTGAGATGCATTGTGGGAGAATGAACAGCTGAGACCCACACATTTGGCCTCGTTATTGAGGCCTCTGGAACCCTCCCCAATTACCCCTACCCTTTATGACCCACTTGCATCCATTTAGCCGGCCTGGAAGCCTATGCTCCAGCCTTACGTGATTCTCCGGTCCCCTTTGCCGGGAATCATGTGGCCGCAGATCACTTGTTGTTTCTACCAGCATAGCCCTGGCATGGTGGACCTTGTGGTCGGCCAAGGGGGTAACCTCCCCCCCCCAAGTAGTTACCCCTTTGGCCCATCGTGAGGTCCACCATGCCAAAGTCACGCTGGTAGAGACCATCTGTGTCCACCTGAGGGCCAGCCCACCACAGTGCACTGCCTACCCAACACCCCCACCAGTTCCCTGGCCCCCACATCCCCCAAGGACCCCTGTATTAGGGGCTCCCCCGCAGGGACCCCAATAATAGGGAGCCCCCTGCAGGGACCCCAATAATAGTGAGCCCCCTCCACCCCACAGATGTAAGTACATTACATTCACAGGTCTGAGTGATTGGAATGTACTTAGTGCTTAGAATGCACTTACCTCTCTTTGATGTGGTCAATGGGTAAGCATTGTGGTTTCACCGCTTAGACCACTGAACCATGAAGGGCGATGAATGGATCAGCTGCAGATGGTCTGTAGAAGCTTTCAATCACAGACCACTACTAGAAAGGCATGAATGGCTTGCAGCTAATGGATGTGTGGGAACCAGATGTAGGGGGCAGCTGTTCTTCTTCAACAAATGGACATGTGGCACTTCAAGGTCAGTGTTACAGCTGTAATTCTTCTCACTGCCCCTGTCTGGACTGATCTCCAGCTTTCAGACAGGGGTCTCATTTCTGAGGGGACGACTGTGTGTTGGAGGGTGGTCTGTGGGGAGAAGTTCCTATACTCAGGAAGGGGGGGGGGGTGTCTGTATTACAGGGGTCCCTGTAGGGGTCTGCCCATTATAAGGGCCCCTGTAGGGGGAGTCTCCCTATTACACGGGTCACTGTGGGGGTTCTTATTGCAGGGGTCCCTGGGGGGTCTCCCTATTTGCAGGGGTTCTTGCGGGATGTCTTCCTATTACATGGGTTTGTGACGGGGAGCCTATATTACAGGGGTCCCCGTAGGGGGGGTCTGGCAATTGTAGGGGCTGCTGTGGGGGTCTCCCTATTACACGGGTCTCTGTGGGGGTCTCCCCATTACATGGGTCCCTGTGGAGGGCGTCTCCTTACTCCACGGGTCCATGGGGGGTCTCTCTATTACAGGGGTCCGTGAGATGGTTACTGTATTACAGAGGACCATGTGGGGGAGTCTCCCTATTACACAGGTCCCTGTGGGGGTCTCCCTGGGTCCCTGCGGGGGTGGGTCAGTCACCCCCATACTTGGGGGTGGGGGGTGGCACCCAGGTAATATGTGCGGTGTGGGGGGGGCATAGATTCCAGGCTGATTTGTGGTGCTGGGGGGTGGTCAGCCGTGGGACCTCGCTATCAGTCCACCCGCTCAAAATGGCAGCCCGATAGCAGGATTTCCTCGGGGGGGGGGGGGGGGAGCGTAAACCGGTTGCAATTCACCTTCGGCAGGAGAACAGGTCTCCCAAATGGAGAATCCCGCCCATTTACTTTGGATGAGACCGTAAACCTTGGGCTGGATTCTCCGCCGGCTGACTACTTTCTCAAATCCACCTCACTACCGGTTCCCCATAATCCCTTTAACCCGTTTTTTAAAATCAGAAATATATCTATCTCCTTCTTGAAACCATTTAATAACTCAGACTGCACCACATTATGGGGCAGCGAGTTTCCCAAATTCACCACCTTCTGCGAGAAGTATTTCCTCCTCATCTCAGTTCTAAATAGAACATAGAACATTACAGCACAGAACAGGCCCTTCGGCCCTCGATGTTGTGCCGAGCAATGATCACCCTACTCAAACCCACGTATCCACCCTATACCCGTAACCCAACAACCCCACCTTAACCTTACTTCTTAGGGCACTACGGGCAATTTAACACGGCCAATCCACCTAACCCGCACATCTTTGGACTGTGGGAGGAAACCAGAGCACCCGGAGGAAACCCACGCACACACAGGGAGGACGTGCAGACTCCACACAGACAGTGACCCAGCCGGGAATCGAACCTGGGACCCTGGAGCTGTGAAGCATTTATGCTAACCACCATGCTACCGTGCTCTCCGCTACCGCCTCCATGCTACCGCCTCTCAACCGAGATCAGTGACCTCTCAACCTAGATTGCCCCACAAGGAGGAAAATTGGTCCAGGATTATTCTATCAACTACTTTTGCATTTTCTATACCTCGATCAGATTCCCTCTCATCCTTCTAATACCATTGGTTTGCAGTTACTAAAGAAATCAAATACCGTTGAGACTTTCTCCCAGGGTAGAGGGGTCAATTACTAGGGAACATAGGTTTAAGGTGCGAGGTGCAAGGTTTTTTACACAGAGGGTAGTGGGTGCCTGGAACTCGCTGCTGGGGGAGGTGGTGGAAGCAGGGATGGTGACGTTGAAGGGGCATCTTGACAAATACATGAATAGGATGGGAATAGAGCGATATGGACCCCGGAAGTGTGGAAGATTTTAGTTTTGACGGGCAGCATGGTTGGCATAGGCTTGGAGGGCCGAAGGGCCTGTTCCTGTGCTGTACTTTTCTTTGTTCTTTGCTCTTGTTCATTGTTATTTCAATTTGTGGGGGGGGGGGGGGGGGGGGTGAGTGAGGGAGTGTGAGCTTATCACCTTGATATCCTGGGTTGCTGTGGGATCAGTACACGAGAAGTATTGTAAGGCAAGCATAAGGCAGGGTATTGCAGCAGAATCGGGAACTGACCGGTATGCCTAATAGGCCAATGTTGATCTGGTCACTGTGGCGATCAGAATTGAATGATTGGAAGAGTTTAAATGGGCAGTGGAACCATGGTAATTGAGTAATTAGCAGAGATTAAGGGGAGCTAAAATCAATCTTGCTGTCTCAATGTTGTTATTCTGGGGCGGGATTTACTGACCAACCCACCGTATGTTTGTCAGCGGTGGAGGTGGCCCGCCAGCGAGATTTACTGGTCCTGCCATTGTTAATGGGATTTCCCGTCGTCTGCACCACTTGTCGGCGGGAAATCCGTGCGCTGTCGTGGGACCGGAATATTCCGCTGATGTGTTCAGCCAGTAAATTCCTATGATTTTTGATTTGATTTAATTTATTATTGCCACATGTATACGTATACAGTGAAAAGTATTGTTCCTTGCATGCTGTACAAACATACATACCGTACATAGGGAAGGAAGGAGAGACTGCAGAATATAATGTTACAGTTAGAGCAAGGTGTAGAGGAAAGATCAACTTAATACGAGGTAGGTCCATTCAAAAGTCTGATGGCAGCAGGGAAGAAGCTGCTCTTGAGTCAGTTGGTACGTGTTCTCAAACTTTGCTATCTTTTTCCTGACGGAAGAAGATGGAAGAGAGTATGTCCGGGTTGCGTGGGGTCCATAATTATGCTGACTGCCTTTCTGGGGCAGCGGGAATTATAGATAGAGTCAATAGATGGGAGGCTGGTTTGCATGATGGACTGGGCTACATTCACAATGTTTTGTAGTTTCCTGCGGTCTTGGGCAGGGCAGGCTCCATACCAAGCTGTGATACAACCAGTAAGAATGCTTTCTATAGTGCATCTGTAGAAGTTGGTGAGGGCTTGATGTCGCCTTTATGTGTTTGTGATGTACTGGGATTTAGGATGCGAAGCATGGAGTGCAAAGAATTTGTCTGAGGTGTCAGTGAACCACAGTATATTGTGCGCGTGCTGAACTGTGGAGTGTGAGACCTGAATATTCACATTGGATGGTGTAATATCAAGACATTGAAGACTGTATATACTATAATAGATTTATGTAATAAAGTAAGTAAAAGTCTCCATAGTCCCAGATGACTATAGGTTGCTTTTGCCTTTGAGGGGGAGAGCTGATTAGCGGTGATTTAACCTGAGGATCCCAACACCTAAGGCAAGGAGCAACATTGAGAAGGCGGGGCCTTCTTGAATAACCTCATCCAGTACGGGATTTATGTAATATAATCAACCTGGAAGCACATACTAGGTTGTGTAGCACAACGTCTCATTAAAGACCTGGGACGGAATTCTCCGACCCACCGCAGGGTCGGGGAATCGCCCGGGGCCTTCGTAAATCCCGTCCCCGCTGTGGCCGGAATTCTCCGCCACCTGGGAATCGGCGGGGGCAGGAATCAAGCCGCGCCGGTCGGCGGGCCCCCCGCAGCGATTCTCCGGTCTGCGATGGTCCGAAGTCCCGCCGCTGTCAGGTCTCTCCCGCCGACGTGGTTTAAACCACCTCTGGTGCCGGCGGGAGCAGGCAGCGCGAGCGGGCCCAGGGGCCCTGGAGGGGTGGGGGGGGCGGGCCGATCGGACCCCTGGGGGTGCCCCCATGGTGGCCTGGCCCGTGATCGGGGCCCACCGATCGGCGGGCGGGCCAGTGCCGTGGGGCACTCTTTTTCTTCCGCCACCGCCACGGCCTCCACCATGGCGGAGGCGGAAGAGAACCCCCCCCCCCACCGCGCATGCGCTGGGATGACGTCAGCGGCCACTGACACTCCGGGGCATGCACTTCCTCACGCCGTCCGGCGAAGGCATTTTGGCCAGCCATTCGCGCCGGCTGCAGGGCGGAAAGGCCGTTTGCAGCGGCCGGCAGGGCGCCAAGCCCTCCGGCGCGGGCCTAGCCCCTAAAAGTGCGGAGAGTTCCGCACTTTTGGGGAGGCCTGACGCCGGAGTGGTTGGCGCCACTCTGGTACGCCAGGACCCCCCGCCCCGCCGGGTAGGAGAGAATACCGCCCCAAATTCCACAATTCTTAGAACTGATGCACGTGTACTTTGGTATTCATAGTAACGAGAAAAATTGGAACAAGAAAGCAGCCCCAACAGGAGGGATCATATTCAATGATTCAATACACATAAATAAGTCATAAACCAAGGACTTTGCTCAGGAGAAATGTCCCATCTTTCTGTTTCGGAGTGGGAATTCTTCTGCACGACTGCACACACATGGTCATTGTAAAAGGCAGAAAATGTGCATGGTTGCCACGTGGCCATACCTCTTACAGAAAACATTGTCATGAGTCAACCACACAAATGAATGAAAACAACAACTTATATTTCTATAGCTCTGTTAATGTAATGACAGATCCTAAGATGCTTTAAAAAAGTATCATCAAAGTATGATACTACATTTGGTAATTTGACCAAAAGCTTCATCAAAACTTGATGCAAACGTTTGAGGTCACGTTCTACCGACTCAAGAACAGCTTCTTCCCTGCTGTCATTAGACTTTTGAATGGACCTACCTCGTACTAAGTTGATCTTTTCTCCACACCCTAGCTATGACTGTAACGTTACAGTCTGTAGTCTCCCCTTCTTTCCCTATGTACGGTATGCGTTGTCTGTACAGCATGCAAGAAACAATACTTTTCACTGTGTACTAATACATGTGACAATAATAAATCAAATCAAATCAAAATCAAATCAAAAAACTTAACCAAAGAGATAGGTTTTAAGTGGCATCTTAAGGGAAGAAAGTGGGTCGAGAGTTGTGATGCTGTAGAGATGAAATTCCTAAGCTTGGAGCTTCGGCAACTGAAGGCACAGCCAGGCTGGAATTACACAAATGCAGATAGCTTGGAGGGTTGTGATAGAGATCTGTAAAATTATAAAAGGGTTTGATAGGAAAGATGTGGAGAAAATGTTTCCCCTTGTGGGTGGATCCAAAACCTGGGTTCATAAATATAGGGTAGCCATCATTAAGTCTGTCACAGAATTCAGGAGAATCTTACTTCCCTAGGGGGTAGTTACACTGGGGAACTTGCCATCACTGGAATAGTTAAGGCAAGTACCATAATAGCCTTTCAGTAGAAGCTAAGGTATGGAGTGAAGGCTTGTGTGGAACATTAACACCAGAATGAACTAATTGGGCCAGATGATCTGTTTTTGTGCTATACCTCCCAAGTAATTCTGTGCAATAAAAGAGAATGGAATAGAAAACTGGGGAGCGGATGTGATTCCTGTTTGTCGGGGAGTTTATTGGACAGTAGAATTACGTGGGGTCGATGACAAGTGGACAAATCACTTTTGGGCTCCCACCGAAGATGAATTTCTCCTTCTCCCTATTCTGTTTGAATGGGTGCAGCGATCTATTCAGTTTAGCAAAACTAAAATCTACTTTCTTTCCATGTGAAGAATTAAGTGTCTGATTTCAAGCTGTTTCGAAAAACGAATGGAAGCACATTCAACTCTTTCTATCGAGAAAGGCTGAGTAATCAATTTATTTGTTACTTTGGGCCCTCTGCCAAGTTTGGGGCTAGTTTGTGTAAATGAATGAATTTTATTGATTTGCCGTAGTTGCTTTTTCTCTGTTTCTTTCTTCTCCTCTGTCTATTGCTCCTGTCTCTTATTCTTCCAATGGTAAAGCATCAAGTGTTGTGTTAAAAGCACTGAAGACAATCAATGTCATACTTGTTGCACGTTTTACTATGGGCGTAAAACGCGTTTATTGGAGTGTATTAACACGCCTCCGAGTTCGACGTGTGCTTAACACTGCTAGGCTCTGTTCTATGTAATTATTTAAGCTCTGGAGTCGCCAGCTGCCGTATAGGCAACGTCACAAGTATTCCAAGGTCAAATTCAAAGTAATAAAGACGATACACCGATTAGTCAAGTTCAAACGATCAATATTTATTATACAGTTAATAATAAATACTCATGCACACACACTAAGAGACTAAGCTACAACTAAACATAAGCAAACAGAATACTTATCTAACAGGAACAGGCAAGGTCAGAGAACGAGGCCTTCGTCCTGGTTTTGTCTGCAGCCTTCAGCAAGCGTTCTGGCACTTGGGAGTCTAGCGGGCTTGGATCGCGTAGCGAGCGTTGAACTTACGGTTTCGGCGGCTGGTGCTCAACGGCTGGAGTCAGGATACCAGGTGTCAGTCGAGGCCGGAGCACAGGTTTAACAGACCGGACAACACGAGGTCCCTGTCTTTTATAGGGGTTCCGTTGTCCTTCCCTCTTCTCGGGCGGGCTCTACCTATTGGATCAATTTCTTATCGATACTGGATTAATTCCCCAATGCGAGGGGGTCTCCGTGATGGAGGGGGCGTTTCTTATGTCCTTTTGTTCGGAGGTTTCTGGTGCCTCGATGTCTGGGTCTTGATTGGAATGTGTCCATTCAGAACCAAATGTATCTATTGTGTGGGTGTTCAAGTCTGATGGCCTCATTAGCATGCAAAGCGTTTTGCCATTTGCACCTAGCTAAGGTCTCTTTACCTGAGCCCAAACTGGTTTCTGCTGCTGCAGAATGCAAACTGCTCTTTGCAGACTGCTGTTCTGGCTGAACTGTCTGTTTCCCAGCAGCCTTCCATTTTAGTTTGGCTCAGTGTCCATTTTGCGTGGCCAGCATGGCTACATTCCCTCCTTGTGATCCTCACAATCATACTATTGTGAAGGATCACCTATGTACTTTGCCTCCTTGTGTTCTGACCTCTTGCCAGTTCCTGTTCTACTCTGTTCTAAACTATGGGAAGAAGAGAAAAAAAATTTAACTAACATTTCTACTTGGCCCTATGTCAAAGGGACATGCATTACTACAATTGGGAACCTCTACCTATCACTATTAACCTTAACCTTAACTTAAACATTTAATCACTCTAAAATCTTAACCATTCACACCACAACATCACACTTCCCAACTCGGCAGTCGAGTATGGAACAATATAATACATGGCTGAATTTTATTTACAGAGTGTTGTAATCAGTGAGGGGTTGAGGGGTTTGGTGGAATCCGAAGATGGGGGATTGCACTCTATAGATGGGTGAGGTGCTGGAACGAGAGGCTCTCCTCTTCCATTTCCTCAACCTGAGGGTCTGCACTAGGATGGTGAGGATCGCAATCACCAACAGTGATTCGATTATGTAGGACATGGAGTACCACGTCATGAATTTAGTACACCAGGTCTGAACTTCGCTGATCAGAGCTGAGCACTGGGGGTTTGCTGTACTAGAAACATTTACGGTGGGGGTTGTGGGGGAAACGTGTCTTGTTTCCACACATATACATATGACATTAAATAGTAATAAGTGGGCTTCCATCATTTTGCTGTTCTTCTTCTTTCTCTTCCTTCTTCCTCCGGTATTGACAATCCTGGCTTCGACCTCTGTCTCGTCCTTTGAAACCTTTGGGATCAAGCACAGTATCTGTCAATACACAGTTTAAGACCTTTACTTGTTAGTGCATCTGTCTTTCAAAACCCAATTGACCCTTTAAAATGACTGGCTAAGTCACACCCTGTGACTCCCCTCATTTTTTTTTTCAAAAAGCGAATTTAAAGACCAGCATACACCTAACAATCCTTCCTTCTGCGAGCCGTCTCGCAGGCTTTGCTAGTTTACCATCCGAATGTTTCCGGATGTAAATAGCATGTGGGATGGCGGCCGAAGGGCTACCTAACCTAAAATGAAAACAAATTTGGAAAGAAACATCCGAATGAGTTGCGTATGGGCCGCTACGGGTACGAGTTGGATGGGATCCCCGGGTAGGGCGTGCTGTGCCATACCCGAGCTTGGCTGACCAAGGGTTGGTTCTCAGACAGGGCGGGTCCTCAGTGCCGTTTGTCCACTGCCTGAGTAACCTGGAAAGAAACGGGTACGAATGTGTTGACCATGACTTGCAGCCTCTATTTCGCCGAATAGAGGGGCACCTAAAAAACAATGGAGCCAAGATGCTCCAACTGAGGACATCACTGAAGTTCTCAGAGATATCTGCAGATAAACTATTTGGCGTGTGGCCTTACAACTTTGGAAAAGATCTCCAATCAAACCGAAGTTCTCAAAAGTTTCGGCAGACAAGCTAACGTGTATGTGAGGTGGTCACAATCTTTTCAGCTGAAAAGAAGATGTCCATCCTCCAGCTGAACAATGTACATTCCTGAAAACAAACAAACATAAAACGAAGACAAACATACGTGCAGGTTCCATCAGAAAGGACATCGTTTCCCTCAAACGATTCCTATCTTACATCATCTGGACACCTCACTTTGATTCTGCCTCTGTGAACAGGGTCACAAAGGGGTTGCCGTGTCGGGAGTCAGACACCGTGTCGTCCTGCTCTCCCGGATCCCACACCCTTGTGTGGATCAGGCATGCTATTTTGGAGTTGTGTGACCGGGGGTCACTTTCATCATTGCGGACAAGTCTGTAGGAATTGTCCCTGTGCCATTGTGTGGCGTCGAGTGTGTTGTCGGGGTAGTCGGGGTCGGGTGGTGGTTCTGGGTTTTTGAGGTAGGTGACTTCCATGGGGTCACTGGAGTCGGGGTCGTAGTTGGTGCAGTGTGGGCTGTATGGCTGTGTGGTGTCGCTGTCTTCAGAGTCAGTGTCTGTCCTACTGTCTCTGCTGTGGCAGCTTGTGGGCGTGTCGGGGCGTGGTCTGTAGTGGTCTGTGGGCGGAGTCGTGGGCGAGTCCGTGGATGAACTGGTCTGTGAGGGGGATGGTGGAAAAGTGTTTCTGGTGGGCGGGGTGAAGTGTTCTGCTGCATCCAGCAGGACATGGTGAGCATGGTTGGCCTGTGTTCCATATGCCTTTAACTGGTTTATATGGAACCACGCGGTCTTCCCATTAGGATACTTTATCCTGTAAACGGAGGGGCTAATTTTGTCCGAAATTGAGTAGGGACCGGAATATTTTGGAGCCAAAAAACTGCTGGGGTTATAAACAGATAACATTACCTGTTGCCCAACCTGGAATTCTGTGGTGTGTACGGTCTTATTGAAACAGGCAGTCCGTTGCTGTCGGCGTTTCCCTAGCTGGACTGCGGCTGCGAGCTGTGCAGACCTCACAGTCTCAACTAGATCTTTAACTGCCTTTTCATGTGTGAGGGCCGTCACTTCGGGGCTTGTCATGTCCAGTCCTAAAAGGAATTCTGTACCTTTCATAGGGCGTCCGGTCATGAGTGTGTGTGGTGTGTATCCTGTCGATGTGGAGACAGTGTTCCTTATGAACATAAGTGCAAAGGGGAGCACTGAATCCCATGTGGAATTGTTCTCTTGAACCATTTTCCTAAGGGTAGTTTTTAGGGTCCGATTCATGCGCTCCACAATCCCGCTGGACTGTGGATGATACGCAATGTGGAAGTTCTGTTTGATTCCGAATATTGTCAGGACGTTCTTCATGACACGCCCTGTGAAGTGAGATCCCTGGTCCGAATCGATACTTCGGGGTAAACCCCATCTCGTGAAGATGTGGTGGGTCAGGATCTTTGCAGCTGTCTTTGCTGTATTTGTTCGTGAGGGAAATGCCTCTACCCACTTGGTAAAGGTATCTATCACCACCAGAACGTATTTATAGCCATTCCTACAAGGGGGCAATGGACCTATAAAATCGATCTGGAGGTTTGTCCAAGGGCCGTTAACTGGGCGAGTATGCCGAAGTTGTGCCTTCTTAGAATACCGCTCCGGGTTATTCTGAGCACAAATCAGGCAATTCTCAATGTAGTGCGTTACATCATTCCTGAGATCAGGCCACCAACAGAGTTGCCTGAGGTGCCTCGTTGTTGCATCAATTCCCTGATGCCCGTGTCCGTCATGGAACAAGGCAATCATCTGATTCCTGTCCTGCTGTGGGACCACATAAAGTTGGTCCTTAATGATCACACCCTCATGTGTGGTCAGTGCGTGTTTAAAGTGCTCGTAAGCAGGCACAAAGTTTCCCTTGAAAACCTCCCTGAGGTCTCCGTCCTGTTTTTGTGCTGCCACGAGATCTTTAATATCAGTCTGTGAGACTTGGACTGCGCTCACAGGGGCGCTAGCTGGTGCGCTAGCTGGGGGGGTCCATAAGTGTCCTCTCCTGGAACCTGCCTTAGCCAACGCGTCGGCCTTTACATTCCCAGGGGGTGATGACCTATGGTGACTTCTTACTTTTATTATGCCGAAGGTCCTGTCCTTCGCTTTCGCTAAAATATGCTGGAGTAGAGGGGCTGATGGAAGGGGTTTTCCGTCTGCGGAGACAAAACCTCGTGTCCTCCACAGGGGCAGAAAATCGGTTAAACTGTTACAGACATATAAGCTGTCTGAATATATGTCTGCTGGGCTGGGGAAAGAATCGGGGTGGTCCACTATGTACGCTATGGCTGCTAGCTCTGCTGCCTGCGCGCCTAAGTGACCTGGTAACTTAAGAGCGATTTCTTCGAGAGCGCGCCCCTGCGCGTCCTCTACATAGATGCCGCATCCTGTGATACGCTCACCATTTAAAACTGTGGAGGAACCGTCTACATAAATCCTCAAGGGTCCACACGTGTCTGTGGGCTGGGGGCTTTGTTTCGGGTTCCCTATCTTCCTGGGGGGTGTTTTTGCTAAAAAGGGTCCTGTGTTATGCAGGGGAGCTACAATTTCACAGTCATGGGGCTGTCCGGGGTATTGGAGGTTGTCTGCTAAGTATGTGTGGGTGCGTGTCCGTTTCACTGTAATGTCCCGTCCTTGTAAAAGTAGGGTCCACCTAGCTGCCCTAATCTGGCTAACTGAACCGTCCTTCAGTCGACCGTCTAGTAGTAGCTGTGTGGGTGTGTGTTCGGTCAGAATAGTAATGGGGTTTAGTCCGGTTATGTAGGAGAAATACTGCACTGCCCAGAAGACAGCAAGGAGGTGCCTCTCACAGGCTGAAAATCCTTGTTCTACTGGGTCTAACAGTCGGGAGGCATAAGCCACTGGTCTTAGCTGCTCGTGCCGTTCTTGAAGCAACACGGCCGAGAGGGTCAGATCGGTGCTCGCTACCTCTATTGCGTACGGTGAAAGTTGGTCGGGGACTAGCAGCGCGGGTGCTGCACTAAGGGCTCGTTTCAACTCTTCCACAGCGCCTGTATGCTGCGGAAGCCATTCCCAGGGGGCTCCTTTCTTAAGGAGGTCTGAAAGTGGGGCGGCTTTTGTCGCGAATCCGTCGATGTGGTTCCGACAGTAGCCAACCAGTCCTAAAAACGACCGGAGGGCTGATACATTCTGGGGAAGGGGCAATTTGACGATCGAATCAATCCTTTTGAATTCGATCTCGCGTTTGCCGTGCGTGATGACTGATCCCAAATACATCACTTTACTTTCCAATATTTGGGCCTTTTTCGGGTTAACTTTACAGCCAATTTCAGTTAAGAGTTCTAGGAGCTCGGCCAGAAGCGAAATGTGCTCTGCCTTTGTGTCTGTCTGCAGTAGTAGGTCGTCTACATACTGGACCAGACAATCGGGTCGGGAAAATTTCTCTAATCCACTTGCCAGCTGTCGGTGGAAAATGGAGGGTGAATTGTGGAATCCTTGTGGGAGGCATGTCCACGTGTACTGCTGAGTTTTGAAAGTGAATGCGAATTTGTATTGGCACGCTTTTGCCAATGGTATTGACCAGAATCCATTACTGATGTCCAATACCGTGAAGTACTTGGCGTTGAGACCCTGCTTGAGCATGGTCTCGGGACTAGTAGCTACCGTTGGGGCTACTGCGGGGGTTACTTTGTTGAGTTCCCGATAATCGATGGTCAGACGCCATGATCCATCGGGCTTCCTCACTGGCCAAATAGGGGCATTGTTGGTGGAGGCTACCGTTCTTAGTACACCTTGGTCCAACAAGCTGCCTATAACCTTTTCTATTTCCACCTCTGCCTCGAGGGGAAATCTATACTGCTTTTGCGGTCGGGGGTCCTGTCCGGTAACATGAACTTGTCCAGTCATTCTGCCACAGTCATGACGGTGACTTGCAAATGCTGTCCTGTGTTTGTTTAGTAGGGCCTTAATTTGTCGGTCGGTGTGGAGTGTAGTCAGGTCGAATGAGTACTCTCCCACTGCGCTAATCCGATTAGCGTAGTCTCCTACTGTGAGGGTGGCTGGGGCTCTGTCTGATCTCGCCATTCGCCAGACACACTGGTTCACTGGGTCGAACGACAAGCTGTGAGCGTTCATAAAATCTATCCCCAGGATGTGCTCTGCTGTCCGGGGAAGATTTACTAAAACTACGGGGTGTCTTGTGCTAATGTTCCCTAGCTGGATCGCTACGGGTGCTGTGATATGTCCCTGCTGCGAGTGTCCGGTGAACCCGCTAAGTATAATGGTGGAGGTGGTCGGCCACGTGTCTGCGTGTGCCGTGGTTGTGGAGTTAATGGTGGTGCGGGATCCTCCTGTGTCCCACAATAACTCTATGGGCTTCCCTTTGACTTTTGCCGTGACTACGGGCCTCCCTGATGAGTCCCATAGTGTGTCACAGACCCAAGTGGGGGAGCCCGAACACCGTCAGTTCGTCTCGTCCACATTGGTGGGTCCTGACTGTACTGCTACATTGTGGATGGGTTTTGCTTTGTTGCGGTTCAGAGTGCCTGTCTGCTGGCCTCTCTGAGATCGCTGGGGTGCATTACACTCTTTTGCCCAATGCCCTAACTGTCCACAGTTATAGCATTCCTGTCCTTTCTGTTGAGGGCTGCTCTTGCCTTCATTTACCCATGCGGGCTTCTGGTGCTCTCTGACTGCTTGGATATCTGCAGCAGCCTGAGCCTCTTCTGGGGATCTAACCTTTGCTTTTGCCTGAAGCGATTGCTCCCAAGCGCGGGACAATCTTTTCAGGACCCATTTTTCGTTATGGGCCTCTTCTGAGGGGTCGTAACTATTGCAAGCGCTCTGTCCTGCTTCTGTTG
This sequence comes from Scyliorhinus canicula, assembly GCF_902713615.1. Lineage (NCBI taxonomy): Eukaryota > Metazoa > Chordata > Chondrichthyes > Carcharhiniformes > Scyliorhinidae > Scyliorhinus > Scyliorhinus canicula. Next base: position 213,759,393 of record NC_052149.1, on the reverse strand, counting down.
CGTGTGAGATAATTGTGCGCGTCCACTTAACCATGTTTTCGCGGGTTAAATGCGCTCTATCTAGCTGTCCGAAAACTGCGCTGAAGTGAATCCACAGCCTTCCTGCGAATGCTGTGGGGTGTTCAGATCTCTTCTGCCTGCACTTATTCAAGCCTTCTACGGGGTCACCTCTATTGTACCCGATGGCATCTAAAATAGCAGTGTGCATCTCCTCTAGGCTGCCTCCTGCCACGTTTTGTGGGTCGGGGAGGGCTGCCACTACACTCTGGTCTAAGCTCAACACGGTGAGCTTAACCTGCTCTCTCTCATCCAGGCCGTACATGGTAGCCTGCTGTTTTACTTTCGCGAAGAACTGGTGGGGGTCTGCGGTGGGGAGGAACGGAGTGATCTTTTCACAAGCGTCCCTTAGCTGGGTTACTGTTAAAGGGGTGGTGTAAGTTATGTCTGGGGCGCCTTCTGATTCGGCTTTCCTCTGTGTGGTTACGGGATTCATGGGTGCGGTTATGATCTGAGCTGTGGGGGGTTGGGGTGCCTGTCGTTTCTGCTGAGCTGCGGGCGCACATGTTCCCTGAACATAACGCTGCGCTGTCTCGCTTAATTCCTGCCAATCTGGGGCGTTTTCCCCATCTAACTGAGCTCCAAAGGTGCTTTGGAAGCCATTCTGCACCGAAAGCAGAGATTGCAGTTCCGCAATCTGTTTTCTGCATTTCGCGTGGTCAACTGTGCTTTGTCTTTGTTCGGTTGTTGCAGCATGGAGTGCTCTCAAAGCTGCTTTGAGATCGGAACATTGCCTCTGCAATGCCTCCACCTGCTTTTCCGATTCCTGTCTTATCAGAACGGCACGTTGCACGTCCTGATAGGCTTTCTCATACTGGGTCTGGGAACTGTTCAGATGAGCTAGACAAGACTGGTGAGCCCTCTTGGCATCATCCACCTCTCTATCCTTCTCTGCCAACTTCCCTTTTAATTCCAGGTTTTCTTTGTCGATGTCCCTGACATCGACCTTACTCATTCGGTTCCTTTCCTCTAAATCTGCCCGGAGCGTCCTGATGACCTCCTCTGCGCCTCGCAACTGTGCCAAGCAGGACACAATCGCCATCGGCTTGCGTGCTTTACTTAAACTCTTTTTGTGTATCTGAGAGAGGTTCTCCCACCAAGTATGACCTATACTTCCGGGACCTGTCTCCTCATTTGCACAAAACTCTTTCCAAAGGGGCCATCCCTTTCCTTGTAAATATTTGCGGAGTTCCAGCTCCCACGTGGGACACTGGCCTACTCTGCTACTGCTGCTGGTCGCTGCGACCACAAACTTTTCTGGGTCCATCAGACGTTCCATTGCCTGCATGGCCATTTCCTCTGACTCTCTTTTTATAATTTGGAACAGGGGGTTGCTGGGGTGGTGTTTCGTAAAAAGGGTACGGCTTACGCTATTTTCCGATCACAAAACTACCGAAAGTTTGTCGCAACAAAAAGCTTTCAGTTTTACCTTACAGCCCTGTTAGTACGCATGCACTAAAACACACTTCCGAATTTCGCTTATTATTTTGAACACCTTGAATACTTGTGATCTCTTTCTTTCTCTGCAATTTGGAGTTCTAATTCAAATTTCAGGGTCCTGGACACTGTGGTGTTTCCACTTGCAACAGGGTCCCGGCGGATGTCGCCACTAAATGTTGCACGTTTTACTATGGGCGTAAAACGCGTTTATTGGAGTGTATTAACACGCCTCCGAGTTCGACGTGTGCTTAACACTGCTAGGCTCTGTTCTATGTAATTATTTAAGCTCTGGAGTCGCCAGCTGCCGTATAGGCAACGTCACAAGTATTCCAAGGTCAAATTCAAAGTAATAAAGACGATACACCGATTAGTCAAGTTCAAACGATCAATATTTATTATACAGTTAATAATAAATACTCATGCACACACACTAAGAGACTAAGCTACAACTAAACATAAGCAAACAGAATACTTATCTAACAGGAACAGGCAAGGTCAGAGAACGAGGCCTTCGTCCTGGTTTTGTCTGCAGCCTTCAGCAAGCGTTCTGGCACTTGGGAGTCTAGCGGGCTTGGATCGCGTAGCGAGCGTTGAACTTACGGTTTCGGCGGCTGGTGCTCAACGGCTGGAGTCAGGATACCAGGTGTCAGTCGAGGCCGGAGCACAGGTTTAACAGACCGGACAACACGAGGTCCCTGTCTTTTATAGGGGTTCCGTTGTCCTTCCCTCTTCTCGGGCGGGCTCTACCTATTGGATCAATTTCTTATCGATACTGGATTAATTCCCCAATGCGAGGGGGTCTCCGTGATGGAGGGGGCGTTTCTTATGTCCTTTTGTTCGGAGGTTTCTGGTGCCTCGATGTCTGGGTCTTGATTGGAATGTGTCCATTCAGAACCAAATGTATCTATTGTGTGGGTGTTCAAGTCTGATGGCCTCATTAGCATGCAAAGCGTTTTGCCATTTGCACCTAGCTAAGGTCTCTTTACCTGAGCCCAAACTGGTTTCTGCTGCTGCAGAATGCAAACTGCTCTTTGCAGACTGCTGTTCTGGCTGAACTGTCTGTTTCCCAGCAGCCTTCCATTTTAGTTTGGCTCAGTGTCCATTTTGCGTGGCCAGCATGGCTACATACTATCTTGTTACATGGAAGTAAATAACTGAGAAAGACCGTTGATATTTTCTCGTGATTTGCATGATAGACAACCTGAGAGAATCAAAACACAAAGTTTGACAATATGCTTTTGATTTCAACTCATCTCTCCAAAGTGTCTGCATATATTTCCCACATCTCTCTGCATTGTAGCAGGTCACCAACCATTTTAATTCCATGCAATGTCACAAATAATAATAGTTGTGACTTATTGTCACAAGTAGGCTTCAATTAAGTTACTGTGAAAAGCCCCTAGTCGCCACATTACGGCGCCTGCTAGGGGAGGCCGGTACGGGAATTGAACCCGTGCTGCTGGCCTTGTTCTGCATTACAAGCCAGCTGTTTAGCCCACTGTGCCAAACCAGCCCCTGTCTTATATCCCTGTCTTATATTAATCCTGCCATCTCCAAAGGCTGTGTAGTGTATCTGTATGTCATGGCATTGCAGCATCTTGATTTTAAAATTCTCATCCTTGTTTTCAAATTCCTCCTTGGCTTCGCACCTCCCTATCTTTGTAATCTCCAACAGGTTGACAAGCCTCCAAGTTATCTCCACCCGTCCAATTCCAGACTCTTGAATTGCCCTGGCTGTGCCTTCAGCTGCTGAATGCCCAAGCTTTGGAATACCCTCCCTACTCTCAACCCCACTTTCCCACCCTTAAGATACCGCTTAAAACCTATCTTTTTGACTAAGGTTTGACCAACCTTTTGATCATCTGACCAAATATCAATATCATACTTTGATGGTACGCCTGTAAATCACCTTGGGATCTGACCCTGTATCCCTTTGTTTATTACAAAAAAAGCCCAGCCTGTAATTGAGTTTGCAGATATTCTCAGCACAGTGATGTGAACAACACGTATGGGAAATGAGCTACAATTTGCTCAATGTGCACCTGATAATGGCTTTTTGCATTGCTGCATTGCTCACTACATTTTTTTGGTTTAGTGGTTTAAACCTGTGACAAGGCGTCTGCATGGATATGGGCAGGAGTCTGTATCTGCCGACATGGAATTCAGGAAATTCGATTGGGCGGAGAATCAGTTCCGATGGGAAAATCATGGCGGGCGCCGATTTCACAGCAAACCGCAATTCTCCGACGCCTTGACAGGATGGCAGAATGCCCATACAGTAAACACTGGGCGGCATTCTCCCCTACCCGGTGTGACGGAGGTGCCGGCGTAGGGGAGTAGCGCCAACCACTCAGGGGTCGGGCCTCCCCAAAGGTGGGGCATTCTCCCCACCTTTGGGGGCCAGCCCCGCGCCGGAGCGGTTTGCACCAGAAGACTGGCACACAAAACCACGCCCCCGGCAACGGGGCTGGCCGAAAGGCTTTTGCCGGTCGGCGCATGCGCCGGCAGTGATGTGGGGGTTCTCTTTCGCTTCCGCCATGGCGGACGCGGAAGGAGAAAGAGTGCCGCCAGGGCACTGGCCCGGAGTCTGAGCGGGGGGCCCCGATCGCGGGCCAGGCCACCGTGGGGGCACGCCCCGGGGTTCAATCGCCCCCCGCCCCCCCCCCCCCAGAACCCCGGGGCCCACTTGCGCCGCTGATCCCGCCGTTCCAGAGGTGGGTCAAACCTCGGCGGCGGGAGAGGCCTCCCAGCGGCGGGACTTTGGCCCATCCGGGCCGGAGAATCACCGCAGGGGCCTTTCCGATCGGAGTGGCGAGATTCCGCCGCCGCCACTTCCCGGGTGGCGGAAAATCTCTGCCACGGCGGGGGCGGGATTTTAGGCGGCCCCAGGCGATTCTCTGACCCGGCTGGGGGTCGGAGAATTTCGCCCACTGTTTGCATTTCATTAGCAGGCCTGACCAGGTATTCTCCTGGGCCTCCGTGATTCTCCGCCTCTGATGGGCTGAATTCCCGATGGCGCGGTTCACTTGTGCTTTTATAAATTGTGAAACCAGCGTTGTGGCGGATGAGGGAGAGAGAGGAGGTGGGACACGGAGTCTGTGGCTGCCGGGCCGCAGACAGGCCGGGCTGGCTGGGGCGGGAAATCTGTGTCAACATCGGATCCGAGCTCTGGAGTGTCGAGGGTGTCGCGTCGAGGGCTAACGTCCAGACTGCTCTCCTCGTCGCTGCTCATGGGGTAGGAGGGCTCCGGTGTGGCATGGCTAGAGGCGGGGGACACCAGTCTCTCACCGGAATCGATTGTGTTCCGTGTTCCACATGGCGCTGGTCCTCGCCCCTTGACAGTTGCTGAATCGGTCAAGGTGCGATGCCAGTTTTGCCATCATGGACGACCAAGAATCCTGTCCCGGCGTCAACACCTTGTCTCAAGAATGGAGAATCAAACCAATGGTCTGTGTTTGGGTTTTGAAATGTAACAAGTCTGATTGACACCTCAGGCTCTTTGTAGTGTTGTGCCCATGCTACTGACGCAGACATCTTAAGATCAGTTCAATAAAGTTTTGCATAGAAACCCACAAATGAAGATTGCTGTTTGTATACATGTAACGCTATGTAAGGAGGTAGCGGCAAAAAAAAGATTGATTTTTGAAACCTGTAAACTGAGCAGAGAAGGCACTGAGAACACAGGCACACAGAAAGGCTCAAAGTCCACAAACAGCTGCTGAAAAGAACAAAGAAAAACACACAAAGGCTGCAAGTGAAATTACTCGCAGCAGAGAAACAGGAAACACAGATTAAAGCTGCAAGAAAATGACTAAGTGAGTAAAAATGGCTGCTGTAAATTTTCCAATCCCATATGCAGTCTGGTTGAAATATGAAGTATGTAAAGACTGGCATTTTTTCCAGTTACAATGGCAAAACTAAGATTTCAACTAAGACTTAATTAAGAAATCTGAAATGATAAGAGTAGCTACATGTTTTACACTGCTTGCGAGAGACTGCTACAAAAAGTGTATCCCACCCAAAATCTGACAAGCGAGGAAAGGAGACAACAGAGATTTTGAAAGCCTTGAACACATTTTTCTGAATGAATGTTATACATGAAAGATATGTGTTCAATGGTAGAGATCAGAGTGAAATCAAGAGCATTGAAAGGTGTGTCATGTCAGTAATGCAGCTAGCAGAATCATGGTGAATTTGGGCTGCTAAAAGATGAGCTGAATAGAATGGTGTCAGAAGTGAGATACCCCACAGTGAGAGCAAGTCTACTGAAAGATGAGGAACTGATGCTGAAGAAAGTGATAGACATGTGTTGAAATGCAGAAGTTGTGAAACAACAATTAGAGCTCATGTATGACAGAGCAGACCAGGGGTTACATTATGCTGAGATACAGTCAAGCCAAAAGAGCTGAGTAATCGCAGACAAAGGAATCTTTCCCTACAACGCTTCCAGTTCACTCTGATGTGAACATTTTCCTGCAGAACATTTGTCTTTGTCTCATGCAATTACTGCGGAGGACAGCATGCGCAGAAAGGCAATGTTTTAACTGCAAGAAGCAGAACCATTTCTCAACAAGCATTTGGACAGGAAAAGGAAAAATAATTGACACAGCTGCTGGAGAGATATCAGCAGGCACGTCTGAAGAAGAAATACACATGATGCTACAGGTTGGTTCAGTCAAGCCTAAGGATTGGTGACTGTTGAAATGAGGACCGCAGAAGGAAAGCATCATACAACATAATGACCTTCACAGACCTGTGTGAAGTGGTTCAACATGACAATAAGACCATAGGACGTCGGAGCTGATGTAGGCCATTCGGCCCATCAAGTTTGCTCCTCATTCAGTGAGATCATGGCTGATCTGGTATAAACCTCAACTCCACATTCCGGCCTTACCCCATAACCTGTGATTCGCTTACTGATTAAAAATCTGTCTATCTCAGCCTTGAACATACTTAAGAGCCCAGCCTCCAAAGCCACCTGCTATAAAGAATTCCACAGATTTACTACCCTCTGAGAGAAGAAATTCCCCCTCGTCGGTCTTAAATAAATGACCCCTTACTCTGAGATGATGCCCTGGTAGGACAATCCGAAAAGGAAACCCTCAAAAGTTAAACTAAGACTACATAATGGCACAATCCTTAGAGGATACTGCGAGGCCTGGATAGAGTGGACGTGGAGAGGATATTTCCACTGGTAGGAAAAACTAGAACCAGAGGGCATAACCTCAGTCATAGAGAACCATAGAATTTACAGTGCAGAAGGAGGCCATTCGGCCCAGAGAATCTGCACAGGTTCTTGGAAAGAGCACACTACCCAAGCCCACACCTCCACCCTATCCCCTTTAACCAGTAACCCCTCCCAACACTAAGGGCAATTTTGGACACTAAGGACAATTTTGCATGGCCAATCTACCTAACCTGCACATCTTTGGACTGTGGGAGGAAACAGGAGCACCCGGAGGAAACCCACGCAGACACAGGGAGAACGTGCAGATTCCGCACAGACAGTGACCCAAACCGGGAATCGAACCTGGAACCCTGGAGCTGTGAAGCAATTGTGCTAACCACATTGCTACCGTGCTGCCCTGAATGGATGATCCTTTAAAACAGAGATGAGAAGGAATTTCTTCAGCCAGAGGGTGGTGAATCTGTGGAACTCTTTGCCGCAGAAGGCTGTGGAGGTCAAATCACTGAGTGTCTTTAAGACAAAGATAGATAGGTTCTTGGTTAATGAGGGGATCAGGGGTTATGGGGAGAAGAAGGAGAATGGGGATGAGAAAAATATCAGCCATGTTTGAATGGCGGAGCAGATCCGATGGGTCGAGCAGCTTAATTCTGCTCCTTTCCCTTATGGTCTCATCGTCTAATACTGATACCAAGAGGACAAGTTAGCCTTACAGCTCAATGCCATGGCAAGAAGGAAGATCTCAAGTTCCAGATCATAGATGGGAGGGAACAGCCATTCATCGTAGTTTGAGGAAATTTAAAGCTCAGGCTTGTAACCCTGAACGTGTTAACAGAGAAAGGAAGACAACAGACCCCAGAGAGAGAGAGACCATATTCAAGTGAACCACAAGATGATTGTCGACTAGGTCAGTACAATTAAATACATGAGCCAAAGGTAAATGTTCTGCAGGAAAATGTTCACATCAGAGCTGAACTGGAAGAGAGCAGCACGGTAGCACACATGGATAGCACTGTGGCTTCACAGCTCTAGGGTCCCAGGTTCAATTCCCCGCTGGGTCACTGACTGTGCGGAGTCTACACATTCTCCCCATGTCTGCGTGTGTTTCCACCGGGTGCTCCGGTTTCCTCCCACAGTCCAAAGACGTGCAGGTTAGGTGGACTGGCCATGCTAAATTGTCCTTAGTGTCCAAAAAGGTTAGAAGGGGTTATGGGGATAGGGTGGAAGTGAGGGCTTAAGTGGGTCGGTGGAGACTTGATGAGCCAAATGGCCTCCTTCTGCACTGTATGTTCTATGGAAGCATTGAAGGGAAATATTCCAGCTGAGTTTATACCTTTGAAAACGCACAATAAACTGAAGTCTTCAATGAACCAAACTGGGCGAGACCTGACCAAACAAATTTCAGGAACAACATAAAGGAACCAGGCAAAAAGAATGACCCACAATTGGCAACTCAAAGCAGGAATCTGGTCCTCTTACAATTCCAGATAATGGTGGATGGACCTGGGATCTAATCTGGTTGGAGTTTCTCCGCTGGGCAGTTGGGTGATAGGTTCAGTGTCTTTGGAGACACTATTGCACTCTAGGCAATGGTCAACTCTTGCTGTACCTCTGGGTACCCTCACTACTTCTTAGACTCTCTCCCTTGCTGCCTCCTTTCCATCTCTGTCAGCCATTTTGTGGCCAGGGTAGCTATCTTGGAACACAGGTGTACAATCATTGTTTGACTCTGGTTCTTCTATTTGTTTGGGATAGGGACTGAGGTCTAACTTTTCCAAAGGTATGTTGGGCCGGGGAGTGCACATGGCTGGGTGTGGTGGAGGTTGTAGGGGCTGGGGGTAGGGGGCACCGGAGTTGGCCTCTGGTTGGGAGACGGAGCTGACCTTGAGGTGTAAGAGAGGGGGGCATAGATGTATGTGAGTGTGTGTGTGGGAGAGAGGTTGGGGTGGCTGTGTGTGTGGGTGACGTGAGGTGGAAGTATGTGTGGGTGAGAGAGTGTGATGTGTTTGTGTGTGTGTTTGGGGATGGGGGGGGGGGGAATGAGGGAGAGTGGTGTATTTACAAGTAAGTGCCACATAGTTTCTGGTAGCAGAATTGCATTGTATCTCTGCTGCCCAAAAATGTATATTAAAAATGTAGTTTATCTCCTCTGTCAACAAGGTCTGCTTCACCACCTCTGCCAACACAATGGTAGCACAGTGGTTAGCACTGTTGCTTCACTGTGCCAGGGTTCCATGTTCGATTCTCTTTGGGTCACTGTCTGTGCGGAGTCTGCACATTCTCCTTGTGTCTGTGTGGGTTTCCTCCGGGCTCTGCAGTTTCCTCCCGAAAGACGCGCTGTTAAGAGAATTGGATATTCTGAATTCTCCCTCTGTGTACCCGGACAGGCGCTTGAGTGTGGCGACTAGGGGATTTTCATAGTAACTTCATCGCACTGTTAATGTAAGACTACTTGTGAAAATAATAAAGATTATTATTATTCCAGGATCATCCTGGAGACCAACAATATCTCCCCACTTTATTTCTTCAGTACCAATCGTCACCGTTCATATTTCTCCCCTGCCCATAGCACCTTTGTTGCTAAGATTGAGACATTTGACACTATCATTCCAATGCCTTCCTGGTTTCTTAAGTTAACACCAACATCTGCATTTCACAGCAGACTGCCTGGAACACTCGGAAATGATACCAGTAACCCATTAGCTTCTTCCATTTGATGCAAGTCAATCTGCAATTTTCTATTGTTTTGAAGCATTGTCTGCAGCATAGTTAAATGCTCACTTTAGAACGATTGCTTCACAGTTAGGTAGATTTTGTAATGGCGAATAAAAGTGCCCTGCTGGAATGTGTAATTAGCCTTTAATTTGTGTGCTGTGGTTAATTGATTTCACCCTCTCGATTCTCAATGGCCCATAGCTACAATTGTACCGCATACTGTTTGGTTAATGCACAAGGCACTCACCACTTACTTCTTCCAGTTCACATGCTGGCAGAGAGGATGACTTTTAAAAGGTTTAGTGAACTGCGAGTGTGATATTAATCACTCACATTTCCTGCAGCAAAATAGAAGCTGAACTACATAACACGGATTAAGAATTGTGCGTGAGACCTTGGTTTTTAAATTTTGTCATCCTTTTCTCCTCATGGATAGATTAGGTATATTCCCAGGTGGCTGTGGATAGCCCCAAACTACAGGCATGGGGAATGCAATGTGCAGTTAATTGGTGCCTAACTTAAAGCCGCCTGGGCACTTAAATGATGTCCGAGCTAGCCAGTATTATCCACACTGATGCATCAACAGGAAGGTCACTATCATGAATGGTGGTCAGCACTGCTTTAAATTAGCCTGCACTAATTCAAGGCAGCCTGCACCTGTGTCCTGTGCCTGGAACAGAAAATGAAAGTTGTAGTCGGAATAAATCTGACCTGGTAGTGAGTGGGGCACAGCATAACTGGAGAAGAGAGCAAACTCCGAGGTTTTCAGATGCTGCCCTGGCGGTCCTGTCAGAGGAGGTCAAAGGTTGATGAGATACCGACGTACACGGATTTATTAGAAGACAGTAGATAGCCATGGAGGTCAACATCAGGAATCTAGCCCCAAAGGCCTGAACACAGTGCAGCCCGAAGTTTAATAACCCCACATGAGTGGTTTATGTCAGTGAATGCATTTTCAATTGCAATATCCTGCCAACTAGAACATAGAACATAGAACAGTACAGCACACAACAGGCCCTTCGGCCCTCGATGTTGTGCCGAACAATGATCACCCGACTCAAACCCACGTATCCACCCTATACCCGTAACCCAACAACTCCCCCCCTTAGCCTTACTTTTAGGACACTACAGGCAATTTAGCATGGCCAATCCACCTAACCCGCACATCTTTGGACTGTGGGAGGAAACCGGAGCACCCGGAGGAAACCCACGCACACACGGGGAGGACGTGCAGACTCCGCACAGACAGTGACCCAGCCGGGAATCGAACCTGGGACCCTGGAGCTGTGACTACGCCACTAGGCTCACACGTTGCTCAATACACCACACCTGCATTGCTCACCTATCAACAATCATTATCAACCAGCTTCACACCTAACATTCATATGCTTCAAATCCAAACAGGAAACACTGGAAATAGTCAGCAGATAAGGCTGAGGAGCGGGAAACAAAATTTGCATTTAAGGTTGATGACTTCCATCAGAACTGGCAAATATCTGACACGTACGAGGTTGCATGCATGTACAGAGGCAGAAAAGCAGGCAACTGGTAGGAAAGAATAAAAAGGAAGGTCTATGTAAGGTTGGCAAGCAGAAGTGATTAAATCCCAAAATAAATTATTGCAAAGGGCTAATGTAAGTAAAGGAACAAAAGATGGGTTGAGAGCAGATGGAAATGGGAAAAACAGAAAAATCATCAACAGCTACCATCTGAAAATAAAGCAAAAAATAAGCGCAAGAAACCAAAAAGTAAGCAAAATGAGAAAAAATACTTGGGAAAGATGTTTATAGTCTGAAATTGTTGAACCTGACTGAAGAATAAGATGCTGTGCTCTCCACAGAACCTGCCCAACCCACTATGTATTTGCAGCATTTTCTGTTTTTATTTTAGCTTTCCAGCATCCACAGTAAGCTGCTTAAATATTCATGCTTTTCACTCTCACACACACTAGGCACGGCTGCAAATCTCTTTCAGGGAGCACACACTGCGAGCTATTCAATCTTCAAAGCCACATCAACCAAACACACTTCCCTCTGCTTGCTTACAACTGGAGGCAGCAGGTGCTAAACCCCTTAGAGGAGACGCCGCTGGCCACTGTCGGGGTGACGATTGCTGGGACCGTGGCCAGTGAAAGAGATGAAGCCATTGAAGGTAACAGTATCATGACAAATAATGCTCCTTCTTACATCCCACTTCCTCCATCATCCCACAATCCATTCAGATTTATGAGCCTCAATAGACTAAGCGTGAATTGCTTACTCTGCACTATGCCCCACCCATATTCTCCTCACCACAACCTTACTCTTGTTTCATTTCCCTTTCAGATACTCAAGAACTGTAACTAGGTCCGACAATGGAGCAGCACTCACAAGACAGTGACGATGAAGACGCAGTTCTATAATTCCGCACTTGTGGCCACCAGCTCAGATATGGACACTACATGTATCGAAAGAATTGACGAGAGACGGAATTTTCAAACAGTGTGACACCAGGAAGAGTGGTCTGTCACCAGGCTACACGTATGGACAGTGAAGGTGCTAGCTTGCTGGAAGATAAGGTTTCACACTGATTCAACTGAGGAGGACTCGGATGTGAACTTCAATGGGGCAGTCGACAGGGGAATGAACAAAAAACAATACAGCACAGGAACAGGCCCTTCGGCCCTCCAAGCCTGTGCCAGTCATGATACCAAACTTTGCCAAATCCCTCAGCACTTCCTTGTGCCATATCCCTCCATACCTATCCTATCCATGTGTTTGCCAAGATGCCTTTTGAAGCCATTAATGTATCTGCTTCCACAATCTCCCCTGGCAACGCATTCCAGGCACTCACCACCCTCTGTGTAAAAACCTGCCTCGCACATCTCCACTAAACTTTGCCCCACGGACATTAAATCTATGCCCCCTGGTGACTGGCCCCTCCACCCTAGGAAAGAGTGCCTGCCCATCCACTCTATTCACACCCCTCATAATCTTGTAAACCTCTATCATGTCACCCCTCAACCTCCCTCTTTCTAATGAAAACAGTCCAAGTCGGCTTCCCCACCGACCCCCCCCACCCCTCCTACCGATGCTCTCCTCCCCGCACTGACTGCCGACCCTGATTACTACATGCCCGGGTGGGCCACCGACTCTCCTCCGTGATCGAGAATGCTACGACCTACGAAAATGCGGTCGAGATACTGAAGAAACGTTTCGTGAAGCTGATTAAAGAGATACACGCCAGACATTTGCTCGCAACCTGCTTCCGGGGAAACTCTGGACGAGTACATGGAGAGACTCACTGCGCTCGCGAGGAACTGCAACCATAAAGCAGTGACGGCAGAAGCCCACATGAACTTGCATATCTGCGATGCCTTTGTGTCCGGTATCAGGTCCTCGTACATCCGGCAGCGGCTCCGAGAAGACGGGGCAAAGGATCTCCAAGGCATGGTAATGCTCGCCTCTTCTCTAGAAACGGCCCACCGTAACCTCCGTACATACTCTGCGGACCTTGCAAACCCCTCTCAATCCTCACCAGACTCGGCCACGCTACAGGCCTGCGCCGCGCGGCGATCCGCTCACTCCGGGGGTTCCCCATGCTATTTCTGTGGGCAAGGCCAGCACCCACATCAACGTTGCCGGTCCGCTCCGCAATCTGCAACGACTGCGGGAAGAAAGGGCACTTCGCTAAAGTCTGCCTGGCTGGGCCCAAAGGCCACAAACAAAATCCTCACCAGGCCCGGAAATCAAGCTCCCGGCCTCACAGGCCCCGTAATGCGGCCGTGCGGCGGCCGGACACGCCCACTTCCGACGCCTCATCGACCTCGTGCGAGTCATGGGAGCGGCCATCTTGGCGGTGGCCATCTTCGAACCCCGACACGTGCGACTGACGGTGGTGGCCATTTTGTGACTCCAGGCAGGCATTTTGTGAGTCCGACTTAACCGAGGATTCTGACTACCCGCAACTAGGAGCGATCACGCTCGATCAATCGCGGCCGAAGCACCTGCGGAACTCAATGATGCTGGTGCAAATCAAAGGCCATGACACTCCCTGCCTATTCAACTCCGGGAGCACGGAGAGCTTTATCCATCCAGACACGGTAAGGCGCTGCTCTCTGTGCACCCATCCCACCTCCCGAACTATCGCCCTCACCTCTGGGTCCCATTCGGTACCAATCACGGGGTATTGTGTCGTTGACCTCACAATTCAAGGCGCTGAATACACCCGTTTTAAACTCTACATCCTCCCTCACCTCTGCGCCCCCCTGCTGCTCGGTCTGGAATTTCAGTGCAGCCACCGGAGCCTGACACTGAAGTTCGGCAGACCCCTGCCCCCACTCACGGTATGCAGCCTGGCGACACTCAAAGTTGCGCCACCCCCCCCCCCCCCCCCCACCTCTTCGCGAACCTCACTCCCGACTGTAAGCCCGTTGCCACCAGGAGTCGCCGGTACAGTACCCAAGACATGACTTTTATCAAGTCAGAGGTTCAGCGGCTACTAAAAGAGGGGGTCATAGAGGCCAGCAACAGCCCTTGGAGGGCTCAAGTCTTGGTAGTCCGCTCCGGGGAAAAGCAACGGATGGTAGTGGATTATGGCCAGACCATAAACCGCTTTACGCAACTCGATGCTTACCCACTTCCCCACATAGCAGAAATGGTGACTCAAATCGCCCAGTATCGGGTATTCTCTACGGTCAACCTAAAATCGGCCTATCATCAACTCCCTATCCGCCCAGAGGACCGCCCCTACAAGGCTTTTGAAGCAGCCGGTCGGCTGTTTCATTTCCTCAGGGTCCCTTTTGGTGTCACAAACGGCGTCTCCATTTTCCAGAGGGCGATGGATCAAATGGTGGACCAGTACGGCTTACGGGCTACTTTCCCGTACTTGGACAACATCACCATTTGCGGCCATGACCAGCAGGACCACGACGCAAACCTGAGGAAGTTCCTCCAGACTGCCCGGGCCCTCAACCTCACCTACAACAAAGAGAAATGCGTGTTCCACACAACCCGGCTAGCCATCCTCGGCTACGTCGTGGAAAACGGGGTCCTAGGCCCAGACCCCGACCGCATGCGTCCCCTTAAGGAACTCCCCCTCCCCCGTAGCCTCAACGCACGCAAACGGTGCTTGGGGCTTTTCTCCTATTACGCCCAGTGGGTCCCCAGATATGCGGACAAAGCCCGACCACTCATTAAGACCACGGTTTTTCCCCTGACGGCTGAGGCCCAGTCGGCTTCCAGCCGTATCAAGGCCGACATCATCAAGGCCGCCATGCACGCAGTGGACGAAGCCATTCCCTTCCAAGTAGAAAGCGATGCATGAGACGTCGCCCTGGCTGCTACCCTCAACCAGGTGGGCAGACCAGTAGCGTTCTTCTCATGAACCCTCACCGGCCATGAACGAGACCCCCCACAATCGTTTGTTTGTCTTCCCAGGAAGTCCACTTCTGGGGTCTTGCTTCCACGTTGGCTGACGACTCCGGGACCAGTCCTACTCCGGAGACACGTGAGGAGCCATAAAACAGATCCAATAGTCGAGGGGGTCCAACTGCAACATGCAAACCCTCAATACGCCTACGTCGAGCACCCCAACGGCAGGCAGGATACTGTCTCCCTGTGAGACCTGGCACCCGCTGGCTCTCCCACCGACCCCGCCGGCTTCCCCACCGACCCCCCCCACCCCTCCTATCGATGCTCTCCTCCCCGCACTGACGGCCGACTCCGACAGCACCCCCCCATAGCGCCCCCTGCCCCCCAACCGGTGCCGGCACCAATCATCCTAGTCATCCGGGATAACCCCCCCCCCCGCTCCAAAGTGGGCAAAGGCTCAGTCAACTGTGCTCCCGGATATACCATCATCGAAACCGACCGTATACACGGCACTACCACCGGAGCGGAGAAGGTCAGCACGGACAGTCAGACCACCCGAAAGACTGAACCTATAACTCCACTTCACCCCCGACGGACTATGTGTTTTTTTTAAATAGGGGGTGAATGTGATGAATGGTATTAGTAACTGCTGTAACGGTACCTTACCTTTAATACATTGGCCCTTTAAGAACGGGCTTGTAACCCTGGGGAACTCCGCCTCTGGCTCCGCCCCCAGGAAACGGTATATAAGATGAGGCTCACTCGGCAGCATGTGGTGAGCACACTTCTCGGCTGCTGTTCAGTTCTCTGATGATTAAAGCCTTTGAATTACCTATCTTCTCTCCTGTGTCGTAATTGAGGATATCTCAGTGTTCTTTTCAGCAAAGGAGAGCGACCATTTCAGACACAAGCTGCATGTCCTTCTGTCATTGGAAGACTAAAAGCTAAACTGTATATAATCTTTATTAGGCTTACATTAACACTTCAATGAAGTTACTGTGAAATCCCCCCACGTCGCCACACTCCGGCGCCTGTTCGGGTACACAAAGGGAGAATTCAGAATGTCCAATTCACCTAACAAGGACGTCTTTCTGGACTTGTGGGAGGAAACCGGAACACTTGAAGGAAACCCACGCAGACACGAGGAGAGCGTGCAGACTCCGCAGACAGTGACCTGGGGTGAATCGAACCTGGGACCCTGACACTGTGAAGCAACAGTGTTAACCGCTGTGCTACCATGACACCCTGCGTGCTACAGATCTGGCATCTCCCATTAGTAACATCATCTCTGTCCCACTAAATGTCTTATGGCCATCTGACTGAGGCTAAACACTACCCCACAATTATCTAAATCCCAGAGAACCTTCTTTACGTAAACAAAACTCCATTAGTCCTTTTTAGGTCTACAATTAAATGGTTATAATCAATGATTATCCCACTTTTACGACATCTTAATTTCATCTTTTGTAGACACACCATCTGCCTTTATGTTAAATCGAGATCTATAAAAATATTACTGCAACAGACATATAATACAATATATGAAAAACAATTCCATACATTCACCACAACGGGAATAGATCATGGGAATGTGACTGACTGGAAAACCCAATGGAGAGCCAGCATGGATTTGATGGGCTGAATGGCCCTCTTCTGTAATAAGAATATGATTCCATGACTCCTCAGCTATTCACCACACAGCTGGTGAAAAAGGATGTCCGCATATGGTGAGGTTGTGCAGCACATGGCAGACCACAAGTCCGGACACAAGCTCTGCCATTTGTTGCAGGGCTCCTTCAGAGCTGTTCAAACAGTGGAAACCCCAGCACCCCAATGATCTGCTCTGTCACATTTTGTGTGGCAGCATGTCTTTCATTGTATGCATCCTGCCTAAATTTGCACAGTGGCATCAGCCATGTTGCTTCTGGATAGCCTTTGTTGCCCGGTGGCCACTCCTTGGTATCATGTGGTGACTCAAGTATAGCTGAGGGCATTAGATGGAGCATTGAGCTCGAAAATAGCACTGTTAGCATCAAATCAGTGTTGCATACTGATTGACATCAGGATCTACCTGCTGCGCGTACTTCCAGTGAATGTTCACTGTGTGTGTGCTGTCATTGGCAAGGCAAATACCTAATTACCTTGAGGTGGTGGTGGTGAGCCACCTTCTTAAATGTGATTGAGTGGAGTAACACACAGGTCAGACCAAATAAAGGTGACAGGTTTAATTCCTGAAGCAGAGTGATGAATTAGATAGGATTTTACGACAATAGCTTCAGGATTACCATTAATGACAGTAGGTTTTTATTTGAGATTTGTTTAATTAATCGGTCGGATTGTAACTTAAGGGTGCGATTTAAAGGAGATAAAAATGAGTCCTATTTTGGATGCATTTAACGGATTATTTCTCGATACCTGCTGAGCCGAGAACTACCTGCAATCAAATGGGTCTCGGCAACCAACGTTCATTGAGGCCGCGCTTACCTCATTTCCTGCACTGATGACATGGGGGGGTGGGGCAATCTCTGGATGCCTCAATCTCTGGATGCCTCACAGCTGTCTCCGGACACCCCCAGTGCCCCAATTTACCTATTAGGGGGTCCCTGAGCATCCCCACCCCCTGCAAAAGGAAGGGCACCTGAACCTGATCCCTGGCAGTGCCAACTTGGCACCTTGGCACTGCCAGCTGGCACCCTGGAGGTGCCGGTGTTGCATTGCCAGAGTGGCGAGCTGGCACCGCCTGGGTGTCAGGTAGGCAGTGGCAGTGGCAAGGTGCCTGTATGGCAGCGGGAGTGTCAGGTCTGCACCGGCCCTTTGAAAGAGTATCCTACCAAAGCCCACACATCCACCCTATTCCCATAACCCCACCTAACATTTTTTTGGACACTAAGGGCAATTTAGCACAGCCAATCCACTTAACCTGCACATCTTTGGACTGTGGGAGGAAACCGGAGGACCCGGAGGAAACCCACGCAGACACGAGGAGAACGTTCGGACTCCGCACAGACAGTGACCCAAGCCAGGAATCGAACCTGGGATCCTGGAGCTGTGAAGCAACTAACGGTTGGCAGCACGGTAGCATAGTGGTAAGCACAGTTGCTTCACAGCTCCAGGGTCCCAGGTTTGAATCCCGGCTTGGGTCACTGTCTGTGCGGAGTCTGCACGTTCTCCCTGTGTGCATGGGTTTCCTCCGGGTGCTCCGTTTTCCTCCCAGAGTCCAAGGATGTGCAGGTTAGGTGGATTGGTCGTGCTGAATTGCTCTTAGCGACCAAAAGGGTTAGGTGAGATGACTGGGTTGTGGGAAAGGCTTGGGGGTGTGGGCTTAAATGGGGTGCTCTTTCCAAGGGCCGGTGCAGACTCGATGGACCAAATGGCCTCATTCTGCACTGTAAATTCTATGAACTGTGCTAACCACTGTGCTAGCGTGCTGTCTTACATCTTTGGGTTGTGGGGACAAAACCCACACAAACACGGGAAGAATGTGCAAACTCCACGCGGACAGTGACCCAGATCCGGGATCGAACCCAGGACCTCGGCGCCATGAGGCAGCAATGCTAACCACTGCGTCACTATGCTGTCCTTGGTCCACATTTGTGTGGACCAGTACTAAATGACGCCAAGGTGAGGTCTCCCAGGTGCGGGCGTTCTACCCCAGACCTTGGGAAAATCCAGTGCAGACCTATTTAAGAGGAGCCTACCTCCTCTCTTAACTCTGAAAATCTGGATCCCTCTCAGTGAGGGCGAGATCCTGAACGGGAAGTCTCGCTAGGCCTCGTTAGATCTCACGAGGCGTTCCAGAGCATTGCAAATCTCTGGCGAGATTTAACGGCCTCATTGCATCACGAGTCGGATTTGACAAGGCCATTTGACTCTGAATCATTAGCTCTGGGGCAAATCTACCTCTAGGCTCTGGAAAAGCTGACCTGTGCACTTTCATGGCTTACCAACTGCATGCCAGACCCATGTGTGACTTCAAATGCCATTTTTGTCTTTCACTCCGGGTCGGGTTCACTCTGTAGTTTGCAAGATGAGAAGTAGTGCAGGAGGATAGTGGGTGCTGAGCACATTGTGTTAGAAGCCCCACACAGTATCCCAGCTACCCAAAGTGTCTAAAGGCTCACTAAATCTTACCTGTCACGTCTCTTAACCCCCATGCAGCCCATTTGGGCTCATGCCTCCTCAAAGCACCCATTCCACCTCTATATCCCTCAATTATTCTCCATGCCCCCTCTGATCAACTATATCACCCAGGCTTCTATATCTCCATGTATCACCATGTCCCCTCAGATTAACGTTAGCACTTCATGTCACCTCTATGTCACCCATGTTTACTCCATACTAGGTATAAACTATTTACAGTCCTCAAATTCCATGCAATATCAGTGATACATACTTTACATTCCCTGGGGAAAAAATAAGCTGCTCACAATCTGATAAAAGCCTCCAGATAATTGAATGTGAAAAAATGTGTTCCGATGACCCATTAGTTACGTGTCTGCATACCATGACACTCACCAGTAAGCCCAGCAGTAACCAATAAAGGGAGGAGCCAGCTTGTAACTGGACCATAAGACCACAAGACATAGGAGTGGAAGTAAGGCCATTCGGCCCATCGAGTCCACTCCGCCATTCAATCATGGCTGATGGGCATTTCAACTCCACCTACCAGCATTCTCCCCGTAGCCCTTAATTCCTCGCGACATCAAGAATTTATCTATCTCTGCCTTGAAGCCATTTAGCGTCCCGGCCTCCACTGCACTCCGCGGCAATGAATTCCACAGGCCCACCACTCTCTGGCTGAAGAAATGTCTCCGCATCTCTGTTCTGAATTTACCCCCTCTAATTCTAAGGCTGTGCCCACGGGTCCTCGTCTCCTCGCCTAACAGAAACAGTTTATTTGCGTCCACCCTTTCTAAGCCATGTATTATCTTGTAAGTTTCTATTAGATCTCCCCTTAACCTTCTAAACTCCAATGAATACAATCCCAGGATCCTCAGCCGTTCATCATATGTTAGACCCGCCATTCCAGGGATCATCCGTGTGAATCTCCGCTGGACACGCTCCAGTGCCAGTATGTCCTTCCTGAGATGTGGGGCCCAAAACTGGACACAGTACTCCAAATGGGGCTTAACCAGAGCCTTATAAAGGCTCAGTAGCACATCGCTGCTTTTATATTCCAACCCTCTTGAGATAAATGACAACATTGCATTCGCTTTCTTAATCACAGATTCAACCTGCATGTTTACCTTTAGGGAATCCTTTAGGACAAGCCACATGCAGTCAATTAGCAGTTATGTTTGTATTCTCGGTTGTAGCATAATTATAATAATCTTTATTGTCACAAGTAGGTTTACATTAACACTGCAATGACGTTACTGAAAATCCCCTAGTTGCCACATTCCGGCGCCTGTTTGGGAACATGGAGGGAGAATTCAGAATGTCCAATTCACGAAACAGCGCGTCTTTTGGGACTTGTGAAAGGAAACCGGAGCACCCGGAGGAAACCCATGCAGAAATGGGGAGAATGTGCAGACTCCGCAAAGACAGTGACCCAAATGGGACTCGAACCTGGGAACCTGGCTCTGTGAAGCAACAGTGCTAACCACTGTGCTACTGTGCCGCCACTGTGCTACCATACCATCCTGATGGGGAGCTCAGAGCAGCTGCAATGGGCGAGTGGACGGTGGGGTTATGATCGGTCTGGATGGATCATACCTTGGGAGGCATCAGGCTACCTCAACTTGAATTTACTCTGGTTGTAAGGAGGTGGTTGTTGGCCAGAGCTCAGGAGGGGCAGGGCCTCAGGCAGGCCCAAGACAGATGAGGTTCTGGCAGACCTGGGGAGGATAGAGTTGTGGTGGACCCAAGGGGGATCAAGTTGTTGCAGGTCTGCGGAGGAGAGGTTGTGCTGGGCCCGAGGAGGGCGGAGTCAAGTTGTGGCATGACCAGGGAAGGTAAAGTTGCAATGTGCCAGGTGGGGGGGGGGGAGGGGTGAGGGTGGCGGATGGGTGAAGCTGCAGGAGGGCAAATTTATCGCGGGCCCAGGAGGGTGAAGTTATGGCAGGCCAGGGGAGGGTGAAGTTGTGGTGGACCCGGAAAGAGTGAAATTCCACTGAGGGAGTGAGGGAGTGTGTGTGTAAGTGTCAGTGAGGGAGTGTGTTTGTATTTGGCCTTGAGGGAGTCACTGTGTGTTGCAGTGAGGAAGTGTGTGTGTGGCAGTGAGGGTTTGTGTATGTGTGTGTGTGTGTGTGTGTGTGTGGCAATGAGGAAGGTTCTGTGAGTCCAGACGAAATGTGTGTGTGTGGTAGTGAGGGGGTTTGTGTGTGCCCATGAGGAAGTGTGTGTTCTTGGCTGTGAGCAAGTGTCTGTGCAGCTGTGGGAGAGTGTGTGCGTGGCAGTGATATTGTGTGTGCGTGCGGATGTAAGGGAGTGTGTGTGCTGCCATGAGGGAGTGTGTGTGTGTGTGTGGTCATGAGGGACTATGTGTGTGGCCATGAGGGTGTGTGTCTGAGAGTGTGCGGCCGTGCGGTAGTTTGTGTGTGTGCGACCGTGTGGGAGTGTGTGCGGCTGTGTGGGAGTATGTGTGTGGCAGTGGGAGAGTGTGTGTGTGTGTCTGCCCGTGAGTGACTGTGTGTGAGAGTGGCTATGAGTGGGTGTGTGTGACAGGGAGTGAGTGTGTGTGTGGCCATGGCGGAGTGTATGTGTGTGTGTGTGGCAGTGAGGGAGTTTGCCTGTGTGTCGTACTGTCAGAGGTGTAGAGCACAGAAAATGCCCTTCGTCCATCATGTCTGGGCTAGTAAAAAACAACCATCTAACTATTTTCATCCATTTTCCAGCACTTGGTCTATAGCCTTGTGTACCTAGGCATCGCAAGTACACATCTAAATATTTCTTAAAGTTTATGAGGCTCTCTGTCTCCATCATCTTTTCAGGCAGCGAGTTCCAGACACCAAGCACCATCTGGGTGAAAACGTTATTCCTCACATTCCTCTAAACCTCCTGCCCCTTACCTTAAACCTAAGTCTCTGGATCCCGCCACCAAGGGGGAAAGATTTTTCCTGTCCATTTTTATCAATGCCCCTCACGATTTTATACATCTGAATCATGTCCTCCCTCAGTCTCCTCAGCTCCAAGGAAAACAACACCAGTCTGTCCAATTTCTCTTCGTAACTAAAACTCTCCAGCCCAGGTAACATCCTGGTGAATCTCCTCTGCACCCTTTCCAGTGCTATCACATCCCTCCTATAATGTGGATTCTAGAACAGCGCACAATACTCTAGCTGTGGCCTAACCAATGTTTTATATAGTTCCACATAACCTCTCTGCTCTTTAAATCCATGCCTTGGTTAATGAAGACAAGTATACCAGGGGCTGGATTATCCGATTCTGGGGCTATGTCCTCACGCCGGCGTGGGAATGGTGGCGTTTTGCGGCCGGAGAATTGCCGGGTCTGTGGCCACGCATGTGCATGGCGGTGGCCTGCAGCAGCCGAGAAGTGCAACACGGCGGAGGCAGACCGTGGACCCAGCCCGCGAAATAGTGGACCTCCTTTGGCTGGCTCGCTCACCCGAGGCCAACCCCCCCCCCCACAGTGCCCCCAACCCCGAATAATGTCCCCCCTGCCCGCGGATCGGCCCTTCCCCGATCGTAACGGTGCTGGACTGACTATGGGAGACCCGTGCCGTCAGGAACTTGACCGGTCGGGGGCGGAGCTTTAGGGGGCTGGACTCAGGCAATGCCGCTTTGGATGGGGCGGAGCATCACAAAAGTGGCGCCGCACCCGATCTCATCAGAAACTTGGATTCTCCGGCCGATTGCTGAACGCAGTTTCGGCATCGGCGACCAGAGAATCCAGTCCCATATGCCTTCTTAACCACTTTATCCACCTGCCCTGCTACGTTAAGGGAAAGGTGTATATGCACACCAAGATCCCTCTGTTCCTCAGTGCTTTCCAGACACCTACCATTCATTATGTCTTGCCTTGTTTGTCCTGCCCAAGTGCACAAGTGCCGTTATCTACATAACTGGTCACCTTTTCGGAAAATTCCATCAAGTTGGTCAGACATGTCCTCCCATTAACAAAACAATGCTTACTGTTCTTGATTAATCCTGCCTCTCCAAATGCAGATTAATTCTGTCTCTCAGAACGGCTTCCAATAGTTTCCCCAGCACTGAGGTCAGACTGACTGTGTCTAGTTTCACTTCCACTTCACCAGATGAAAATGTCACAGGAAATCCAATTGCTGCCCCCCATTTAAGAATAATAATCTTTATTGTCACAAGTAGGCTTACATTAACACTGCAATGAAGTTATTGTGAAAAGCCCCAAGTCGCCATATTCCGGCACCTGTTCGGGTACACAGGGAGAATTCAGAATGTCCAATTCATCTAGCAAGCACGTCTTTCGGGACATGGAACATAGAACGTACAGTGCAGAAGGAGGCCATTCAGCCCATTGAGTCTGCACCGACCCACTTAAGCCCTCACTTCCATCCTATCCCCATAGCCCAGTAACTCCTCCTAACCTTTTTCTGGACACTAAGGGCAATTTAGCATGGCCAATCCATCTAACCTGCACGTTTTTAGACTGTGGGAGGAAACCGGAGTACCCTGAGGAAACCCACACAAACACGGGGAGAACGTGCAGACTCTGCACAGAGAGTGACCCAAGCCGGGAATCGAACCTGGGACCTTGGTGCTGTGAAGCAACAGTGCTAACCACTGTGCTAATGTGCCGCCCACAATGGGAAACAGACTTCAACAATGGTGGGTGTGCATTTACATTGGACATTCCTGAACCACTAAATGGATAAAGGAAAATGAAGCAGAGTGGAGAATGCTGAGGAAAATTGGATTTCCTCCAAAAGAAACCGAAATGTGACCAATTACATCGGGAAAGCGCCTACACACGCAGAAGGTAATACTGCTTCTGTCTCTACATTACTATTCCGGGAATATAATCACTTTTCAACAGTACCCCTAAGTTAGGAAGGTTTATGATTTGGAAGGGAACTCACACGTGATGGCTTCATCAAATGCCTCTGGAAATCCTTATCCATATAAATATAAATATTATAATCTCATTAGTTCAGCGACCTTTCAACGTAATTGCTGATTACTTTAATCTCACCTCAAGTGTTTGACTTCTTGACAGCTGTGCCTGAGTTTGTGACTATTACTATCCAGTTCTCTACAGGGTGTACTCTTTTCCTTCTTCCTTTTCTCTATTTTCAGTTTGGTTATTTTTCTTGCATGTTGCAACTCCTGAGGTATAAAATTGTAAAATGAAAGAAGTCTTTACACAAGTCAAATATATATTCTATCTCTATTCTTATATGAATATCAGAGTTCTCCATGACTCTCGTTCCCGTAACAGCCTCCCCGAACAGGCGCAGGAATGTGGCGACTAGGGGCTTTTCACAGTAACTTCATTGAAGCCTACTCGTGACAATAAGCGATTTTCATTTTCGTATTTGATTTTCATTTTCGTTTTGCAAAGCTCATTGTATATATTTTATGTGCACAGCATGGTTATTTGCCTCTGACTCATGATTTTGCCTCATGTCAATAGTGTAAAAAGAATGGTATTAATTAAAAAGACAAAGGTATTAAACTAACCTATTGATTCAAGGATTAACGTGTCACCTAGCAACCATCTGCTGATCAATTACTCTTGCAGTAATTGTCTTCCTCGTTCTGAAATGACTGGATGGATATTGCCAAGGGTACTGGTACGAATGTCAAATATCAGCTGCACACTTCAAGCAAGTAAACCAGTGTAGGTATGTCCTTTCTGGAAAGGACACAGACAGGAAATATGGCCTAACCAATGCTAAATGTTGGTGATGATAGCATAACTTTGGCTCTTTATTTCTACATTGGACAATGTTATTATGAAATAACCTGGGCAAAGCAAAGAATAATAGAAAAAATTGGGGTGATGGAGTGGATTATTTGGTCCTTCTAATAACTATTTCTATTATTGTCACAAGCAGGCTTACACCAAGACTGCAATGAAGTTACTGTGAAAATCCCCTAATCGCCATAGTCCAGCGCTTGTTCGGGTACACAGGAAAAATTCAGAATGTCCAAATTATCTAACAGCACGTCTTTTGGGATGTGTGGGAGGAAACCGGAGCACCCGGAGGAAACTCACCAGACACTGGGAGAACGTGCAGACTCCGTACAGACAGTGACCCAAGCCGGGAATCGAACCTGGGACCCTAACGCTGTGAAGCAACAGTGCTGGCCACTGTGCTTCCGTGCTCTCCACTGCAGTGGCAAGCATGGAGTATCTAATGTGCTCAGCCTGGATTTGTGAGATGTGGTCATTTAACAGATTCCGATACAGTCATTGTGCATATTGATTTGGGCACAAGGTGTGTGCACTGATGGAAGTGGTAGGACATCCAGAAATGTAAAGGGATGCCTGGCTGCTTGAGAAGCAAAGAACAAAGTACAAATAAAATTACAGCACAGGAACAGGCCCTTCGGCCCTCCCAGCCTGCGCTGATCCAGATCCTTTATCTAAACCTGTCTCCTATTTTCCAAGGTCTACTTCCCTCTGTTCCCGCCCGTTCATATACCTGTCCAGATGCCTCTTAAATGATGCTATCATGCCCGCCTCTACCACCTCCGCTGGTAAAGCGTTCCAGGCACCCACCACCCTCTGAAAAAACTTTCCACGCACATCTCCCTTAAACTTTCCCCCTCTCACCTTGAAATCGTGACCCCTTGTAACTGACACCCTCACTCTTGGGAAAAGCTTGTTGCTATCCATTCTGTCCATACCTCTCATAATTTTGTAGACCTCAATCAGGTCCCCCCTCAACCTCCGTCTTTCCAATGAAAACAATCCTAATCTACTCAACCTTTCTTTATAGCTAGCACCCTCCATACCAAGCAACATCCTGGTGAACCTCCTCTGCACTCTCTCCAAAGCATCCACATCCTTCTGGTAATGTGGCGACCAGAACTGCACGCAGTATTCCAAATGTGGCCGAACCAAAGTCCAATACAACTGTAACATGACCTGCCAACTCTTGTACTCAATACCCCGTCCGATGAAGGGAAGCATGCTGTATACCTTCTTGACCACTTTATCAACCTGCGTTGCCACCTTCAGGGTACAATGGACGTGAACTCCCAGATCTCTCTGTACATCCATTTTCCCCAAGACCCTTTCATTGACCATATAGTCCGCTCTTGAATTTGATCTTCCAAAATGCATCACCTCGCATTTGCCTGGATTGAAACTCCATCTGCCATTTCTCTGCCCAACTCTCCAATCTATCTATATTTTGTTGTATTCTCTGACAGTCCTCCTCGCTATCTGCAACTCCACCATCTTAGTATCTTCGGCACACTTGCTAATCAGACCACCTATACCTTCCTCCAGGTCATTTATGTAGATCACAAACAGCAGAGGTCCGAGCACGGAACCCTGTGGAACACCACTAGTCACCCTTCCCCATTTTGAGACTCTCCCTTCCACCACTACTCTCTGTCTCCTGTTGCCCAGCCAGTTCTTTATCCATCTAGCTAGTACACCCTGCACCCAATACGACTTCACTTTTTCCATCAACCTGCCATGGGAAACCTTATCAAACGCCTTACTAAAGTCCATGTATATGACATCTACAGCCCTTCCCTCATCAATTAACTTTGTCACTTCCTCAAAGAATTCTATTAGGTTTGTAAGACATGACCTTCCCTGCACAAAACCATGCGGCCTATCACTGATAAGTCTATTTCCTTCCAGATGTGAATAGATCCTATCCCTCAGTATCTTCTCCAACAGTTTGCCTACCACTGACGTCAAGCTCACAGGTCTATAATTCCCTGGATTATCCCTGCTACCCTTCTTAAACAAAGGGACAACATTAGCAATTCTCCAGTCCTCCGGGACCTCACCCGTGCTCAAGGATGCTGCAAAGATGTCAGTAAAGGCCCCAGCTATTTCAGCCCTCGCTTCCCTCAGTAATCTGGGCTAGATCCCATCCGGTCCTGGGGACTTGTCCACCTTAATGTCTTTTAGAATACCCAAACCTTCCCCCTTCCGCATGACAACTTGACCTAGAGTATTTAAACATCCATCCCTAGCCTCAACATCCGTCTTGTCCCTCTCCTTTGTGAATACCGATGCAAAGTACTCATTAATAATCTCACCCATTTCCTCTGAGTCCACGCATAAATTCCCTCTTTTGTCTTTGAGTGGGCCAATCCTTTCTCTAGTTACCCTCTTGCTCCTTACATACGAATAAAAGGCTTTGGGATTTTCCTTAACCCTGTTAGCCAAAGATATTTCATGACCTCCTTTAGCCTCTTTATTGCACGTTTGAGATTCGTCCTACTTTCCCGATATTCCTCCAAAGCTTCATCAGTTTTGAGTTGCCTCGATTCTATGTATGCTTACTTTTTCATCTTAGCTAGTCTCACAATTTCACCCGTCATCCATGGTTCCCTAATCTTGCCATTTCTATCTTTCATTTTCACAGGAACATGTCTGTCCTGCACTCCAATCAACCTTTCCTTAAATGACTCCCACATTTCAAATGTGGATTTACCCTTAAACAGCTGCTCCCAATCTACATTCCCTAGCTCCTGCCGAATTTTGTTATACTCTGCCTTTTCCCAATTTAGTACTCTTCCTTTCGGACCACTCTTGTCCTTGTCCATGAGTATTCTAAAACTTTCGGAATTGTGATCGCTATTCCCAAAGTAATCACCGACTGAAACATCAACCACCTGGACGGGATCATCCCCCAATACCAGGTCCAGTATGGCCCCTTCCCGAGTTGGACTATTTACATACTGCTCTAAAAAACTCTCCTGGATGCTCCTTACAAACTCTGCTCCATCTACGCCTCCAACACTACACAAATCCCATTCAATGTTGGGGAAGTTAAAATCTCCCATCACAACCACCCTATTGCTCCTACATTTTTCTATAATCTGTCTGCATATTTGTACCTCTACTTCATGCTCGCTTTTGGGAGGCCTGTAGTAAAGTCCCAACAATGTTACTGCACCCTTCCTATTTCTCAGCTCCACCCATATTGCCTCAGTGCTCGAATCCTCCATCGTGCCCTCCTTAATCACAGCTGTGATATCATCTCTGACGAGTAATGCAACTCCTCCACCCCTTCTACCTCCCTCTCTATCTCTCCTGAAGCATCTATACCCTGGGATATTCAGTTGCCAGTCCTGCCCTTCCCTCAACCAAGTCTCAGTAATACCAATTACATCATATTCCCAGGTACTGATCCAAGCCCTAAGTTCATCTGCCTTACCTGCTACACTTCTCGCATTAAAACAAATGCACCTCAGACCATCTGTCCCTTTGTATTCATCATCTCTTCCCTGTCTACTCTTCCCCTTAGTCACATTGAGTTTATTGTCTCGTACCTTACTGGCTTTAGTTGCTGCTTCTTTACTGACCTCTAACTTCCTAATCTGGTTCCCATCCCCCTGCCACATTAGTTTAAAACCTCCCCAAAGGGCAAAACGTCTTCCAGCGTCTAGCTCTTGCTCATACGTCAGACATTCCAAAAGGGGAAAGAAGTGACAGGCCAACAGCAAGCAAAGACAAACTGACTGCAGTTGCACGGAATGGAGCGCGTGGTAAAGTGGTGGTGAAGTCTTGTTGGCTTTGTGGAAATGATAAATGCTCAAAATGGGCACAAGGAGAGTTTTCCAACATTCCAATAAAAATGCAGTGCACAATGCTTGTCTGATTCAACGACGCATACAATACCTAGCATTTGTTAAATATTCATTTAAACATTTATTGGATTAAATATGCAATCATAATGGAGTAAAGACACAAAATGGGTATAAGGTTCTTGTCGGGTGGCCTGATTTATATTACAACAACCACGGTAGCACAGTGTTTAGCTCTGTTGCTGTACAGTGCCAGGGACATGGGTTCGATTCCCAGCTTGGGTCACTGTCTGTGCAGAGTCTGCATGTTCTCCCCGTGTCTGCGTGGGTTTCCTCCGGGTGCTCCGGTTTCCTCCCACAGTCCAAAGATGTGCGGGTGAGGTGGATTGGCCGTGATAAATTGCCCTTTAGTGTCCAAAGGTTCATAGATCATAGAACAGTACAGCACAGAACAGGCCCTTCGGCCCTCGATGTTGTGCCGAGCAATGATCACCCTACTTAAACCCACGTAACCCGTAACCCAACAATCCCCCCATTAACCTTACACTACGGGCAATTTTAGCATGGCCAATCCACCTAACCCGCACATCTTTGGACTGTGGGAGGAAACCGGAGCACCCGGAGGAAACCCACGCACACACGGGGAGGACGTGCAGACTCCACACAGACAGTGACCCAGCCGGGAATCGAACCTGGGACCCTGGAGCTGTGAAGCATTGATGCTAACCACCATGCTACCGTGAGGCCCCAATGTTAGCTGGTGTTACTGGGTTACGGGGACACGGTGGAGGTGTGGACCTAAGTAAGGTGCTCTTTCAAGGGATGGTGCAGACTTGATGGGCTGAATGGCCTCCTTCTGCACTGTAAATTTTATGATTCTGTGATTGTATGACTTGTAGCTAAAGCTATAAACGATTTATTAACATTAACTGTGGTTCAAATATATACACAACAACAGTTTAGCACAGTGGCTAAACAGCTGGCTTGTAATGCAGAACACGGCCAGCAGCGTGGGTTCAATTCCCGTACCGGCCTCCCTAAACAGGCGCCGGAATGTGGTGACCAGGGGCTTTTCACAGTAACTTCATTGAAGCCAACTTATGACAATAAGCGATTATTATATTATAGATGATTAACAGTATTAACATGCACAAGCAACTTCTCTTTCTCAGCTCCCTAGTCAATCTGAGGTCATCTGACTCTCACACTCACTTATATACTAATGAGACTCCTAGAGGTCAGTCAGTAAATTACAACAAAACCATGATATCACTGCATCCCGTTTCCTTTGAAGGAATAAATTAATACATCAACATCAGTATATTTACATGTGATATCATTAGACTGTGAATCTAACAGTATTAATTTTTTTTCTTTAACATTTTTAAAACGGGTTTAACAAATACACACATATATATATATATATATAGTATGTACAAATAGTCTAAATCTACAAATTGAGTCGATCATTTTTTCTTCCGACTCCAGTTCATATTCTCAAAGTTTGACCATTCTGCTCAGAACTTGTAGATTCAATGTTCTCCATGACATTTTCATGCTCAGGAACTGCTGAACCATCTGACACTGTAGCTGGCGTTGATTCTGACGTAGATTCATCATCCGTCACATTGTTGTGAAAGTCTTCTCTGGATTTCAAAAGCGCGCAATGATTTCTTCTGAAAACCAACCCGTCCTCTGTCTGTACATTGTAGGAACGAGGTGCTACTTTTCTCAATCAATTGCCTGAATCTTCTATTCTTACAATACTGCAGCACGGTAGCGCATGTGGCTAGCACTGTGGCTTCACAGCGCCAGGGTCCCAGGTTCGATTCCCCGCTGGGTCACTGTCTGTGAGGAGTCTGCACGTTCTCCCCGTGTGTGTGTGTGGGTTTCCTCCGGATGCTCAGGTTTCCTCCCACCGTCCAAAGATGTGCATGTTAGGTGGATTGGCCATGCTATATTGCCCTTAGTGTCCAAAAAGATTAGGAGGGGTTATTGGGTTACGGAGATAGGGTGGAAGTAAGGGCTGTGGGTCGGTGCACACTCGATGGGCCGAATGGCCTCCTTCTCCATTGGATGTTCTATGTTTACAATGTCACCACTACTCAGAGGTGGTAATGTTCGAGACACTCTATCATAGAACTGCTTTTGTTTTTCTTTAATTTTTTACATTTCTTGCAGTACCATTGCATTTTCCTCCTTCTTTTCCAAGTATGGAAGTGTAGCGCGCAGCCTTCTATTCCTTCTATCCATCAGTAACTCTGCTGGCAATCAACCATGTGACAATGGTGATGCTCTGTAACTCAATAGTTCAAGATATGGATCACGTTGGCTGTCCATTGCCTTCTTCAACAATTGCTTAACAATATGTACACCTTATGCAGCTTTTCTATTGATGTGACGTGATTGAAATCATACGTGACTGCAAAATGTTGCTACACTTTACAGCTAAAACAAGGACCATTATCACTCACAATGACTTGAGGAATTCCGTCTCGCAAAAATTGACTTGGCATGCAGTATTACATTGCTTGCTGTTATGCTTGACAGTAGAGCCATTTCGGGATAGTTTGAAAAATAGTCCATGATAATTAAATAATCTTTCCCTCGCAGGTGAAAGAAATCCATAGCTACTTTCTTGTAGATAAATCAGATATTTGCAGAGGTTCTCCTGTTTGGTTGCAACGATGTGCCTGGCATGTGTCACAACAACTGATCATCCTGTCAATATCCTGGTTCATAGATGGCTAGTAAACAGAACCATGAGCTCTCCGTTTACAGTTCTCAATCCCGAGATGTCCTTGATGTATCTTCTTTAGTACATCCTTGCAAAGAGATTGAGGTATAACTAGGTAATTCAAATGAAGTACCAATCAATTAACAATACTGAATTGAGATCTTATATTGCACAACTCCATACATTGACCTCTGGGCCAGTGTGAGTTGATATTCCTCATCATCTCTTGAAGAGCTTGATCCTTCCTGATCTCTTCTTGGATCTCATGTAGTTTCGTATCTGATACTGGTAGTAGTGTGGAAATAAGATTGGCATCAGATCTACATCTTCAGCAATTTCACTACTGATATTTTGTATCAGGGCTCTTGATAATGCATCTGCTGAGAACAAATATTTGCCTGGTGCGTAGATGGGATTGAAGTTATAGCATTGTAACTTCATCATCAACCTCTGAAAGCACGGAGACATTGGGTTGAGATTCTTCCTGATGATGTTAACCAAAAGATGATAATCTGTCTCAACTATGAATGTTGGAACCCATGCACGTAGCTGTGGAATTTCTCAAAGCCTACAACTAAATCGACGCATTCTTTTTCAATTTGAGCATACCTCTGCTCTGTTGTCATCATGGTTCACGATGCATCTGCGACTGGCTTACAATCGTCATGCTCAAGTCGCAGAATAACTGCTCCTAGACCATCTTTGGACGCGTCTTTAATCTGCTTAGGTGGGTCAAAAAATGTGTGAACTGGCGTGGTGGTTAGTGAAGTCTTGGGTTTCAGTCCAAGTGAAATCATTGTCTTATGCAGGAGATCACATAGATGTGTTGTTTTTGCTGACTGGTTTGGAATGAATTTCCCGATAAAATTGATCATACCCATTTCTCTTAAAATGGCTTCCTCTACTGTGGTTTTGGCATGTTGAGAATTGCTTGGATTTTATCTTGTCAGATTCAATGCCATACGATGAGAGCTTGTCAGTGAGGAGTTGGCATTCTTGCTTGTTGCGCTCCACCCCATTTCTCCTGATGCTCGTTAGAACTTCAATCAACCTTGTGTTGTGCTCTTCTATGGTTGAACCCCTAATGATGATATCATCCAGGTACACGCGTACACCTTCGATGACTTCGATTATGTGCTACATGGCACAGTGGAAAATTTTGAATGCCAAAATAATGCCAAGCAGCGTTCTCAGATAGCAATACCATCAGAATTGTGTATTCAAATTGCAGTACTTTGTTCCTCTAGCTTTAGCTGCTAGAAACCTTGAGATGTGTCAAGTTCCATAAAGAATTGTGAACCTGCCATCTCAGATGTGAATTCTTCACTTTTTATATTTGGTAGTGTTCTCTTTTGATATTCCCGTTAAGATCTTTTCTCAAAATTGTTGGAGTGTAGATCCAATACTTTGTGGATGCTGTATACCAATTGCACTAGACCTAATTCTTCACAGGACTGATCACCTAATAATGAATCCAAGCCCTCAGATACAATACAGAATGGGACAGAGGAAACTGTGTTCCTAACCATCACACTCAGATCACAAGCACCATAATATAATGCTTGAACCATTGTAATCTCTCAGAGACATTTTGTGATTTCTTCTAATCGGCTGAATTTTTAGATTTCTTAAATCAGTCATGCTGATTAAATTGGCTTTGGCACCAGTGTCTAACTTCAATTGGATCACTGCACTGTTCACCTCAAGTGGTAGCAGCCATTTGTCCTCATTAACCACATTTATTTTAAATGGAGTATCAGTTTGCATTTTTTGAAGTGCTGGAGAATTTTTTGATATCTCCAAAAAGTTCTTCTTCTCTGTTATTACTCCAACAAACAATGATGTTTCATCACTGGAGACTGTGTCTTATACTGTGCTGACCCATCTGGGGTTGAACTTAGAGTAACAATTCTGAGAAAAGTGTTTTTTGTCCTTTGCATCTGGAACAAAACTTGCCAAACGTTGGACACTGCCTTAATGTGTGCCTATGACCACACATTTTACATAGAAATACTTTGTCCTGATCTTTAACCTGTTTATTGGTGTGTGAGGAGCTGCAGGAACTTTACTGCCTTTTTTTGGAAGTTTCCCGCCTTTTTGGAAAAAGCGCACAACCAGAGTGCTTTCCTCCAAGAAGGCGCCACCATTACTAAGAAACATTTTAGAATACTGTGCTGCTAGTTTGTGAGCCTGACAAATCTTAACTGTTTGTTCCAAAGCCAGCTCCGATTACCTCAGCAACCGTTCCCTCAGCTCGTTTTCACTCACACCAAATACAATCTGGTCCTGAATCAGGGACGATTCCACTGCAGAAAAATTACAGGTTTAAGATTTTTTTACTTTAAATCAGTGATAAAATTACCTATTACCTCTCCTGTCTTCTGTAATTGTGATCTAAACACATAGCGTTCATGAATTTCATTCTTTCTGGGTGTGTAATGTGAATCAAACCTTCAAAATACTTTGGTAAATTTTTACTGTCTTCATCATTTGCAAATTTAAAAGTATTAAAAACAGCAATTGCTTTGGTCCTTGCTGTTGTTAGGAGCATCGCTACCAAATGTGAGTCTGATTGATCTCCTAAATTTATTGCAGTAAGAAACAGGCGAAATTGTAGTTTAAATACACGCCAGTTGCTGTCCACATTGCCATGAAATGTGAGATTCATTGGTGGCTTCAACGACTCCATGTGGTTCATTCTTGCAACAGCAAAATCTTCAAATCACTGTGGACCTTGTGGCAGGCTGATAATTTTTTTTTCAGTGTTTAGTACCATCCAATCCTGGTACCATGTAATGTTCTTGTTGGATGGCCTGATTTATATTACTTGTCGCAAAAGCTATAAACGATTTATTGACATTAACTGTGAGTCAAATATATGCAAAACAACAGATGAATACAGCATTAATATGCACAAGCAACCTCTCTTTCTCAGCTCCCTCGTCAGTCTGAGGTCACCTGACTCATATACTAATGAGTCCTCTAGTGGTCAGTCAGTGAATTACAACACAACCATGATATCATTCCAATGGGTAGGAACCTTCTCGCACACAAAATGCGGCTCATTTGTGAGGCCTGGGCATGAAGGCCTGCGCTTCCAGTCTGTGCAATTCCCCTGCAGCCTAAACAGCAATTTCACTTTCAGGGTTCAGCCCCGCTGAGTCATTATTGATTCAATGATGCCAACCATTGCCCTGGTTACTGTCCAAAAGATACATGGGTGGATTTTACCTTTGTCACTTAGGAAGTAAACTGACCATGCAGATCACCTTCCCACAGTTTAAGTCACCTGCTTTTCTTTGGGTTCCTCTGCCTGTTGCCCACCCAAGCAGTGAATTTAGACGATTTGTTTGGAGTTTGCCTGCTGGCACATCCTCTTGTTACTCTTTGCACATTAAACAGTCCAGTTGAGACTGAGCAATATATCAAAACTGTGATGTGTTAAACCAGAGAGATCATCTCTCTCCTAAATCTTCGCATGTATTCTTGCTTTGCTATCTTATCAGTAGCTAGAACCAATTTTGAGTGTGTCATCAACAATAGAAATAGGTGATAAAAACAGTAAGAAGTAATAAAAAGGGAAAATGCCGTAAGTATTCAGCAGGTCTGGCAGCATTTTTGGAGAAAGGAACAGAATTAATGTTGCCGGCCAAGGAGCTTATTTCAGAACATTATGTACTTTATCGGAAACCCCATTGTCAATAATTGCAGCAAAATGATGCCGAAACCAGATGCTTTATCAACTCAAGTTGACATCAGCCACAAAAATCTCCAAAGATATTGTTACATTTGAGGGTGGTAATGAAGAAAGGATTTTAGATAACGTTAAACAATGAGATTCTTAAAAAGAATGTAGAACCGACAAACAGAAATAAGGTTAGTTTCCATTATTGGTCTGTTGCTGACCCCTGCAAGCTGCAAGTACATGAAGGGGAATCGGGCACAATTGTCTATCAGCTGGAGACTTTGCCAATAATATTAGAACTGTAAATTTTACAAGAATGTTTTGAAGCAATATAGCTGAGGATCAATTTTAATCCTGCTTGGCCAGTCAGAACCAGAGAGGCAGTTACAAGGTTTGCAATGGCTTTTCCCTTTCAAATGCGCTACCATCCTGTGAGTTCAAACCTTAACCTACTTGTAGGTGACAGGAGCAACCACTGGAACGCAGCATGGATATGCAGTTAGGCTTCAAGGATATCATAGAATCCTAGAATTTACAGTGCAGAAGGAGGCCATTCGGCCCATCGAGTCTGCACCGCCCCTTGGAAAGATCACCCCACTCAAGTACACACCTCCTCCACCCCATCCCCTTAACCCAGTAACCCCAATTAACCTTTTTGGACACCAAAGGGAAATTTAGCATGACCAATCCACATAACCAGCACATCTTTGGACTTAACTTTGGATTTATATTGTTGTCCTGTCCTGTACCCCTTCTTTCCCTTATCCCTCTTTTACTGTTGGAGTGCAAAAGGGGCAATACTCCTTCCCACATTGTGTGGGTAAAATAAACCAAGCCCTCTATTTTATCTCATTTTGAATTTGTTAATTACTTTATTAAAATAATTATTTTATTATTACATCATTATCCTCTGGGCTCCATTGCAATTTTAACCCAACGACTTTGCGAGGAATCCATTTGTGGCTGCCCCACCAGTCCAATCTGACGGCATAAAGGAATGGAGCAAGTACAGGTACCGAATGCTGAGTTCATTTAGCCGTTTTTGGGGGGTTCCTAGTAAGTCAGGAAGAGCAGCAAACATCAGGCCTTAAGCTGAAAAAGATGCGTCCCACTCCAGTCCTCTACTCCCCATTATGACTTCCAGACAGACAGGAACTTTTCCTTCAGGAGCTTGGCATCAAAGCCCTATTGTACAAAATCTTGCTTTCACCCACCAATCAGCAAGAGATTCCCACCAAGTTTGGGCGGGATACTGGTGACGCCAAAGAAGACAATGCCTAGAATTTAAAAATCATCCTTGGCCGCCATTCACATGACGTTCCCAGGGAGTTACGACGCGCCTATAATTTTACAATGGATTCTAAACGTTGCAAAGTTTTAACTTTTATCATGAACCTGGATTCCAGAACTATTCTCTTGTCCTTCATTTGTGAAATTAGCTTATTTTCATTAATTTAGCAAGTCTGCAGATTGCTACAATGGCACTGGGTTTGAGTTTTTTTGTCATCTGTCCGATTTTTGGTTTCAAAAAGGAATATTTAATCCACAATTTTTCCCCTGAATAAATTCATTGTACATTTGTAAAGATAATGCAAAGTAGTTGTGAAGCACTCCAGTCAAATTTGCAAACACAAGTTTGACATAATGCAGTAACAGAATCACAAATCAATCTTACTCCACATTACAGCCTGCAGTGCCAAACAGCTGAAAGTCAGTTCACAGATTCAGACTGACTGAGGATATTCTAAATTCT
Organism: Scyliorhinus canicula; assembly: GCF_902713615.1. Lineage (NCBI taxonomy): Eukaryota > Metazoa > Chordata > Chondrichthyes > Carcharhiniformes > Scyliorhinidae > Scyliorhinus > Scyliorhinus canicula. The sequence goes on along the minus strand of NC_052149.1, from coordinate 213,722,808 downwards.
AAATTTAATCCCTAAACACAGAATCTCTTACTCCATTTCATTACCTATTTCTTTAGGATATCCACTGTTGACATTAGCATATATACGATTAGTGGCTGCAATGATCGTTTCATCCATTATCATGCATTGTGCAATGATATTCTTGTGTATAGAACCTGGCAAACAAAGAGGCCATTCAGCCCACCTTTGATAGAGTTATCCAATTTATCTATATCATGCCTTTTCCCATGTCCTTATAAATGTTTTCCTGTTCATCTATGTAACATGAAGATGGAGGGCGGCATGGTGGCACAGTGGTTAGCACTGCTGGCTCACAGCTCCAAGGACCTGGATTCAATTCCAGCCTTGGGTGACTGTCTGTGTAGTTTGCACTTTTTCCCTGTGTTTGCGTGGGTTTCCTCCGGGTGCATGTTTTCTCCCACAGACCAAAGATGTGCAGGTTAGATGGATTGGCCATGCTAAATTGCCCCTCAGTGTCCAAAAGGTAAGATGGGGTTACTAGGTTACAGGGATGGGGTGGGTGTGTGGGCTTGGGTGGGGTGCTCTTTCTAATGGCTGCTGCAGACACGATGGGCTGAATGGCCCCCTTTTGCACTGTAAATTCTAAGTAACCACTTTCCAATCTGCCCTGGTCCACCCACGTCGACACGATCACCAAGAAAGCACAACTGCGTCTACATTTCCTCAGAAAACTAAGGAAATTCGGCATGCCCATATTAACTTTGATCAACTTTTACAGATGCACCATAGAAAGCATCCTCTCTGGCTGCATCACAGCCTGGTATGGCAACTGCCTGGCCCAAGACCGCAAGAAACTTCAGAGAGTCGTGAACACAGCCCAGTCCATCACACGAACCTGCCTCACATCTCATCACACGAACCTGCCTCACATCCATTGACTCCATCTACACCTCCCACTGCCTGGGGAAAGCGAGCGGCATAATCAAAGACCCCTCCCATCCAACTTACTCACTCTTCTAACTTCTTCCATCGGGCAGGAGATACAGAAGTCTGAGAACACACACGAACAGTCTCAAAAACAGCTTCTTCCCCGCTGTTACCAGACTCCAAAAAACCCTCTTATGGACTGACCTCATTAACACTAAACCCCTGTTTGCTTCATCCAATGCCGGTGTTACCTAGTTACATTGTGTACCTTGTGTTGCCCTATTATGTATTTTCTTTTATTTCCTTTACTTTTCATGTACTTAATGATCTGTTGTGCTGCTCACAGAAAAATACTTTGCACTGTGCCTTAGTACACGTGATAATAAATAAATCCAAATCTATTGGAAGTTACTATCAAATTTGTTTCCACCAGACATCTCTTACACATCAGAACAATTTGATGCATGAAATTTTCCTTATCTTCTCCCACTACGGTTCTTTTGCCAATTATCTTGTCCTATGCCAATAGTTAAATTTCAGCATTCAGTACTGACCACCTAAAGGATAACATTAGATATAAAAATAGACAGCAGATAAAGTCGAGTCGTGCGTGATATTGTTCATGTAATCTCTTAATCTTAATGTCTTGACCTGTAAATTTTCAAATCTTCATTGCTACCATTTAGGGTGCGATCTATCTGAATGGGAACAGAGTCCTGCAGCATGTGATTAGCCCGGTGTTTCCCGGCGCTTGGTGTGCCAAGAAAAATTTGGGTAGATTAGGGTCCTCAGCAGGAAACGCACAGCGATGCCGCACTTAGTCCTAGTCCTGTTTTCTGCAGTGCGGAGCTCCGCTCGCCAGAACTCCTCAGTGCAGAGAAAGATCGATACACCATTTTTAAATGGCACTCCAATCTCTCAACCCCTCGACGTGATCCCCAAACGTCCTCAATGCACCGATAAGCGGGTCCTCAGGACCCTTTGCAACCACCCAGGGCCCGATCCGCAGTGCGGTTAAATGCTAGCCTTTGATCTTGTCAGTGCCAGCCTGGCATCCTGGTGGCACTGACAGGGTACCAAGCTGGCAGTGCCAAGGTGCCCATGTCGCCCTGCCCAGAGGGTAAGTAGCTGTGGGCCTACAATACCCTGGGAGACCCCCACAAGTGTCATTCCAACTGGTCCCCATTTGTGGGGACCAGCACTGAACGCCGCTTGTCCGAAATCTCCAAGGTGAAGGGGTTAGACCCCATGCTTGGGTAGATTGTGAGACTAGCTGCCTCACTCTGATATGCAGATTTGCCAAAAAGTGATCCCACCCAGAAAGGGCGGGATCTACCCGTCGGGTTGTGCCGCGCTGCATTTCAGGCATAATGTGGCCGGTAGATCTCGCCCTTAGTTTCTAAATCTCTACTCACGTAACCCGTGTCTCAACCCACTAACCCTTAAACTAATCCCTATGCACCTTCTGAAACAATAGGAATAGCATTTTATTTTTTTAATCTATCTTCTGTGTCCACCTACCCAATTCTTCCAAAGAGTTTGCTGTTGAAAACAAATCAAGTAAATCAATTAATGTGTTAAGCTTATGTAAGCTTATCCTGGAAAAGGCAGGCTGTGACAGATTCCTAGAAGAGATACATGCAGAAAGGTCAGTCAATCCATAAAGTATTTGAATGCGTAACTTAGCCCGTTAAGGAAAAATATCCAAATACATATTTTCAACATCAGTTGTATCAGGTCATTTCAGATTGAAGCATGAACAAGATCTGGCCCTGGACAGCAGTCACTTCATGACTAGTCTTTTGACATTTACTATTTTCATGATCAGTTGTAATTATTGTATTCCAGCTGGAGCCAAGCAAATGGTAAGTCTGCGGGCCCTGGGTCCCGATATGGCAACACATTACTGAAGGAATGTTACATTATACAATACAGTATAACTGGGTTGAAAATAAATTATATACAAAAATAGGGGCAGAGGATCTATTAGTCAGAATAATTGGGAGGGGAAAGCGTTCCAGGCATTGGCAATGTTGGATGATATTATTTACAACTATTATTATAGTATATAAACATTTGGTAGAGTACAGATTCATCCGTCCTTCAGCATCATTGGCACCATCTTCAGGAAGATATGTTGTGAATTTTTCCGTGTAGGAAGAGAGAATAACCAAAGCATGCCTTTCACACAAACATAAAGGGCACGCTCTAATCATATTGCAACACAGCCCGTGTCGAGCTCGTTTAAACTGGTGTTTCCCAGCGCTAAGAAAGACAATGCTATGTAATGGCTCTTTGTTGCAATCTGGGGCCTCAGCGGGAAATGCATGCCAAGACCTTGAGATCAGGCGAGCGCACTAGCTGTCTCACTCTAATATGCAGCTTTGCCAAATACTGAGCCTGCCCACAATGAACACGTTTCAGATTGCCACGTCCCATTAGATCTCACTAGGCACGGTGAGCCAGGTAGAGCCCGGAAGAGGGATCTCACAGAATCTACCGGCCGCATTGCGCCTCAACTTGCCTGAACGTGGCATGGACGGTAAATCGCATCTAAGAACCAGCAGCAGGAGTAGGCAATTCAGCCCCTCCAGCCTGCTTCGCCATTCAATGCGATCATGGTTGATCTCCGCTTGGCGTCAATTGCCCTTCCCTGCCCGTTCTCCATAACGCTTGAACGTATTACTGATTAAAAATCTGTCTCCTCTCTAAATTTACTCATCGTCCTGGCATCCACCATACGCTGGGTACTGAATTCCATAGATTCATGATCCTTGGGAAGAAGTCATTTCTCCTCATTGTAGTGATCTCTGTATATGTAAATACATGATTGGTTAATGTGCTGTCAGCTCCGTCAGATGATCACCAGAGGGCAACACTAACAAGGAGTATATAAGCAAGCTCAAGCTGTTTTCCCGCTCTCTAAGTGTGTGTTGTAGCTAGAGAACAGAAATGTAACAAGCTCACAGTGTAGAGTATTATATTCATTGTTAATTTAATTCAATCCTTGTTAATTCGACTACCAGTAGAAGTATTAAAGAAAATAACTCACAAGTATATTCATTTGTTTCTCAATAAATAATTTGTCATCACTGGAAGACTTCGAGTGTTCATCATCAAAGTTAAATTTAATTCGGCATAACAAATGAGTAACATATATTACTCCCAAGTAATATAACACTTATCTCTATTTTAAACCAAACATACTCACCATAAAATAACCTGTGAAATTAACACAATGATGTGTTCCAACACCATTTGGACATCACATACGCTTGAGTAAAGAAAAAAGAGTTAACAAAGAATTTTAATGGCCCATAAAATAGATCCGTTTACACCAAGCCACAGCAATATGTTAGGCTGTCTTTGGCAAGAGAAATTTTCATTCAGAGTGGAAGCTAAATGATCAACATAATGAATGAGATTCTTCCCTTAAAACTGCCAGATAACCAAAATTCTTCTGCAGCGAAAATTTGTAGAACTCATTTTTGGGTAAGATATGCATTTTACTCCACTGTATCTTTTCTGTTATAATTATAATTAATAGAGCTTCTATCAGCAATACTTTTGGATAGGTACACTAATTAATAATCTTTATTGAAAATAGCTCATAATCTTGCATTCTCCATTTTCATTTTTACTTTGCTATAGAAATTACTGAGGGGTACATTAATATATCTGCATTCGGGGAAAGATAATGGATGTAATTACTGTGAAACTTTACATTAGGATTTATTTTATCAGCTTTTGGTTAACATTACTACAGTAAAATTATATCTGCTGTTGGAGTACTTTAAGATTGCTATTGCAAATTATAGGTCAGAGCCGTGGCATTCAGGAGGGGATGTCAGGTACATTCCAGCAACTGAAGGAGTCCCAAAGCCTTCAGGTGCAGGAATTGGTGGCAACAATGCATGGCACAGAGGCCAACACTGCTAGGGTGGCGACTGCAATGGAAAACCTAGAGCACAATATCCACATTATGAGCTCACAGTTCAGTCTGTGATGACCATGGTCGAGGGCCTCGACATCATGTCCCAGTCGCTCAGGGACGTGTCCCAGATGCAGATGGATATTCCCGGGACACACCGGGCGGAATTCTCCGCCAGGCCCGACGCCGTCGTGAAACCCGGAGAGGTCCCCTATTCTCCCCCTGCCGGGGGGCTAGGAGGGCCGTGGCATGAATCTCGACCGCTGGGCCTTGTCGCTGGTGTCAAGGTCCGGCGCGCCGAGAATGACGTGGCCGACGCGCCTAATGACGTCAGCCGCACATGCGCGGGTTGGCCGGCTCCAACCCGCGCATGCGCGGTTGCCGTCTTCCCCTCCGCTGCCCCGCAAGATGTGGCGGCTTGACCTTGCGGGGCGGCGGAGGGGAAGGAATGCGTCCCTTTGAGATGCCGGCCCGACGATTGGTGGGCACCGATCGTGGGCCAGTCCCCTCCCTAGCACGGTTGTGGTGCTCATTCCCCTCTCCGCCCCCCACAAGCCACAAAACAGCTGTCGGCGCCATGTTCACGCCGGCAGCGACCAGGTGTGGTTGCCGCCGGCGTGAACCGGTCAGGAACGGCAGGCCGCTCGGCCCATCCGACACGCCATTTTGGGGGGGGTGGGAGAATCGCGGGGGGGTGCCAGAGCGGCCCTCCTTTCTCCCACCCAGCGTGGGAGCGGAGAATCGCGCCCACCAGATGTGGTCCATTCACTGAGGAGCATTGCTGAAGGTGTCGACGCCATGGTGCAGACAAAGGAAAGCCTGCAGGATTGGCAGTGCCAGAAGACTCAGAGACCCTTGGAGCTCATTCCAGCTGCCCTTCCATCCCACAGAGTTCCCCAGGGCCCTACGGGCACTGCCAGGGAGGAGGAACCGCAGGATGCCAACCCTGGGCCTGCCACAAGGAGATGAGGGTGGGTCCCTAGTTCTCCAAATCTCCCCTCCCTGATACCGGCACATCTGAAGGGCATAGATCAGGACAGGGTTGCACAGCGATGCCAGTGACACAGCGTGGTCAGGGTGGGGCAATGTGATGGAGGGCAGGGAGGGGGGAATTGTGGGGAGGGGGGTGTGGAAAAGGAGGGAAAAGGGGGGAGGGAGGGGATTGGGGGACTGAAGGAAATGTGGGGAGGGAGGTATTGGGGATGGAGGGAAACGGGGTGGAGGGAGAAATGGGGGAATTAAGGAAAATGGGGGGAAGGAGGGAAATGGGAGTGAAGGGGGCATTGGGGAGGGAAATTGGGGGGGGGGAGGGTTAGTGGTTGAGCTGGCGGACATTGCCTCGTCCTAGGAGAATCTGGAGACGATAAGCACCTCACTGGTCCTCCTCACATGTCGGACCTTGCCGCTGCTGCCTGTCATCTATCCTCCGGCTTCCCCTCGGGGTCGTCCTCCAGATCCTCCTGGGCCACCTCCTCCTCAGATGAGGCCATGTGACCCTCCAACTTCTCTCGATCCTCCCCCAACATGTAGCCCCACTGCTGTGCCAGATTGTGCTGGGCACAGCAGACCACAAGTGAACTGCAAGGCACCGCCAGAGCAGTCAAGGCATCAGAACGGCATTTTCAACAGGCTGATGAACCGCTCAATGACAGCACGGGCGAACGTGGGCCTCACTATAATGGGTCTCTGCCTCGGTCTCAGGACTCCACACCGGCATTATCAGTCATGACCTCAGCATGACCCTTGTCCCCCACAAGCTAACCGGTCATCCTGGGGTGGTGCTCGAAGACACCGGCGATCTCCAAGTGCTGCAAGATGTAGCTATTATGCACACTCTCAGGGTAGTGGGCACACATGTGAATGTTTCAGAGGTGAGGTCGCACAGAATCTAAATATTCAGGGAGTGGAACCCCTTTCTGTTAACATAGGGCACTCCCTGATTCCCCGGTGCTCACATGGCAACATGCATGCCATCGATCACCGCCTGGACCTGGGGCAGCCCGGCAATGGCAGCAAACCCTGCAGCTCAGATATCTTGGCGGGCTTGGTCCAGGTGGAAGGTGATATAGTTGGATACCCAGGCTTACAGAGCATCCATCACCTTCCGGTTGCACCTGTGGGCGGAAGATTGGGATGTGCCCCGCAGGTTCCCACCCAAACCCTGGAATGACCCATTGAAGCAGTGGAAGCAAAAAGACAAGTGGTAGTTGTCGTGGATACTATAAATAGGGGAACTGATAGCATCCTTTGTAAGCAGGACCAAGAGTCCGGCATGTTATGTTGCCTACATGTTGCCAGGGTGAGGGAAATCACTAAGTGGCTTGAAAGGATATTGGAGTGGGAGGGGGAGGATCCAGTTGTTGTGGATCATGTCGGGACAAACAACATTGGCAAGACCAGGAAAGAGGACCTGTTGTGGAATATAGAAACTAGGATCAAAATTTAAAAAACAGGTCCTCAAGGGTTATTATCTGAGCCACATGCAAATTGGCACAGGGATGAGAAAATTAGGGAAGTAAACACATTGCTAAAGGAGTGATGCAGGAAAGAGGGGTTCCATGTCATGGGGCACTGGCATCAGTATTGGGTCAGGAGGAACCTGCACTGTTGGGACAGTCTTCACCTGAACCGATCTGGGGCCAGTGTTCTAGCGGAAAGGATAAGCAGGGTGATCACAAGGACTTTAAACCAGCAAATGAGGGGAAGACCTCAGGCGAACTCAATACAGTTCTAAAAACAAGTAGCAGGGCAAAGAGTAATGAAAATAGTCAAGAACCTAACTTCAGGAACTGCAGCTAATGCCAAATATACAAGACGTGTACTGGTTAAACCAAAAGTGAAAATTAATAAACAAGCAAGTAAAACATCATTGAAGTGATATTATTTCTAATCAGTAGTGCTGAGCGGCAGATCAGTGGGAATAACTCAATTGAGAGTTCTATATACAAATGCACAGAGTGTAAGGAATTAATTAGATGAGCTGCAGGTGCAAATGCAAGTTGAAGTTTATGATGTAGTTGCTATTACAGAGACATGGCTGCAGGGTGATCAGGACTGGAAGCTAAATATACCTGGTTATAAAGTTTACAGGAGGCACAGAGAATATGACAGAGGGGGTGGAGTAGCCTTACTGATTAGAAATGCTATCACTTTAATGGTGAAGGAGGATATAATGAAGGGAAATTATCCAGTGGAGACCATATGAATGGAACTGAAGAACAGAAGAGGATCTAAAACTGTGGTGGATGTTGTGTTTCAACCGACCCCCTGGTAGCAGTTCTGAGGTGCTAGATTGTATAAAGGCAGAAATTAGGCAAGTGTATAGCAAAAGCAGAGCAGTATTAATGGGAGATTTCAATGTACACAGATTGGGAGAGGCCGACTAGCACCTGTCAGGAAGGTAGTGAATTTCTGGAATGTGTCCAGGCTAGTTTCCTGCAACAATATGTTCGTGATGCAACAAGGGGACAGGCAATATTGGATTTAGTTATGAGTAACAAGCCCAATTTAATTAGGAGACTAACTGTGCGCGAACACTTATCAAATAGTGGTCACAACATGATGGAATTCAGTGTAGCATTTGAAAGTGAAAAGCACGTTTCAAATACTAGAATTTTAGACTTGGGTAAGGCTGACTTTAATGGGATGAGGTGGAGACTGTTCACGGTAAACTGTTAATGGGTCAAACGACTGAAGATCAGTGGAGAATATTTTAAGAAACTTTTAATGAGATACAGAGCGAGTATATGAGAGGAAGAAGTTCCGCTTCACAAAAAGAATAGCCATGGACAAGCAAAGAGGTTAGAGGGAGTATGAAACGAAAAGAAAGGGCTTACAAAAACGCAAGACACTGAACAGATTTGGACGAATGGGATAGATACAAGGACCAGCAAAGGGTCACAAAGCAGCTCATAAGAGCTACTAAAAACGATTATGAAAGGAAACTTGCAGGGGACATAAAAAGCAATAAGAAGACATTTTATAGGTACATAAAGGGGAAGCAGAAGAGCAATGTGGGCCCACTAAAAGCTCAAAATTGAGATAGTGTCAGTGATAATGGGGAAATAGCAGACATGTTGATCAATTACTTTGGCTCAGTATTTATAGTAGAAAAGGATAGTAACTTGCCAGAAGTCCTGAAAAAATTAACAGTCGATAGATGACATGGAATTACAATTGAGGTAAGTACAGCATCAGTAACTTAGAAATTAATGGAACTAAAGAGTAACAAATCCCTCGGTTTCCATCCGAGGGTGTTAAACAAAGTAGCGGAGCACATTGTAGATGTCCTAACTATAATCATGCAGAGTTCTCTAGATTCAGGACTAGTCCCTCTGCATTGGAAAATTGCACATGTCACTCCACTTTTTAAGAAGGGTGGAAAGGGTTACAGACCAGTTAGTCTAACATCAGTGGTGGGGGAATTGCTGGTGTCTATTATCAGGGATGGGGTAACTGAATACTTTGGAAAATTTCCGTTAACCAGGACAGCCAGCATAGATTCGGGAAGGAAAGGTCATGCCTGACTAATCTTATTGAGGTGACTAAGGTAATGAACAGGGAAATGTCTATGGATGTCGTTTATATGGATTTCAAAAAGGCATTTGATGAAGTCCCACACAAGAGACTATTAACTGAGGTGGAAGCCCACGGAGTTGAGAGCAAATTATTGACATGGTTAGGAAATTGGTTGAGCGGCAGGCGACAGAGAGTGGGAATAATGGGGAATTACTGGAATTGGCAGGAGGTGACTCATGATGTACCATGTGTCGGGGCCTCAATTATTCACATTATTCATTGGATGGTAACATAGAAAGTCATATAACCAAATTTGCTGACGATACAAAGTGTCATCATAGACACGGCATTGTAGACCACCCAGATGATAGCATAACATTGCAAGGAGATACCTAACTAACTAACTTGTACCCTAAACTAACAAAAATCCATCAATCCCAGTTTTGAAATTATATGAAACGTGCTTTTGTCACATCGCCCCTGAATAGTTTAGTTATAATTTTAAGGATATGCCTCTTATTCTGGGCACTCCTACCAATTCATTTCTCTCTACCCTCCCTATCGAATCCTTTAATCATAACTCGGACACCTCTTAACTTTTTGTATTCAAGGGAACACAAACCTAGTCTGTACAGCATGTTCACATAATTTAACTGTCTTAGCCAGTATCATTCTGTTGTTTTTAGGATAGGAAAATAGAAGTTAATGTAAAAGTTCAATCATGTAGTGGAGCAGACCTGGAGAGGCTATATTACCTGCTCCAGCTTCTATTTCTTATGTTCATGGAATAACTTCATACTTTTGAACATGCAACTCCACTTGCTCCCTGTTTTGCCCATTCATTTAATGTACCGATGTCCCTTTGCAAATTTCAGCTCCCATCTACACTATTTACTGTGGCACCTAACTTAGTGCCATCAGCAAACCTAGGTGTACAGCTCTCTTCATCCCTTCATCCAAATACATTTAGTGCAATTCTGTTGCTCCAGTAGAAAATTCTTGGGAAGACCACTACTCATCCTGCATACAACCCTTCATTAACAATACGTTTGTCGATTGGGTTCCGGGACAGTGTCAAAATTGCAATTCCAGTCTTAACTGACATTCATACTCATATTCAATTTTTACTCAAGTGCAGGATAGCCAAGCACCCAGTCCAGTGTTTTATTTTTGACTTTCCAAAGATTTCAGTAATCTGATACATAATGAGATTGGATACACGTGAACCAACATTCCCCTCACATTCTGTTTACTCAATTCCAGCCACTAGGACATGGGTTATTGGTTAAAACATTATCCATCATTGAAGGGAGCAATAATGAAAGGCAACTGCTATTCTCAAATGGCTTGTTTTTTTTAGACATGTAGCCTGGAAGATCCCATGGATTGCTTCTTGCTTGGCCATTTATTTTGATCCCATCAACAGATGCCCTTTCAGCAAAAAGGGACATGCCGTAGGCTGAGGTGGTGAGAATGGCCGAAAGGCATTTTTCCACACAATAGAAGCAATTGTTAAAGCTTCCCTGATGATGTTATGTGGGGATTTTTAGATTGATACCAAATGTTGAAATTGGGATGTCTGGTACTAACATCTTCATGCCAGAACAGTGGACAGCCAGCTTCAAGGGCATCCAATTGCGAGCATTCTAAAGGACCGATATTTGATGATATCTCTCCAAAACGGTGAGGAATAACTGTGGCTAGGAATTGACAGACCATTTTATCTGACACTTTAGGCTCTGCTGAACTCAAAACAAAAGATGGTATTTCTCTCTGTAGCCCAAAGGCACAGCTATGTAATCCCATCAGCGAATCGATTTAGATGGTTAATTTTAACCCCACCCACCTGGCAGAGACCCAGCAGGTGAACAGTTAAAAACAAGGTGGTAAGCACCTGTTTATAACTTGCGAGTTATAACATTTTGGTAAATTCCAAGCCTATGTTCATGTCTGAACACAAAGTCCCCCTTGAAGCTATCTTGTTCTAGAGCTGCCAACAGTATATCAACTTGATGGATTGCAATCACGAGTCCCAAGATACTGGCTACAAATCGCTCTGGGAGTCTTTTATTGGCAACTGAATCTTGTTCTCTCAATCACAATGAAGGATCTCTAACTTATTGCCATGGTCCTTTCTGGAGGGAATAATCATTTCCTGTTGGTCAGTTGTTGTTGGCAGTATGAGTAGAGGAGGTGGATATGAATCTTTCCAAGATTACAGGATGTCAAAGTCCATTACAGAATGTGCCAGCAATTTTGTCTATATTGATTTAGGTCATTAAACAATTCTGATTACCCTAGCCGAAAGCAAAGTCAAACTCACCATGTACAGAACCCAATCATCTAACATTCATTCATTGATTCGATGGATTTAAGAGTGTTTGCGTTCTACAATCACATGACTCTTGGTCCATGTAATCGATTTCTGCAGAAAAAAACACACTTAAAAGGAGCCAGAAGAGCTAAAATTATCAGGTCCTACTTTCATTTACTAATTAGAATTAAGGATTTATGTCCCAAATTTATGCCTCTGTCACAGAACACCCGTGGCCAAGAAGGCCTGCTCCCCAAAGTACTTTGCAGCTTTTATTTATGAAGTGTTGTAACGTGGCAGCTGATTTGCACACAATGCTTTCTCACAAACAGCAATGAGCATAAATGATTAGACAACCTAATTTTAGTGACATTGATTGAGGGATAAATATTGGTGAACATCATTGGGGAACATTATTAGTCTCCATCAAATACAAGGGATCATAATTTCCTGGTTCCTCAATGTCACATTTAGCGGCGACCTCAGTGATATGCTGGGGCTTACTCAACAATTGCCGAGAACTGCTAACGACCCCTGGTAACCATCCAACAGAAATGATTAAAATTATTAACTTTGGATGGTTGTGTCAGTTTTACCCTGGTAGTTACTTTGAAAGAGTTAGAAGAAAAAAACATCACTTCTAACTGCAAAGTAACTATTGAAACACCCAGACGGAGCCTCGCACGGGACACCCGGCATATACACGAACCCCCCCACCCCCAGTGAATCTGCCATACTTGACCCAACCACCCCATCCTCCCCCTTTCCAGTCTCAAGATCCTCCCCTTGCTTCCCCACCACCCCCTCACCATCGTTCCCTACCTCCCCAGTCTCCTCCCCCTTCACTTCCCCCACACCCCCCGGTCTCCCCCCACTCCTTAGTCTCCCTCTCCCAAACTTCCCGGTCACCCCCTCCCTCCCGATTCTCCCCCCTACCCCCCGCTCTCCCTCCTGATCGCCTCCTCTTCGATTGTCTAAACCACTTGCCTTTGAAACTTACCTTCCCCCTTTAAATTGTCCCTTTAAACATCTCCTTTATGGTGGCTGATGCGACCATCAATTCAGTTGAGACGGGAGTAGAAGTAAACTGTAGCTTTAATCAACTTGGAACAGTGCCTGCCTGTGACTGATCCAATACTGAGAACCGCCTACAGGTCGACTGCTCTTTATATCTCCCTCCAAGGGGAGGAGCCATGGGCGGAGCCCATACAGGCCCCAACATGTTCCCCTATGGATAATGCCATACAATGGCCAATAGGAGAAGCCCACAAGGGCAAACAGCACAGATACAAATACAAAGGTGGATTATTGGCATAATACATTCACCACATTCACCCCCTGTTAAAAAAATGAAGTCCGGCGGGGGTGACAGGTTCATAAGTTCAGCCGGTCCGGCGCACGGATTGTGCGCTGTGATCACCGAAGCTCTGGCGTTGTTGCTGGCCTGGGTGTCGAACTCGTCCGTGCTGGCATCGGTAGTGAGGGCGCCGATGCGGGTACAGATGTGTACTCCAGAAGCTTCTCTTCTGGAGCTTCATTCCTGTGGATCGGTGAAGGGAGGATGACGGGTGGGAGGGAGTGCGGGAGCTATATAGGAGCGGGGGCGCTGGTCATGGTAGGTTGGGCGGGATATGGTGGAGGGGCGGTGGTGGTGGAACCGGCCGGCGCCAGATCCCGGAGGGAGACCGTATGCTGTCGGCCATCGTGGTGTTCAATAAGTGTACTGGGGGTTGGAGTGTAGGAGCTGGACCCTCTGTACCAGAGGATTGGACTTATGGCCCCTGACGTGCTTTCTGAGTAGGACTAGCCCCGGTGTCTTCAGCCAGGATGGAAGCGAGGCCCCTGAGGTGGATCTTCCTGGGAAAACAAATAGGCGGTCATGAGGGGTCTCGCTTGTGGCCGTGCAAAGTAGGGAACTAATAGAGTGGAGCGCATCGGGGAGGACCGCCTGCCAGTGGGAGACCGGGAGATGCCTGGACCACAGGGTCAGTAGGACAGTCTTCCAGACCGTCGCTTTCTCCCTCTCCACCTGCCCGTTTCCCCTGGGGTTATAACTGGTAGTCCTGCTCAAGGCGATGCCCTTACTGAGCAGGTACTGACGTAGTTCTTCGCTCATGAATGACGAGCCCCGGTCACTGTGGACATAATTGGGGAAACCAAACTGGGTGAAGACACTATGTAGGGCTTTAATGACGGTGGACGTGGTCATGTCGGGGCAAGCGGAAGCGGGAGAACTCATCAATAATATTGAGGAAATATGTATTGCGGTTATTGGAGGGGAGGGGCCCTTTGAAATCGATACTGAGGCGTTCAAAGGGCCGGGATGCCTTTACCAGGTGAGCCTTATCTGGCCGATAGAAGTGCGGTTTACACTCTGCACAGATCTGGCAGTCCCTGGTCATGGCTCTGACCTCCTCGGTGGAGGAGGGCAGGTTGTGGGCCTTGATATAGTGGATAAGCCGGGTGACCCCCAGGTGGCAGAGGTCATTGTGGATAGCCCGTAGTCGGTCATCTTGCGCGCTGGCGCATGTGCCACAGGACAGGTCATCTGGGGGCTCTTGAGCTTCCCAGGACGATATACTATATCGTAATTATAGGTGGAGAGTTCGATGCTCCACCTCAAGATCTTATCGTTCTTGATTTTGCCCCGCTGCGTATTATCGAACATGAAGGCTACCGATCATTGGTTGGTGACGAGGGTAAACCTCCTACCAGCGAGGTAGTGCTTCCAGTGCCATACAGCTTCCACGATGGTGTGAGGGTGCGCAAAAAAAATGCTACTGGTCTGCCTGCTTGATTGAGGGTAGCGGCGAGAGCGACCTCTGATGCGTCGCTCTCCACCTGGAAGGGGACGGAGTCATCCACTGCGCGCATCGCGGCTTTGGCGATGTCCGCCTTGATGCAGCTGAAGGCCTGGCGGGCCTCAGTTGCCAGTGGGAAGATGGTGGCCTTGATTAGTGGGCGGACTTTGTCTGCATAGTTGGGGACCCACTGGGCATAATATGAAAAGAACCCAAGGCACCTCTTCAGGGCCTTGGGGCAGTGGGGGAGGGGGAGTTGCAGGGTTAGGCTCCTGAGGTTGCATTGGAAATCTAGTCCCAATAGGAGAGGAGCGCAGAGGTCTGGGAGCACATATAATTTAAAATTGGCGTATTCGGCACCCTGTATTGCTAAGGTTGTGGTAGTGCATCCTCGGAATTGCACCGAGTGCGACCCAGAGGCAAGGGAGATGGTTTGGTGCGCCGGGAATTGGGAGCGAGCAGCGTCTTACCATGTCCAGGTGAATGAAGCTCTCTGTGCTCCCGGAGTCCAAAAGGCAAGGTGTCTCATGCCCATTTACCCAGACGGTCATCATGGGGCTCCGGAGGTGCTTGGGTCGCGACTGGTCTAGGGTGACCGCGCTGAGTTGCGGGTAGCCGGCGTGGTCGGAGGTGCTGCGGCGGTTCCGCAATGGCTGCCCTTGTTGATCATATGCATCGAGGTGGCGGTGAGGAAGATGGCGTCCAAGATGGCGGCCCCCATGGATCGCACGTGGCCGGCCGCGTGGGGGAGGATAGCGAAGATGGTAGCCCCCGTGAGTCGCACGTGCTGTGAGGGCTGGAAGATGGCTGCCCCCACGGATAGCAGGAGGCTGATGATGTGTCTGCAGGGGGCGGAGTCGGCAGACATGCTGCCACACTGCGGGGCCTGCGGGCCTGTGAGTCTGAGGATCGGGCCTGTGAGTTAGAGTTCTTGGATCTGGCCAGGCAAACTTTGGCGAAATGTCCTTTTCTCCCGCAGCTGCTGCAGTTCGCGTTACGGGCCGGGCAGTGCTGCCGGGGGTGTTCGGACTGGCCACAGAAATAGCAGGGTAGCCCCCATGGTGGGCGGGCAGCCGCCTGGCACAAGCCTGGGGTTGACTTTGGTCGGGGGGGTCGCGTGGTGAGCCGGGAACGCGGTCCAGGTCCAGGACCCCTTTTCGAGTAGGCGCTGTCTCACATAGTTGGACCGGACTCCCGCCACGTAGACGTCTCGGACTGCGAGTTCCATATGTTGAGTGGCCGTAATGGCCTGGTAGTTGCAGCTGCGTGCGAGGACTTTGAGGTTGCATAGGTAGTCTTCTAGCGATTCCCTGGGGTGCTGGCGGCGAGTGGTGAGTGACAAGGTCACTTGTAGACCTCGTTCACGGGCCGTACATGGAGGCATCCGAGCATCGCGAGGGCGTCTGTGTAGGAGGAGGCCTCGTCGAGTTGAACAGAGATTCGATGGCTCACCCGTGTGTGGAGGAGGCTCAGCTTCTGTTCGTCAGTGACGGAAGGCATGGAGGAGGCTGCGAGATAGGCCTTGAAGCAGCAGAGCCAGTGAGAAAAAATTCCTTTCACCTCCGCGGCATGCAGATCGAGTTCCAGTCGGTCAGGTTTGAGGGCCGATTCCATAGTTGCATTTAAATTGATTAAATTGATCCGACCATCAATTCACTCGAGACAGGAGTAGAAGTAAACTGTGGCTTTAATCAACTTAGAACAGTGCCTGCCTGCGACTGATCCAACACTGAGAACCGCCTACAGGTCCACTGCTCTTTATGCCTCCCTTCAAGGGGAGGAGCCATGGGCAGAGCCCATACATGCCCCAACATGTGCCCTGTGGATAATGCCATACAATGGCCCATAGGAGAAGCCCACAAGGGCAACAGCATAGCACATATACAAATACAAGGGCAACAGCACAGATACAAATACACTGGTGGATTATTGGCATAATACATTCACCACAGTGGCTAGTGCCATAAAAAGAGGAGTTCCTTTCTTTCCTGGACCCCAGTTACTCCTCGCCGATGCAGCCTGTCACACCAGGCTGAGGGAGGAAGGTTGGGTAAGACAGGGGCTTTGCAATTTCAGCGAGGGTAAGTCCATCCAGAGTGGCAATCCACTGGAGATTCCCACTCTAAGGAAGTTACCGGCAAATTCCTGAGGATGTAGTCTTGGAATTAACTGCTAGTGTACAAGATCAGCATCATTACTCCCTCCCCAGGGAATATAGTGTAAGACTTGACTTCCATTTACAATTTACCTGACCTAAATGCTTCACTGCGTTATATATTTCTGTGCAGAATCTGAGACATCAATCCATGTCCTAAGACCATGCAGAATGCTGAATCCTGAAGATTCTGCAGCGCCGTGCTAATAGATTAGTGGCATTCTAATTACATGTCAATTCTTAATTGTTTCAAAAGGACGGTGATTCAATCTGATATACACAAGTTAGGTGGTCAAGTTTTCTTACCGTTGGTTTCGATCAAAATTTGTACACACGCAAAAGTTATATATTTGTCCCTTTGGCTCACCGTAGAGCCCAGCTGTGGTAATATATGCAAAGAAGTCTTGTACTGTGATATAGAGCAGGAAACAGAAGCAGCGAGTATGAGAGAAAACACACCACGATAAAATTACGTTTGTTTATCAAATGTTCCTGAGTAACATTCTCCAAATACACAACAGTGGCAATTTACCGAAAGAAGACAAAATAAAAAACCCAGCAGTCTTTAATCAATGATGCACCTCTGGGCGTGTTGTGACAGAAATATTTCCTTAGATATTGAAGCAGATTGACTATATGCAATTTTGACGTTTAAATGTTGCTGATTGTGAGAAGGTTTTTAGTGACAGGAAAAAAAGACAGACAAATGAGGGGCGGTTTTGCTACCCCGTTGCACCCAGACCCAATCTCGTTGCACCATGTGCATCACGGGTGAGGCCCAGATTTCGCTTCACGCTGGGTGCAAAACCGCGTGCGGTTCACCCGACACATGGTACCCGGCCCAATCTGGATCATGCCCTTGCTGGGCATGACCAGGGTAATCATATTTGTGGCTCATTTGAATATGCACGGTCTATTTGAGGACGTATTTTTCCAGTGCCTGGGAATCACTGGTCACACCTGCAAAGCCTCAACCCGGAGCTGATTAGTATTAGTCTCCACAAATGGACACGGGTGTGATGGCCACTCCAGGAGTCTCGGAGGCCATTGGAGCCCTGGGTGGTTGGGGCAGGCAGGGCATACCATTTCAGTCCCCTGGCACCCTGGGCATCCTGGCTGTGCCAACCTGGCACTGCAGGTTGTCAGGTAGGTATTGCCATGTGTGACGGGGTACTGCCAAGGTGCCATGCTGGCAGTGCCAGGGTTTCAGGGTGCCAGGTTGGCACAGGCTCAGGGGGTTGGCATGCCCATGAAAGGGGAAAGAAGGGGGGTTATGAAGGAGGGCTGTGTGGGGGGGATACTGAGAGGTGGGAGGTCAGGGGGCCTGAAAGAGGGGGACCCACAGCAACCCCATAGCGAGATGTGCTCATTTGGAGGGGTGAGGGAGGGTAATGCCCATGTGTGTGTGTGTGTGTGGGTGGGGGGGGGGGGGGGGAGGATAATGCCTATGCGTGTGGGGGTGGCATTGTCTGTGGGTGTGGGTGTGGGGGACCCCCAAGCACACTTGGAGATTGGGGCATCCTTTATAAATGACGCCCTAATCTCGGAGGATCCGGTCTCGACGCGAGGGATTTAGAAGAACTGGAGACTGCTGTAGTCTCCTATCTGGCTGGCCCCAGGTTGTGCTCTGGAGCTTCCTTCTCCCTGACAATGCCCATATGGCCCTGGGTGACTCCATGGAATGGATGGGCAGCTGGAATCAGCTGCAGCGGCCTCTGAATAATTTTGCTCTGCCAGTCCTAAAGGTTCGCCATTGTCTGTTCAATGGTATCTACACCCTCAACGATAGTCCTCAGTGACTGGGCCACGCTCTGGACTGCATCGGCAATGTCCACCTGCACCTGGGACATGTCCCTCATCGACTGGGACATGATGTCGAGGCCCTCAGTCATGGTTGTCACAGACTGAGCCATGCCTTGGACACCACCACTCAAAGCGCGGACGCGAGCTCCAGGTTTTCCACTGCGGTCATCACCCTAGCAGTGTTGGCCTGGATGCCACATATGGATGGCACCATCCCCTATGCCTGAAGGTCTTGGGGAGCCTCCAATCGGCCTTGAAGTCACTGGAATGTTGCTGACATCCCCTCCTGAATGTCATGGCACTGGCATATCATCTGTATAAGGTCTGGGAGAACCTTGTCCAGAGGCTCTACAACTGGCTGGAACCAGGCTGAGTCCTGGTATCCAGCAAACCTCCAACCGTTATCTCACTTGGATGTTGCTGCCTCCACCTGATGTGCAGCAGCAACTGTGTGCTGCTCACCAGACGATGCCCTCTAAACCTGTCCACTAACGTCGCCAACCAAGGTGTGTGTCACTGCGCTGGTGGAAGATGTAGGTGACAGCTGGGATGCATCACCGCTGTTCTCCTCGGAGCTCTCCTCTGAAGCGTTCTCTTGGGTTGGGGGACGCTGGGGAGGTGGCACGGCCTGATCAGATGACAATGGACATGTGGTCGGTGAGAGGAAAGGAACGTTTTGTGAAACATCAACAACTCACTTGGCACATGTCACCTGAAGAAGGAGCCGTGCTCCGAAAGCTCGTGTTTGAAACAAACCTGTTGGACTTTAACCTGGTGTTGTAAGACTTCTTTCTGGGTGAAGGGACAGTGGATCCTCGTCTCTCTGGTGCAGGCTGACCTCGTCGTCAATCACTCTGTCTCCTCGGGCAACCTCGTGATCCCAAGGGCCCAATCCTCATTAATTCCGAAACCTCCAATGCAGATTCTAATGATGTTAACCATACTATGATGATATGGTAGATTTCGGGATATCAAAATATTATTTGTTATCAGATTACAATAATAGTTGACAGGGCAATGGTAATTTGAAGGATAATTTGACATTTTGTGAGGTATCCTTGTTACAGTGGCTGCTCTGTGCTCTTTCTGACTATATTGACTTTTATAACCTGACTGTCAAAACCAATAAAGGAGAGTGGGTAAAGCTGAGTTTAAAACAAATCTTATAAATGGAGCAATTATTGATGTCCATTGCTTGATAGCCTCCACTGCAAATCTTTCATAAGGAATGATATAAAAGCTCTCTAATCGCTTCTCTGATGGCTCAAGTGGAAAATACAAAATGCACTGTATGATAGTGATTCATGGCACTGTGCCCTCTTGTGAAGGGTGCCCGTGTGGGTGTCCCCAGCATGCACCAGAGGCTTGTGGGGGAACACTATCTTGAAACCTCAAAACCCAAGTGGCAGATGGAAAGAATCTGCATCTCACTCTGAAAACAAGAAATATTAGCTGCAAATGAGGCCTGCACTTAAATTATTTAAAGCATCAGGCACTCAAAATATAGGTAAGAGAATTCTTACCATCTCCTATTATAAAATATTATTGGGAGTTCTCTGGTCTGTTTTCTGGGAGATACTCTGGCGAGTTCCTTATCACGGCCCCCTGATGCTTAACTTTTTATTATGCACAGTATTATAATTAAATGGACAGAAAATGTAACTGCTTGTCTAATACCCCA
Organism: Scyliorhinus canicula; assembly: GCF_902713615.1. NCBI lineage: Eukaryota > Metazoa > Chordata > Chondrichthyes > Carcharhiniformes > Scyliorhinidae > Scyliorhinus > Scyliorhinus canicula. The sequence goes on along the minus strand of NC_052149.1, from coordinate 213,702,717 downwards.
TTCCCAATACCACCACCACCCCCCCCCCCCCCCCCCCCCACCCCAACCAACTACCCCCGCACTCTCACACAGACAAACAACACAGGGGAATGGGTGGTTGAGAGGGACAGAAATTAAAACAATAAAAGGATAAAGGGTCTTGGATGCACTGGGATGACTTCCAATGAATGCTTTCCTGAAGTTCAGGTACTTCTGTTTTAGTACTTCTTCCTTCTGGGCTTGAGATGGTTTCTCTGGCACATTTGTTTACTTTCTCTGTAGATTCAAGGTCATTTCAAATTCACAGCCAATGTGTGCCAGGCACTCACTGGTGTAATAACAATGAAGCAGTTCTCTCACTTCAGCAAGCAAGAGAGATAGAGAGTTCCTTCTCCTTCCAAGGTCTAAACACTTCTGCCCAGTCCCTCAGAAAGCATCACACAGGAACCACTCACTGACTGTTGTCAGGCAGAACACTGTCCCTGGCCCACCCACAGGTTGCCAGTTTTCCAATCAAACTAACTTCTTCCAAAATTGGTTCCTAAGATTCACTTGGCACCGAAGAGTCTGGGAACACAAGGTCCTGGCAAGCAGGCTGTTTCAGCTTGAGTCTTCTGCTTCAAGACAGGGTGCGGGATTCTCCCAGCTCTGGGCCGGACCGGAGAATCCCTGTGACCAGGCCACACCGCCCCGACGATGGCACGCAATTCTCCGCAGAGTGGAGAATCAGCGCCATTGGCGCAGGCGTAGTTGGCGCGGCGCCGGTCGTGGGCCTGCTCTACGCGGCCCCCCCTCGACTCTCCGGCCCAAATGGCCGGAAGAAAATAAACGAGTCCTGTCGGCACCGTTCTAACCTGCTCTAAACCAGCGGGACCTCGGCATTGAAGGGTCGGGTGGCGGCCTGTGGGGGGGGGGGGGTCCGACTTCGGGGGGGGGCTCCGATGTGACCTGGCCCATGATCGGGGCCCACCGATCGGCGGGCTGGCCTCTCTGGCTGGGGGCCTCCTTTGCTATGCGCCAGCCCCTGTAGCGTTGGCGCCGGCATCACTGCGCATGCGCATGCGCGGATCCCGCGGCGCACAGTTCGCGCCGGGTTCAGCAGCTGGAGCGACGTGAACCGCTCCAGCACCGTGCCCCCTAAAGGGGCCAGAATGACTCCTGGTAGCGGTAAACGACGACGTTTACGACGGCGTGGACCCTCTGCCACGGGATGGGAGAATCCTGCCCAGGATATATTGAAATAACAGGATATATTGGATAAATACGTGGCTGAAGTGATGGTGTCGGTGGGGGGGGGGGGGGGGGGGGGGTGTGGTTTCTGAATCCTGGGGCATTGGATCCGGTTCTGGGGGAGGTGGGACCAATGATGTTAAGAAGGGAGTTCCAGGATTTTGACCAGCGACAGTGAATGAACGTCATTATAGTTCTAAGTCAGGTCTATGCTTTGCAAGTGATTTTGTAGGTGGTGGTGTTCCCATCACTGTTATCTGCTGCGCTTGTCTTTCTAGGTGCTAGAGATTGTGGGGTTGGAGGATGCTGTTGAAGGAGCCTTGGTGAGTTGCTGCAGTGCACCTTGTAGTAGGTACACATTACGGCCACTGCGTCAGTGATGGAGGGAGTGAATCTTTATTATGCTGTATGCGGTGACAATCAAGTGCGTTTCTTTGCCCTGATAGTGTTAAACATCCAGAGTGTTGCTGGAGTTGCACTCATCCAGGCAAGTGAAGAATATTCCATCACATTTCTGGTTTGTTCCTTGTAGTTAGTGGATAGGTTCTAACAAAATTAACAAGTCTCAAGAGGTACAGGAGCCCAGCAGATGGCCGAGAAAATTATTTGCACTGCCATCAAATATTGGGTCTTGGGCCTCATTTACATCAAGTCATCCTCAGGCAGCTCATTGGTGAAGGAGACTTGATATTTTACGCCATTAATTACTCTTGGTTACACCTTGCGAGAGAGCAGAAAGCGATCAGGAGAGACTGAGTGACTGGGAGGAGTGTACTGTGATCGAGAAAAAGACAGCAACCAATGGCAGGGGACAGCAGCATTTGGGAGTATAAGAGGCAGTTAATAAGAGAGGAGGGCAGGCAACAACTGACAAGTTGTAGCAGTAGCTGGCAGTGGCACTACTGATTTTAATTTGGAGCTAGGATACCCCTCCTACATCTCCCTGCTCAATGTCAGGTAAGTATTTTTCTTAATCAAGTTTTTGGTGTTGGCCGACTGTGGCCATTTAAAATGGCCTCCTGATCCACCGTCAATTGGACTCGAGTCGTAGTGAAGTTCCAAACAACAGGCTTTAATATGTTAGATGTGAGCCCGGCAGTGGTCGTACAGAGAAAGGCCGACTTCCAGTCAGTACGACCTCTTATACCCCGCCTTATAGGCGGAGCTACCAACCTCTCAGCCAATCGGCGGGGAGTCACATGACCAGCCACAACCAATTGGCAGAGAGGCACATGACTTTCCTGGGCCAATGGGCAGCGAGGCTGCTGTACCAATGGCAGCTTGGTTCTTTGGTAATATGATCTCTCTACCCATACTACCACACCTCCCGCAAAGAGTGATGGGAAATTCGGCCAAGCTTGAACACAGATAGGCTGCGGCTTGCAAATATACAAACTGCAGCCCAGACTTTATGCAGAAACTCATGCCTGCAAAAGGCCATTAAAAGGCAATTAAAGGAACAATAGAAATATCCTATCCATCACATATCCTATCCATCACATAGAAATATCCTATCCATCACATATCCTATCCATCACATAGAAATATCCTATCCATCACATATCCTATCCATCACATAGTCTCCCAGACACAGCGGCACCAGCCCCTACTCGGAACACACCCAGGATTGACAACTGAGTGCCCAACCCAAAATCGATGCGGAAGCCCTGATTGAACGTGATCGATCAGGGGATGGAACCCTGATCAATGGATTTAAAGCGACCCAGAGTCCGCCCACAAAGGGGCAGGGTATCCCAAGCCAGTTAAAAGGAATTGCACAGCCATCACTCGCTCTCTCTCGACTGCCGCATCAACAACGGTGAATCCACCAGCCAAGCAGAGCCCACGCCATCCACAGAGGACAACAACAGAACACAGACTACCTACAGAACTTCAGTGTTGCCAGACGACCAGGATCCAGATAAGGCCATATCTGCTGTGCACCTGGAAGTTAAGTTAAGGCCGTTTAAGTGTGTCAGTTATAGTCCAATGTGCATGAACATGTGGCTAATTAAGTAAATAACCTTGTGTATGTTAAATAAACTATTATTGTACGAATCAACTTGTGTGATCATTTGTCCATCTTATACGGGTTAAACACACTGTGGTTATAAAAGAGCAACACTACATCAGTCCTTTTAGGGACTGCTGGTTAGGCCACGTGTAGACATAGATTTTCTATATGCACCCAATTCAGTGCAGCGAGTTTTATAGTGTTGGTTACAATCAGATTTTCTGTTTTCTTTTTACAAAGATACATTGAACTGAACTGTCCACCATTGCCTTTTAAGAACACTTTCTGGGTGGCCTAATTCAGAAACTTTTTTACCTTTCTGATGCTGTGGGCTATGGTGAATTGCAATCCTGCGCCAGAGATTTAGTCCCTTAACACACTAAAGATCCACAATGGTCCACCTCATGGACTCCATGCTGTATCCACCGAAGTTGGCCATTCCCTCAATACAAAATGGAGGAACGCAAAGCTTGCAGGGTAAAATGGACAAAGTTTGCAGCACAAGCAGGCTGCAACAAGCCACTGTGTATTCTGTCTGCTAAGAGAGCAGACAGCACCGAAACGAACATTCCGCATACTAAGGAAGCAATCTCCAGGACAGTTAGCATAGTAATGGAACAATCCCAGGGACAAAGGACACAAATAGGGAAGTGATTGCAACATTGTATGGGAAGCCAGACACCCCGGCACCAGCGGGGTTCGAAGACAAAGCACCTGAAGGCCCGCCCAGTAGTCGAGGGACAGCTTCAGTTTTGGGAGGATTCAAACAAATCGATTGGGAAGAGACCCAATCGATCCGCAGCAGATAGAGGGTCCACCCAAAAGGGTGCAAAGCCCTGGGACCTATAAAAGACAGGTCCCAAACTCAGTTTGTTCTTCTTGTCCAGCCCTCCTCTCTTGACCAGCCCTCTCGACCAGCCTTTACCGAAGAAGACCTTGACCGAGAGAGAGGAGAGGTTCGGACAGCAGCCGCCAGCAATTAAGTGTCTCACAACGATCGCTACCAGAGATAAACACTCCCGACCCCTTTTAACCTGTACCAACCTGAAGTCTGCGGACCCAGTGCAGAGCAAGAGGCCATTGTTCCCCTGATCCGGCAGTTCCTTATTCAGATAAGTATTGGTCTATTTAGTGGTAGGAATAGTTTAGTCATCTTAGCGTGTGCATGAGTAGTTTATAGTTGTATTATAATAAACTCATTTGTTTGAACTTACTAATTGGTGTCTGGTTTTATTGCTTTGAACTTGACCTTGAAACTTGTGGCGGTATCTTAACGATACCCGGCGACTCCAAAGCTAAGTAACGAAACAGAGCCAAATCGAGTGTTAAGCACACTCACCCAGAACGAGCAACAATGCACACCGTGAGGATTTTCTGCAGCCATCTCTCCGTGTCTAACTTCAAAATTTAGATCTTCAATTGGCACCAATCTCTTGGAAGAAATAAACTTCCCTAATTTATTTCTGAAATGAATGGTTATGGATGAACACGTGCTGGAGAATTATATCTCACTCAATGCTGAGCTTGCTCCAAGTGATCATCAATGTATGCATGGTAGTTACCATGAAATCAGATAGCGAATTCAGAAAAAATCCTCTTTACCCTGATAGTGTTGATAATATGGAACTCACTTCCATAGCAAGGAACTGGGCAAATAGTATGTTAAGGGTATGTTTCTTACATTGTTAAGATTACACAGCTGAAGCACTTTGAACATTTATAAAAGGAGACTGCTGGGACATTGTAGATTGGGAGCACAAGTGTGTAACGCTGCAGTCTGTGAATATGCCTATTATCAAGTAAAGTATGAGGGCAGGATTCTCTGGCTGTAGCTGCCTGGCAACCTGAAAATCCCGTCCGAGGACAATGGACTTCTCCATTGTCCGTGTCTCATCTGTGGCATTCTTGCGACGGGTGCAGAGGAAGAATCCAGCCCTTAGTGTCTGATGTACCATCAATTCGACTCAAGACACAATTAGGATCCGAACTGTGGCTTTAATCAGCTAGTTGTTAGTCCGCTGGTCGACTAACGAGTAAGGCCGACCGCCGGGAACTCTGGGTACTTATACCCTGCCTCAGAGGCGGGGCCTACTTGCCTCTCGACCAATTGGAGAGCAGTCACATGATTAGTCCCAACCAATCGGACGAGAGGCACATGACCAGCCAGAGCCAATGGGAAGCCAGTGCTCTGCACCAATGGCAGTGCTCATATCGATACCACCACATTCACCCCTTATGGAGAAAGAATGTGGGGGGCGGGGGGTTTAAGTGGGAGAGAGAGAGGGGGGGTCCGAGAATTGGTGGTATGAGCAGCGAAAATCGATAATAGTGGGCTGCCCACTGGCTCGTGGCAAAACAATACTACTACTACTAACAACAGAATAACACAAAATGTCCAAAAGAAAAGTCCCATGGCCGCATCAGATGGACACGATCAGCCTGTTGGGTGCCCTTGGTGTTCTGGTGGACCGTCGCAGTGGAGCCGGTGACATCGGGCCGATGATCGTCCTTGCCTCCGGGAGCGTTGGTCGTAGATGTGTCTCCGTACCCCGGGCCGGTGGTGGAGACGGTGAAATCGGGGAAGAGGGGGCATGTGCGCTGGGTCGTGGGGGCGCAGGGGGGAATTGGGGTTGGGGGAGAGGTGTTGATGTAGGGGGAGAAGCCCGCACGCCGGCTGGTGCCAGGTTCCAAAGCGAGACCGTATCCTGCCGACCTTCGGAATACTCCACGTACGCATACTGCGGATTGGCGTGGAGTAACTGGACTCGCTCAACCAGTCGGACTTGTGCACCTGCACATGTTTCTGGAGCAAGATGGGCCCGGGGGTGGCCAGCCAGGTCGGGAGAGGGGATCCTGAGGACGACTTCCTGGGGAAAACAAGAAGACGTTCATGAGGTGTTTGATTAGTGGTGGTACAGAGGAGAGACCGGATTGAGTGAAGGGCGTCGGGGATGACCTCTTGCCAACGGGGAATAGGGAAATCTCTGGACCGTTGAGCCAGCAGAATGGTCTTCCAAATGGTGCCATTCTCCCGCTCGACCTGACCGTTACCCCGGGGGTTATAACTGGTCGTCCTGCTAGAGACTATGCCCCTGCTGAGCAGGAATTGACGCAGTTTGTCGCTCATAAAGGAGGACCCCCGGTCGCTGTGGATGTACGCGGGGTAACCAAACAGGGAGAAGTTGTCGTGGTCATGTCGGGACAGGGAATGGTGAAAGGGAAGCGGGAGTATTCGTCGATAACACTCAAGAAATAATTATTACGGTTGGTGGAGGGGAGGGGGCCCTTGAAGTCTATACTGAAACGTTCAAAGGGGCGGGATGCCTTGATCAGATGCGCTCGTTCGGGGCGGTAGAAGTGCGGTTTGCACTCGGCGCATACGTGGCAGTCCCTGGTGACAGTCCTGACTTCCTCAACGGAGTAGGGCAGGTTGCGGGTCTTAATAAAATGGTAAAAACGGGTGACCCCTGGATGGCAGAGGTCCATGTGGAGGGAGCGGAGGCAATCAATCTGCGCGCTGGCACAGGTACCGTGGGATAGGGCATCGGAAGGCTCGTTGAGCTTCCCAGGACGATACAAGATATCGTAGTTGTACGTGGACAACTCGATCCGCCACCGCAAGATCTTGTCGTTCTTGATCTTTCTCTCTGTGCATTATCAAACATGAAAGCTACTGACCGTTGGTCTGTGAGGAGGGTAAACCTCCTGCCGGCCAGATAGTGCCTCCAATATCACACAGCTTTGACTATGGCCTGTGTCTCCTTTTCCACCGAGGAGTGCCGGATTTCGGAAGCGTGGAGGGTTCGTGAAAAGAAGGCCACGGGTCTGCCCGCTTGGTTCAGGGTGACCGCCAGAGCTACGTCAGACACGTCGCTCTCGACCTGGAATAGAAGGGACTTGTCGATAGCACGTATCGTGGTCTTTGCGATATCCGCTTTGATGCGGCTAAAGGCCTGGCGGGCCTCCATCGACAGGGGAAAGGAGGTGGACTGGATGAGGGGGCGGGCTTTGTCGGCGTAGTTGGGGACCCACTGGGCGTAATAGGAGAAGAAGCCCAGGCAGCGTTTGAGGGCTTTGAGGGAGTTGGGGAGAGGGAGTTCCATCAGGGGGCGCATGCATTCGGGATCTGGGCCTATTACTCCATTACGCACTACGTAGCCAAGGATGGCTAGACGGTTGGTGCTAAACATGCAGTTATCCTTATTGTAGGTTAAATTAAGGAGTTTTGCGGTTCGGAGGAATTTGTGGAGGTTGAGGTCGTGGTCCTGCTGGTCATGGCCGCAGATGGTGATGTTATCGAGATACGGGAAGGTGGCCCGTAAACCATACTTGTCGACCATTTGGTCCATCTCCCGTTGGAAGACCGTGACTCCATTTGTGACACCAAATGGAACCCTGAGGAAGTGGTATAGGCGCCCATCTGCCTCAAACGCGGTGTATTTTCCGTCACTCGTGCGGATGGGGAGCTGGTGGTAGACGGACTTAAGGTCCACCGTGGAAAAGACTTTGTATTTCGCGATTCTGTTAACTAGGTCGGAAATACGGGGGAGAGGATACGCGTCCAGCTGCGTAAACCTGTTGATGGTCTGACTGTAATCAATCACCATCCGGTTTTTCTCCCCAGTCCGAACTACCAGCACTTGGGCTCGCCAGGGACTGTTGCTGGCCTCGATAACTCCTTCCTTAAGGAGCTTCTGGACCTCGGACCCGATGAAGGTCCAGTCCTGGGCACTGTATCGTCTGCTCCTAGTGGTGACAGGTTTACAATCTGGCGTGAGATTAGCAAACAAGGAAGGTGGGTCCACTTTGAGGGACGCGAGGCTGCAGACAGTAAGGGGGGGAATAGGGCCGCCGAATTGGAAGGTTAAGCTCTGCAGGTTGCACTTTAAATCCAGGCCCAAGAGTGGCGGAGCGCACAGACGGGGGAGAATGAGGAGTTTGAAGTTTTTGAAAACCCTCCCCTGGACCGTGAGGTCCGCTATGCAGCGCCCGGTGATTTGGATGGAGTGCGAACCTGAGGCCAATTCAATTTTATGTTTAACTGGATGGATGGGGAGCGCGCAGCGTCTTACCGTGTCGGGGTGGAAGAAACTTTCTGTGCTCCCGGAGTCCAGCAAGCACCTCGTTTTGTGTCCGTTGAGCTGAACCGTTCTCGTAGTCTTGGCGAGCGAGCGTGGTCGCGACTGGTCGAGTTTGATGGAAGCAAGTCGTGGTGAGAGTTCCAGATCATCCTCAGTGGCAGAGTAATCGCTTGCAGGGCCTTCCATGTTGGCCCAAGATGGCGGCGCCCAGGACCCGCACGTGGAGCTGGGGCCCCAAGATGGCAGAGCCCATGGCCCGCACATGGCGTCCGGGGCCCAAGATGGCGGCACCCGTGGGAACCTCCTGGCGGCTGTGGGTAGTGTCAGCGGTGTCTGCGGGCCGGTTGGGGCGGCTGGGAGCGAGGGTCGGGCCGTTGCAGGGGCCGGGAGGCGGGCCGGAGAGGTTAGTGCGCGGCGCTGGGCCCTAGGGGGGCCCAGGGGGTGCGATCCGTGGTCGCTGTGCGGAACAGCAGCAAATGACTTGGTCTGGCAGACCACCGCGTAGTGGCCCTTCTTCCCGCAGCTCTTGCACAGAGCAGAGCGGGCCAGGCAGCGCGGGTGCTTGGAGAGACCACAAAAATAGCAACGGGGCCCCGCTAGTTTGTCAGAGCGACCTGCGGTGCAGGCTTGGGGGGGGGGGGGGGTCGGGGTCCACGGAGGATGGGGTGGCGTGTGCCATGAAGTCCAGGGGGTTGCTGCATGGCCGGGGGCGTATGCGCGGGCCTTCAGGTCAGCAACCTCCAGGGAGGTTGCCAGAGTCCGTGCCTCAGCTATGCTGAGGGCGTTCTTCTCCAGCAATCGTTGGCGGATAGAAGGGGACTGCATACCAGCAACGTAAGCGTCTCTAATTAAAAGTTCCATGTGCTCAGTCGCCGAAACTTGGGGACATGCGCACGTTCTCCCTAGAGCTACGAGGGCCTGGTAAAACTCGTCGAGTGACTCACCAGGGAACTGTTGGCTAGTCGTGTTGGATGCCGTGCGTATACTTCGTTGACCGGCCGGAGAAAGTGTCCTTTGAGAATCTCCATGGCCGCATCATTGAGTATACCGCCGTGCCCACGCATGAGTGGAGTTTCTGCTCCTTGGTAGGCTTGCCGGCTGCAGTCGTCAGGTAACTATTAAAACACGCCTGCCAGTGTTTAAAGATTGCAGATGCATTTGCAGCATGCGGGCTGGTGCGGAGGCAGTCAGGCTTGATGCGTAGCTCCATTCCAAAATTCTAGCTGATTAAATTGATGTACAATCAATTCGACTCAAGACACAATTAGGATCCGAACTGTGGCTTTAATCAGCTAGTTGTTAGCCCGGTGGTCGACTACAGAGAAAGGCCAGCCGCCGGGAACTCTGGGTACTTATACCCCACCTCGGAGGTGGGGCCTACTTGCCTCTCAACCAATTGAAGACCAGTCACATGACTCGTCTCAACCAATCGGGCAAGAGGCACATGACCAGCCAGAGCCAATGGGAAGCCAGTGCTCTGCACCAATGGCAGTGCTGATATCCATACCACCACAGTGTCTGGTTTAGAAACTTATTTTACTGACTTGGGATAGAAATAACATAGTGCAAGAATAACATAGTGTATTTAAGGGGAAGCTGGATAAGCATATGTTGGAGAAGGGAACAGAGTGTTACCCTGATGGAGTTAGATAAGGAAGGATGGGAGAAGGCTCCAGTGCAGCATAGAAGCTGACACTAGTTGGTTGAATGGTTTGTTCTTGTGCTACGTGCCATACATAATTCTATATAAGGTTAAATCCCTGCTAAAGCTAAACTTTACACTCCTTTCATCCTTCACATCTTCCTGACCACTAGCGTCTCAGGACTAAATTATTTGCAAGAGTCATGGAGGGGCTGGTTTAGCACACTGGGCTAAACAGCTGACTTGTAATGCAGACAAGGCAGCAGCGCGGGTTGAATTCCTGTACTGGCCTCCCTGAACAGGCTCCAGAATGTAGCGACTAGGGGCTTTTCACAGTAACTTCATTGAAGCCTACTTGAGACAATAAGCGATTATTATTATTAATCCTTTTCATAGAAAATGTTGTTAATTGTATAAATTACAGTCAGGCAGGGGAAACTCAATATATAAGTGCACATATTAAGAGGCCTTTAATGCAACTGGTGGTGTGTGACAGAGATATGAGCAATACATTTCTAATGTTTCACTTTGTGAATAAATCCAAAACTGAATAAAGACTGACTTCTGGCGCTGAATTCTCTGATCCTGCGGCTGCGTCCGCAGGATCCGTCTGATCTTACGACCAGAAAGTCGGCACCACCCACGACTTTACCTGTGGATACGGCCGGAGAATGGCTGGGTCCGTGGCTGCGCATGGGGGCAGCCTGCAGTGGCCACGTCGTGCAACATGGCACGGACCCGGCCTGCCAATACCTGCCCCCTCTAACCAGCCTCGCCACCCCCAGACCACCACCCCACCCGTCCCCCAGCCCCCGCCGAAGCCCCCCTCCCGGCGGAATGGCTCCCCCCTCACCGTACTGAGGAGGCACTGGACTCAGTCCGCAGCCGAACGCAATTCCGGTGTTGGCGATTGGAGTATCCAGCCCCTAGTCTCCCTCAATGACTGGCTGGCTTAACAAACATTATGTTATTGACACTTGTTTATTTGATGGCTCAAGTCTTTAAAATGGGTATTGGTGGCATAAATTGATGGATTTGCCTAAATGCAGAGTTGTGGATATGCATAGCTCAAGAGGAAAGCTCAAAAGTATTTGGAATGTTAAATTGAACCACATAATGCCCATTTATAATTCATAATGTGGTTTCCTATGGCCATGAAATGGTATGCAGGAGGTTTCCGCCCACTACCAACCACATTAATCAAGGTCAAACAACAGGCGTCTTTTACCCAAGAAGCAGATATTTGACTATTAAGATGTGTAAATAAGGGACAAAAGCCAGCTTCAAGTCCCCCCAGAGACATTGAATTGTATTGATACCACCAGCAAAGCAGAAAACCGTCCAAAAGCATTGCTTAAATAAAAAATAGTTTATTACTTGGCACAATCAGTTGGTCAAATAAAGTGCAGCAGTGATACATCTAACTATCAGGTAATGAAGTGAAGTCACCATAGTCCCAGATGACCATAGGCTGCTTTCAACTTTGAGGGGGAGAGCTGACTGGTGGTGATTTAACCTGAGGATCACCCACACCTCAGGTGAGGGGCAAGGTTGAGAAGTCGGGACCTTCATGAATAACCTCAGCAGGTACAGGAATCGAACCTGCGCTGTTGGCCATGCTCTGCGTCACAAATTAGCCGTCCAGCCAACTGAGCTCTCATGTAATACAGTACACCCAGAAGTCGGAGTTTGGTGACAGTGCGCTCCTGTCCTATGGTGATTTCTATTGCTTACCTAGGGCGGAATTCTCCGCTCCTCACGCCGGGTGGGAAAATCGCGGGAGGTCCGCTCTCGCACCTCCCGCAATTCTCCCACCCCTCCCAAAATGGTGTGTTGCGTTTTGCGACACGCTTCTCGGAGAATCGCGGGCCGCCGTTTTTCACGATTTTAAGAGCTAGCTAATTTTTGGGAAATAATTTTTGTTCCACGTTGTCAGTGTATATGGAATTGATGAACAGGAAAAGTCCAGCAGACAAACCATTCCACCCAAAAGACCCCCTGCCCCACAATCATTAGGCAGAAATAGATAAGATGCAGAGGCAATAAGGGAAAAAGCACTTTGTAAAATTCCTCTTTACTCCCTCTGGCAATTGAAACCAGTCCAGTGCGTAAGGACTGAGTGTTAAAAACACTTACCTTCCGCAATGGGATTTCTTTCCCAGACAGCAACCGCTCCAGCTCCTTCTTGGATAACAATGCAAGAGTCAGTACCAGGCACATCAGACATCAACCTGTCAGAGGGTCACAATTCTCTGGGAAAAGAAGAACTATCTAATGTCCGGTCTGGTGATGGGGGAACAGCCGGATTGGCCGGGGTGACAGCCCATTGGGATGAAGGCAGTGTCCAGGCACAGACTGCCATTATGGTGGCCACCTTACTGTGCCCCCACTGACCTTGGCCCCAGGTTCTGCAGAGTGACACCAGCCGTATGGGTGCCCCCACCCCCGCATCCCACCTTCTGCAACACCCCCAATGTACCCCCGCACCCGGCTGCCACCCACAGGCGGCCCATCCAGGGCAACACCCACAATAGCCCCTATGGGTGCATTACCCTGACGCGGCAGTGCTAGCCAACAGTACCGCTGGAATCAGGGACGGGTGCCAGGGCCAGAGGCCCCCATGGTGCTGACCACCGCTGTTGCAGGGTCACTCGGCAGCAGAGTCTGCAATGTCAGCCGTGGCCACCATGTAGCCCGTTGAACCAGGCTCGGCACGGAGGGTATGCACCATGCTAACATGTCGGCCTTTCACCTCCTGCAGACAATGGACATTGGAATTCAACCAGCAATGGTTGCAGCCCTGGGAGATGCCCTGCAGATGTACAAGCAGGCTCTGCTTGAGGAGGAGTAGGAATCTGCATTGGCAGAGCATGCAGCAGCATAGCGGGCAGCAGTGAGTGGGCAACAGCGGAGTGTGCCACAGAGGGACAGGTGGCAACCACCCAGATTGGAGAGCCAGCTGCCCAATAGGCCGAGGAGGAGGAGGAGGTACCAAATAAGTGCCACATGAGGCTTCGTGTGTACTGGCACTGCCTATCATTTGAGGACCTGCTGGACAGGGCATGCCATCGAAGACTCCGGCTGAGCAAAGAACAAAGAACAAAGAAAAGTACAGCACAGGAACAGGCCGTTTGGCCTCCAAGCCTGCGCCGACCATGCTGCCCGTCTAAACTAAAATCAACTCCACTTCCGGGGTCCATATCCCTCTATTCCCATCCTATTCATGTATTTGTCAAGATGCCGCTTAACGTCACTATCGTCTCTGCTTCCACCACCTCCTCCGGCAGAGAGTTCCAGGCACCCACTACCCTCTGTGTAAAAAAACTTGCCTCGTACATCTCCTCTAAACCTTGCCCCTTGCTGCTTAAACCTATGCCCCCTAGTAATTGACCCCTCTACTCAGGGAATATCCACCCTGTCTATGCCTCTCAGAATTTTGTAGACCTTTATCAGGTCGCCCCTCAACCTCTGTCGTTCCAGTGAGATCAAACCAAGTTTATTCAACCTCTCATCATAGCTAATGCCCTCCAAACCAGGCAACATCCTGGTAAATCTCTTCTGCACCCTCTCCTTCTGGTAGTGTGGCGACCAGAATTGAACACTATACTCCAAGTGCGGCCTAACTATGATTCTATACAGCTGCAACATGACTTGCCAATTTGTATACTCGATGCCCCAGCCAATGAAGGCAAGCATGCCCTATGCCTTCTTGACTACCTTCTCTACCTGTGTTGCCCCTTTCAGTGACCTGTGGACCTGTGCACCTAGATATCCCTGCTGTCAATACTCTTGAGGGTTTATTCCATTCACTGTATATTCCCTACCTGTATTAGACCTTCCAAAATGCATTGCCTCACATTTGTCCAGATGAAACTCCATCTGCCATCTCTCCGCCTAAGTCTCCAAATGATCTAAATCCTGCTGTATCCTGACAGTCCTCATCGCTATCCGCAATTCCACTAACCTTTGTGTCGTCCGCAAACTTACTAATCAGACCAGTTACATTTTCCTCCAAATCATTTATATATACTACGAATAGCAAAGGTCCCAGCACTGATCCCTGCGGAACACCACTAGTCACAGCAGTGAGACAGTGCAACATATCTGCCAGATGATGGCATACCGAGCACCGCAGGTTATGGGGAGGACACCCGCACCTGGTAGCTGTCAAGGTGATGGTCATCCTGAACATTTGTGCAATGGGATCCTTCCAGGTGCTGAGTGGGGACCTGTCCAGGACCTCACAGACCTTGTCAGTGGCGTCACTTAAGTCCTATATGCCCAGGTGGCTCAATATATCCACTTCAATGTGGACCCACCAGGATACCCAGGCAGGGGGTGAAAAGTCTTCTTTTCCCTACTCGGGTTAAGGTATCTAAGCACACTATATTTTTCAAGAATTCACTTCATACATTTCCACTAAATTAAATTGAAAAACTTTTGAGAGTACAGAGTAAAGTCCTTGAGATACGGGAGAGTAAAAAAATGTCTTCAAAATAAAAGTAGTTCCAGAAAAGGCTACAAAATAAAAGTAATTTCAACAAAGGTTTTAAAAGTAATTTTTCACGGATGCTTCAAGAATCTCGGAAGGCTAAAATTTATCTTATGCTGATCAGGGACTGGATTGTCCAATTCTGAGACTAAGTGCTGATGCCATCGTGAAAACTGTGGTTTTTTACACCAGGAAAACTGGCGTCAAAAGGCCTCAGATTCCCCATTGTGCTGGGGGCCAGCAGGCAGCCGTCGTAGACCTCGCAGCTCCAGCTGCTGATACGACCCCCAGCACTTCCAGGGCAGAGGCCGCGCATATGCATGGCGGCAGCCTACAGCGGCTGTGCTCTATGGCGGACTCAGCCCATGGACCTGGACCGCCAAAGTAGTGCCCCGCATGGGCTGCTCGTGTGCCCTAGACCACCCACCCACATTGCCCCCAGCCCCGAATGAATCCCCCCCTGCTCGCGGATCGGCCCTCCCCCGACCGTGGTGGTCCCGGACTGAGTCCGCAGCTGCCACACGAGGATCCCAGACGGTGCGAGCACACGTAAGCTACGCCATTGGGAATTCGGCCGGTCGGCAACGGAGCATCACGTGGCGGGGCTCAGGTTATGAATGGCCTGAGGCGGTGGATACTCGGCGCAGCATACTTCACAAATACACCGATTTTTGGGGGGTGGAGAATTGAAAAACCGGCGCCGCTCCCGAATTCAGTGCCAAAACGGATTCTCCGCCCCGTCGCTGAACGCAATTTCGGTGTCGGGGAGCGGAGAATCTAGCGCCAGATTCTTAAGGAAATTCTCATCTATGGTTTCGCCCTTTATTTACTTTCATTGGTTCTAATCCTCAGCTGAGGCTTTCTGATTTATTCAAACAACTGTCCGTCACTTAGAACATGATTTGTCATCCAAGCATTGGTCATTATTTAAAATTCACTAATTTTCATCAAATTAATTAAATGTTTACGTGCACCCATCACATATGCCATTCCTACAAAGAGTCTGCATTCACCGTTTTTGAGGCTAAGTGCTGATGCCGGCGTGGGAACTATGGTGTTTTATGATGCCAAACTTGACGCCGAACCCTCACTGATCCTGGGACCAGTGAGGAGTTAGCAGCCGCGCTGGGTAAAACCCCCAACTGCCGCGACAAAAATGGCTGGAGAATGGCCATGTCCGTGGCCACACATGCTCACGGCGACTACCTGCAGCAGTCACGCTGTAAAACATCGCACCGGCCGTGGTAGACCCGACCTATCAACTACTGCCATTCCACCAGTGCCCCCAGCCAGCAGCATGGCACCCAGCTGACTGTGGCGGCACTGGACACAGTGGTCGGGATCCCGGTGTGACGGCCAGTGGTCTATCTCATGGAGGTCTCTGCTAGACCTCGCCTCCTAGGGGGGGTCTGTGGTGGGGTTTTCTCTCATGGGGTTTTCTGGTGGGAGTCTCTCTTATGGAGGATCTCTTGTGACGTCTCTCTTATGGGGTGGTATCTGGTGGGTTCTCTCATGGGGGGTGTCTGGTGGGGATCTCTCTTATAGACATAGACATAGAACAGTACAGCACAGAACAGGCCCTTCGGCCCTCGATGTTGTGCCGCGCAATGATCACCCTACTCAAACCCACGTATCCACCCTATACCTGTAACCCAACAACCCCCCCCCCCTTAACCTTACTTTTTAGGACACTACGGGCAATTTAGCATGGCCAATCCACCTAACCCGCACATCTTTGGACTGTGGGAGGAAACTGGAGCACCCGGAGGAAACCCACGCACACAGGGGGAGGACGTGCAGACTCCACACAGACAGTGACCCAGCTGGGAATCGAACCTGGGACCCTGGAGCTGTGAAGCATTTATGCTAACCACCATGCTACCGTGCTGTCTTATGGGTGTCTCATGGGCGTGTGGTGGGCAGGAATTGCATTGTCGGAGGGAGGGTAATCCTTGACGGAATTTGGGGACTACTCCCTGAAAAAGTGACCCCTTTGGCCCACCGCATGGTTCCCACGTTAGTGCCACGCTGCGAAATGCTGGCACCAATTCTTGTAACGTGAATCCCAGCCCAGAAGACTAGAGAATCATGTGGGCTTGGAGAATCTGGGTGCCGAGAATGTTAATAGGATGCAAATGGGTCAATCTGACTTAATTGCATCCTCCCACTGGCATTGGGTGCAAACCGCGAAGCCCCCGCCAGCGGGGGATGGAGCACGGAACAGGCATCATTCTCTTTTTTTTTTTTTATAAATGTTTTTATTCAGTTTTCATATTTTATATTGAACAAATTACAAATTGTTAGGAGAGAAAAAGAACAAAAAAAAAACAACAAACAAACACGCAAAAATTAACATACATATTTACAGGTAAGCATCTTCGTAGTAGTAACTGCGCCCGCCCCCCCCCCCCCCCCCCCCCCTCAACATGTTTATTTAGTTTGGTTTTGGGCCTTAGCTAGCCATCGAACCCCCGTACCGAACCTGTAGCCCCCCCCCCCCCCTCCCGCTACCTTCCCCCGACTATTCTTCCTCTTGTACATTGGCCACAAATAGGTCCCGGAACAGTTGCATGAATGGCTCCCACGTTCTGTGGAAGCCGTCGTCCGACCCTCGGATGGCAAATTTGATTTTCTCCATTTGGAGAGATTCCGAGAGGTCGGACAGCCAGTCCGCAGCTCTGGGCGGTGCTGCTGACCGCCAGCCAAACAGGATTCTACGGCGGGCGATCAGGGAGGCAAAGGCAAGGGCGTCCGCCCTCCTCCCCAGGAATAGATCTGGCTGTTCTGAAACCCCGAAGACCGCCACTATCGGGCATGGCTCCACCCTCACTCCCACCACTTTGGACATAACCTCGAAGAAGGCTGTCCAGTACTCCACGAGTCTGGGGCAAGACCAGAACATGTGGGCGTGGTTGGCCGGGCCTCTTTGGCACCGTTCACATCTGTCTTCCACCTCCGGGAAGAACCTACTCATACGGGTTCTTGTTAAGTGGGCTCTATGTACCACTTTTAGTTGCGTCAGGCTGAGCCTTGCGCACGTGGAGGTGGAGTTGACCCTATGCAGTGCTTCGCTCCAGAGTCCCCACCCTATCTCCATCCCCAGGTCGTCCTCCCATTTCCTTCTTGTTGCGTCCAGTACGGTGTCGTCCCTATCTACCAGTCGGTCATGCATGTCACTACAGTTCCCTTTCTCTAGGATACTTGCGTCCAGTAGGTCTTCCAGTAGTGTCTGTCGTGGCGGTTGTGGGTACGTCCTTGTCTCCTTTCGTAGGAAGTTTTTGAGCTGCAGGTACCGTAGCTCGTTCCCCCCAGCTAGCTGAAACTTCTCTGTCAGTTCGTCCAGTGTTGCGATCCTGTCGTCCGTGTATAGGTCCCTGACTGTCAGTGTCCCCCCGTCCTGCCTCCACCTTTTGAAGGTGGCGTCAGTCAGTGCTGGTGTGAACCTATGGTTGTTGCAGATGGGAGCCCTGTTCGACATTTTGGTCAGGCCAAGTTGCTGCCGCAGTTGGTTCCAGGATTGGAGGGTGGCTGTCACCACTGGGCTGCTGGAGTGTTTTTTGGGTGGGGATGGGAGTGCTGCCGTGGCGAGGGCCCGGAGGGAGGTTCCCATGCAGGAGGCCTCCTCCGCACGCACCCACTCAGCCTCTGGCTCCTGGATCCATCCCCTTACTCGCTCGGCTGTTGCTGCCCAGTGGTAGAATTGTAGATTCGGGAGGGCTAGCCCTCCCCTGGTTTTTGTTTTTTGTAAGACCTTCTTTGGGATCCTAGCATTTTTACCCCCCCATACGAACGCCATGATGAGTTTGTCCAGCGCTTTGAAAAAGGCCTTGGGGATGTAGATCGGAATGGATCTAAACAGGAAGAGGAACCTGGGCAGTACGTTCATTTTGATCGTCTGAACTCTCCCCGCGAGGGAGAGCGGGAGTGTGTTCCATCTTTGCAGGTCCTTTTTAACTTCCTCCGTCAGGCTGGTGAGGTTCCATTTGTGGATCCCTTTCCAGTCATGGGCTATTTGGATCCCCAGGTAGCGGAATTTATGTCGGGCTTGATTGAACGGCAGCCCCTTTAGTGCTGCCCCCCCCCCCCCCCCCCCCCCTTGCGGGTGTACTGGGAAGATCTCACTTTTGCTCATGTTGAGTTTGTAGCCCGAGAAGGCTCCAAACTCTTTCAGGAGCGCGATGATTCCGTCCATGCTGCTTTGTGGGTCCGAGATATAGAGGAGCAGATCATCCGCATAGAGTGAGACTCTGTGCTCTCTACCTCCCCTTCGGATCCCCCTCCAATTTTTTGCTGCCCTGAGCGCGATTGCTAGCGGTTCAATTGCTAGTGCGAACAGCAGCGGGGACAGTGGGCATCCTTGTCTGGTGCCCCTGTGCAGCTGGAAGTATTGGGAGTTGGTATTGTTGGTCTGTACACTCGCCATGGGTGCGTTGTACAGGAGCTTTACCCAAGCGGTGAACCCTGTTCCAAGCCCGAACCGCTCCAGTACCTCTATGAGGTATTTCCACTCGACTCTGTCGAAGGCCTTTTCTGCGTCCAGGGAGACGATCACCTCTTGTGTTCTCTCCCCGGAGGGGGTCATTATCACGTTCAGCAGGCGCCTGATGTTCGCGGTAAGCTGTCTACCTTTGACAAAGCCCGTCTGGTCCTCTGTGACCACCTCAGGTACACAGTCTTCTAGCCTCTTGGCTAGGATTTTGGCCAGTATTTTGGCGTCTGCATTCAGCAGAGATATGGGTCTGTATGACCCACATTCCGTTGGGTCTTTGTCTTTCTTAGGTATCAGCGAGATTGAGGCCTGTGCTAACGTGGGTGGCAATGTGCCCCTAGCTAGCGAGTCTGTGAACATCTCCCGCAGGTGCGGGGCCAGCGCTGTCGCAAATTTTTTGTAGAAGTCCGCCGGGAATCCGTCCGGTCCCGGCGCCTTCCCCGCCTGCATGGAGCTAATGCTGTCCATGATCTCTCCCAGTGCTAGTGGTGCTTCCAGATCCCGTTTTCTGCCCTCTCCCACAACTGGTATGTCCAGTCCGTCAAGAAACCGGTTCATCCCAGCCTTCCCCGTTGGGGGCTCTGAGGTGTACAGCTCTTGGTAGAAGGCCTTGAAGGTTTTGTTAATCCTCTCTGGTTCTGTTTCCAACGTGCCTCTGGTATCTCTGATTTGCGCAATTTCTCTGCTGGCTGCCTGCTTTCTCAGCTGGTGGGCCAACAGGCGGCTGGCTTTGTCTCCGTGTTCGTATAGGGCCCCGCGTGCCTGGCGGAGTTGGTGTACTGCTTTCCTGGTGGAGAGCAGGTCAAAGTTCCTTTGTAATTCTTTCCTCTCCGCCAGGAGTTCTACGGTCGGGGCCTCGGAGTATTTATGGTCTACCTCCAGTATGGAGTCGACCAGCTTCTGCCTAGCCACCCTTTCCTCCCTATCTCTTTGCGCTTTGTAGGCTATGATTTCCCCTCTTAGTACGGCCTTAAGCGCTTCCCAGAACGTGGAGGGTGAGACCTCCCCGTTTTGGTTGATCTCAGTGTACTCCGCTATGGCCCGCGCTATCCTTTCGCTGAAGGCCTTGTCAGCTAGTAAGGCACCGTCCAACCTCCATTTGGGGCGCTGGGCCCTTCCCGTCTCTAGCCGCACATCCATGTAGTGTGGGGCGTGGTCTGATATCACAATTGCAGAGTATTCCACCTTGTCTATCTCTGGAAGCACCGTTTTCCCCACCACAAAGAAGTCAATTCTGGTGTACACGTTGTGTACTGGGGAGAAGAAAGAGAATTCTTTCTCCCCCGGGTGGGCGAATCTCCAGGGGTCTACTGCTCCCATCTGCTCCATATAGTGACTGAGTTCCCTTGCCATGTTTGAGGTTTTCCCCGTTCTGGGGTTTGATCTGTCCGTCGTTGGGTCCTGTACACAGTTGAAGTCCCCCCCCATGATTAGTCGGTGCGTCGCTATGTCCGGGATTTCTGCCATGGTCTTTTGGATGAAGCTCGTGTCGTCCCAGTTGGGCGCATACACGTTAACTAGGACTACCGGCGCCCCATCCAGGGCCCCGCTGACCATGACATACCGTCCCCCTGGGTCCGTAACCGTCTTTGTCGCCCTAAACATTGTCCTCTTGCCAATCAGGATCGCCACCCCCCTGGCCCTTGCCCCATAACAGGAATGATAGGTTTGTCCCACCCAGCCCTTTCTTACCCGCAGTTGGTCCTGCTCCCTCAAGTGCGTCTCTTGGAGGAAGACTATGTCGGCCCTCATGTTTCTAAGGTGGGTGAGGACTCTAGATCTCTTCACTGGGCCATTAAGTCCCCTTACGTTCCAGGTGACTATTCTGGTGGGGGGCTTCTGCCCCCTTGCTCCTGTGGGGTTAACCATATTCGTCCGGTGGATGCGCCCCTGCCCTCTGGGGTTTCCCTTTGTTAGGGGGCCGTCCAGGATGTCCACTATCACTGCTCTCCCCATGCGGTCGGGTCCCTGCGCTCCGGGGTTCCCCCTTGTCCCGGGGACACCCGCCATGGCCGTCCACTGTGTGTCCGCCACGCGGGTAGCCCCCTGCACTCCGGGGGGCCCCTTCACCCACAGACCGTACTGGGTGGGTGTTTGCAGCAGTTCCCTGTTTCGAGCCCTTGTCTGTGGCACTTTGTGGCCCTATTCCCTTTCTGGCCTCTTTTGTCCCTTCGTCCCTGCATTTCCCCTCCCTGGTCTCTCGCCCCCCGAGTGCCCCCCCCCCCCCGCTCTATCCCTTTCGGGGATACCCCTGTGTACCCCTCCATTGCCCCTCTCTCCCCCATTCCTGTCCCCATTTGCTCTCCCACCTTTGATGGGTGATCCCCCCCCTCCCCTGCCTGGCGCCTTCCCCCCTGTTGGGGGTGCGCTGCGGCCCTGCTCTGTTGCGCGCCCCCTTCGCTAGCTTTCCTGCTAGCACGGTGGCTCCCCGCTCGGAGGTTGCTGTCCCCCTTCCCCTCTCCCCTCTCCAGTACTCCCGTTCCCTCGTGCCGGGGCCTGGCCTCCCACCTGGAGCGGGCCCTTGGGCATTGGGTTGTTTTTCCTGGGTGCTCCTGCCAGGGGGGAGGGGGCTGGCTTTGCCTCGCCCCTCCCCACCCCCCCGTCGGCATGACGTATCTCCTTGCCATGGGCCCCTCGTCCCTACTTCCCATGGCGTTTTTCCAGCCCGTGCTCCTCAACGAATCTATTCGCCTCGGCAGGGGCTGTAAAGAAATATTCCTTGTGTTGGTATGTGACCCAGAGTTTTGCTGGGTACAGCATACCAAAACGTACTTTGTTCTTATAGAGAGCTGCTTTCGCTCTGTTGAACTCCGCCCGTCTCTTAGCTATGTCCGCTCCAAAATCCTCGTAGATTCTGATGGCGTGCCCGTCCCAATTGCAGGCTCTATTCTCCTTGGCCCAGCGCAGGATTGTCTCCCTATCCCGGTACCGGTGCAGTCTGGCTATAACTGCTCTCGGTTTTTTCCCCTTCCTTGGGCTTCGGGCGCAGTGACCGATGAGCTCTGTCCATTTCCGGTGGGGTGGGAAAAGTTTCCCGCCCCACTAAGGAGCCCAGCATCGCAGCCACGAATGTTGTGGGATTTCTACCCTCTATCCCCTCTGGCAGGCCCACTATCTTAATGTTTTGCCTTCTCGAGTTGATCTCCTGGTCGTCTACCCTGCCCTTCAGGCTCCCCTGTGTTGCACTCAGTTTCGCCATTTCCCTCTCCAGGGACATGACCCGGTCGCTCACGTCAGTCGCTGCCTTCTCCAGCTCTTTAATGGTTGCCCCTTGGGCTTCCAGTATCTTCCCTTGGGCTTCCAGTATCTTCCCTTGGGCATCCACTTTCTCCTCCATTCTGGTCAGAGCCTGCTGCACCCCTGACATGGCCCTGGTCACTGCTGCCTGTGCTGCGGCCTCTGTGTCTGCTTTTAACTCTGCCTTGATTGCCTGCAGCTGCTCCCTCACCACCTCGGCAATGGCTTCCTTCCAATTCACGCCCCCCTCTAACCCCAGGGGAGAGGTTGCCCGCCCGTCCAGCTCTTTTGGATGCGGCGATACATTCTTCCCGCTGCTTCGCGTGTTGACTCGTTCGCCCAAGCTGGTTTGCCCTTTGCCCCGTCCACCTCCGGTGCCCCCTTTCTCTTGGGTCCCTTCTGGCATTTTTTTCTCCCCCTTCCCCTTCATCGTTTCTTCTCTCCTTGTTCTTCTTTTCCCCCTTTTCCGCACCCTATTTTAATTTTATTAATATATATATATATATATATAAAAATATATGTATATATTTTTTTTTTTAAATGAAAAATTTATTTCCCCCCTTCTTTCCTTTACCCCTTTATTTCACCCCTTTTCTCTTTACCAGTTTTCTTTTGGGTTTTTATTTTAAAAAAAGAACAGAAATATAAGTCTCTTTTTTCTTTTGTTTTCTCTCTCCACTCGCCCAGGAGAGAGAGAGAGAGTCCCCCTTTGTCCTTGCCACGTGGTGGTCACTGCAGTTGGGGGGAGGGGGAGGGGCGAGTGGGGCTGCTGGTTGGGGGGGGGGGGTGGTGTCCCCGCTGCTGGTTGGGGGGGGGGTTGGTGTCCCCGCTGCTGGTTGGGGGGGGGGGGGTTGGTGTCCCCGCTGCTGGTTGGGGGGGGGGGGGTTGGTGTCCCCGCTGCTGGTTGGGGGGGGGGGTTGGTGTCCCCGCTGCTGGTTGGGGGGGGGGGGGGTTGGTGTCCCCGCTGCTGGTTGGGGGGGGGGTGGTGTCCCGCTGCTGGTTTGGGGGGGGGGGGAAGAGGGCCCGCCGCTGCCGCACCGTTCCCGGCCCGCGTGGGGGGGGGGGGGAGAGAGGGGTTGGACCTGCCGCTGCTGGGCCTCCCTGTCGCCGTCGCTCCTCGCCTCCGCCTTCCGCCGCCGCCCGCTCCTCCTCAGCTGCCGCCCGCTCCTCCTCCGCTTCTCCTCCGCTGCCGCCCGCCGCTGCCGCCCGCTGCTCCTCCGTTGTCGCCCGCTCCTCCGCCGTTGCCGCCCGCTCCTCCTCCGCCGTTGCCGCCCGCTCCTCCTCCGCCGTCCGGCCTGTCGGGGGGGTTCCTTCCTGGCGCTTGCGGGAGCCCCTCTCCCTGCGACCTCCTCGCTCGCCGCCCGGAAGTCGAGTCTCCTTGCCCTCATCATTCTCTTTTTTAGGATGATGCTGGATTCTCCGCTGCATGGGGAACTCTGCTACCAGCAGTAGGTGACAGAGAATCCAGCCGCACAAGTTTATTTATTTCATTATCATAGTTTGCATACAGGAGGGGATTTAAAATCTTTGAATGGGTTTCATGAATGAGAAGTTTTTTCTGTGTCAAGTGTGTATTTGTGAGAGCTCTCTTACATTTTTGGAAGTTTAAATTCTTTTCATCTCCACATGGCTCATGAGGTCTGCCCATAGTGTTTCCTCCCACAGTCCAAAGATGTGCGGGTTAGGTGGATTGGCCATTCTAAATTGCCCGTAGTGTCCTTAAAAGTAAGGTTAAGGTTAAGGGGGGGGGGGCGGGGGGGTTGTTGGGTTACGGGTATAGGGTGGATACGTGGGTTTGAGTAGGGTGATCATTGCTCGGCACAACATTGAGGGCCGAAGGGCCTGTTCTGTGCTGTACTGTTCTATGTTCTATAGTGGCCATGGAGGTGGCATGTGGGCTTAAGTTGGTATGGAAGGGAGTGGCTAGGAGGGCGAAAGAGTGTGATGCTAAAGGGCCTATGAGTTTCTAAAACAATTGGAATGACGCAGGTATGCCAACCAGATGGCTTTGCTTGTCCACCTACAATCTGCTTCTAAGGTTGTTGGGTCAAAACCCACCCTGTCCCCAGCTCCCTGGAATGAAACGCGGATGTATCGGGACAGTTTAAACCAAGGTGGGCATACTGAGTCAGGAGATTTCCTGACTTAAATTGTCCGTCTCACTTGTGAACATCCGGCCCATGTGTAAGTTCCAAGCTTTCCTTTGGCCCCAACTGTTTGCACTGATTTCTACTTATTTAACCAGAATTTTATGTTCCAGTATATACTCACAAGAATGCCAAGAAAATTAAGCACAAATTTACAGAGGCAAACCGGGGGTTTAAATGAATGTACTTTCAATTGCAACATCCCAATAAGGTCTTGAAAATCAATTTTAATTTGAATTTTCTTTTGCTGTTTGAAAAGTTGTTTTACTGTTTCTGCCAGAGAACATTTAGGTCCCTCCTATAAACTGACACTGGCATTTAACAGAAACACTTCTATGTTTTATATATGGAGGGACAACACTCTGAAGCTTGGTTTCCCTGTGAACATAATCGGGCTAATAGACATCCAGAAAACTCAAATTGCATTGGGATTCAAATTTGTTCGATTCTTGGGTTCAACTAAAGGACATGCAGTAGTGTTTGGAATTAATTGTATTGATTGGTTCATTGGCCAGTGATCTACCAGAGTGCAAGCAAGATGCATTGTCCTTTTTAACATAGATTGTAATTTAGACTCGTGCATATAATTGTGATGAGCTTCCAAATAGATATTATCATCTTTCGGCTAAATATTTTCTTTTGAAACAATGAATGCTGGTAACATCACTGGGCAAACTGGCTGAGTTATAGATCATAACAATGCAGAGTAATTGAGATGATATACAGAGTTACACTGACACAATCACCAAAGTTCCTTGTATTGTTTATGAATTGTGGTGTCTCTATCAAAGTTAATTTTAGTTGCCTTCTATTCTCAGATCCAGTCATTTCTCCTAGTACTATTGGTGCTATTTCCATTCACTGGGTTTGAAATATGAATACTGACAGTGAAGAAAGCACAAGAGTGTTCAAGTTAATGGCAAATCCTTTGCAGCAGTTTTATTTCCAAAGGTTCCCCGTTTTGTGGCCCAGTGGATTTCAGTTTGAGATTACAATCTCATCCCTGCCACTGGAGTACAGTATTGAATAGAGGTCAGGCACTTAACAAGCAGGGCAGAAGAATTAGAGAGCAATCCTTGAGCCACTCTTCTGTACTTTGCATTGTAGCACCAATCCATAGCTGAGGAAGCGAATAATCCACTTCCCAGTTTTAGTTCGTACTGATGTGGATCGATAATTGATCAACATCTTGCTTGTACTTCACATGTTATTGTTTAAACTTTTTCCAGGATTAAAACATACTTGTTTAGATGACTGAACGATCGTAATATATGATCTGTAAATAGTAACACTGCTACATGTATTGGTTTCAGTTGATAGTGCCCTTGCCTGAGAGTGTTGTGTATTCAAACTCCATAGTAGGAATTTGAGACTATAGGGCTGTAACCCGAGAACCCCCATGAACTGGCAGGTGGAGATGGGGGGGTCGTCTGATTAGGCACAATGCCATTGGTGCCATTGCTGGCACCTATCCACCCATCCCAATTTTGCCAGTAGTGGGAGCAGCATCAGGAGTCTCATCCACCCATGTGCCAATGATTGGATTTGTTTATTGCCTAGTGTACCGAGGTACAATGAAAAGTATTTTCACTGTAGGCCCTTGTGTTGTCAATTAGTGACCACTTAAGGACCTCCTCCCACCACTACTGGGATTTAACTGAGGCTGGGAAAGCCTATGTCAAGTGCGCAGACTTCACTGGTTGGGCTTGGACTTGTGACGAGGCAAAGCGGGGTGATGCTTTCTTTATATGGACGGCCCCCAAAGTCTTCTCACACATGCAGTTCCCCTTAACCACACCCTGTCCACCATGGTCCATCCCAGAAATCCCCCACACCCATTCCCTTATCAACCTCACTCTGGTGTTACCCTCTCCCCCTCCAATTATCTAAGTATCCAGCCCCACCAATGATCACCCTTGGTAGCTGGATGCAGTCCCAGCAGTGGCCACCACTCCCAATAATTGTTAAATGGCTGTGGGGAAAGATAGCCAAGGAGAGATGAGTTCTCTCCTGAATATTGGACCCTAACCCTTCCCCCCACCCGCCCAATAAAAATCCAATCCATAACCTACTATGACACTTGGGTTTGCTGCATTTCCAGAGATACTATTTTTCTGGATTTAATTGAGGCCCTGTCTGTATATGAAATGATGCCAGTTGAAGAATAGGGATTTTCCTGGCCACAATTTCTCCTCCAATCAATACTATTATAAATACATGCTCTGCTGTGTCCAAAACGGCTGAACCTCAAGTAATTAATTAATTTTACATTTGAGACTTTTCCAAAATACATAGTAAAGTGGTTAGCACTGTTGCTTCACAGCACCAGGATCCCAGGTTCGATTCCCGGCTTGGGTCACTGTCTGCGCGGAGTCTGCACGCTCTCCCCGTGTCTGTGTGGGTTTCCTCCGGGGGTTCCGGTTTCCTCCCATAAGTCCCGAAAGACGTGCTTCTTAGGTAATTTGGACATTCTGAATCCTGCCTCCGAGTCCCCGAACAGGTGCTGGAATGTGGTGACTAGGAGATTTTCACAGTAACCACATTGCAGTGTTAATGTAAGCCTACTTGTGAGATTAATAAAGATTCTTATTATTATTATTAAGCCTCTGTATAAAAACACAAGCATTTCTCTGTACTACGCACTTATTAGTTGTAAACTACACATTTGTAAACTACACAAAATATCTACAAACCTTATGAAAAGGAAATATACCGTACGGCACTGCTATAGCTTTTGGGAAATGCTGCAGAAAAAATGTTCTGGTAGTGAGTATGTGTGCATAACTTGTACACACTGAGATGTTCATGCATTGTACAAGTAAGCAGATTAGCTGAAAATGCTTCATAAAGGTTTCAGTGCAGAGGCAATGGAGACATGCAAGAATATAAATTTATTTTTCTGTCCCTTTTGGTGGTGTTTTCACCAGATAGAATTCATCACTCAATGGTTAGAATGTTGACCATGTTCACTAATCTCTGGCATTAATAGTCTTCACTGCGAGATACATTGTGTGCGTTTATGGCCTCCCCTGTTGTCTTCCATTGGATAGAGAATACCCGGACTGTGTTTAGCATCTCCTCCAATAATCCCAAGGAATCCAACAATAAAGCTGTATCTGCTCACTGTGTGTAACAGTATTTACTTCCGTAGTCATCAGTTTTTCCTCTTCATAAACTATATGCTGAGACCAGAACTGAATGTGAATCCAAATTCTAAAGTGAGAGATGTCCATGCTGTGGACTCAAATGTAATGGGCAGATTCTCAGTTTGATTAATTGCACATCGTTCTGGCAGAGTAGATTGTGCACGCTTTATGGAACTCACCTGATTTTCATTCAAATTAAAGAATGAAGAGCAGGGAGATTTTTTAAAAGGGTAATCTGCCACTCAGGCAGTTCAGCTGAAAATCTAGTCAAACATTTTTTTAATCTTTTGCCTCCAGTTTCATGTCTAATCAATTCTAGATTAGGATTAGGAGCAGCACAAGTTAAACTGACATTGGGTTGAATGGTTTATAAACTCAACCGTAGAAAGTCAACTGAGCCAAGAGCATTTCCAATCCCTCCACTGGCTCTCCTCGTAGTCTTTAGGAGTGAGACAAACAATCCAATTAATACAGAACAATGGTTCGTTTTCTGTTATTGATCCAGGACGTGGAGTACCAAGACTTACTTTTGAGAGAAAGGTGGCGCACGTTCCATCAATTAAGATGGATTTAAAACCAGTTCTCACAGGTGAAAGGTGAATTTTTGATTGACTATCACTCTTACCAAAATGGCTTTGCAACAATGATGTGTCAAAATTGTAGTGGGTTCCTAAAGTGATAATGTTCATATTTTGTCATTGCTTTGTTTAAATGAGATTTACTTTCATTTAGATTCAAAAGTAAAGATAATCCAATTTTGAATTGCTTGTTTTTAGTTTATTCTTGCATGCTCAAACAGATGGCTGGATTTTGGGCCATGTGCCAGTTTCTGTTGTGGTTACTGAGGTTTAACATTGCAGGAAATAATTCTGTGGGTGGGCAGGGAATAAATGCCCCCAAAGGCAGATTTATTTTCCCACTGGGATTCCAGGCGAATACTGCTCAGTTGGAGAGCGACAACGACTAAATGCTACCGTATAGATATTTTTTTAAAGTGCTTTTGAATGTCCCCAGTCCCTCCCTTGAGAGCTAATACAAAGAGTCGCTTCTATTCTGAGCTTTCGGTCTTTGCTCTCAGGACCCATACAAAGTTAGAGTGGCGAAGTCTGCCAGCATTACATCAGAGCCCGTTGGCCACAGTGTGAGTACTGAGCTCCTCCTGTAATCTTGCACTCTTTCAACCAGCGTGGGTTTAATGTAAAAGTGCCTTTGATGAATAGTTCTGGGAGCCTTTCACCACTTCTTCTGCCATATCCAGTGTAAAGCAAAATGGGCTTGAATTCTAGCAAGAAGATAATCAACAGTGAAAAGAGGAAACGCTTCAGAGCCTTCATCGTTTACATCAGAACAGCTTCAATCACACTTTCAGGATTCTAAACAGTGAGAGTATAAATACGATCAGAATACAGTTTACAGGATTTGCAGTTCAGACCCCCTAATAGAAGTAGAAATCTTTTTTCTTTTGTTTTCCTTTTTTACAGAAAGCATAATACAATAAAATAACTGATTTTCTTATGTATAGCATTATTGCAGTTCATATAAATGTTATCAGTTTGCATAGTGTGTGCAAGGATTTTCTCATCATGTTTAAAATACTCAAACGCAGAAAAAAAAGGTCAAACATTCATCCACACAGTTGATAATCTAAATAATTATCCGCATTATAATAGTGACACAAACATCATTCTGCTTACAGAGCAAATAGTCAAGGGATTTTGATTATCGCTTGACGTAGAAATGAAATGGTTTGAATCCAAGTCCACCCATGTTGGTTTGTCCCCACACTACACCTGCACTGACACTAGGGGGGCATTGTACATTCAGGGATCATTCTCCCCTAACATATACAGGTGCACTATCATTTCTGATTTCTATGGGCCACCACTTCAATTTTGAAACTTACAGACATCATATCCATTCTGTCCATGTGCAGTATGTATGCTTGCCCTAACACAAGAGAACTGTAACAGACTTATTGTTACTGAAAAGAATTTGGCTTTCCCCGCCACAAGCATTTGTTACATTTTTTCTCTGAACCTTGAACATCTTTAACTGGGCGGATTTTGTGCCGGTCTACGAGCGCTACTGCTGAGAGCCAATGCATTTCGTACTATTCTCCCCGCATCATCATCACGCATTCTCAGGTGAGGTATAGTGTGAATCAAACTCTCCTTACACTGACCAATAGCCCACTCTGAGAAGACGACCCCTGCTGCTGAATTAAAGTGACATCTCCATTTCGATACCAGTCATCCTTACTGCATCTGAGTGAAGACCACCACGTCAGGCCTAGTTCTAATTTACTTTGCAGAGATCAAATTCATTTGGGATCTTTACAGGCATCGGAACAGGAAGATTTGCTGAATTTGAGGTGGGTGCCAATGAGAAACGGCAACAATAAACCAACTGTGCTACTTAGACCTTCCAAGTTGTACCTTTGGCGATGACAGTGCTTCCTAAATCTGTACTCAAATAAAAATACCACCTTGTGTTGGAAAATGTACTTTGTTACCAGATTAGAGTGGACATTTTGACATCAGATGTAAGCTGGTCATTTTGATAACAGCTTGTCACTAATTCTAAATTCACACCATTCCTATTGAATTTAGTTCAGTTAGATTGACGCACCGAAGTATTGCAAGTGTTAGATCCTTTTTGCACGTAGTGCTAACTCCTACATTTAACACATTAAATGTGTTGGAGGAAGTGACATTCTAAAACTCAATCCTTCATTTTTTCTCTCTTTCTGCCTTCTGCCTATATTTTCTACAATTCAATTACGAGATGAGGGCATTGCTGGCTAGGCCAGCATTTATTGCCCATCCTTAGTTGCCTTTGGGAGGTAATGGTGAGCTGCTTTCTTGAACCTCTGCAGTCCCCGAGAAGTAGGTACACCCACAGTGCTGTTAGGGAGGGAGTTCCATCACACGACTGAGACAGGATTCCTGGGGCGGAATTCTCTTCTCCCCACGTCGGGTGGGAGAATCGCGGGAGGGCCGGGCAACTCATGACACACCGCCCTGGCACCCCCCGTGATTCTCCCACTCCCCCGCTCGCAGAATCGCATTCTCTGGCCCGGATGGGCCGAGCGGCCTGACGTTCCCGACCTGTTCACACCGGCGGCAACCACATCTGGTCGCTGCCGTCGTGAACATGGCGCCAAATTTTCATTTGTGGCTTGTGGGGGTCGGGGAGGGGAGTGAGCACACGGCCGTGCTCGAGAGGGGACTGGTCCGCGATCGGTGCCCACCGATCGTTGGGCCGGCGTCTCCAAGCGATGCACTCTTTTCCCTCCGCCGCCCCGCAAGATCAAGCCGCCACGTCTTGCGGGGCAGCGGAGGGGAAGACGGCAACCGCGCATGCACGGGTTGGAGCCGGCACCAGTCGTGACGTCAGCCGTGCATGTGCTGGTTGGAGCCGGCCAACTTGCGCATGCGCGGATGACGTCACTTAGGCGCCGCCATCGCGTCATTCTCGGCGCGCCGCCTTGATGCAAGCGTCAAGGCCCGGTGGCCAAGATTTACGGAGCGCCGCTTCTAGCCCCCTTGGGGGGGGGGGGGGGGGGAGTTGAATAGGGTGAGAAGAGCGGCCTCCGAGGTCGTCGTGAAACTCGGCCGAGTTCACGATGGCGTTCCCGATGCCGCGCGGGAGCGGAGAATTCCGCTCCTGGCCTCTGACCTGTTCTTGGAGCCTAGTATTTATATGGCTGGTCTAGTTCAGTTTTTAGTTCATTGTAACCCCCAGGATGTAGGTATTGGGGATTCAGTGATAGTCATGTCTTTAAATGTCAAGGGGCGATGGCTAGATCCTCTTTTGTTGGAATTGGCCATTGTCTGGCACTAGTGTGGTGTGAATGTTACTTGCCACTTGTCAGCCCAAGCCTGGATAGTGTCCAGGTCTTGCTGCATTTGGACATGGACTGCTCAAGTATCTAAGAATAGCGAATGGTGCTGAACATATTTTTTAAAAATAAATTTAGTGTACCCAAATATTTTTTCCAATTAAGGGGCAATTTAACATGACCAATCCACCTATCTTGCACACCTTTGGGTTGTGGGGGTGAAACCCATGCAGGCACGGGGAGAATGTGCAAACTCCACACGGACAGTGACCCAGGGCTGGGATTTGAACCCGGATCCTCAGCACTGTAGGCAGCAATGCTGACCACTGTGCCCCGTGCTGCCCTCATTGTGTCAGGCATGACTCCAACCAGCAGAGGGCTTTTCCCCTGATTCACATTGACTGCAGTTTAGTTAGGGCTCGTTGATGCCACACTCGGTCAAATGCTACCGTGATGCCAAGGGCAGTCACCCTCACCTCACCCCTGGCAATCAGTTATTTTGCCCATGTTTGGCCCAAGGCTGTAATGAGGTTGAAACTGAATAACCCTGGTGGGACCCAAACTGAGCATCAGTGAGCATGTTATTGCTGTGTAAGGGCCGCTTGAGAGCATTGTTGATGACTCCTTCCATCACTTTGCTGATGATCGAGAGCAGACTGATGGGTTGGATTTGTCCTATTTCTTGTGCACAGGACATACCTGGGCAATTTTACAAATTACCATGTAGTTGCCAGTGATGTAGCTGTACTGGAACAATTTGGCTAGGGGCATGGCAAGTTCTGGAGCACTTTTGCTGGAATATATGCAGACATCCTGCAGAAAGTTTGGACAGTGCGTTTACTCCTGGTTGCTGCAAATGCTGCAGAGATGTCTTCCTGATAATTTGTTTTCCTTACTCATCAAGAATGAAGGCCTTTACACTCTGGCATCAAGTCAAGCTAATGCCAGAGAGGAAAACAGTTCAAATATTACCCTTACAACAACTGAACTTTCCGCACTGAAATCCAAAATTGTACTGCTAGGGCCGTTGACTGCTCTCATTGAGTATCTGACACATCACGATTAAAATTATCGTCTTTCTGAATGGGAAATCAACAAATCGCTCTGGGGCACTTACTTGAGAAGAAAGTATGAATAAAGTTGTCTTACAACTGCAAAGGTCCAGGTTTTATTAGCTGGTGTTATTTGTTGAAGAAGACAAGTACTTCAAGCTGCAGAAATCTTGACTAAGGTGGTTAGAACTCTTTCCCTCACTGTCTGCACGTATGGTTTGATAGCACAACTTGTTTGGGCTGAGCAGAATTCAGCCTGATTGTCAAACATTTATAAAAGAATGGCCTCTTGTTATTATAGACTCCTATGTTTGGGGTCTCTACACTTAGCAGTTCAGCAAGTTTGAACTGCTTTATAGAATACAAGACAATAAGCAAGCTGAAACGAGAAAAATCCATCTGGCCAACCTGCAACACCTCATTTTTAAAAACTATTTTCCTTTTGTATCAGACCAGTATTTCCTGTTGAATTGGGGGGGGGGGGGGGGGGGGGGGGGTCTCGTCTTGCTTTGGAACAGTTGATTTGATTTATCAGTCAGTTTGCAAATTGTGAAAAAAAAGTTGTGTTAAGTTTAAGCTTATTGTTTTCCTATTTGATATCTATATACCTTCATTCAATTTCCTTTGTTCTGCACAACTACCTTACAGAGACCAGATTGAGTTTATTTAGCCTCTCTTGATAGCTCACTGGCAAATACTGGGAACCCATCTATCATTTTAATGGGGCTTCTGCTAAGACTAGGGATCCAATTTATTTCAAGAGATTTGCAATAACAAGGTAATCACTCTACTTGGTTCCACCACGTTATACCGCAAGCACTCCTAACATTGCACCACTGATGGCAGTCAAAAGTCACAGCGGTAAGCTGCGAATGAATCCCAGCGCTTCTAAAGTGACCCAGAGGTATTATAATAACCAAGACCATAGCAGAAATAAGTGAGGCAGTTCCACCTGTCAGCCTCCCTATCATTTATTGTATGTTCAGGAATTGCTCAGGGCATTTTTAATTGCCTGTTTATCCCTCTACTCCTAATAGAATGGGAAACCCATCTTTGTCATATTTCAGTTAATTAATTGACCTGGACAGAAGTTTCATCTTAAGTTATTTCTTGATCTTGATCAAAGTTTGTGTTCGTTCTTTTGACTTTTTGCAAAGAACCATTAAGCCTTTCTCCCACTGCACTTCTGTCCTCCCTCTAACCAGCCTGTCCTCCAACCAGTTAATTGTTCAGCCCATTGGCAGGGAGCGTGGACATGCATGTTCCTGTCACTTGTT
Source organism: Scyliorhinus canicula (assembly GCF_902713615.1). Classification (NCBI taxonomy): domain Eukaryota; kingdom Metazoa; phylum Chordata; class Chondrichthyes; order Carcharhiniformes; family Scyliorhinidae; genus Scyliorhinus; species Scyliorhinus canicula. Next base: position 213,669,090 of record NC_052149.1, on the reverse strand, counting down.
CATCTTTTATTTTTAGTTTACTTAGTCACTCTAACCTGCGTATAGGTAACACACAAATTAAAACCGGCATTATCTTCGTCCTCTTGACAGCATTCACTGAAACTCTGGCTCGCTGGTGCTGACAAAAAAAAAAGCAAATTATTACAGCGTTAACCATGGATTGCCTGAACAGCGCTTACATGTGAGGTGCTGGTAAGTCACCTTAGACTCCCACAAGGGCATTCCAGTAGTAATAGTTAAAAAAGTTACATTGTACAGATTTCTATGAATTACTTTGTTATACCTCATGCTGTTGGTGAATAGGACAGTTAAAGTAGTAACAGTATAGATTTACGCCTTGTAATCCTACTGTGCTTTATTTTCTGATCTTAGTAAAGATTAAGAGAGGCAGAAGGAGAGAGGAATAGACATCAAGGCAAGGGCAGAATGGCAGCACAATGGGGGTTGGGGAAGTGGGGGTGGAGGAGGGGGTTAATCTAGACTTTTTTGTACTTCCTAATTACATTCTCAGAGCACCCGCAAAGATTGTAGGCTGAATAATGGAGAAAAGTCCAAAAGAAATGGTGAAAGATAGGAACTCATTGAAATTCAAAAAAAGAGACACTTGTGTTATGCATTTCATATAAAACAAAATACAATTTTTTCTTATTCTGAGGTGGTGGATTGGGAGTAAAGTGCTTCATTGTGATACATTGAAGGTAAAATACTTTTTCTTAAAAGTCTTATGCTTCTGGGTCCACGTGACCATTTTCAACTGCTTTGCATCAACAATTTGCTGCATTTAATCTTGCAGGCTTTGCAAATTCGATTTCTCTCATGCTGAAATCACAGCTGTACTGGTCAGTGGATCACAACAGGAAAGAAATCGCAACAAACAAGACAACGGCTTTCAATTGCCAAGCCTAGCAACACCAAGCAAGCTCATCTGCAATCGGGAGGTATTAATGAGTGACAGAATTCCTTGGCAAAGAAATCTTTCGGAGCTCAGAAGGGTGGAATCGAGGATGTTGGAAAAGCAGAAATATTAGGATTTCTATCATCAAGTGCTTTGCATACCGTGGCAATATTGTTATTCGCTAAAAGACGGACAAAAGTTCCACTGGCCCTGATTTGTAGTAATATTGTTTTACTGCGCTTATTTGTAGTAATATTGTAAATATGTTTCTTTCAAATATGTTTACCAGCTTACCATGAACAGTAAACCGAGAAAGCTTTGATAGACAAATTTACAATCTTGCAATACGCCAAGGGCCCTCAAAGAATTCTTGCAAGTGTCTGAGGATTAAAACTGTTCTATATCAAAACACAACCGGTAACACCATCTAACAAGCTCTTCGTAAACAGGATGCAAAACTCCATCAGTGAGCAATTTCTTTTTTCAAAATAATTCCTACCATTTCCCCAAGCTTTGATGTTGCACTGAATAAACAGAACTTGAATGAACAGGAAGTGGAATTGATGTGCATTAGGTGCCATGGGAGTGTTGGAGGAAGCAGAAGAGCTTACAAATATCTCAAATGCAGTGGCACGAAAGGCACGAGTACAATTTGTGCCGCCCTCATTTTGTAAGACTGGCAGGTATCTGTAAGTGGAGATTGGAATATATCTGCGAGTGCGTTTGTTGAGAAGATTTATCTTTCTTGTGGAACCCACTACCACATGGAGCAGGAGAGATAAATAACGTAGATGCATTAAGAGGACTCTAGATAAGTACTTGAGGTTGAAAGTAATGAAGATTATGCTGATACCGTTGAATGAAGCAGGCTAAATCGCTGGCTTTTAAAGCAGACCAAGCAGGCCAGCAGCACGGTTCAATTCCCGTACCAGCCTCCCCGGACAGGCGCCGGAATGTGGCGACTAGGGGCTTTTCACAGTAACTTAATTGAAGCCTACTCGTGACAATAAAGCAATTTTCATTTTTTCATTTCATCAAATGGGGGGGGGGGGGGGGGGGGGGGGGGGGGGGGGAACGGTGGAGAAGCTTGTGTGGGTTATCAACTCCAGTATAGTCAGTTGGGTCGGATGGTCTATTTCTACACTACAAATTCAATGGTGCCATTTCATTACCCTGTTCCGTTTGATTTGATTATAAATATCTACCAGCAACCAGCAAATACACAAAACCATAGTCTATTTGGAACAAGAACAGGAGATGCTGGAAAAACACAGTAGGTATGGCAGCATCATTAAGGAGAGAGAAAGCAGATTGTGGTATCATGGCCCCTTCAAGAGCCACCCCTGTGTGGGCCATGTGACTCACCCAGTGAGGACGGAGTGCCTGAACCTGGGCCTATTTGGTGCAATAGTGCAGACCCTGGTAACGGAAAATCAGCAGACTAAGCTGTGGATTGGGTGGGGATTAGACCTGTGTTCGTGTTGCGCATGTATATAAATATAGTTTTCAAGTCTGTTAATAAATCGCTGTTGTGATTTAACTCTGCCTCGCTGTATTAAATTGCGCTACAACATTGGCGACGAGAATAAATCAGACCAGTGGAAAAAGGAAAACGTTTGTTGGGGGGAAAGAGTGGCCTATCAGACCAGCAAAAAAAGGTAAATGATCAGCCACAGTCGAATTGCCATGCCACGCTTTGAGAAAATCGATCCAATTGATCCGGAGGTTGAAAGCTGGGGCCAATACATTGAAAGGCTTCGATACTTGCCAACAAAATCACAGCAGAAGACAAGCAAACAGTGATATTACTCTCATGTTGTGGGCCCACAAACGTATCGCCTCGTAAGAAGCCTAACATCTCTGGAGGCTCTGGATACTAAATCCTTTGATCAAGTAGTGCAACGAGTGAAAGACCATTACAATTCCCGGCCCATCATTATAATGCAGCAATATCAATTCCATTCAGCCATTTGGCACCCTGGAGAAACAGAATCATAGAATTTACAGTGCAGAAGGGGGCCATTCGGCCCATCAGGTCTACAGTGGCCCCTGAAAGGGCACCCTACCTCAGCCCACACTTCCACCCCATCCCCATAACCCAGGAATCCCACCCAAACTTTCGGACACTACAGGGCAATTTAGCGTGACCGATCCACCTAACCCGCACATCTTTGGGCTGTATGAGGAAACTGGAGCACCCAGAGGAAACCCACACAGACAAGAGGAGAATGTGCACACTCCGCACAGACGATGATCCAAGCAGGAATCAAACCTGAGACCCTGGTGCTGTGAAGCAACAGTAGTAACCACTGCACTACCGTTCTGCCCACAGGATGTGCTTTTGTAGCCAGACTTTGCCAGTTGGCTGAGCATTGCGAATTCAGTTAATCTCCGCATGATATGATACATGAACGTTTGATTTGCAATACCATAATTTGAATATTCAGAAGACGTTGCTGGTAGAAACTAGAATATCCTTCGACAAAGCAGTTGAGTTGGCTCAAGCGACGCTGAACAAAGCACTTTTGAACTGCAAGGTGTGCAAAGTGAGATACATCAGATGTGGCGGGAAACAGCTGCTGTTTAAAGTACCCCTAGTCAGGGTGCAGCGGAGTCTGAAAGAAGGACGAGTGACCCCAGTCATGGGGTCCAGAGGCCTGTTATCACTGTGGGGGAGACCATACCCAAGTGCCATTCTACCTGGTCCCCTGGGACCAGTGCTAAATGGCACCCAGTTGTGGCCTCCTCGGTGAGGCTGGTAGATCCTGGGACCCGGTTAGATCTGACATCGGCAGAGTGAAGTGAGCTTTTAAGCTCACTTAACTCTGCAACTCTGGGTCCTGCCGATTGTGGATGGGATCCAGATCGTGTCATCTCGCGAGTTCTTGTTAGATCTCGCGAGGTGTAACAACCTTCAGGAAAACTGGAAGAAGCCCCTCATGGGATCTACCGGCCGTGTCCCGTCCCATATCCGATGAGATGCGGCCGATAAATCGGGTCCCAAGTCTCATGAGGCAAGATTGGCAGAGGCAAATTAAAGTAAATTGGCTGGAGATTCTCAGCACTATAGAGATAGAGATAGAGAAATACAGCACAGAACAGGCCCTTCGGCCCACGATGTTGTGCCGAACATTTGTCCATGGTTAATCATTGAATTTTGGACAATTTTTCATGGCCAATCCACCCAACCTGCACATCTTTGGACTGTGGGAGGAAACCGGAGTACCCGGAGGAAACCCACGCAGTCACGGGGAGGATGTGCAGACTCCACACAGACAGTGACCCAAGTCGAAATCGAACTTGGGACCCTGGAGCTGTGAAGCAATTGTGCTATCCACAATGCTACCGTGCTGCCCTTAAGAAGTTAACCTACACTCCATTATTCTACCCTAATCCATGTACCTATCCAATAGCCGCTTGAAGGTCCCTAACTTTTCCGACTCAACTACTTCCACAGGCAGTGCATTCCATGCCCCCACTACTCTCTGGGTAAAGAACCTACCTCTAACATCCCCTCTATATCTTCCACCATTTATCTTAAATTTATGTCCCCTTGTAATGGTGTGTTCCACCCGGGGAAAAAGTCTCTGACTGTCTACTCTATCTATTCCCCTAATGATCTTATAAACCTCTATCAAGTTGCCCCTCATCCTTCTCCGTTCTAATGAGAAAAGGCCTAGCACCCTCAACCTTTCCTCGTATGACCTACTCTCCATTCCAGGCAACATCCTGGTAAATGTCCTTTGCACCTTTTCCAAAGCTTCCACATCCTTCCTAAAATGAGGTGACCAGAACTGCAAACAGTACTCCAAATGTGGCCTGACCAAGGTTTTGTACAGCTGCATCATCACCTCACGGCTCTTAAATTCAATCCCTCTGCTAATGAAAGCATCTGGGCATTTACCAGGAAGTCTTTCAGAGAGAGCTGGGGTGAATAAAAGTGTTGAAGGCCAAAATCTGCATAGACCCTGATTCAACATCAAAATCTTTTAGAGCCTGACCGATGCCCTGTGCTCTGCATCAGAAAGTTGAAGTGGAGTTGCAATATTTGGAAGACCTGGGAATAATTAGACTGGTACAGTACTCAGAGTGGGCAGCACCAACAGTTCCAATGTTAAGCCAAACCGCGCAGTAAGGATTTGCGGCAACTACAAGATGACCGTGAAAAGGTTTGTTAAAATAGATCGATGTCCTATTCCTAGGATAGAGGACCGCTACACGAAATTGACAAGAGGCCTCGTGCATGAAATCTGATCCAAGTCATGAGTACCCGCAGATTGAGTTGGAGGAAGAACCAAGGAAATTCACCACCATAAACACACATAAAGGCTTGTTCCAATTTTCATTTGCCGGTGCAATATTTCAGTGCATGATGGAGAACGTTTTACAAGGCATCCCAAAAGTTGTTGTGTATCTGGACAGTGTCTTGGTAATGGGGGCATCACCCAAAGAGCATAATGCCAATTTGGAAGAAGTCCTTCATTCAAAGAAGCTGTTATAACATCTGAAGTGTGAAAAGGGCACATTTTCATGCCAATGGGCTCACACATTTAGGGTTCAAAGTTGATGCAAAAAGATTACATCCATGTGAGGACAAGGTAAAAGTGATAAAAGAGGTGCTGGTATTAAGAAAAGTAAAAGAGTTGAAGCCCTTCTTCGGGATGGTCAACTACATTGGCCATTTCTTAACCAACCTATCTACAATTATGGCCACATTGCACCAACTGTTGAAGAAACATAAACAATGGAAGTGGGAAGATGCCGAGAGAAATTATTTGAGTGACAGGTCCTACAATTGTCAACCTTACTTGTCCACTTTGACCCAGGCAAACCCATAATAGCGTTGTGTGATGCATCACCTTATAGCATAGGAGTGATACTTTGCCATAAGATGGAATGGAGCGGCTTGTCGCCTTTGCTTCTGGGACTTTGATGGATGCCAAAAGCAAGTGTTCACAGGTGAATAAAGAGGGTTTGACAGAAATATATGCTGTCAAGAAGTTCCATCAATATGTTTATGGCTGCCACATCATTATCAACTTGGACCATAAACTGTTACGTAGGCTAATCTGCGGGAATAAAGGTTCCACCAATTGCATCGACCAGAATACAAAGATGGATATTACTGTTTGCTGCGTATAGTTACACTTCCAACACAGACCGGGTACACAGATCTCAAATATGATGCTGTAAGTCGGTTTCCATTTTCACAGATGGTACAGTGCCACCCCCAGGGCAACAGCTACTTCTCCAGGAGTTGCAGAATGTGCATCCTGGTCTGACCAAGATGGAAATGTTGGCTAGGAGCTACATTTGGCGTCCAGGGATCAACAAAGAAAAGTAGAAACTATGGTCAGCCACTGTGAACATTGCCACCACAGCAGACCCTTCCACCCGCAGCTAAACTCCAGCCTTGGGAGTGGCCTGGTTGCTCTTGAATGAGGGACCACATTGATTTTGCTGGCCCTTTTATGAGAATGGTGTCTTTAATTGATGTGGATGTCCACTCAAAATGGTTGGATGTCCAACTCATGCTTTCAACGACTTCATCAGCCACTGTCAACAAGTTGCAACATATTTTTGCAATACATGGCATCAAAGAGGTGATTGTTTCTGATCATGGCACCGCTTTCACAGCTGAAGAGTTTCAACTCTTTGTCAAGTTTTAAAGTTTCCACGACGTATGAATGGCTCCCTTCTAATGGGTTGGCAGAAAGAACAGTACAAACCTGGAGGTCAGCTTTAAAGCCTCAATGAGGAAGCAGGCTATTCCTGCTCCGCATGGCCAATTCTTTACTCTCATACAACACTCTCACACTACCACTGGAGTTACACCGGCCGAATTGTTAACGGATCTTGACCTTGTTTTCCCGAATTTCACGGGGAGGGTATAGGTTAAGCAAGCTTCATAGAAGAAGCACCACGACTCAGCTAAGGGAGACAGGTCTTTTCAAGTGGAGGGCTTAGCTTTTGTCCGGAATTTCAGAGGGGGGGCCAGCTTGGGTACCCAGGAAGGTTATTGCAAGGACTGGCCCAGCGTCTTAAGTCCTCGACCTACAGGGTAGTGAAATGCAAAAGAATGTAGACCATATGAGAAGGAGAGAAGCTGCCAACCCCACAGTGAAGTGGGTGGATTAAGTTGATCTTTTCTCTACACCTTGCTATGACTGTAACATTATATTCTGCAGTCTCTCCTTCCTTCCCTATGTACAATATGCATTGTTTGTATAGCATGCAAGAAACAATACTTTTCACTGTATACTAATACATGTGACAATAATAAATCAAATCTGTCAAATCAAATCTGGATCCAGTGGTAGTTACTATTGTGCCAGCCACAGAGTTGGTGGTGGTAGAACCAGTGGTTTCCCAAGGGGAATCTCGTTACTCAGCAGAAAGAGCAGAGGAGGGTGTCGGCACTGGCTCATCTTCGGAATCTGTAATTTTGCCTGACACTGTTGTGGCCTCTGATATCTCAAGCATGGAGGAACTGGTTGTAGAGTTGCAGCGCTCTTCAAGTGTCCCAAATGCCCGGATAGACTGAATCTATGGACTTTGCCCATGGGCTCCCTTCCAGAGAATTCTCTTTAACTTTACATAGTTGTATATAAGAGTTTTTTGAATGCGATTGTAAAGAGAATGTAAGGGAGGAGGAATGTGATGGCATGGTCGCTTTAAGAGGCAATCCTTCACAGGCCATGTGACCCGGCTGGAACTTATGTAGATGGTTGCATGAACCTGGGCCTATCAGGTGGCAGGACATGTACCTATGTAGCAGGGAAGCAGCAGACTAAGCCCTAGAGTTAAAGAACAAAGAGAAGTACAGACCAGGAACAGGTCCTTCGACCATTTAAGCCTATGCCGACTGTGCTGCCCGTCTAATCTAAAACTGTCCAGACTTCCAGTGTCCGTATCCCTCTATTCCCATCCTATTCATGTATTTGTCAAGATGCCCCTTAAACACCGCTATCGTACCTACTTCCACCACCTTCTCCGGCAGCGAGTTCCAGGCACCTACTACCCTCTGTGCAAAAAGCTCCCTCGCACACCTCCTCTAAACTTTGCCCCTTGCACCATCAACCTATGTTCCTTAGTAGGGACTGGACCTGTGCTAGTGTTGGGCTCGTGTTTAAATATAGTTTGCCAGGGCAGCACGGTGGCACAGTGGTTAGCATTGCTGCCTCACGGCGCCGAGGTCCCAGGTTCGATCCCGGTTCTGGGTCACTGTCTGTGTGGAGTTTGCACATTCTCCCTGTGTTTGCGCGGGTTTCACCCCCACAACTCAAAGATGTGCAGGGTAGGTGGATTGGCCACGCTAAATTGCCCCTCAATTGGAAAAAATGAATTGGGTACTCTAAATTTATAAAATTAAAATATAGTTTGCCAGTTTTTTAATAAATCACTGTTGCAATTTAACTCTGCCTCATCGTATCATCTCGCACTGCAGAGTTTAACACTTCAAGTCTTTTGTCTCTTGTCAGACATGACGGGAGGGAGAACGTCTTATAGAGCGGTGAGAGATTGCAACAAAAAGTAGCAACCGTAAGATAAAAAAGAGAATGCCTGCTGTTGGAGGGGAAGGGGGATTTGCATAGAGGCAATACATGCATGAGACATTTTTTAAAAAGGGTTTAAGATGGAGGAGAAAGGTCACAATCTAAAGCTGCCGAACTCAATATTGAGTCTCGAGGGCTGCAACGTGTCCAACCGGAAGGTGAGATGCTGTCCCTGCAGCTTGTGCTTTGCAGCATTTAAGGTGGCAGGTGGGCCTATTTACCTTGTGTTTTCTTTGGTTTTGTTCACAGGATGGGCCCACTTTTTATTCTTACCCCTAAATACCCTTGAGAAGGTGTGGGGTGAGCTGCGTTCTTGAACCGCTGCTGTTAGGGAGGAGTTCCAGGATTTTGACCCAGCAACTGTGAAGGAATGGCGATGTAGTTCAAAGTCAGGATGGTGTGTGGCCGAGGGGTTGTGTGGGGGCGGGGGGAGGGGGGGGGGGGGGGAAGGACTTGGAGGTGGGTGATGGTGTTCCCGTGCATCGGCTTCACTGTCCTTCCAGGTGGCAGAGATCATGGCGCTTTTGAGGGATCTTGTGCAAATAATGAAATATAACGTTAAAAAAGTGAACTGATATTTTTTGACAGCACCTCCCCCTACCCCCACAGAAAAAAAAAATCAGTCTCAAGTTGCTGTTGTCTTTTTTTGAAAAAAGAACACATTAATTTTTCCGAAATGAACAGGCTTTATTCTCTGTGGCCACAAGGCCCATCTCTTACTGTGAAAACATCATAGTGTACAGCAGACTGATAATCAGGTGTCCACCAGTAAAGAAATAGAAGATTTTAAAAAGCCTGGTTCTGCTCCAGCTCAAATTCTAACCATGTGGATAACGCGATATGCAAGGTAAACATTAAAAAAAAACCTTGCAGAGGTGATACAATGCGGAAGGGTCTCAATCCCTTGTGCACATAGCCCTGTGTAGACAGTGGCAAGGTCTGGCCTCTTTATGCACTCAGCTAATCTCAGCTGTATTATTACACTGGATGTATGAGTCACCCATGCCGTCATAAGGGATGTAAAAATACGATAACATGTTGTTCTGATGATTTCTAAGAGTTATGCTCAGAGAATGAATCATGGCTAGTTATAGAATAGCCTGCCCAAGGAAGAGGACCAAGGGAGGTTATGATTCTAGTAGGGGAACTGATGCGTTTTGCAAAAAAACAATGTCCAGATATGTACAGACATAACTAAGGGAGGAAAATGTTGAAAACTTTGCAGTATTCAGGCAATATCTGTTATGTGGTTAACAGTCTCCTCTTTTGTGTGTGACTGGTTTTGATGGGCATCATGGGATTTCCTGAATGCCAACAGTAGTTTACACTTGCCTCATGCAATGTAGTTTGCTGCCCATGACTTTGTGATAAACAAAATTGTCTGGTTCCTGAAGAAAATTCCAAATATTTTAAACAATTTAAAAGTGAATAATGACTATCTCTACCGATCTGGCCTCACCTCCCACCCTGTCCCTGAGAGTTTTCCACTGTATTTTGCTCATCACTGCAAATCCTGCCATTGAGGTCTGCCTTGGTCTTGAACCTATTGACAGGACATAAGTCCAACACCTTACAGACCCTCGCAGAGTCATGAAAGTAAGCACCATACGATACATGGACAGCGTGGCTGAATTCCCATCAGTCTTTGGTCTGTGACTCTTTCTTACTCTGTAACTCAAAGCCATAAAATAGGTATATAATATATATAAAAACCTCAAAATATTTTTCTATTAGTCTACCACAACACACCAGTACATACACACTAGGAGTGCACCGATTACAGTTCCCCTACAATCAGCAGGCTTTAGACTGTAGTCCATTCCATCAATGGATGTCAATTTAGTTAATCAGATTCCTGCAGGTTTTCGAAACAAACAAATCAATTATTATTTCACTGTTGATTTTAATCTGGCTATTTATTTTTCAAAAAACTGAAATGTCAACATGGCTAAATAGACATTAACATTTTTGCTGGTTATCTCTGCACAGCCTCCGCTCTTGGAATTATCTGTTCAATAAGTTACTTTGCCTTATGTGATGGTTATAATCAAGGCAGACAGTTTATGTGCAGCAACTTGAATGACTCAATCATGTAAGGGTTTCTTTCTTATTTATTGGCCTTCAGTAAAGAAGGCCCCAATTGTCTGTGACTCAGATTCCAACTTGCGGAATGCCTGCAGGATTTCCTACTCGGTGTGGATGACCTGACTGAAAAGTGGCAAGGGAAGACCAACCACTTCACCACTGGTAAAATAGGAGGGAATATTCTTTAGTGCCCCCAGATTTACCACTAGAGGAGACTAGTGTCATGTTCCTGTGTAGGCAACTGGCTCCTGGACAACACTTATTGAAGCCAGGGAGCAATCTCCTGGTGGTTTTGGACATGAGTTCAGTCGAAAAGAGATGGAGACAAATAAGAGACGGTACTTCTCTCAAAAATTCTTCAATTTTTTTTCCAATTGATGAGTGAGGAAAATATCGAGTGACACGCAATCAAATCAACATATTTTGGGGGTGAAAAATTAAAATGATCCGACAACATTTAAAAAAAAACTATTATTATAATAAGAAAGCTTTTTTTTGCGTATTAAGCACCTCACATAAAATTAATTATTTTGAAGTGCCGTGACTATTATGTATATAAAACAAATTTGGAAATTGTCTTGAATATAGCATTGTGATAAATGATCAGTTTGTGTAATTGATTTTTTAAAATGGTAGTGTGGGTGAAGGAGAACGCATGTTTTTTTGAAGAGGGCCATAGGTTCTTTTGAATCCACAAAAGCAGACAGAGAATGCCTTTAGTATCCTATTAGAATGCTTGCATCTCTGACAATGCAGTACTCCCTCGATACTGCACTAAGGTGTCGGCCTAAATTGGTTCGACAAACTTTCCTAAAGCAAAAAATGAATGAAAAACTGAAGAATTTATCGATAGGTCTACATTTAATGATGTTAGGTTTTATAACTGGGATGCGTTGGCAATGTACCACAAACAGATCCTTCTAAACGGGATAGTTGTGATGACTGATACCTACCAGCACACCTACTTGCCGCTCGACCTTAACGTTAGAAAATAAATGAGCTGTTCCTTACCTTGCCATCTATGAAGCCATCTCCTTTCCTTCCTAATATATGGACCAACACTTCTACAGTCCAAAACCTGGTGATTACTGGGTTCAACGTCAGTACTGGGATTTGATCATTTTACACATTTTGTAATCTTTGCACTCCCAATTACACACATGAAACTTAAAAATAATGTGCTTTCCTTGCTGAGTGCATTCAGTTAAGGCAAAGGCATACATTTGTTTTTCACCCTCTTTGAACAGAGATGTTGTAGCAACATGTCTCAGTAAAAATGATTTCTTTTTCATTTTTTAACCCCCTATACTGAAACAATATTTTAACAGGGTTTGAAGACAGTCAGCACAAAGTGTCTATTTGGGAGGCCTTTTCCATAGTTGTCCAGCAGGCTCACGCCATGCAGGTACGGCCACCCATAGCCGTCCAAAATTCGAATGACCTGAACTTTGCTGGCAATGGCTGTGGATATTGCCCCCTTGCAGTTTTTGTTTGACATTTCCTTTATAGACAGACGCTGCTGTTTATCTGACATGTGGAGCCCGCCCCTGCTTGTGAAAGGAAGAGTTTTCCATTTGGGCAGACGCAAACCTCAAAGATATTCTGGCGAGCAGACGGCGAGGAAGTGTACGAACCCATAGGCAGTCTAGGTAATTTTATTTTTCCGGCTTCCAAACGGATCTGAAAGAGATTTTAAAAAATATACATGAGAAATGAGACCCGCATATATTTTTAAAAATCACACATTGCTGTCGCTAGCGAACATGGGAGTTCATGAGAATCTCAAACTCAAATCTGAAAAATCAAGAGTTACGATCAGCGTCAATGTCGTTGTGTTTTCCACATCCGCTTTGTTTGAACAGAGGATGCTGTCTGGCTTGGGTTCGATAAAATGAGAATGTACTTTAAACATATAGACTGAATGGGTTTTTATTAGAGTTTTAAAGTTGTTTTGGGGGTTAGGGACGTGACGAGACCGTTAAGTCTCGAGAGAAAGGCCTCCCGCAGGATTTACGATGCTTGTTACGCCTTGGGAGATTTAACTGGATATGTCCTGCCCTCCATGGGCGTGATCCAGATTTTCATATTAAAGTGAGTAGTTAGTCTCACTTGAATATGTCTGCACTGGAGTTACCCAGGGTGCAAGATCAAATGTCCTTGCCTTGGAGACCCTGCTGTGGCACCGTTTAGCGCTGATTTCCACAAAAGTGGACCAGCTGTTACAGCACCTGCGATCCGAGGCCCTCGGATGGTCAGGCTCTGTGCATGGTGGTACCCTGGCACTCCTGATGCCCTGGGACACCGTGTCACTGCCACCCTGGCACTGCCAGTGGCACTGTCAGGGTGCCCAGGTGACACTGCCAGGCTGGCACTGCCAAGGTGCCCAGGTGCCAGGCTGCACGTGCCATTGGATCAGGCCCGGCAGTGCCCTTCCCTTATGAGGTGGGGCGAGGGTCCTTACGTTGGGGCATTGACGGTGGGGGGAGGGGGGTGGGGGTCCAGAGGCTGCGATGGGAGGGTCGACAGATTGGTGCGCCATCTTCCTGCACTGTCGAGCTGAGCACATTAGTTCAGGAATTGAGTTTAAGTGCAGTCTCGGCAGAACATTCCTCGCCATGGCCTAAAAAAGCAGAGTCCCGTTTAATAGTGGGCTGTTTCTTGGCACTGCATGCCCCGGGAAACACCCTGTTAAATGTCGCCAAAACTGGACTGTTGCTTTTACATTACATTGGGCCCTAGAAAAAGATAATAACTAGCATTTCTATAACCTTTTACCCTCAGCATGTACCAAAGCATTTTAATTTGTTTTGAAATACAGCAACTGTGGTTAATGCAGGGTATCATGTTAGCCAAGTTGTGCACAGCATGATCTCACAAATACAATGGATGAATGATCAAAAAATCTCACTTTTGGAGATACTAATTAAATCAAGAAGACTGACAAGGATAACTCCCCTTTCCCAATTCAATTCATGGATTCTTTCATATCCATCTGAATAGGTAGGCACGGCCTTGATTTAAACACCTGGGGGAGGAGTTGGGTGGGGTTAAAACTGAGTGCACCACTATGGGTGATGTTCCCAACTCAGCCCCACTGAAAGGAAGATGTTCAGAGGCCCATTGTAAGGCCAACTGAGGCTCTTAATTGGGCTATTAATGGTTCTTGAGATGGGCCTTTTCCTACTACTGCTGGGATTTAGACATAGTGGGTAGGGGCTGACACTGTGTGAATTCCAGCAGCTTTCATTCCCTTGACTGGTGGCTGGCAATGGGGATATCTCCTTTACGGAACGCTGACGTCCATTGCGGGTCCCCTCTGGGTCTTTAGCCCGTAGAATTTATTTGTTAAAAGGAATAAAACCACAAGATCCGCAGATTCTGAACAAACGTAAATAAACTTTTCTATACAAGGTTCAGAAAGATAAAACAATTTACAATATCGATCTTATACTGTAACATTCAAGTTAATATAAGGTACATGTGAATTAACAGGTGAACTGTGGTTGTACACACAATACTGCACAATAAATAGGAAATGCATTGAACACAGATTCCATGGACTTCTCAACAAGCCGCCCAGACCTCAGTGATCATTGTGAGTCAATCAATCGAGTTGAAACTCTCGCAAAGGTTTCCAGTGTTCAGCTTCAAAGATATTGCCTTAGAATTGCCTTAGAGGGGCAGCGCGGTAGCATGGTGGTTAGCATAAATGCTTCACAGCTCCAGGGTCCCAGGTTCGATTCCCAGCTTGGGTCACTGTCTGTGCGGAGTCTGCACGTCCTCCCCGTGTCTGCGTGGGTTTCCTCCGGGTGCTCCGGTTTCCTCCCACAGTCCAAAGATGTGCGGGTTAGGTGGATTGGCCATGATAAATTGCCCGTAGTGTCCTAAAAAGTAGGGTTAAGGGGGGGATGTTGGGTTACGGGTATAGGGTGGATACGTGGGTTTGAGTGGGGTGATCATTGCTCGGCACAACATCGAGGGCCGAAGGGCCTGTTCTGTGCTGTACTGTTCTATCTATAATTCTATCCAAAGTTCGTTCCACCATTGATGGCCTCAATGACGGTACACCTCACAGGTTTTCAATCTAATTTCCTGAGATTCCATTTCCCTTGATTCCTGAGTCTGCAATCCAGCACCAACTGAGAAGAACAACTTCAGGCATTTGGCTCTGTCAAGCGGAATACTATTGCTCCAAAGGGGTACCGAATGGCCTGTGGCCATGGAGTCACTAATCTTCTGCTGTTCTTTTAGATCTTCAGGTATCCTCCTTAAACCGCAACAGCCCTTTTTATGCTTGGAGCATTTTTCTCTGCTCTGCCCTTTCTTTCTTCTTAATTGGGACCTCTCTCTGTGCCCTGTCTGGAACTCTTCATTGGGACCTCCCCCTGGCCTCTCTCCCTGTCCCAGCCAGGGACGCCTCTCCAATTATGGCACACTGCTCCTATTCGCAAGATCCCATGTTCATGCTGCTTTCGTGTTGCACAGGCACAATAGGCCCATCAATGGCCCGAAGAACTATAAAATGCTGGATTGCACATGTGTTGCCCCCTCCTGCTCTATGCATGCACAATGCATGGACACAAACCCCTGCAGCCATTTGGGACTTGGGAGTGCCTGGTCCCTAGGTAAGTTTGGATCTTGTAACATACTCCTATAACACCCCCGTCCCCTTTGTATCTTTCTCCAACAGCAATTGCTCTTGGGGACTCGATGCAGTTCCTGATGTGACCACCACTTCCAGTAGCACTGCTGGGATCAGTGATCTGCCATCCTTTTGTTTGGCCAGCATCTCTTGGAGGCAGGAATCCTTTCCCGGATGGGGAGGGAATTTATAGTAATGAGGGTGTTTTTCATAAAAACGGAGAAGGTTAAGAGAAAATATTGATTGATTGATTTGACTTATTGTCACATGCACCGAAGTACAGTGAAAAGTATTTTTCAGCGGCCAAGGGAACGTACACAGTACGTACATAGGAGACCAGAAAGGAATAATCGACAGAGTACATTAGCAAATGGTACATTGACAAACAGTGATTGGTTACAGTGCAGAACAAGGGGCTAAACAAAGCAAATATATGAGCAAGAGCAGCATAGGGCGTAGTGAATAGTGTTCTTACAGGGAACAGATCAGTCCAAGGGAGAGTCATTGAGGAGTCTAGTAGCTGTGGGGAAGAAGCTATTCCTGTGTCTGGATCTTTAAAGTTCCATATCTTCTGCCTGATGGAAGGGTCTGGAAGAAGGCAAAGCCTGGGTGGGAAGGGTCTCTGATAATGTTGTCTGTCTTCCTGAGGTAACAGGAGGTTTAGGCAGAATCAATGTGTGGGCGGCAAGCTTTTGTCATGCGTTGGGTTGAGTTTACCACACTCTCCATGGTAGACATGTTTACAGTTATGAAAGATTTTGATACGATCAATAGCGAGAGAAGATACATTTAAGAACAGAAGAACATAAGGTTCAGGAGCCAGGTTAGGCCATTCAGCCCTTTGACCTTGCTCAGCAATTCAACACAATTCTAATTGATCTGCCTCAACTTAACTTTCCTGCAATACGCCCATAGTCCTCAATGCCTTCAGTATGGACATTTCAGCTTGGATGTTTTCTCTCACTCAACGTTCTGTCACCAGAGGTAACACATTTCTCGTCCATGATTCTTTTAGAGTGATATATTCAAAATAGATCACTTTTCTAAATGTAACTACCTTGTCACACTACCTGTATTTTGACAGAGAACATTATCTGTTGGTAGTGAAGATTGAAAAGTGACCTCTCTCTTTTACCTACTGTCCATAATTTATTGATCATTAGATGCACTGGAAGGAAAATTGACACCAATATATTTTTATTGTCAAGTAGTCTTTGAGATATGAATGGTGCATCTCCTATGACTTTCCCAGGGGAAAGTCAAGGCCGACTGCAGTATTCAGGTCAACTAGGGTTGAAAGGATGGGGAATAACTGGACTCAGTGGGCAGATGGCAGGAGGAAGAAAGGTGACGAAGAAAGGAAGAAGGAGTAAGGAAAGAAGAGTGTTGTAATATGCCTTTAAGGTATAACAGCACAATGCCACCATAAGGGACCTGTGTCATGCAATCCAGTCTTAGTTCTATTTTATTGTTAACACACACACACACACACACACACACACAAAATTTAAAGTACCCAATGCTATTTTTTCCAATTAAGAGGTAATTAAAGGGGGCATGGTAGCACAGTGGTTAGCACAATCACTTCACAGCTCCAGGGTCCCAGGTTCGATTCCCGGCTTGGGTCACTGTCTGTGCGGAGTTTGCACTTTCTCCTCGTGTCTGTGGGTTTCCTTTGGGTGCTCCGGTTTCCTCCCACAGTCCAAAAATGTGCAGATTAAGTGGATTGGCCATGCTAAATTGGCCTAAGTGTCCAAAAAGTTTGGGAAGGGTTGGGTTGGGTGGGGTTACTGGGTTACAGGGATTGGGTATGAGCTTGGATCAGGTGTTCTTTCCAAGGGCCGGTGCAGACTCGATGAGCCGAATAGCCTCCTTCTGCACTGTAAATTCTATGAAATGTAGCGTGGCCAATCCCCCTACCTGCACATCTTTGAGTTGTGGGGGGTTGAGACCAACGCATTCATGGGGAGAATGTGTCATCTCCACATGGACAATGATCCGGGGCCACGATCGAACCCGGGTCCTCGGAGCCGTGAGACAGCAGTGCTAACCACCGCACTGCTGTGCCGGCCGACTGGGGTGTTTCATCGACCAATTCACTGCTTGGGTGGGATTCTCTGACCCCCGCCGGGTCGGAGAATCACCGGTGGGGCGGCGTGAATTTCACCCCGCCTCTCCGACGCCGGCTGCCAAATTTTCCGGCGCTGGTTTTGGGCGGAGGCAGGGATCACGCCTTGCTGGTCGGGGGCCATTGGCAGAGGCCCCCCCCCCCCCCAGCAATTCTCCGGGCACTGATGGGCCGAGCGGCCGCCCGTTTTCGGCCAGTCCCGCTGGCGTGAAATGGACATGGTCCATCATGGCGGGACCTGGCTTTTAGGCCGGCTAGGTGTGTCCTCAGGGGGGCACGGGGGGACCCGGCCCCAGGGTGGCCCCCACGGTGGCAAGGCCCGCGATCGGGGCTCACCAATCTGCAGGTGGGCCTGTGCCATGGGGGCACTCTTCGTTACGCGCCGGTCTCTGTAGGGATCCGCCATGGCCGGCGCTGAGAGGAACCCCCCTTGCGCATGCGCAGGAACACGCCGGCCGGTCTGCGCATGCACGGAACTAGGTCGGCAGTTCTGCGCATGCGCCAACTTCTGCTGCCCCTTCTCCCAACCCCTCCGGCGCCGGCCTAGCCCCCGGAAGTGCGGAGGATTCCGCACCTTCTGATCGGCCCGATGCTGGAGTGGTTCGCGCTACTCTTGGCGCCGGCGTCGAGCCATCCGGCCAGTTGCAGGAGAATTCCGCCCTTTTTCTTTTGAAATTTCCTTTGACATTCCGTTTACTTTGATGCAGCATCAATTTATGGGGCTGCTTTTTCATTTTCCCCTCAGTTTGTTAACTTAGTTTACTTTGTTATCCAAAAGATATATATATCTCTGCTGCTAATGTCTTCAAGCTTTCTCCCTATTGTTAGGATACTGGGCAAGAACTCCATATTTGTTAAGATATTGGATGAAAAACTCCAAAGTATTTGCAATTTTTACTTCACGCCAACTGTGCTGGCTCTGACTAAAAGGTATCTTTTATGTTAAAACAAATTTAATTTAAACACAGACCCAACCACATTAACATCAAAGAAATAGCTTTACAATTAATACTTAAATAGTTCTCAAATAAAAGGAAAAACTTTGAGTAACTTATGCCCTACACCTTCACTATAACTATTTCAACCAGGCAACCCAATATAGTTCAAATGCCACTGATAAATAAAGTTAACAAAACAGTTTACTTCCTGTCCTCTGTGTAGAGATTATGGAGAGAGACCCTTTCAGGAACAACCTTAAAATACTTCTGTCTCTTCAGATTCAAATTTTATAGCAACACTGCCAAAATTACAGACAAACCTGGTTTCTCCAATCATTTATATCATCTGAATGCCACTAAGATGTCTCATGGCCTGCTTTGCTAGGCCTAAATACCATCCCTCAAATTTTCCCCGTCCCCAGGGAACTTCCCAAATATAAACAATATTCAATTATTCATCTGTAAGTAAACAAGTAAATGGTCAGAATCAATAATTATCTCACGTTTATGACACCTTAATTACAGCTTTGGCAGACACACTTCCTGCATGTACATTAACCCAGGAATTTTAAAAACATTATTCCAACAAAATATAATATATAACAATTTTCTACATTTATCGCACTATGTGCAAATGTTTTCATGTTCCTGGTCTAAAGAAATGAACCCACAACACGTTTCCATGTCATTTATGAGTGATGGGTGCTTATATCATTCTAACAACAAGACATGATACTCAGCGGTAGTCAAACATCATGGCAACCAGATTAAATACAGGTACAACATGGTGAAGAGTCTTAGATCACTTTTTAATGGTGTGAGCCAACCTTCAACATTCTGGTAAGACCACTATGTAGTCACGGCATTTGAGAGTGTTGAACACATAGCACAGTGACTGAGCAGAAAAATAGTGGATTGCACAGTGTCAGGATAGTGCTCAATTAAAGGATTGGTAAGCACTGGGGCAATTCAGTTGGAAAATGCAAGTGACCAGGGGGTGGGCAGGATCGATAGAGAATGAGGGAGAGTCATAAAAATTAGACCAGAGAAGGTTGCGATTATAACGGGCGAAAAGTGCACAAAAGTAGCAACAGCGACATTTTTCCCAAATACTATGGCAGAAGGAAAGTTAAAGGGATATTGTCAGAAGGTCCACAAAATTTCCCATTTTAAATTGGGATACAGCTGATCTACTATCCGAATACAAAATATTGAAACAGCTTACATGGTTTCTTGATTCAGTTATGTCTTAACCAGGCAAACAAGCCATACATATCTGCCTAGAAATCAAGCATGAATGGCTACATAGGCCGAACACATCAAGATTGACAACAGGCCGAACACATCAAGATTGACAACAGAAGAGCTAAAGGATCCCCCAAAGATATGGAATACATTGGAAAACCAGTTCAGAATCAGGTTAAACCTACGCATTCATCAACTAGCATTTAGTCATTTCGACAACAGCCTGCAGAATCTGTAGACCACTTTGTCAGCAGATGTAGAGAAAAGGATGCACACTGTGATTTTTGAGACAGATCTAGTGGACAGTATTGCTGAGTAGGGAATCACATCCACTCCCATGGAAACATTCCAGAAAGATCTGCTAGACAAGCCCAAAACACGGAGCATTAAAGAGCTTCTCGGCGATGCACGTGCGGACAAAGTTTTCCTTGCAGGTTGACGGCGCTTACAGAACCTCAGTCACTCGCTAGAATACCCAAGCTAGCAAGATATGTGGAAGCTGTGCCTTCTGCCTGTACCAAGGAAGGGTTCAGCTTTACTTCAATTCTGCAAGACATGTGGCAGAGAGAGCCAGAGCAAAGTCTGATGCAGCTCCAAAGGGCTGTGCAAATCCAAACAGACCATATACAATGTATACCTTCAAGCAAAATGGATGAGCATCTGGTATCCCATCAGAAACACATACATTGATTGATAAATCAGAAAATGATGATGTGAATGATGAGATCAAGAATGGTGAACATGTGCTTCACACCATCAATCTCATGGAAAATTTAGATATCGCCACACCGTCTGACGTGTTTACCAAAATTCAAATTAGTTGTTTGTAAGAAAGTTGGCAACCAATGGTTATTGGCCATGATTGACGTAGGGGAAAATTCCAATAAGCTACTCCTGCAATTTATAAAAGATCTGAATCTACAGACCTGGAGGACCGTGACAAAACCTACTACTGCATAAATTAAGTTTAATTAATTCCGTGTGCAGAATCCATAGTCCTGGAGTACAAGTACAATCAATCCTCCTGAGTTTGGGTGGTACTGTGGCACTGTGCTTAGCACTATTGCCTCACAGCATCAGGGACCCAGATTCGATTCCGGCCTTGGGTGACTGTGTGGATTTGTACATTCTCCCCATGTCTGTGTGGGGTTCCTTGGGTGCTCCGGTTCCCTCCTGCTGTCTAAAGATGTGCAGGTTAGTTGGATTGACTATGATAAATTGCCCTTAGTGTCCAAAGATGTGCAGGTTAGGTGGATTGGTCGTGACCAATGTGTGGGATTACGGGGATAGGGTGGGGGAATGGACCTAGGTAGAGAGCTCTTTCGGTGGATCAGTGGGGCAAATGGCCTCCTTCTGCAATGTAGAGATTCTATCGATTCTACTGTTTCCAAAAGGAGGTGAAAGTTTATCGAGAGCATTAGGAATGTGGGGTTTAGGATACAATCTGATCAACCATGATCCTATTGAATGGTGAAACAGGCTTGAGGGGCTGAGGGCTGAGCGGCTTCCTCCTGCTCCTAATCTGTATGTTCTTATGTTACATATATTCTACATAGAGGAGACTAAATGCCCAGTGATTACAAGTCGATTACCATGCCATGACCTCATTCCAGTAACAATTCATAGAACCATTCAGACATCACAAGGCAGGTCAACCTCACAAACGACTTCTAATATTTCAGTTCATCATCTAACGGCAGAATATCCAGAATGTTTCAACAAATTTGGCAGTTTCCAGGAAGCTCCAAAATTACACTTTCAGGAGAATGCAAGTCCATCAATTGATCTCGTAAATTTTACGCAGCACAAATGCCAGCAGTTACAAAAAGACTGTTGAAAACTGTCACTGAAGGATGGCCTGATTCAATTCAGTGTATCCGCAAATGCATGCGATCCTTTTTGCCTTACCTGGACAGATTAGGCATCTCCAAGGGAGTCATTTTTAAAGGCAGTCAAGTCATCATATTGGAATATTTGTGACATGATTTTCTTCAACAACTTCATCACTCGCACATGGGCATACATCAGACGATAAGACTCACAAGACTATTGACTGGGTATGAACAATGACATTAAAGTCATTGACAAGATGTGCAAGGAATATCAAGAGCATATGCCAAGTCAGCACAAAGAAATATTGATTTCATATGAAGTTCCTACCCATCGTTAGTTTAAAATTACACCTGACCTCTTCTATGCCCACAGAACTGACTTCATTGTCATCTTCGACTATTTTACCAAATAGCCCATTATTCAGCAATTGCACAACATATCAAGCACAACAATTACACACACTCTAATAAATGTTATTTTCAGTTGAAACGGTGTGCCCAGAGAGATCATTACAGATAACAGTCCTCAATTTATTGGTAAGCCATTTCAGGACATGTGTGAGAAGTAGAATATTGATTGCACTACTTTTTGTCCTTGTTACTTTCAATCAAAATGGGCCGAGCTGAACGGATGGTTTGCACTGTGAAATCACTAATTCTCAAATGCAGGCAGACCTATCAAGATCTATACATTTCAACGTTACATCTGAGAAAGACACCTTTAAGTGCAGCTGTTCCATCACTGGTATAGCTCATGTTTGGCAGACTAGTGCGACCAATTTACCTATTCTTACTTGTTCTAGTCTATCAGGAACTAGAGAACTACTTTTAGAACTGCACAGGAAGATGGCCAATGTGCATAATAAAACAGAATTGCCAGGTTTACAGTTGGCACAACAAATTCGCATCCAGGATCCCACAGAAGGTCTGGAATCATATCATAGAATTTACAGTGCAGAAGGAGGCCATTCAGCCCATCGAGTCTGCACCGGCCCTTGGAATGAGCACCCCACATAAGCCCAAACCTCCATCGCATTCCCGCAACCCCACCCAACCATTTTGGACACTAAGGGCAATTTAGCATGGCCAATCCACCTAACCTGCACATCTTTGCACTGTGGGAGGAAACTGGAGCACCCGGAAGAAACCCACACATACACGTGGAAAACATACAGACTCCACACAGTCACCCAAGCCGGGAATCGAACCGGAGACCCTGGAGCTGTTAAGCGACAATGCTAACCACTGTGCTACTATGTGGCAACCAGTTGAGGTGACAGAAAGTTGTTTGGAACCAAAGTCCAATGAAGTCATTTCACACAAAGATGAGGCATAACCAAGGGCAAATCAGATCCATTCCAGCTCTACAGCCAGTATACAGTCGTATTGCATTGAGGACAAGATCCTCAATGCAGTCAGGAAGAACATCCAGGAATGACAACCCCACAGATCACTGTGAGCTGTTAAAGAAACGTCCACACAATGTTATCATTACAAAATCTGGGCATACCAGCAGATTATCTTTATACCTTAGAGACCAATAGATTCATCAGTTCTGTACACTTATGTAATGGTAAAGAAACATGAACATGTATTGTTAATAGTTATACTTCTTTAGAAGGGAGGAAGGTATTATTAAAAAAGAAGTAGGGATGTTGTAATATGCCCTGAAAGGGCAGTTGCATGACACCACGAGAAGGGAAATGTGTCATGCGATCCAGTCTTAGTTTCACTTTTGCTTTTGAGCAGAGTACGCATCCACAGCTTTCTACCTTTGTATACATGTTCTCATGTCCCTAACAAAAGAAATGAACTTACAATGTGTTTGCACATTCTCAATTGGGTGCTTATATCATTATACAACACAACAGGGAGAATTTGATGGGGTGGAGAAAACAGGGGAAAGAGAATTGTCGGGGAAAGGAGCGTACAAGGAAGGGGTGGGAATGAGAAGGAGAAAGGAAAGGGTTGAGGATGGAAGAAGGAGATGGGGAATAGAGGAATGTGGAAGAGATAAAGAGGCATAGTTTAAAGGAAAGGGAGAGAAATATAATTGTGGACAATCAGAAAATTGTGCGGGAAGTGGAGAAGAGAAAGAGACGAGAGAAGGATGAGAAGTGGAATAGCAGAAGAAAAATTATTCGGGCAATTAAGGATTGGGGAAAGAGTTCTAGTGGGACAGTAACTCTTCGTGCTTAGTGGGGCAGGGAATGCAGTTGGGCTTCATCAATTCCCTTACTTGTTGTGGGGGAAGAGAGAAGGAAGAGCAGAGCTGAATTGAAGGTCTACCCCATCAAGTCTGAGATCTGATTTTCAGCTAATTGGGAAAGGAAAAATACGAACTATAAGGTGAATTCCTGCCATTTTACCATTTACTGCTTCAATGCTTTCTCAAATCAATATCTCACTAAAGAAAACAAAAGAGTTGCACATCTGACAATGAAGACTGAAACCACAAAGAAACATGATAAATAGACTCTTGGAGAGGTGAATTTACTGAACAGGCAATAATGTGCCTGGCTGACAGACAGAACGTTGATGTCAATTTCTAACAATATTATCCTATTTAAATCTGAAGAGGACATGGAAGAGAACTTTGATAAATGATAGAAATTCCACTGGAATCAGACCAGAAGTTTTTTAAGCTACAGTTTAGGACTCTGATTTATATACATAATTTGTATTTACTGCAAGAGTACAATATATTGATTAATACAGGAATTTTGTGCATTCTAATGCGAGTACTGTATAATTATTAATGCTGCGAACACTATGCATTTATTAGCTGAAAGCATCATGCATTTTTAGCAGTGAGGATGCACTTATTAATTGGAGAGTTAGACATTTCTTAACTATGATTAGTCTCCATCTGTGAAAGAGGATACTGTGCATTTATTATGAACTATTAGAGAACTGTCTATTTGTTGAGTGTTAGAGTACAGTGGATGTGTTAAGCTTGATAGTATCATATATTTTGTTAAGAGTATTCACAGAGTATTGTGGATGTATTGATACTGAGAGTAGGAATAGTGTGAATATAATAATAATAATAGAATCGTGTTGATTTAATTAGCTGTGAAAGGGCGCTGAAAGTAATTGAAGAAAAAGCTATGCATAGATTGTAAATATAGATTTATGATTGCAGATTGCGCACTTTATTTATAAACAGTTACATCATTTTGTATTTTATTAATTGCAAAAGGATTGTACATTTTATAAATGTGACCATTAATTGTGGCAGATAAAACATAATGGGCGAGATTCTCCATCCGGGAGACTCCCGGAATGTGTTCTCTGATGGGACGGAGGGACAGTGAAATCACACGCTTGAGTGACTGGAATGCACTTAGTGCTTGGAATGTACTTACATCTTTTTGATGTGGTCAATGTTTACAAACATTGGGGTTTCACCACTTCGGCCACTGAAGTGTGAAGGGATAAGAATGGGTTAAAGCTGCAGATGGCTTGTACAAGCTGTCAACCACAGGCCACTACTTGAAAGCTATCAATGGCGTGCAACTAATGGATCTGTGGGAACAAGATGAAGGCACAGCTGCTCTCCTTCAAGGAATGGACACATGGGCCGGGATTCTCCCCCAACTGGCGGGCGGGCTGTACCGGTGCCAAAGAGTGTGTGAACCACTCCAGCGTCGGGCCACCCGGAAGGTGCGGAAGCCTCTGCAATTCCGGGGGCTAGGCCGGCGCTGGAGTGGTTGGCACCGCGTCTACTGGCACCGAAGGGCCTCTGTCGGCCGGCGCGAGTTGGCGCATGCGCGGGAACACCAGCGTGTTCTGCGCATGTGATCCCTGCGCATGTG
Organism: Scyliorhinus canicula; assembly: GCF_902713615.1. NCBI lineage: Eukaryota > Metazoa > Chordata > Chondrichthyes > Carcharhiniformes > Scyliorhinidae > Scyliorhinus > Scyliorhinus canicula. Next base: position 213,643,951 of record NC_052149.1, on the reverse strand, counting down.
CAGGGGGTTTCTTCACCGCACCGGCCATCGCGGAGCTTTACACAGGCCGGCGTGGAGGGAAAGAGTGCCCCCACGGCACAGGCCTGCCCGCAGATCGGTGTGCCCCCAGGGCCGGATCCCCCCGCGCCCCCTCAAGGACTCCGCAGGCCGGCCTCAGAGCCAGGTCCTGCCGGTATGGATCTTGTCGATTTCACACCGGCGGGACCGGCTGAAAACGGGTGGGCACGGCCCATCGAGGCCCGGAGAATCACCGGGGTGGCCACTGCCAACGGCCCCCGACCGGTGCGGCGTGTTCCCCGCCCCTGCCAAAAAAACGGCGCCGGAGAATTCGGCAGCCGGCGTCGGAGCGGTGGGGCAGGATTCACACCCCCCCCCCCCCCAGTGATTCTCCAACCCGGGGGGGAATCCCGCCCATGCTTCCCACTACGCCTATTAGAAGGGTACCTGGGGGTGGGGGGGGGGGCAGGTCAGGTCACCTCTGTATGTGGAAGTGGGAGGGCACCCAGGCAATCCGGAGGGGGAAGGCTGCTGTGTCGTTGGGGGGGCCTGGGACGATTTGCAGTGTGGTGGCCAGCCACAGGACCGTGTGATTGGGCCTCGACTCAAGATGGCAGCCTGATAGCGGGATTCCCAGCGAATCCCTCTCATTCTATTTACATGGCATGGAACATTGAATGGCAAAGGGAATTGTAAAACTGGTGCAATTCAACCCCGGTGGGAAAACAAAGGGCTGGATTCTCCGATTCTGTGGCTATGTTCGCAGGATCCATCTGGTCTGACGAAAAATGTCGGCGACATCCCCACACCGATCCTCTGCCTGGTGGGGGGCTAGCAGCCTCATCTCGTAAAGCAACTGCAGATACAGCCGCAGAATGGCTGTGTCCGTGGCTGCGCTTGTGCATGGCCAAAGCCTGTGGCGGCTGCGCCATACAACATGGCGCCGGCCGCGCGGGGACCCGGCCTGCCAAAAACTGCCCTCTTGTAACCCCCCTCGCCACCCCCGGACCACTGCCACCAGTTCCCCCAGCCCCTGCTGGAGACCCCCCCTGCCAGCGGAGCAGCTCTCCTAGCCCCCACCCCCCCCCCCCCACGACTGTGGCGCCGCTGGACACAATCCGACCATGATTTTGGCGCAAACGGAGATTCTCCGGCCAATCGCCGAATGTGTTTTCGGCGTCGGCGACCGAAGAATCCCACCCACAATGTTCGTTGTCTCGTAGGATCTCCATATAATCGGTGGGGCCATTTGGAGTCGTTCCCCCTTGTCACCCAATTTACCACCTCGGAGGAGAGCTCCGAGGAGCATACCATCAAGGCTCACCTTCCACCAGCCCAGAGACACACACCTCGGTGGGTGACATTCGTGGACATGTTCCTGGGGCATAATCTGGTCAGCACCACACAGTTGCTGATGCACATCAAGTGGAAGCAGGAACATCCGGAGGTCTGCTGGATCCCAGGATTCAGCTGGGTACCAGTCAGATGCTGACCCTCTGGACAAGGTTCTTCCAGAACTGATGCAGATCATCGGATACAGTTGTGAGATTCAGAAGGGGCCGTCAGCGACATTCCAGTGAGTGCATTACCCATTGCAGGAGTCCCAAAGGCTACAGATGCAGGAGACGATGCCGACAATGCATAGTACTGAGGCTAACACTACTAGGGTTGCGACCGGAGTGGCAGGTCTGCCCAAGGCATGGCCCAGTCTGTGACGAGGGACATGTCCCAGATGTAGGTGGACATCGCCCAGGGACTGCAGACCAGGACCCAGTCACTGAGGAGCATCGCTGAGGGTACTGACACCATGGTGCAGACAGTAAGGAGCTATCAAGACAGCCAGATGACTCAGATGCCTCTGGAGTTCAATCCAGCTGTTCTTCCATCCCATGGAGATCCCCAGGGCCCTACGGGCATCGCTGGTGCCCTCTAGCTCCAGGATCTCCAGATGACGTCTGCCAAGGGCATCAAAGGCCACAGGACGCGGAAAACAGCAGGCTACGTCCACCTTCGATGTGCATCCTGGGGACAGACATAGACATCGCTGTAGACCAGGAAAGATCAAGAGAGAAGATCACTGATTGGGCATGGGGAACGGGGGAGCACTATTTGTAGCTCCCTGGAAATGTCAAACATTTTATAATTTAAAAATTTTTTAAATTTATTTTTTATTGAATCATATGACACCCGATACATGTGAAGCCTCTGCCATGTTGATCTTCACAACGGGTCTGCCTGCACCCCCAAGCCCTGTTGTCCTCTGCTTCCCAACCCCCCCCTCCCCCCCCAGCCCCCCCACCCCCTGGACACAGTGGTTCAAGTTCAGATGCCCCAATGCAGACCCCGTTCAGGGGATGGGTGTGAGCGCGCCGTCAGCAGAAAGACAGGAATCAGGGGCTGGATTCTCCCCTACCCGGCTGGGCGGGGGGTTCCGGCGGGATGGAGTGGCGTGAACCACTCCGGCGTCGGGCCGCCCCAAATTCTCTGCACCTTTAGGGGCCAAGCCCTCACCTTGAGCGGCTAGGCCCACGCCGGAGCGGTTGGCGGGAAAGGCCTTTGGCGCCACGCCAGCCGGGGCTGAAGGGACTCCGCCAGTCGGCGGAAGTCCGCGCATGCACGGGAGCGTCAGCAGCTGCTGTCGTCATCGCCGCACATGCGCAGGGGGGGGTCATCTCCGCCTCGGCCATCGCGGAGGCTGATGCCCGACGTGGAAGGAAAAGTATGCCCCCACGGCACAGGCCCGCCCGCGGATTGCTGGGCCCCGATCGTGGCCCAGGCCACCGTGGGGGCACCTCCCGGGGCCAGATCGCCCCGTGCCGCCCCCAGGACCCCGGAGACCGCCTGCGCCACCAGTCCTGCCGGTAAGGGAGGCGGTTTGATTCACGCCGGCGGGACCGGCATTACAGCAGTGGGACTTCAGCCCATCGCAGGCCGGAGAATCACCGGGGGTGTCCAGCCGACCGCTGCGGCACGATTCCTGCCCATGCCGAATATCCGGTGCCGAGAATTCGGCGGCCGGCAGGGGTGGGATTCATGCCGACCCCCGGCGATTCTCCGACCCAGCGGGGGTCGGAGAATCGAGCCTCAGGTTTTTGGAGAAATTAAAGAGCACCAGAGCTTACCTCACAGTGAGTGATCATCACTCGCATGCCTTATACAGTGACCCGCTGACAGAGCTGACACAGGCACATCACCCTGGGGTGATGTCACACAGACCCTTGGAGAGTGGAGGGATTCCCGATCCGACGGATAATCGAGCATCGGACAAAAAATGGGATCGCGCTCCTCCAATCCTCTTCCGGTGGCGGCAGTGAGCTACACTCCCCGTGGGAGTGGGGGATGCAAATGGATCATTTGAATCCCCATATCAGATTAACGGTCTGAAAGTGCAATTCTCCATGGCCCTATGATGCTCCAGGCCACTCAGATTGTATTCACGAGGGGATGGTGCAAGTACTTTCAACCATATCACGACACGATCCCCAATGGATCAAGGGGTAACTATTTAACATTAGTGCCCTCAAAGTTCATCGGAGGGCCCCCTCTTTGATGGGGGTGGGTCTCTGTTATGGGGGTCTCTGATCAGGAGACTCTTATTAGGGGTCTCTGATGGAGGAGGATCTGATATGGGCGGCCTCTGATATGGAGGTCTCTGATATGGGGCTCTCTGATATGGGGGTCTCTGATACTGGGGTCTCTGATACGGGGGTCTCTGATACGGGGATCTCTGATATGGGGCTCTGTGATACGGGGGGTCTCTGATATGGGGGGATCTCCGATACGGGGGTCTCCGATACGGGGGTCTCCGATACGGGGGGGTCTCCGATACGGGGGGGTCTCCGATACGGGGGGGTCTCCGATACGGGGGTCTCCGATACGGGGGTGTCTGATATGGGGGGGGTCTTGGATATGGAGGGATCTCTGATATATGACTCTCTGATGTGCGGCACTCTGACACGGGGGTCTCGTGTACGGGGGTTTCTGATATGGGGCTCTCTGATATGGGGGTCTCTGACATGGGAGTCTCTGACATGGGGGTCTCTGATATGGGGGGAGGTCTCGGATATGGGGGGGATCTTCGATATGGGGCTCTCTGATACGGGGGGTCTCTGATACGGGGGCTCTCTGATACGGGGGCTCTCTGATACGGGGGCTCTCTGATACGGGGGCTCTCTGATACGGAGGGGTCTCTGATCTGGGGGGGTCTCTGTTCTGGGGGGTCTCTGATCTGGGGGGGTCTCTGATCTGGGGGGTCTCTGATCTGGGGGGGTCGCCCATCTGGGGGGTCGCTGATCTGGGGGGGTCGCTGATCTGGGGGGGTCTCTGATCTGGGGGGTCTCTGATACGGGGGTCTCTGATACGGGGGTCTCTGACACGGGGGTCTCTGATATAGGGGTCTCTGATACAGGGGTCTCTGATACAGGGGTCTCTGATGTGGGGGTCTCTGATACGGGGATCTCTGATACGAGGATCTCTGATATGGTGGGGTCTCTGATATGGTGGGGTCTCTGATATGGCGGTCTCTGATACGGGGATCTCTGATACGGGGATCTCTGATACGGGGGTCTCTGATACGGGGGTCTCTGATACGGGGGTCTCTGATACGGGGGTCTCTGATATGGGGGTCTCTGATGGCGGTCTGATGTGGGGGTTGGGCCACCTTCATGCGTGCGTGCTGTGAGTGGGGTGGTCGATAATTCCCCTGATGGTGAGGAGTGGGGGTTGGGGCAGGATGCCATGCACAGATTTGCATGGCAAGGGAGAGAGAATCATTCCTGGGCCCTGCTCTTAGTGCCAGCACGGACCAGGAGCGTTCTATTCGGATGGGAGAACTTTAGTCGCCCAAACAGAGAATCCAGCCCATAGATAGGTTGAGTGAATAGGCAATAATCTGGCAGATGGAGTATAGTGTGGAAAAATGTGAAGTTGTTTGCTATGGCGGGAAAAATAAAAAAGAACATTAAATGTAGAATGGCTGCAGAATTCTGAGGTGCAGAAAGATCCAGGTGTTTAAGTGACTCATGGACTTAAGGAAGGATGTAAAGGCATTGGAGGCAGTTCAAAGGAGATTTACTAGACTGACACCTGGAATGAACAGGTTGCCTTATGAGGAAAGGTTGGATAGACTGGGCTTGTTTCCACTAGAGTTTTGAAGGGTGGGAGGTGACTTGCTTCAAGTATACAAGATCTGGAACAGAATTGGCAAGGTGGATGTGGAAAGGACTCACCTTCTTGCTGGCGAGTCCAGAGTAGGAGGCAGTGTTTTAAAATTACAGCTCGCCCTTTTGGAATAGAGTTAAGGAGGGGCGGGATTCTCCCGTACACGGGGGGTCCCGGCGGGACGGAGTGGCGTGAACCACTCCGGCGTGGGGTCTTTAGGGGCTAGGCCCGCCCCAGAGTGGTTTGCACCCCGCCGGCTGGCGTGGAAGGCCTTTGGCACCGCGCCAGCCGGGGAAGAAGGGGCTCCGCCGGCCGGCGCGGGTCCGCGCATGCGCGGTAGTGCAGCGGCTGCTGATGTCATCCCCACGCATGCGCAGGGGGTGTTCACCTATGCGTCGGCCATGGCGGAGGCTGACATGGCCGGCGCATAGGAAAAGAATGCCCCCAACGGCACAAGTCCGCCTGTGGTGGGCTCTGATCGCGGGCCAGGCCACCGTGGGGGCACCCCCCAGGGCCAGATCGCACCGTGCCCCCCCCCCCCCCCCCAGGACCCGCCCGCGCCGCCAGGTCCCGCCGGTAAGGGACCTAGTCCAATTTACGCCGGTGGGACTGGCATGGAACCAGCAGGACTTGGGCCCATCGCGGGCCGGAGAATCGTCGGGGGGTCCCGCCGAATCTCTTTTCCAGAGAATTCGGTGGCCGGCGGGGACGGAATTCACGCCGTCCCCCGGCGATTCTCCGACCTGGCGAATCCCGCCCGTGATTTTTTTTTCTCTCTCAAAGGGTTCTGCAACTTCATAACTCTACCTCAGAAGGTGGTGGAGGGGGGGGGGGTCATTGAATATTTTTAAGGGAATTAAAGGTTATCGGGGCTAAATGGGGATGTGGAATTTGAAACACAAATAGATCGTCCATGATCTTATTGAATGGTGGAGCAAGAATGGCCTATTTCTGCTCCTATTTTGTATGTTCATCCGGTGCCTCTTCACCTTATGTTCCCTGTTCAGATTCTGTAAATGTATAACCAGCGAAAGAAATCACGCCGTAACCGATGAGATGCTTCACAAAATCTGAACTCTCCAACTGACATTTGCCCTGGCGTGGACTGTACATGCAAAGAATTCGCTTCAAATAGTCTACCGCCCCTATCAATTAGTCTATGGGACAAATCCCAAAATACCCTTGGATATGTGGGATCATTCCCTGGCCCCTGGAACTAAGATTAGTTAAATTATCCTGAACACTTGAAAGCCTGCAGACAGGGAGAAGGGCACTTCTGAAGGCTGAGATTTCAGAGAAAATTTGGTGAGTCTTATGGCACCACATAAGGCCATCGGGTAAAAATGTTAGTCCCGGGAACATGGTATATTACAAAAGAGGACAGAAAGAATGGAGAGGCCTAGTTAAAAGTTATAGGCAGTGATGGAAAAACAGTAATATTACAACGTGGCAATCATACTACTTTGGGTACACGCCTTGAGGCTACTGGGCATTGATTATGTATTTATAGAATCTGGACAGTGAATAGAAGGTATAGCGACACAATGTACTTCACATACACATTTGTTGGACACTTATGAAGAGCAGGTTACAACAGATGACAGGATGACTGAGTACAGACAAAGTGATACTGGGTCACAGGAGAAGGTTATTTATCCCAAAGGACAATGGCCCAAAGTTGGCACTAGAGTCAGACATATGCCAGTAAGGGCCAGTGTGTGGAGGGATTACACCATTATGGGGAGAGCTGGAAAAGCCACTGGCAAATAAAAAAACATTCACTGAATGTACAAGATGAGGGGCAGGAGGTGGGACCCATGAATTGGCAAAATTAGTTAAAGATGTGGAAGGCCAGAAAAAGCAGTGCGAGTTCTGAAAGTGGACCAGAGAGCAGTCACAACCCTAGGAAAAGATCATGGACTAGCAAGAAGAACTATCATTGTAGGAGGGAGAGACCCTGCATCAGTAGTCAAGGGAGTGAGTAGAGGTCGTAGTTTGACAAGAGCAAGGACCATAGAACGGACTACGAATGCCACAAGAAGTGGCTCTTATGATCGAGAAGTTTTAGTGGCTAACAACAAATTAGAAGATAAGTTGATAAAGGATGCCAAACAAAGAGAGTTGGAAAGAATACACTGAGGGGCTGGTTTAGCTCACTGGGCTAAATCGCTGGCTTTTAAAGCAGACCAAGCAGGCCAGCAGCACGGTTCGATTCCCGTACCAGCCTCCCCGGACAGGTGCCGGAATGTGGCGACTAGGGGCTTTTCACAGTAACTTCATTGAAGCCTACTCGTGACAATAAGCGATTTTCATTTCATTTCATTTTTCAGGTAGCAGACAGGGACAACCAGCCTTATTACACAGGTGGATATACACAGAAAAGGTACGTCATGATGGCACGTTTAAGGCTAAAGCTGGACGAGTGGACTCCCCGATTGCAGAAAAAGTGGGCTTGAAGATTTTCTTAGCGCTTTTAGCAACGCACTTCTGGGAATGAAAATCAATTGATGTGAAAACTTAATTTCTGAAGGGTTAAAAATTTCCAAAGGAAGTGTTTGTGAAGCCACCTAAAGAAGGTGGCGATATAGAAATTAAACTGGAATTTGAACAAGTGTGTTTATGGGTTGAGTGATGTGTCAAGGGTATGGTATGTTTCAGTTAGGTCTGCCCTGCTTGTATTCAGCTCAAGGCAGACCCAGCAATGTTCTTGTTGTAACCTGCCCTGATCCTAGCGGCGGGAACACTTGGTTACCCCATGAACTCTTCTGGGGCCAATCAACCAGACCAAAACAAACTCAGGGATAAATTAAAAGGGGCAGCTCTCGATAGGGGCACTGCCAAAACAAAAGAAAGATCAATCAAACTTTACAAACATCAAAGTGCAGTTAAGAGAGTTAATAAAGCACTCCAGCCACTGCAGTGCCCACTGGGCACAGAAGGCCTCAATGGTGCCCGTGGACACCGCCTGCTCCCTCTCCAGGAACCCTTGACCATGAACATAGCCGCGGAAGTGGGGCAGGCACACCGGCCGGACGACCTCCTCGACCGCCCACTGCCTGGACCTGTTAATGATAGCACGGTAGCATAGTGGTTAGCACAAATGCTTCACAGCTCCAGGGTCCCAGGTTCGATTCCGGCTTGGGTCACTGTCTGTGTGGACTCTGCACGTTCTCCCCGTGTCTGCGTGGGTTTCCTCCGGGTGCTCCGGTTTCCTCCCACAGTCCAAAGATGTGCAGGTTAGGTGGATTGGCCATGCTAAATTGCCTTTAGGGTCCAAATTGCTCTTAGTGTTAGGTGGGGTTACTGGGTTATGGGGATAGGGTGGAGCTAGGGTGCTCTTTCCAAGAGCCGGTGCAGACTCGATGGGCCGAATGGCCTCCTTCTGCACTGTAAATTCTATGAAATCTATGGGCAGGTTCACAAGGAGGTCCTCCGCCTTCCTGCTTTCCACAGCGGATGCCCATAGACCAGGAGGGCGGGACTGAAGTGCAAACAAAACTTCAATAAAAAGGCTGCAGAAACACGATGGGGAAGGGGATGGGAAGAAAACCAAAGGTGTCACTGAAAGAAGTAAGGATTGACCATGGTAGCAGAAAGGAAATATTGGAAAGGGGACAGATTTCCAAAGTAAAATGGGCTGATGCACATGATCAATTGTCAGACTGTTTTAAAAAGAGAAGAGCTTGCTCCAAGGAATTATTAGGTAATACTGCCCAGAGTTTAAAGAGAATATGGAAGACTAATTTTTTTTTTTGTAATTACTTATATATGGTAAAGAAGGAAAAAATGGTTAAAGATGGGAAAAATGGGATGTATTAATGGTTGGTTGTAGTCTAAGATGAGACAGAAGATGACAAAAACATATAATTTTGTTTTGGCCTGGCGCGTTTTCTCCCCGACGTTGGATTCTCCGCCGCATCGGGAACTCCGCTACCGGTGGCGCGAGACAACGAATCGAGCCCAAGATTAATTCTCCTGAAGATGCAGGTTTGATGCACACTTTACTGACGGTAATAAAGCAAGTCAAACCGTCAGCTCGATAGGATCATGTCTTCACAATGTTTTATTTAAAGCATTTTGTGCACTGCGATTTGGTTTTCACTGAAGACTAAATTGAAGCTGTCAGACCATTATTTGCACAGACACAGACTTGGTGCAACTGCTCGTTCGAGATATGGAATAAAAAACTCTCTGAATATTTTCTCTTTCTCTCGCTCCCAATCATCCTTCTCATATGCCATGGTGGTTTTTGGGTAAATATTCGGCAGTTATGTAAGTAATTTCCTGGCACAAAAGCACAATATCACTTAGGAAAATTCTTCCTCTATCCATATTTATGGCGGAATCTGGATACGATATGTGAATATTTAAAAATTAACTATTTCAGATTAAAGTATAAATGCCAACAATGTCCTTATTCACCCACCTCACCATCTTCGGATTCCAATTTCAATTCGTTTTGGCAAGTAGCCAGCAAATTACCCGCCTCAGCTTGTATCTCAACTCCTTTAGGTGCTTCCAGTATCAGTGAACGTGTGGGTGATTCTAGTCTAGGGTCACAAAATGTCAGAATTAGTTTCAGTATTTGTCCCCTTTCCTTCAGCAGTGAGTTACTGTACGAACACATAGTGCAAAGCTTGACTGTCTGTGGAGCTTCCTTCAAGGTAGAGGAAGTGATACCAATCTCATTGGCAAGTGATGGATGTGTTTAATCAAACAGGCCGGGGACTGATCCATTGAAGCTAATATTTAATGTAAATGCATTTTTGTTTTCAACTTTGTTTACCGAGTAAAGAGACACTGTTCTCCTGCCTTAGATGTTGATCAGATGTCTGTGAACCAATGGGTGGTGGGATGCAATGGCATCGTCACATGACCGAAGACGGGGGAGGTGGGGGATATGCTAATGTTTCCAGCCGGGAAATAAGGTAGTTATGTCCCAATGGAAAAGAGGTTTGATTTGCTATCTTATTCCTGCTGACGGTGTCCGCGTTACAATAAGCCAAAGTTTGAACCAAATGGTAGACCCCTTTAATAAGTGAATCGGAGTCCTATAAAGTATATTGGACTCAATAACGCAGAATAGGCATGATTGAACCTTCCCCATTGTAACAGTCGGTGCTCTAGTCGATGATGAATCCACAAGGTATACATATTTTTGTACGTAAGGAGGAGTTCCAGACATACCCTGGGTCACTGTCACCTTTTAACCTGAGGTAATTCTATCTTCTCCTCACCAATCTTCTTCCAGGGATTAGAGACTGACCAGGTCACCCAATACTGTGATAGCCTGGATCTGGTGGGCTGCTCTAGATCTCCAATTCCTGCCTGCAAACCACCAGCCACTCATGAATGAGCCCTGACTTGCAAAATGGACTTGCCTCCTGTTGACACTATGGGGTGTCTTGTCAGTTTGCTCTGCCAGCGACCTACCCTAATATCAAATAGAAGCAAATATACACTGGGCGGGATTCTCCGAGCCCGCTCAGGGTTGGAGAATCGGCGGGGGGGGGGGGGGGGGGGGGGGGGGGGGGGGGGTGCGCGAATCCCGCCATGCCGCCCTGCACCGGGCCGTCGATTCTCTGGCGACCGGAGAATCGACGGCAATGGCACTTGCACAGTCGCTGCGGCTCCGGTTGGGGGCCGTTGAGAGCGGCCCCGTGGCGATTTTCCATGCTCGACGTGCCATGTGCCCGCCGAGTCCAGTCGGCATCGTTCGCGTGTGGTCCTACCCGGCAGGACCTCGGTGTTCTGGATGCAGGGGCCTTCCTGGTGGGGGGGAGGGGGGATCTGACTTTGGGGGGAGGGGGGGGGGGGCTCCATGGTGGCCAGGTCCACAATCGATAGCAACCAATCGGCAGGCGGGCTAATTCCGGTGGGGGGGGGGGGTCTGAAGGTCTCCGCCATGTTCCGTGGGAGCCGGCGCGGAGACAGCAACCCACATGCATGCACGGACCTGCACTGGCTGTGCTGGAGCCCGTATCGGCAGCTGGGGCTGCGTGAAATGCTCCAGTGCCATTCTGGCCCCTTATGGGTTGGGGGAAATCGCTGCTCCTAGCAGCCAGATGATGCCGTCGTAAAACGCTCCGGCGGTTACGACGGCGTTAACACTCTGCCGCTAAAACGGAGAATCCCGCACCCTCTTATTGAAAAGAAGGAACTTAAAACTGTACATAACTTCGATAGATACAGAATGTGTTCGTGTGAGGCGCAGTAGACAGTACCTGATGCAACACAAATCTGTCTAGTGAGCTTTGAGAGTAGAAAACAACAGTGCCTAAATCATGGACTGACAGTGGGGAAGCAGTTAAGTCAATGAATAGTAACCAGTTTGAGAATTTGAATTCAGTCTTTAAAAACAACTAAAAAATCTGGAGGGGGGGGATTCTCCAACGCCCCCGCTGGGTCGGAGAATTGCCCGAGGCCGGCGTCAATCCGCCCCGCCGTGTCCCGAATTCCCTGCCTCCCGAGATTCGGCGGGGGCAGGAATCGCGGCACGCCAGTCGGCGGGCCCCCTGCGCCGGTTGCCGGGCCCCCCGCGGCGATTCTCCGGCCCGCGATGGGCCGAAGTCCCGCCGCTGACAGGCCTCATCCCGCCGGCGTGGATTAAACCACCTACCTGACCGGCAGGATTGGCGGCACGGACGGGCTCCGGGGTCCTGGGGAGGGGGGCGCGGGGCGACCTGACCCCGGGATGTGCCCTCTTTTTCTTCCGCCTTCGCCATGGTCTTCACCATGGCGGAGGCGGAAGAGACCCCCTCCCCTGCGCATGTGCCGGTATGACGTCAGCAGCCGCTGATGCACCGGCGCATGCGCGGACTTACGCCGGCCGGCGAAGTCCTTTCGGCCCCGGCTGGCGTGGCGCCAAAGGCCGTTCACGCCAGCCGGCGGAGTGGGAACCACTCCGGCGCGGGCCTAGCCCCTCAATGTGATGGCTTGGCCCCTAAAGGTGCGGAGATTTCCACACCTTTGGGGCGGCCCAACACCGGAGTGGTTCACGCCACTCTGACACGCCGGGACCCCCCGTCCCGCCGGGGAGGGGAGAATCCCGGCCCTGGTTTCTGTCTGTGGCCATGAAGCTGGTCCACACATGACACCAGTCCCACAGCAATAGGTTTGACCCTTAAAGGTGCTCTGAAGTGGTCTGAAAGCTAAGCTACTCTATCGAACTGCTATCATGTAGGAATCCAAGCAGGCCCACCTTTTCACAGCATCCGGGAAAAGAAAAAAAAAAGAGTAGTCTCCAACCAAGAATTAATCAGAAAATAATTCTGCTCGTCCTCTCATATCTAAATCAGATATGCTTTCCAGCAAATTACAGAAATCCCTGGACTTACAGGAATTCGAGATGAGATAACGCTAAAGTTAAATTGTTAAAGGTGAACTTTCTGTTGCTTTTAAGGCAGGAACCATCCTCTCATTTCATGCATTATGACAATCTTTGTGGACTGGCTACATTAGGCACACTTTTGTGCTTCAATTACTGAGCTGTCAAAATTCTGAGAAAGCACAGATGCCTGAAGTTCTTGCTCAAAGTGAGGACTGTAAGATAGACACCAATCGCTGCAGTCCAGTCACCATGCAAATTTTATCTAGAACAAAATCAAACTTATTCTGTGCTCGCAATGTTTCTACTATTGATCCAGTGTTAACTAGTTTAAAATAAAAAAACATATTTATCAATGATTTTGGCAGAAGCGCAAGACAATACTTGGCAGAATACTGTCGTCAAAATATTTTGAGAAGTTCACTTAGCTTGGCTGATAACCAGGAGGTTGCACATTGTAGTCCCAGTGTCGATCGTACCTCAAACTCACGTGGTTCAGCAATCGAAAGTTTTCAATACATAATGTGCTTACGAAATGATAGGAAAATTGGCACCAGCTTGATTGATATTAATGATTTACCTTTCCTGGTAATTAGCAGCGTGAAATGCTCATTGACATAGAATAGATGTTGAAATCAGCCCAAGTGCATTTCAGCAGAAACTAACCTCCTTGTTAATTACATTTCTTTTTTTCCCCCAATCTTTGCCAATATGGCACATATCTGAAGAATGACATCAAAATTTGGAATCAATATACATTCCATTAAGGAATAAAAGAAAGTTGGTGATATGAGGATGATTTTTTTTAATGTAGCAAGTGGTTGGAATCTGGAATGTACTGCATGGGAGTGTGATGGAAACAAATTCAAATAAGACCTTCAAAAGAGAAGTGGATAATTATCTCAAAACTAAAGGCATTGCAGGACTATGGGGGAAAGGCAAGGTAGTGGGTGAAGTCTTGTATTGTGGTGCACCATGTGGTCAATTTCATTTTTAATTTTCATTTCATTTTCATCACCCAGGCTTGACCAATTTGCTGATATAAATTTTAAAAGTTTTTGCAGTCAAAAAAAGTGAAGAGTGCATGCAGTAGGCGATGTGACGTTTTGGTCAGGCGACAGGTTGATGAGTAGCCTATGGGCCAGTCCATCATAAGCTCAGGAAATGTGACATTTGGGTGAAGATAAAATAAGTTGATGAATGATCCATGTGTTATACTGTGGCAAAATCGGACAGCCTGATCTCAGAACCAAGCTAAGATATGCAGGTGACTAGTCACTGCAGTATAAGATCAGGATGGATAAGCAAAGTTTGTGTTTTGGAATAAGCGGCAAACATTGGTTGTGCTAAAGGTTATTCCGTATTTGTCGACTCATCTGTAATTGCGGACATACCGAATGAAACAGACAAGACAGGAGCATTGTGAGTTAATGATAGGATATCACAAAGATTGTGATATCTCACAAACTCTGAAAACTGTTGAATTGCTCCTGAGCATTCTGAGAAAGCATTCGCCTGAATGCACACTTGTACTTGTATTGAAGAAACTGCTGCTTGCTTTATCTACGGCTGACTCTGTGTCAGGTGTCTTTAGATACTCCACAACATGGGACTCGCTGAGTTGCTCTTCTAGACAGCTACCATGAGCATGATGGGCTGAATGACCTCCTTCTGTGATGCAAACACTCTGTGTTTCTATGGGCTGGATACACAACAGGTATGTTTGCAATGGCGGGACATGGAAAAAACAAGGAGTGGCAAGATCATCACCTCGCGCCCCAAACTGTCCTCCATTATACACGATGGGATCGGGCACCAAAATCAACAGACTGCCTGCCATATGTACAGAAATAATTAAGGGTCAATTGAGCTTGTTGACTTTGTTTGACTGTTTGAGCCCCCTTGTAAAATCCAGCCCTATGATTCTCTATGAGAGCTAAACCCGAGGATCGGAAGGATTTTAGAATTTGGCTAAGGATGTTCAAGAAATTGATAAAGTAAAAGAAAGTAGAATATGAACTGAAGGAGAGACATTGTAAAGACTTAAAAACTTTGACAGATCTGTCAAATGGAAGAGATGAGTAAAAGTCGGTATGAGTCCCTTAGAGACAGCAACAGGAGAAACTATAATGAGGAGTAATAAGAAAATGGCATTAAACAAATACTTTGTTCATGTATATTCTGGACATACGGAGGAGCCTGGGGCTTTGTTAGGATTAGGAGCTTCAGAGAAATTAGTATCAGTAAAGAAACACAAAATGGATAAATTAATGCGACTAAATGCATTGTTGCAATGATCAGTGCTCATGGTGCTATGGAGGGGGGGGGGGAATGGAGTGGGTTGGGGAGGACCCGTAGGGGCGGGGCCTTCTATGTGGTGGGGGGGGAGGGGGCATCAGACGGTACAAGGAGGCCGTGGATGAAGGTGCACCCTCTCCAAATTCACCCACAAGGCCTGAAAATGATTTCAGGCTCCCTGAGAATTGAGGCTGGGCGGGAAATGGTCTTCAATGACAATAATTGACCACTTAAGGACCTCAATTAGGGCAAGGGTGGGCGGGCTAGCCTTGGCTTCATTTGTTCAGACGTAAAGCTGTGGAGAGTTCCAGTCGCCAAAAGCCTGGCGCAAAAGCCATCCGAGAACTTTTACAGTCATCACCCCTCCCCCACCTACAAACCCGTCAGCAGGAGAGTGTCAAAGTTTGCTCCGTGTATCCAAGTGTTGATGATAATACAAAGTCAGAGGGAAGTGTTGCTGTGAGGAGGACGCAAAGAGGCTGCAAAGGGATATAGACAAGTTAAGTGAGTGTGGAAGAAGGTGGCAGATGGAATATAATGTGGAGGTGTGAAATTCCCTGGGCGTGATTCTCCGAAACGGAGAGAAACAGCTGACGCCGGAGTGAAACCCGAGTGTTTCACTCCGGCATCGGAGGCCGCTCCTCGCACCCTATTCTACCCCCCCCCCCCCCCCCCCCGGGGGGGGCTAGGAGCGGTGGTGCGCGAATCTCAGATGCCGGGCCTTGACGCTTGCGTCAAAGCGGCGCGCCGAGAATGACGCAGCTGGCGGCGTCTAAGTGACGTCAGCCGCGCACGCGCAGGTTGGCCGGCTCCAACCCGCGCATGCATGCGCAGTTGCCGTCTTCCCCTCCGCTGCTTCGCAAGACAAGGCGGCTTGATCTTGCGGGGCGGCGAAGGGAATCTTCTGGCACCGATTGCGGGCCAGTCACATCATGAGCACGCCCGTGGTGCTCGATCCTCCCTCCGCCCCCCACAGGCCCCACATTTACCTGTTGTGCACTGTTCACGCCGGCAGCGACCAGGTGTGGTTGGCGCCGACATGAACCGGTCGGGTTCGTCAGGCCGCGCGGCCCATCCGGGCGGGATAATCGCCGGTCGCCGTGAATCGCGCCCCCCCATGTTTGTCAGAAAAATTGCTTAATTTTATCACTAATAGGAGACTCAAAGGTATTGGTGTTCAGAAGGTCTTGGACATCCGTGTACATCAGGATTGTTCAACCTTTGCACGGGAGAGGCCGCATTTGAATTTTCTCCCATTCAAAGGGCTGATAAGGAAACTTCAGAAATTAAGGTTTGGAACAACATTAAACGTGGATTTTTAAAAAAAATCAATGTCGAAGCAATAAATAGATAATTTTAAAAAGTAATTGATAAAAATGACCATTAAAAAGTGTCAAGCCAGCAGAGTTAACCAATGGCACCATTTCTGCCTTTTTGCTTAAGGAGCAGAATTAAAGAAAGACAGACTAGACCCCAAGTCATGATCACCAAGGAAGGGAGTGGGGTCTGGACCCAAGCTATGGAGTTAGGGTTAACCAACAATGGCCTTGCATTCACCTCTGGTAGAGCATACTCCGAGCTGGCCTCAGAGGAATTCATGCAAAAAGTAGGGGTCTGTTGGGTTGTCTGTTAGTCTGCGTTTTCCTCCTCTTCATGCCTGTTTTGTGGATAGGTTTTTGGGGAGGAGGGGAAGGGTATGTGTATAACAGCCCATTCCCAATCTCAGGGTTCTCACAGAGACACACAAACACACACTTGTGCCCAGGCCTGGGAGGTTTGAATATTTTACCTCTGAGGAGGAATTCAGGATGGCTATGAAGGTGCCAAGACCTGCTTCCTCACTGTCCTTTGACTCTAGCTGCCCTGCTCAGGGTGATCCGGCAGGCACTGTTACTGTGTTGCTGCTCCTTGCAGCTTCCCTAGGCCTCTTTGCCATCTTGACCCCTGTCCAGGAGGGTGAGAGAGAGAGAAATTGTGGCCAAAGATGGAGAAAGTATGTAACATGGCCACTCACTTTCACAATGTTCACTATTCCTCCAATCACCTGAGCCTTTCAGCAGCTAATGTGGGAGAGAAAGAGTCTGTGATTGGAGGAACAGCTCTTTGCAGATCTGTCACTTCTACTTACCTGTATTTTGAGCAGTGAGTCTGCAGGTCACAAAGAGAAGCATGATAGTCCACACACTGTATGTTGGTCAACACTATTGTGCATGAATCACAGAATGTTAATATGCAGGTAAAGAATGCAAATGGAAAGCTAATGATATGTTTATTACAAAGCATTAGAATATCAGAGTGAAGATGGCTTGGTCCTCAACCTTCAGGTATCATGCCCTAAGAGGGCATTGGTGATCACGGGCTTCCATTGGATTGGTCCATGATCATTCTTGGCAAAGAACTGTAGTGGTTTACTCTTGCCTTCTGCAGAATAGTTGACCAGAAAACTATCCTGGTTTTTTTTTTTTTTAAATTAGATTAGCCAATTATTTTTTCCAATTAAGGGGCAATTTAGCGTGGCCAATCCACCTACTCTGCACATTTTTGGGTTGTGGGGGCGAAACCCACGCAGACACGGGGAGAATGTGCAAACTCCACACGGACAGTGACCCAGAGCCGGGATCGAACCTGGGACCTCAGCGCCGTGAGGCGGTTGTGCTAACCACTAGGCCACCGTGCTGCCCTACTATCCTGGTTTTAACTGCCTGCCATCAGATGTATTGGAAGGATTTACAGGCTGATAACCAACCTGTTTGGCCACATTACATGTGCACCTTTTATGGTGCTATCAAGTCCTGAGGTGAGACTGAACCCAGAACGTTTGGCCCACAGGTAGAGAAACTACCACTGTGCCACAACAGCTCTGTAAATAAGTCTCACTGCAATTATTTAGTGCCTTGGTGATATCACAGCTGGAGTACTGAGTATATTTCTGGTCTTCTTACTTATATTTGCCTTAGAGGCACTGCAACAAAGTTTCACCAGACCGATTCTCCAGATGGATGGATTTCCTATGAGGAGAGATGAAATAGATTGGATCTATATTCCTCACAGTTCAGAAATTTGAGAGGTAATCTCATTGAAAGATATACCATTGTTAATGGGCTTGACAGTTTAGATGTTCGGAGGATGATTCCCCATGGGGATACAGTGCAGAGAACTAGAGGTTACAACCTCAGAATATGGGGGTGCCCAGTTAGGATTGAGATGGGGAGAGATTCCTGCATTCAAAGGGTTGTGAATCTTTGGAATTCTCTGTGGTAGCTGTGGCTCCTCAGTCATTCAGTATTCTGAAGTTAGAGTTTGATAGACTGTTGAATACTAAGGGAATCAAGGTACATTGTTGTGTGCCCATGTATTGTCACTGTTAGGAGAACTTTAGCGAGCATGTTGCCATGTATTCAAGTTATAATGAACTCGACTTGTCTAGGATCCGAATTGCAGTAATTTATTTGCTTTAAAACATCTCTGGTTATGAACTAATGCACACGCCCCCCGAGGGTTCTTCTGCTCTTGAAATGAATCAGAGTTGGCTTCTCACACAATAGCTGCTTTGCATTCAGAACACCAAGATGTCATAAACAGAGTCACTGCCACTACCCCAGGACACAACCCAGCTCAAAGTTTATTGTGAAAAGTTCTGAACTTGCAACAATAACATGCATGCTCAAGGGTTAAGTAATCTGTAAGGAAGAAGCATAAATAATTCAATAATTAATTAGAAGACCGGGCTATAGAAATGCTGTGCTGTCCGAGAGTAGAAATTGATGAGCAGTCAATCATATTAAATTGAATCCCTCACTGTATAACTACACCCATAGCCATTTTTACAAATTCCATTTGTGGTGCACAGAAGCACGGCTGTCAGGTCTAACATATCCGAGGTGAAGTGAAATTTAAGGCTTGCTTACGACAGAACTGAATATCAAGCGGGGGTCCACAACCGACAGGTGGATACAATAACGTCCACTTAACATTACCATCCAAAATGGATTACTATCCTTGGTATCTCTCGAAACAGAATGCTTTCTCAGGATTCCGTAGGGCAATTTCTGCTGATCGATCAAATATTCAAATGATTCACTAATGTTATGTTTCACGGTGTTAAATGCAGACCGATGAGGTTTGCACCTTACAGATGAAGGGAAATAGAAACACAATTTAAGTTGAGGGCTATCACACATACTCTCCATGGCTGGTTGCACGCCATCATGAAATGTGGTTCTGTTTCCCCCACTTCTTCTCAAATCTCATACATTTCATTGGGGTGAATGATGTGGCCATAATTGAAACAGTACAATTTCCTCGTACTTACAGCTGCTCCACCCTAATTTTGCTACTCTTCAAAGAAATGTGCTTCAGATTGATAACAATGGAGCAGAAGCGGTGCATTGAGGCATAGGCAGACTTTAATTTCACTTGTACAGGGTACATCACAGAAGATGATTTGGCTTTCACCTGAGATGTGGGAGACTTGAAGGGTCTGTCAGCCACCATATAATTCATGTGGAATCTGTAGAATCTATTTCAGCGAAAATAGCTCTGGGTGCGGCAATATAATGGAAAAGGTACAGTTTAGTGTGATTGAGTGCTTGCCAATTGCTACATCAAAACAAACAAAGCAAATTTTACAGTCCGGTTGGGGAGGAAAGAAAGATTGAAATTCATTGCCTCCTCGAGCATTTGGCTGTTTAAAATTGTGCCATCTGAGCATTGAAACAAAAAGCTCTGAGACAGAACTAAAGAGTGCCATTTATTATCCAGTACGCATGCAATAGTTCGCACCCAATGACTTTGCAGCTGGCTTGAATCCAGCAATTGACATGCTAAAAATAAGGGACTAAGGACTACCTTTCATGAATTCAGCTCATAATAATGATCAACTATTATAGTTTTTAAAAATCATTCTTCTTATCATTATGCATTAAATTTCAAAAAATATATTCGTTGCTGATTAAATGTAAGACAACCAGGAATGGGAATACTAAGGTATTTGAATAATTCTCAATTACTTTGGGAGAAAACAAATAACAAAGTGTTTAGATTAGGATTAAATTGTTGACCTTCCCAGGATATCCTCGGAGACCAGTGTGGGAAAATGCAATTGTAGTTGTACGTCTTGAATAATCAGTATTTGATTAATATTTACACCTTGTTATAGAGCTACACACAACAAACAGGAACAAAATCCCAGGAGTGGAAGAAATTAGTCCAAGTGAATAGGCGGACATGTACCTAATTTCTCAAGCACAAAAGCACATCTTATTTCTCGCCTACTGATAAAATGGGAGAGGATTTCTGAAATTCCACTTTGCAATTTTTCCATATATAGAATCTCGGATTCCCAAGAGCTCTGTCAAGACTTTTTAACTTTGAGCTAAACTAATCTAATATATCGAGATGGTGTACAAATGGCAGATGGCATGAGATGTATGGGATGAAATACATGGGACGGGATTCACCGTCGCGCCACACCGATTTCCTGCTGCCAGTGCCGCCGCCAGCGATAGGATTCTCCATCCTGTCAGCCATCCATTTAGGTTTCTCATTGTGGGCAGCCCCATTCCCCAATGGGAAATTCCTGGGTGTGGGTGCGCTGCTGGCGCAACGGAGAATCCCAACAGCGGAGAATCTAGCCCATGGACATGAATTTTACGCTCTCTCCAGAGAGTTTTGAGGTGGTGAGGAATGTGAAATTGCATGGACGGAATTCCCTCCCGTATCACAGCCGCACCGACCCGGATGTGATTTTACGGTGGTGTGGGCAGGGTCTCAGATGGGAAGCCCACCTTTGCCCCTATTAAGGCTCTCAAGTGACCACTTGATGACCACCTAGGATGTTTTGCCGCCCACCCTCAGTTTTCAGGTTGGTGGTGTTGGATAACTGGGAAACAGAAGAATTCACTAGCTTTGATCTTGGGTGGGAAGGTGGTGGTGAGGGAGTGGGGGGAGGAGGATGTGGTGGATGGTGTCTCCTGCTGATTACCCACTGACTACCACCCCTCTTCTCCCTCTCCCCCGCTACGACCACACAGGACATCCCCCTCCCCTCCCCAGAAACTCTACCACTTACCACACACCGGGGAGGCGGTGGCCTAGTGGTATTGTCACTGGATTAGTGCCGGGTTTGAATCCCACCAGGGTAGATGGTGAAATTTGAATGAATTCAATACAAAAAAATCTGGAATTAAGTCAAATGATGACCATGAAACACTTGTCGATTGTCGTAAAATCCCATCTGGTTCACTAATGTCCTTCAGGGAGGGAAATCTGCCTTTCCTACCTAGTCAACGTGGTTGACTCTTAACTGCCCTCCACTGAAAGATCCTTGCAAGTCACTCAGTTCCAGGGCATTTAGGGATGGGCAACAAATGCTGGCCAAGCTAGCGACGCCCACATCCCAAGGATGAATAAAAATAAACACCAGCTCCCTGCACATTGACTCAGGCACAACACTGCAGTACCTCTTCCAACCAGTGCAGCGCTGTGTCTGGAGGGACAGGTGAGCTATTGATCAATCTGATCTGACTAATTCCTTCCAAGTGCAAATGGAAGTCCAGCCTGTTGCCAATCAATGCTCATTTGAGTCGGAGTCGGAGGCGATGCATTCCCTGCCCACTCTCCAGATGGTTGAGTGCCTGCTATCCGAAAGACTCGGACCATGGATTCTGGGTGCCTGATTTACATGAAAACCCACCACTATGTAAAATTTCTGCTTGGCACAAAAAGGCATGAAATAGATCATATCACAAAAATGACTCAAAAAGTGGTATTTAAAGAAAATTCAGCTGACAGGAAACTCGGTACTTTTAAATGTGAGACAGCAAACTGCTGTAAAATGCGAGGCCACCTTCCAAACTGAAGGTGAAAAAACCAAATAAGAAATCCCTCGAAAAGGAAGTGTGAAGAGGGAAACAATTCAAAGGAAACCTACGGACATCAAAACCCAATGCTCTAACTAAAGAAGAGATTTGAATCAATAGTAAAAATAATGTTAACTGTTAACCAGCCAGATAAAACCCAACAGGCACTCAAAACCATCCTGTGGAGGATGAAATAATCCCATCTCCTGCTGTTTTTTTTTGCTGTCTTGCAATGTGTCAGAAGTTTCTGGAATTAAAGATCAAAACGTAATTAATTGTTCTCCAACAATGAATGCAAGAACTGTAAATCAAGTTCCTTTTGGGGAATTAAAGACAGGAAGTTTTAAAGAACAAAGAACAAAGAAAAGCACAGCACAGGAACAGGCCCTTCGGCCCTCCAAGCCTGCGCCGACCATGCTGCCTGTCTAAACTAAAATCTTCTAGACTTCCGGGGTCCGTATCCCTCTATTCCCATCCTATTCATGTATTTGTCAAGATGCCCTTTAAATGTCACTATCGTCCCTGCTTCCACCACCTCCTTCGGCAGCGAGTTTCAGGCACCCACTACCCTCTGTGTAAAAAAAACTTGCCTCGTACATCTCCTCTGAACCTTGCCTCTCGCACCTTAAGCCTATGCCCCCCCAGTAATTGACCGCTCTACCCTGGGAAAAAGTCTCTGACTATCCACTCTGTCTATGCCCCTCATAATTCTGTAGACCTCTATCAGGTCGCCCCTCAACAGGATTTGTTCCAGTGAAAGCAAACCAAGTTTATTCAACCTCTCCTCAGAGCTAATGCCCTCCATACCAGGCAACATACTGGTAAATCTCTTCTGCACCCTCTCTAAAGCCTCCACATCCTTCTGGTAGTGTGGCAACCAGAATTGAACACCATACTCCAAGTGTAGCCTAACTAAGGTTCTATCCATAATTCCACCAGCCTTTGTGACGTCCGCAAACTTACTAATCAGACCAGTTACATTTTCCTCCAAATCATATACTACGAACTGGGTTGAGATCTTCTGGCTGCTCATGCCGACAGGATCTGTCGGTGCTACCGACAGTGCACCCCCACCATGGGTTTCCTGGCGGTGTAGGGTGGATTCAATGGGAAATCCTATTCACAGTGGTGGGACTAGAAGATCCCGTCATTGGCCAACAGTGGGCTGCCTCCCGCTGCCATGAAACGCATCATGGGGAGGCCAGAGAATCCCACCCATGGTGTTTACTCCAGAGTGAAGTCAGCTGGAAGGCCTGCTGAAGAGAGCATGAAGGAATCTTTCCCACTTTCTTTTAAGTTCAAAACAGCCCTATTTCTACAGTATAAAAATCCAACCCAAGAGGCAGTAACTCTCCATCGGAAAGTACCTCAGGCGAATCCCATCGATTTCTAGGATTCGGATCACAGAATTAAAATGAAATAAATTTCTCCAGCAAAGTGCAGTTACCTGGACTTCAATTCAACTCCAGGATGTTTTAATGGAAGCTAGCAAATTCATACTGCTGCAACGTCCAACAGACTATACCTCAAGGGCAAGCAAAGGACCAAATTGTATATTTTAACTTTGGACCCTAGCTTCTGATATCTGTGTGTCATCATGTCCTTTACTATTTTTCCTCAGGTTCAGCAGCTAATAAGCTATTTCTTTCTCAAATTCAAGAAAACCTGGATGGATTGGCTCCTTATTACAAATAAATATATTTGGATTGAAAAAGGCATCTCCCGGGGAAATAAATTGTAAAATATCCATGTTGTGACCAACTGAGGAAGCGGAATAAAAAAAGGGATCCATTTTGTCCCTCCTCGGCCAGCCACAACGATAGCGATAGGATCCCTCCTGGCCTCACTTGAGTCTTTCCGGTAGGCTGCTGAAAACAAATGGGCACTTGCATTTAGCTACAACATACCTGTTTTGGACAGCAGGAAATAGACTCAATTTGGCATGTCAGCAGGTATGTCCTGGCCCCTCAAAATTTTAACAAAACTAAATCTCGAAATATAGAGTACATAGAGAAATACAGCACAGAACAGGCCCTTCGGCCCATGATGTCGTGCCAAACTTTTGTCCTAGGTTAATCATAGATCATAGAATTTTGGACACTAAGAGCAATTTATCATGGCCAATCCACCCAACCTGCACATCTTTGGACTGTGGGAGGAAACCGGAGCACCCGGAGGAAACCCACGCACACACCGGGAGGATGTGCAGACTCCACAGACAATGTCCCAAGCCGAAATCGAACCTGGGACCCTGGAGCTGTGCTATTTACTCAAGATTCCTCGAAACTCACTATAATAAAAATTGAAGAACACCATTCCTTCTGAACCCAGGTACATGAGAATTATCTCATTCTTTGGCCGAGTTCAGGACACAAATCATAAGAAACTAACCACAGGAAAATACTATTGTGACAATCTGAACAGAAATAAGTACTGTTCCTTTGCAACATTACCCATTTGGACAACATTAACGCCACTATACATTTGAAGGTTGGTAACATTATATGCATTACAGGAGTCTATTTTTTTAAATTTGGAACAGGCAACAATGGAAATATTTCCGAAAGTTACCACAGGACAAAGCAGCCCGCTTGATTGCTACCTCTTCCCACAAACACTCACTCCTTCCTCTACTGACAAAGTGTACCATCTACAAAATGCGCTGCCAGAACTCACCAAGGCTCCTTCAACATCTTCCAAACGAATGACCACTACCATCTAAAAGGACAAGGGCAGCAGATACATGGAAACCATAAGACTATAATATATGGGAACAGAATTAGGCCATTTGGTCCGTTGAGACTGTGCCACCATTTGATTATGGCCGATAGGTTCCTCATCTCCATTCTCCTGCCTTCTCCTCATAACCCCTGATCACCTACTTAATCAAGAAAGCTCCTTATTAATCAAGAACACCAGATTTGTGCTAGAGGTGCTGTTACCGATAGGGCTACTGACCAAGAACTGGAAGGTGAAATTAGACAGATTAGTTCTTTCTTATAACATAAGAACTGGGAGCAATTTAGCCTCTCGAGCCTGCTCCACCGGTTAATGCAATCATGACTGACCTCGCCATGACCCCAACTCCACTTCCTGCCCGTTCTCCATCACATTTCAACCCATTACTAATTAAAAATCTGCCTAACTCATCCTTAAATTTACTCACTGTCCCAGCAGCCCCCGCAATCTGGGGTAGAACTTTGAAGTTCCCATCAGAATCACTCCCCATTTCAACTTGGAAATATATCGCCGTTCCTTCACTGTCAAAATCCTGCACTGTGGGCGCACCTGCACCACATGGACTGCAGCGATTCAAGAAGGAAACTCACCAGCACCTTCTCAAGGGCAATTAGGGATGGGCAATAAATGCTGACACAGCCACCGATGTCCACATCCCATTAATGAATTTAAAAATCGCCTCAGCAAAGTCAGCTCCCCCCGCATATCTGTGTAATTGGCATTGTTTAAGTTTAAGATTCTTGTTTTAGATTGGAGTATGTTGCTCTCAAATTTAATATGGAATTCAATTATACTGTGATCCCTTTCCTGGACAATCTTTCACAAAGAGATTACTAAATTAATCTTGCCTCATTGTACAATAAAGTTACCCCTAGTTGGTTCTACAATGTGTCGCTCCAGCGAACTGTCATGCAAAATTTCTACAAACTCATCTTCCACACCACCTTTGCCAATTTGATTTGTTCAGTCTACATGAAAATGAAAGTTCCCGAAATGTATTTGGCTGTCTCTGTGGCACGTTTCAATGATTTCTTGTTAAATGCTCTGCCCAATGGTATAATTTCTATTAGGGGGTCTATGAACTATGCCCAACAGCATGATCAAACCCTTGTTATTCTGTATTTTCACCCATACTGATTATACTTCCTGATCTTCTGAGACAAGGTTCTCTCTTACTACAGAACTTAAGTAATTATTTATTATCTGATATATTTCTTTTCCTCGTCTCCATTCTGCCTATCTTTTTGAAATATTGTGTATCCTGATATATTTATTTCTAAATCTTGGTCCTTGTAACAATGGACAGCATTTAATTTCCCCAGGGATTGGTTGGGAGGTGGTGGGGCTTGTTTAATTGAGTGGGAAGATATGGGGTGAAGACCCCATCACTTCACTACTCCTCCCACTTATAACAGGACAGAAAAGGTCGAGGACAGACTTGCTCTGTGGAAGCCAACTGAGGTCCTTAAGTGGTTACTCAAGAGCCTCCTCCTGCCGCTACTGGTATTTAATCAAACAAAATGTCTTAGAATTTATGACACAGAGACAAGAAAGATAAAGAGAAAATGAAAGATTTGTGAGAGGAAGAGGCATGGAGTTCCTAACTGAATTCGTAGTATTGGAAACAAAGTGCGACATCACTCCTTGTTTGGTGAAATTTGGTGGAGGAGAGATAGAGGGGGTGCACCCTTCACTGGCATGGGCAAAATTCTCCCACATCTGGGGTTCCCGATGTGGCGGAGAATCATGCATTGGGGAAAAATTAGGATCAGTGCCCCGATGCTCCAGCCACCCACTGGCAGCAGGATCGGGTTTCACGTCCGCACGGCAGTAGGAGGATGCAAATGGATACAAATGGGTCTAAAGTGCTGTAGCCACAATGTGTACAAATATCAATCAGTGATTATTTTCACTGCCTCTGTCTGGACTGCTCTCTCGCTTTCAGACAGTGGTCCCTTGGGGGGGGGGGGGGGGGGGGGGGGGGGGGGGGGGGGAGAGCTTCTTCACAGGTTTCAGGTTTCTTTTTTCTGGGGGGGCTTCCTGACAGGTTTCTCTTTTCTGGGGGCTCCTGATGGGGGTCTCTTTTCTGGAGGCTTCTTGACAGGGATCTCTTTTCTGTGGAGGGGGGGGGGGGAGAGGAGAGATCTGTGGGGGTTCCCCCTATTTCTGAGGTCTCTGTGAGGTTCTTCTTACATAGGGGGCCTTTGTGGGGAGTCCCCCTATCTTGAAATGAAAATGAAATTAAATGAAATGAATGAAATTAAATGAAATGAAAACCTCTTATTGTCACAAGTAGGATTCAATGAAGTTACTGTGAAAAGCCCCTAGCCGCCACATTCCGGCGCCTGTTAGAGGAGGCTGTTACGGGAATCGAACCGTGCTGCTGGCCTGCCCTGGTCTGCTTTCAAAGCCAGTGATTTAGCCCAGTGTGCTAAACAGCCCCTGATCTAAACAGCCCCTGATTGGGGGGTCTCTGTTAGGGGTCTCCCTATCTAAGAGGTCTCTGTGGGGGATCCTTCTATTTAGGTTGTCTCTGTGGGAGGTACCCTTATCTCGTGGGTCTCTGTGCGGGGGAGGGGGGGGGGGTGGTATCCCTATTTAGGCTATTTCTGTGGTGGGGGGAGGATCAGGTCACCCCACCACTTGTGGAAAAGGGGGACCCAGAAAATCCGGGAGGCTGATGTGCGATATTGGGCGGGGGTGGTAATTTGCAATGTTGGGGTGGGGTGTTGGCCAGGAATGGGCTGGTTGTAGGGCCACCTGCTCAAAATAGTGACTCGATAGCATGGCTGAGGATTGGGAATCGTCCCCTGATTGAGTGCAAATCAGTAGTAATTCAAATCCTGCAGGAGAACGTCTCCTGAATGGAGAATTCCGCCGGTATTTCTCCTCCCAAAAGTAAACTCTGACTAAAAGGCAACAACAAAGGTGGAAGAAATAGAAAAACAATTTCTCAGAATTTGCCTTCCACTTTGCTTGAAACCAAGGCCTTTGCAGGCCTTAAGGAAATAATTGGGGAAAATATGAACCAAATATTTCCCTTTTTATCATGTAATTTTGCAGAACATTGAACACTGTGCTTACTGATCAGGTGGTACTGAATAACGTTCACATTTAATTATTCATGAGCAGCAATAAAAGAGGCCCAATTTAATTTTAGTATTAGCCACAAAACATTTGTTCAGTGATTTGCCAAAGACTCAGTGTGCTTAAAGGACAAATATGTCATTTGGATATTAAATTTAAAAAACATTTGAGCCATTCCCCATGGGCAAACTTCCCCTTCAATCCAGCACTGCTCTCATTTTATGATCAGATGATGCCCTATATACATTTTCTCCTCTGTGTTTTTGTGTGCTGTCATTCCCTTTACTGCCCTCTGTTTCTGCGCAACTTACGTTTCACCTAACTGTTGCTCGTTTCCATGTTCTCTCTGTCATTCTTTCACCTCTCTAAGTTTGGCTTTATCTTTCTTTCCTTCCTCTATCCTCATTATTTAACCAGCACAGTGTGTGCAAAATAAAACCGTTGCCATGGTTTTTCAAAGAACTCCAAAAGGTTTTCACTGGACCCACTCCTTGCATATGTTGCATTGACCAGATTACCTCTTGACAGATATCACTTTATAACATGGGCTTCCACTCGTGAAATCTTAAATCAGTTGAGGAAGCTTCATTGCAAAGTCAGACAGCAACTGCGCGATTTAAAGAAAAATATCCAACATTATTATTTTGGAATTAAGTAACATATGAGAATATCTTGCAGAAGGCATCGCTTCTTACAATTTTCTCATCATAGCTTCTTCTAAAAAAAGGATCCCTCCAATCATTGTTTTAGATTTCAATTGAACCCCTTGCTGCTACACCATCATTTAAGGAGGCACTTTCTGGGTCAAATTCAGCGACTGTCATGTAATTACAGTAATTTAAAGGAAGCTTTAAACGAGGCTTCTCCATCGTTCCATCCTCCACCTGCTACACATGTGAAACTGAATTTACTGCTGCAATACAATACACCCTCCAATGGCTGGAGTGAATGTGTACCGTCTCCAGGTGGGCCCAGATCAGGTCTCACAATTTTCTTCCTCAGGTACAGTCACGCGAGAGCCCAAAATCGAGAATCTCGCCGGAAAGATCTCAGGTTCAGATTTTCCTCACACCCACCCCGCCTCCCCGCCACTGATGTCATGAGGTCGCTCACCCCCCCCCCTTTAGGGGGCACTGCCAGTGGGACAACCGGCAGTGTCAGGGAGATTCCCCTGGGGATCTGCAAGGTGGTGGGGGCTTCATATATGTGGGGGGTATGTGCATGTGCAGGGGGAGGTAGGGTTGCCGTGACCGGGGGGGGGGGGGGGGGCATTGGAGGCGTGTTCCCCATGCGTTTGTCAGGGGGCGGAGGGTTTCACATCTGTGGGTGGCTAGGGTGGGGGTTTGGTTAGTCGTTTTCTATTCCAAGTGCCCTTTCGATCTCAGAGACTAGCCCGTCCTGCCAGCATGACGGTGTGAGATACACTTGCAGCCAGCATTCTTTATGGGAGATGGACAATGCGGCGAGACAAGGCGGCTGTGCAGCTGGCGAGCTTGTTCGGCTCATCCAGCACTTGGAGGAAAAAAGGGAATATTCCGCTCGGTACCACCATGAGATTTTACCCTTACCTCTGAATATGCTCATCAGAACCCTATTTAACAAGGAAGGAACAATAGAAGACCTATTCAGATAACAGACTTTTTTTGAAAAGCTGCTTGCCAAACCTTTTTTAGGTGACAACAGTCTCTTCTTCAAAATGATAGATCACTCTGCTCCCTTCCCAAAGAAAACATCTAGCCACACATTTCCTTCAATGAAAAATGCCCGATTAAAGAAAGTTTGGCTGAAGTAGATATTGCACCTCTGTTTTAAGGTTTTACAGACATTCCATGGGGTAGAAATATGGACACAAAACATGCACAATGCATACCAATTTAGCAATGGGACATCCCACATTCAGTGCTAAACTCGTGATACGTCCAGTGTCAGGCATCTGAATATGTACAGAATGTTACCATTCAATGGCATTATCAGCATTGAGTCACTCATTATTAACATCCTCGAGTTTATCATTGACTATAAACTGGACCAGCCATATAAAGACTGTGGCTACAAGATCAGGTCGGAGGCTGGGAATTCTGAGGCCAGTAACTCACTTCCTGACTCTCCTAAGCTTGTCCATCACCTACAAGGCACAAATCAGGATTGTGATGGAATACCTCCACTTGCCTGGAGGGGTGCAGCTCCAACAACACTCAGGAAGCTTAACATCATCCAGGACAAAACAACCGGCTTGTTATGCACCTCATCCATCAACGTACACATTCTCTCCCTCCACAATCATTGCACAGTGGCAGCAGCTTGTACTATATATAAGATGCACTGCAGCAACGCACCAATGCTCCTTTGACAGCATTTCCCAAACCTATGAGCTCTACCATCAAGTAGGACAAGGGCAGCAGATACATGTGAACACCACAGCCTGCAAGTCTCCCTCCAAGCCATACGCTATCCTGACTTGGAATGTTATCACCATTTTGTCACTGTCGCTGGGTCAAAATCCTGGAACTCCCTTCATAACAACACTGAGGGTGTACCTACACCAGATGGACTACAGCAGTTTGAGAAGGCAGCTCACCATCACTGTCTCGATGACCGCTAGGGATGTGAAACCAGTAACCGGCATAGCTACCTTCACTCGGACAAGCTGTCTGTGGCGCTCACTCCAACTCTGCTGATGAAGTCCAGGGACCAATTCCTTTGATCCTTGGGCTTTCTGTTTCAGGCACATGATTATTGTGCAGTGCCAGGTCTGAACCCAGAACCGGGCTGAGGAAAAGGTGGACC
This sequence comes from Scyliorhinus canicula, assembly GCF_902713615.1. Classification (NCBI taxonomy): domain Eukaryota; kingdom Metazoa; phylum Chordata; class Chondrichthyes; order Carcharhiniformes; family Scyliorhinidae; genus Scyliorhinus; species Scyliorhinus canicula. The sequence goes on along the minus strand of NC_052149.1, from coordinate 213,613,696 downwards.
GATAATACGCTATCCACTTCATCATCCCACAGCCATAATTGCCCTGTGGAAAAACTTGTCATTCTACAGTTTAAAAAAAAGTATATCCTGAATATGTTAAATGTGCTTCTCTGATCTCATAGACTGCAGAGAAAAAAAAACAAGGAACTTGTCATTAAGGGATTGCAACTTATCCTCATTAAGTATTAAGTGCGGAATTGAGCTTACATTCCACTTGCAAGGCTGCTCTCATCAGCTGTGAAATATCCATAATTCAGATTTTTATTTCTAATTGTGGCATTTATTAGCATCTGCTTTCCTCTCAAGGTTAACCAGTAGATAATATAAAGACTAATTACAGTTGCTGGTGTGGTGCACTCCAGGGCGCCTGCTTTCTCCTACACCTGTTTGTTTTCACTAATGAGATCGCAACTTAATTAGCTTTTGATGAGCAACCCTCTTGATCAGAAATAGAGATACATAAAAAGAATGAGAAAGTGAAAGAAAAGAGCTAATTAAGTCAGAGTGAAAAAGAAAAAGAGGAAAAACATTGAGAAAAATTGCAAAAAGAGATGAGAGGAAAATTGGGAGAAAAATTACTGACGAGGCAAATGGGAAGATAAGAACATAAGATCTAGGAGCAGGAGTAGGTCATCTGGCCCCTTGAGCCTGCTCCGCCATTCAATGAGATCATGGCTCCCGCCCGCTCACCATAATTCTTAATTCCTTTACTGTTCAAAAATCTATCGAGCTTTGCCTTAAAAATATTTGCCGGGAAGCGTCAACTGCTTCACTGGGCAGAGAATTCCACAGATTTCCAACCCTTTGGGTGAGATAGTTCCTCCTCAACACAGTCCTAAATCGGCTTCCCTTATTTTGAGGCAATGCCCCTTAGTTCTAGATTCACCCGCCAGTGGAAACAACCTTCCTGCGTCTATCTTATCTATTCCCTTCATAATTTTATATTTTTCTCTAAGATCACCCCTCATTCTTCTAAATTCCAATGGGTATAGTCCCAGTCTACTCAGTCTCTCCTCATAAAAAAAACCAAATGTGACAGAATCCTTGAGCAGCAATGGATACCAACGAAAGAGAAAGAAATTAGACAGCAGCTTTTGTCATATACAAGAGATAGAGATCTTTTATCTGAGGTTTAATAGATCAGTTTCATCTAAACAATTTTACATTCTGGTCATGGCACCCATGGGGACACCCCAATTGATCTCCCCCGTGGGACTCGTGGAATACGAGCTCCTCCACGAGTGGGTGGAGGCCCATCAGCTGGGACTCATAGAAATCGTCTCTTAAAAGCCGGCCCAGACTGGGACCGGCTCGATCCATAGTCCTAATTGGGACCTTGGAGCTGTCAGCTGCATTGCAGCCTTTACTTTGTTGTCAAATTGAACTTCCTTTGATTTACCTTCTTGGGCCTCTTGAGCTTTTATAAATGCCATAGCTGAAATTATGCCCTTTCTTTGCAGGTAGAGGTGAAGTCATGTGTTTAATTTGCTGATTTGGGGGATTGCAAATAACCAATCAAACTACTTTGCAAACCTGGGTACTCGTAATGTAAGTTTCTGTTTGTTTTTAATTAGAAAAGTTGAATGAAAAAAACATGAAGATTCAATTGATGTCAAGCAATGTTGTTAAAAACTGACTCAATCTTAGTCAGACTTGGAATTGAATTCAATGCAACGGAAGTCATGCAATTCAGGTTAAAGCAAAAGTTTAACGTTTTCACCTATTTGGGAAGGAGATGCCCCATGTTAAATTACCAGAACACCCTGATGGACTGTTTTGTCTTTGGCTTAAATGTTCCTAAAGACAGAGCACCTCTTTGTCATGAAAATAGTGGCGGAGGTCTGGATCTAGAACCACCCCCCCCCCCCCCCCCCAAAGAAAAGCACCCAATTTTGCAGGGGAGGAATGGGGGCGGGTTCTAAGTTGCACATCCATGGTTCATGAATACAAGTGCACATGTTGAAGTGCAGCTGCATCAAGCTGATCTGATTTTCATTAGTGGTATGTCCAAAACACAATTTGTGCACTTTAGGACTGGCAGATGTTCTAAAGCTATCAGATATCTTTCGAGAGGTATGGTACCCTTCTGGATATGGTCCCGGGACATCTTTGGGGGAGGTGAGGTGATTTCTGAGAGAGGTAAGGTGCCCTTTGGGATTGTTAACAGTAGACATGAATGTGTATAAAAAGTGCATAATCTCATTGGAACTGCCAAGAAAACTGTCAAGAGAGAAATCAAAAAGAGCTGTCAAAAGGAGTTGTGAAAATAAGTTATCAAAGGGAGATGTCAAGGTAGCATTGCATTTAAAACTCCAGCGCTTTGAATGTATTCAGAAACGGCATGCAACTTTAAAATAAATTAGTGCTTGCCTTTCACTTTGTCTGTGGACATAGCCTGAAGGTTAGTTCTGTATATTAAGAAACTTAGAGTGGAAGGGATGTAGTAGCTGGCCCCTTTAAGGGGTGATCTTCTGAAGGGTCATGTGGCCTGCTCTTCCAATCTATGCGTCGCATGTGGAATCACCGAGCAAAGTGTGTGCTTTTGCTCAGTTCAATCCAGGAGGCAGACTGGCAACATCAAGGCCACATGACTCTGTGAATAGCATGCTGTACAAATAAATGTTTGCACCAAACTCGTTACCAACCTAGCCACAATTAACATTCCAGAATTAGTGATGCATGACTAATTTCACAACCTATCATTATCACAGCTAGGTGCCTATCTATATAAAGTTTGATTGACAACTCCAAGTGGTAACAAACAGCTTGAAGTGAAATTATGAATTCCAATTATTTTTGATAAGGGATTGATTAACAAAGGATGTTAAATGTATTGAATGGGTTTTTAATCAATGGGATTGTTTTCTTTGATATCATAAATTAATCAATAGACACTTAAAAAATTTAATTAATTTCAGAATGGGTGCTGAGGTCAGTCCATGGTGGATGCCATGTGAGTTGGCACAATAGGTGTAAGGTCAAAAGGTGGTAGGTAGGGGGCATGGGTTGGTATGAGGTGGCATTAAGTTAGCAGATAACTAATAAAGGCTACAAGGGGTGGGCAAGATATATTATTGTGTTGGCACAATGACCATAAAGGGCAATGGGAATTGAATGAACAGGCACTGATTCACATGGAGGGTGTGAGGAATCATGCGTGGTTGGTATGGGAAGATGAAGTTGCATGGAGCATGGGGAATATATAAGGCGGTTAGAGGGATGTGATGGGTGAGCATCGGAGGGCTGTTTTACTTTACTGTTGCTTTTCATAGCTTTGACAAAGTGCTGGTGTACCGTTCCCCTAAGCCCCGTCTATGCATCCGGCAGTCTCAGCACTGCTTCTGGGATTTCCCAGAAATTCAGCCCCCATGGTACAAAATTCCGAAGTACCAAGGCACATTTTCCCTGGTCGGGTTTGCAAAGTCAGGAATATTCGTAACTGTGTCATGAGTGGTCCCTCATGACAGATGTCCCAGGGGAGCGGGGTCCTGCTATTATAGGGCTCTCTGTGGAATGTCCCTTTGTTTTAAGGGTTCACGGGTGGGGGGTCCCCCTATAACAGTGGTCCCTGTGGTGGGGCGTGCGGGGTGTCTGCTAGAGGAGGCGTGGGCAGCAGTGTTTGGGGGGGGTTGGCCCTCGGATGGGCTTGGATGGTCTCGAACAGCATGGCCTTGGCGTGGTGGACGTCAGGTTGGGCCAAGCCACCATGACAAGGCCATGCTTGGAAAAACCACAAGTAATCTGCGAAGCACAAGTGACCCATGCCCACGTGATACTTGGCCGCAGGGACCGGAGAATCTTGGAAGGCCAGAGCATAGGGAGCCGGGCCCACGAAACAGCTGCAAATAGGCCAATGGCATCGCATTCAGATCACCGCCCGACGCTGATCACGATTTTCCCCCGATGCCCAATTCTCCATCCCATTAGGCAATGCATTCCGAGCGCCCCGGGAGGGAGAATCCCACCCTGGCGGTTACTCAGCACCTGCAGCTTTGGGAAACATGCTGCTAAATGTGCCATTCCGTGGACTTCAACTCAAGTCCACTCATTCGCGTCCAAAATTGCAGTTGAAGCCAAAGCAATGTTTTACACAATACTGTATGCTTTGTTAACTGCTCTCTCAACCTGACCTGCCATTTACTGGATAATGAAAATATAGCAGAGCCTTACAAAAACACACGACTGCTTAGCTGTTTGACAACAGACTAATGAAAAAAGTAGCCATGCTGCAAAAACGAGCCCATTGATTTATATCACACCAGCATGACTATTCCAACCCTTAACACATGAAAGAGAGAAAACACTGGCGATGTGGAGGACGCACATAAACTAAATGAATTGCAAAGCAATGACCTAACATAAGGAAAGCATCTGTAATTGCACTCTCAGAATATACTCTGGTTCTCAGAAAGAGAAAGTTTTTAAACTGTAATTCATCAATGGTCAACTTCTGAAACGAATAAGACACTAGCATATATTTAATTTTGTGAAACCATGGCCAGGGTTTCCTCGCCCCATTGTGGCGGGACACGCGGCAGAAGATTCGGCAGCCCAGCCAAGGAACCAGATGATACCTGTGCTGGGCGGGACTGGAAAATCCCACCCTATACCTTCACGAACTATAATTTATTTAAAAAGTTGGAAGGGCGCTGCCTTATTTCAACACCCTGGGGTTATCACTGACCACAAACTGAACTGGACTAGCCATATAAATACTGTGGCTACTAGAGCACATCAAAGGCTAGGAATCCAGTGTCAAGTTACTCGCCTGCTGACTCCCCAAAGCCTGTCTACAATGGGCAAGTCAAGAGTGTAATGGAACACTCTCCACTTGTCTGAGTGCCGCTCCAACAACACTCAAGAATCTCGACAAATGCAGCTCCCTTGATTGGCACCACAGAGGCAAACATTCACTCCTTCCACTGCTTAGACACATTAAGGGGAGTTTAGGACAAAGGGAGATTTCCCTTTTCCCTGTTCCCAGGAGCCGCAAAGAGGACACTTGATGGCTTGGATTTTCACTCCTGGGTTGGGAGTCAGGACATTAAGCAGGTTCACCAAACCGACCCAGGAAAAAGTGTCGCAGAAGTTGGAATTTTCATTCTGGGGTTGGATATCAAGCCCACCGCCCACAGAATGAGTGCAGAGGCTGCCGGGGAGGCGGACTTGGCTGGAGACTGCCGAGGAGGCAGGTTTGGCTGGAAGCTGCCAAGGAGGCAGGCATGGCTGAAGGCTTGCCTCTGTGCTACGGCATTATGTCCATGATTTTTGAAAAAGCATCCTTTAAACCTTACACCCCCTCGTCCCCCCCACAAACACTTCCATGCCAGCCCATGTCACCCTATGCCCCCTACCCACCCACCCTTCCTGTCCCTTTATAGTCCCTATGCAAAGTTAGTGCCAATTCATGCAAACCCATCACTCTTTGCCCTTACACCATGCTAACTCACTCAGTATCCACCATGGGCAGACTTCAGAACCCAAGCTGAGGTTAATTAAATAACGCTCGATAATGATAATATTATTTATTAGTGTCACAAGTAGGCTTATTTTAACACTGCAATGAAGTTACTGTAAAAATCCCCTGGTCGCCACACTACGGTGCCTGTTTGGGTACACTAAGGGAGAATTCAGAATGTCCAACTCACCTAACAAGCTAAATGTCTATCACAGCCTGTATTCGTTAAAAAAAACTCTCATTCATAAAAAACATTCATTACACTTATATTCCTTCAATTACATCTTTAGATAAGCAAACATTTCATTTAAATGCTTAATCCCTTGCAAATGCAAATTTTGGAATTCATAGTCCTACTTCAGAGAGAGGCACAACCACTGGAAGCTGTGAAATGAACTACAACATTGAAGACATCCTACTGTGGTAACAGAAGGATGTAAAATCAGTCATGCAGCATTAATCCAGTAATGGTAGCTCCCAGGTTTATGTCAACAGAGTGAAATAGCAAGCATTGATTTTTTAAAAATGCTCCAAACATTTTGTTTCAAAGATTAAAGGGCAGCAATTTAAATGCCTTGACAGTTTGACATTTGCTTTTGAAAGTTCGCCTTGACACTTTTGACAGTTATCTCTGACAGTTCATTCTTGACACTTTTGACAGGTACTTCAGACAGTTCATTTTGATACATTTGGCAGTTTTAATGAGTTTGACAGTTAATGAGTTAATGTAGACTTAACAATCGCAAGGGACACCTTACCTCTCCACAGGGTACCTGAGCTCCTCCAATGGCATCCTGAGATCTAATCCAAAGGAGTAGCGTATCTCTCCAAAAGGTACTTCTCCAAAGGACTGCACAAAATTCAGAACTGCTCCTACCAGGTCTAAAGTCCACACACCTGGGTCAACAAAATTTCCCATGAATGGAGAAGCTGCTGATTTATATGGGCAGCTTCCTCCACAAAACTCACATTCACAAACCCTGACCTGGGCCCATCCCCCACCCCCCAAAAACAGGTTGGTACGTGCTCGGGTGCTGTTCGTCCACCATCTTGACAATGGGGGCCTCTCCGTTATTGTGGAAATCCAGGCTGGTGTCTCAGGTTGCTACTCCTACAACGCTGTCTATGGAATTCATAAATGGCAAAAAAAGGCGCCTTGCCCCTCCTTAGACATACTGTAAAATTTTCTGGCTAGTTTAATTCAGAGCAAGTGGCCAATTACCTCAGGTTGGTCTCTGTGATAATTTCATTATCAGAGAAAACGTCACGGCTGCTGTGCAGGAATACGGAACAAATGGAAGCAACATTTGTATTTTTGTGTTTAACTGCATCTGTGTGGACAGCAGAAGTTGCAGTCACTTTCATAATTGTAATCAGTTGATAAGACATCATTTTGGTCTCTCAGGAAATCAAGGGATATGGGGAAAAGGCAGGAAAGTGAAGTTTAAGCCAAGAATTGCCATGAACATATTGAAAGGCAGAGTGAGCCATTGGAGCAGCCCTGTGGTCTTCTCCTGCTCCTATTTCTTATGTTCTTATCTTTTATGTACCAGGAGACTACCTGAAGAAGGTACTCACCCAGTATTGACATACAAATGGAATGAGGGGCTTTTCACCCAAATGAGCTATATTAATGGTCTGATCCTGGAAATGTTACTGCACTTCAGGCTTTCCACATGCAACACCTCTCCAGCAAGGGCCCCGAGACCAAGTTTTGCTTTTTGTATCCTTTCCAGAGTCTGAAGGTAGGAAGTAGGATCATAAAGGTTGGAGTTTCACCGTTTTGAAATTGCCACCAATTTACACTTATTATGTCAATTGCCTTTGATCACTTTTTAAAACTTCTGCATCAGACTGATTTAAAGATTGGGATATCCAGATGGGTGAAAGTAGAGTCCCAAGAAATCAGAAAAATATTTTAAAAAATTAATTAAATCTTAGTTTAAGAAATCTATTTATTAATTATTTAACAGCACTCCGCGAATAGGTAATTATCTTCTCAGGGTCATCAAACTTTATTAATCGCATTTCGTTGCCGTTAAAAACACCCGATTGCACAAGGAGTGACTTCCTGGGGGATTTCTAACAGTGATGCGGGGGTGGGAAAGTTAAAGTTTTCACTTATATTAATGATTGGCAGCTAATTTTTGGGGGTGGGCGTGTGGGGGAGGCATGGATGGGATTGGCAGCATCCACTGTGCCATTACCCTGGGTGGTAGACCCCAAATTCAGTTTTTCCACACAAATCTACTGAAAAGTCTGAAGTTGCAGTTTTTGAGGGGTGCTGATATGAATGCTGACAGTCCAGCGCCAATCCCTTCATGCTCAGAAAATGTCACTGCTGCGGAATAAAGCAGCACCGGATAGATAATAGGGCTGTAGGCGTCAGCTTCAGTAAGAAGCAAACTATCAGCCATTTCAGTTGGCACTTGACAGAACTGAACCTGAGCTCGAGCAAGGATTAGAAAGAAGTAGAAAATTTCAGGTACAGAAAATAGTTAGGCAATCTCATAGGATATTATTGTGAGGGGAATTGGTTACAAAAGTAGGGACATTATGCTTCAGTTGTACAGTTGTGGCATTGGCGAGGCCGCATCTGGAGTACTGTGTGTAGCGTGGTCTACTTATTTAAGGAAATATGTAAATGCGTTTGAGGCAGTTCAGAGAAGGTTTATTAGACTAATACCAGGAAAGCATAGGTTGTCTTATGAGGAAAGAGTGGAGAGTTTAGGTTTGTAACCACTAGAGATTAGAAGAGTAAGAGGCAACTTGATCAAAACCTTTAAGACACTGAGGGGTATTGACAGGGTGGATGTAAAGAGGATGCTTCCTCTTGTCAGAGAATCTGGAACTAGGGGTCACTGTTTAAAAATAAGGGGTTGTCTGTTTAAGACAGGAATGAGAAGCATTTTTTTCTCTCAGCCCGTTGTGTCATTGGAACTCTCTTCCTCAAAAGACAGTGGAAGCAGATTCTTTGAATATTTTGAAGGCAGAGGTAGATAGGATCTTGACCAACAAAGGGGTGAGAGGTTATTGAGCATAAGCAGAAATGTGGAGTGGAGGTTACAAGCAGATCAGCCATAATCTTAATCAATAGCAGAGCAGGTTGGAGAGGCTAAGTAGCCTATCCCTGACCCTAATTCCTGTATTCATATGTAATTGCAAAGCTAGATGTTTGTTCCTAGTTGGAACAGGGTCACTTTAAGAGTTCGATCACGTGACATACTGATGACAACATCGGCAGTTTGGGTGGGCTAGCAATCAGTCCACACCAAGAGCCTGTGTGACAACACCTTCCCAATAAAGCTCTTATTTTTTTTGTACATTCGTGGTCTGCAAGCTTCTCTTTTAAAATACCACAAAGAAATCTGGCAATGAGCTGCTTGAATCTACACTGCAAACAACTCGAAAAAGAACTACAGAAATCTGGTCAGAAAAAAATTGTTGCAGCCATCCAAAAAGTCTTGAAAGCTTATTTATTTGTACAACAACCTGCATTTGAAAAATGTTCTGCCTACTTCACAAAGATGCAACCTTCCATAAAAGTATATTGAGTTAAAGAAGAAGATGCTGGGGGAGTGGGGGTGGTCACCAACAGTCTGGGCTCCAAAAGTGGGTTTTAAATTAGGTTAAAGGAGGAAAGGGGTGGATAGAGGTAGGGAAACAGGTGAGGAATTCCAGAGCATGGTGTATAGAAGGATGAAAGCACGGTCATCATGAAAAGGGGTGGGTTACACTAATCTAGATCATTAAAGCAGCGAGTTTGTGAGGCAGTGATGAACAGTTCATTACATTTAAAAATTATTACTTTTAAGAAAAATTTAGAGTACCCAAGTCAATTTCTCCAATTAAGGGGCAATTTAGTTTGGCCAATCCACCTACCCTGCACATCTTTGGGTTGTGGCGGTGAAACACACGCAAACACGGGAGAAATGTGCAAACTCGATAGAGCGCATCCTATCCGGCTGCATCACAGCTTGATATGGCAACTGCTCGGTCCAAGATCGCAAGAAACTGCAAAGTGTGGTGAACTCAGCCCAATGCATAATACAAGCTTGCCACCCCCACATTGATTCTGTATACACCTCCCGCTGCCTCAGGAGGGCAGACAGCATTATTAGAGACCCCTCCCACCCAGGCATTGCCTTCTTTCAGACCCTTCCATCAGGCAGAAGGTACAGACGTCTGAAGATCCCGCACATCCTGAAGACCCACAAATCCAGACATAGGAACAGCTTCTTCCCCACAGCTACAAGACTTCTCAATGATTCCCCCTCGGATTGATCTGTTCCCTGTAGGACGCCCTATGCTGCTCTTGCTCATGTATTTGCTTTGTTTGGCCCCTTGTTCCGCACTGTAACCAATCACTGTTTGTTGATGTACCATTTGACAATGTTCTCTGTTGATTATTCTTTTGTCTACTATGTATGTGCTGTATACGTTCCCTCGGCCGCAAAAAAATACTTTTCACTGTACTTCGGTACATGTGACAATAAATCAAATCAAACTCCACACAGACAGTGAGCCAGAGCCGGGGTCGAACCTGGGGCCTCGGCCCCGTGCTGTCATCATTTAAAAATTATCAGTAAGATATTTGCCATGATTCTTCCAGAGGCATCTTGAAAAGATAAGTGACCATGAAAACTAAATCCATTTTATTTGAAACCGCAACATTATTGGTATGAAGGACAGTTTATAGGGAAACATCTTCAGTGGGAAGTGAAAGCTACAATGTGACTCTACCACATGCCAAAGGATTAAAAGGATATTCCAAGAGACTAAAGAGAAACTTGCCATGTGTCAAGCAATTAAAAAATAAGTCTCTTATATATCAAGTGATTTCTTGTGCAGGTTCAGTTGCTGGATCAAATCTATTACATAGATTCTAGACTTTAGTTTTCTTTCTACCGATAAAGTCAAAAGTTTTAATCGAGCTTTTAGAGAACTTTAACGGGCGAGGATTGTAATAAATATTTACCTTACACTAACTAAAATTCTATTAATAATAAGCAAGCATTGGCATTGAACTTTCATGTTGCTGATTGTTGTGTAATCCTCTTTCATAATATTGAACACTGACTATTATTAAAAGAAACGCATGGGGCTGGATTCATCCCAAAATGGGGCTATGTCCCCACGCCGGCGTAAAAGCGCTGGCGTTGCATTCCCCAGTTTCCTGAGAAAAATAAAAGTCGATTCACTTACCTGCATGGGGCTGGCGGGGACCCAGAGAGCTTCATGCAGCTTTGGCTGCGGATACGGGCCCCCGCACACCCGGTTCCGCGTATGCGCATGGCGGCAGCCTCCAGCGGCTACGCCGAGCGCCATTGCGGACTCGGACCCTGGAGGCAGCTCCGTCCAGCTCCGTAATATAGGTCCCCCCCCATCGGTCGCGCCCCTGCATCGGACCGGCCTGATCTGTGTCCCGGCCACCCACAAGGACATTTTTGCAATGAAATTTCATCTTGCTTTACATGTTAACGTGAATAAAAATTAATAGTTGGCGTGGAATTGATCTTTAGCATTAGTGCAAAGTGGGTGATAATGATGAGCAGCTGGTTTTACACCCTGAACACGACATCAATGGGAAGGGAATAAGACTGGATGTGGGTGAGCGTCAATTCACTGTCACCCATTTTGTGCGACTTTCAAGTGAACAGAGAAACACTCCAAAAACTACAGAAGCTGGAAATCTGAAAGAACATCAGAAAATGCTGTCAGAGAGCATAAATAAACGGAATAGATAAACTAACATTTTTTGGGGTGGAGTCTTCGGTTTTGAAGAAGAGTATACCTGAAAATTAACCAGCATGTTCTCTCTATGGATGTTGCCTGGCCTGCTGAAAGTCCCAGGCATTTACCTGTCTTTTAGTGGATTTATAATGCCAGATGTGATACATGGGCATGTTATAAGCACAATAAGGTTTCCATCAAGTTTTCTTTCACCATGGCCACCATTCTGGAGCAAGACTCGGTTACCATTCAAAATCCTCTCCGTTTTGACCATTCGGAGACTGACTCCAGAAAATGGAACACACTGGATATGAGGGGGAATAGGTAGAGAAACAGGAAAAGAAAGGAAGGGAAAGGGAAGCTCTTTCGGAAAAAAGGGAAGAGGAAGGAAAGGAAAAAGGTAAAGAGAGGGCTAAATGAAAGGGAGAAAGAGAAAATACATGAATGGAGGCACAAGGAAAGGGAAAGGAAAATTAAGAGGATAAGGAAGAGGAGGGTGAAAGAATGTATACAGGGGAAAAAAACAATCTGGAAAATGATATTTCATACCTCAGCCCTTTGAAAGGCTCAGCCCGGATATGTGGTGTTTCTAGAGACCTTTCAAACACAGCCCCTTCAGCACCTGCAGGGAAAGACCGGTTGATGTTAATGAAGGAATATTAAAATTCTGTACCCGAGTGAGTTACTTTAGTGAGTTCCAACACCGCTGCACGTAAGAATACAAGATAGGTATAAACAAGTAACTTGTTGGCATATCATAGAGAATTTCTACTGTATCCACCCCAATGGAAACCAGCCAGAGGCAATTAATGAGCTCTTGCTGTTAAATAAAGATGGGCTTCCCAATGTCTCTTCAAGGCTGCTTTCCCCACGCGCGAGTTAAAATTAACCTCATTGTGTTGGAGCACCAACGGATACTGTCGCAGAACAGTGATACAGAGGTTTGGTTCAAGCTTCCAGGTATCTCTACCCCAGCTCTATCACTTTAGAAATGCAGCAAACATTAGCAAGAGGATATCCAACTGGATTATTGGAGGCACTGGGGAATGTTGCATTCTGAAATTGGCGGAGGAGAAAGAAAGCAGATATTTTTTTGTGTGAAGTTTGAGAAATAGCCTACTCCCAAGATTGTTTCCTCACAGATGATGAATGGCCTCTATATTTCTAGTATTGTCTGCTTCCCTCTGAGCAGAAATCTGCTACTTTGAAAACATGTCTCTTCTCTGGGTAATGTTTCCATATATACTGGTTTAGCACAGGGGCTGGTTTAGCACAGTGGGCTAAACAGCTGGCATGTAATGCAGAACAAGACCAACAGCTTGGGTTCAATTCCCGTACCAGCCTCCCTGAACAGGCGCCGGAATGTGGCGACTAGGGGCTTTTCACAGTAACTTCATTGAAGCCTACTTGTGACAATAAGTGATTATTATTATTATTACCGGCCCTACATTTTTACCATGTGTTGGCAGCCATTACTCATGTTTGCGACTGGACAGTAACAGTTTGCAGGTTTCCTGGCCACAAGAGGGCATCACAGACAAGCCTAACCCTGTCTTCACCTGAAATCCACATGCACCTGCAGCAGTCCAGCAGTAGAATCTTGAAAACTACAGGATTTCCTATTATTAACATGGAGGTACTGACAGCAACTTTCTTATTATCACCACCCTGCCCGATGAGCACAGACTGAATAAAAACAGTGAACCACCGGGGAAGTCACTCCAATGTGTTTTGTGTTGTTTGGATGATACCTAACCGTTACCTCACTCCGCTCCCAAACTGTAGGCTTTTAAAAACAGTCATAGGATCATTATGACACAGAAGGATGCCATTTGGTCCATCGAGCCTATTCTAGATCTTTGTAACGTAATCCAGCCTGTTCCATTTTACTGCTGTATCCTGGTACTCTGTGGCTTTATTTTGCTCAAATGCCGATTCAATTTCCTTTTGGACGTATTCATTATCGCTGCTTCCGCTATCCTCACAGCCAGTGAGATTCAGGTCATTACCACTCACTGCGTAAAAGGGTCTTCCTCACATTTCCCTTGTATCTCTTGTCCAATGCTTTAATCTGTGTCTCCTACTCCTTGTACCATCAGCTAAAGGGAGCAGCTTTAAGTTGTCTAATCTATCTAAACTTGGATGCCTCCATAAAATCTCCTTTTGCTCGAAGGAGAACAACCCCTGATTCTCCAATATAACATTTTAACTGAAATCTGTCAACCCGGAAACCATTCTGGTAAATCTGCTCTGAACCTTCTAACGGACCCTTACATCCTTCCTAAATTGTGGGTGACCTGAACTGGATGCAATACTCCACCTGTGGCCTAATCAGAGCTTTACACAGGTTCAGCCTAACTTCCCTGTTCTTGTTTGCAGTATTTATGAAGCCCAAGATCCCAAATGCTTTGCTATCTCAATGTGCCCTGCACCTCCCAAGATTTGCACACGTGAATTCCCAGCTCCTTCTGTCCCTGTGCACCTTTTAGAACAGTGCCATTAATCTACTGGCCATCCCTGCTACTTTTGCCAAAGTGACTTCACACTTCCCTGCGTTAAATTGCTTCTGCCACTTGCCTGCCCATTCTGCTGACCTATCTATGTCCTGTTACCAGCGATGGGTGTTATCCTCGAAGGCAATAATTAAAGATTTACAAGGCACAAAGACTTATTAATCCTTGGAGATAATGGTGAAGCAGCCCAAGCAAAATGTTTGCCCCACATGACATTGTCCAAGTAAACATAAACAATTAAACTAACTCACACAATCTGAGAAAATGTCTTTCATGACCACAGAAATCATCAAAGCACTTTACTGAGTGTGATCACCATTTTAATGTGAGACTCGAGAGAAGAAGGAACATTGATCTAATTTACTTCAGGGCTTCAAAATGGGTAACGCTATATTGTCTAACTACTTTTTCTAATTAAAAAAAATCTGGTTAAAACACATACTTATATTCACCTTTCACCACCTCAGGATATCCCAAAGCATTTCATGGCCAATCAACTAGTTTTGAAGTGTGGCCACCCTTGTAATTGTAGTAAATGCAAGAGCCAATTTGCTCAAGTCCCATAAACGACAATGTGATTATGATGAGATAATCTGTTTTTATTGAGGTTGATAAGAGGGATAGATATTCGACCAGGATACCAGTACAAACTCCAGCGCATTTCTTCAAAATACTGCCATTGGATCTCTTATATCCACCTAATTGATTAAATTCGGTCTCGGATTAACGTCTAATTTGAAAGCTGCCGGCCAGGATTCTCCAACCCTGTGGCAGGTCGGAGAATCCCCGGGGGGAGGCGCAAATCCCGCCCCGACACCCCAATTCCAGCAATTGACAGCAGCCCCCCCGGTGATTCTCCAGGCCCCGATGGGCCGAGTGGCCTTAAAGTTTTGGCCAGTCCCGCCAACGTGAATTACTCACCTCACACATGGCGGGACTTGGCAGGTAAGTGTGCGGGGGCAGTCCTGGGGGGGGGGGGGATCTGACCCTGGGGGGGGCCCCACGGTGGCTTGGCCAGCTATGGGGGCTTACCGATCTGTGGGCGGGTTGGTTCTGTGGGGGGCCTTCTTTCCTCCATGCCGGGCCCCTGTAGGGCTCTGCCATATTGCCTGGGGGCCGGCGTGGAGAAGAGAACACCCGTGCATGCAGAAATAAGGCGGCCGTTCTGCGCATGCGCGGAAATACGCTGCCCGGTCAACGCATGCATTAGATCATTGCGGCCGTCCTGTGCATGAACCTGCGCCGGCCCTTTGGCGCTGACTGGAGCCGTGGGAAGGACTCCGGCAGCATCCTAGCCCTCTAGAAAGGTGAGAATTCCTCACTTTCAGGGGCCGTTGATGCCGGAGTCGTTGGTGTGGTTTTCCCGTCGGCGTGGGGACATAGCCCCATTTTTAGGGAATCCCCGTCTTTGACAGTGTAGCACTTCCTCAATTCTGCACTGGAGTGGCAGCCTAGATTTTTATCCTCAAATCTTAAGGATTTAAGAAACCTTGACCGAAACCCATAACCTTCTGACTCAGAAGCAAGAGTGTCACCAACTGCGCCACGGGCATCACTCTTAAGGTCAGGAATGGGGCCAGTACAGATATAGGTGCCCAAATCCCCCGGAATATTATGCTTGTTACACTGAGGAAATGTGATCCATGGGAAACAATTGATCATTGTTGAACGAATGAAGCCTGCAATCCTTCATACAAATTGTGGCCTTTCACTAGTTTAGCCTTTGAATTAGAAAAGGCATTGTAGGGAGCATTTCTTCCAGGGATTAAGGGGATGATTCTCCATTCGGAAGACTACGAGCTGATATCTCCGCCATCGGGTTTCTCTGTTTGGCTGACAGCCCGGGGGTTTTCCGATGGCGATGGGTAACCCCACTGACCAGCCGGCGAAATCCTGACGCCGTGCCACACCAGGAATCTGCCACGGCGGGACGGAGAAACCGACACCACGTTCTCCCAGCGGAGCTGAACTGCACAGTTTTCCAATCCCCTTGTGGTTGTAAAGCGGGATACAATTCAGTGTTTCACGCCATGCAAATCTATGCCTCGTGTGGAATACAAGGGATTCCCTGGGGAATCCCGATACCGGGACGCCATCTTGAGCAGGTGGTTCGATAGCGGAGACCCACGACTGGCCTCCATCACCCTGCACTGTACCACACGTCAGCCCCGACCTGCCCCATCCCACCACACAGCAGCTCCCCACCTCCGGATTGCCTGGGTGCTCCCCCTACCCACAAGAACGGGGTTGACCCCCCCCCCCCCAGGATCACCTATAATAGGGTGACACCTCGTTAATCTCTGAAATAGGGGACCCCCCACACAGACCCTCACCACCTCCCCTCATCCCCCCCCCAGAAAAGGGGTCCCAGTCTGAAAGCTAGAGAGCAGTCCAGACAGGGGTTGTGGGAAGCATTGTAGCTTTAATATTTACCTTGCAGCTCCACATGTCTATTAAAAGAGATCAGCTATGCCTGCATTTGGTTCCCACAGATCCAGGGCTGGATTCTCTGCACCCTGACACTGAAATCGCGGCTGTCGTGGGGGCGTTGAATCCATTTTCCTGCACGGAATTGGGATCAGCGTCGGTTCCCTGATTCTGTGGTCCCTGAAAAATGGTGTACTCGGCCTACCTGGGTCCAATGCTGAAGGCCCGCCCCGCTATTCTCCGCACCCGACCGGCCGAAGTCCTGATGGCGTGGATCTAATGTAGTCCAACCGGTCTGGAAACTACCGCTGTGATGGCTGCGGACTGAGTCCGCGGCCACCCTGGTTGGGGGCGGGCCGATCGGAGGGGGGGCCTTATATGTGGCCAGGAAATGTTTGTATGGGGGACAAGGTTAGGCCCGCGTCCGATCTGGGGATCCATTTTCAAGGTCCAGCTCCATGGTCCGGGTTCGCCATGGAGCATGGCATGGCCGCTGGAGGCATGCGTGGCCTCTGACCCGGAGGTGCGGGTCCAGTTTTTCTGGCGTGAAACTCTACAGTTTTGATGCTGGCATGGGGACATGGTCCCAATAATGGAGAATCCAGCCCCTTCTGTCTGCAATCCATTCATGGCTTTCCAGTCATGGTCTGTGATGGTCAGTTCGTAAGAACCATCTGCAGCCTTGAGATATTCCTATCCCTTCTCACATCAGTGGCCTAACTGGTGAAACCCCAATGTTTCTCAGCATTGCCCATATCTGAGAGAGGAGGGACTGGTTTAGCACAGGGCTAAAGAGCTGGCTTTTAAAGCAGGCCAAGGCAGGCCAGCAGCACGGTTCAATTCCCGGATCTGTCTCTCTGAACAGGCGCTGGAATGTGGCGACTCGGGGCTTTTCACAGTAACTTCATTTGAAGCCTACTTGTGACAATAAGAGATTTTCATTTCATTTTTAAAGTGTACTAAGTGAATTCCAATCACTCAAGCGTGTTATTTCAGTGCACTTATCTCTCTTTGATGTGGCCGCTGGCATGCGATGTGGAACTCAGTCATGCCGCCTGCGAAAGGTCGGAGTATGGCACCATTTTGCCCCAACGGTCACCGGGGAACTCAGTCCAGGCGTCCAAGGGGCCCTAAGGGGGTGATTTAACTGGACAAAAACAGAGGCCCGTTTCGGGCACATTTAGCGGGGTGTTTCTCGGTGCTTGCAGTGCCGAGAACAACCCCGCTATTCAACAGCACTTCTCCGTTTTTTTTGCGCCTCGGCAGCGTCCGCACCGACATCATTTCCTGCGCTGGTGAGGTTTCCAGCACTGAGGAGCTCAGCTCGCCAGTGCAGGACAAATATTCGGGGATCGGGGCACCATTTTTAAATGCCGCCCAGATCTTTTGGCCCCCTCAAAAGATCCCACCCTGGTCTCCGGACCCCCACACTAACCCTAACCCAACATACCTCTGACAGGATCCTCAACCCCCCCCCCACCTCACCCCATCTCTTATTGACAAGGCACCCCAGGCCTGATCCCTGGCATGAGCAACCTGCATCTGGGCACCTTGGCACTGCCACCCTGGCATTTCTAAAAGCCTGGGAGACTTCCCCAGGTGCTGTTATGCCTGGTCCATGTTTGTGGAAACTAGTGCTAACCGGCGCCCTGGGCGACGTCCGTTAGCTCCCGGGCCCCGGCAGAATACGGCGCAGGCATATTTAAGTAAACCTGATAGCTCACTTAAATATCTAATCTGGATCTCACCCAGCGAAGCCTCGTCTGATTCCGTTAAATCTCGTGAGACATTTTGAATGTTGTGAATCTCATAAGAGGCCTCTTGTGAGATTAAATGATCTCGAAGTGTCACCAAGTCGGGCGCAACGCTTCTATTAAATCACGCCCTAAATTAATTGGATGTGCCATATTGGGGAAGGACTAGACAATCCCACTGGTGGGAAAGGCCAGAAAATCCCATTTTCCGTCTTCAAATCTAATGTTGGCATAATGAAACTGCTGTGAAAGTGCTTGGGACAGGCTCACGGATGTTAGTCTCCTGGAATCCAATCTAAATAATACAGGTTAAAAACCACAGGAGAGGTATGAAGATAAAAATCACACCTATTCTCAAAAATTCTATCCCCTCTTTATATCCAAAGGCCTTAAACATGTTTCGGCTCCCAGCACCATGTCTATCTCTTCCACAACTCCCTGTTTGAATCCTTCGTCAGCACAACATACTGCAATGTGCTTGTTACACCTTGTCCACTCAGTGGCACAGGTAATCAGGCCATTCTCCTCTGACAACTCGTCTTTGTTGTGTTCCCATTTCTGTGGGCCTCCCCTTGCCTGGTGCCAGTGTTACTTATCCAATTACAGCCACAGCATCTCCAACAAATGGCTTCTCCCCATACTGCCATAATTTGATTTGATTTGATTTATTGTCACGTGTACTGAGGTACAGTGAAAAGTATTGTTCTACTTACAGTCAAGACAGGGATCATTCCATACATGAAAAAACATAGGGGGCGGAATTCTCCACAACGGCTGACGCGTCATGAAAGCCGGAGTGTTTCACGACAGCGTTGGAGACCGCTCCTCGCCCCCTATTCTCTTCCCCCCCCCCCCCCCCCCCCCCCCCCCCCCCCCCCCCCCCCCCCCCCCCCGGGGTGCTAGGAGCGCTGTTTCATCAAACTCGGCCGCCGGGCCTTGACACTGGCCTCAAGGCGGCGCGCCGAGAATGACCCGGCCGGCGACGCCTAATGACATCAGCCATGCATGCGCACGTTGGCCGGCTCCAACCCGCGTATGCGCGGTTGCCGTCTTCCCCTCCGCTGCCCCGCAAGACATGGCGGTTTGATCTTGCGGGGCGGCGGAGGGGAAAGAGTGCGTCTCTTGGAGACGCTGGCCCGATGATCGATGGGCACCGATCGCGGGCCAGTCCCCTCCCGAGCACGGCCGTGGTGCTCAATCCCCTCTCCGCCCCCCACAGGCCCCAAACTCACCTTTCGCGTGCTGTTCACGCCGGCAGCGACCAGGTGTGGTTGCCGCTGGCGTGAACAGGTCGGGAACGGCAGGCCGCTCGGCCCATCCGGGCCGGAGAATCGGCGACCCGCGATTCTCCGAGCGGCGTGTCGCAAAACGCCAGAGCGGCTCTCCCGCGATTCTCCCATTCGGCCTGGGGAGCGGAGAATCGCGCCCAGGATATACACAAATGCACAATGTAAATACACAGTCACAGGCTTTGGGTGAAGCATACAAATTGTAGTACTTCTCAGTAGAGAAGATATGTGAAGTGATCAGTACATAAGAGGGTCATTCAGAAGTCTGGCGACAGCGGGGAAGAAGCTAGTTTTTGAACCTGTTGGTGCGTGTTCTCAGACTTTTGTATCTCCTGCCTGATGGAAGAAGTTGGAAGGGAGAATAACCCGGGTGGGAGGGGTCTTTGATCATGATGCCCGCTTTCCCAAAGCAGCGAGAGATTTGGACAAAGTCAATGGATGAGAGGCAGTTTTGTGCGATGGGTTGGGCTGTGTTCACGATTCTCTGCAGTTTCCTATGGTCTTGGGCTGAGCAATTGCCATACCAGGCGGTGACGCTGCGAGATAGGATGCTTTCTATGGTGAATCTGTACAAATTGGTAAGAGTCAATGCAAACATGCCGAATTTCTTTAGTTTCCTGAGGAAGCACAGGCGCTGTTGTAGTTTCTTTGTCGTAGCGTCGACGTGGGTCGACCAGGACAGATTTTTAGTCATGTGCAGACCCAGAAATTTGAAGCTGTCAACCATCTATGATCTCCACCTCGGCCCCGTTGATCCATACAGTGGTGTGTATGATACTTCAATTCATGAAGTCAATGACCAGCTCCTTAGTTTTGCTGACGTTGAGGGAGAGACTGTTGTCGTTATACCATGCCACTAGATTTTCTATCTCCCTCCTGTATTCTGGCTCATCTCTGATCATGAGGAACGATTTGCTTCCTCATTCATATTAACAGAGATGACACTCCTCACTGGCCTCCGTCATCTTGCTTGGTGCTCCAAGTGAAACTGATACTTGAAACAGACTCACAAAAGAAAAATGTTGGTGTCAAGAGAAGGAGAGAAAAATAGATAAAATGTACTGAACTGTTATTGATCTGCACTAGTAAAAGCACCTTGCATGATGCTTTCTGTCTTCAACTCTGGATAAATGAGGATGGGGCTCACACAATGACAACTGTTCTGCAACAAAATGAATGTTATCAAATGAAGAAGACTGCTATTATAAGAGTTATTTTCAACACAAATCTTTCACCCTCCTTTCTAGTGCAGCTTTTTAAGTAAGGTCCTTAACCCTACACACCAGATTGATATCTCTCAGCTGAGAACTCCATGTTCATTTTCAAACTGAATCAATGCAGATCAGAAATTTATTTCCTCTTGAATACTTGGAAATTAATAGAAACCCGGCAGGGCAAAGTTTTACATTCCCCTGCTGTTGGGTTTGCAAGTGGAGTCAGCTCGTTAAATTCTCGGATGTCTTAGAACATAGAACATAGAATTTACAGTGCAGAAGGAGGCCATTTGGCCCATCGAGTCTGCACCGGCTCCTGGAAAGAGCACCCTACCCAAGGTTAACACCTCCACCCTATCCCCATAACCCAGTAACCCCACCCAACACTAAGGGCAATTTTGGACACTAAGGGCAATTTATCATGGCCAATCCACCTATCGTGCACATCTTTGGACTGTGGGAGGAAACCGGAGCACCCGGAGAAAACCCACGCACACACGGGGAGGATGTGCAGATTCCACACAGACAGTGACCCAAGCCGGAATCGAACCTGGGACCCTGGAGCTGTGAAGCGATTGTGCTGTCCACAATGCTACCGTGCTGCCCCACTGTTTCCCAACTGCCCTGACTGCTCCACAATTTTACAATGGGGCGGGCAAGGTTTAGGTTGGCCCATCCCCCCTTGTCCCGGTTGAGAAATTAATGATCACTTAAGGGCTGTTTCGCATCCAGCCTCAATTTGCAGGAAGGCAGGAGGAGTTCAGGGAATGCGGGAAATTCCCAGAAAAGGAGCCCTGCTGGCCCCTGGAAAATGGAGAATCACCCTGGACTTTCGAGTGATACTCGCCCGTTTTCCGGCGGGCGTGGGAACTTAGTCCCCAAAAGGGAGAATAGATAGGTTAGTTGAGAGTGGGCAAAGTTCTGGAAAATGGAGCATAATGTTGGAAAATGTGAAATTGTCCATTTTGGCAGGAAGCATAAGCAAGAAGCATATAATCTAAATGGTGAGAGATTGCAGATCTCAGCGGTGCAGAGGGATCTGGCTGTTCCAGTGCTTTCATCACGAAAGGCTGGTATACTGGGACAGCAATTAATTAGGAAAGCTAATAGAAAATTAGCATTTATTGTGAGGGGAATTGAAAACAGTCGGAGGGAGGTTATGCTTCAGTTGTACAGGGCTCTAGTGAGATCACATTTGGAGTACTTTACACAATGTTGGTTACCTGAATGTGTACTGTATTGGTCACCTTATTTGCAGAAGGATGTCAATGTGTTGCAAGCAGTTCAGAGAAGGGTTACCAGACTAATACCTGGAATGGATGCGTTGTCTTCGGAGGAAAGGTTGGACAGGCCAGGCTTGTAGCTATTGGAGTTTAGAAGAGTGAGAGTCGACTTGATTGAAATATATAAGATCCTGAAGGGTCTTGACTGTATGGATATGGAGAGGATGTTTCCTCTTGTGGTAGAATCTGGAACTAGGGACCACTGTTAAAAAATAAGGGGTCACCCATTTAGTGGAGATGAGGCAGAATATTTTCACTCAGAAAGTGAGTCTTTGGAACTGTCTTACTGAAAAGGCGGTGGAAGCAGAGTCTTTTAATATTTTAAGGAAGAGGTGAATAGATTCTTATTAAGCAAGAGGATGATAGGATGAAGACTTGAGGTTACTATCATGTCAGCCAGGATCTTATGAAATGGCAAAGCAGGCTGAAGGGGCAAATCGCCTACTTTTGCTCCTCATTTGTATGTTTGTATATTCAGTGATCATTTTTATTAATTCTCTTCTTTCTTTCAGGTCCTCTCCTCTCTTAAATAAATAAAGATGACAAGTAGAAAGTAACATTTGCACCACATAAGTGCCAGACAATGACCATTTCCAACAAGGGAGAATCTAACCATCGTCCCTTGACATTCAATGGTATTACCGTCACTGAATTTCCCCATTATCAACATCCTGGGGGTCACCATTGGTCAGAAACTGAACAGGAATAGCCATCTAAATACTGTGGCTACCACAACAGGTCAGAAGCCAGGAATCCTGCGGTGAGGAGCTCATCTCCTGACTCCACAAAGCCTGTCCACCTTCTACAAGGCCCAGGTCAGGAGTGTAATGAATACGCCCTACTTGCCTGGATCAGTGCAGCTCCAACAACACTCAACAAACTTGACATCATCTTAGAAAAAGCAGCCCGTTTGATTGGCACCCTCATCCATAAACATTCACTTCCTCTATCGTTGATGCACAGAATGTACCACCGATAAGATGCACTGCAGGAAGGCTTCTTAGGCAGCACTTTCCAAACCCATGGCCACTATCATCTAGAAGGTCAAGGGCAACAGACTCATGGGAACACCACCAATTGGAAGTGCCCCTCCAAGCCACTCACTATCCTGACTTGGAAATATATCGCCGTTCCTTCACTGTCGCTGGGTCAAAATCCTGAAACTCCCTCCCTAACAGCACTGTGGGTGTGCCTACACCTCAAAGAAAACCGCGGTTCAGGAAGGTAGCTTATCACCACTTTCTGAAGGGGCAACTAGGGATAGACAATAAATACTGGCCCAGCCAACAATACTCAGCACCTATGAATGAATTTAAGATGTAGCAATCTGCTTTGACAAACAATCACAGCCACTAACACTGCCCAATTACAAACAAAATGGTACAGATACTAAGACACAGGCCGGAGTTTTCATTCCCATGGGTGCGGGTATGGAGGCGAGCAGGCAGGGAGTTCCGCACCATGGGCCAGAATGCCAGTTCACTGGCACCATAAATACATAGCAAATAGGAGCACAAGTAACCCATTTTGCCTTTCGAGCCTGGTCCCCCATTCAACGAGATGATGGTTAATCTTCGACCTCAACACTTTTTCCCCAAACTGTCCCCATTTTCCTTGATACTTTCAATATCTAGAAATCTATTGATCTCTGTCTGGAATAATAATAACCTTTATTAGTGTCACAAGTAGGCTTACATTAACACTGCAATGAAGTTACAATGAAAATTCCCTAGTCGCCACATTCCGGCATCTGTTCGGGTATACAGAAGAAGAATTCAAAATGTCCAATTCACCGAACAAGCACGTCTTTCGGGATTTGTCCGAGAAAACCCACGCAGACACGGGGAGAACGTGCAGACTCCACACAGACAGTATACTTAATGCATGAACTTCCATGGCCCTCTGGGATAGAGAATAACAAAGATTCACGGCCATTTGAGTGAAGAAGTTGCTCCTCATTACCAGCCTCAATTGCCTACCTCTTGTTCTGAGACTGTGCCCCCTGGCTGTAGATTCGCAGTCACAGGAAGAATCTTTCCTGCATCTATCCTGTTAATCATTGTAAGAATTTTGTATACTTGTAATAAGTAATAATCTTTATTGTCACAAGTAGGCTTACATTAACACTGCAATGAAGTTCCCGTGAAAAGCCCCTAGTTGCCACATTACGATGCCTGTTCGGGTACACTGAGGGGAATTCAGAATGTCCAAATGACCTAATAGCAAGTCTTTTGGGACCAGTGAGAAGAAACTGGAGCACCAGGAAAAAGCCCACGCAAACACGTGGAAAACGTGCAGACTCCGCACAGACAGTGACCCAAGCCTGGAATCGAACCTGGAACCCTGGCGCTGTGAAGCCACAGTGCTAACCACTGTGCTACCACTTTAATGAGATATTCTCTTATTCTTCTAAACTCTTGAGGATAAAGGCCCAGTCTCCTCAATGTCTCCTCATAAGCCAATTCCACCATTCCAGTAATCAGTCTGGTGAACTGTTGTTGAACTCCCTCTATGGCAAGTAAATCTTTCCTCAGATAAGGAGACATAAACTGTACACAATAGTCAGATACAAACTCGCCATGGCTCTATATATTTGCAGCAAGATTTCACATGCTCAAATCCTCTTGCAATAAAAGTCGATAGACCATCTGCCTTCCTAATTTTTTTAGGAAACTGCATCTTAGCCCTGGGCCATTTTCTCTGAGGTGGGATGTGAAGGACAGGATGAGGGAGCAGGCAGCAGGATAGCTGTGGCAGGTAGCCAAATAAATTGGCTCAAAGGCCTGATTAAAGATTGCGGAGATCATCTGGAATTTTCCAGTGAGCCTCCAGGCACCCAGAAGCATCAATGTAGCTGCCTGGAGGCAGCCTCCTCGCAAGAGACCGGGGGGGGTGGGGGGAGTGCTCAAGGGCAAACCCCTCCCCCAAACACCCCATAATGGTGGCCCAGCTGCTGATTGTACGCTTTATTTAAAAATTTTAAAAGTCGGAGCGAGTGCACCTCAAAGTGGTGGAGTTCTCTTTGTCACTGACCTGAAAAAGGTTTGCTGCTTCAATGTTGATGGGGCTCCTATTGGCCCTGCAGCTAGAGTCTGTCCACTGTCCGTAACTGTAGAGTTGGTCTGTTCTCTGATTATTAATTGGCCAATTCTGGGAAAATCACACTCACGTGACTGAGGGACAGGCATCCTGACATTGGAAGTCCTGAAGCCCACAAGGGAAACATTCCTCACAGTGGCACAATAGTGGATTTATTCTCCCACTTTAATGAATTTCTGTTCTTGACCATATCACCGCAGGGAACACCGAGTTGATGACAAGGATTTCCCGTGGAACAGAAAAATCCATATCGTAATTAGGCCACATTCACAAATTTGCCAACTGCTGACTCCAAATTGGGTTTCATGCCAACTGAAGTTGGTAAGCGACTGAGGGAGGAGCAGCTGAAAACGGTTCAACCTCCAGTAACAATGTTGGAAATCTAACACTGGAATAACTTCAAGCCACATACGTTCAGTTAAGCCGCATTCGTGTTCCGAACAGATTTCTAATATACTCAGGACCTGCTAATATCAGTGCAGCAACATCCCTCCCGTAAGGATCAGGTGTGCTGATATAATTTGCCGTCACTTTGGGATGATAACTTTTAAAAGAGAGAAACCTCGAAGAGACTCTCTGAACGAGAGCAATCAGCAGATGTCTGCAAAGTTTAATGAATATCATCACACCTATGTTTCCATGTTAACTGGTTCCATTGGCTGAGTGCCTCTGGATTCAAATCAAGAAGCTACAATCATTAAATTCATCATTCTACAGAGAGCAGTAGGAGTAGCAGAAAAAGCAGTTGTGGCTTTCAGTGCAGATCAATACAATCTGCTCATAGAACTTGCCGTGATTCTCTGTTTCAGAGATTAAGTGTTGACACTGGGATTGAATCGGTGGACTTCTAAATTGGCACTGGTCCCGGAGAAATTCATGATCTATTAATGGGCTAGCACCGGCGCCATGTGGAACGTGAGCGATTCCAATCAAACACTGTGCCCAATTCACCTGGGTCGGATTGCCACTCAAGAGGCTGACAAGCTGCAGCCACATATCTGCACTCTACTCCCCACATGCATTCATCCCAGCCAACAAGATGGCAACAAGAAGAGTGGCACCCCTGGTTTGCAGATGCGGAGCTCGAGGCCCTACTGGTCGCCATGGCGGACAGGTGGGCCACCCTGTTCCCCAGGGTGGGAAGGCGGCTAGCACCCACCACTGTACGTCGGGTCTGGGCGCAGGTGGCAGAGGCTGAGAGCGCTTTGGGCCCCACCACAAGAACCGGACAGCAATGCAGAAAGAAGCTGCACAAACTCTTCAGGGCAACCAGGATAAGTAGGCAGCACTGTGCCCCTGGCACCCACCCCTGTCCTAAACACCTGTAACACCCCTCCCCACCCCCCACCTGGCGGGAGACCGTTCACCATCCACCGGCATTGTGCGGGCTCCTCACCCTGCACCAGTGCCAGCACCCACACCGCCAGCTATGGCCGGGTGTCCTGGCCAGGAAGGCCACCAGCTGCCCACCAGCTGTGTAACAAAGTGAGACCCCGCTGTGTCGGTTTCTCAGGGCATGCTTGGCATGACCTCCATCGCCCACACCACCCCCATACCACCCCCTCACCACCCAATCATGCGTCCTGTCTTGAGTCTTGCAGGATCACCTGGCGAGGAGGCGGGCCCCTCTGGTGCCCTTTGCCCCGAACCCAACCCCAAGCAGATTCCAGCTTCAAGGAGGCAACAGACAGTGACAGGAGCCCCCAAATGCCAGCCCGAGACACCCCGGAGCACCAGTCCGGGAACGACACTAACTTCCCATCACAGCTCTCACCAACACCCTCCACCATCCCAGAGACACTCATCTCGGTTGGGCACTTTAACAAAAAGGCTCCTGGGGCATTATCTGGTGCTCACCAGTCACATACTGCGGTAAACCAAATGGAGATAGGAATCCCTGAGGGGGCGGAGGTGGCGGACGGTCGGAGGGCGGCCCGGTCCCAGGGACTAGCTGCCGTCCAGGCGGATCTCGGGCTTCTGGAAATGGCGGTCCCATTGATTGTGGAGATACAGACACAGAGCCGGGGACTACATTAAGGGGTTGTCTGCAACCATCCAGCCCCTGCAGGTGCAGTTGGAGGAGTCACACAGTCCAACACCGCATGTGTTGTGTCCACAGTGGTAGCCCTGGGGGCGAAGTTCTCGACTATGGGTCAGGATGTTCAAGGCCTGGGGCACTCTGTGAGGGTGGTGGCCGAGGCACAAGACTGGGCTGCCCTGACGCAGGCAGCTATGTACCAGGGCCTCCTGGACATTTCAGCGGTGCTCCAGAACTTGGCCTAGTCACAATGGGATATGGCTGAGGGCGTCAACATTTCCCAGGTGCTGGCTGACCTGTGCCAGTCCTGCAGGGAGGTGACACAGTCACTGAGTGATATGGCACAGTCCCAGAGGGAGGTGGCCCGCTCCTTGTGTTCCATGGCTGCGAGCATGGAGATCCTGGAAAAGGCAAGAGCGGGCCTCCAGGACTGGCAGCGCCAGGTGGTGGGGGAGCCCCAGGAGTTGGCTCCGGTGACACCCCCATCCTACGGAACAGCCCGCGGGTCATCGGGCATCCTGAGGGAGGAGGAGGCGATGGAGACCGTGCTGATGACTCCCGCAGGAGAGGTGCCGGAACACCACAACATCTGGAACTTCCTCGCCCCACCCCCATCCCTGGCACATCCAATGGGCAGCGGGCAGAACAGGATGGTGCCACACTATTTGAGACACCCAAGCAACTGCCTACCCCATCCAGGCCAGTCGCTCCAGAGGATGGCTGCCAAAGGGGGCTCATGTCACAGGCTGGGATTCGCAACAGGCTGCCTCCATCTCTGATGTACCTAGACATACCATTGAGGCCGGAATGCCAGAAAGGTAGACACTGTTGTGTATGGTCCTTTGTACTTCACAAAGGAATTCACCAAACACTTTGACTTTTATTGAGTCTCATATGGTAAAATGGCAATCTGATACAAAGCACGTTATCATGGAGTCTGCTAACTACTCCTCTGGAATCTGCACTGAGCATTGACCATTCACATGTATGTCTTATTACCCTCTCAATCTTCTTCTGAAGATGGCCAGGTGTGTCTCCCTTTATATTTGAGTCACAGGTCACATGACCCTGGTCTAGGGACCACATTGTGTATCTGTTCTGCCACCTGCTGGTTGGAGGTCACATACTATCCAACCATGATTTAGCCCATAGGCATATCCCCACGGACACCAGTTAAGTTTGCATGGGTGCAGCACATACGATAGCGTTAGGGGCTTGGGCACAAACCTTTACAGTGGTGTTCACATGTCATTTACAAAATAAACACCTGTGCACAAGAGTTCCAACCTGCCTTTGTGCTCTTTCAGAAGGGTGTGAGGGATGGGCTGGGCGGCTGTAGAGGGGGCGGCGGTGAGGGGGGTGAGGAGGTCACAGCCCGGGGCCCCCGAGTCGGACCTGCACATCACCCTGGTACCCCTCCCTCTCGCCCATCCCCTCCGCACCCCATCCCCACCTCCGCCACCCCAAGGGTTCAGTGGGAGCCTGTGGTGGAATAGCCAGCTCACAGGCAGGGATCACACAGGTGGGTGGTGGAATGTGCTACAGTGGGCAGGAGGCACACGTTGTCAAACAATGCAGAGCACCAGAGCTCATCGCAGAGCGGCTCGTCATTATCTTCCATCCCATGGACCAGACCCGCTGTTACTGCCAAACCCAGCAGTCTATCCACAGGTAGGAATCACGGAGGGAGCTGTGAGGGGGCGGGGGTGGTCATGGGAGGGGGTTAGCCAGGGTGGGATGGAGGGGGTGATGTGGGGGTGAAATCAGATGTTCGTACCTTCGGCAAGGTCCCCTAGTCAGCGAATTAGAGGCAATTAGAGCATCCCATGTGCGCCAGTCTGGCGTACATGTTGTGTGGACTCATGTGCCCAGGCCCCATGCCCTGCCCATCCTGGTCATCCTCCTCGTCGGATGAAGCCTGCCATTCATCCTCCTCCTGCAGCCTGTCGCCCCTCTGCTGCATGATGTTATGGAGAATGCAGCAAGCCACCACATTGTGGGAGACTCTCCAAGCGCTGTACTGGAGGGCCCCTCCAGAGAGCTCCAGACAGCTGAACTGCATCTTCAGGGTGCTGAAGCACTGCTCGATCACACCCCTGGTCAATGCACAGTCGTCGTTGTAGCGGGTCTCCGCGTTGGTCTGTGGCTTCTGGAAAGGCGTCATCTGCCACCAATTGCAGCGCATAACCCCTATCACTCAGGAGCCAACCCCTCACCCGGGGGTGCGCCTCAAAGGAATCAGCCACCATCGAATGTGACAGGATTAAGGTGTTGTGCACACTGCTTGGGTATCGAGTGCAGACGTTCATGATGTGCAGCTCATGGTCACATACCAGCTGTTGATCGAGTCGAAGCTCTTTCGATTTGTGAAGATCGGCCTGTAACGGGCCAATGCTCATAGGGAGTCATGCATCCCGTCGATACCCCTGGATCTGCGGCATCAGGCGATGGCAGGGAACCCTGCTGCCCAGGCATCCTGGTGGGCTCAGTCCACATTGAAGTGGATTTATTGAGTCGACCGGGCATGTCGGGCCTCAGTGATGGCGCGGATGTATCTGTGCACTGAGCTCTGTGAGATCCCAGTCACGTCCCCCCTTGGCACCTGGAAGGACCCCGTGGCATAAAGTTTTAGGGTGACCATCACCTTGATGGCTACCGGGACGGGTGTCCTCGTCCATAACACCACGGTTCCAGGTGCGGCATGATCTGGCAGATATTTCACACTGTCCCCCTGCTACGGTGTCGTTTCCGGTCC
Source organism: Scyliorhinus canicula (assembly GCF_902713615.1). Taxonomy (NCBI): domain Eukaryota; kingdom Metazoa; phylum Chordata; class Chondrichthyes; order Carcharhiniformes; family Scyliorhinidae; genus Scyliorhinus; species Scyliorhinus canicula. The sequence continues at coordinate 213,584,133 of NC_052149.1, read as the reverse complement.
TGTGGGTCCTCGAATGACAGGTTGTCGGTACACATGAGGCCTGATGTGGTGTCTCCTTCCCACCTCCTCTTCGGCCTGTTGGGCGGCCGGCTCTCCATCCTCAATGGCTGCTTTCTGTTTCCCATCACTGTAGCGTCCTTCCCAAGCAGCTCCTGCTCGTACAACCTCAGTGCACGCTCCAGGATTGCAGTGGCTAGGATAAAGGCCACCATTCCTGGTTGAATTTAGAAGTCCATTGTCTGGAGGGGGTGAAAGGCAGGCATGTTAGCAAGATGGATCACCCATGTCCAACCCAGTCCACCGGGCTACACGGTGGTCTCGGCCTGCACTGAAGAACCTGCCCTGCATGTCCCCCTCCTTCCTCTACCTTCGCCCTAATCCCCATTCCCAGCCCCCGGCCATTAACCCCGGCACTCTGCCCTCCGCCCCGCACGCCTGGCCCTCTCAATGCCCAGCATCTCCGGTGTCCTCTGGCCCCGGCACCCATCCCTGCTGGCAGGGCTCCGTTGCTGGCCCTACCCATGCTAGTGGTACGCTCAGTGGCCCCCAATCAACGCCCTCCTGTAGGGGCTACTGTGGGCATCTCCCCCCACATCCCATGTCGGAAGTGTGATGCCCCACCAGCGGGTGGTAGGCACTAGTTTCTGGCGGGGGGGGGGGTGTTGCTGGGGTGGTGTATGAGGTTGGTGGGGGTGGGGGCACCCATATGACCGGTGTCACTCTGCGTAACTACGGGTCACAGTGTCACTGGGGTGGGCAGCAAGATGGCGGTCCGTGCCTGGACACCCTGGTCTCGGGGGGAGGTGGGTCACCGCAACCACAATCCCAACCCCAACCCCATGGTCCTTCCCCTGACCATCCCCTGCTACTCCCCGCAGTGAAACTTTATAGCTCCTCCCGTTGGTGCTGAAGTCAATGGAGTTTCAAAAGAGCTTATTGCACCTTGCTCCGAGGGTGGGCTGTGAAGTTCCGCCCATTGTATTCCATTGGGACAGACAGAAAATCAAGTTTGGGTCAGTTTTGAGGCACTCGGGAGGAATTTCTGTTTTGTAACTGAGCTCTGTGTTGGCATACTTATCTTTAAAACATGCAGACATCGGCACTCTTCATCCAAACACCCTCTCATTCCAGATTATGTTTCTTAGACTGTCCAGCTAGACTGTCCTTAGGTATTTTGGGGGTGCTTTATTGTGTGCTTATAAAGTGGGATAGAGCAAATATATAGGATGGAACTTTTGCAGTGATTAGTGAGATTGTTTATTTTGGCCTATTTCTGCTACATTATAGTCTACTTTGTGCCATGGGCCACACAGCAACTAACCCTCAACTGATTACACAGAGAAGAGAGGTGACTTTTGCGCTGCTAGTCAAACCCAGATTACAGAGATGAAATTAAATGCTGAAACAGCACCGCTCAGTGAATTAACCCTTCAAAATGTACATTCTCTGTTAAGGAGAAATGAGAGAATTGAGATGGATGGATTTCCAACTGGCTGACATACAGCATATTCACTATCACCTTCAATGAAAAATGAAATGAAAATCGCTTATTGTCACAAGTAGGCTTCAATGAAGTTACTGTGAAAAGCCCCTAGTCGCCACATTCCGGTTGGAGGCTGTGCTTGCTGGCCTGCCTTGGTCTGCTTTAAAAGCCAGCAATTTAGCCCAGTGTGCTAAACCAGCTCCCAAAAAAAGTGAATGATTTTCCCATTGATGGCCAGTGTACATTGCATACCATTGCAATGACTCAATAAGATGGGCTATAGTAACTCAGCAAGAACACTCTTACCACAACCTGGGTGGTGCTATGGTTTAAAAGATAGTAATTTCATTTCTGGGACCTAAATTTGCATCTAGCCTGGACTAACTGCATGAAAGCCTACTCTGTGCTATCTATAAAGGATGGCTTGAGTTTGGTATAGTTTCAAGCTCAGTCCTGAATAGGCATGGGCTCATTGAGAATATGTGATTATAAGGCAAGTTGCAATGTTACCCAGGAAATTCATAAGACTGCCCAATCGGAAACTTTAAAACTGATCTAAACCCGACTGACTTACCCCATTTGATATGAGCTACAATTAACAGGACTGTCTTGTTACCAACAGCAGAGATTTCTGTTAGAAATATAACTTCAGTAGTGAACAGATTGCTAGCTTATTTTCAATTCATTAAAGTATTTATTATATCCCCCTGTACAATGACAAGTATCACACAATGCCAATGCAGTTCAGTATTAATAGCTGCCAAATGGCAAATTTGGAAACACTTGCAACTTTGTCCCTGTGCTGAACCAGGAAACAGAGCGAAGGAATCAGAAACCACGCAGGTGCGCAGTCAAAGGTAGGGGATTTGTTACCCTCTCGCAAACCAGCCCTGATGTGCCGTCTCCATTGTAACCAGCATGGTTCTGCCTCAAGCAACTAGGAGCTTCATGGGAGCCTCATCATTTCAGATATCAGAGTACTTGGGTGACTCATTATAACTGGCCCATTTGCAGGGAAGCTCGTTAGTTCTCTTGTCATGCTGAATCCCATCTGGCAGACAGACCCTCCAACAGGTAAGCGTGAAACATTGCCCTGTGGGGGCAGGAGAAGCTGGTCACTGGTAGTATGCGGATATGGCCAAAGAAAGATACCCCTCGCATTTAGGCAAGCTGCTGTGTTTTGCACTCCCTATCAACCAGAAATCTGCTCTGCATTAACACTGACCTGCAGACTGTAGTTCATTTGAAGGCTGCTTTGAAGAAATAATCAGAGTTGAAGTGGTTGAGGATTGAACATTAATGAAATGTGGCTTTGTGTTGGGTTCCTGCCTTCTTCCCTCTTCCCTTAAGTGGAGCCATCATTTAAACTATTGCATTAAAACATTTGGCAAAGAAAGAAGTTTGGAATAAACCCTCTTGAGCGTTTTTACAATCTTTTGGGAGCAACAAGCAGATCAATGAAGGGTAACAGGAATGTTCTGCTTTTGGAGCCAGATATCCTAATGATCTCTTTGGGGAGGTGATAATCGCCAAGTGTAGAATTGGGGACATTATTGAGGAACGTATTCAAAGTATTCACCATTATGCCACTGTAATATAAGCAATCTGGCCAACTGGCATCTACCTATGTTTTTTTTTACGTGATTTTCACATTAATCAGAACTAAATTAGTCCTGAGGAGAGTCTTCCCATTAAAAATGGCCTTTTGGTTGGATTGGCAAGGCAACTGAGTTGGAAAGTGTGGCCAAGGCTTCTCTCCCAGTAATTAGGATCATAAACAAAAAAGAATGAATCAGTGAATGGTCGCTACAGCTTAATGGCCGCTCCAATTTAATGGTCCTATTCCCAATCTCTCCTTGTGTTCAGCAAAGCTCCTCCCATTTCTTTGCAGTAACCCCCTTATATTTTCTTCCCCCAATTGTACTGTCATATACACAGCCACCAATTTTCCAAGGTGCTGTTTTCTAAACTTCCATAGTTATTTGAAGCATCTCTCTTCCATCAACACTATTCAGAATGGCCAACAAACATGTCTTTGATGCATCGGAGGGGAAAAGTGTTAATCTGATCGCTATTGTGAACCAAGAAATCATAGAAATTAACGGTGCAGATGTAAACTATTTGATCCATTGTATCTTTCATGTGCTACATAAGTATCTCCCCTCCTCAAATATCTATCCACTTTTCCCTTAAAGAACGCAATGGTCATTTATCAACTATTTCATTGACAAAGCATCCACGTGCCACTTATTTTCAGTGCCCAGCCCACCACCCTCTTGTTCACCACCAAACTGCCCCCATAATACACGAGATGGGTGGGTGCTGAAATTGGCAACCCACCCACCATATTTAAATAAATAATTAAAGGTAAATTAACCTTAACAGGCCAATTGACTGGAATGTTAAGCTTGCCCACACAATGATATGGTTGGAGTGGGCAGGCAGGTGCATTGGACAATACATGTTTTGAGACTAGCTTGAAAAAGGGTGAGAAGGAAAGTGGGCACATCATTCAGGGGGTGACCCCTGCACATTAAAGGCACCACACCCTCCCCCTCCCTCCACAAGATGTTGTCCCCCCTCCAAACTTTGTTCCTTGCCCAGTGCCCTCCAAAACCTAGTTCCCCACCCCCTCCTAGACACTCGATCGTACCCCAAAAGCCCAGGACCTGTCTGTTTCCAGTAGCCATCACGCTTCCAGCTGCTCCTCCTTCAGTTCCAGCAGCATCTACTGCCGGGTTCTGGCATTGCTAGTGATGCTCAAATTGCGGACCAATCAGATTGACCAGCAGCTCTTGAGGACAGGACTTCCTCCCACTAAAGGACAGAGGTCCCACTCTTATCTAATCTAGCCTGCCAGTAGCAGGCTATGGCTGTGGCGTGTACTTCTTTCCAATGCATAGGCTCCCCCACTCCCCATAAAATCCAGGCCATGTTTATGGTTTTCCTGCAAACAGTACGGAAGGAATGTTACCGCTGGTAAAATAAGGGCTGGTTTAGCACAGTGGGCTAAATAGCTGGCTTGTAACGCAGAACAATGCCAGTTCAATTTGCGTACCGGCCTCCCCGAACAAACACCGGAATGTGGCGACTAGGAGTTTTTCACAGTAACTTCACTGAAGCCTGCTTGTGACAGTAAACGATTATTATTATTTCAATTTTGCGCTGCCAATTTCCGTGATTGCAGATAACCTCACTCATCACCTGCGTCACACATAGCCCTTCTTCAGTTAATAGAAGGATCATTTCTATTCCTTATATAGTGCAACAAAAATCACCTTTGCACATTTAAATGGTATGCACTGGTGGCTTTGCATTCTGGCCCTCTTCCATCCTCTCCCATTTGTCACAGTGCATTAATTACTTGCAGCATCATTTACGGAGAGGTGGAGCCCCTATTAATAAGGTATTGCCAAATGTATTATATTCTGCAGCCACATTAGACAATTCCTGGACCTTCTGTGCTTAGAAGTTGTATAGAGCAATAAATGATGCCTTTTTAATTTCATATTACAGCTTTGGTTTCTGGTGATTTGCAGAAACATTGATCTCATTAATATTCGTTCAGATGCCTGGCAAGCTGTTCTTTACTGCCAAATATCATTGGTAATTGTGCAATGGGACCTTCGACAAGGTAACCATCCTGTAGTCATGACCATGTGCACAGTCACTTGTTTGTCTGACCATGTTGTACATGCTTTTGGCTCAGTATATCTGACTTTACTGGTTGTTCTCAAGCCCTTGCAAGAAAATTTGGAAGAATTTTCTCTTTGTGTTCTTGTGGCCGGAGCATTTCTACCAAGGATCATTTATTAGAATCATAGAATCCTAGAATTTACAGTGCAGAAGAAAAAGTCCCCATTTTTGAACGCAGAGTTTAAGAAAAGACACATTTTAGAGATGTGTAGGGTTAAAAATGTATCAATACCTAAGACTCGTAAGCGATCAACACCAACAACTACTTCACTGTCCTCCGCTGAAAACAACAACTTGTTGGTATTAGAGATGACTTCAAATCGCTTGCCACGTGCTTCTATAGCTTCACTTCCTGCAGCCAAACACAAAGAATTATGAGATGCTGGAAATGGAGTAATTAATGTTACATTCAGAAATGCAATCAATTAACCATATTCTAGAGGAACCTATAAAATTGAAGCACAAATACACCATGTGGCAACTTGAGTCCCCTCCGCCTTAATACAGGATTACGGCAGATCTTTGACCTCAACTCCACTTTCTCCTCATATTCCTTGCTTCTCTGGGAGATCAAAGATTTGTCTCTCTCAGCCTTAAATATACTCAAAAATGGAGCATTTACAAGTCTCTGGGGTGAGAAATTCAATGTTTCACAATCTTCTGACTGAAGATCTTGCTTCTCATCTCAGTTCCCGATGATCGACCCGTATCCTGAGGCTGTGCCATTGTTTGCTAGATTCCCCACCCAGAGGAAATGTGTCCACCCTATCGTGTCTCTTCTGAATCGTGTCTGCTTTAATGAGATCACCTTTCATTCTTCTAAACCCGACAGGGTATAGGCCCAACTTACTCAGCTACTCATCATAGGACACCCTCTCATCCCAGGAAACAATCTGATGAACCTTTACTATTTTTATTCATTTACAGTTATGTGGGCATCACTAGATATACCAGCACTTATTGCCCATCCTAATTGCCCTTGAGAAAGTGGTGCTGAGTTGCCTTCTTGAACCACTTAAATATGGCAAATGTCAGGAACCTTGGATAACGAGAGCTATTATAGGCCTGGTCAAAAAGAAAAAGGAGGCATTTGGGAAGAGCCGAAGCCTGTGTGGAATATAAGGAAAATAGGAAGGAACTTAACCAAGGAGTTAGGAGGGCTAAAAAGGGTCCCGAAAAGTCATTAGCAAATAGGGTTAAGGAAAATCCCAAGGCTTTTTACACATACATAAAAAGCAAGAGGGTGGCCAGGGAAAGAGTTGGCCCACTGAAGGACAGGGAGGGAATCTATGTGTGGAGCCAGAGGAAATGGGTGAGGTACTAAATGAATACTTTGCATCAGTATTCAGCAAAGAGAAGGAATTGTTGGATGTGGAGTCTGGAGAAAGGTGTGTAAATAGCCTGGGTCACATTGAGATCCAAAAAGACGAGGTGTTGGGCGTCTTGAAAAATATTAAGGTGGAGAAGTCCCCAGGGCCTGATGGGATCTACCCCAGAATACTGAAGGAGGCAAGAGAGGCAATTGCTGAGGTCTTGACAGAAATCCTTGGATCCTCACTGTCTTCAGGTGATGTCCCAGAGGACTGGAGAATAACCAATATTATTCCTTTGTTTAAGAAGGGTAGCAAGGATAATCCAGGGAACCACAGGCCGGTGAGACTTGTGTCAGTGGTAGGGAAATTACTGGAGAGAATTCTTCGAGACAGCATCTACTCCCATTTGGAAGCAAGCGGGCGTATTAGCAAGAGGCAGCACGGTTTTGTGAAGGGGAGGTCATGTCTCACTAACTTGATAGAGTTTTTTGAGGAGGTCACAAAGATGATTGATGCAGGTAGGGCAATGGATGTTGTCTATATGGACTTCGGTAAGGTCCCTCATGGCAGACTGGTACAAAAGGTGAAGTCACACAAGATCTAAGGTGAGCTGGCAAGATGGATAATGAACTGGCGAGGTCAAAGAAGGCAGAGAGTAGCAATGGAAAGGTGCTTTTCTAATTGGAAGGCTGTGACTAGTGGTGTTCCGCAGGGATCAGTACTGGGACCTTTGCTGTTCATAGTATATATAAATGATTTGGAGGAAAATGTAACTGGTCTGATTAGTAAGTTTGCGGACGACACAAAGGTTAGTGGAATTGCGGATAGCGATGAGGACTGTCAGGATACAGCAGGATTTAGATTGTTTGGAAACTTGGGTGGAGAGATGGCAGATGGAGTTTCATCCGGACAAATGTGAGGTAATGCATTTTGGAAGGTCTAATACAGGTAGAGAAGATACAGTGAATGGTAGAACCCTCAAGAGTATTGACACCCAGAGAGATCTAGGTGTAGAGGTCCATAGGTCACTGAAAGGGGCAACACAAGTGGAGAAGGTAGTCAAGAAGGCATACGGCATGCTTGCCTTCATTGGCCGGGCATTGAATATAAAAATTGGCAAGCCATGTTGCAGCTGTATAGAATCTTAGCTCGGATACACTTGGAGTATAGTGTTCAATTCTGGTCGCCACACTACCAGAAGGATGTGCAGGCTTTAGAGCGGGTGAAGAAGAGATTCACCAGGATGTTGCCTGGTATGGAGGGCATTAGCTATGAGGAGCGGTTGAATAAACTTGGTTTGTTCTCACTGGAACGACGGAGGTTGAGGGGCGACCTGATAGAGGTCTAAAAAATTATGAGGGGCATAGATAGAGTGGATAGTCAGTGACTTTTTCGCAGGTTAGAGGGGTCAATTACTAAGGGGCATAGGTTTAAGATGTGAGGGGCAAGGTTTAGAGGAGCTGTACGAGGCAAGTTTTTTACACATAGGGTAGTGGGTGCCTGGAACTCGCTGCCGGAGGAGGTGGTGGAAGCAGGGATGATAGTGACGTTTAAGGGACATCTTGACAAATACATGAATAGGATGGGAATAGAGGGATATGGATCCCGGAAGTGTAGAAGATTTTAGTTTAGACGGGCAGCATGGTCGTGGCAGGCTTGGAGGGCCGAAGGGCCTGTTCCTGTGCTGTATTTTTCTTTGTTCTTTGTTCTATTTTCACTACAATCACAGTGCTGATAGAACGAGAGTTCAGGAATTTGACCTAGAAACAGTGAAGGAACATTAATATATTTCCAAATTAAGATGGTAAGTGACTTGGACAGAAACTTTCAGGTGGTGATCATGTTCTCATGTGTCTTCTGCTCTTGTTCTCCTAGTCGTGGCTTTGGACGGTCCTGTCTAAGGAGCCATGGTGAGTTCCCGCAGTGCATCTTGTAGATGGCATACACTGCTGCCACTGTTCATCAGTGGTGGAGGGAGGAATGTTTGTGGAAGGCATGCCCAATCAAGTGAGCTGCTTTGCCCTGGACGGTGTCGAGCTTCTTGATTGTTGTTGGAGCTGCACTCATCCAGGTAACTGGAGAGTATTCCATCACAATCTTGACTTGTGCCTTGTTAATGGTGTACCATTTTTGGCAAGTCAGGAAGTGAGTTATTCGCCACAGGGTTCCTAGCCTCTGACCTGCTCCTGTCACCACAGTATTTATCTGGGTAGTTCAGGTCAACGGTAACTACCAAGATGTTGATAGTGGGGATTCAACAATGGTAATGTCAGTGAATGTCAAGGGGCGTTGGTTAGATTCTCTCTTGTTGGAGATGATCATTGCCTGGCACTTATGTGGCACCAATGTTACTTGCCACTTATCAGCCTAAACCTAGATATTGTCCAGATCATGCTGCATTTGGACATGGAGTGATTTCATATTTTAGGAGTTGCAAATGGTGTTGAACATTACGGAACCATCAGCGAATATTCCCACCTCTGACCTTACGACAAAGGGAGGTCACCGCTGAAGTTGGTCGGACCCAGGACACGCTGTCTCCAATGCACGTAGATCCTTACTTAAATATGGAGACCAAAATTGTGCATAGTACTCTTGACATGGTCTTACCAAAGCCCTTTTATAATTGTCCTTGTACTCCAAACCCCTTGCAACAAAAGCCATTGTGCAATTTACCTTTTTAATTGTTTTCTAAACCTGCTCCTAACTTTCTGTTCCTTTTATGAGGCGGCAGGGTGGCACAGTGGTTAGCACTGCTGCCTCACAGCTCCAGTGACCTGGGTTCAATTCCAGCCTCGGGTGACTGTGTGGAATTCTTACTTTATCCCCATAACTGCGTGGGTTTTCTCTGGGTGCTCCCGTTTCCTCCCACAGTCCAAAGATGTGCAGGTCAGGTGGATTAGCCATGCTAAATTGCCCTTTAATGTCCAAATGATTAGGTGGGGTGACGGGGTTACAGAGATAGGGTGGAGGCCTTGGCTTAAGTAGGGTACTCTTTCCAAGGGCAGGTGCAGTCTCAATGAGCGGAATAGCCTCCTTCTGCCCTATAAATTATATGATTCTGATTCTAAACATACAAAGTCTCTTAGAAAATGAACATTTAGAAGTTTCACAGCTTTTTAAAAATATTCTGCTTTAATATTCTTTCTACAAACTGAATAACCTCACACTACTCCATATTATACTCCATCTGTCACATTGTTGTCTTCCCATTTAACATATCTATTTTTGCAGCATCTTTTCCCCCTCCTCACTGCTTACATAGCCATCTCACTTTATATCATCAGTAAATGTGCATAAATTATTCTAGGTCCCTTCTTCTAAGTTATTAATGTAGATTGTGAATAGCTGTGGCATTGATCCTTGCGGCATTCTGCTAGCTACAGCCTGCAAACTTGAAAATGCTCCATTTATCCTTACTCTCTGCTTCCTGTCTATTATCAATCCTCTGCTAATATACCAGCCCCGCATCCAGTGTGTTAATGTTCTGTGGGGTACCTTATTGAATGTCTTTTGGAAACTAAATATACTACATCTACATGCTTCTCTTTATCTACCCTACTGGATACTTCCTGAAAAAATGCATAACTTTTTTCAAACTTGATTTGCCCTTGTGGAGACATATTGACTCTTTCTGTTTAGACTATGGGGGCGAATTTCAGCCTGAAATTGCCATCAGAGAGAACGGCGACGCAGGCAGAGAATCCAGAGAGAATCATGCTTCCTGATTCTATCTGGAGAGATTGTGCTTCCCGATTTTCCCAGCCCCTCACCGGCGGCATCATGAGGTTCGGCCCTTTTTTTAATGGATGATCATAAATTTTTATCTTATTAACAGGTTCACCTACCACATGACTCCGTCACTAAATGTTCATACCTCGCCGACATGGAGTCACATCGGAGAGGTTTACTCAGCTTTTTAAATACAGGATTCAATCGAAGATATCCCTCCTGGGATGCAAAGGTTAGGATAGCTCCTGGGGGGAGAGGGAAATGCCCGGGCAGTGCCAACCTGTGCCTTGCGGCAGTGCCATGGGTGGGTCCTCGTGGGAGCCTCATGGCGGGGGGAGGTTTCCATTTATGTGTAGTCGTAGGGGTGCGGAGAGAACAGACAGTGAGGGGGGAACTAAGAGGCAAGGGGAGGGAAGTGGGCACTGAGGGCAGGGCAAGACCGGTGATACTTCTGTAGTGGTGGTGGTGGGGTGCCCCAATGAATACCTGGGGGGGGGGGGGGGGGGGGGCGTGAGCCCTCGCTGCTTGTCCGGGAAAAGGACTTGCGATACCTCTATCGGAGGAGGTGGGGGGGAAGTCGGAGTTGATGTTGGCTTCTGATCGGGGCTCTGTTTTGGAGCCACGCGCTGGCTCTATCAGGCCCCATCCTGCGAGACTGACAGTGTAAGTCACACCCACTCATTTTCAGGCTCAAGGTCTGGAGTGATGACTGGTCTGTACAACTGGAGCACTATATGTCAGTTTTCAGTCTGAGCCTCACACTTCTTTAAAAAAATGATGAGATTCCACCCTACGATTTTCTTAGTGCATGATTAAGAGTTCATTAATAATAGGTTTCAGCATTTTCCTGAATACTGATGTCAGGCTAACTGACAAATTTTCTCTCACCCTCTTTTCTTGAATTGAGGTCTTATATTTGGCAACTTCCAACCCATTAGAATTGCTCTGGATTCAATGGAATTTTAGAAAACCGTAACCATACATCCACTGTCTCTGCAGCTACCTCTTTTAGTCGGACGTGGGCCACGAGGATTTGTTGGCTTTTCGTCCTTCAGATTTCTCTAATAAATTTTCTCTGCGGATAATAATTATTTCAAGTTCCTGCACTCTTAATGGTCCTTTGGTTATCCTCGATTGGAAGAGAATTTGTGTTTGCTCCTCTGAAATCAGGCACAAAATATTTTTTCATGTCCCTGTAATTTCCACATCCCTCATGATAATCTCTTCTGTCTCTGCCTCCAAGGGACAAATGATTACTTTAGCTACTCTCCTTTTTATATAATTGTATAAGCTCTTATCCATTTTTATATTCCTGGTTAGTTTACTCTTAAATTCAATTTTTTTTCTCTTTTAATCAATGCCTTTTGCTGGTTTCCAAAACTTCCTCTATCATCAATTTTACTGCTAATCTGTTGAATATTATAAGCTTCCTTTTAATTTAATACCATTGTTAACTTCCGAGCAACCCACAGATGGATCTTTCCCAATAAGTTTTTGTCCTTAGCTAATTCTCCCCTCAAACTTATGTAATTGACTTTGAAGTTTCAGATGCTTGTTTTGGACTGGAGTATGCGGCTCTCAAACTTAAAAAGGAATTCACATGCATCATGATCACTTTCTCCCAGGGGATCTTACTAATTAACCCTGCCTCATTGAAAATAGATTGAATATAGCTTTAACCCTACTTCTGATTTGTAAAGCAAGATCACCGGCATGCTACCATGCTGCCCTGTCTATAAGGAGATTAAAGTCCCCCATTATTATAACATTTCCTTTGTTGCAAGCTCCAATTATTTATTGTTTAATGCTTTGTCTAATGGTACAATAATTGTTAGGGAGCCTGTAAACTACCCCCACCAGTGTCTTTTGATATTTGTTCATCCTAATTTCCACTCATACGAGTCTATTTCCTGATCATCTGAGCCAGGATTCTTTCAGCTGTTGTCCTTATATCATTGTTTATTATCAGTGCTAATCCTCTTCCTCGTTCATTTTGCCTGTCTTCTTGAAATGATGTGTACCATGGAATATTCATTTCCCAACCTCGGTCACCTGTGTCTGCAAAGACGATGACAACAAACCTATTTATTTATTGCCATGCTGCCACTTCGTCCATCTTGCTTTGAATGTTTTGCGTGATCAACCTTTACTTTTTCTTTTGCCAATAGTTTTGGCGTGGTCCTTTTTATTACTGTAGGATTCTGCTCACTCCTAACTGCCTGCCCCTCTGACATTTTAAGGGAGTGGAGACGTCAGATATTCCACCCAACCTTGGACTTATTGAGGCCATTGAGTGGCTAATTAATGCTCGCTGAAGGACCACACGCTGTCACCACTGGTATTTTACTCGTAGCAGGGGTAGGCCCACACCAAGCATGAAACCCAGCAAGGGGGAAGGACCGCCTTTGGGGTCTACCTGGGTTTATCAGAGGCACACTCCTACAAGAGCATATCCCACCAGATCATTTCCCCTGCCCTTGACAGTCTCCACTGGCCTCTTGATCGCAGCCCCTCATCCACTTCGCTTCCCTCATCAAGACCCCCGACCCAATACCTATCTGGGTTTCTGAGCACGCTGGGACTGCCTATAGTTACAGCAGTGGACAATATACCTGTCTGGCACGGTTGGGACTACAGAACTGCCAACATTCCGATTGGCCAGTGGCTCTCTAAGGTGGGACCTCCTCCCAAGATAGGTGCAGAAATCTTGCCTGAAGGCAATTTACGTTGTTCTCACTGTGGGGGCGGGGGGGGGGGGGGGGGGGGGGGGGGGGGGGCAGTCTTCAGGATCATGGGGCAGAAAATCGGTAGCAAGATATTGGCCGTCCATACTGCAACCCTGCCAGAGTGGAATCTCATCCCACTTGCCATTAATCAGTGAACCATTTTGTGGTTTGTCGAAACAGCTTAAGGCAGTTGTAGTGTATAGTAAGCACTAAAATTGACGATTCTAACAAAAAAAAAGTCATTACTTTTGTGCTCACTTCTTTAGTTCCAGCTCCACAAAGGGAATTCTGGACCAAATGTCCCTGTGCTCACCCATAATTGGTCACTAGAAGGTTTGTGAAAATGAATTACCCTGAGTTTGTTTTTAATTCTTTCTGATAAAATACAAGCATACATCTTCCATCCCCCCAGCAGCAAAGCCAAGGTTGAGCTGGTAACTATCGATGGTTATCACTGTATTAATAAAGAACACTATAATGCACGTTGGCTTAAATCAATTGAGACCATCACCGGTTTGCTTAATGAAACCCCTGGGTTGAAAGGAGTTAACCAAAATCTTTTGTGCTTGTTCAGAATCAAAAAACACCATGTGGTCTGCTGTAGGCAAATAAACTGGGAATTATAACCATCCCCATTTCAAAATAATTTCCCTTGGGTCCCAACAGCTGGTATCTCAAGGTTAAATTTCAGCTATCTGTCAGAAGTATTTCATTCATGCATATAATTAAACTTCATCTTTGTTTTGTTTTTCTCCTTCCTGTTCTTCCAACAAGTTCATAATGTTCACCTCAGACATCTACAGACCAGACAGCTGCAAGCTCACAAACAAATCTTACTGAAGCTGTTTAAGAACTACCTTGTTCCCAATTGATCTATTTGACTGGAAATAATTTTGTAACTTTGACAGTGCAAAGGCTTGAGATTGAGGGGAGATAGTGTGGGATTCATGATTTAAATAAGCATATTAATATTGAAAATAACATTTGTCACCCTAGGAGGCGAGATTTTAACTCACTCAAAATCCATTCCCTCATACAATTTTTCTAAATCTTAACTTGGGCCCCAATTTTAAAGTTTTAACTGTAGGCTACTTTTCAGCAACTGAGCTTTGTTGTCAGTTCACAAAAACAAGCCTGAGGTTTTAAAACTCCCACTCCTCTCAACTACACCAGGTATGGGATAATATTCGCTGTCGGATCATCTTGGGGTAAGCCCGTGATGGGGCTGCTGGTAAGATTGAGACAGGGAAAACCTAACATGCCCTTTGTGAGCCAGAGAAGCTCTACTGTTCTGCCTCAACCCATAAAGAAAGCTTAAAAAAAACACTTTTCAACATACGCTTTAGCACCTCATCTGGCCCAGAGCCACTCCATGCTGGATTGGACAGATAAAAAACTTACTGCCAAATTGTGCAACAGTTGCCTGGTTAAAAATAGCCATAGGGTCAAGTTAACTATGTTGGGAGGTGGTATACAAAATGTAAAATAGGGCCTTGTAGCTAGAGTGGACATTGTTTTACCTCCTCAGTGAAGCAGGTTTAAATAGTTGCAGTTCACCACTTGTTAACTCCATGGCTGGTAATTGCGACCTGGGCAATTTCAGCTGCCCACTTGTCCAGTTTTGCTTCTTTGGGTAGGGTTAAAATTGTCATGATCTCTTCTTATTTCAGAGGAAAAGCAGGCTTCAGTCCATTTCCAAAATAACTATCTCCCCCCACCCGCAACCACCACCACTACCCTCCAGCCCACTTTGCTCTGTTCCTGCTAGTTATATCTGCCGGGGTGAAAATAGGAACCCATTCCCACCATGAAGGCAGCTTTGACCTAAGAGTACCAGTGGGAAACATTTTACAAGGATCTCGGGAATCCACCACTGGCTTCACCTTCCCCCTCCATCGAAAATTGACAGATCATCACTTTCCTAGGGCAATATGTATAAAATTGGGAACTCAAGAGGCATTGACAGCTGAACCAAACATGCCAGTGATTAATACAGCTTATACATGAAGACAGAAAACTCAATCATTAATGTTTCTCACAAAATAAACTGAGGATGCTTTTCATGTAATGTTTATTAAAAATGAAACTGCATCCAAAACTTTTTTTATGATTTTAAAAATCTTCTCCTTTAAAGAAAATTGTAGCAATGATGAGACAGTGATTCCCGCCACCAGTAGAAAAGTCGGGGACGAACCTGCCTCCACCAGCCCAGGAAGCCACAAATGGATATTATGGTTATCCAGCAATAAATTGTCTGAGGCCATGGGTGTTGTTCCCATTCAGGGAGCATGTCCCAACTCCAAGAGCTGCCAGAGGGCCAGCGGTGCTCCGGTCCAGTGGCGCCACTGGGAAAGATGACCACTGCTAGCATTATAGTCAGTCCCCAACCATAAACGCTGCTGAACTTGAAGGTAGGTGAGGTGGCCTCGACAGGGCCAGTCAGGCAGGACCCAACAAGGGTGGGGAGGGGGGATCACAAGGCAAGGGGGGGGGGCTGTTCAAGCTGAGGTAGTTATCTGTACTGGTGGGGTGAGGTGGTGGTGGGGGGTGTCTATTGAGTCTCCCAACCTGGAAGTGTACAGCCAGGATTTATGTCGCAATGGGGGGAGGCTCTTAGTGGCCCTTCTTTGACCACTTAAGCTCATCAATTGGAACTGCCGCTGCAAGTAAAATACCAGCAGAAGTGGATAGATGATGGGCACAGTGCCCTCTCCCCACCATCCGACCTAATTTTACACCAGCCCACCACATACTTTCCAGCTGCCCTCCCAAGAGTGGGAATGTTTGGGGGGGGGGGGGGGGGGGGGGGGGGGGGGAAAGCCTAGCATTCCGACCAATTTTCCAAGTGGATGGGCAGCTGACTTGCTGCAATGTCTCTGTCCTATTTTCTGGCTTCTCCCTGTCTCTGAGGAAACACTGGGTTTGATTTTGCCACTCCCCTCATTTATTCAGCCACTGTCCCCAGCTTCCACATGTAGATTGGGAATGCAGTGCATCTGTGAAAGCTGCAGCGCCAAAAGCCGTGTCAAATCCCTCAATGATACAGCACACCAATGCGCTGCAGCACAACATAAGCAGATCAGTACGAGTGTCAATCTTCTTCATTGTTATTTTCAGCACATCCAGCTCAAACGTGTCTGACAAGAGGGCTATATGCCCTCTCCATGATATTCAGACTTACCTGCAATTAATTGGGTAACAATCTGTTGCTCACTATTGCGGATGCTCACTGTAACATTCCTAGAAGACTGCAAGTAAAGGGGGTTGTCCTATAATGAAAACAACATCAGAAAAAAAATACTGTTAGGAATATTCCTTTGAGAATTAGTCTTCATGGTTATTATTGGGGCAGCCATATTGTTCATGCAAAACAAGGGATTAGTCAAGATAACAGGTGGAATTTAATGTCCTCCACATGGTCCGTTTGGTGGTGGGGGGCATTTAGTCAGGCGGAAGGGTGCTGACACCTCAACCTTTCCCCCTCCGCTCCGAATACGTCCATGCAGGAACACCCGCAGGGGGCCTTCCCATCATGCCACCAATTAAGGCCCTTACATGGACCATTCCAACCCACTTAAAGGTATCATCCTGTTGCCGCTGGTGTTAATCCAACAGCAGGCAGGGAGGTTTGCCATGAAGGGAGAATGACAAGCACACATGTGTGGGGTTGGCTGTGGGCTCATTCAAAGGCACTCAGTACCTGATTGAGGGGCCCAGCACTGGAAAGGAGGTGCCTGCGAAGTGGCACCCTCCGCTGTTCTTACCGAATAATCCTCCTCCCTCCCCCCACAATTCCTCCAAACTACCCCCCGCTCTGGCCCAGGTTTCAGCAACAATCCTGGCCCCAAGGTGGGTGACACCTGGTAGCGGGCACCAACTCCCCAGTGGTGCTGCCATTCAATAGGGCTTTCAGCCTCTGATTGGCCGGCAGTTCCAGGTGGATGGGAACTATGCCCCTGGATTCATGATCCTTGGGGTGGGGTTGGGTGAAACAAGATTCTGCCCAACATCTCATCACCTTGAAGATATCCTGGGCCTGGGGACAACCACTGGCTGCTATGTTTGAGCAAATAACAGTCATTGTATCACAGAAGTAACATTAAGAGAAAGTGCACTGTAATGTTCCGATGTACAAATCTAAGCCTTGAATAGACAGAGAAAATAAATGGAAAAGAAGTGTTAAAGGGCTTGATCTGCATGAAAAAGTACTTGGAAACCATTTGTTTATGGAGACAGAAACACTGCAAAAAGATTGTTACATCATGTGCCATTGATGCACTTGAATGTTTCACAACATTTTTATCAGTTTGCTCTCTGTTTGCAAGATAATGACAAATGTATTTGAGACATACCTTTTCCAGAAAGACAGTGGGCGAAATTCTCCGACCCCCACGACGGGTCGGAGAATAGCGGGAGGGCCTTCCTGACATTTTTCCCGCCCTCCCGCTATTCTCCCCCACCCCCCGCCCAACTCCCAACCCGAATCGCTGCCGCCGTTTTTTTACGGCCGGCAGCGATTCTCAGCTGTTCGATGGGCCGAAGTCCCAGCCCTTTACGCCGTTTTTACGAACGGCAAACACACCTGGTCTGGCCGTTCGTAAAAGCGGCGTCACAAACTCGCTTTTTATAACCATGGCACCGATTGGCACGGCAGTACCACGGCCGTGCCAAGGGTGCCATGGGCCCGCGATCGGTGCCCACCGATCGCGGGCAGCAGGCCCGATGCCCGCGCACTCTTTCTCCTTCCGCCGCCCCGCAGTATCCATTCGCGGGGCGGCTGAGGGGCATCCCGGCCCGCGCATGCGCGGGTTTCACGCAAATACGCGATGACGTCATCCGCGCATGCGCGGGTTGGAGTCTTCCAATCCGCGCATGCGCGGCTGACGTCATATGACGCGTCAGCCGGCGCTAACTCCGGCAAGCGGGCTTAACGATATTCGTTAAGCCCGTCATGCCGGAGCCTACGGCGTCGGGCTGCTAGCCCCGACCGGGGACCAGAATCGGTTCCCGGTCGGGAAGGGGCGCGCTGGCGTCAAACCCGGGCGGGTTTAACGCCAGCTTTACGATTTCTCCCGTTTTGGGAGAATCGCGCCCAGTGCCCCTCATTTTAAAATTTCATGGGAACAAGAGCTGACCTATAACCTTGGTGTTTTCCAATGTGCACTTCACAATGATGCTTTTAGTAGAATGCAAATACTTTCCTCTGAAGTCAACCAGGCCAGCTTGATCTTCAGGTGGATTTAAATGCCTTTCTTTGGTTAAGTAATAACTTGGATCACTTGCCACATTTGTTTTGTTAAAGAAAAACAGCACAGTCAAACAATGTTGGGACACTTTATACGATGTCTGTTCCTTAGGATTTAGTGTTGCTGGCTCCTCGACTTGCTGATCATTTACAATTGAAAGGTACTTCTCTTTACACATAGGTAAATCCTTGTAACTGTAAATCCCATCTTTGTTGCCACATGACAACTGAAATAAAAGGCAAGCTCATTTTTATAATATGAAAACATTTGCCAGCAACCTGGCTTCAATGGAAAACAGTGCTTGCCTGGTCTGTCCATAGGCCAAGCAAGCATTATCCACGATTTGGGAATATGCAGTGGGTTACCTGCTGCACAGATGTTAAGAGGGCACATCCGCTTTAATCCCTGGTTTTGAAACGCACATTTCCTGGCCCCCGCAAGGGACTTCAAACATTTTCAAATAAGGATCATTATGGAATATCCTCTTTCCAAAATTAAAGCGATATACTAACCTTTGGCATGAAGTGTGCAGTTGAAATCTACTGTCAAGGGATTTGCTAAACTGTTTTAGCGACAAGTTCACTATTTAAATGAATGGGATGCCAATGTTTGGTGAATGACAATATTAAAAACACAGTCATGGAGAATGGAAAAACAAAATAAAGGTTAATATTCAGGGTAATAAACCACAAACCCCAAGTAGCATTGGAAATGTTGAAAGAGAAAGGAAAATTGCCAGCAATTGGCCATGTAAATGGAATTATGCAACAGGTGCCTTCCATCTCCAATGTAAGGAAATTCCATCATTCGTCAATGTAATTCCTTGGAGATCAGAACTACCTTTCTATTCGCTGTGTGCCGAGATCTACATCAAATGATAATTTCAGACGCGAGTGTCATACTTTCGTTCTGCTAATTTTTTAAAAAACAGGTCTGAAGTGAGAACACTTCTTGATATGTAAAGCTGACTATTTTGCTAAAATCAGTGAATGTGGGAAGTGCTCCTCAATGTCTTAGTAATTATTGCAAGACTGGGCTATAATTTAATTTCAAGGCCCAATGACACAATGAGTGTTAATATTTATTTAAATTAGCAACTTGATGAAGAAACTGATACGGGTAGTGTAGCTTTTACTGGTGCTTAGCCACGCATCATTTGCTTGTTCTGACAGAATAATTCCATATATTTTGACCCCAACTCTGCTCCTCTGTTCATCCCTTTCCACTGTATTGTTCTACAGACATTGGCAGGGTTTTAATACTCCCACTAGAAGTGTCCTGTCTTTCTACACACATCTAAACAGTGTGTGAAAAACTGAAAGTCAAGACAATCCAGCTCGATCCTGTCAATATGTACATGTGTATACTTTGTAAGTGATAGCAATCGTGAGACGCAACACTGGCTGCCTTTCACTCTTCAGAGTTGGGAACCGAGAGGTGTTCCATCAGTAGCTTGATTACTGTATACAGTCTGTTACAAATGCCAGACAGTTTAAAGCGGAGGTTGGTAACTGCAAATCATGACAAGACTGCAGAGTTTCCGTGCATATGCATGCGGCCTAACATACACAGATCTATAAGCTCTTTGGGCCCACCCAGCGCATAAAGAAAAACCCCATGAAAACCTGGGTAATGTGACTGGGACCAGAACATCATTGAAGACAAAGAGTCCTGGGTGTGGGGGGAGGCGGTAGAGTGCTTCCAAAAGAATCCCAGATGGGATGATGTTCCAGTTTAAAATCAGGACAATGGCTGCCGATAGCAGTCTTTAAGGGAAGAGGGCTGAGGAGAAGCCCTGAATATATAAGAAGGCAACAGACGCTTGGTGACTCAGCGCTGTGGGCCGTTGGTGCAAACCTATCCCTGTTCTGATCGGCCAAGCCAAAGAGCTAAAATTGTGCTTGTGAGTGGGGCTTGGGAACGGATTCAGTGATCCACAGGAATGGAATCTCAGGAGATTAGATCGAAACCTCGAGAGGTGGGCCATCGTTGATGCCGTCCGAGTTGGAGTGACTTTTGGAGATAATTCCAAGGTTCGATCTTTTTGAGGTAAAGACTGTGATCTCTCGTGAGAGGGACAGAGTTTGTGTGAGATTAATTGACACAATGTTACTGCCGTCTGGGTGGATTGTTGAGGAATCCATGGTCACATCTGTCATTTAGTGTTCAATGTGGTGTGTGCGGCCAGAGTTTGCCTGTTAATTTACACTTACCTCATATTGACCCTGAATTAAGATAGATATTGTAAATTGTTTTATCTTTCTGACCTTGTAGTGTAAACTTTATTTTTGTTTGTTCAAAACCCCATGGAATTTTGTGGCTTTATTCCCTTAACAAGTGTCTTGAATCATTAACTTTGGGCAGGATTCTCCATTCAGGCGACTAAGTTCTCCCGCCAGAGCATAATCATTCCTGGTCTGTGCTGGCACTAGGAGTAGCACCAGGAGCAATTCCCTCCCCCTTGCCATGCAAATGTATGTTTGGCAGTCAGCTTGCGGGAGTCTACTGGAATCTCGCTATCCGGCCGCTATTCTGACTGGGCGACCAAATACCGAGGTCCGGCGGATAGCCCCCCCTCCACCCCACTGACAAGTTCTCTCTCCCCCCCCCACCCCACCACAACCACCATGGGAATTAGGGCTCACCACACCCCCCTCACTGCATACATGCATGAGGGTAACTCGGCCCCCCAACAAACCCCCATCAGAGTACGCCCTGCCCCCACCATATCCCCCCATTTGATCTGATGGGGGTTTTGATGGGGTGGTCTCTGATGCATCTCTTTTGGGGGTTTGTTGGGGGGGTGGGTCCGAAAGAGGGTCTCTGTTGGTGGTCTGATGAGGGGGGGGGGGGGGTACTGAAAAGGCGGATTAGACAGGAATTGCATTATCATGGAGAGGAGCCCCTTCGATGGTCTTTGGGGGGCACCTACGTTACATATTTACTACCCTGACCCACCATCGGGTCCACCACAGAGGCCCACACTTGAAAATACTTGCACCAATCCATGCCCACGTTAATCCCAGCTTAGAGGCCTGGAGCACCATGGAGCCATGGAGAATTGGGCTTCCAGCCTGTAAATTTGATGCAAATGGGTTTGCAATCTTCCGTCAGCATGCGACATGCAGCTATTTCCAATTTATTCTCTCACCAAAAAATGTTCCAAAATAACAGAGAACATTGAGAAAACTAAAAGCCAATTTGTATAAATTAACAGTGCAGGTGAGATTTGACTTTAGACTGAATAACCACTGACAAGCCATTGAAAGTATAGATTGTTTTCAATCTCTGTGTACTGACTGTATAATAATTTGGCGCTGCGATGCTTGTGTGGCATTCAACTTCTCTTATTCAAAAGGTTGCTGTTGTTTGACCTCACTATCTGTACAATGCAATAAGTTAAAGGTCTGAAAAGGTTGTTGAGGCAAAGAATGATTTTTGACCTAATTAGATACAAGAAATGCAAATTACCAGGTGGCAGCAGATTTAATAAACTTCATAAAGACTCAGTCAATGTGGCTGAAAGCAGCTGCCAGTACAGTGAGGCCCGTCAATTAGATCAGGATAGACCAGACCAATAACTGCAAACCAAAACAATGGGCTGAACTCTCCATTCCAGCAACTTAGAATTGACGGTAACGGAGCATGTGTGTCTTTACGACAGAAGTTCTGCATGGGACCCTCACCGATTCTGGGACTGGTGAGGGGCTAGCAGTGCTGCCGGGTGAAACTCCCGGCTCCTGCGTCGGAAACGGCCGGAGTTGTCTGGGTCCATGGCGGTGCACGCACAGGGCTGACGACCTGCAACGGTTGCGCTGTACAACATGGCGCCGGCCGTGCGTGAACCCGACCCACGACCCCACAGCCCACCCCCTGGCCACCCCTACCAAGCCCTCACGGCGTGTCAGCCAGCGACACGGTTCCCGGCCGAGTGTGGCAGTGCTGCGCACAGTCCGCAGCCGCTAAAGTGGGTTCCCGCACGGCTGAGATTACAGTGTCCCATGCCTTAGGAAACTCAGCACATCGGGGGCGGAGCTTCGCGGGAGGGCCGGCCGATGATGCGGCAACACTATTGCAACGATGCTCGCCGCGCTGATGCCATTTCCGAGAGGGTGGAGCATGGCTGACCAGCGCCAAACCGGCGTTGGCCCCGATTTTGGCATCGGGGTCGATTCTCCGCCCGATCGCCGATTCCGATATCGTCGTTGGGAACGAGAATCCAGCCCAAGATGTGGACACAAAGCAGAACAGTTGCAGTAGAATATTACAAAGTACACGTCGGATGGGGTTGGGAGGCAAGACCATGATAGGTGTGTGCAGTTCGAAGGCTCTCTTTAGGGGTCTGGGCAGGGGGGAGGGTGGGAGAAGATGGAAAAAGTGCTACAAAATCCAACAGCAGCCTCCTCTCTTTCACCGCAGCGTTTCCTGAATGCTGATAATACTGTGGAGCAACAGTGAATTTGTAATTGTGCTCCTAAGTACACTGTGCAAGCCAGATAAAAATATGAAGTGTCCTGGACCTGCATGGCGAGGTTCTTAGACACCATGACATCCAGTGCTGTAAAATCTGCATCAGGCATGCGTGCAGTAGTATTGCGCTTCCCACCTGACATCTTGACTCCTCCCTACTGTGAACCTCTCTCACCCATCATGGAATTTGCCGGGTGGGGAAGTTGGGGTTTAATATCAAGGCCAATAACTGAGAATGCATTCTGCAAAACATTATCTGCTTTAACAACTGAGGAACCTGGGAATATAGAAACAGTAGACCAATCAGCTCCTTGACTACTTCACCATTTGATTTGAACTTAGTTGATCTCAAACTCAACTTGGTTTATGCTCTTACCCAACATAAATCTGCAAATTTCAGTTCATCCTTTCTTTTGTGGGCGATGATTCTGTGTTTCCACAACTCCCTGTGTAAGTAAGTGCTTCCCGATTTCACTTCCAAATGGTCCCGCTCTAATTTTAAGATTATGCCCTTGGTGTGTTGCACTGCCTCACTGGAGGAAATAGTTTCTCTGCATCTACAATCTGAAATCACTTTATTGTTGACCCAGATCAGATAAATCCTTAACTACCCAACCTCAAAGGAATGCAGAGGTCTTGTTTTATGCAACCAGGCTTCACAATTCAAACTTCAAAGCAGTGGTATCATTCTGGTGAATAGGAGCTGCCATTCTTCAATGGTCAATATATCGTTCCTTGATCTGGGGTTTGATTTAATGACAAAAATGTCAGTTCTGGGTGGCATTAGAGGGGTCGTTCCCAGTGCTGAAGGACCCCGCTCTCTAACGGTCCCGCCGAGGCCACACTTGGTCACATTCCCTGGTCTGAGGAGCTCTGCTAAACGCCGCCCAGCTGGGGTCTCCTCAGCCAGATGGGTAGATCCCGGCAGTCAGTTGGATCTAGCATCAGCAGTTAAGTGAGTTTTTAAGCACACTTAACTCTGCAAGTCGTTTGATCTTGCGAGGCGTAAAGACGTCCAGGAATCCCGGAAGAGGCCTCTCGTGACCGACTGCATTCTGTCCCGATTCTGGGGGGACGCGGTACGTAGAGCACGCCCCTGGGGATGGGTTCTCGGCATCCCGACACCAAAATCGCAGCCGGCGTGGGAGCGGAGAATCCATTTTCCTGCACGGAATCGGGACCGGCACCGATTCTGCGGGCCGCGAAAAGCGGCATACTCTCCACGCCGCCTTGGACCTACCCGGGGCCATTGCCAGAGTCCCGCTCTGCCGTTCTGTGCCGCCGACCGGCCAAAGTCCCGATGGCGTGGATCTCATGTGGTCCAGCCAGTCAGGATACTCGCGGACTCGGTCCGCCCACCGCCCTGGACGTGGGCGGGCGATCAGAGGGCAAGGGGGTCCTATAGACGGCCGGAAAATGTTTCTGCTACAGGGTCGGGCGCACGGCCAATCGGGGGTTTAATTTCAGGGTCCAGCTCCGCGGTCCGAGTCCACCATGGAGGAATGGCGCAGCTGCTGGAGGCCTCAGACCTGGAAGTGTGGGGGCCTGTGTCTGCAGCAAAAGATGCTAGAAACACGCTCAGTCACTGCTAGCCCCCTGCGGAGCTATGAATGTGGGGCCTTCTTATGCTTTGTTTTTGGTGTGAAACTCTACTGTTTTTATGATGGCATGGGGAAATAGTCCCAAAAACAGAGAATCCAACCCCTGGTGTCTGAAACTGAGTGCCAGCATTTCACTAATTGTCCTTGAGGGGGCAGTTAAGAGTCTGGATTGCTCTGGATCTGGAGTCACATGTAGGCCAGACCAGGTAAGGACGGCAGATTTCCTTCCCTAAAGGATATTAATGAACCAGATGGGTTTTTGCGACAATCGACAATGGGTTCATGGTTATCATTTGAGTTTTAGTTCCGGATTCTTATTGCATTCAAATTTCACTATCTGTGGTAGCTAGGTTTGAACTTGGGTCCGCTGAGCATTACTCTGGGTCTCTGAGTTTACTAGTCCAGTGACAATACCACTGTGCCACAGCCTCCATATTCTGTCCATAATTGTTTTTTGCATCTAGATGCTAGCTTCGAGTTAATTGTGCACAAGGACCCTTAAATCGCTTTGTTCCCCCTTACTGACTAATATCACATCACTGAAGAAATATTCAGATTTGTCTTTCTCAGATCCTCAGTTGATGATTCCCGCTTTCCTACAGTGAGCTTACTCTGCTACAGTTTTTCCCATTCACTGTCAAATGTTCCAGTACAATCCCAGTGGGTCCCCAACCCCAATCCCCAATAAGAGAACCATCCCTTCCTCCCTACTCTCTTCCTCCTATCTCACAACCTTACCTCTAGCTCCATGAGCTCTGATAGTTGCTCATTATTTCTGGAGTGAAACCTTATTAAATGCCTCTGATGGTCCATGCATTATAATATCTGTGCATTATCATTCTTCCAGTTTATCCTAAGTTGATTAGATTCATCCAACACTATTGCCCCACTGTTCTTGAATTGCCTGTCTCCATCTCAATTCCACTGTGTGGTGACCCATACCGCAAACAAGGAATTGTATCATTTCACTTCCTTGCTCTTTCATTCTATTCTGAATGAATTCTGCCATCTTTTTTCTCTATCCACCCTGATATTATAGCTAGGATTATAGCCAGGATATTCCTCTATAGAAATTAATGTTTCCAGCTCTTCAATTTTACTTGACGGCATTGTGTTGTCACATACGTATAATGCAATCCCAACTCTTTTATGCTGGAATGTTGACCTTTAATCTTTTTCCAGTTATCCTGTTTGATTCCTTAATATTCCCTGCCTATTCTACAAGAGTGTATTTTTCTTATATCTAACGATTTCAGAGCCAGTTTTCTTTTAATCCATTCTCTTTGGCTGTTATTTTCTCACGATCTCACTGTTTATTTTACCAATGCCTTTTGCTTCTGGCCCAAACCAGCCCTTTGTTGTGCGCAAAACGACTTCCAGATTTGCCTGAAATCAGTTGATCATCAAAGTAATTTATTGTTTGTGAAGTGTTCCGAGACGTCTCTGAGAGATTGGAAAACTTTCCGAACAAGATTGCAGGAATGTGGGGCGGAGATCCATCGGGAGACCTCGGCTGATCTGACAATTGATTGGAACATTATTTAAGCACTATCATACTGCCCTCAGCTTTATAGATTTTGGTTCTATTTCAGCCAAGGGTAAGCATTCACTCTTTTTTGCAGCTTCTTTTCTGGCATGTCACCTATAAATGCCTCTCACTCTGATATATAGGGCGGAGTTTTGCCATATTGTTTCAAAGTGTCAGGCTCAGATTGAAAACCGGCATGTAGCTCCCCAGGTGCACAGCGCAGTTTTCTCTCCAGATCTTGGGCCTCTCCATGTAAAGAAAATGGATAAGGGCATGGTTTACTGGCAGGGTCAGGGCCTGATAGACCTGGTAAAGCTGGATCTACAGAGATCGGAGCACCATCTTAAAAGGGCACCCCAATCAGCACTAAGTGGAACTCCAGCCCCCCCCCCTTCCTCCACCACAGACAATCAGCGAGGGCTCCACCATCCTCGCCCGGACAAATCGCTGGCATTTTCCCCCCCCCCGCCTCGCTGCTCGCTCCCCCCCCCGCAACAAACATAACTGGAAACCGCCCCCACCCCCATTGGGCTCCACGAGGGCCTGCCCATGGAACTGCCCCCTGGCATGGGTTAGCACTAAGAGGTTGTCACTGCGCCATCCTGCCAGTGCCAACCTGTGCTAGGGAGAAGTGCCAGTGCATTGCCCATGCATGTACCTCTCCCTCCTCCCCCCTCCCCCCTCCCCAGGGACTAAACATACCTTTGCGGCCCTAGACGGGTCCCCTGAACTGGAATCTTCGGGTGGATTCTCTGTTTCAGCGGCTAAGTGCTGATGCCAGCGGAGCATGTATGGTCTTTTACAACCAAAAAATCTGTGTGAAACCCTCACCGATTCTGGGACCGGTGAGGGGCTAGCAGCATGCCGGGTGAAATGAAAACGGCCGGAAAATGGCCGGATCCCTGGCCGCGCATACGCACGGCTGATGACCTGCAGCAGGTGCGCCGTACAGCATGGCACTGGCTGTACCCGAACCCGACCCGCCACCCGCGACCCCACAGCCCAGCCCCTGGCCAACCCCCACCAGCCCTTGCAGAAGCCCCCCTGGGCAGCAGTACGGATCCCGGCCGAGTGTGGCGGCGCTGGACATAGTCCGCAGCCATCACGCCGGGTTCCCGCACGGCTGAGTCCACACATGTCCCGCGGCATCGGGAATTCGGCCCTTTGGGGGCGGAGCATCGCAGGAGGGCCAGCCAATGACACGCCAACGGCGTTGCAATGACGTGTGACACGATGATGCCATTTCTGAAGGGGCGGAGCATGGCTGACTGGTGTCAAACCGGCGGCAATCAGATTTTGGCATCGGAGTCGATTCTCCGTCCGATCGGCGATATCGGCATTGGGCGACAGAGAATCCCACCCTTTGTCTTTCAACATCTGTTGTAAACCTCACCGATGTGCCATTTTAATATGCAGAGAGGGGGGGTCATCATGTGGCGGGGGGGGGGGGGGGTGGTTATTGGGGGTTCGCTGGCTGATAATATAAAAATTTATTGACACCCATTACAATCAGGATCTCGCCCCTTATGGACATGAATCTCATGATGTCACTGGTGAGGGGCATGGAAAATCGGGAAACGCTATTCTCTCCGGATTTTCCTCCCACGTCGCCGTTCTCTCTGACGCCGAATACGGGCTGAAAATTGCCCCCATGAAGTACTTCATATCTCTAGCACAGCACACATCTCTGAAGTGTAGCGTTGAACATCAACATCTATTTCATTTAATTGGGGGAGGGGTTGTCTTTGAACCTATGACCTGGCTCCAGTGGTATTTTAGTTTATTATTCTGGGATCTTCAGGTTTCCTCCTTACCTTCAACTGTTCTATTCTTGCTTTCATAAACTATTGCCTCCTGCCTACTAACAGCTTCACCCTATCGTGTATCTGTACTCAATTCTCATTTGTGAAGGCAGTGCTGAGCTGAAGTTTTCCAGTCACAATTGTTTTAGCTGCAGCGTGATACAGTTACAGCACCCTGCTAAATGATACAAAGCTGTGATAACACACATAGATCAGAAAGCCGAATCGTCTTCTCTTTTTCAGATGAACCAGAAGCTTTGCCGCACAGCTTAATTCTTTGGGTGAACTTAGTCCACTCCTCGGGATTTTTGAAATTTGACTTGCTGCAATAATTTTCTTGTGCTGTGTTTCTGCTGCAATCAATTATTAGGTGCAACGTCTGCTTTACTCCCACTTAGACTCTTGTTATTGGCGCTCTCACATTTTGTCTGAAACCACAGTCCCAAGAGACCATAATGCTGCCAAAGAATCAAAGACATTTAGTCTAATTTGTTTCTTTTAGCACAGGCTGGTTAACTGTTATCGTGTGGTGCTGCGAGTTCTTTTAGTCGAACAAAGAAATTAGTGTTATTAAGATAAAGGTCTTCTCCTTCCCAGTAACTCAGTGGAAGGTAGCACATGAGGTTTCACTGTCTCGTGGATGGAAAAATCACTGTTGAGCGGGTGTGCAGAATTCCTCTCCTCTGCCCCTGACAACCTGACAATCATTTTCATATGCTCGGCAACCCCCTTAGAAATTCCCCTTTGTCCAGAGGGTAAAATATTCCCCCTTCTTTCGGGCTCCTGAACCCACTTGGTGCTTCAATGTAGTTCCTGCACATTTTGGTTGTAAATTCATTCAGCAATCTGTGGTGATTTACAAATGCTTCAGGGCTGAGGCTAAACGTTTGTTCTCCTTCACTGGACTCTTGTTTTAACTGCTGGACGCAGCTAACAGTTCATGATGTAGATTTTAGCCAGGATGGCTCAATCAATAATCAACCCTTTTGATTGAGTTTCTAACAATTCTTTCGTCTGGAACTTGCTTAAGGATGCTTTTGTGATAAAAGGTTGGTGAAAAGGGACAGTTTTATTGAAGTTTTGAAACAGCATGATCGGAGCTTACAGCAGTTCTGAGGGTCTGCTATATGATGTCCTTTATCTGCAGCAATCTTACATTGATGCATTGTGGGATAGGCTGTTGGTTTAAGCTATTTCTCCAACCGTACATTCACATCAGAGCAATTTTGTTTCTCACCAATGCTGTGATAATCAAATATTTGCAACCAGAATCCTATGTTAGCACCCAGACTGAACGGATTATGGTGCAATTCCTTGTTTTCCTTTCGAGTCAGTTCAGCCACCAGCTGAATGCACGGAAATATAATATTAATAATTACCGAAGTTAAAAGTTTTATATTAAATAATTCCTATTATTATGAATAGTGGTGTGTTCCTGTGACTCCAATAGGGACCATGATATTTGTTAATCACTGAGATTAATAGTTTGTAAAAAGGAAACATGAGCAGTGAATAGCACTATGTACGGATTAATTAAATATTACATTAACCTCTTTTACTGACCTTTGCTTCATCAATAATTAACTACAAAATTATTTAGTCATTTTCCTCTCACCGTTACAAACACTATATTGATGGATAATAACTAATAAGTAATTGCATTTATTTCCAGAATATTCCCATCTGTTAACAAATATCACAAGTGTAATTGCTATTAAAGTTAATCTGTTGGCAACCTTAATGTCACATCTTATCTCAAGGTGAGATTCTGACCTCAAATTCCCACTGTTATAAAACCCCCATTTATATCCACAAAACCACAGCATTGCTAAAGTGCAGAGGGAGGCCATTCAGCCCATTGGGTTTGCACCGAGCTTCTGAAAGACCGCCCTACCTCGGCCCACTAGCCCCCCCACCCCCCCATTAACCCCACCTAACGTACACATCCTAAGGGGCAATTTATCATGGCCAATGCACTGAACCTGCACATCTATAGAGGAAACCGGGGCACCTGGAGTTGAACCGAGGTCCCTGGCACTGTGACGCAGCAGTGCCAACCACTGTGCCACCATCCTGCCCCATTGAAAATACCAAAAATGATTTTATTTATTGAGTGGGATGAAACCATAAGAGAAAAACAAGACTAAACAACAGTTTTTCAAATCACTAAGCAGCAGCTTCTAAGTTGAACATTTGCCTAGCTATAGAACAGTTAGACCATTTGGTGACAGCCCACCAGAGACAATAAACTTACTTGAGTGTGAAAGACCCATCGCCTGAACCATTCACAAAACATTCAGACACCAGTCGTGTTTTTGACTGGTGCTAGAACTTTCTGACTGATCACAGGCGGGATCTTCTAGTCCCGCTGACGGCACACTCCGTCACGGGTTTCCTGGCTAGCGGTACATTCAACTGGAAGCCCCATTGACAACGGTGAGACCAAAAGATCCCGCCACTAGCCATTGATGGGCTGCCTCTGCTGCCGCAATACATACAGTGGGTTGCACAGGAAATCCCCCACTCGGTGGCACGGTGGCACAGTGGTTGGCACTGCTGCCTCACAGCTCCCGGGTCCCGGGTTCAATTCCGGCTTGGGTGATCTGTGTGGAGTTTGCACTTTCTCCCCACATCTGCTTGCGTTTCCCCCGGGTGCTCCGGTTTCCTCCCACAGTCCAAAGATGTGCAGGCTAGGTGGATTGGCCATGCTTAGTGTCCAAAAGGTTAGGTGGTGTTAATGGGTTGTGGGGATAGGGTGGAGGCGTGCGGTCAGTAGGATGCTCTTTCCAAGGTCCGATGCATTCTCAATGGGCCAAATGGCCTCCTTCTGTGCTATAAATTCTATTATTCTATGATTTATTCTAATTATTGATATTTATTGACTACAGCTCAGCCTTCAACACCATTATTCCTTCGAAAGTCATCTCCAAACTCCATGGGCTGGGCCTTGGCTCCTCCCTCCACGACTGGATCCTGAACTTCCTAACCCACAGGCCACAATCTGTAAGGATAAGCAACATGTCCTCTGCCATGATCATCCTCAACACCGGTGTCCCACAAGACTGTGTCCTCAGCCCCCTAATATATCCCTTATACACCTATGACTGTGTGGTCAAATTCCCCTCCAACTCGATTTTCAAATTTACTGATGACACCACCGTAGTGGGTTGGATTTCAAACAATGATGAGACAGAGTACAGAAATTAAATAGAGAATCTGGAGAACTGGTGTGATGACAATAATCTCTCCCTCAATGTCAACAAAATGAAGGAGATTGTCATCGACTTCAGGAAGCGTAGCGGAGAACATGCCCCTGTCTACATCAATGGGAACAAGGTAGAAAGGGTGGTCATGTGCTTCAAGTTTTTAGGTGTCCAGATTACCAACAGCCTGTCCTCGTCTCCCCATGCAGACTCTACAGTTAAGAAAGCCCACCAATGACTCTACTTTTTCAGAAGATTAAGGAAATTTGGCATGTCAACTACGAATCTCACTTTCCAACTTTTACAGATGCACCATAGAAAGCATTCTTTCTGGATGTATCACAGCTTGGTATAGATCCTGTTCTGCTCAAGACCGCAGGAAACTACAAAAGGTCGTGAATGTAGCCCAATCCATCATGCAAACCAGCCTCCCATCCACTGACTCTGTCTACAATTCCCACTGCCTTGGAAAGGCAGCCAGCATAATTAAGCACCCCGGAAATACTCTCTTCCACGTTCTTCCGTCAGGAAAAAGATACAAAAGTTTGAGGTCACTTACCAACCGACTCAAGAACAGCTTCTTCCCTACTGCCGTCAGACTTTTGAATGGACCTACCTCGTATTAAGTTAATCTTTGACTGTAGCATTACATTATGCAGTCTCTCCTTTTTCCCTATGTACGGTATGCGTTGTTTGTATAGTATGCAAGAAACAATACTTTTCACTGTATACTAATATATGTGACAATAATAAATCAAACCAAATCAAATTAAATCAAAGATTCTAGGTGTGGAACCAGCAATTAGACTCAATCACTTTGGACAATGGACCTTGGCTGAGAAAGGAAGACGTACAGCCATAATATTACGATTTCTAAACATTGGACTGGGAGACGACATGCTTTGACCATGTTTGGGTAACTGGTCGGTTTGTGAGGTGAGATCATATCATAACCCAACTGATCCTCTTTCTGTTTTAAGAAATTGCTTTCCTCCAAGTTTGGCTGAAGAAGAAAAGAGACAGTGAGTGTGAGATCAGAAAGACTCTGGGTGGGATTCTCCGCGATCGGTGGGATGTCTCGACACCGGTGTCAAAAACAGCGCGAACCACTCCGGCGTCGGGCCGACCTAAAGTAGCGGAATTCTCCGCACTTCCGGGGCTAGGCCGGCAGCGGAAGGGTTGGTGCCGTGCCAGCCGGTGGCGAAGGGACTGCGCGAGATAGAAACGCCGGCGTGGTTCCGCGCATGCGCGGTGTATTCTGCCGCATATGCAGGGGGGTGTCTTCTCCGCGCCGGCCATGGCGGAGCCCTACTGGGGCTGGCGCGGAAGAAGTTCCCCCACGGCACAGGCCCGCATGCAGATCGGTGGGCCCCGATCGCAGGCCAGGCCACTGTGTGCCCCCCCCCCCCCCCAGGGTCGGATCCCCCTGAGGACCGCACCAGACAACTTACCTGCCAGGTCCCGCTGTGTGGTACCATGTCCAATCCACGCCGGCGGGACTGGCCAAATACAGGCTGCTGCTCGGCCCATCGGGGTCCGGAGAATTGCTGGGGGTGCCCGTTGCCAAGGGCCCCCGACTGGCCTTATGTGAATCCCGCCTCCGCCTGAAAACCGGCACTGGAGAAGACGACAGCAGGCAGTGGGGTGGGATTCATACCTCCTTCCGGGGGTTCTCCGACCCGGCCGGGGGGTGGGGGGGGGGGGGGGGGGGGTGGGGGGTCGGAGAACCCCGCCCTCTGTTTGCGCACACTCTCACACTCTCTCTCTCTCCAGCCAACCTGCAAGCTTGTGTCCTGCCTGTTGTTTCGGGCAGTGACTTCAAAAACCAATCCAGCAGCTGCTGACACAAGAAAAAAGGATATAAATCATTTGTCAAGATAATTATTTGATCTTGAAGCAGAATCCAGAAAGATAATCAGTCTAGCTTAAAATCATCCAAGTCATCAATCCAAAAGATCTCGATATAACTGACTTTTCTTCGATTCTTAATCCATTAAACTGACACTTTCTTTTTCTAATTTACATTCTGTGTTGTGTGTGTGTGAAAGTCAGAGCATTTTTATTATTATATCTATTTTCAGTGTTAAGTACAATAAATGTTGTCCAGGAATCTCTGTTTGGGAGACAATGGGCTGGATTCTCCGATCCTGCGGTTATGTCAGCAGGATGAATCTGGTCTTACGACCAGAAAGCCGGCGCCACCCCCGCACCGATCCTCCATCTGGTGGGGCTCACCTGTGGATACGGCCGGAGAATTTCCGGGTCTGTAGCCGCGCATGAGCACGGCCGTGCAGCATGGCGCCGGCCGTGCGCGGACCCTGCCTGCCAAAAACTGCCCCTCTATAAACAGCCTCGCCACCCCCCCACCAGTCTCCCAGCCCCCGACGAAGGCCCTACTGCCAGCGGAACGGCTCCCCCGACCCCACCCCCCCCCCATACCCAACTGTGGCGGCGCTGGACTCAGTCCGCAGTGCCCACACAAGGTCCCTGCACGGTGTGAGCACACATGTCCCCCGCCATCAGGGACTCGACCCATCGAGGGCGGAGCATCGGGGATGGGCCGCAGGTGACGTCCTGATGCCGCCCATCTGGCGCGCGGCGTCCTCGCAAAACGGCACCGCCTCCGATTCCTCCATAACCAGGGATTCTCCGGCAGATCGCCGAACGAGACTTCGGCATCGGCGATCGGAGAATCCCGCCTATCGTTCTTCTGCTGGAGGTGAAATGACATAGACATAGAACATACAGTGCAGAAGGAGACCATTCGGCCCATTGAGTCTGCATTAACCCACTTAAGCCTTCCCTTCCACCCTATCCCCCTAACCCAATAACTCCTCCTGGCCTTACTGGACACCAAAGGCAATTCAGCATGGCCAATCCACCTAACCTGCACATCTTTGGACTGTGGGAGGAAACCGGAGCAGCCGGAGGAAACCCACGCAGACACGGGGAGAATGTGCAGACTCCGCACAGGCAGTGACCCAGCAGGGAATCGAACCTGGGACCCTGGCGCTGTGAAGCTACAGTGCTAACCACTATGCAACTGGCTAGAAATTCAATAAATTCAGTATCTTTGCCATGTAAATGGCGAGCGAACTCCATTGTTTTCAGCAGGTGGCCCGTTAGTGAAGCTCTGTGGCTGGCAACACCCCTCGCTGCACCGCAAATCAGCCCCTTACCCTCCCCTGCCTCACAAGCAGCTCCCCCACCCTCGGAATTTTCCTGTGCATCTCCCCTTCCCCCCAAGTATGGGGGTGATGCCTGCCAGGGGCCCCTAAATAGGGAGAATCCACCAGGGACCATCTAAATGGGGAGACACACCCCCCCCCAGCCCCCACCGGCAGCCACTAAGTAAGAAAGTGAAGTGCATTCCAACCATGCCTCTTCACACTTGAGTTATTTTGAAGAGCTGAGCTAAAAATTGATAGCATTTAACACTCTTTGATGTGGTTGATGTTTATAAGCATTGTGGTTCTGCACTTTGATTACTCCTCCATGAAGATGTTAAATTATGCAAGACTGTTGTTTGGAAGCTGTCATTCACAGCCCACTACCAGAAATGAATGAATGGCTTGCAGGTAAAGGATCTGAGGACACAGGTCACAGCTGCCTCTTTCCAGGAATGGACACGTGGTGCCTCCAGGTGAGTGTTACAGCTGTAATTCTGTCTTCACTGTCCCTCTCTGGACTGCTCTCTATCTTCTAGACTAGGGTCTCTTTTCCGGGGATGGAGGGGTATCTATGGGGTGCCCTATTAGTTAGGGGGTCCCTGTGGGGTTCCCCTTAATTAGGGAGTCCCTGGAGGTAGGTCCCTTTAGTTAGGGACTCTCTGGAGGATTCCTTTAGTTACAGGGTCCTTTAGGCAAGGGGTCTCTGGGGCCATCCCTTTAGTTAGGGGATCTCTGGGAGGGGGTTACTTTAGTTAGGGTGTCTCGGGGGAGGGTCCCTTTAGTTAGGGGGTCTCGGGGGAGGGTCCCTTTAGTTAGGGGGTCTCGGGGAGGGTCCCTTTAGTTATGGAGTCTCGGGGGAAGGTCCCTTTAGTTAGGGGGTCTTCGGGGGGGGGGGGGGGGGGTCACTTTAGTTCGGGGGTCCCTGTGGGTGTTCTCTTAATTTAGGGAGTCCCCGTGGAGGATCTCCCAGTTAAAGGACCCTGTGGGGGATTCCTTTAGTTGGGGGTACCCCGATCCCGCCAGCACCAGCAGAGGGGCTGGAACATCGGGTGCAAATCCGGATTTTTCCCGGACACCCGATTCTCCGCCACATCGGGGAATCCGCTCCTGCCAGTGGCAGGAGAGAATCCAGCTCAGTATTTCTTTTTCTTTTACAAGCTTGAAAGAAAACCTTTTAAACAGTCACAGAATTGACAAGCAATGGACCCGGAATGACCACAAGTAAAATTACATTTTATTTAAAATACCAGAGATAGTTGGTTGGGCCCAATAAACAGCAGTCACCAGGTTTGTAACTTTAACACAGGTAACATTTATTATGTACAGTATTATAACTAAACTGATGGACAATGTAACTGACTATCTAATACACCTTTCCCAATCCCTCCGTTTCCTAACTATCCCCACTCTCTACCCACACACACAGCCAAATAACACAGAGGGGAAAGGGTGGTTGAAAGATGATGAAAATATTAATAGTAATAATTAAAGTAAACGGAAAAAGGGGGCGGGTTCTCCGACCAGGTCGGAGAATCGCCGGCGGGGGCAGTGTGAATCCCGATCCCGCCGGCTGCTGAATTCTCCGGCACCGGGGTTTTGGCAGGGACGGGAATCGTGCCGCGCCGGTTGGGGGCCGTTGGCAGCGGCCCCCCTGCGATTTTCTGGCCCGCGATGGGCCGAGTGGCAGCCCGTTTTCGGCGGGTCCCACTGGCGTAAATCACAATAGATCCTTACTGGTGGGACGTGGCTCCATGGGCGGCCTGCAGAGTCCTTGGGGGGGGTGTGGGGGGATCTGGCCCTGGCCTGGCCCGCGATCGGGGCCCACCGATCTGCTGGCGAGCCTGTGCCATGGGGACACATTTTCCCTCCGCAACGCCCGCTGTCAGCCTCCGCCTTGGCCAGTGCGGAGAGGAGCCCCCATGCGCATGCGCTGGGATGACGCTAGCACACACTGGCATTCCTGCGCATGTGCCAACTCGCGCCGGCCGGCGGAGGCCCTTCGACGCCGATTGGCATGCCGCTTAGCCCTTCCGCGCCAGCTGGCGCGGCAACAAACACTCCGGCGCTGGCCTAGCCCCTGAAGGTGCAGAGGATTCCGCACCTTCGGGGCAGCCCGACCCCGGAATGGTTCACGCCACTCCTCGGCGCCGGAGTGGCTGCCAGCCGGTTCGCAGAGAATCCCAGGATCTTTGACGCACAGGGATGAATTCCGGTTAATGTCTTTTCAAGGTCAGGTTTTAGTTTTGGTATTTACTTCCTTCGAGGCTTGAGATGGTTTTCCCGGGCAAGGTTATCTATTTTCTCTGTAGATTCAGGATCATTTCAAGTTTACAGAAAGATGTGCCAGGCATTCATTGGTTTTAGAACAATAAATCAGGCCTTTCCTTCAGCAAACAATAGAGAAAGAGAGAGTTTCCTTTTCCTTCTAAGGTCTAAACACGTCTTCTCGGTTCTCTCAGAAAGCAGCATGCAGGAACCAGTCACTGACATTCGTCAGGCAGAACAGTGTCCCTGGCCAACACACCAATTGCCAGTTAGCTAATCGAACTGACTTCCTCCAAAACCGGTTCCTAAGATTTATTAGGCGTCAGAGCCTGGCCTCTCCTCTACAAACATAAAACCTGGGAACACAGCTTGAGTCTTCTCCTTTTTAAAAAAAAAATTATTTTTATTGAAATTTTTACAAAATATAAACAACTCAACTCTATTAACAAAACAACCGCGGTAACACCCCAAGAACAATTCCCACCCAACTTCAAAAGCAACTACAAACAAAAGAAAAAAAACCCCAAAAGAACACCCACCAACAAAAGGGAAAGAGATAACACCCGCCACATCCCACAGACCCAAGTACACAGTTCTCCCTCCCCCCGATCCAAACCCCCCCCCACCCTCTCTCCCTCCCCAAACACCCCCCCCCTCCCTCCCTCCCCCCCTCCCTCCCCCCCCTCCCTCCCCCCCCTCCCTCCCTCCCCCCCCTCCCCCCCCCTCCCCCCCCCCCTCCCCGAGCTGGGCTCCCCGAGCACCTAGCACACCTGTCCTCTCCCCCAAAAAACCTGCTCATCCTCGACACAGTCATGTGGGCCCTATGCAGCACCTTGAACTGTATGAGGCTAAGCCTCGCACAGGAAGAGGAGGAATTCACTCTCTCCAGAGCATCCGCCCACGTCCCCTCCTCAATCTCCTCACCCAGCTCCTCTTCCCATTTACTCTTCAGCTCCTCCACCGAGGCCTCGTCTACCTCCTGCATCACCCGGTATATGTCCGAAATCCTCCCTCCTCCAACCCACACCCCCGAGAGCAACCAATCCCGCACCCCTCGTGGGGGCAGCAAGGGGAAGCCCGCCACCTGCTGCCTGGCAAACGCCCTCACCTGCATGTACCGAAACATGTTCCCCGGGGGGAGCCTAAACTTCCCCTCTAACTCCCCGAAGCTCGCGAACCTCCCCTCCACAAACAGGTCCCTCAACCTCCTAACCCCTGCCCTGTGGCAGCCCAGGAATCCGCCATCAATGCTCCCTGGGACAAACCGGTGGTCCCCCCGTATCGGGGCCTCCATCGAGCCCCCCCACTTCTCCCCTGTGCCGTCTCCATTGCCCCCAAAGTTTGAGGGTAGCCGCCACCACCGGGCTCGTGGTATACCTCGTTGGAGGGAGCGGCAACGGCGCCATTACCAGCGCCTCCAGGCTCGTGCCCACACATGATGCCGCCTCCATCCTCTTTCATGCTGCCCCTTCCTCGTCCATTACCCACTTACGCACCATCGCTGCGTTGGCAGCCCAATAGTACCCACAGAGGTTGGGCAACGTCAGCCCCCCCTATCTCTGCCTCGTTCCAGGAACACTCTTCTCACCCTCGGAGTCCCATGCGCTCACACAAATCCCGTGATACTCCTGTTGACCCTCCTAAAAAAGGCCTTCGGGATAAGGATGGAGAGGCACTGGAACAGGAACAAAAACCTCGGGAGCACCGTCATCTTAACGGACTGCACCCTCTCCACCAGTGACAGCGGTAACATATCCCACCTCTTAAACACCTCCTCCATCTGCTCCACCAACCTTGTGAGGTTGAGCTTGTGTAGGGCCCCCCAGCTCCCAGCCACCTGGACCCCTAGGTACCTGAAGCTCTTCCCTGCCTGCTTCAATGGGAGCCTACCAATCCCCTCCTCTTGATCCCCCGGATGGACCACAAACAACTCACTCTTGCCCAGGTTCAACTTATACCCCGAGAAACCCCCGAATTCACTAAGAATCCTCATCACCTC
The DNA here is from genome assembly GCF_902713615.1 of Scyliorhinus canicula. Taxonomy (NCBI): domain Eukaryota; kingdom Metazoa; phylum Chordata; class Chondrichthyes; order Carcharhiniformes; family Scyliorhinidae; genus Scyliorhinus; species Scyliorhinus canicula. The sequence goes on along the minus strand of NC_052149.1, from coordinate 213,545,899 downwards.
CAGCATCCCCCCCCACCTGGTCCGCCACATACAGCAACAGGTCGTCCGCATACAGTGACATTCGATGCTCCTCGCACCAGGCCCCTCCAGTTCCCTGACTCCCTCAATGCCATGGCCAGGGGCTCAATCGCCAAGGCGAAGAGCAAGGGGGACAGGGGGCACCCCTGTCTCATCCCCCGGTACAGCCGAAAGTACTCCGCCCTCGTCCTGTTTGTGGCTACACTCGCCATCGGAGCCTCGTAGAGCAGCCTCACCCACCGGATAAACCCCTCCCCAAACCCAAACCTCTCCAACACCTCCCACAAATACTCCCACTCAACCCTATCAAAGGCCTCCTCCGCATCCAATGCCATCACTATCTCCGACTCCCCTTCCATGGCCGGCATCATAATGACATTGAGGAGCCTTCGCACGTTCGTATTCAACTGCCTTCCATTCACAAACCCCGTCTGGTCCTCATGAATGACCCGGGCACGCAATCCTCTTCTAGTGGCCAGGATCTTTGCCGGCAGCTTAGCGTCGGCGTTCAGCAGCGAAATCGGCCTATATGACCCGCACTGCAGAGGGTCCCTGTCCCGCTTCAGGATCAAGGAAATCAGCGCCCGTGACATAGTTGGGGGCAAAGCCCCCCCCTCCCTTGCCTCATTAAAGGTCCGGACCAACAGGGGGCCCAACAGGTCTAAATACCTTTTATAAAATTCCGCCGGAAACCCGTCCGACCCCGGCGCCTTCCCCGACTGCATGCTCCCTATCCCTTTGACCACGTCCTCCAGCTTGATCGGCGCCCCCAGTCCCTCCACCTGCTCCTCCTCCACCCTCGGGAATCGCAGCTTGTCCAAGAAGCGCCCCATTCCACCCCCACTTCACCGGGGGCTCCGACCGGTACAGTTCCCCATAGAAGTCTCTGAAGACCCCATTAACATCGACTACCCTCCGCACCACCTTCCCAGCCTTATACGTCACTCCCCCAATCTCCCTGGCCGCGTCCTGCTTTCGGAGCTGGTGTGCCAGCATCCTGCTCGCCTTCTCCCCGTATTCATACACCGCCCCCTGTGCTTTCCTCCACTGGGCTACCGCCTTTCTGGTAGTCAATAGGTTTAATCTGGCCTGAAGGCTACGCCTCTCCCCCAGCAATCCCCCCCTCTGGAGCCTCCGCATATCTCCTATCCACCCGCACCATCTCCCCTATCAGTCTCTCCCTCTCTGTCTGCTCCCCCCTCTCCCTATGGGTTCAGATGGAGATCAATTCCCCCCTCATCACTGCCTTCAATGCCTCCCAGACCGTCCCCACTCGGATCTCCCCGTTGTCATTGGCCTCAAGGTACCTCTCGATACACCCCCGAACCCTCTCGGCCACTTCCTCATCCGACAGCAGCCCCACCTCCAAGCACCAGAGCGGACGTTGGTCCCTCTCTTCCCCCAGCCCGAGGTCCACCCAGTGCGGGGCATGATCCGAAATGGCAATGGCGGAGTATTCCACTTCCTCCACCCTCGAAACCAACCCCCTACTCAGGACAAAAAAAAATCAATCCTCGAGTAGGCCTTATGTACATGGGAGAAAAACGAGTATTCCCTGGCCCTTGGCCTCGCAAACCTCCAGGGATCCACCCCCCCCCCCCCCCCCCCCCCCACCTGGTCCATAAATGCCTTCAGCACCTTAGCCACCACCGGCCTCCTACCCGTCCGGGACTTGGATCGATCCAATGGGGGATCCAGTACCGTGTTGAAGTTCCCCCCATGATCAGGCACCCCACCTCCAGGTCCGGAATGCGGCCCAACATACGCCGCATAAACCCCGCATCGTCCCAATTTGGGGCGTAAACATTCACCAACACCACCCGCTCCCCCTGCAGTTTGCCACTCACCATCACATATCTCCCGCCACTGTCAGCCACCACATTTAACGCCTCAAACGACACCTTCTTCCCCACCAGGATCGCCACCCCCCTACTCTTCTCATCCAGCCCTGAGTGAAATACTTGGCCCACCCATCCCTTCCTCAGCCGAACCTGGTCCACCACTCTCAGGTGTGTCTCCTGGAGCATGGCCACATCCGCCTTCAGCCCCTCAGGTGCGCAAATACCCGGGCACGTTTGACCGGCCCATTCAGCCCCCTCACATTCCAGGTTATCAGCCGGATCAGAGGGCTCCCTGCCTCCCTCCCCTGCCGATTAGCCATACATCATCCCTTGCCCACCCTCGGCCAGCGTTTCCCGCTCTGCCAGTTTCCCACGGCGGCAACTCTCCCCCCCACTCCAGCACCCTCTGCGTCCTCCAGCTCCTTCCTGACCGTTTCAGCAGCAACCCGGTACCCCCCCCCCCCCCCCCCCCACCCACCCAGGCTAGGACCCCTCCTAGCCGCGCCCCTCCCTCCATAGCACTCCCGTGAGCCAGCTAACTTCTGCTGACCCCGGCGACTCCCGCCCTACCTCCGACTCCTCCCCACGTGGGACTACCCCTCCTCCATCGTGCCCGTCAGCGGGTCCTCCCCCGGGTCTTGCGTGGGAAAAGAAAACAGTCAGCAACGACCCACACTTCTGAGCCCCGACCCCGCCCCCACCATCTCCCAGCGCGGGAAACCCGCAGAAAGCCCGCGCTTTCGCCCTGCCCGGCCCCGCCTCCTCCAGGGCTACTCCCATTGTCAGTCCCCCCCACCAGCTCCCCGAACTCCCCGTTTACCCCTCTACCCGAACCCGTCCACCCGACCCCTGCAGAAAAACCCATACAAAAAAGACAAATCGACATCACCCCACCCACCCTAAGGCCAACCCACATCTTACATTAAACCAAGCAAATACAAATACAGTATTATACAGCATCCCCCATCCTAGACCCTCAGTTTGAGTCCAATTTCTCGGCCTGCACAAAGGCCCACGCCTCCTCCGGGGACTCAAAATAATGCTGCCGATCCTTATAGGTGACCCACAGACGCGCCGGCTGCAACATGCCGAACTTCACACTCCGTCTATGGAGCACCGCCTTCGTCCGGTTAAACCCGGCCCTCCGCCTCGCCACCTCCGCACTCCAGTCCTGGAAGATCCGCACCTCCGTGTTCTCCCACTTGCTGCTCCGCTCCTTCTTGGCCCACCGGAGCACACACTCATGATCCACGAACCGATGGAACCGCACCAACACCGCCCGCGGCGGCCCGTTCGGCTTGGGCCTCCTAGCCAGAATTCTGTGGGCCCCCTCTAACTCCAGGTGCCCCTGGAAGGACCCAGCCCCCATCAGCGAGTTTAACATAGTCACCACATAGGCCGCTAGGTCCGACCCCTCCACCCCCTCCGTGAGGCCCAGGATCCGCAAATTCTTCCTCCTCGACCAGTTGTCCAGCTCCTCGAACCACTCCAGCCATCTTTTATGGAGCGCCTCCTGCATCTCCACCTTCCCCGCCACGGCCACGACCTCATCCTCCCTTTCGGAGGCCTGCTACTGCAGCTCCCGGATCGCAGCCCCCTGGGCTGTCTGGGTCTCCATCAGCTCCCTGTTGGTTACCTTCAGCGACTCCAGCAGCTCCAAATTAAGCTCCTGGAAGCAGCGCAGCAGAGTCACCTGCTGCTCCTGAGCCCACTGCCTCAGCTCCTCAAGGCCTCCACCGGCTGCCATTTTGTCTTCCTTCCCCCGCTTTTTCAGGGGTGCTTTCTCCAGTTTTCTCCTTACCCCACACCTGGTCCGGACCATAGGACCGTTGGGATCGACTCCTGACCTCTTCCCACATCTCCCTGAAACTTTCCCCCTCTCACCTTGAAATCGTGACCCCTTGTAATTGACACCCCCACTCTTAGAAAAAGCTTGTTGCTATCCACCCTGTCCATACCTCTCATAATTTTGTAGACCTCAATCAGGTCCCCCCTCAACCTCTGCCTTTCCAACAAAAACAATCCTAATCTACTCAACCTTTCTTCATAGCTAGCACCCTCCATACCAGGCAACATCCTGGTGAACCTCCTCTGCACCCTCTCTGAAGCATCCACATCCTTCTGGTAATGTGGCGACCAGAACTGCACGCAGTATTCCAAATGTGGCCTAACCAAAGTCCTATACAACTGTAACATGACCTGCCGACTCTTGTACTCAATACCCCATCCGATGAAGGCAAGCATGCTTTATGCCTTCTTGACCACTCTATCAACCTGCGTTGCCACCTTCAGGGTACAATGGATCTGAACTCCCAGATCTCTCTGTACATCAATTTTGCGCAGGACTCTTCCATGGACCGTATAGTCCGCTCTTGAATTGGATCTTCCAAAATGCATCACCTCGCATTGCCTGGATTGAATTCCATCTGCCATTTCTCTGCCCAACTCTCCAATCTACTATATTTTGCTGTATTCTCTGACAGTCCCCCTCGCTATCTGCAACTCCACCCATCTTAGTATCATCTGCAAAGTTGCTAATCAGACCACCTATACCTTCGTCCAGATCATTTATGTAAATAATAATTAAGTTATTATTGTTACCATAGCGCTTACTTCCATCAGAAGTAATCGACAAGTATCATACATATCGTTAGCTTCCCATTCTTCATTCTCAGCAGTATGCTGTCAGTATAATTTCAGCATCAAAGATAGATGCATGAATCCAATTTAACAACGTCTGCAGTTGTTCAAATGTATTTTTTTCTGACAGCCCGGCAATATGATGTAATCATAGAATCCCTTCAATGCAGAAGGAGGCCATTTGGCCCATCGAGTCTACACCGATTCATGTCCCACCCAAGCCCTGCAACCCCATAACCTAACCTTCACATCCCTGGCCACCAAGGGGCAATTTAGCATGGCCAATCCACCTATCCCATACATCTTGGACTGTGGGAGGAAACCAGAGCACCCGGAGGAAACCCTCACAGACACAAGGAGAATGCACAAACTCCACACAGACGGTGACCCAAAGCCGGAATTAAACCTGGGTCCCCGGCGCTGTGAGACAGCAGTGCTAACCACTGTGCTACGTGCCGCCCTAATGTATCTCTCAACGTGGAAGAGAAGCACCTCCCACTCTAATGATTGGCTCCATAAAACTGGAAAATATTCCAAAAGGATGGTTATATTTGCACTAGTCTGCAACACCTGGAAAACCTGAGGTGTCACAAACACTGACACTCTTTCGGAGATTGTCTACAAAGAAATTTTTAACCATAATGGACACAGCAGATGGCTCTTGCGGTTCTCTATAATAGATTATGGTATTTAAAAGTCCAGTTTAATTTAGAAAATGGCAGTAGTTATCTGGTGACAGCTGGTCCCTTGGATGACAAGTTCAATTTTCATAAATATTCTAAGTATATTCTCAGAGGCTGCACAGAAATAATGACTCATTCTCATATTTTACTGTTTTTTTTTGGAAAGGAGTTTATGCTCATCAAGGTGTAAAAATATCAGGGTTGCAATTTTTAAAAAACTTTCTACATTAGGAGAGTCAAATCGAAGACAGTGGCATAGTGGTGTTGTCACTGGGCTATTCAATCAGAGGCCCAGGGGACATGGGTTCAAATCCCATCACGGCAGCTGGTGGAATTTAAGCTCAATTAATAAATCTGAAATTTGAAAGCTGGTCTCAGTAATGGTGCCATAAAGCTATCATCAATCATTGTAAAAATCCATCTGGTTTACCAATGTCCTTGGGGAAAGAAATCTGTTGTCCTTATCTGATCTGGCCTCCATTTGACTCGAGACCCACAGCGATGTGGTTGACTCTTTGCCTTCTGAAATGGCCGAACAAACCACTCAGTTCAAGGGGAATTGGGGGTGGATAACAAATGCTGCCCTTCATGTGATGCCTACATGCCATGAAAGAATAAAACAAGGCATGTCTACCCAGCGTAAAGCTCCCTCTACTCACACACCATTCAATGGACCAGCTTTCAGTCATTCTGGTTGAATGTCTTGATGCAGATCATCGACTATTTTCTGCTGCTGGGTTTCTTTTATTTTACTTCATTCAATATTTCATAAAACTGGCTGCATAACTCCCAACCTTCAACAAAAATCCTGGGGGTGAATTGTCTATTTGGAGATTATGGGCGTGATTCACTGTCGCGCTGAAATCGCGAACGCGATTGGGCGGAGAATAGCCTCCGATGCCAAAATCGCGGTAGGCGCCGGTTTGACACCAAATTGGGATTCTCTGGCATTCCGAAAATGGTGTAAATGCGTCGTTCGCCACGCGGCGTTTAAGCACCATTAGCAGGACTGACCCTCTATTCTCAGGGGGCTACGCGATTCTCCACCGACAATAGGCCGAGTTCCCGACGGCGTAGTTCACTTGTGGTCTCAGCGGTCGGGAACCCGTGGTGGTGGCTGCGGACTGTCTGGTGCAGCCACGAGGGCTCGACTTGGCCAGGGTGGCAGTATTTGGCAGGTCGGATCCACGCACGGCTGGCGCCATATTTTACGTCGTGACTGCTGCAGGTCATCGCCGTGCGCATGTACGGTCACGGGCCCGTCCATTCTCCAGCCATTTTGGTGTGGGAGTCAGGGATTTTACCGGCACGGCTGCCTGCCCCTCACCAGTTGCAGGTTGGGTGAGGGTTCGGAGCCGATTTTTCCGAGGTAAAATGCCACAGTTCCTACGCTGGCTCAACACTTAGCCTCAGAAACGGTGAAACGGGGGCAGCACGGTGGCGCAATGGTTAACATTGCTGCCTAACGGCGCTGAGGTCCCAGTTTCGATCCCGGCTCTTGGTCACTGTCCGTGTTGAGTTTGCACATTCTCCCCAAGTTTGCGTGGGTATCGCCCCCACAACCCAAATATGTGCAGTATCGGTGGATTGGCCACGCTACATTGGACCTTAATTGGAAAAAATGCATTGGGTACTCTAAATTTATAAAGAATACAGAAACGGTGAATCCAGGCCTATGTTCTCCTGTCAGAGAAAAATTGCAACAGATCTACGTTACCCCTGTGAGAGCAAACTGGGAAGCAATTCCATAATCCAGGACCCTTGCCATGCAAATATATGCATTTTGAGGAATACGAGGGATTCCGAGGGAATTCCGCCATTGGGCCCCAATTTTGAGCGGGCAGCCCGATAGCAAAGTCCCACGGCTGGCCACCATCCCCCGCACAGCAAATCAGCCCCCCACACCCCACCCGCCCCCTGCGCGCAAATCAGCCCCGCAACCCCACCCCCGTACCGCAAATCAGCCCCCCCCACCCCATCCTCCCCCCTCCCCGCAACTCACCCCCGCCACACCATCCCTCCCCCCGACACCGCAAATCAGCCCCCCACCCCTGCCCCTCCCCGACACCGCAAATCAGCCCCTCCGCTTTATCCCTCCCAACACGCTGCAAATCAGACCCCCCCGGCACATCTCTCCCCCCGCACCGCAAATCAGCCCCCCACACCCCACCCTCCCCCTGTGCCGCAAATCAGCCCCGCAATCCCACCCCCCGTACTGCAAATCAGCCACCCCACCCCATCCCTCCCCCCGCACCGCTAATCAGCACCTCACCCCCTCCCCCCCCACCGCAAATCAGCCACCCCACCCCATCCCTCCCCCCCCACTGCAAATCAGCCCCCCACCCCATCCCTCCACCCGCACCGCAAATCAGCCACCCTACCCCATCCCTCCCCCCGCACTGCAAATCAGCCACCCCACCCCAACCCTCCCCCTTTACCGCAACTCAGCCCCCCCAACCCCACCCGCAGTACCGCAAATCAGCCCCCGCACCCCATCCCTCCCCCCTCACCGCAACTCACCCCTGCCACCCCATCCCTCCCCCAGTACCGCAAATCAGCCCCCTCCACCCAATCCCTCCCCCCGCACTGCAAATCAGCCCCCTCCACCCAATCCCTCCCCCCGCACTGCAAATCAGCCCCCTCCACCCAATCCCTCCCCCCGCACTGCAAATCAGCCCCCTCCACCCAATCCCTCCCCCCGCACTGCAAATCAGCCCCCTCCACCCACTCCCTCCCCCCGCACTGCAAATCAGCCCCCTCCACCCAATCCCTCCCCCCGCACTGCAAATCAGCCCCCCACCCAATCCCTCCCCCCACACTGCAAATCAGCCCCCCCACCCCTGCCCCTTCCCGACACCGCAAATCTGCCCCCCTCCGCCTTATCCCTCCCCACACGCTGCAAATCAGCCCCCCCCGGCACATCCCTCCCCCCGCACCGCAAATGAGCCCCCCAACCTCCCCACAGCACAGCAATTCAGCCTCCTCACCCCATCCCTCCGCCCACACCGCATATCAGCCAATCAGCCCCCTCCCCCCACACCGCAAATCTGCCCCCCAAACCCATTCCTCCCCCCCCGCACCGTAAATCAGGCCACCCACCTCATCCCTCTCCCCGCATCACAAATCAGCCCCCCAAACCAATCCCTCCCCTGTACCGCAAATCAGCCAACCAGACCCCTCCCCCCACGCCGCAAATCAGCCCCCCCACCCAATCCCTCCCCCCACGCTGCAAATCAGTCCCCTTCCCATCCCTCCCCCCGCTCTGCAAATCAGCCCTCCCACCCCAACCCTCCGCCCGCACCGCTAATCAGCACCTCACCCCCTCCTCCCCACCGCAAATCAGCCCCCCAACCCATCCCTCCCCCGACACCGTAAATCAGCCCCCAACCACCCTCCCCCCGCACTGCAAATCAGCCCCCCATCCCATCCCTCCCCCACACTGCAAATCAGCCCCCCACCCCATCCCTCCCCAGCATCGTAAATCAGCCCCCACCACCCCATCCCTCCCCCCCATTGCAAATCAGCCCCCCAACCCATCCCTCCCCCGACACCGTAAATCAGCCCCCAACCCCCCTCCTCCCCACTGCAAATCAGACCCCCAAACACAATCCCTCCCCCCCATTGCAAATCAGCCCCCACCACCCCATCCCTCCCCCCATTGCAAATCAGCCCCCCCCAGCCGCATCCCTCCCCCCATTGCAAATCAGCCCCCCACCCCATCCCTCCCCCCCATTGCAAATCAGCCCCCTCCCTCCATTGCAAATCAGCCCCCCATCCCATCCCTCCCCCATACCGCAAAACAGCCCCCACCACCCCATCCCTCCCCCTGCGCCACAGATCAGCCCCCCCAGCCCCATCCCTCTCCCCACACTGCAAATCAGCCCCCCCGCCCCAAGATTGCTTGGGTGCCCCGTCCTTTCCCCAAGTATGTTGGTGACACGACGCCTCAGGACTCCATAACTGGGGAGCCACGGCTCCCTGGCAGGGCCCCCTTAATATGAAGAGTCCCCCAGGGATCCCATGAATAAGCATACCCCCCGGGACCGTGTAACTGAAAGAACCCTCACAGAGCCCCCTTAACTAAAGGGACCCCCGACATGGACCGCTAACTGAAAGAACCCACCACAGGGACCCGCTAACTGGAAGAACTCCTGCAGAGATCCCTAAGCATTGGATCACCTCACAGGGACTGCTGCCTATCTGACTAGAGGTAACACCCCTCCCCCCACCACAGCCCACCCCAACAGACTCCCCCACCACCCACTCACCCCTCCCCCAGAGCAGAGGGTAGTCTACACAGGGGCAATGAAAAAGTGTCAATTCCTTGAAGGAGAGCAGCTGTGATCTGTGTTTCAACCCCACAGATTCATTATTTGCAAACCATTCATTGCTTTCTAGTACTGGGCTGTGATTGACAGCTTCCACAAACCAGCTGCAACGTTGATTCATTCATCTCCCCTCATGGATGAGTGACTCTAAGTCGTGAAACATCACTTTTTACAAACATCAACCACACCAAAGAGTGGTAAGTGCATTGCAAACACACGTTTCCCTACTTTTATACCCCACCCAAATAAAAGCAAAAGACTGTGGATGCTGGAAATCTGACGTAAAAACAGAAAGTGATGGATAAACTCAGCAGGTCTGACAGCATCTGTGGAGAGAGAGACCGAGTTAACATTTCGAGTCCGTATGGCTCTTCTCCAGAACTGAAGAGAGTAAAAATGTAATGAATTATATAGTTGGAGAGGCAGATGGATGAGGTGAGGCAGAAGAGGAGGACAGAGATAGATTAGAGCAAAGGAGAGATTGACAAAGGTGTCATGGATATAATGTTGTTACTAAGGAGTGAAGAGTGCTAATACTGGCAAAAGGTGAGAGAGTAGAATGTGTTAACGGGAGATTCTAGAAATAGTGGGACATTACAATGTTCAGCAGTTTTGGACAACAGCACCAGTTCAGAAGAAGATACGATTACTATCTTTTTGTTTTCGAGTAGCACATGAGAAATAGATATAGAAATATTGTGTACTTGAGATAAGCTAATCAATTTATTGCAACTCACTGTAATGAACTGGCAGTTGCATAGAGCTCCAACCCCTGTTCAGTACCAGGTTGGTACTCACATTAACCAATACTGTGATAGATTTTCTAGTGCTTGTGAACTGATTTATAACAGTATTACCCAGCTGGTTAAAATGCTTTGTCTGGTAAAAGCACAGTGAAACAACTCAAGAAGATCAATGACTTAAGCTCCCAAATTTTCCTTCCTTTATTATTCCCAATATATGTTTGGAATATCCTTGCTATGTTGTATTAACAATGGAGTTTGCTTTATAACAGTCTTACAGAATTTTTTCCTTGAAGTGCATATTCGCATGTTTCACTAACTGGAAAACAATATATTGATGGAGCAGGATTGTTGGATTCTCCTTTTTGGGACTACGTCATCTGACGGATCAGGGAGCGGGAATGTTTCCTGTTGTGGAGGCCAGTGAGAATTCGCAACGGATGGCATGGCGTCGGCCTTATTAATTATAGGGTCAGGAATATTCCAATGTTTTGTACGCTAGAGTGGGCTGGATGGCTCACAAAATGTCATATCTGGGCAGGTCTTATACAGTCTAGAGATCCACCAACTGGCTCTCCTCCTGCAGCTCCAGCTCCCAAATTCACTGGTGTATCCCTGGAAGTCCTTGTGAACGGCATGCAGAACCTGGTCCAGGAGGTTCCCCTTTCCCCTTATCCCCCCCAGGCCCGTTCACACCTGCACAACACTCCCCCATCCCACCCCCTACACTCCAGCATGCCCCTTCCCACCCTCCCTTCATATCAGCTCACCCATTTCATGATCCCCTCAGCATCTTTCGCTTTCCCCTAACGGTCCAAACTCATACCCCCTCTCTAGGCCTCCACAGCCACCCCACTTCTTCATTCCTCTCCTCCCTCTTTATTCACCACTCCCCTTCCCCCAATACAAAGACCATCACAGCTCAACTGTGCTGCATGTTTGATGCTCCACCCACCCATTGCTGCATGTGGTGTTCCAGTGTCCACAGTCGCTGGAGGCCTCCATCCTCCGATCTGCATTAGTGAATCTAGGCCTCCTCGCAGGTGCATACCAACATGTGTGGGCCACACTGGTCTGCCCACATTCCAGACAAGCATGGTAATCAGCTGGCGGCGTGGAAGGTTGGCTGAGTGGGTGTGGGGAGGGGGAGGGGGGCGGTTATGGGGGGCTACCATTCCAGTCAGACCTTCAACTACATCCTATTAACACAATGAAAAATAGTTTCACACTGGCTTCTGGCAGGAATGGTGACCCACCATGATTGGGGTTTTGCGGGGAGGACGTGTTCCCGCCATCATTGTACGCTGGGAGGAAACTGATTTTTCAGCTCCCGCCACATTGATTCCCTCCATCCCATCGCCATTAAACACCCGGTGGGGGGGAACTGGAAACTTCTGCCCCTTGAAGGAGGAAGGTGCTTGTATTAAATGTCCACTCCTACCAATGCAATGTGGCGGTGCAAGATGGCCACTGATACTTGTCCGCACATGTGCGCATGGTCTGCACATGCACAGAAATACAATGCCATCAAAGCTGGAGCCTGCAGCCTTAAACTCAAAGTGGGAGAAGCAGAAAGGATGAAGAGAGGCAATAAAGCTAAGATTCATAGCAATCTACAATCCACTCACATTACTGGGAAAGTGGGACAAAGTTCCACTGACCAGAGTGACTGCAGTAAAATGCCCTACAAGGAAAATACTTGACTTTCCCTTCAGCAAATCCTTCCCTTCTACATACCTGTAAAAGGGGGTTCCACGATCCATCATTGGCAGGCCAGGATAGAAATTTGCAACATTCTCTCCTCCTGCTGATAGGAACAGTGATGGGGGAGTATGCCTACGGAGGGTGCACTTTCAGAGGATCGGTGCAGACACGATGGGCTGAATGGCCTCCTGCACTGTAAGAATTCTTATGGATTCTACAGAACCATTCCAAGGCACCCCACAGAGGCATGAGGGCAAATTTGTGTGAAAATCAGGGCTTATTGAATAACAACATGGCCAGCAGCCATGAAGCTAGAAGGTGGCCCGAAGTAAGATTTGTTTTTAAAATTAATTTTACGGGATGTGGGTGTCGCTGGCTAGGCCAGCATTTATTTCCCTTCCCTAATGGCCCTTCAGAAGGTGGTGGTGAATTGCCTTCTTGAACCGCTGCAGTCCTTCAAGTGTAGGTGCTGTTAGGGAGGGAGTTCCAGGAGTTTGCCCCAGGGACAGTGAAGGAACGGCGATATATTTCCAAGTCAGGATGGTGAGTGACTTGGAGGGGAACCTCCAGGTGGTGGTGTTCACAGGTGTCTGCTGCTCTTGTCCTTCGAGATGATCGTGGTTTGGAAGGTGCTGCCGAAGGAGCCTTGGCGAGATGCTACAGTGCATCTTGTAGATGGTACACACGGCTGACACTGTCTGTGGTGGAGGGAGTGAATGTTTGTGGAAGGAGGAGCAATCAAGGTGGCAGCTTTGTCCCTATGGTGTCGAGCTTCTCGAGTGTTGTTGGAGCTGCACTCATCCAGGCAAGTGGGGAGTTGTGTAGGTTTTGGCCTTATGCATTTTAAGGGGGATTCCAAGTAGGACTACCCTGGAGCAAAAGAGAAATTGATCACATGAAACTAACTAGACCACCAGGGAAATAGGACACAGAGGCCCAGCTAGTGCACCATGTGAAAATAAAGAAATCAATCCACTCCTCCTGAATTGGATTATATTCTTTGAGGGACAAATACGTCCAAGCTGTCAGTACATAAAAATCAATGCACCTGAATAGGGGCAAGAATAATTCCAATCCATAAGCTTAGAGTTATCAGCACTAATTACTTTCCCTGTACAGTCATTAACCAGGCTTTGGAGAAAAGTAAAAGCTACAAGGACAGATAGCAGCAAGAAATATTTTGTGTTGCCTGTGACAAATTAATTAACCAATTTAACAACTGAATCTTGTGCATTACAAGGACACAGTAATGTGCTGACCTAGTTTTGAAGCTTATATCTATTCTTGCCTATCATAAAGATAACAAAATTAACTTATATGTCAATTTGATTATATATTAATTTAAACGTTTTTAAAAACTATGTAATCTGAAGCAGGCAGATATAATTATCAGGAAGCGACACCAAATCGCATCCCTGTGAAATAAAGACAGACCGAATCAGAATCTGATTAAGAATAAGAATCACCTCCTACAGGCACTTCAGCTTATCAAAGCTTTGAATACTCTTCTCATTTTGGCTGGGATCAGACAAAAGGTAAATGCAATTAAAAGTTTGGCTTTGTGTTAACTTAAAATGAAAGCATGAATTTGGATGTGTACAGCGTCTTTCACATCCTCAGAGCATCTCAAAGTGACATCCTACTCTTTTTCAAATGTGCTCACTGTTGTTCTGCAGAAATGTGGCAACCAACCAGTGCACCGCATGGCCCCACACGGACCAATTAAATAAATTGCCAGGTCAGTTTTAGGTCTTGGTTCGGGGGTCAGTGTTGACATCATCAAGGTCACTCTTCAAATTGTGTGGGGCCTTTCAATCCACGTCTAAGAGCAGGGTCTCGGTTTAACGTCGGACAGTGAAGCCCCCAAAGCAGCAGCTTTTAGCTTCCTTCGGCCAGGAATTTTCAGCCCCACTGCAGCAGGTTTTCCCCTGGTGGATGCTGCAGCCTGTGGCTCCTCGGCCGTGAGGGGAAAATGTGTGGACTGGATAAGTGGGCGGGCCTTGTCCGCGTATTGTGGGACCCACTGGGCGTAATAAGAAAAGAACTCCAGGCAGCGTTTGAGGGCCTTGGGGCAGCGGGGGAGGGGAAGCTCCATGAGGGGGTGCATGCGGTCGAGGTCGGGCCCCAGTAGTCCGTTTTGGACTACGTAGCCGAGGATGGCTAAGCGGTCTGTGCGGAACATGCACTTCTCCTTGTTGTATGTGAGATTAAGGAAAGATGCGGTGTGAAGGAATTTAGAAAGGTTGGCATCATGGTCCTGCTGGTCATGGCCGCAGATGGTGACATTGTCGAGGTACGGGAAGGTGGCTTGCAGTCCGTACCGGTCAATCATTCGGTCCATTTCTCGTTGAAATACCGAGACTCCATTCGTGACGCCGAAGGCGGTCCGATTTACGGATGGGGTGCTGGTGGTAGGCGGATTTCATGTCAATAGTAGAGAAGACCCGGTACTGTGCAATCTGATTGACCATATCAGATATGCGGGGGAGAGGGTACGCGTCGAAGTGCGTGTACCGGTTGATGGTCTGGCTGTAGTCTACGACCATCGTGTGCTTCTCCCCGGTCTTAACCACTACCACCTGGGCTCTCCAAGGACTGTTGCTGGCCTCGATGATACCCTCCCGAAGCAGCCGCTGGATTTCGGGCCTGATGAAGGCCTTGTCCTGGGTGCTGTACCGTCTGCTCCTGGTGGCGACGGGCTTGCAATCCACAGTCAGATTGGCAAAGAGTGAGGGGGGCTCGACCTTGAGGGTCGTGAGGCCGCAAACGGTGAGGGGAGGTAGGGGTCCGCCGAATTTGAGGGTGAGGCTCTGGAGATTGCATTGGAAATCCAGGCCTAGTAAGAGTGACGCGCAGAGGTTGGGGAGAATGTACAGACGGAAACGGTTGAATTCCATGCCCTGTACAGTAAGTTTAACTGGGCAGAAACCCCGGATCGGGACAGAGTGGGAACCGGAGGCGAGAGAGATCTGCAGGTTGGCGGGATGGACCGCAAGGGAATAGCGCCTTACCGTGTCCGGGTGGACGAAGCTCTCGGTGCTCCCGGTGTCGATGAGGCAGAAGGTCTCATGGCCGTTGACCAGCACCGTTGTGGAAGAGGGTGCCAGGTTGCGAGGACGCGACGGGTCGGGCGTAACGGAGGCGAGTAGCGGGCGATCGGCAGTCGAGTCTGATGAGTCCGATGAGTAGCAGTAGTGACCCGTGGCCCCATCCCGGGAGGACAAAATGGCGGCGTCTGGAGTACTTGTGTGGGAGAAGATGGCGGTGGACAAGATGGCGGCGCCCATGGAGCGCACGTTGTGGGGTCGGGACAAGATGGTGGCATCCATGGAACGCACATGGCAGTGGGGGATGAAGATAGTGGCGCCCATGGAGCGCACGTGGCGGGGGCGGCGAAAGATGGCGGCGCCCACTGATCGCACGTGGGGTTGGGGGAAGTGGACGGCAGGGTCCATTGTGTGATCGGCTGAGGCGAGGGGGGGAACGGGGGCGCGATAACGGCAACCGTCCGGGACTGACACACCGCTGCAAAGTGGCTTTTCTTGCCACAAGCTTTGCAGGCCGCGCTGCGGGCCGGGCAGTGTTGGCGGGGGTGCTTCTGCTGACCGCAGAAGTAACAGCGGGGACCCCCAGGGAGCGCGGTGTGGCAAGCAGCGCAGGCGTAGTGCGCAGGGGCGGCTGCTGGGGGGCCCGGTTGCGGGGTCCACGAGGGGTAGGACGGGTGGGCCGAGTGGCTAGCAGAGTAAGATCGCGCATTACGGGAGGCGCCCATCGTTAAAAGCTCCAGAGTCTTTGTGGCTGCGAGGTCGAGGGCGGCCCCTTCCAGCAGTTGTTGCCGGATGTGGTCCGATGCAATGCCTGTAACAAAGGCATCGCGCATGAGTAAATCAGAGTGTTCTGTGGCTGTGAGGACCCGGCAGTCGCAGTCTCGTACCAGAGGTATAAGGGCCCTCCAGAAGTCCTCAATCGATTCACCCGGTTGCTGGACGCGAGTAGAGAGTAGATGTCTCGCAAACAGGGTGTTCGTCGACTGTGCATTGTTCTCCTTGAGCAGTTCCATAGCTCTGGCGTAGTCAGGCACATCTCGAATTAGCAGAAAGACACTGGAGCTAAGCCTTGAGTACAGGAGTTGTCTTTTTTGAGCCTCCGTCGGGGGAGGGTCCGCTGAAGAGATGTAGGCCTCGAAGACTGCAAGCCAGTGAACGAAGTCTTTCCTGGCATGAGGCGACTGCGGATCCAGCTGCAGACGGTCAGGCTTGATCCTGATGTCCATGGTGTAAGGAAAATCAAACAGCAATAAATGGTGGTGCTAACAATTGCACACAAAGACTTGAGACATGTACAATTGAGGCTTTATTGCTGTGTGATGCTATTCCTCTGGCGGAAGCTGTAGAATAGGATCTCAGTGACTCACACACATATTTATACACAAGCTCCCTGTGGGCGGAGCTAGCCGGAAGGGGCTTACCGGAGGAACCTGTATTACAGGTACAGCCATACATCCCCCTACTGCAAGTACGCATATCTACAGTGGTTATATCACCACACAGCCCATTCAAACGGCCATTGACTTTGGCAGGATCGGAAGATCCCTCCAGTGGGAGGGATGGGGAAATTCCAGCTCTATATTCCAGTCCTTTGGTATTAAATCCAGTGCCCCGCAAATTCCGTCCATCACTTCTTATTTCCTGGATTATGTGGCCAAGGGACTTTTGCTTTTCAATCCATTCACATCACCGTCATCACTTTTTCTGCCCCTTATAGAACCTGTCCAATTTCCACTACTGTTAGTTCCATGGAAGTAAAAATCAGGCACATTCTATGTGGGTTGAATGACTATGGGACTGGGAGAGAGAGAGTTTCAGATGTAAAGCTCCAAAGAAAAGAATAATTTGAACCCGGCGGGTTGTGACCCAGGGTGGCTGCACCCAAGGTGCTAGAGATGCCCGTGTTGACTGGAGAGTTTGGAACTGTATGTTGTTTGGAGGAGATTTGAAGGGAAAAGCTCAAAGAAAGAAATCTCAATCCTAAAATGAATTTTCAAGCTGTACTCAGACCAACTGGTTAATCTTCCAATTTCTGATCAGTATCTGACTTGATTTTATTGGCGTGGAAGTGGTAGGGAAGGCAATTTGATGCTTTAAGCAGAGATTGACAGATTTCTGATTAACAATAATGGATGTAAAAAACATTCAAGTGCCCAATCAGCCATGATCGTATTACATGTGGAGCAGGCTCGACGGGCCGAATGGCCTTATTCTGTTCCTATGTTCCAATTTAAAGAGTTCAGCTTAAATTGTAAGTAACCAGCTTCATGATCCTGTTATTATTTCTAACGCAAGTAAGTGACTATTTAAGGTGGAGGTTACGTATTTGTGGTCTTTGTGCAGTAAAGGTCTTTTGATTTAAACCATAAACCTCGTGGCCTCATTCTTCCGGTAAATGTCTGGGGCCGGATTCGCTGCAACCTCACACCGAAATCGCATTTGGCGCAGGGGCAGAGAATCAACTTTCCCGACGGAATCGGCCCGATGCCGCTCCGACGATTCTCCGGTCCCCGAATAACCCCGCGTCGGTGAATTTCGCCGTGCAGTTGGACGGGCCATTGCCAGAGGCCCGTCCAGTGATACTCCGCTCCAGACCGGCCGTGTTCCCGGCGGCGTGGAACTAACATGGTATGGCCGGTCGGGACTCTCGCGTGGCGACTGCGGACTCAGTCTGCGGCCCCCTGGTAGGGGACAGGGGGACTTATGGGTGGCCAGGGCATCGATCAGGCCGGTCCGATGCAGGGACGCGCGGCCGATCGGAGGGGACTAGTTTCTTTGTGTGGCTCCGCGGTCAGAGTCCGCCACGGCGTTTGGCGTGGCCGCTGAAGGCCGCCGCCGTGCGCATGCGGGGACCCAGAACTGGAAGTCCAGCCCCTGTATATGCAGCTGAAGCCGCGTGAAGCACTCCGGGTCCCTGCTAGCCCCCTGAACATAACAGAATCTCCTGGTGTTTGTTTCTGGAAACTCGGGAATGCAACGCGTGTATTTTCACGCCGCCTAGGGGACATAGCCCCCATTTTGGGAGAATCCAGCTCCTGGTTTTCAGATTCTAAATAAAATTAAAAAGCTTGCTGGTTCTATATCAATTGGGGGTATTTTCCGGGTTTGTAACAGCAGTGACAACGAGGATAGCCTTTCTTGTCACTCCATGACACCATTTCCATAGATCAGAATTACAGCTTGGCGCGGTGGTGGTGGACATCGGCTAAAGTCCACAGTATCTTCATTGGCTCTTTTAGACCTATGCTACATGGTAACTGTCGTTGTTCAAGCAGATGGTGTAGCTCCATGCCTGGCTCTCTGCTGACGTGGATCCTGTAAAGACAGTCCCATGCAGGCATTCATTGCCAGGTAGCTATGACAATGTTTATGGATAGGATTGATGGCGTTGATCATCCTGGCATGTAGCACCACTGACAGAAACACTGTGATATGTTTGTTTCCAGTGTTAATCATGTTCAAGGACGAACAGATGGTAAAATGACACGTAGTCACTGCACTTTGAACCACCCAAGCAGTATAGCGATGCACCCCCGCTACATATTGCATCTGAAGAGTGGTATGATTGTCAATAAGGATACTACTTAGATGGTAGTGCTGCCGATGATTGGCTCAGAGCACGCAGATGCTTTTGTGATCCTGTAAATGTACATCAGGTTTTTATAATAAGCCATTATTCACTGACTGAAGCCAATACAAGCCTCTAACTACACATGTGGAGATTCTTCACTTACTTCTCTGGATCGGATTTCTTTGGCATACAAAGGCTGCAAAAACTCGGATGGTCCTTCTAACCGCAGGCCCTTGTCAGTAATTCTTAGTTGCCCCATGCCATCCTGCAATGGAAAAAGAGGATATTAAAATCCAAACTCAGGAGTGCAAGAGAAGAATAAATCACATCTAAATTCCTGCGAGGGGTAAGCGTAATTTGTTCAGAACTAAGGTGCTCAGGTTAAGACTCCATCTTCCCACCAATGCCTGTTCATAAATTAATCCAAGGTATTGCATTGCTTCTCCATTCAATCAGATGAACAAATAAAACAAATTAAATAAGGGGATAGTCCGTTAAGGGACACTGTAACTAAAATATCAAATGATTATTTTTTTTCTTTTTCAATTTTTCCAATGAAGGGGCAATTTAGCGTGGCCAATCCACCTACCCAGCACATACTTTGGGTTGTGGGGATGAGGCCCACACAGTCACAGGGAGACTCAAAACTCAACACGGGCAGTGACCTGGGACCAGGATCAAAATCATGTCCTCAGCAGCCTGAGGCAGTAGTGCTAACCATTGTGCCACCATGCTGCCTTCAAATATCAAATTAATCTTATCAAACTCTAATTAAATTTTGTTTCTGGGGGGGGGGAGGGGGGGGGGGGGTTAAATGATGGACCCCAGCCCCTATAGTGCCCACCAGCCATGGAAAGCTCAATCATGCTGGTGGACATTGTAATGATATGTAGGGTAATATTTGTTTGGAATTTAATAACCAAACTGGAAGTTAGGATAGGTGCTGTTTGCAGAGCATCCGACCACAGGTGGTGTGGTGACAGGAGAGGTCACTAGAAGACAGCCCTCATGGTGATGGGATATAACCTCTTGGACTACAGCACAGACAAAGAATCTGGACAACAAGCACAGATGCATATCGAGCAGCTCCTGAATCGACATTATTAATAAGAGTTAACCATAGTTATTTGTATTTAGCCGTAATATCCAACTGCAATCCTACATCAGAAAAACCCTTTAGTGATTTAGTTAATTAATAAACAATTTTGTTCATTTACAAAGCCGCATGTTCTCTGGGCACTTCAACTACAAATACCTCACATCCGTGCGTGCAGAGAACATTACAGACATTGTATGCTCCCTCTCCAGGGACAGCCGGCTGTGAACATAGCCATGGAAGAGGGGAAGACAATCGAGCCGGACAACCCACCCAACCTCCGTTGCCTGGACCTGTTTATGACAGGTTTGACCAAGCACAGGGGCAGGCTTTTAAGGGGATCTTCAACCTTTCCCGGCACTCCTCAGCATCGGGTGTGCTTCTTCATTGCATACTCTCAGGAATGAACCTGGGGCACTGGCTTCCATTAGGCAAAGCAGCTTTCTTTGACATTAACCCTGCAAGTAGTAACTTATCAGTCAAGGGGTAGAACTGTGAACTAATTATTCGATCAACCACAAATCAAACAGTGTCCAATTTGATTTAGTTAGGAGAGGCCTTCTTCCTTTGGGATTCTGCAATCTTGTCTTTTTTCATTAATAAGAAAGAAGGAAGAGCATTTGATACCTTACCTATTGAACACCGTCTCGCTTTACTATGCTGTCAGAATTTCTGATATCTCCTAACTGCTGGAGGAGACCACAAGATTAACTGTCTAATAATGTTGGACAAACATTGAAATATTCATGTACAAATACCATATTTTTATACTAATAGAAATAAAAATTACCTAAATGGCACACACACCGTGAGCTAAATCAGAGTCAATTGCTTTGCGAGACACTTTAATTATCCAATTCCTTGAAGTGAAGTAGTCTATAAAATTCAGCGCAGTCACTTTCTTAAAGAATTTAGTGAAATCTATTACACACTGAGCAGTTAGACATCTCACTTGGAAATTCCCCAAGGACAAATTCACTTATCAAAAATTCTACTGAGGTAAACAGGAGGGACATTTGTATGCAAAGCAGACACTCTGCTGGAAGTAGTCCTGGTCAAGATCAGTATTAGGTAGGGAGTTCAGTGATATACAGTATGGGTGCCTTTCACACACCCTCTGCTAGTTTGGTTTGCACTCTGCATCTATTTTAATTTGTGCATGTGTCTCTGTGCCTGGTGCCTCTTATCCATTAGTATGAATGAGTGCTTCCGATTTGCATCCATAAATACTGGTGTAAAATTGCTAATGTAAAACATGAACAGTTTGGGCTTACACAATCTATTCGACCTACAATATCAGCAGACAGAATTAACTCCACACAGATGACATAAAAATTCTGTTATGTGGCTCCGCTGAGCTGTTTAAGAGTAAGCAATGACCTCAAACTGGCATGCTGAATTGGACCATGTCAAGCATGATTGATCTATCTTACAGACCACATTTCACGCAGTCTCCCCTTGTAAATGAGAAGCCGATACTTGACACCATGCGGACTATCGTGCTACAGTAGCTGCTCTGCAAAGAGCTTCAAGAACAGCAACACTCCAATTTCAAATATCAAATTTGGGAGAAGGTGGCATTTGCCTCATTTGTAAAAAAGGGAATTGGGAAAGCTATGTATTTCTGCTGCAACTCAATTTATGTTTTGTCTTCGTTTTAATAAACATCATGATGGCAAACTTTAGGAAAAAATTGAGTCCAGAAAAAGCTGATGTCTTGAAAAATCAGATTGCAATAAAGCACAAGTGTTGCTCCAAGCAAAATGGTGGTAATGTGTCAAAGTTCTTTATGGAACTGGGTCTGCATGAAAAATTTTAAATAGGATTCTTTTTGTCAAATTATGCCAGAGCTCATTATAATGTTTTTAAAGAAAAACTTTGACTTTTTCATTATTGCAACATGAACAAAACAATAATGCTCCCCTGATGTCAGTTTTATATAAGCAGTTATATAAGCTCTCCCTAACGGATGAACAGGACAGCTGAAAATTCCATTGATATATGGTAGCAGTTATTTTTATGCTGCCATTTCCCAGTGCTCTGAGCGCATTGTCTATTGTGGAAAATAAGGAGCACACACTGCAAGATAGGGGAGTTAAGATCACGTTTGAAGAAGGGTCACTCATTGGGAAGCATTAACCAGAGGCGAAAGTGGGCTGTGGTCAATTGGTGTTTTAGGTAGGATTCAAAATTCCATTATGCAATAAATATCATTTGAGATATAATAGGATGTTTTAAACTGAACATGGGACAGAAGACTCTAAAGGTGAAGATATTAACCAAAGAAAAGGCATTGGCGGGATTCTCTGTTGGCCGGCGCCAAAATCTGGGCGTGCGATTGGGCGGGGAATAGGTCCGGACGGCGAAATCGCTGCAGGCGCCGGTGTGATGTTGAATCGCGATGCTCCCCCTCCTTGGAAACGGTGTCATTGTAATGCACGCTGCGCATGGCTCCAACCCCATTCGCATCTCATTAGCGGGCCCACCCACAATGCTCCACCGCCCATGGGCCGAGTTCACGATGGCGCGGTCCACGTGTGCTGTCAACGATTGTGAATCTGCCGTAGAGGCTGCTGAGAGAGACGGCGTACAGTGTCCAGCACCGCCATACTTCGTGGACAGTTGTGCTGCTGGCCAGGGCGCTTCTTCCAGGGCTGGGGGGGAGTCGTGTGGGCTGGCCACGAGGTGGGCTGTGAGGTCAGGATGGATGGGTACACATCACCATTACCGCAGCCGGTAAGGTAACCATGCAGCTGCACATGCCGCTGACAGTCTGCTATAAGCCTGGTGCCATGTGTCATATAGGTGACCTCCTGGGACACCCCCATGGGTGCCCTCTGACCCTTCGCCGACCCATCAGCTGCATGGGTGGTCCAGCACAACAAGTGCCATCTTTTCGGCCGCGATCAGTGTGTGTTTTTGGGTGTACAGTCTAAGCATGGCTGTAGCTTGTCAGCCCTGCGAGTATCCATTACGAATCCGCCAATTCCCGCACCATTTTTCATGTGTTCTGCTGGTGTTCCACACGGCGCTGGTGCTAGCCCCTCACCAGTAGTGGAGTCGGTGCGGGTGTGGTGCCGATTTTTCTGACGTAGAACCACATAGATCCTCCGTTGGTGTCACTTAGACTCAGGAGCGGAGAATCCAGCCTATCGTTTTAGTAACGAGGGGCAAGATTCTCTGCTTCCCAACATCGGTTTTCTAATCGGCGATCGGGAGGTGGGGGGGGTCCATTTTTAAAATGGAATCGGGGGTGCGCCTACTGTACGCAGGTTTCACATGGTCCGCTCCCTCCGAAACGGTGTCATCGCGGCATGCGCTGCAAGCCGTTGGGATGGCCTCATGACGTCACCTGAAAGCCTTCCACTGATGTTCCAACCCCGATGGGCCGAGTTCACGACTGCACGGTTGACGTGTGGTCCCAGCTGTTCAGGATGATGAAGATACCAAACTTACAGAACAGATAAGCGATAGATGTGATGTATGTAAGAAATATAGAAGAACACCATCACGACCCATAGTGAGAGTGTAATGAAGCTGTGGCTTTGGATCTTAAAGTGTGGGACAAAGAAAAGAGTATTTTCATTTTCCATTTTGTAGACTTGGCAACGAGGTTTAGTCAGTCGACGATTATACGTAGTAAAGAAAATAATCGTGGAGCAGACAATAGAAAAATGGATAGGGACCAGTTTGGGGCCATGGGGAAAGTTCCTCACTGATAATGGGGGGGGGGGGAGGGGAACTTTGCAAACGATGAATTTCAGGATACGTGTGAGAACATGAACCATAATAGTTACGAATACAGCTGCAGAAAGCCCATTTAGTAACAGAGTGTATGGGAGAAATCATGCTGTGATAGATGAAACGCTTTGTAAAATTTTGGCAGATAGGCCAAAATTGTAAATGAACTTCAGCTTTAGCATGGGCCATCCACGTAACTAATTCACGACAGATAGTTAGCGGCTGCAGTCCATATCAGTTGGTTTCTGGGAGAAAACCCAAAATCCTTTCAGTCATGAATGATCATCCTCCAGTTTGCGAGGGAACTACGATTATCTCTATCTTTTCTGAGTATTTGAATCCACTACACGTGGGCAGGAGCGACTTCCTTGAAGCAGAAATCTCAGAGAAAATTTGGAAAGCTTTGAGGCACAATGTCAGGCTACCATAAACTATTGTCAAACAGGGAGACATGACATACTATAAAAGAGATAGATTTAATGAGTGGAAAGGTCCAAGAAAGATTATAGGCACAGATAACAAAACAATCATTTTGCAGCATGGAAACCAGGCTGTTCAGGTGCACTCATTAAGATTAGTGGTTTACAAGTTTACGGATTCAAAAGGGGTTATTGAATGTGCTGAGAAAACAAACAGATGTTACAGAATAATGAGGACCAGATCGCCCCAATTGACAGGGTATCTGAAGAGGGACTCAGTAATTCTGACAAACTGGATGAGGCTATTTGTCCCAAAGGACAACTGCCAAGCATTGGCACTGAAGAAGGATCCAGTCAGTGTAAGGATGCAGCTATCATTGATGGAGCAGGTAAGACTACTGGAAATTATAAAATCTGTTTGAATGTAGACCCCCCACACACACACACACAAACACTGCAGATCAGCCCACCAATCCCAGATTTCATAGGTGCCCACCTTCCTCCAATTATGGGGATGACCCGACGTGCCACCCCCAGGGACTCCCTATCTAGGGAGACCGCCCCCCTCCCCCCAAGAGACACTCTTAATAGGGAGCCCCCCAGGGATCTCCTTAAGAGGGAGAACCTCCCAGAGACCCCCTTAATAGAGAGAGGCCTGAAGGGACTCTCTAATAGGGATACCCCCAGGGACTCCATGAATAGGAGGACCCCCTAACTGAAGAGATTCCTTAACCAAAGGAACCCCCTTCCCAGTAGGGACCCCCTAACTAAACTGAACCCGCACAGAGACCCCAAACTAAATGGACCTCCAGAGAAACCCCCTGACTAAATGGAACCCCCCCCCCACAGACCACCTTCCCCAAAGAGTCTCAAGGGTGCAATTGCAATGCACTTACCTCTCTTTGATGTGGTTGATGTTTGTAAACATTGGGGTTTCAGCACTTAAAATCACTCATCCATAAAGGGAGATGAATGAATCAAGGCTGAAGCTATTTTGTGGAAGCTGATAATCACAGCCCACTACTAGAAAACAATGAATGCCTTCGAGCTAAATGATCTGAGGGATTTAAGCACAGGTCACAGTTGTTCTCCTTCGAGGAATGGACACATGCAGCTTCCAGGTAAGTGTTACAACTGTAACTTGTTTCATTGCCCCTGTCTAGACTGCTCGCTAGCTTCTAGACCGGGGTCTCATTTCTTGAGGGGTGGGGAGGGTCTGTGCGTTGGAATGGGGGTCACATACAGGAGGTGTATGTGAGGAGGTCCCTCTGGTTTGGGGGTCTCTGTGGGGGGTTCCTTCAGTTCGGGGGTCCTGGGTGGGCCTCCCTATTAAGGGGTTCTTTGGGGGGTCTCCCTATTAAAGGGGTCCCGGGGGGGTCTCCCTATTAAAGGGGTTTCTTGGGGGGGGGGGTCCTTTGATTCTGAGGATCTCGGGGGGGGGGAGGTGGGTGCCGCTGTAATAGTGGAGGGGTTGGGAAGTAGTGCACTGTGGGGTGGAGGGTGGCCCTCAGATGGACTTTGGGGTTGTTCCTTTAAGGAGTTAACCCCTTGGCCTACCCCGAGGTCCGAAATGTCAGGCACATGTTTGGTGAGACTTGTAGTAATCCCGGCCCAAGGGACCGAATCAAGGAGGGCCGGTGACTAGCGTATTGGGCCCATGAAATGGATGCATGAACCTGATCCCGTGAACCCTGATCCCGCCGCCAGCAGGAGGGTTGGAGCATTGCGTTCTGATCGGCGCCCGCCTGATTTTTCAATTCTCGGCTGCATCAGGGACCCCACTACCGATGGTGGGTGGTGGAGAATCCAGGCCTGGGTTTGAAATCAGGCAGAGCGGTTCCTATGACACTCCACATCGGCAGCCTTATTTGCAGAATCTTAACCCCATAGCAATTTCCCATGGCAGGGCCTCACAAAAGAATACTTCCAGCTTCTGAAATGGAAAAAGAGCAACTCCAAAGTTTAATTGGGCAGCTGAAATGGTCAGCTGACGAACAAGACCGACGCCAGTTTTGATGTTTTCGAACGAAGCACTAAAATGAACAATTGTAAAGTTGAAGAAATTGTTCAAGCAAACAAAAGGTTGGTGAAATTAAAATTGGAGAATTGTGTTTTGAAATTCCCACCAGTCGGTGATGTCAGCCAATTGAAACTGATTGTTTATAGTGATGCTAATCTCTCTGACGGCTTTTCAAGAGCGGGAGGATTTCTAATTTTTC
The DNA here is from genome assembly GCF_902713615.1 of Scyliorhinus canicula. Lineage (NCBI taxonomy): Eukaryota > Metazoa > Chordata > Chondrichthyes > Carcharhiniformes > Scyliorhinidae > Scyliorhinus > Scyliorhinus canicula. The sequence continues at coordinate 213,519,849 of NC_052149.1, read as the reverse complement.
TCCTGGGGGAGAAAGGAAAATGTTGCCGTTTGGCATGGGAAGCTAAAAAGATACGAAAAGTGGTAAAAAGTAAATTGGCAGTGGAGACACTTGCCCGAGTGAGGCAGTAGATTGGGCATTTTACATATCCAGGATCCTGACTGAAATTTTAAATGGAACAGGGGGTGGGATTCTCTCAGCCCGGGGCCGGGCCGGAGAATCCCCGCTGATGCACGATCAATTGAACAAAGACTAGAGTTGGGTACAACTGAGGCTTTATTGCTCTAAGATGTGTGGCCTCCCACAGCAGCTGGCAAAATGGCTGTTGCATGGAGGGCACATACATTTATACTCCGCCCACTGGGTGGAGCTTACAGGCAGGGACTACCGGCGAACCTGTAGTAAAGGTGTAACAGTGGTTTACCACACCCGTGACCGGCGTCAATCGCGCCACGCCGCCCCGACGCCAGGACGCGATTCTCCACAGAGCCCCCCCCTGCCGATTCTCGTCCCAGGATGGGCCGAGTGGCCGTCGCAAAAAAACCTGAGTCCCGCCAGCGCCGTTCACAGCTCCTCTCAGCCGGGGGGACCTCGCCATGGAAAGGTCGGGGGCTGCCTGTGGAGGGGGAGGGGGTTCGACCCCGGGGGGCCTCCATTGTGGCCTGGCCCGCGATTGGGGCCCACCGATTGGCGGGCCAGCCTCTCGGGACGGGGGCGTCCTTTCTTCCACGCCAGCCCCTTTAGCCCTACATCATGTTGCGTCGGGGTTGGCACGGAGAAGGGAGCCACTGCGCGTGAGCTCATTGGCGACGGCCCCACTGCGCATGTGCAGACCTCATGGCGCTAAGTTGATGCCAGGAGCAGCAGCTGGAGCGGCGTGGGTCGCTTCAGTGCCGTGCTAGACCCCTGCCAAGGCCAGAATTGATGATCCTGAGGACATATTGACGCCGTTGCGTTTCTCGACGGCGTTTCCAACTGCGTCAACACTTAGCCTCAAGATCAGAGAATCCCGCCCAGGGTATTCGAGAACAGAACCTATAGAGTGTCACATACAGAAAGTCCCTTTGGTAGAATGTCCATTTTATAAAATGTATCAATGAAAAGAAACTATGGGCCCAATCCTCCCACATAATTTCTAAGTTCATTTCTGGCGAGTATTTCGGGGAGTTTCCACCCAGCTCTGTTGGCGAGTTTCCCACCACTATTCAATAACACTTAGTCACTTTTTTGGGCCCTGGGGTGTTTCTCAACAGTTTAGGCCACACTTCAGAATTATTTTTTTGCACTGGGGAGCTCAACTCAGAGATTGGGCCGCCATTTGGAAAGGGTTCCCCAATCTCTAAGTGAGCTTGTGGGTCCCCCACAGCCCCCACCCATGAGCAATGTCACCCTCAACGCACATGGGCACTACCCCACACCCAAGTGAGAACATCCCGCGATGAGGTACCGGTGGGCCCCCCTCTACAGGCCTCCCCAAACCCAGTTACAGCCCCCCCCCCCTTCCAGGACCCCCATCCATCACACCCCCAACTTCCTGGAGGCCCCTATTTACCTGCTCTGCACTCTCTGACCCTTCAAACCCTTCTCCATCCTCATTTTATGGGCAAGGCCCCCCTCACCGCCTAGCCCTTGGTACTGCCACCCTGGCACCCAGGCAGTACTCCTGCTGGCTTGTTAGTGCTTCTGGGCACCTTGGCAGTGCCAGAGTGAGGGCCAGGGAGCCACCCTGCACTGAACCTGACCACCCAGGGATCTCCGATGACCCTGGAGACCCCCCTGGGTGCCATTCCGCCTGGTCCACGTTTGTGTGGACCACCACTTATTGGCGCCCAGCTGCAGCCTCACTGGGGAGGCCGAAGAGTCGAAGGAGGCCATTGGATCCCATGCAGGTAGGTCATAAGTAAGTTTACAACCTACTTCTACTTCATTCGCTCAAGCCCATTTGGGACGAGGTTCCTACTCCGATGTCTCGGGGAGCTTCAGAGAATCTCGCGAGGCGCGGAGGCTGTCCGGAGGCCTGCTGGAGGGCTTTCCCGGCATTCTCCGGCCGCGTTGAGCTCAAATGACAGCCCAACGCGGCTGCAGACAGATGCGCGCCCGACAGATTGACATAGCCAACCTAAAACAGATGCTGGAGAATAGGGAGATTCATTCACAAGATAAAGTGGGTTGACAGCAGTTACCAATTACCTGACTTTGATGAAAAGAGAGGTGAGTGAAGGAATTATCAGAAAGAGATATCTCTTCCTCTGAGATATGTGAATGAAAAAAAAAATTTAAGAAGGGGGAATAGGGTTTAATAGACTGCACCAAATATAAAGAGGATCCAGATAACACTGTGGTGTTGTTGGAGAAGTGACCGCTGAGGCTGTTAAGTGGCAAATTAATGGCTATCATTGAGGGCCTCATCCTGCCATCAGATGAGGCCAAATTTAACCTTAGGTTGGAGGGACCATATCAAGGATCCAGCCTGGCACCTATCACTACAGGGACTGATGGGGATTTAATCCATGACAGGACCCCTGGGCCCAACAGTTGTTTCTGCTCCCCTCACCCCTTGCTGGGGATCAGAGGGGGAGTCACTGGGGGTTGGGAGTGAATCACTAAGGATCAAGGAGAAATACACTGGGGGATCAGGGAGGGATGCATTGGGGAACGTGAACTACTCAATGGGGATTGCGAGAGACTCGCTGGGATCAGGGAGTGAATCACTTACGATCAGGGAGAGCATCACTGGGGATTGTGGAGAGATTGGTGATTGGGGATCCGAGTGTGACTCACTGGAGATCCGAGTGTGACTCACAGGAGCTCAGGAGTGAATCACTGGGGATCACGGAGAATCTCGTCGAGGATCAGGGAGAGACTCACTGGGGATCAGGGAGTGACTCACTGGGGATCAGGGAGAGATACACTGGGGATCAGGGAGAGATACACTGGGGATCAGGGAGAGACTCACTGGGAATCAGGGAGAGACTCACTGGGTATCAGGGAGAGATACACTGGGGATCAGGGAGAGATACACTGGAGATCAGGGAGAGATACACTGGGGATCAGGGAGAGATACACTGGAGATCAGGGAGAGATACACTGGGGATCAGGGAGAGATACACTGGGGATCAGGGAGAGACTCACTGGGAATCAGAGGGAGATACACTGGAGATCAGGGAGAGATACACTGGGGATCAGGGACAGATACACTGGGGATCAGGGAGAGACTCACTGGGGATCAGGGACAGATACACTGGGGATCAGGGACAGATTAAACTGGAGATCAGGGAGAGATACACTGGGGATCAGGGAGAGACTCACTGGGAATCAGAGGGAGATACACTGGGGATCCGGGAGCGATACACTGGGGATCAGGGACAGATACACTGGGAATCAGGGAGAGATACACTGGGGATCAGGGAGAGATACACTGGGGATCAGGGAGAGATACACTGGGGATCAGGGAGAGACTCACTGGGGATCAGGGACAGATACACTGGGGATCAGGGACAGATTACACTGGAGATCAGGGAGAGATACACTGGGGATCAGGGAGAGACTCACTGGGAATCAGAGGGAGATACACTGGGGATCAGGGAGAGATACACTGGGGATCAGGGAGAGACTCACTGGGGATCAGGGACAGATACACTGGGGATCAGGGACAGGTTACACTGGAGATCAGGGAGAGATACACTGGGGATCAGGGAGAGACTCACTGGGAATCAGAGGGAGATACACTGGGGATCAGGGACAGATACACTGGGGATCAGGGAGAGATACACTGGGGATCAGGGAGAGATACACTGGGGATCAGGGAGATTCCCTTTGGGAATCAGGGAGAGATACACTGGGGATCAGGGAGAGACTCACTGGGGATCAGGGAGAGATACATTGGGGATCAGGGAGATTCCCTTTGGGAATCAGGGAGAGATACACTGGGGATCAGGGAGATTCCCTTTGGGAATCAGGGAGAGATACACTGGGGATTGTAAGAGACTCACTGGGGATCAGGGAGAGATACACGGGGGATCAGGGAGATTCCCTTTGGGAATCAGGGAGAGATACACTGGGGATTGTAAGAGACTCACTGGGGATCAGGGAGAGATACACTGGGGATCAGGGAGAGATACACTGGGGATCAGGGAGATTCCCTTTGGGAATCAGGGAGAGATACACTGGGGATTGTAAGAGACTCACTGGGGATCAGGGAGAGATACACTGAGGATCAGGGAGAGACTCACTGGGGATCAGGGAGAGATACACAGGATCAGGGAGAGATGCACTGGGTATCAGGGAGAGACTCACTGGGGATCAGGGAGAGACTCACTGGGGATCAGAGGGAGATACACTGGGGATCAGGTAGAGACTCACTGGGGATCAGGGAGAGACTCACTGGGGATCAGGGAGAGACTCACTGGGGATTAGGGAGAGACTCACTGGGGATCAGGGAGAGACTCACTCGGAATCAGAGGGAGATACACTGGGGATCAGGTAGAGACTCACTGGGGATCAGGGAGAGACTCACTGGGGATCAGGGAGAGATACACTGGGGATCAGGGAGATTCCCTTTGGGAATCAGGGAGAGATACACTGGGGATCAGGGAGATTCCCTTTGGGAATCAGGGAGAGATACACTGGGGATCAGGGAGATTCCCTTTGGGAATCAGGGAGAGACCCGCTGGGGATCGGGGAAAGTCTCGCTGGGGATCGGGGAAAGTCTCGCTGGGGATCGGGGAGAGTCTCGCTGGGGATCGGGGAGAGTCTCGCTGGGGATCGGGGAGAGTCTCGCTGGGGATCGGGGAGAGTCTCCCTGGGGATCGGGGAAAGTCTCGCTGGGGATCGGGGAGAGTCTCGCTGGGGATCGGGGAGAGTCTCGCTGGGGATCGGGGAGTGTCTCGCTGGGGATCGGGGTGAGTCTCACTGGGGATCGGGGAGAGGCTGACTGGGGATCGGGGAGAGTCTCGCTGGGGATCGGGGAGAGTCTCGCTGGGGATCGGGGACATTCTGACTGGGGACCGGGAAGAGCCTGGCTGGGGATCAGGGAGAGTCTCGCTGGGGATCGGGGGGAGTCTCGATGGGGATCGGAGAGAGTCTCGCTGGGGATCGGGGAGAGTCTCGCTGGGGATCGGGGAGAGCCTGGCTGGGGATCGGGGAGAATCTGGCTGGGGATCGGAGAGAGTCTCACTAGGGATCGGGGAGAGGCTGACTGGGGATCGGGGAGAGTCTCGCTGGGGATCGGGGACATTCTGACTGGGGACCGGGGAGAGCCTGGCTGGGGATCAGGGAGACTCTCGCTGGGGATCGGGGAGGTTCTCGCTGGGGATCGGGGGAGTCTCGATGGGGATCGGAGAGAGTCTCGCTGGGGATCGGGGAGAATCTCGCTGGGGATCGGGGAGAGCCTGGCTGGGGATCGGGGAGAATCTGGCTGGGGATCGGGGAGAGTCTCGCTGGGGATCGGGGAGAGTCTCGCTGGGGATCGGGGAGAGTCTCGGTTGGGATCGGGGAGAGTCTGGCTGGGGATCGGGGAGAGTCTCGCTGGGGATCGGGGAGGTTCTCGCTGGGGATCGGGGGGAGTCTCGATGGGGATCGGGGAAAGTCTCGCTGGGGATCGGGGAGAGTCTTGCTGGGGATCGGGGAGAGTCTCGCTGGGGATCGGGGAGAGTCTCGCTGGGGATCGGGGAGAGTCCCCCTGGGGATCGGGGAGAGTCTCGCTGGGGATCGGGGAGAGTCTCGCTGGGGATCGGGGAGAGTCTCGCTCGGGATCGGGGAGTGTCTCGCTGGGGATCGGGGTGAGTCTCACTGGGGATCGGGGAGAGGCTGACTGGGGATCGGGGAGAGTCTCGCTGGGAATCGGGGAGAGTCTCGCTGGGGATCGGGGACATTCTGACTGGGGACCGGGGAGAGCCTGGCTGGGGATCAGGGAGAGTCTCGCTGGGGATCGGGGAGAGGCTGACTGGGGATCGGGGAGAGTCTCGCTGGGGATCGGGGACATTCTTACTGGGGACCGGGGAGAGCCTCGCTGGGGATCAGGGAGAGTCTCGCTGGGGATCGGGGAGGTTCTCACTGGGGATCGGGGGAGTCTCGATGGGGATCGGAGAGAGTCTCGCTGGGGATCGGGGAGAATCTCGCTGGGGAGCGGGGAGAGCCTGGCTGGGGATCGGGGAGAATCTGGCTGGGGATCGGGGAGAATCTGGCTGGGGATTGGGGAGAGTCTCGCTGGGGATCGGGGAGAGTCTCGGTTGGGATCGGGGAGAGTCTGGCTGGGGATCGGGGAGAGTCTCGCTGGGGATCGGGGAGGTTCTCGCTGGGGATCGGGGGGAGTCTCGATGGGGATTGGAGAGAATCTCGCTAGGGATTGGGGTGAGTCTCACTGGGGATCGGGGAGATTCTCGATGGGGATCGTGGACAGTCTGGCTGGGGATCGGGGAGAGTCTCGCTGGGGATCGGGGAGGTTCTCGCTGGGGATCGGGGAGAGTCTCGCTGGGGATCGGGGAGAGTCTCGCTGGGGATCGGGGAGAGTCTCGGTTGGGATCGGGGAGAGTCTGGCTGGGGATCGGGGAGCGTCTGACTGGGATCGGGGAGAGTCTCGCTGGGGATCGGGGAGAGTCTCGCTGAGGATCAGGGAGAGTCTCGCTGGGGATCGGGGAGTGTCTCGCTGGGGATCGGGGTGAGTCTCACTGGGGATCGGGGTGAGTCTCACTGGGGATCGGGGAGAGGCTGACTGGGGATCGGGGAGAATCTCGCTGGGGATCGGGGAGGTTCTCGCTGGGGATCGGGGGGAGTCTCGCTGGGGTTCGGGGACATTCTGACTGGGGACCGGGGAGAGCCTGGCTGGGGATCAGGGAGAGTCTCGCTGGGGATCGGGGAGGTTCTCGCTGGGGATCGGGGGAGTCTCGATGGGGATCGGAGAGAGTCTCGCTGGGGATCGGGGAGAATCTCGCTGGGGATCGGGGAGAGCCTGGCTGGGGATCGGGGAGAATCTGGCTGGGGATCGGGGAGAGTCTCGCTGGGGATCGGGGAGAGTCTCGGTTGGGATCGGGGAGAGTCTGGCTGGGGATCGGGGAGAGTCTCGCTGGGGATCGGGGAGGTTCTCACTGGGGATCGGGGGGAGTCTCGATGGGGATCGGAGAGAGTCTCGCTAGGGATTGGGGTGAGTCTCACTGGGGATCGGGGAGATTCTCGATGGGGATCGGGGACAGTCTGGCTGGGGATCGGGGAGAGTCTCGCTGGGGATCGGGGAGGTTCTCGCTGGGGATCGGGGAGAGTCTCGCTGGGGATTGGGGAGAGTCTCGCTGGGGATCGGGGAGAGTCTCGGTTGGGATCGGGGAGAGTCTGGCTGGGGATCGGGGAGAGTCTCGCTGGGGATCGGGGAGGTTCTCGCTGGGGATCGGGGGGAGTCTCGATGGGGATCGGAGAGAGTCTCGCTAGGGATTGGGGTGGTCTCACTGGGGATCGGGGAGATTCTCGATGGGGATCGTGGACAGTCTGGCTGGGGATCGGGGAGAGTCTCGCTGGGGATCGGGGAGGTTCTCGCTGGGGATCGGGGAGAGTCTCGCTGGGGATCGGGGAGAGTCTCGGTTGGGATCGGGGAGAGTCTGGCTGGGGATCGGGGAGCGTCTGACTGGGATCGGGGAGAGTCTCGCTGGGGATCGGGGAGAGTCTCGCTGAGGATCGGGGAGAGTCTCGCTGGGGATCGGGGAGAGTCTCGCTGGGGATTCGGGAGAGCCTGGCTGGGGATCGGGGAGAATCTGGCTGGGGATCGGGGAGAGTCTCGCTGGGGATCGGGGGGAGTCTCGATGGGGATCGGAGAGAGCCTCGCTGGGGATTGGGGTGAGTCTCACTGGGGATCGGGGAGATTCTCGCTGGGGATCGGGGACAGTCTCGCTGGGGATCGGGGGGAGTCTCGATGGGGATCGGAGAGAGTCTCGTTGGGGATTGGGGAGAGCCTCGCTGGGGATTGGGGAGAGTCTCGCTGGGGATCGGGGAGAGCCTTGCTGGGGAGGGGATCGGGGAGAGGCTGACTGGGGATCGGGGAGAGTCTGACTGGGGATCGGGGACAGTCTCCCTGGGGATCGGGGAGAGTCTCGCTGTGAATCGGGGAGAGTCTCGCTGGGGATCGGGGAGAGACTTGCTGGGGAGGGGATCGGGGAGAGGCTGACTGGGGATCGGGGAGAGTCTCGCTGCGAATCGGGGAGGTTCTCGCTGGGGATCGGGGTGAGTCTCACTGGGGATCGGGGAGAGTCTCGTTGCGAATCGGGGAGGTTCTCGCTGGGGATCGGGCTGATTCTCACTGGGGATCGGGGAGAGTCTCGCTGGGGATCGGGGAGGTTCTCGCTGGGGATCGGGGGGAGTCTCGATGGGGATTGGAGAGAATCTCGCTAGGGATTGGGGTGAGTCTCACTGGGGATCGGGGAGATTCTCGATGGGGATCGTGGACAGTCTGGCTGGGGATCGGGGAGAGTCTCGCTGGGGATCGGGGTGGTTCTCGCTGGGGATCGGGGAGAGTCTCGCTGGGGATCGGGGAGAGTCTCGCTGGGGATCGGGGAGAGTCTCGGTTGGGATCGGGGAGAGTCTGGCTGGGGATCGGGGAGCGTCTGACTGGGGACCGGGGAGAGCCTGGCTGGGGATCAGGGAGAGTCTCGCTGGGGATCGGGAAGGTTCTCGCTGGGGATCGGGGGGAGTCTCGATGGGGATCGGAGAGAGTCTCGCTGGGGATCGGGGAGAGTCTCGCTGGGGATCGGGAAGAGCCTGGCTGGGGATCGGGGAGAATCTGGCTGGGGATCGGGGAGAGTCTCACTAGGGATCGGGGAGAGGCTGACTGGGGATCGGGGAGAGTCTCGCTGGGGATCGGGGACATTCTTACTGGGGACCGGGGAGAGCCTCGCTGGGGATCAGGGAGAGTCTCGCTGGGGATCGGGGAGGTTCTCACTGGGGATCGGGGGAGTCTCGATGGGGATCGGAGAGAGTCTCGCTGGGGATCGGGGAGAATCTCGCTGGGGAGCGGGGAGAGCCTGGCTGGGGATCGGGGAGAATCTGGCTGGGGATTGGGGAGAGTCTCGCTGGGGATCGGGGAGAGTCTCGGTTGGGATCGGGGAGAGTCTGGCTGGGGATCGGGGAGAGTCTCGCTGGGGATCGGGGAGGTTCTCGCTGGGGATCGGGGGGAGTCTCGATGGGGATTGGAGAGAATCTCGCTAGGGATTGGGGTGAGTCTCACTGGGGATCGGGGAGATTCTCGATGGGGATCGTGGACAGTCTGGCTGGGGATCGGGGAGAGTCTCGCTGGGGATCGGGGAGGTTCTCGCTGGGGATCGGGGAGAGTCTCGCTGGGGATCGGGGAGAGTCTCGCTGGGGATCGGGGAGAGTCTCGGTTGGGATCGGGGAGAGTCTGGCTGGGGATCGGGGAGCATCTGACTGGGATCGGGGAGAGTCTCGCTGGGGATCGGGGAGAGTCTCGCTGAGGATCAGGGAGAGTCTCGCTGGGGATCGGGGAGTGTCTCGCTGGGGATCGGGGTGAGTCTCACTGGGGATCGGGGTGAGTCTCACTGGGGATCGGGGAGAGGCTGACTGGGGATCGGGGAGAATCTCGCTGGGGATCGGGGAGGTTCTCGCTGGGGATCGGGGGGAGTCTCGCTGGGGTTCGGGGACATTCTGACTGGGGACCGGGGAGAGCCTGGCTGGGGATCAGGGAGAGTCTCGCTGGGGATCGGGGAGGTTCTCGCTGGGGATCGGGGGAGTCTCGATGGGGATCGGAGAGAGTCTCGCTGGGGATCGGGGAGAATCTCGCTGGGGATCGGGGAGAGCCTGGCTGGGGATCGGGGAGAATCTGGCTGGGGATCGGGGAGAGTCTCGCTGGGGATCGGGGAGAGTCTCGGTGGGGATCGGGGAGAGTCTCGCTGGGGATCGGGGAGAGTCTCGCTGGGGATCGGGGAGGTTCTCACTGGGGATCGGGGGGAGTCTCGATGGGGATCGGAGAGAGTCTCGCTAGGGATTGGGGTGAGTCTCACTGGGGATCGGGGAGATTCTCGATGGGGATCGGGGACAGTCTGGCTGGGGATCGGGGAGAGTCTCGCTGGGGATCGGGGAGGTTCTCGCTGGGGATCGGGGAGAGTCTCGCTGGGGATCGGGGAGAGTCTCGGTTGGGATCGGGGAGAGTCTGGCTGGGGATCGGGGAGCGTCTGACTGGGATCGGGGAGAGTCTCGCTGGGGATCGGGGAGAGTCTCGCTGAGGATCGGGGAGAGTCTCGCTGGGGATCGGGGAGAGTCTCGCTGGGGATTCGGGAGAGCCTGGCTGGGGATCGGGGAGAATCTGGCTGGGGATCGGGGAGAGTCTCGCTGGGGATCGGGGGGAGTCTCGATGGGGATCGGAGAGAGCCTCGCTAGGGATTGCGGTGAGTCTCACTGGGGATCGGGGAGATTCTCGCTGGGGATCGGGGACAGTCTCGCTGGGGATCGGGGGGAGTCTCGATGGGGATCAGAGAGAGTCTCGTTGGGGATCGGGGAGAGCCTTGCTGGGGAGGGGATCGGGGAGAGGCTGACTGGGGATCGGGGAGAGTCTGACTGGGGATCGGGGACAGTCTCCCTGGGGATCGGGGAGAGTCTCGCTGTGAATCGGGGAGAGTCTCGCTGGGGATCGGGGAGAGACTTGCTGGGGAGGGGATCGGGGAGAGGCTGACTGGGGATCGGGGAGAGTCTCGCTGCGAATCGGGGAGGTTCTCGCTGGGGATCGGGGTGAGTCTCACTGGGGATCGGGGAGAGTCTCGTTGCGAATCGGGGAGGTTCTCGCTGGGGATCGGGCTGATTCTCACTGGGGATCGGGGAGAGTCTCGCTGGGGATCGGGGAGGTTCTCGCTGGGGATCGGGGGGAGTCTCGATGGGGATTGGAGAGAATCTCGCTAGGGATTGGGGTGAGTCTCACTGGGGATCGGGGAGATTCTCGATGGGGATCGTGGACAGTCTGGCTGGGGATCGGGGAGAGTCTCGCTGGGGATCGGGGAGGTTCTCGCTGGGGATCGGGGAGAGTCTCGCTGGGGATCGGGGAGAGTCTCGCTGGGGATCGGGGAGAGTCTCGGTTGGGATCGGGGAGAGTCTGGCTGGGGATCGGGGAGCGTCTGACTGGGATCGGGGAGAGTCTCGCTGGGGATCGGGGAGAGTCTCGCTGAGGATCGGGGAGAGTCTCGCTGGGGATCGGGGAGTGTCTCGCTGGGGATCGGGGTGAGTCTCACTGGGGATCGGGGTGAGTCTCACTGGGGATCGGGGAGAGGCTGACTGGGGATCGGGGAGAATCTCGCTGGGGATCGGGGAGGTTCTCGCTGGGGATCGGGGGGAGTCTCGCTGGGGTTCGGGGACATTCTGACTGGGGACCGGGGAGAGCCTGGCTGGGGATCAGGGAGAGTCTCGCTGGGGATCGGGGAGGTTCTCGCTGGGGATCGGGGGAGTCTCGATGGGGATCGGAGAGAGTCTCGCTGGGGATCGGGGAGAATCTCGCTGGGGATCGGGGAGAGCCTGGCTGGGGATCGGGGAGAGTCTGGCTGGGGATCGGGGAGAGTCTCGCTGGGGATCGGGGAGAGTCTCGCTGGGGATCGGGGAGAGTCTCGGTTGGGATCGGGGAGAGTCTGGCTGGGGATCGGGGAGAGTCTCGCTGGGGATCGGGGAGGTTCTCACTGGGGATCGGGGGGAGTCTCAATGGGGATCGGAGAGAGTCTCGCTAGGGATTGGGGTGAGTCTCACTGGGGATCGGGGAGATTCTCGATGGGGATCGGGGACAGTCTGGCTGGGGATCGGGGAGAGTCTCGCTGGGGATCGGGGAGGTTCTCGCTGGGGATCGGGGAGAATCTCGCTGGGGATCGGGGAGAGTCTCGGTTGGGATCGGGGAGAGTCTGGCTGGGGATCTGGGAGCGTCTGACTGGGATCGGGGAGAGTCTCGCTGGGGATCGGGGAGAGTCTCGCTGAGGATCGGGGAGAGTCTCGCTGGGGATCGGGGAGAGTCTCGCTGGGGATTCGGGAGAGCCTGGCTGGGGATCGGGGAGAATCTGGCTGGGGATCGGGGAGAGTCTCGCTGGGGATCGGGGGGAGTCTCGATGGGGATCGGAGAGAGCCTCGCTAGGGATTGGGGTGAGTCTCACTGGGGATCGGGGAGATTCTCGCTGGGGATCGGGGACAGTCTCGCTGGGGATCGGGGGGAGTCTCGATGGGGATCGGAGAGAGTCTCGTTGGGGATTGGGGAGAGCCTCGCTGGGGATTGGGGAGAGTCTCGCTGGGGATCGGGGAGAGCCTTGCTGGGGAGGGGATCGGGGAGAGGCTGACTGGGGATCGGGGAGAGTCTGACTGGGGATCGGGGACAGTCTCCCTGGGGATCGGGGAGAGTCTCGCTGGGAATCGGGGAGAGTCTCGCTGGGGATCGGGGAGAGACTTGCTGGGGAGGGGATCGGGGAGAGGCTGACTGGGGATCGGGGAGAGTCTCGCTGCGAATCGGGGAGGTTCTCGCTGGGGATCGGGGTGAGTCTCACTGGGGATCGGGGAGAGTCTCGTTGCGAATCGGGGAGGTTCTCGCTGGGGATCGGGCTGATTCTCACTGGGGATCGGGGAGAGTCTCGCTGGGGATCGGGGAGGTTCTCGCTGGGGATCGGGGGGAGTCTCGATGGGGATTGGAGAGAATCTCGCTAGGGATTGGGGTGAGTCTCACTGGGGATCGGGGAGATTCTCGATGGGGATCGTGGACAGTCTGGCTGGGGATCGGGGAGAGTCTCGCTGGGGATCGGGGAGGTTCTCGCTGGGGATCGGGGAGAGTCTCGCTGGGGATCGGGGAGAGTCTCGCTGGGGATCGGGGAGAGTCTCGGTTGGGATCGGGGAGAGTCTGGCTGGGGATCGGGGAGCGTCTGACTGGGATCGGGGAGAGTCTCGCTGGGGATCGGGGAGAGTCTCGCTGGGGATCGGGGAGAGTCTCGCTGGGGATCGGGGAGAGTCTCGGTTGGGATCGGGGAGAGTCTGGCTGGGGATCGGGGAGCGTCTGACTGGGATCGGGGAGAGTCTCGCTGGGGATCGGGGAGAGTCTCGCTGAGGATCGGGGAGAGTCTCGCTGGGGATCGGGGAGTGTCTCGCTGGGGATCGGGGTGAGTCTCACTGGGGATCGGGGTGAGTCTCACTGGGGATCGGGGAGAGGCTGACTGGGGATCGGGGAGAATCTCGCTGGGGATCGGGGAGGATCTCGCTGGGGATCGGGGGGAGTCTCGCTGGGGTTCGGGGACATTCTGACTGGGGACCGGGGAGAGCCTGGCTGGGGATCAGGGAGAGTCTCGCTGGGGATCGGGGAGGTTCTCGCTGGGGATCGGGGAGAATCTCGCTGGGGATCGGGGAGAGCCTGGCTGGGGATCGGGGAGAATCTGGCTGGGGATCGGGGAGAGTCTCGCTGGGGATCGGGGAGAGTCTCGGTTGGGATCGGGGAGAGTCTGGCTGGGGATCGGGGAGAGTCTCGCTGGGGATCGGGGAGGTTCTCACTGGGGATCGGGGGGAGTCTCGATGGGGATCGGAGAGAGTCTCGCTAGGGATTGGGGTGGTCTCACTGGGGATCGGGGAGATTCTCGATGGGGATCGGGGACAGTCTGGCTGGGGATCGGGGAGAGTCTCGCTGGGGATCGGGGAGGTTCTCGCTGGGGATCGGGGAGAGTCTCGCTGGGGATCGGGGAGAGTCTCGGTTGGGATCGGGGAGAGTCTGGCTGGGGATCGGGGAGCGTCTGACTGGGATCGGGGAGAGTCTCGCTGGGGATCGGGGAGAGTCTCGCTGAGGATCGGGGAGAGTCTCGCTGGGGATCGGGGAGAGTCTCGCTGGGGATTCGGGAGAGCCTGGCTGGGGATCGGGGAGAATCTGGCTGGGGATCGGGGAGAGTCTCGCTGGGGATCGGGGAGAGTCTCGGTTGGGATCGGGGAGAGTCTGGCTGGGGATCGGGGAGAGTCTCGCTGGGGATCGGGGGGAGTCTCGATGGGGATCGAAGAGAGCCTCGCTAGGGATTGGGGTGAGTCTCACTGGGGATCGGGGAGATTCTCGCTGGGGATCGGGGACAGTCTCGCTGGGGATCGGGGGGAGTCTCGATGGGGATCGGAGAGAGTCTCGTTGGGGATTGGGGAGAGCCTCGCTGGGGATTGGGGAGAGTCTCGCTGGGGATCGGGGAGAGCCTTGCTGGGGAGGGGATCGGGGAGAGGCTGACTGAGGATCGGGGAGAGTCTGACTGGGGATCGGGGACAGTCTCCCTGGGGATCGGGGAGAGTCTCGCTGTGAATCGGGGAGAGTCTCGCTGGGGATCGGGGAGAGACTTGCTGGGGAGGGGATCGGGGAGAGGCTGACTGGGGATCGGGGAGAGTCTCGCTGCGAATCGGGGAGGTTCTCGCTGGGGATCGGGGTGAGTCTCACTGGGGATCGGGGAGAGTCTCGTTGCGAATCGGGGAGGTTCTCGCTGGGGATCGGGGTGATTCTCACTGGGGATCGGGGAGAGGCTGACTGGGGATCGGGGAGAATCTCGCTGGGGATCGGGGAGGTTCTCGCTGGGGATCGGGGGGAGTCTCGCTGGGGTTCGGGGACATTCTGACTGGGGACCGGGGAGAGCCTGGCTGGGGATCAGGGAGACTCTCGCTGGGGATCGGGGAGGTTCTCGCTGTGGATCGGGGGAGTCTCGATGGGGATCGGAGAGAGTCTCGCTGGGGATCGGGGAGAATCTCGCTGGGGATCGGGGAGAGCCTGGCTGGGGATCGGGGAGAATCTGGCTGGGGATCGGGGAGAGTCTCGCTGGGGATCGGGGAGAGTCTCGGTTGGGATCGGAGAGAGTCTGGCTGGGGATCGGGGAGAGTCTCGCTGGGGATCGGGGAGGTTCTCACTGGGGATCGGGGGGAGTCTCGATGGGGATCGGAGAGAGTCTCGCTAGGGATTGGGGTGAGTCTCACTGGGGATCGGGGAGATTCTCGATGGGGATCGGGGACAGTCTGGCTGGGGATCGGGGAGAGTCTCGCTGGGGATCGGGGAGGTTCTCGCTGGGGATCGGGGAGAGTCTCGCTGGGGATCGGGGAGAGTCTCGGTTGGGATCGGGGAGAGTCTGGCTGGGGATCGGGGAGCGTCTGACTGGGATCGGGGAGAGTCTCGCTGGGGATCGGGGAGAGTCTCGCTGAGGATCGGGGAGAGTCTCGCTGGGGATCGGGGAGAGTCTCGCTGGGGATTCGGGAGAGCCTGGCTGGGGTTCGAGGAGAATTTGGCTGGGGATCGGGGAGAGTCTCGCTGGGGATCGGGGAGAGTCTCGGTTGGGATCGGGGAGAGTCTGGCTGGGGATCGGGGAGAGTCTCGCTGGGGATCGGGGGGAGTCTCGATGGGGATCGGAGAGAGCCTCGCTAGGGATTGGGGTGAGTCTCACTGGGGATCGGGGAGATTCTCGCTGGGGATCGGGGACAGTCTCGCTGGGGATCGGGGGGAGTCTCGATGGGGATCGGAGAGAGTCTCGTTGGGGATTGGGGAGAGCCTCGCTGGGGATTGGGGAGAGTCTCGCTGGGGATCGGGGAGAGCCTTGCTGGGGAGGGGATCGGGGAGAGGCTGACTGGGGATCGGGGAGAGTCTGACTGGGGATCGGGGACAGTCTCCCTGGGGATCGGGGAGAGTCTCGCTGTGAATCGGGGAGAGTCTCGCTGGGGATCGGGGAGAGACTTGCTGGGGAGGGGATCGGGGAGAGGCTGACTGGGGATCGGGGAGAGGCTCTCTGCGAATCGGGGAGGTTCTCGCTGGGGATCGGGGTGAGTCTCACTGGGGATCGGGGAGAGTCTCGTTGCGAATCGGGGAGGTTCTCGCTGGGGATCGGGGTGATTCTCACTGGGGATCGGGGAGAGGCTGACTGGGGATCGGGGAGATTCTCGCCGGGGATCGGGGGGAGTCTCGATGGGGATCGGGGAGAGTCTCGCTGGGGATCGGGGAGAGTCTGACTTGGGATCAGGGAGAGGCTGACTGGGGATCGGGGAGATTCTCGCTAGGGATCGGGGAGATTCTCGCTGGGGATCGGGGTGAGTCTCACTGGGGATCGAGGAGAGTCTGACTGGGGATCGGGGAGAGTCTCGCTGCGAATCGGGGAGCTTCTCGCTGGGGATCGGGGTGATTCTCACTGGGGATCGGGGAGAGGCTGACTGGGGATCGGGGAGATTCTCGCCGGGGATCGGGGGGAGTCTCGATGGGGATCGGGGAGAGTCTCGCTGGGGATCGGGTAGATTCTCGCTGGGGATCGGGGAGAGTCTGACTTAGGATCGGGGAGTGGCTGACTGGGGATCGGGGAGATTCTCGCTGGGGATTGGGGAGTCTCGCTGGGGATCGGGGAGAGTCTGACTGGGATCGGG
Source organism: Scyliorhinus canicula (assembly GCF_902713615.1). NCBI lineage: Eukaryota > Metazoa > Chordata > Chondrichthyes > Carcharhiniformes > Scyliorhinidae > Scyliorhinus > Scyliorhinus canicula. Next base: position 213,503,523 of record NC_052149.1, on the reverse strand, counting down.
GAGAGTCTCGCTGGGGATCGAGGAGAGTCTCGCTGGGGAGGGGAGATTCTCGCTGGGGATCGGGGTGAGTCTCACTGGGGATCGGAGAGAGTCTCGCTGCGAATCGGGGAGGTTCTCACTGGGGATTGGGGTGAGTCTCACTGGGGATCGGGGAGAGGCTGACTGGGGACCGGGGTGATTCTCACCGGGGATCGGGGGGAGTCTCGCTGGGGATCGGGAAGTCTCTCACTGGGATCGGGGAGAGTCTGACTGGGGATCAGGGAGAGGCTGACTGGGGATCAGGGAGAGGCTGACTGGGGATCGGTGAGATTCTCGCTGGGGATCGGGGAGAGTCTCGCTGGGGATCGGGGAGAGTCTCGCTGGGGATCGGGGAGAGTCTCGCTGGGGATCGGTGAGAGTCTCGCTGGGGATCGGGAATTTACTCACTCTAGATTGGGGGGAGAGTCACTCGGGATCGGTGAGACAGTCACTGAGGACCGTTGTTACTCGCTGTCGATCGGGGAATCACTCGCTGAAGCTGGGGAAATAAACTTTTTGTGGAACCTAACTACAGTTTGTTTATTTTCATGGGAATATTTTTTTCATTTAAAGATGTTTTTCTGACGTTCACAATTGTAACGGACGCAACTAGAACATTATGTGAAGAATTATTGTACTTCGGAGTCAGTCCAGAATACATTACGAACCCCCACAAAGGAGCACACTGTTCAACAACTGCTGGCACAGAAATAGCCTCCCCTTGGTTGAGGATGGCATGACTGCACAGTGGCTAGCGCTGCTGCCCCACAGCGCGAGGGACCCGGCTTCAATTCCGGCCTTAGCTGACTGTGTGGAGTCGGCACATTCTCCCCATGTGTTGCTCTGGGTTCTCCGGTTTCCTCCCATAGTCCAAAGATGTGCAGATTAGGTGGATTGTCCATGCTAAATTGCCCTTTAATGTCCAGGGATGTGTAAGTAGGTTAAGGAGTTATTGGAATAGGGTGGGGAAGTGGTCTTGGGTGGTGATGTATTGGGCTGGCTGGGTCGATGTGGACTGCACTTGATGCAGCGTAGCGAGAGACAGACCTCCAACATTTAATAAGATGCAACACAATTTTATTTAATGTCTTAACTACTATACATGTTCAACTGTGGGTTGACTTTATGCTGATGTGACTGGAGACCTAGTACTAGCCTGACCAGTCTTACTAGCTACCGCATGGTGTTTGCACTGCTAGCTCGTGGACTCTGACTGTCTCAGTGGCTGGGTCCAGAGAGAGCGGGAAACCTAGTGCCCTCTGGCTTTATAGTGGCAGTGTCCAGTCTGGTGATTGGCTGCTTTGTTCTGTGTGCTTACTGGTCATCCTGTGTGTCAATCGCTGTCTGTCTGCACTCCATTATATACATATATGTATATTATGACAGGTGGAGTAATCTTTCAGAGGATCGGTGCAGACTCGATGGGCCGAATAGCCTCCTGCTGCACTGTAGGGATGCCATGATTGCACGACAGCAGCAATCAAGTCAAAACTAATGATTTGCCTGCCGCACAGCATCAAAGAATTATAATTATTTCGCATTTGATATCCACTTTCATAGCTGGAGGAAAAGCTGCAGGTCATCCAATTAACATGGCTTCAGTCAGCAGAGCTTGCTCTTTGGGAGGATGAAGTGAAGCATGATTCCAGAAACAATTCAAAGGGGCGGATACCCACTGACGAGCAAAATAATATGTGATGGAAGTAAATTAGGACAGCTCATTAGCAAACCCACTGACAAAGCTGGTCATAATAGTTTATATGTCTTTAACCTCCCATGCCAGCCATAGGATTGGAAGTCATCAGTCTGCACAGGTAGAGAGTGCTTTGCATATTGACAGCAAGCTTACAAGCTTACATCTGCTTTGACACTCTGCTCGATTGTACTTCCCACGATGTCAGTTTCCTACTGGTCAGTCCAGGTTAAAATTACCCTCGCACTTTCTGTGCTGAGAATGCCTTGATTGAAATCACAGCGCAGAAAGAAGCCGTTCGGCCCATCCTGTCTGTCCTGCCTCTCCGAATGAGCAATTCACCTCATGCCATTCTCCTGCCTTTTCCCTGAAACCCTGCACATTCCTCCTTTTCAGATAACAGTCTAACTCCTTTCTCAATGCTTCAATTGAACCTGCCTTCACCAAACTCTCGGGCTGTGCATTCCAGACCCAAGCCACTCGCTGTGTGAAAATGCTTTTTCTCACATTGTGTTTGTGTCTTTTGCCAATTACTCTCAACCTGTACCCTTTCATTTGCCATTCTTTCAGGAGTGCGCACCATTTCTCCCTCTCTACTCTTGTCAAGACCTCTCTTGATTTTGAATACCTCTATGGAATCTCCACTCAGCCTTCTCTTTATGCAACGAAAACAATACCAACTTGTCCAATCCATCTTCATAAATGAAGTTCCTCATCTGTGGAACCATTCTCGTTAATCTTTTCTGCACTAACTCCAATGCCTTCACACCTTTCCTAAAATACAGCACAGAACTGGACCCAATGCTGCACTCGCATTCACCATTCAGCCCACTCCAGTTAAAGTCCCCTGAATGACACGTTTAACGGGGTGTTTCTTGGTGCCTGAAGCTCTGAGAACCCCCTGCTATTCAACGACACTTTACTGGTTTGTTTGGCCTTGGGAAGATCCTCTCCGCCGAGGCCGCACTTGGAGGGATTTCCTGCTAGTGAGCTGAAAATCACCAACTGGAAAGGATCCTCGCAGATCGGGGTGTCATTTCAACTGGCTACCCCAATCTCCCCCTCCTGCTTTTCAGTCCCCCACCCTCCTGCATTTGTGACACCCCCTCCCCCCCCCCCGCCCTCAGGAACCCTCCCTCGCCCCCCCCCCCCCCCTCCTGTCTACCTGGCAAGCTCCAACCCCCTTCCTGGGCCTGACCCCTGGCACAGGCAAAATGGCACCTGGGCACCTTGGCACTGCCAGCATGCCAGACTGACAGTGCTATAGTACCCAGGTGCCAGGGGGAGTTCCAGGGTATCACCCTGCCAGGGGTCTCCAATGGTTTGGGAGATGCCCCCTTGTATCATTATGACTGGTCCACTTTTGATCAGTACCAAACAACCCCCTAGCGAGGTCTCCCAGGCACAGCTGGTGAATCCCGGGTGAACGGAGAAGCCAGCAAATGAATATGTAAATGAGCCTAATGGCTCATTTAAATATGCAGATCCAGATCGCGCGTCTCACCTGATTTCATTGAATCTCGCAACACATTTCGAGCATCACAAAAATCTTGTCAGAAGCTTCTTGCGATATTCAACGACCTCGTCCTAACACCAAGTCAGGAACAATGAGGCCGCTGAATTTGTGCCCCGTGTCTTTTACAAGTTCAATATAACCTTCTGCTCTTGTACTCAATTCCCTCACTAAAACAATCTAGGATACTGTATGCTTTATTAACCTCTCCCTCAACCTGCCCTGCCGCCTTCAATGATTTATTCACATATACACCCAGGTCCCTCTGCTCCTGCATCCCCGTTAGTGTTTCCTTCATTTTATATTGTGTCTCTTCGTTCTTCCTACCAAAATGAATCACCACATTTCTGCACATTGAATTTCATCTGCCCTCTACCATCTATTCCACCAAAATGTATCTGTCCTTTTGAAATTCTGCACTATCACCTCACGTTCCACAATGCTTCGAAGCTTTGTATTCTCTGCAAACTTTCAAATTGTGCCATGAACACCAAGACCCAAGGTCTAGGTCATTAATACATATCAGGAGAAGCCAGGGTCCCAAGACTGATCGCTGGGGAACTCCACTACAGACCTTCCTTCAGCTTGAAAAACATCCATTAACTACAACTCACTGTTTCCTGTCACTCAACCAGTTTCATTACAAATTTGCGACTGCTCTTTTTATTCCACAAGCTGGAACTTTTTTCTCGGGTCTAGTGTGCGGCATTGTATCACATGTCCTTTGTGAGTCAATGTACATCACATCAACAGCACTGCTCTCATTGTGGTAGCGTGGCCCCTTTATCGGGAGATCCCTCGTAGGCCACGTGACCAGTTCGGGGCCTAACATGTGTGAGCGTGCAAACTCTGACCAATGGGGAAAACACACGGGGCCTGGGGAGTGTGGACGCAGGAGTCGCAGAGTAAAGACCTGTTTTAGAGGCCTCTGTGTCTGTATATGATTAACCTTTCTACTGTTCCCAATAAAGCCTTTTGGTTATACAAGAAGTCCCCACAGTGTTGCCTCAAGCCACTTCACTCTTGAACCCTCTCCATTCCCTCTTGACAAAAACCCAGCAAGTTAGTGAAATATGAAACGATTTTCCCAGCAAACTTTCTCATTGTTCAATCCAGTTTGAACTGTCCGGCTGTCCTGTCCCAAGAATTAAATCAAAATGTAAATGACTCGGGGAGAGGGCGAGGGAATATCGTTACTGCTCTAGTGTGCTGTCCATGTCCTGCTAGAGGGCTAACGTTTCAAATACCATTTAAGAGATGAATTTCTGTGGCATTTTACATGTGGGCACAGTAGACAGGCAATATTCTGTAAATCTGTCGGGGTTTGTGGCCTGAATTAAATATGGGTCAAGGTTCTGGCAAAATTCAGAAAACACCAAAGGACGAGAATGTGTGCCAGTCAGTAGTCTCCCCTGCTCTTTTGTTTGGTTCTCAGTAACAGCATCTTCTGATATCCAACCTTCCTAATGCTGTCCCTCGTGTCCAAACGATGAGGGCACCCAACACACGTTAATTTAGCAGATAACTCATGACCAATACTCCTATTTGGAATGGAATATAAAACAAACTGAGAATCAAGTGAGATTACTTAGACTTGCTATGTTCCCTCAATGTAGAAAGTGATTAAAGCATTTTACCATTGTTCTTATCTGAGCACAAGGTGAGTGCCAGTTTGACACAATTTCACTTATCTGGGTGACATAGTTGAGGCTTCAAGTCCACTACAGATTTGAGTGCATAATTCAGCCAATACTGCAGGGCAATACTGCGGGAGTGCTGCATTGTTGGTGACGTTATCTGGATGGAATGTTAAACCAAAGCCCATTTTGCCTGAGAAGGTGATCATAAAAGATTTAATGGACCGCATGAAGGAGATCAGTGAATTGTTGTGATGTCCTGACAGACATTCTTCCCTCAGGACACTCCATCAACTGTCGTTTGTGGAACACAGCTGATAACCAAATTTGCGACTATGACAACAGTGATTGTACCTCAAAAGAAAACTATTGTTTGCAAAGTAATGTGAGATGTCTGGAAGGTGTAATAAGATGCTACATAACAACCCAAGGTCTGGATTGTCAGCCTGGTGTGCAAGTGTGAGCGGCAGGGCTGGAAGCAAATGTAAAAATCAGCTTCCACCCACGATTGGTCCCCGAGGTCACTTCCACACTGGCTGACCAATTAACTACCAGCCAGAGTGAAAGACGAGCTAGAGAGGCTCAGCGCTCCCAGCGAGGGCAGGGAGAGGGCGGATGCCAGGGGCAGGAAGGGTGCAGGGCGGGGATTCAAATAGAGCTCCCTGAATCTCAGACATGTCCAGGTAGCATGAGTCCAACCTGTAAACTCTTCCCGCTGGATAACAGTGCCTTCTCCAGACCCTTCTGCCCTTGCACTTTCTGCTGGCCCTGCACCCCTTCTGGCTCCTCCTCTCATCCCATAGGTTTGAATACTGCTGGCAGGCAACTGGCCTCCTATCCCTTATGGTCCTCTCCTCCTCTCCTGAGGAGATCCCACCACCAGAGTATACAATCCCCATTTTGGTACAGATGGTTACACAGGATTGTGCGCTGGCGCCCTCTCAGCAGAGAGTCTTTGAAAATGCTGATTAAACAGAGTGCTCACTGGAAGACCAAATAAAATGCAAGAAACAATCTGTAAACTAACTCCAAGCAACTCACAGCCAAAGTCCTAATTCGTCACCTTACCAACCTTTAATCCCGCCCCAAATATAGAATGCATGAAAAACGTGAAGGTCGCTTGGTTGAGTGTCCTGTGCACATGGGCCACTGAAAATTGCTCCCAATTGCTTTTTAATTGAGCTTAATTAGCACTTTAACTGTCTTCGGCATGGTTCCGACGCCCATGCATCACTGAAATGTTGCGAGGCAGCGCGATGATGTCAGGAAGCCCTCCCGATGCAATCCTGCCCCATTTCACAATCGGCCGTGTCCACTGCACGCCTGCTCAGCAAACGGAAAATTCTGGTCCAAGTTTCTAGCTCGCAGTTAGCGAGGACAGAATATTCACAATCGCTCAGTGTGAATGGTCAGTCTGAAAATGAGCTTGCAGGCAACCTCCCTAAGGACAGAGTAAAACGTGCAGCCTCAGGAAAATTCTGACAACCTTTCTTTCCAAATCTGTTTTGCTCCTTGATGTTAAAAAGCTTAATTTGCTGCAGGGCAACAATTTGAGCTTAAGCTTGAGGGCAGTCTGTAAGAACTTGGGCAGGGTTCTCCGTTTTGGGAGACCATGGGCGGGATTGTCCATAGCCGGCACCAAAATCACGTTCGGCGATCGGCCAGAGAATACATTTTTACGCCGGAATCGGGGGGGGGGGGCGGTGCCGTTTTCCGATGCTCCCTCCGCCCGCTCGGAGCATACTCGAGAAATATGCCACATGCCGCCAGGACGGCCTCAGGGCATGACCTGAGGCCCTCCCCCCCGATGCTCTGTTCTACGGTGGGCCGAATTCCCGACGGCGTGGAGCACGTGCCCTCTCACTTTTGGGGGACCTTGCGTGGTGGGTGAGGACTGCGTCCAGCGACACCACAGTCAGCGGGGCGGGGGCATGGGAGAGCCGTTCCATTGGCCGGGGGGGCTTCGACAGGGGCTGGGGGGACTGGTGGGGGTGGTCCGGGGTTGGCAACGGAGGTTACAGGGGGCAGTGTTTGGCAGGCCGGGTCCGCACGCGGCAGGGACCATGTTGTACGGCGTGGCAGCCGCAGACTGCCTCCATGCGCATGCGTGGCCACGGACTCAGCCATTCTGCGTCCATATCGGCAGGCAAAGCCGGGGGATTTACTTGGCGCGGCTGCGAGCCCCCCACTGGGTGGAACACTGGTGTGGGAACGCCGTCGACATTTTGGTCGTAAGACCGATCTGATCCTGCAGACATAGCCGCAGAATCGGAGAACCCAGCCATTGTTCTCCCGCTGGAGATGAATTCCACCTGTTGCGCGCTTACACTGGAAGCGCAAGTCAGGAAACGATTCCCAATCCTTAGCCATACAAAATTGTTGCATGGGCTATGAGGACACCATTTTGAGTGGGCGGCAGGATAACGAGGTCCTGTGGCTGGGCACCCGCCCTGCTATGCAGGTTAAAGGTCTGAGGGGATTTAAACCCACCTGACTAGTTTTCTCTTTCCAGGAATTGACAGGTGCTGCTTCCTCTGCCTGAGCCAGCAGGTGTATTACCCAGGTGAGTGTTAAAGCAGTGATTTTTTTTTCTCACTGATTCTGTCTGGACTGCTCTCTAGCTTCCAGAGAGGGAATTATCTTCTCTGGGGGACTTCCAAACAGGAGTCTCTGGGAGGGTCTCTTTATTTAGCGGTCTCTGTGAGGAGATCTTTATTTGGTGGCCTCTCGTGGTCTCTTTAAGTAGGGGTGTCTCTGGTGGGAGCGGTCTGGTGGGGGTGGGGTGGGCAGGCCTTGCCCTTTGGGGGAGGGGGGGGAGGCTGACCTTCCAATGGATGTTGGGGGCAACTCCCCGATAAAAAGTTACCTTCTTGGCCCACTGTGAGGTCCACCGCATCAGATACATGCTTGTCAAGACCTGCACCAATTCTCACCCATGTGATTCCCGGCCCAGAGGACTGGAGAATCACAGAGGCACGGAGAAAATGGTGCCCAGCATGTTAATAGGATGCAAATGGGCCGTTGGCGAGGGGCGTGAAACTCGATCCCAATGCCAGTGGGGAACCGGTGTCAGGCGCCGATCCGTTTTTTTTCCCCGCATCGGGAACTCCGCTGCCAGCAACGGGGGGGGCGGAGTATCCAGCCCCTTGTTAAATATTCTGTAAACATTTTCGACAGATTGTTCAGGTAAATAAATTTTAATGGTCTGTAGTTTCCCTGCTGGAGACTTCTGGTGGTGGCATGTAGCGAGAGGTCACACGCAAGATATCTCCCACCACAGTCTTCGACCTTTGACCCTTTTAGCCTGGTTCACGTAGGTAATTTTTGGACAGGCCCAGCCCGGTTAATAGCTCTTGACAAGAAGATGTGAAAAACTGAAAAAATTAGTAGTGGAAAGAAGGGTAGGAATATTAATACCTCAGAGGAGTTGGGGAAGGTTCAGAGTCCATTGGGAACAAAGATGGCGGAAGCAAGCTGCTCGGGTGGGGCTGCACCTATTGTGGTGAACAAGGTGACGGAGATAATGCTGGTCGAATTTGAGAGACAATTCAGCAAACGTTTTGAGGGACAAGGGAGGTGGACGATGTGCTGGTATTGCTGGTAACAGAGATATTGGGAGGTATTGGGAAAGACCTCAGAGGCAGTGCTGGGGGAGCATGGCGAGGTGCTGCATGGGGTGGAGGAGATCTTGTTGTGAAATCGTGACCAGATAACCTCACTGGAAGATAAGCTGTTGATGGTGGAGGACAGTAACAAGGGCCTGAAGGCTAAGGTTGAAAACCAAGAGAATTGGGCAAAGAGGCAGGACCACAGATCGTGGGGTGGATGGAGGGGATGGGGGGTCCAAGGTTGACTGAGTACTTTGATGCGAGGTTCGAAAAGCTGTTGGGAGAGGAGGACCAGGTTCCCTCCCTCGAACTGAATAGGGCCCACCGCCAATCCGGGTCGGAGAATCGCGGGTCGCCGTCAAAAACGGCGGCCCGCGATTCTCTGAGCGGCATGTGGCAAAACGCGACATGACATTTTGGAGGTGTTGGGAGAATCGCGGGGGGGTGCCAGAGCGGCCCTCCCGCGATTCTCCCACCCGGCCTGGGAGCGGAGAATCGCATCCTTAGTCTCCCGATGGGAGAATTTCGCACATGCTCTTGTCTTGAGGAAGTATAAATTTTTGGGGTTGGACGGGGGGGGGGCCGAGGACATTGAGGATCCAGATTAAGCTCGGAATCTGAGTAATATTATTACTTGGTCCAAAATGAAGGATGTGGATTTTAATGGGTTTGGGTTTTGGTTAATCCTTTGCAGAGGGAGGGGGTGGGGAGTTTCAGTTCTTTTCCTTTACTCATTGGATGTGGGCCCGGGCGGGCGTGCCGGGGGGGAGGGGGGGGGGGGGGGGGGGGGGGGGAGCTACCTCGCTAGCAGGCAGAGTTTAGCTGCTGAATGGGAGTGAGGTGGGGGGAGGGGCTGCAGTCTGTAGGACTATTTATGCAGGTTTTGATGAGTCTGGAAGGTGTGAATGGTGGGGGAAGGGGATGGGGAGGAGAGATTACAGTTTGAGAGGGAGCAGTTGGGCGATTTCTGGGATAGGAGAAAGGAAGGGGGGAAGGGGGAGGGTAGATTGCTGATGGTGACCAGGGGCTTTTTCTTAGACTGGCCTTGGGTTGGGGTGGGATGTCACCTTGGGTGAGCCCTGATATTAGGAGCTTGGAAGATGGAAGGGATAATCCCTTGTGGTGGAAATGGCTGACTTGATATGGGGGAGGGGGGCAGAGGGGTGATAGATCCCAGATTAAGTTGGTGACGTGGAATGTTCGGGGGCCCAGTGAAGCAAGCAAGAGGTTTCTGTTATTTGTCGATTTTATTGCCAATATGGTGGTTTTCCACCTCCAGGCGAGGGACCAGATTAGGCTTCGGAAGGGTTGGGGTGAGCCAGGTACTCTACTCGGGTGTTGAAAGTAGGGCCCGGGGTGTGGGTGGTAACAAAAGAGTTGAGTTGCAGCGGCTCAGGGAGGTAGATCCCTAATCGTTACTGGGACATTGGAAGGCATGTCAGTGATTAGGTGTAAATGTGTAGGCTCCGAACTGGGATTACACAGTATTTATGAAGAGGATGTTGGTCGCCACAATACTTGGACATGCACAAGTTCATCTTGATGGGGAATTGAACTGTTATTTGAATCCAAAGTTAGACCGGTCTAAGCCGGTCCCCTTCAGGTATAGCAAATGTATTGACAGCGTTTATGAAGGAGATGGGAGGAGCAGATCCGCGGTGATTTCTGCACCCGAGGGGCAGGGCATTCTCCTCTTTTATCCAGTGCATGAAGTATATTCGCGGATTGACTTCTTCACAATGGGGAAGTCTCTGCTGCCAGGGGTGAGGAAAGCGGAATATTCCGTAATCGGTATTTCGGATCACGCTCCACTCCTGGTAGATGTGGTTTTGGAGATGGGGCCAGTTCAGCGACCAGCATGGTGTTTGGATGTGGGGCTGTTGGTGGATCTGGGGTTTTGTGTAAGGATATCACGGGCGATGGTAATGTGGAGTTTAATAAGAATGGGGAGGTTTCGCTCTGGTTCTGTGGGAGGCCCTGAAGGCAGTGGTGAGAGGGGAGATAATCTTGTATAAGGCGCAGGTAGATAGGGAGGCAAGGGAGGAATACCAACGGTTGGTAGATGAGATCCTGGAGGTAGATGGTAGGTACTTGAGCGACCCCACCCCAGAGCCCCTGGCTAGCAGAAAGAAGCTGAAGATGCAGTTTAATTTAATGTGTACAGCTAAGGTGGTGCACCAGTTACAGCGCTCAAGGGGGATAATGTGTGAATATGGGGAGAAGGCCAGTTGCCTCTTGACTTGCCATTTGAGACTGCAGGCTGGTAACCATGCCAGATAAGGTTGAGGGGCGTTTGAGGCGTTCTATAAGAATTTCTATACGTTGGAGTCACCTGGGGAGGGGTCGGATATGGTGGACGTTTTGGAAGGCTTGGCGTGTCCTAAAATGGAGGAGAAAGATCGGGAAGGGTTGAAAAAGGTTTTGGCATCATCGGGGATTCTCCGCCCCCTCGCCGAATGTGATTTTGGCATCGGGTAGCGAGAATCCAACCCCATATATCTGAACCTGTGAGGTTGGATGCCATGTTCGGGGGTGGGAAGAGAATAGGTTGGAAGGAATGTGGGGATCTGTACTTGGAGGGACGGTTTACGAGTTTGGAGGAAAAGTCGAAGAAATTTGGGATCTCGCGGTCTGACTCGCTCAGGTATCTGAAAGTTCGCACTTTGTGAAACTGATCTCTTTGACATTTCCTGTGGCGTCGCCAACCTCGTTGATGGAGAGAGAGTTCTTTCGCTCACAGGGTCGGAGGAGGGGAGCACCTCGGGTATCTATGGAAGGATTATGTCCGAAGGCACAGTATCGGTGGAGGGGGTTAAGGCCAAATAGGAGAAGGAGTTGGCTGGTGTTGGAAGATGGGGCGTGGAGTGAGGTCCTACGGAGGCTTGGCCTGACACAGCTTAAAGTACAGTATAAGGTCAGGTAAAGTCACCATTGTCCCAGATGACCATAGGCTGCTTTCGCCTTTGAGGGGTCAAGCTGACTGGTGGTGATTTTACCTGAGGATCGCCATATCACAGGCGAGGGGCAAGGTTGAGAAGGCAGAGTCTTCATGAATAACCGCAGACGGTACGGTAATTGAACCCGTGCTGCTGGCCTCGCTCTGCATCATGAACCAACTGTCCAGCTCAGTGATCTAAGTAATATATAGGGCTCATTTGACTAGGTCCAGGATGAGCAGTTTTTTTTTGGAGCGGACGACAAGTGCGAGTGCTATGTTCAGATCGTGTTCTAAGCTGGTGGGGTTCTGGGCCTCCTTCTTTAGCACCATGTTGCCGATTCTGAAAATTGAACTGGAGTCCTGTCTCTTCGTGGTCAAATTTGCTATGTCAAACTTGGCAGAGCTGCAGACGGATGCAGAGGCTGATATCCGAGCCTCCACCATGCTGATTGCTTGGAAGCGAATGCTGATGTGTTGGAGGTCAGCTTCTCCACGCAGTGCCTCAGTGAGGCTGGGAGATCTTTTTTTTGAATAAATTTAGAGTACCTAATTCTTTTTTTCCAATTAAGGGGCAATTTAGCATGGCCAATCCACCTACCCTGCACATCTTTTTGGGTTATGGGGGTGAGACCCACATAGACCCGGGGAGAATGTGCAATCTCCACACGGACAGTGACCTGGGGCCGGAATCATACCACAGTGCTAACCACTGTGCCACCATGTTGCCCAGAGGCTGGGAGATCTAATGGAGTTCCAATACCTTGAGAAAATCAAGTACACTGTGAGGGGAGCAATTGAGGAGTTCTACCGAAGGTGGCAGCTGTTTATTCTGTATGTCAAAGAATTGGTCACCATTTGTTGCTCAAAGGGTGGGGGGGTGCAGGGGAGGGCTCTGAAGGGGTTGTTTTTTTCAGTGGGGAGGGGGGTTTGTCATTGGGGGGTTATTTGGGTGGGATGTGTTGTTTTGGTGTTATGTATCAAATGGAAAACGCTTGAGTAAAAATAGTTTGCCCTATGAAATGAAAAAAATGAAAATCGCTTATTGTCACGAGTAGCCTTCAATGAAGTTACTGTGAAAAGCCCCTAGTCACCACATTCCGGCACCTGTCCGGGGAGGCTGGTACGGGAATTGAACCATGCTGCTGGCCTGTTTGGTCTGCTTTAAAAGACAGCGATTTAGCTCAGTGAGCTAAACCAGCCCCTATTGGGTGAAGAGGAGGATGCAGAGTTGAAGCACTCAGAGAATGTCACTGGGTATCTGGGAATTGTAATAGAATTCATAGCTTCCTAAGTGTTGAATTTAAATAGTTACAGACCACTCAATTGCCCTGTGTTTTATCTATTCTTTCATTCCATTAAGTTTCGACTCTGCCATATGATATTTGTTGTCCGAATGAGCAGACAAGTGGTCTCGTCCCAGGAGTCCATTTTGTACTCAGTTGCAAATCTGTTCTGGAATTCTCGGAGAGTGGAAGGAATAAGCTTAAGTGGCCCTCCCAGCCTGCAGGGAACCACTTAGCGTCTGACTCAATGAGTCATGCTCCCCTGCAACTTAAGGAAAAGAGAGGAAAAGACAGGAGCATAGAATTGGACGTCCTACTTTTAGCACGACGCATAGGGAAACCAACTCAATTCGTTCACCACCTACCCCCTTCCTCAAATAACTGTTTTAAAAAACTTGAAGGTAAGTTCAAGTTTTAAAAATTCCCACTCTGGTTTATTCTTTTCTAAGGACATGATTCAAACCTGCACACAAACAAATAGTACTTGAGAAAGATGAGAGTGTTCTGAAAATTCTGGTAGGGCACACACACAGACACACACAAACAATGAAGCCAACTGTGAGAATAACTAAAAGACCAACTGCACTGAAACAGTGAAGAATGCAGGCCTTTTCATGCAGAAATCCATAATTCTCTCCCGACATTCTGTTCCTCCCCTCCCAAAATAAATGAGCAGGTTGTAATGTGCTCGAGTGGGAGTGATGTTTTTTTTTCTAATTTAGCTCGTCTCTCTGTGGACGACGTCCATCAGTTCCAATACAACAACCTCTCTGATTAAATATATCAAGGCGTTGCTGAGGCCTGACTGCACAAGTCTGCTTGCAATTCGCACGGCTTCTCCGATGGCTGTGAAGAAACTGAAGGAAAAAGTAAATTAAAAAGTAAGATCACTTTAATGCACTTCACAAACCCAATGGTGATGAACACTCCCTCAGCAGTATTTTTTTTAAGTGGATTTGTTTGGTGCTCTAATTAGTAAATGACATCCTTGAGAACCTTCTTCATTTGCTGAGTTTTTGGCAAATTTTTATGCTGAAGAGCTGTCGATATTGAAACATTTTTTTGTACTCTTGCTGCTTGAGGTCAATGAAGCAGTTACAGCTCTGAAGGAGAGATGTATGGACTTGAAACGTTTACTCTGTTTCTCTCTCCATAGATGCTGCCAGACATGCTAAGTTTTTACAGCATTTCCTGTTTTCAATTCAGATTTCCAACATCTGCAAGAGCTTTTATAACACAGTTTCATGGTCAGGAATACAAGAAAGCTCACAGGCTGGATTCTCTGCCGGCAGGATCCTCCGATTCGCTGGTGGCGCATTCACGCCAGCGGGTTTCCCGATGGCGTGGAGGTACCCACAATGGGAAACTCCATTGGCCGGCTGGTGGGATGGAGGATCCCACTGCCCCCGGGAGTGCGGCGGGACGGAGAATCCCGCCCCACATTTATTATTCCTTCACAGAATGTGAAGAGTCACTGGAAAGGTCAGGAAGGAAGTTTTCTTTGTGGAGTTTGCATGTTCTCCCCAAGTCTGCATGGGTTTTCTCCAGGTGCCACATTCTAGGGAGTATAGAAATAGGAGGTTAGTCCAGATGAATGTGTGGCTGTAGATATGGTGCAAGAGGGAGGGCTTTAGATTTCTGGAACATTGGGACCGTTTTTGGCGATGTTGGGACATGTAGAAGTCAGATGGTTTGCACTTGAACCAAAATAGGACCAGCGTCCTTGCAGGAAGGTTTGTTAGTGCTGTTGGAGAGGGTTTAAACTAACTTGGCGGGGGGGGGGGGGGGGGGGGGGGGGGGGGGGGTAACGATCCTGAGAGAAGGTTCAGCAGAGATAGATGCACAGCCAAAATTAGAGACATCAAGTGAGTCAGGAGGGCATATAATGTGTAGACCAGTTAAGTCATAAGGGAGTTTGGCAAGATTGGATGGTATTTATTTTAATGCAAGGAGCCTGATAAACAAGGCAGATGAGTTGAGGACACAAATTAAAACATGGGGGTATGATATCATTGCTGTTACTGAAACATGGTTGAGAAAGGGGCAGGATTGGCAGCTCAATATTCCAGGATATAGGAACTTCAGGCAAGACAGGGAAGGAGGTAAAAGAGGATGGGAACATTTCGATCAGGGAATCAATTACACAGTAAGCTAGGACGACATCTCAGAAGGCTCTTAAAATGAAGCCATAAGGGTAGAACTTAAAAACCAAAAAGGAGCAATCACATTGCTGGGAGTGTTCTACAGACCCCTAAGAGTCCGCGAGAAATAGAAGAGCTGATATGAAGGAAAATTTCAGAGAAGTCTAAAAGTAATAGGGTAGTGATTGTGGAGCTATCAACTTCCACAACATTAACTGGGTTGGTCAAAGTGTAAAAGGTTTTGAGGGAGCAGAATTCTTAAAACACATTCAGGAGAACCTTTAAAGTCAGTACATAGAAGGTCCTACAAAAGAGGGGCAATTGTTGGCTTAATTGCAGGTAATGAAATCGGGCAAGTAGTTATTATATAAGTGGGGGAAGCATTTTGCAAACAGTGATCATAACTCTGTCAGATTCAAAATTGTTATGGAAAAGGACAAGGATGGGCCTGAAATCAAAATTCTAAATTGGGGAAAGGCTGATTTTCATAAGTTCAGATCTGATTTGGCCAGAGTGGATTGGGAGCAGACACTTTTAGCTAAATCTGTGACAGAACAGTGGGTCACATGCAAGAAGGAAATAGGGAGAGTGCAGGGCCAACATGTTCCAATCAAGAAAAAGGGTGGGACTAACAAATGCAGTGAACTCTAGACATATACAGCATTGGATAAGCAGAAATAGGGAGGCTTACGGCCAATGTTGAGGGCTCAAAACAGCAGAAGCCCTAGAGGTGTATAGAATGTGCAAAAGGAAACTTCGAAAGGAAATTAGGAGAGCAAAAAAGGGGACATGAAATGATACTGGCAGATAACACAAAGGAAAATCTTAAGTTGTTTTACAAGTACATTAAGGGTAAAATGGTAACTAGGGAAAGAGTCAGGACCAGAGTGGTAATTTGTGTGTGGAGCCGGAGGACGTAGGTTGGATTCCAAATGTATACTTTGTGTTGGTGTTCATTAGCGATAGGGCAAGTGTGGTATAGGAATCAGGGAGAAGGACTGTGATAAAATTAAAGAAATTAACATAGACAGAGAGGAGGTTCTGAGTGGCATGTCATGATTTAAAGTAGATAATTCCCCAGGGCCAGATGAAATGTTTCTTTGCTGTTAAGTGAGGTTAAGGGAGGAAATAGCTGGCAATAATTTTCAATTCCTCTCTGGCCACAAAAGAGGTGCCAAAGGACTGGAGGACAGCCAATGTGATACCATTATTCAAGACGGGAGGAAGGGATAGACCAGGAAACTACAGGCCAGTTAGTCTAACCTCATGGTGGGGAAACCATTGGTAACAATTCTCAGAAACTGAGTTAATCTGCATTTGGAGAGGCAGGGATTCATCAAGAACAGTTAACATGGTTTTGTTAAGAGGAGGTCATGTCTGACCAACTTAATTGAATTTTTCAAAGAGATGACCAGGTGTATAGATGAAGGCAATGCATTTGACATAGTCTACTTAGATTTCAGCAAGGTTTTTGATAAGGTCCCACATGGGGGATTGATAATGATGGTAAGAGTCCATGGGACCCAAGGAAATTTGGCAAATTAGATCCAGAATTGGCTGAGTGGCAGGAAGCAGAGGGCGATGGTCGAGGGGTAGTTTTCTGACTGGAATTTGGTGTCCAGTGGGGTCCCACAGGGATCAATGTTGGGGCCCTTGCTGTTTGTAGTTTATATAAATGATTTGGACATGAATGTCAGAGGGTTTGATCAGTAAGTTCACGGATGATACAAAAAATGGTGGGATGGTAAATAATGAGGAGAATCGCCTTCGATTGCAGAAGGATAGAGACGGGCTGGTCACATGGGCTGATCAGTGGCAAATGAAATTCAATCTGGAAGTGTGAGGGAATCCATTGGGCAGGACAAACAAGGCAAGGGAAAACATGATAAACAGCAGGATCATGGGAAGCAACAAGGATCAGAGTGACCTTGGTGTGCATGAACCGGTCTCTTAAGGTAGCAGGGCAGATGATTAAGGTGTATGGTCTACTTGCCTTTATTAGCCGAGGCATAGAGTTTAACAGCAGGGAGGTAATGCTGGAACTCTATAAAACTTTGCTTAGGCCACAGCTAGGGTATTGTGTGCAGTTCTAGAATCCACATTATAGGAAGGATGTGATAGGACTGGATAGGGTGCAGAGGAGATGTTTCCTGGGCTGGAGACTTTTGATATGATGAGAGATTGGATAGGCTGGGATTGTTTTCCTTGGAGCAGAGGAGACTGAGGGGGAACATGATTGAGATGGATAAAATTATGAGGGGCATAGATACAGTAGACAGGAAAAAACTGTTCCCCTTGGTGGAGGGATCAATGACCGGGGGGCAGGAGGTTTAGAGGGGGTGTGTGGAAAAACGTTTTCACGCAGAGGATAATAATAAATATAATAATCGCTTAATGTGAAAGGCGGGTTCAACAAAGTTACTGTGAAAAGCCCCTAGTCGCCACATTCCGCTGCCTGTTCGGGGAGGCCGGTACGGGAATTGAACCCGCGATGGTGGGGGTCTGGAACTCACTGCCTGAAAGAGTGGTGGATACAGAAACCCTCATAACATTTAAGCTGTATTTAGATGAACACTTGCCATGTCATCACATTACAAGGCTATGGGCCAAGAGATGAAAAATGGGATTAGAATAGTTAGATGGTTATTTTTGACTGGCGCAGACATGATGAGCTGCAGTGCCTTTTCTATACTGCAGGCCCAATGACTCTAAAGGGAGCTTTAAAATCTCCTCAGACAACATGCAGTGGCAGCTCCGCAGTTTGCCCTCTTAACTCTACTTGACTATGATGCATCCTCTAAAGATGCATTGTTTCCTCAGTGTTTGTCCTCAGGATGACCATCCACTGGCTTTAATAGTAGGTGATTCAATTTTTGTTCATAGGTGATCTCGGGAATTAAAGGGGAGCAGCATTTTAACAGGTTGTCCATTCAGTTTTGAAACCACCCAGAACCGATGTGATTCGCCTTGAACTGAAAGTACATTCAACTACGGGAAATGGCAAAGTCAGCACAAAGCAGAAGGGCAACACTGATGCTGGAACCAGCTGCTGGAACCTGCCGCTCAGCACATGCCATTCGGTCCATCTGGGGGAGAAATATTTCCAAATGAAAGCTTTTATCATCAGATGTGATGCGAAGAACAATTCGACTCCATTAAGAAACCTCAGTACATGACTGTCATGTCACTCCAACTTCCAATGCTGCTTTTGTCTCCTGTGTTATGATCAGCAGCAAATCCAGCAGGAGGACCCACGTGACATTTGGAAAATAACACTGAACTGCCAAAATAGCAGGTACTTGAATGTTCAATGGCTTTAACTTGACATTCGGAGCCTGCCTTCAGACAAAGCACAATGGTTAGCATTGTTGCTGCACAGTGCCAGGGTCCCAGGTTCGATTCCCGGTTTGGGTCACTGTCTGTGCGGCATCTGCACACTCTTCCCGTGTCTGCGTGGGTTTCCTCCATGTTCTCCAGTTTCCTCCCACAAGTCCCGAAAGACGTGCTGTTAGGTAATTTGAACATTCTGAATTCTCCCTCCGTGTACCTGAACAGGCGCCGGAAGGTGGTGACTAATTTCACTGCAGTGTTAATGTAAGCCTACTTATGACAATAAAGAATATTATTATTATTATTGTTATTATAGGACGCTGGAACATATCAAGAAGCCGGTCCAACACATTTCTTTCTTTTCACGCCTTCAAAACCTCAGAGTTGGGAACAATACTGCCAATACCTCCCATGCAGGAAGAAACAGTGGGCGAGATTCTCTGATCCTGAGGCTGTGTTGACGCCATCGTAAACACCGTAGCGTTTCTCGACGGCGTCAACATGGCCTCAGGAGCAGCGATTCAATCCCCTTCAGGGGGCCAGCATGGCACTGCAGCGACCCATGCCACTCCAGCTGCTGATCCCAGCGTCAGATGGGCGATGCAGGTCTACGCATGCACAGTGGGGCCGGGTGCCAATGCACGCATGCGTAGTGGGACCGGCGCGATTGCCACACATGCACGGTGGCTTACTTCTCCACGCCGGCCCCGACGCAACATGGCGGAGGGCTAGAGGTGCCGGCACGGAACAAAACAGGCCCCCAGCCCGAGAGGCCGGCCTGCCGATCGGTGAGCCCTCATCGTGGGCCAGGCCACAGCTGAGGCCCCTCCCGGGGTCGGACCCCCCTTTCCCCACCACGAGGCTGATCCCGGATCCATAAATGCCAAGGTCCTGCCGGGTATGACCAGGTGTGAACAGCGCTGGCGGGACTCGGGGTTTTTGTACAGCCGCTCGGCCCATCCTGTGCCGAGAATCGCTGGGGGGTGCCTCGTAAAGCGGCCCCTGACTGGCGGCGCGCCAACTGCGCCGGCGCCAACTGCGCCAATTCCCCGTTCTCTGGACTGACATTGGGGGGGTGTCGCGCGATTCGCGCCCGTCCCGATGATTCTCCGGCCCGGCCTGGGCTGAGAGAATCCCGCCCAGTATCTTCAGAAGTGGAGACAAAAAATTGGAAGTGTCTAACACACCAATCAACTATATTGCACTGCTACAAGAATAAGAATTTTATTTTTAAATGATCACCCAGCTGAGCTAGGCATAAAGTCAGATTATGAAAAAGGCAATACAGCCAGATTTGAGCTGTAAAATCAGAACAAAGAACAAAGAAAGAACAAAGAAAAGTACAGCCGGCCCTCCAAGCCTGTGCCGAGCCTGTGTCCTCCTCAGAAACATCTGGGGACTAATATCAAAGTTGGGAGTGCACCCTCAAAGACCAGTCAAACAACAACCGGGAGGTTCAGGGAGCCAGTGACATCGCGACAATTCTGTCCATAGAATCATTAAGACGCAGAAGGAGGCCATTTGGCCCAATGAGTCTATGCTGGTTCTCTGTACAGCAATCCTATCCGTCCCATTCCCTACTCTATTCCCATAGCCCTGCAAGTTTATTTTTCTCAAGTTTATGTAACTTCTTTCTGAAGTCATTAAATATTCTGCTTCACCATCCTTGCATTCTAGACCATTACCAAATGCTGAGTGAAAAGGTTCTTCCTTACATTGCTCCCACATCTCTTATCCAAAACCTCAAATTTGTTTCCCCTAGTTTTTGTAATCAATACCCTTTCTTTATTTGCCTTAACTAAAGCTGTCATAAACATGCACACCACTATCAAATCTCCCCTCAATCTCCTTTATTCCAAGGAGAACAACCCCAGCTTCTCAAACCTAACCTGGAAGTTAAAATCCCCTACGCCTCGAACCGCTCTGATAAATCACCTTTCTGCAATGGGACCAGCCTTGCTTTGCACTTCTCCAGCAATGAATCATAAACCCCAGATTAGAGCCTTTTGCTGCTCCAATCTGACAGTCTACACCTACACTAACCATTCTTGTGGACTCTTGAGAGACACAACAGTTGGTACTGAAGGTGTTCATGCTATCTAGGATATATATAGAAATACATGCTGTTATTTCCCCTGTCACTCAGTCTTGCCATTGGGATTGCTTCTCCATAGAAACAGTAGTTAATACTCGTATCACAATAACTTAAGACCCAAATGGCATTTTTTAAGGAGGTTGGAAGGAAACATTAAAGCCTAGATTTTTATTTCTGTTGTATTTGAAATTACTCATTTCCCAGGCATAACAAAGAAGATTGTAGGTGGAGACCCATTTGTTCAGGTCACCTCTTACATCATGCTATTCCTCCATTTCCTATATCATCTACAGCAAGCATTGATCCAATGGAGCCTTGTTAATCTGGCAGGAGTGAACTTTCCCTCATGCTTCACTTTCCTTTCGTTACAACCATAAAGTGACCAAATAAAGGATCTTGACACCACACAATATAAATTCTGGTAGTGGGAGTTCTCTAGAAGAAGGTAAAAGACAAAATAAGAAGTTTCCCTGCCTTATCTCTGCACACAGATGATCTTTGGAGCCAAGGTAAGCCAGAAGGTAGCGGTGTTGCAGAAGTGGAAGATGTTTAAAGCTCAATTTAGCTTAAACCTGATGTCAATTAAATTTTCAAATGGGTTTGTGGGGGACTAAAACTATTGCTTCAGCGCATTGGCCCGGATTTTCCGAGGTGGGGAGGTGGGGGTTGAGGGTAGATACTGTTGCTCACCATTCCCCCTCCCCTTCCCTGGCAGAAAGGTCAGTTGCAAACCGACCGACTTTAAAAAAAGGCTGCCTTGCAGCGATATTACCCTCAGGGCCACCTTGAGAAGCTCAGCGTGTGACTCCCTTCCTCAGGAACAGGAAGCCCTGCCCTTGATTGACCAGTAGCTGACAGCACCAGAATCCAATTCTCGGCACTGCTGAGATTGCAAGCATTGGCACTAAAGGCTCTGTGGACCTAAATGCAGAGGGCACCCCACCCACCTGCCAAAATGGGGAACAGATCAGAGCAAGTGGGAAAATCGTGGGCTAGCCACCTGTCAAATTTTCATGTTCCCCACCAAAACACACCTGATTGGAGCCATAAAACGCACCCCATTGTGATTTATCCAGGGCTAATTTTGGACAAGCAATCTGACCAGGTAGAGGCAGTTGACAGCGGGAGAAGATTGTTGGTGAGGAAATGCATAAACCCCTTACCACTGGTCAATGAACAGCAAGGACATGGTCTGTCTTGCCGCACTGCCATTTCTATAAAGCAAATAGAAATTCAGAAGCTGCGGATCTTTCCGGGTGAAGAAGTGATCCACAAATGCTTTTTTCAATATAAACAAACTGCTTTTGTGCACAGACTCTGCTGCCCTCAGAAAAAGCTTATACTTGTGAATAATTAAGAGCAACTAGAATCTCATTGAACCTCCATCGCTAGCTGAGGAACGCTGAGGCTCCGAGTCCTTTTCAGTTCAAATTCATCATTAATATTTATTATTAGCCTCTCGTGTCACACAAGCATGCCGCTGAAGTGAAAGTGATTCCTCAAGCCGGCCTGAAACCTAAATCAAAATCATCCAAGCCAGATGTCAATCTGCAGCTTGTTGCTAAGCCTCCAGAGGGTCTGATTTTTGGATATTTTGTGGCTACAAAACAGAGCTGCGGCGTCACCAGTTTCTTCCAGGAATAATGGTTTGATTTGTAACACAACATTTTAGCACAACATTAAAATGATTCGCTTTTTACATTCCCATATTACATTCGCGATCCAAGCATTTCCGGATCAAAAGATTACTGAAAGGACAGCAACCGCAGATAGGGAGGCATTAGTCATGACTTTTTTTCTTTAAACTGGCGATGAAAATAATTTGGAAACCTTAATAGAACTAATTACTATTGCTGCACAGGGTAAGACAACGAAACAAGATTACAACCTACATTTAAATGGCACCATTAACATCGACAAACATCCCAAGGCAAACCATATAGGCAGAATCAAACAAAGTTGGAGGTCGAGGCGAAGTAGATGATATTCGGAGCAATGAATAATGTGTCAATTAACTGCCACATTTCCGATCCTTATTCCATTCTTTCACGGGATGTGGACATCGCTGGCAAGTAGAGTGGTCCTGGCAGAACTCTTATTGAACATCAATGAGCAGGTTATTGCTGAGCAAGTGCCACTTCATAACATGGCCACAGATAACTGATGATTGAGGATAAGCCGATGTGGGAGCAATTGACCAGATTGGTTTTGTTCTGCTTCATGTGGTCAGTCAAACCTGAGCACCTTTCCACTCTGTCTGGTAGATCCCATTATGTCAGCTGTATTGGAACAGCTTGGGTAGACATGTGGTTATTTCTAGAGAACAAGTCTTCAGCACTACAGCAAGAGCCCATGACCTTCACTGAATCCAGTGCACTTAGCCATTTCTTGATATAATATGGAGCAAATCAAATTCGATGATCTGTGATGTTGTGGAACTCCGGAAGTGCCTGAGATGGAACACTCACGGAACCATTGGATGAAGATCTTTGCAAATGCTTCAGCTTCGTCCTTTGCATCGACGTGCTCGGCTCTCAAAGAATTGAGGATATAGATGTCCATGCAGCTACTAACTCCCATTAATTGTTTCGTTGTTCACCACCATTCACTACGAAATATGGCAGGTCAGCAGACCTTTGATCTGATCTGTTGGCTGTGGGATCACTTTGCTTCATTTGCTTCCACTATTCAGCATGCATGTAGACCTGTGTTGCAACTTCACCAAGTTGGCACTTTGTTTTGAGGTATGCCCACTGCTTCTTCTGGCATTCTCTCATACACTCTTTATTGAACCAGTGTTGGTTTCTTAGCTTACTGATCAATGATCGTGTGAGGGATATGCTGAGCCACAAGTTTACAAATTGTGACGGAAAACACTATTGCTGCTGATGACTACAGAACTTTCTGGATCCCTAGTTTTGAGCTACGAGGCCTGTTCTGCATCAATCACATTTAGCACAGTGGCACAGTGGCACTGCCGCATAACCTGGTGGGTGTTGTCCATAGTTTAAAGATGGGACTTCATCTCCACAAGAACTGTATGGTGATCACTCCTACTAACACGATCATGGACAGATGTATCTGAAACAGGTAGACTGGTGAGAATAAAGCCAATCAGGCTTTTCCCTCTTCCCTCAACACCTTCCATAGGCCCAATATGGCAAGGGGTCAGCATGGACTCAATGGACCAAATGGCTTTCTTGTGTTCAGTGACCTTTCTATGATTCTATGTCCTTCACAACCCAACCAGCATGGTCAGATGAGGTCCTTCTGAGCCATTCTTGGTGATGGATATTCAAGCCCAAAGATATATTTTGTGCCTTCACGTTTTAACAAAATCCAAAGAAAATGATTTCTTTGACTGTTAAGTGCTTTGGATAATCTGAGTTTTTGACAGGCACGAAATGAAACCAAGGGCGGGATTCTCCAGGAATCGGCGGGGCGGGCAGAAATTCTCCACACCTTCAGGGGCTAGGCCGGCGCCGGAGTGGTTTGCGCCTCGCCAGCCGGCGTGGAAGGCCTTTGGCGCTGTGCCAGCCGGGGCCGAAGGGACTCCACCGGCCGGCGCGGGTCCACGCATGCACGGGAGCGTCAGCAGCTGCTGACGTCACCCCCGTGCATGCGCAGGGGGGGTTCACCTTTGTGCCGGCCATCGCGGAGGCCTACATGGCCGGCGCATAGGAATAGAGTGCCCGGGGCAGCATGGTGGCACAGTGGTTAGCATTGCTGCCTACGGCGCTGAGGACCCGGGTTCGAATCCCGGCCCTGGGTCACTATCTGTGTGGAGTTTGCACGTTCTCCCCGTGTTTGCGTGGGTTTCACCCCCACAACCCAAAGATGTGCAGGTTAAGTGGACTGGCCACGCTAAATTGCCCCTTAATTGGAAAAAAGAATTGGGTACTCTAAAATAAAAAAAAGGAATAGAGTGCCCCCGGCACAGGCCCGCCCACGGACCGGTGGGCCCCGGGGCCAGATCATCCCCCCCCCCCCCCCCCCCCCCCCCAGGGCCCCGGAGCCCGCACGCACCGCCAGGTCCCGCCAGTAAGGGACCTAGTCCAATTTACACCAGCAGGACAGGCATAGAATGAGCGGGACTCCGGCCCATCGCGGGTTGGAGAATCGCCGGGGGGGAGCCCGCCAACCGCCGCGATTCCCGCCCCGGCCCGGGGGGGGGGGGGGGGGGGGGGGGGAATCCCGCCCCAAGTCTTTCTTCACTTACTTTCTGTATCAATTTCTAATGGCATTGTAATTAATCTTGGGATTTCGAGCTAGAAATTAGATATATAATTGTGGATGATTGCTGTCCTCTTCGATGATTTTCGTCTGAGGGCATTTATGACCAAATAATTTGCAAATACTCGTTATAAAAGTTAACAGGTTAGAATAACCACTTGGGAAAGCTATCATGAGGAGTTCTGGAGTCTGTGAAACTGTCCTGCATCTCGCATAGGCTCTCACAGCCTTCCAATAGCTTCTCATGAAAAAGAACAGGGAAGACCACGAGGGTAAAAGCTTCAGTTACTTAGGCCCTTAACGTCCGATCTCCTACCCCAAAAATGTGCTGGACAACACCTGTCCAATCCCCCCCCCCAAGAGGGATGCATGACTACCCTCCCCACTTCCCAACTTCCCTCATCCCCACACTATACACTCCCAACTGCCCTGCCAAACCTCAACTAGTAGCCACCCTCTGACTAACCCAAAATCCCCCAGGAGATTTCCGACCTACCTTATGACCTTCCCATGAGATTATGCCCCAGTCCCAATCCCAACTACCCTCAACAAACAGCAAACCCCTCCCCCAGCAACTGACCACCACCCCATTGACCACCCAACGCTCAACACTGACCCCCCCTACTGACCACCCAAGCCCCCACTGATCACCACACCACTGATCATCCAACCCACCTAATGACCATCTAACTCCCCCAACTCAATACCCCTAACCCAATACTCCTGACCCCACCCTACTTATCTCATACACTTATCCTCTCCTTCACTTCTCAAAAAAATGCATAAAAGGCTTTTAACTATAAAGTGCCTCAATAGAAACCCTAATCTTTCATTTAAGAACTTCTAGAATGATTTTCTCAGGACATTGCTGTTATACTTGTCTTTGCTTTTGGAGATTCTTATTTGTTAATTAAATTTTTCCACTTAATTTGCCTGCTTCTTTCACACTTCACAAAACAATTATAATTGAAAAAAAGGCTATTTAGTGCAAATGTAGTGCACAACCATATGGAACCTGTGGGTAGGCTGCACATTTGCCATGTACAACACAGTTTGAATGTCAGCTCCTGGGCAGCACGGTAGCATAGTGGTTAGCACAGTTGCTTCACAGCTTCAGGGTCCCCGGTGCGATTCCCGGCTGTGTCACTGTCTGTGCGGAGTCTGCACGTTCTCCCCATGTCTGCGTGGGTTTCCTCCGGGTGCTCCAGTTTCCACCCACAGACCAAAGTTGTGCAGGTTAGGTGCATTGGCCATGTTAAATTGCCCTTAATGTCCAAAAATGTTAGGTGGGATTACTAGGTTACGGACATAGGGTGGAGGTGTGGGCTTGGGTAGAGTGCTCTTTCCAAGTGCCAGTGCAGACTCGATGGGCCGAATGGCCTCCTTCAGCACTGTAAATACTATGACATTCTATGAATTCTATGAAATTCTGAGGGAAGGGTAAACAATCCAGTTCTTGAGTTGATGCCGTATTTAACCTTTGTGCCATATATCATTCTTCTCTGAAAAATTCAGATTAACAACTAAATAGACATTTTTCCTGAGTTGCTGCTCTATGTCCAATTGACAGTTCCTGGGGTAGTGTCATTTTCATCAAAGGGGTAGATGCCATTTATGGGATATTGTGGGTTGGCAGCAGAGAAGTCAGAATGGCAATGTCGCATTAACCACAGAGTTCAATTGTTTTGTAAGTGTAGCAATTTCTTTGTAGTCACTTTCCTAACATTAGTTGATTATTCTGTGATTAATTATCCTCAAGGAATCAACATTGGGCTAATTTCAATATTGTTACAGTCACACTGCCTACAGCATGCAAGTTTGATGAAATAGAGACAAAACCTACATTAATGCAACACTTTTCATGATGTTCCATATTGCTTTGCAGCCAATTAACACTTCTGAGTTTTAGTCACTGGTATAATGTAGGCAGTTTTATCAAATGGTGGAAGGAGCCAAATGGCCGATACCTGCTCCTAATACATATTTTTATATGTTATTCTGGATGGGTGAGATGAGCTGGGCTATATGGCCTTTGTCATCTAAAATAATGTTCCGAACAGAGGGTGGAATCATGTTTGGAGTTCTGTTTATTATGTTGCTGTTTACTGTGAACAGGATTTGTGGGTGAAACTTCTGGGACAGGAGTGCATAATGTGTTCATTGAGAATCAGTGCCCCGTTTTACACAGTAAGAAGTCTTACAACACCAGGTGAAAGTCCAATAGGTGTGTTTCAAACACGAGCTTTCAGAGCGCAGCTCCTTCCTCAGGTGAATGTTTTACACTGCACACGATTCTCATGGGTTTTTCCATTGACTTCTATCTTACCCTTTTGTATACATACTTATTATCTCATTCTACCATGGTGTTTTTATGAGTATTTTGAGGAATGAAATATTGACAGGAAGTTGTGTTGCATAGTATATACCAAGCAATCAGCAGACTCTTCAGACTTGCTGATCAAGGAGACACAAATTATCAACCATTCGGTCTTTTTCCTCTGGCCTCTTAAAGGCTGAGTCAGACAGAGACACATGAGGGCTCCAATTCTTCTCACTGACGGCAAGGACCTATGCAGTACAAGCATTCCACTTTGTTGCTCAGGAGTCATTTGAGCTTTCTACTCTGTGAGATTACTGATAAAATAGAATTCAATGATATAAGAACATAAATAAGAACATAAGAACTAGGAGCAGGAGTAGGCCATCTGGCCCCTCGAGCCTGCTCCTGCTCCGCCATTCAATTAGATCATGGCTGATCTTTTGTGGACTCAGCTCCACTTTCCGGCCTGAACACCATAACCCTTAATCCCTTTATTCTTCAAAAAACTATCTATCTTTACCTTAAAAACATGTAATGAAGGAGCCTCAACTGCTTCACTGGGCAAGGAATTCCATAGATTCACAACCCTTTGGGTGAAGAAGTTCCTCCTAAACTCAGTCCTAAATCTACTTCCCCTTATTTTGAGGCTATGCCCCCTAGTTCTGCTGTCACCCGCCAGTGGAAACAACCTGCCCGCATCTATCCTATCTATTCCCTTCATAATTTTAAATGTTTCTATAAGATCCCCCCTCATCCTTCTAAATTCCAACGAGTACAGTCCCAGTCTACTCAACCTCTCCTCATAATCCAACCCCTTCAGCTCTAGGATTAACCTAGTGAATCTCCTCTGCACACCCTCCAGCGCCAGTACGTCCTTTCTCAAGTAAGGAGACCAAAACTGAACACAATACTGCAGGTGTGGCCGCACTAACACCTTATACAATTGCAACATAACCTCCCTAGTCTTAAACTCCATCCCTCTAGCAATGAAGGACAAAATTCCATTTGCCTTCTTAATCACCTGTTGCACTTGTAAACCAACCTTCTGTGACTCATGCACTAGCACACCTAAGTCTCTCTGAACAGCGGCATGCTTTAATATTTTATCGTTTAAATAATAATCCCGTTTGCTGTTATTCCTACCAAAATGGATAACCTCACATTTGTCAACATTGTATTCCATCTGCCAGACCCGAGCCCATTCACTTAACCTATCCAAATCCCTCTGCAGACTTCCAGTATCCTCTGCACTTTTCGCTTTACCACTCATCTTAGTGTCATCTGCAAACTTGGACACATTGCCCTTGGTCCCCAACTCCAAATCATCTATGTAAATTGTGAACAATTGTGGGCCCAACACGGATCCCTGAGGGACACCACTAGCTACTGATTGCCAACCAGAGAAACACCCATTTATCCCAACTCTTTGCTTTCTATTAATTAACCAATCCTCTATCCATGCTACTACTTTACCCTTAATGCCATGCATCTTTATCTTATGCAGCAACCTTTTGTGTGGCACCTTGTCAAAGGCTTTCTGGAAATCCAGATATACCACATCCATCGGCTCCCCGTTATCTACTGCACTGGTAATGTCCTCAAAAAATTCCACTAAATTAGTTAGGCATGACCTGCCTTTTACGAACCCATGCTGTGTCTGCCCAATGGGACAATTTCTATCCAGATGCCTCGCAATTTCTTCCTTTGACTGTGTGAACTAATTATATTGAATTATATCATGCGCCCAGGCAGGAGAACATTTTCTAAATCTTCTACAGAATGGAAAACATCTTGCACAGTTTTATTTGGGTTGCAAGTTTTGAATCTGTCCCCCAAATACGAGTATACTGACACAATGTTTGGATGGTGTAATGTGCAGAAAATGTTGATGAGGGTTGTGGCAGTCATTGAAATCAGTGTTATTGTCTGCACAATATTTTAAATAACTGATCGGTATTTTCCTATCAAATTAACAATTTTACACAATACAGTTGAAGTACAATATGTGCGCACAGGTTTGCCTGGACAATAATAATCCTTAATAGTGGCACAAGTAGACTTATATTAACACTGCAATGAAGTTACTGTGAAAATCCCCTAGTCGCCACACTCCGGCGCCTGTTCAGGTACACACAGGGAGAACTCAATGTCCAATTCACCTAACAAGTACATCTTTCGGGACTTGTGGGAGGAAACCGGAGCACCCGGAGGAAACCCAGGCAGACACGGGAAGAACGTGCAGACTCCGCACAGACAGTGAGCCAAGCCGGGAATCGAATCTGGGACCCTAGCGCTGTGAAGCAACAGTGCTAACCACTGTGCTACCGTGCTGCGATGGGATCATCAAAGGGTTCGCACAAATTGCACATATCATTGCAGCTCTTAATATCCCTTATTGGCAGGATTCAGATTTACATATTCAAGTGAGCAATTAGGCTCACTTATATATATGCACTGGATTCTCCCATGACCGAGAATGAACTTTCGCGCCTGGGAGACCTCGCATGGCACCATTGAGCACTAGTCCACCCAAACGTGGACCAGGCGTAATGGCACTTGGGAGGGGTCTCCCACACTATTGGAGGCCCCAGGGTTGTTGGGCTCTGGGCAGAATGGTACACTGGCAGTGCCATCCAACCCCATTCAGTGCCAGGGTGACACTTTCAGGGTGCCCAGGTGGTACTGCCAGGATCTCTAGGTGGCAGTGCCAAGGTGCCCGATTTCCCGTGCCAGGGATCCAGCCCTGGGGTGCCCTGCCCTTATGAGGTGAGGTGAGGGTGGGCTCGAGACTCCTCTAACACGTTGGGGCATTGAGCTGCATCTGGAGGCCGCTGGGTCAATCATAGAATCATAGAATTTACAGTGCAGAAGGAGGCCATTCGGCCCATCGAGTCTGCACCGGCCCTTAGAAAGGGTGCCCTACCCAAGCCCACACCTCCACCCTATGCCCGTAACCCAGTAATCCCACCTAACATTTTTGGACATTAAGGGCAATTTAACATGGCCAATGCACCTAACCTGCACATCTTTGGACTGTGGGAGGAAACTGGAGCACTCGGAGGAAACCCACGCACACACGGGGAGAGTGTGCAGACTCGGCACAGACAGTGACCCAGCCGGGAATCGAACCTGGGACCCTGGAGCTGTGAAGCCCAAAATTTTAAAGAATAGGTCCATGAGTTCAGATTTCTGTTGGACCAATCTTTATCAAAACAAGTTGCTGCCAATGTCCCAGAAGGTGTAACGAGATGTTGACGCACAAATCTCCTATTTTCATTGACACCAATCAGCACCAGATAAACGTGCCAATTATTTTGCTGCAGTTCAAATCACAGTACAGAATATTATGCGATCATTGCATATTTTGGCTTTTCTCAGGTTAGATTGAAGATTTAGTTCCATGTGACCTGTTACAAAATGTGTATTCATGAGCATTTGTACAATGGAAAGTGAAGTCTCTGATTTTCGCATGTTAATAAGTTAGCATTGGAGAGCTGGAGAGAATACTAACAGCAACAACATCATGTGAAATAAGGGCAGAAATCTGGGAGGTAATTACTGCCAATCAAGCATTACCGCAATGAAATATTCATGTTTTGCTTAAGCAGTCTGTTTAAAGTTCTCAGTCATTTCCCAGGAGCTGCTAGGAGATTGTAGAACCCAGCCATGCGTTTGTGCCTTACCTTACCCCAGCATTGTTAATACAGCATCTCTTTCCTGTTCTGTGCTGTGAGTAGTGTCTTGTATGTTCTCTTTGCATAAAGAATCTCAGCAAGGTGAGTGTCATGATATGCAGACATGCAGATAATGATATACAGACAGGAACAGACAGCTAATGAACAGAGAACAGGACATGACCAATGAGCAGGCAGGACACTCAGGGGTGGTATCCCACTATAAAAGGCATGAGGCACTCACACACCGCCTCTTTCCACCGATGAACATCTACAGAGTGAGTGAGGGTGTATGTACAGTATCACACCTCCAGCACGTGGCTAAGAGCTAGTCTGGTTCAGTCAGACAGAGTAGCCACACTTAGGTTAGCAGAGAGTCGAACTCACAGAGATCTGTGCTAACTGTGCCGCTGGTTCAATAAATCGGATTGAACTAACTTCAAGGTCTGGAATATCTTTTGGTTAAAGCTGCATCCAGTTGCAGCCTGTGTTATAACACGACAGTGAGAAGTTAAACCGCAGAGTTTTTAAAAAAAAACTACTTCTTCCTCCCTGAATCCCGAAAAAAAATAATATGAAGCTAGAATTCGATTGAATTATTCATGTCGGGAGTGAGCTTTAAAACTTGTTGCCATTGTTACCAGTGCATTTTTACCTATTTGACAGGACTAGATAAAGAGATGCAGTTTCAATTTCTTATTCTGTTGCAAGCTGTTTTACACAAGGGTGTGGATAAGATTAGATATGGAAGTACATTAAAGATAACAAGGCTACAGACCAGGTGCTGGACAGTGGGAGTAAAATAAGTGGCTCGTTCCTTTTTCCTCCTTTTTGGCCGGTGCAGATAGGATGGGCTGAGTGGCCACTCTCTGCACCGTAACCTTTCTATGGTTCTATCATTCTTTCTCTGGTTACAGTTCCCCACCAAATAAATAACCCCTTTGTAGCACCTTCACCCATCAACTAAATCACATCATGCAACTCTATGAACTCTGTTGTTATTCTGCACGAGCTGGTATGTCGAGGCATTGCTTGGTTGCATTTAGAATTCTGGAGGGCAATTGGAATGTTTAGTTGCTAATCTGCCCTGCACATTTTATGCCTCTGGTCAAGTTCTCCCACTGGGAATTGACATAATTGTAATTACTAGTAAATTCCCAGAATAAATTAGAGATCAATAAATTAATTTTAGGCTCCAGTTCAGCGATAGCGCAAGCTAAGTGATGAGCTACTCAACGTGCCATTTTCTGTGCTTATATTTGCAAGCGGGAATAAGGTGCCCAGATAAGAAAGGACCACGGAAGAAATAAGCATAATTTTACTTCCTGCCACTGAAGTGATGAACTGGCATAACCTCTGCGATTTCACTGTCGTAAATAAACTAAACCCAGTACCAAAACGGTAATTCTCAATATTTTGGGGGTTGGAGGACTTCTTTTCGAATGGATCATGAAACACAGATCAGCCAAATCAAAATTTTAATGCTATTTCATACTCATAATATGGAAGTGCTGCTTATGAAGAGTGCTTTAGTAAATTAATATCTTTGAGAATTTGTTGCTTCTAATTCTAACACCGGAAAAAGTAAGTTCTGCACTAATCTGGCCTAAAGTATGTTTTCATTCCCATCGGCCTAGAATTCCACAATCCCCTTCCTGACGAACAGCAGAAGACAGAGTCACTCAGACACTATCATCGAACAACTTATTGACCGCCGCTGCTCTCAAGTGCTTCTACATCTATGGCCAATTAGGTGAGACAGCCAGCCACGCTGAACTGCATATCTGGAGGTCACGCCCTGTTTCCCCTCACTCCTCAGCTCTCAGCAGGCAGCTGCTCATTTGCTCACTGGACCATGGCACCACCCTCGAAGTGTTTGTAAAACGTGCAGTACTCAAGTTGCCAAAGCAGCAGGGGCTTCTTCCACACTGACCACTAGAAATCATTATACAATTAGAGCTATTTGAAAAGAATTGTGGTGCAGGAGATTATTGTTATTGTCAGACGCCACGGATGTAAAATAGCAAAAACCGACACCCATAAAAGTTGATACAGTCCCCAAGGAGTCAATCGACCCCAGTTGAGAAGCACTGGACTAATGCAGTGTGAGATGGAGTTCATTACAGTTACTGAGGTATTTGGGATAAAGTGGGTAATGTCTCACTTAGGGGAGTGGACACTCAAGAAGAATAACTCAAGTAAAGATGGAATTAAAATGAGCGGCTGGTTTCAAAGAACAATACAGCACAGGAACAGGCCCTCCGACCGCCCCCCCTCCCCCCCCCCCCCCCGCCCCCCCCGTCCCCCCTCCCCCCAAGCCTGTACCGGTCACGATACAAACCTTTGCCAAAACCCTCAGCACTTCCTTGTGCCGTATCCCTCTGAAGAGCCGCTCAGACACGGTGGGCCGAATGGCTTCTTCCTACCCCGTAACTTTTCTGTGGTTTTAAAACATGTAAAAATGTATCCTGTGTTCTCTAATTTGAGATTTATGGTGCAGTTGTGCATGAACCGACAGTGCATTACCAAGTACTTCATTTGTTGGGATTGATTTTCCAAACATGATGAAAAAAACAACATGGCAACATTCCTCTGTTTGATCACTCTCAGTCAGCCTTAGATTGTAGCAAGCAATGTGACTGCTAAGTAGAATTGATCTCAGCAGGAATGAAAAGAAGCCAAAGTGAAAGGTGATAGATGACAGAAGCGGTTCGAAAAATACATTTATCGGTGTAACATAGTCATGTTTCGGGCAGGAGAAAATCATTGGTGCATTTAGTCTTCCTTTCCAGACTTCCTATCAATTTCCTCACTGTAGATCTGGAACTCGTATCCCGTTTCTTAATAGGGATTTATCCACTCTTATTTTTCAACCTGATGTGCGATTTCTGTTTCAGCTTCTCCACCAACACATCAGTTTCACTGTCTATCACCCCTTTGTCAAAATGCTGAGGAATCAATTTTCTATTTACTTTAGCGACTTTAAATCTCAAACCTTGTGGTCAACAAAAGAACATTGTATTTGCATGTCCCCAGATCCTTGCGTTCTAAGCCCATGACAATCTTCTGGCAGCATTTATTGTACATCCCCAACTGCCCTTATGAAGGTGGTGTGACGGATGCCTCAACAGCTCTCAACAGTGGCTCAATGACTGGACCAGATGCCATCACTTTTTAAAGTTTAAATGCAGTGCAGAAAATGCGATTTTAAATGCGATTTGTTCCAGGAGTGATAGGAAATAGGGCTTGGTTATTTTATCAACAAACTTTATTACAACATAAGAACAGAAAACAATATTCAAACTTTTATTTCAGCTCTATCACTAACATATTACATGCAGTATCTTAACCTTAACACACTAGTTCCCAAAAAACAGCACATGACACGAACCTTGCCGCTCTCATGCCACTTACACAGGCAGACCAAGGCAATGCTTGCATTTATAAAGCATTTTTTCTTCTGTTCGGGACATTTGTTCAGAACGCTTTTCCAAAGCCTGCCTTGGTGGCAACTTTCGTGATCTCTCTGGTCGATTTCAATAGACTTCTTTGCAACTGATCAAATCAATATTTCTTCCCCTCTCTCTCTCAAAGCTCCACCCTGCCCCTCAAACAAAAGTTCTCTCGCATTTCCAGACTTGAACCTATTATCGTTATCTTGGCTGGTTGCCCACTTTTGTTTATACAAAAAGTGGAGCTATGCTATTCAAATGCAACTAACCTTCCATTGATGAACAAATAGGTCATCAGACTCTGTGATGGGCTAATGGCTTTTCAAACAAGGTCATCCCGAAGGACAATGGATCTTGACAGCCTTTAAGCAAGCTCTGGTGGGGCCCCTCTGGTCACTCTTTGACCTATCAAGGACCCTGGCAGCAATGGGCAACTCCACATCTGCAGCAACTCCTGCCAGCATGAACCACCACCAGCACCCCCTCCTCCCGGCCCAGCCCCCCACCCCCTTATTGGGATCTGCCTGATTAACTATATCAGTCCCAATCTTACATAGGATTATGTGAGTTTGTTTATACGAGTGTTGAGTTTGCGTGAATGATATCTCTATGACAGGTTATAATAAGTTATTTTTTCTGGGATCTCTTTTGCCAATGTTGATTTACACAAGGTTAAGAGATGTCAAGGGGCCCTGGTCAGCCATGTGGTAGAAAGAAATTGTAGCCGCTACCATCCTTATCCATGGCTCTCAGCTACAACATGTATGTCAATGTGTATGTTGCCAAGGCAACTTAGACTCCTTGGTGAGCCAGGTAGCTCACTTGGCTGGATGGCTGATGTGGATTGCATTGGTGCCAACAACACAGGGTTCAATCCATGTTCTGACTGGAGTGAAGCTTGGACAATTCTCCTTGCCCTACTTGTGGTGGAGGTTGCAGTGCTGCGGACCTGCAGAGTGCTCAAGAAGAAGACGGGTCAAATGCGTCAAGCTTCTGTTATTCATACTTCAATGGCCTGTTTGACTGACAGTTTTATACGGTTGTCGGCACATCAGTTTAATTTCCAAAAAAGAATTAGAGGAGACATGAATAAAAACATTTTCACCCAGAGGTTGGTGGGCATTTGGAATTCACTACCTCAGTTGGTGGTTGAGGCTGCATTTGCAGTGCTGTAACCTTCAAGCATACGGACCAGGTGATAGAAAGTGGGATTAAAATTAACAGCTAGTTTCTTTACTCTCTTTTTTTGGCTGGTGCAGACATGATGGGCCGAATGGCCACTTTCTACACCATGGGCGGGATTCTCCGTACCCCCCCCCCCTTAAACTGCTGCAGTCCAAGTGATGTGGGTGCACAAACAGTGATGTAAAGAAGGGCGTTCCACAATGTTGACGCAGTGACAGTGAAGGAATGACCACATAGTTCCAAGTCAGGATATGTGGCTTGTAGGGAAAGCTTTCAAGTGGCAGTGTTCTCAAACATCTGCTGCTCCTGTCCTTCTAGATGGGAGAGGTCGCGGGTTTGGAAGGTGTTAACGAAGGAGGCTTGATGAATTAATTACAGTCACAGTCACTGTCTTAATGACTTAAGTTGGTACTATATTTTATGACTTTCATTTTAAAATTAATGTCCTCTTGAAATTACACTGAAGCCTTCTCAATAATGGCCTATTCTTTAGTTCTGCAAATTAGCAATTAAAATTAAGCTCCCGACATTTGTAATGGGATGTGTATAATGTGTCAACATTAGAAGTTCCGTGGACCAAAAGGGAATCAATGAGCAGAATTTTCCATACCATATTTGCGTCAGTCATTTCCAGTTTTAAAACGCTGCATCGTGGGGAATAAACAAACCTGAAGCTTTCAGTCGCTTGTAAAATTTGACAATGAGTGGGTATCACTGATCTGTAATGATCTTTTTTTTTTCCACATGTATGGATGCTTCCGAGCAAGGATTAGAACCTGCAGCATATGTTTTTCTGTCTAATTGAGTGGGCAAAAATGCAAATGTGTCCGCAGAGGATTCTGCATTCATTAAAACAAGTAATGAGAAATAGTGTGTAAAATTGGTTCTATCGTTACTCAGCAAGAGGATCAGACATCCCACAATGTTGTGTTATATGTGGAAATGTCACTGCTGCAAATTATTCTGATTGTTAATTATGAATGTAAGTGATCTGTGAATCTTGATGCTCTTCTCTTTGCAAGAACTGTGCTTCAATACTGCATAGTACCACCAACAATATAAATGATTTGATAATAAAGCCCAGGAGATTGAGATAATGCTAATGATGTTTAAAACTCCAGGTTTCAAACCATTAATATGACATACAGCTAATACAATCCTTCACTAATTATTTTCTCACATTCTTTATTTTTGGGGTCATGGGTCACAATGCAGCTCTATTACCTTGCATATGACTGATTCATTGACAGAGAAGACTCACTCAATGCTGTGTGTCTGAAGACACAATGGTCTTTGTCCCACTCATACTTAGAAAGGAATTGGAGGGAGGCAGAGATAGTGGTAGCTATGGATGCGGAAAAGGCTTTTGACCGGGTCGAGTGGGACTATCTGTGGGAGGTGCTGGGAAGGTTTGGGTTCGGGGAGGGGTTCATTGACTGGGTTAGGCTGCTATATCAGGCCCCACAGGCTAGTGTAAGGATGAACAGGACGACATCAGATTACTTCAGATGCGGGACAAGACAGGGTTGCCCTCTCTCCCCACTGATGTTCGCGCTGGTCATAGAGCCACTGGTAATTGCTCTGAGAGCTTCGAGGGACTGGAAAAGGCTGGTCGGGGGGGGGGGGGGGGGGGGGGGGGGGGGGGGGGTGGAACATTAAGTCTCATTTACGCGGACGACCTGCTATTATAAATGTCAGACCCAATGGCGGGGCTAGACGGTATCATGGAAATCCTGAGGGAATATGGCCAGTCTTCAGGATATAAATTGAACATGGCTAAGAGCGAAATGTTTGTAATTCAGGCGAGGGGGCAGGAGAATAGGCTGAAGTAGTTGCCGTTCAGGCTGGTAGGAGAAATATTTAGATACTTGGGGATACGGGTGGCACAGGAATCGCGCCGCACTGGTCGGCGGCCGCAATGTAGCATGGCGTGGTCGTTGCAGGCCACTGCCGTGCGCATGCACAGCCACGGACCCGGCAATTCTTCGGTCCATATCAGTATCGTCGGGGCAGGATACACGCCGCCCCCCAGCGAGATTCTCCGACCCGGCCGGTGTGTGTGTGTGTGGGGGGGGGGGGGGGGGGGGGGGGGGGGATCCCTCCCATATGACTAGAAAAGAGGTTAATAGATTAAAATGTGAATCCAAAGCTTAAAATGCAGGAGTTACTCTTGTTCTTTGACTACTTTGTTAACATAATTTATATGTCCAATGATGTGTTCATTGAAGTAAGGAAAGTGTTCATTGAAGTAAGGAAAAGCTTTTCACTTTTTTCAGCAAGAGGCATTCCCAGGTCAGGAATAATTCAGGTTAATAGCAGATTAAATTTTCACTCAAGCTACCCAGAAAATGTGCACTGACCCCAATCTCAGAGTAGCGCCCTCTGCTGCACTTGTGTGATTTTCCATTTCCCACAATTAGCCTTTCAACCTTTTTGCTTCAGGCTGACAACATCCTGACACTTTCCCCGAAATTATGGGTAGCTTCATGCTGTAGATTTGTCCACACTTGGTCTGAGATAGACACAAGTTCACTTAAAGCGATAGCCTCATAATAGCCTCGTAACCAAGAGAGGACACTGCCTCCTGACGAGGTCCAATCTGCATGGAAACCAAATCAATGCACTAACCCAGAGGAACTCCAAGTATAGCTTTAGTGAAATTGTTTCATCTAGTTCACTTCACACCATGCATGACTGCCCTCGCCAGGCAGAGAGCAGGCTTATTATGTTTTCAGAACTGCTTCTTAGCAGCATTATGAGATTTTTTAAAACTACATAAGACTCAGTATGACTTATACAAGTTACCTCCTTTGAACTCTGGGTTTCCTGTACCTGTAACGATGCCTCATCAGAAAGCTGGAGGCAAAACCAATGATTATGCATCATGAATTCAAATTTGTTTATGTTGAAGTGCCATCTGCTCCATCACAAAATATTTCTGAATTTTAGGCCTGGACTTTAACTGCCAGTGGATTTCTGCTGGCGAAATGCACTGGTAAAGTAATTTGGTGCTTTACTATAGAAAAAACTGAAGCAGCCGGACAGTGGTGGCTATTGACCATCCCAACGTGGTCCCATGATTTTTGGTAGAGAACCATACGGGCAGGAGCAGATGTCTTTGATTTCCGTTTGGGGCCTGGTAGAATCGTGCTCTTGCTCTTCCTGGCCTCACAAGGAAAGTTTCAAAAAGATGTTTAAAACCTCAGCTGGCCCCGATACTATTCGCTGCTGGTTTGGTCCAATGGGAACGTCATTGCTCCTCACTACTCGGGCCACCACATTAAAATTGCCGTAAGTACCATGCATGGAGTGCAGGCCGCACAAAGGACAATTAACATTGCTTGTGTGAGGTGGCAGCATCTAAACACACAGCTCCCCATTTAAGCCAAGTGGCAATTTCATGTCTCGTGCCTCACATGCAGTTATACGAAGTGGCTCGGCAACGACTTGCAGCAGTTGTTGAAAAGAACCCATTGGCCTGAACTTCCAAAAAGCGAGTCTTGTCCAATTGATATGTAGAGTCTGAAAGACTCGTCCACTTCCACTGGGTCAGTGGTTGTGAGCCACTGGTAGCACAGTGGTTAGCACTGTCGCTTCACAGTGCCAGGGTGCCAGGTTCGATTCCCGGCTTGGATCACTGTCTGCACGTTCTCCCTGTGTCTGTGTGGGTTTCCTTCGGTTGCTCCAGTTTCCTCCCACGAGTAATAATAATAATCGCTTATTGTCACAAGTAGGCTTCAATGAAGTTACTGTGAAAAGCCCCTAGTCACCGCATTCAGGCGCCTGTTCGGGGAGGCCGGTACGGGAATTGAACCCGCGCTGCAGGCATTGTTCTGCATTACAAGCTAACTATTTATCCCACTGTGCTAAACCAGCCCCACAAGTCCCGAAAAATGTGCTTGTTAGATGATTTGGACGTTCTGAATTCTCCCTGTGTGTGCCCAAACAGGCGCCGGAGTGTGGTGACTAGGTAAGTTCATTGCAGTGTTAATGTAAGCCTACTTGTGGCGATAAAGATTATTATTAAAAGACGAGGCGGGATTCTCCGTTTCTGAGACTAAGGCCGGGATTCTCCGTCCCGCCGCACCAGATTTCTGCTGCGGCCGCCGCCGGGATTCTCTGTTTCGCTGACTGGTCAATGGGGTTTCCCATTGTCGGGCAGCCCCACGCCGTCGGGAAACACCTGTGGAATCAAAATGGAGAATCCCAACGGCGGAGAATTCAGCCCTAGGTGTTGATGCCAGTGTACAATTTGTGGACTTTCACGACAGAAAACCTGGCGCCACACCTGGTCCAATACCGTTACTGTGGAGGGGCTAGCACCAGCGCCGCATGGAGAAAAATCGATTCCAATGAAAAGCGGTGCAGCTACGCCAGGTCCGTGATCGACAGTCGGGAGGCTGACAAGCTGCAGCCGCACATACCCATTACACTCCCTACACACACTCATTCCAGCCAACAGGATGGCATTGGTTGTGCTGGAGCACGCCCACACAGCCGATTAGTCAGATGGGGCCAGAGGGCACCTAGGGGGGTGGCCTGGTGGGACACCTTTATGACCCATGGCACTAAGTTCACAGTGGGTAGTCAGCGGCGTGCGCAGTTGCATGGTTGCCTTGCCAGCTACAGCAATGGTGTTCTGTGCCCGTCCACCCCGACCCCACAACCCACCTCCTGGCCACCCCCGCTATTCTCCCCAGCACTGGAAAAAGCTCTGGCCACTGACACAACTGTCAGCAAACTATGGTGATGTCGGGCACTTTCCATAACTGTCTCCAAAGAGCTGGTAAAATTACAGTCTCTCCCTCAGCTGCCACCTCGCCCGTTTCATGATTTTTAAAAGCACGAGTGAACCGTGCCGTCGGGAACTAGGCCCATCGGACGCGGAGAATCACGGAGGCCCCGGAGAATACCGGGTCAGGCCCTCTAATGATATGCAAACGGTGTTTACTGTACTTGCACTCCGGAACGTATTGACGCCACTGTTGAGATGATGGAGAATTGCAATTTGGCCTCAAATCGTCACCTGCCGCAATTTTGGCTTCAGAGCCGATTCTCTGCCCAATTGCCTTTCCTGATTTCAACGTCAGCCGCCGGAGAATCCCACCCCACCAAACAGGACACATAAGATTGTGATCTTATTGTCGGAGACAGAATGAGTAACCTAGTGCTATCTCGGTGATTGTAACTTCATTGGAATGCACAAACCTCAGGCTAACCAGAAAATAACAGAGACCATTCTGCAGTTCAGATGATTTTATGGAGATACTGCTTCATGGTTGTCATGCCAACAACTGGTGAACCCACACCACGAGACTTTCTAATGACTGGTCTGAAAACATTGACATGTTGGTACTGGGATTGTGGCAACAAATTTACCAATGTTGGCGTCTTGCCTGGCTGCTGCTGGGACTGCCATCCACCCCTGCAATACCAAGGTCCTCAATTGGTCCTGATATTGGGACCCAAGATCTTCGGCAATCTCTCCCTATTTTACTCTTGAAAATCATTGTTTCCGACAGCAGCACGGTAGCATAGTGGTTAGCACAATTGTTTCACAGCTCCAGGGTCCCAAGTTCGATTCCCGGCTTGGATCACTGTCTGTGTGGAGTCTGCACATTCACCCCGTGTGTGCGTGGGTTTCCACCGGGTGCTCCGGTTTCCTCCCACAGTCCAAAGATGGGCAGGCCAGGTGGATTGGCCATGATAAATTGCCCTTAGCGTTGAGTGAGGTTACTGGGTTATGGGGATAGGGTGGAGGTGTGGGCTTGGGTAGGGTGCTCTTTCCAAGAGTTGGTGCAGACTCAATGGGCCGAATGGCCTCCTTCTGCACTGTAAATTCTATGATCTACCTATATCCATCCATCGAATCAAAGGGTGGGCACCTTTCTAGCTCTGGCAGTCCCATCTAGAGAATCGGCCACTGTTGAGGCTGCAGGGTGAAAGAGAGAGTGCCCCATGTTGAGGTACCCCAAGATGCTGCTGAGCCACCATCTCCAGTCAGTAGCTGGTGGAATGGCTACCGTCTCCACCTTTGGTAATATCCTCTGGCGGCAAGAACACATTGGGTTTTCCTCCTCATGCCTTCCCCTGCCATTTTCCCATCAGTCCAGCCTGTCTCCAAAGAGCTGGTAAAATTACAATCTATGCATTAAGCAAAAAAATATTGACTAGAAGTGCCTATTAACAGGTTACAGAACAGACTTAGGTTACATTATATGGATACTTTTACAAGTTAGTCCAGTGCCTGCCAGTACATTACTACTTCATTGCGGAATTTGATTCTTCTTTCTCACCGGCATACTGAACAGGGACAAGATGACAGGACAGCACTGCAGCAAGAACTACAATATGAGTTGGGATCATCTGAAATATTCATTGAGAATGTAATTTAAAAAGAAAAAAACAGTCTTGCATTTGTAGCAGGAATGGGAAATCTAGGCTAGTGAGTGGGGCACAGGAGTAACCCTCCTTCACCTCAGTGCAAGGTGGAAATTGGCCACATGAATAAGATTAAATACATTTAATACACATTGACTATTTCATAATGATTTGCAGAAAATGCTAAATAATCCATATGTTAATAGAACTGTCACCAACTTCAAATGGGAAAAGCAATAGAAATATGTACGCTGGCCTCCTGTATATCTATTCTGCTTATCAAAGCTACCAGCAAGATTAAAAGTTATGTTGAGGTACATTTATTAATTACACAGATATGCGCTCTAGATATTAATTCTTATTTGTTTATATTGTAAGGGCCTTCCTATCGATTCACTTTTTTCTGTTTTCTTTATTTTTGCTGTTCGCATTTTGATCCATGGACGCTTAATGAACATGTATCTTTAAATTGAGCAGGGTAAGTGAAGAATTAAAAAAGTTACAAAACAGAACACTGTTCTAGCTTTTGGACTGAAAAACCCAGACTTTTCGGCACCTGAGAGATTGGTGGGACTCGGTTCAATTCGTTGGAGAGGCTGGACAGGTTAGGGTTCTTTTTGCTGGAGCAGAGAAGACTGAAGGGTGACCTGATTGAGGTGTAAAGATTATGAGGGGCATGGTCAGGGTGGACAGGGAACAGCTGTTCCCCTTAGATGAAGGGTCGGTTATGAGGGGACATAAATTCAAGGTGAGAGGCCGAACGTTCAGGGGGATTTGAGGAAAACGTTTTTACCCAGAGGGTGGTGATGGTCTAGAACGCACTGCATGGGAGGCTAGTAGAGGTGGATTGCCTCACATCCTTTAAAAAATACCTGGATAAGCACTTGGCAGGTCTTAGCGTTCGAGTCTATGGGTCAAGTGCTGGCAAATGGGATTAGGAGTGGCAGATCAGGTGCCTTTCATGCAGCGGTGCAGACTCAATGGGCTCAAAGGCCTTTTCTGCACTGCATTTTCCTGTGCTGCTGTGGTTGGTTGGTGGCCATATTCTGCCTGGAACAGCTGCCGATTGGATGCTGCCCATGTGGAATGCTTTTTCAGAGAATCAACGAAGGACAGTTGGAGTCCTGGACTCTCAGAGGAAAGAAGCTCCCGCTCTTTTTTTAAAAGATAGTTTATTAGAGGTATTTTCACATTTCTACAGAACAAAAATGCCACAAAGAACCACAACAAACCATCAACAATGTAGTAACATGTCTAATGCTAATTTTTCCCACTCCCTCCTACCTCCCCTTTTTCCAGCAATAACCATCGACCCCTCCCCTCCCCAACAAAGAAAAGACTGGAAATGAGGAAAAAAACAAGACGCTCCCCCCCACCCACCCTCCCCAAACCCTGCTGACAATTTAGCACCTTTTAAAAAGGTCAATGAACAGCTTCCACCTCATGGAGAACCCCTCATCCATTCCTCTAATGGCAAACTTAATAATCTGTAAGTGTACAAATTCCACCAGGTCGCACATCCATGTCCCCACCCTTGATAGCTCTGAATCCCACCAACTCAATAAGATCCTTCACTGGGCTAGCAGGGAGGTGAAGGCCACCACGTCAGCCTCTCTCCCCATCTGAGCACCCAGATCTTCCGACACCCCAGATATTGCTACCCATGGGCTCGGTGTGCCCTTCCCAGCCAGAAACTTTGACAATACTTCAGCAATCCCCTTCCAGAACCCCGCCAAGCTCGGTCACGCCCAGAACAGCTGGCTATGGTTCTCCAGGAAAGCTGCTTAGCTGTACAAAGACCTGAATGAATCTACCGTGAAAGCCCATTACAGAAACAGAATCCTCGAACCGAAAGCCTGGAATGAAGAAAGGTGTGCTAGAAAATAACCATCGGAAACAAATTACTTTTATCCCTTTAACTTATTGTTTTACACCCCTCTTCTCCCCTCTGTGCTTGTTTCTCTGTCTTGTGTGTGTGAGAGTGTGGGAGGGGAAAGTTAAAGTGGAGATTAGGAATTAGATAGTCATTAACCAGTTGTATTTGCTGCATTTTTAGTTATAGTTATTGTTATTAATAAAATTAATTGTGTTTAAATTTACAAACCTGGTGACTGTCATTATTGGCCAGCCAAGGGCCAAAGACTTTGGGTGTTTTTCTAAGAATTATTTATTAATTCCAACTGTTCTGTGACTCTGGGTCAAGTAGGGCTGGAATTGACCACATACTAACAATATCGTAACAATATTGATTTACCTTTACTTATTGTAATTAATAAACCCTACTGCTCCCGATAAGCTTCATGACCGCTGTAATAACAATTTGATTATGAATAAACCTTACAGTTAGCAATAAGTTGCAAAAGTATTGAAAGGTAAATGCGGAAAACCAACCAACCGCTCCGCTCTCAGTCTTTCTCACGCCCTTTTATCCTCCTGGCTCACTCTCAAGTTTCGCTCTTTCTCACGTTTTTTAATCTCTCGAATCTGCTCTCACTCTCGAAAACTCCACTCTCCCTCTCTCAGCCAAATGGCTCCCGGGCCTTAGGCAGAACCATGACTGGCTGCATACTACCCACAGGTCACAGATTGCCCAGCACTGATTTATGCAGTACTTTTGAAGTACAGAAACTGTTGTAACATGGGAAACGTAATAGCCAAATTATGCACAGTGAAAACCCCTGAAGAATGATAATCACCAGATAATCTATTTTACGTCATATTGATTGAGAGACAAATATCAACCAGGATGCTGCAGAGCCCCCTGTTCTTCTTTGAAATAGTGCCACGCGATCCTTTGCATCGAACTGTGTAGGCAGCTGGTGCCTCGGTTTAACATTCCACCTGAAAGACAGCACCTCCAACAGAGCAGCACACACTCAGTATTGCGCAGGGATTGCTGCAGGGGCTGCAGCTGGACAGAGAAGCCTGGAGCAGGTAAATTCAGGGTCTTGAGCTGGGAGGCTTAGGGAGAGGAGCAATGTGTGGGGGGTGGGGGGGGGGGGGGGGGGAGAAGGTGGGCTTAAGAGCGAGAGTGTGTAGGAAGGGAGGGGTCTAGTCCAACGAACCCACCCACAATCGGCAAAGGGCAGCCCCGAAGGATGACCTCCTCCTTTCCATCTGTTAACCATTTCAGATCAAAGATTGGGCTTGCTGCTCCTGCTCTCCTGCCCAGGTCAAACGCATTGTAGCTGGCAGCATATTATCAAGGTCAATAGGCAAACCTGTGCCTGGGGGGTGAGCTCAGAGGTGTCGGGATGAATGTTCACACAAGTTCCTCCAGGTGCTCCGGTTTCCTCCCACAGTCCAAAGATGCACAGGTTAGGTGGATTGGTCATAATAAATTGTCCCTTAGTGTCCAAAAGGTTAGGTGGGGTTACTGGGTTACAGGGAAAGGGTCGGGGTGTGGGCCTCGGTAGAGTACACTTTCCAGGGTTCGGTGCAGACTTGATGGACCAAATGGCCTCCTTCTGCACTGTCGAGATTCT
Source organism: Scyliorhinus canicula (assembly GCF_902713615.1). Classification (NCBI taxonomy): domain Eukaryota; kingdom Metazoa; phylum Chordata; class Chondrichthyes; order Carcharhiniformes; family Scyliorhinidae; genus Scyliorhinus; species Scyliorhinus canicula. The sequence goes on along the minus strand of NC_052149.1, from coordinate 213,458,537 downwards.
ATGATTTGGGTACAAAAAAACTGGAATATTACTAGTGGTTGCTGACCTCTTACCACGTGTCTGATGTGAGCAATGGGAGGGAGAATGTGGCAGTGGGCATTCCTCAGTTAAAGACACCTTAAAATGATAATGTCACCCAGCTAGTGAGTCCTTTAATGCTGGCACAGTAATTTCACTTACGTGAAGGAGTTAGCGCAATAGCTTCTAAGAAGTAACAAGAACTTGTTGTGACTGATGTTTGGCTAATGTTGAATTTTGCCCAATTTTTTTTGCCAGTGCAATCTTTAATGAGATGGCCATCTAACCTCAGATTTATTTGACTGAATCTAATTTCACGTACTTCCTTTGCCACAGACAACTGTTTTAAATACTTTTTTATTACTCATGACTTGAACTGTCTAATGAGCTGATAATACTGATTACTTTGGTTCTTCAAGGAGGACAAGGCATCATATACGCTTTATTCTGTAATTATGATCTATGAGAATTCCTACAGTGCAGAGGGAGCTTCTTGGCTTTTTCAGTCTGCACTAACCCTCTGAAACACAATCCTACCTCGGCCCACTCCCCCACCGTATCCCTGAAACTCCACCTAACATGCACAGCTAAGGAGCAATTTAGCATGGCCAATCCAACTAACCTGTGGGAAGAAACCGGAGGACCCAGAGGAAACCCACGCAGACACGGGGAGAACGTGCAATCTCCATACAGACAGTAACCCAAGGCCAGAATTGAACCCTGGTACCTAGCGCTGTGAGACAGCAGCGGTAACCACTGTGCCACCATGAGGCCCTTCAATATCCATAGTATCACATCAACACCAATGTACCCTCAAATTAATTTTGTAGTCCCTCGCCAATTCTTTTACTTTTGGGCTCTTTATTTTGGTCTGCCTGCAAACCTATGTGGATATCTTTGGGTTGCTGCACGAAACATTGGTCAAGATCGCCAGAAAATGCAAACAGAATGGACTGTGGTAGGCAAGATAAATGCCCGAATAAAAATAGGAGGGAGAGAAGAAAGATAGAGCATGGGACAAGCCAAAGGAAAAGACAGCTCTGCTGGAAGGATGTGTATTAACTGCCATTCATCACCATCAGTGAGGGGCTTTGAGACAGGTACAATAGCATTACAAACTGGTTCCAATAACTGCCTTCATAGACCATAAAGCTCCGAATGCAGCCTCCCTCCATGCAACATAGGAAAAGCTGCAGAGCAGTTTGTGTCATTTGCAATGAATCAGTATGTGGCCCATCACACCAAAAATATGCAATCCACAGGGACAGGTAATTAACAATACACAATTAAACGCCATTAACTGCATTTACCAATGCTCCCATTAAAAGCATTATCAGCATTGCCTAATTAAAGTTTCATACAAACAGTTACAGATTATTCTTCTCTATTAAGGCACCTTTATAAAACGGTTAAATAATGGGTAAAACATCATTACTCATAAGCAACATTAATCTGAAGTAAATAATTCAGACATAGTAAAAGCTTTTAATTATCAGTAATCAGTTCACATTATATAAAATCAATTCTGCCTTGCAGACTCAGCCTATGATTCAGACAGTTTTCATTTCTTCAAAAGCAGGAATTAATTAAACGCAAATAATCACAGCCCGTTTTTGGTAAGAAACCAAAGTTTGAATTACCGAATCAACAGAGTAAAACTGGAAGCAATTGGACCCAATTGAGGAGGAAATGGAGCTGGGGGAAGAGATGGTGTTGGTATAAATGTGCTTTAAAAGTAAAATATATCCCAAGGTCTTTTACAGTTAAACCCAGGAAAAGCCGGTGCCAAGATAGGAAGAGAGGTCAGTGTTATATTACCTTGCGTAATAGATATATTGCTCTTTTGAACCAGCCGAGTTGGTGAAATGAACAATAGTCTTCTTGTAAAGATAAACTAATTTATTGAGTAACATGAATAAATATTGAATTCCCAGCACAAAAGTACTGAGAGAAAGATTCTTCACTGGTGCAACTCGGCAGAAACAAGACAGCTGTACCCCTAAGATGGCAGGGAAAAGCTTATTAACTCAACTCACTCTCAATCCAGCCAATGCTAACCTGCAAGGGCCAATGGAGTCATGCAGTAGATCTTTCTAATATGTAAATCAGGGATGTATGATCCGTATTCCAGCAAAGAGGAGACCGGAAGTTAAGTTTTTTTTATTACAGAAGGAAGGATGATTAATACTCTGGGCTCGACAAAAACTCAACAAAATTGCCATACAAAGCTTTCATCCTACCAAGAATGGACCTCCCCTGGATTCACTATCTACCTGGTGCCAGGGTTATCTGGGACTATCCAATATTGTTGCAGTCTGAACAGGGCACTCGATTCTCACCTGCAACTCACCAGTCCTATATCAATGAAACATGGGGTGGGATTCTCCAACCCCCCGCCGGGTCAGAGAATCGCCCGGGGCCGGCATCAATCCCGCTCCTGCCGTGTCCCGAATTCTCCGCCATCCGAGATTCGGCGGGGGTGGGAATCGCGGCGCGCTGGTCGGCGGGCCCCCCGTGGTGATTCTCCGGCCCGCGATGGGCCGAAGTCCCGCCGCTGACAAACCTCTCCCGCCGGTGGGAATCAAAACACCTACCTGACCGGCGGGATTGGCGGCGCTGGCGGGCGCTGGGGTCCTGGTGGGGGCGCAGGTCGATCTGACCCTGGGGGGTGCCCCCACGGTGGACTGGCCCGCGATCGGGGCCCACCGATCGGCGGGCAGGCCTGTGCCATGGGAGCATGCTTTTTCTTCTGCCTTCGCCATGGTCTTCACCATGGCGGAGGCGGAAGAGACCTCCTCCCCTGCGCATGCGCTGGGATGACATCAGCAGCCGCTGACGTTCCAGCGCATGCGTGGATTGACGCCAGCCGGTGAAGTCCTTTCAACCCCTGCTGGCGTGGTGCCAAAGGCCGTTCACGCCAGCCGGCGGAGCGCCAACCACTACGGCACGGGCCTAGCCCCTCAATGCGAGGGCTTGGCCCCTAAATGTGCGGAGTCCCGGCGTGTTGGAGTGGCATAAACCACTCCGGCGTCGGGCCGCCCCAAAGGTGCGGAGACTTCTCGGGACCCCCTGCCCCGCCGGGTAGAGGAGAATCCCGGCCCAGGTCATCAAAGTGGACTGGACTGGCTTTTGGAGCAATCAAGTGGCTCCCTAAAAGCCATACAAAGCCAAACCCGTCATTTCCAAAGTGTCATTGCTTTACAACGGTTGAATTGCAATTACGGTTTAAATTATAGTATCAGAGGTCACATTGATGGACTAGCCACCCACTTAGTGAAACAAGATGATCTACATTATCAGAGCCCATGATTTCATTTAGAGAGGGACTATCAGATTGAAGATTATGAGTGCGATCTACTGGCCACATCCCACCTGAATGGGAGCGCAACGCGGCTGGTAGATGCCGGGAGACATCTCTTCCGGTGTTTACTCAGCTGGCCACGTGAAATCCAATGGGATCTTGCAAGACGTCACAATCTGGATCCTGCCCATTGGGGGCGGGATCAGTATTTGGCAAATCTGCATATTAGAGTGAACAGCTACGCTCACTCTAAAATACAGCTCGCCTGATCTGCCCGACACTTTGGGATCTAACCCCTTTGCCTCGGAGATCTGTGCCAAGTGCCATTTAGTATTGGTCCCTGCAAATGGGGACCAGGTGGAATGACACTTCGGGCAGTCTCCCAGTGGGTAGTAGACCCCTGGGAGGTCTCTGGTCAGGGTGGCACCCTGGCACTACCAATCTGATACCCAACAATGCCACCTGGGTGCCAGCCTGACACTGCCAGGGTGTCCAGGTGGCAATGCCAGGCTGGCATTGAGTCTGTGCCAGGGATCAGGGCTTGCCCCGGATGGGGGGTGGTCTGTACTAAGGGATTGTGGTGAACGGAGCTCCTCAGGAAACAGGATTAAGTGCAGCCTTGGCGGGGCGTTCCCCATTGAGGCCCCGGATTGCAAGTGCCCCGTTCAAGAGCATGGTCTTTCTCAGCACTGCGAGCACCGGGAAACACCCGGCTAAACTAGTTCAACACGGGACTCTATTGCAATTCGATTAGATCATGCCCAAAATCGTTCCTTTCTATGTAATTTAAATATTTGTAAAATTATCTCGGTATATTCTTCACGGTGAGAGTTTGTATAGAAATACTTCATTGCTTGGCAGTAGGCTTTCATTGTAATGAGAACTTTTAATTCAGGATCTTCCTTGACCCACGGCTGTGATGGTCCATGTAATAAACCATTCATCAGAGAAATCACTATACGTCCCTTGCATATTTAAAAATCTTTTATTCTGATTAGCTTTCTTAAAGGCTACTCACTTTTGTAAAATTCATGACCTTCAGAATCCATATTGTCAGAGCGAGATTCAACAGCAGCAGAATCATCAAGAGGAGGACAAAAAAATAAAGGCACCGCTTTCGCCAGCCGTAAATCCCGAATTTGTAGACATATTGGTTTTCTGAGGTCTGGATGTTGTTTCGTTGAGTCAAGTACTGTTCCTGTGACATCTGCAGAATAAAAAATATCATTCAATGAAAAGAAAGGAGATGTTTCTCATGGCCTTTAACCCAAAATGATGGAGAATTTGTCATTTTTAATTATCTCTACTTTGGACTTTCTGGATCATAGCAATAATTTTAACCTAACCTGGCTAATGGTAACTGATGAGGTTAATTTGTATCTGTCTTCAAGGTTGAAGACACAAAAAGCTTGCCAGGAATGGTAGAGAATCAGGAGAGGAAAAGGAAGTGAAAGGAGGTTAAAAGTTTAGGCAGAGATGGTGGTGTCGTGACAATGCCACTCAACTCGTAATCCGAAAGCCCCGGCTAACAGCCTGGGGACAGGGTTCAAATCCCTTCACAGCAGCTAGTGGAATTTAAATTCAATTCATCAATGTTGAATTGAAAGCTAGTCTCTGCAATGGTTACCATGAAATTGTTGTTTAAAAACCCATCTGGTTCACTAATGCCCTTTAGCGAAGGAAATTTGCCATCCTAACCTGGTCTGGTCTACACCAGATCCACAACAATTTGATTGACATTTAACCAATCTCTAAACTGGCCTTGGCAAGCTATTCATTTCCTGTGGGTGGGCAACAAATGTCAACCTCACCAGAGTCACTCCCATACCATGAAAGAGTAATGATTAGTGGATGAAAAGTACTAGAAAAATTAATGGAACTAGTCCAAAGATGTGCAGGTTAGGTGGATTGGCCATGATAAATTGCCCTTAGTGTCCAAAATTGCCCTTAGTGTTGGGTGGGGTTACTGGGTTATGGGGATAGGGTGGAGGTGTTAACCTTGGGTAGGATGCTCTTTGCAAGAGCCGGTACAGACTAGATGGGCCGAATGGCCTCCTTCTGCACTGTAAATTCTATGTCTACAGGCTGATGATCTACAGCCTTGGGCCTTGGAGGAAGTGGCTGCAGAAATAAATGGATGCATTGGTCATAATCCTCCAAATTCCCCTTTCTGCAAATATGCCAGTGGTTTGGAGAACTACAAATGGAACACCATGATTTAAGAAAGTACGGAGTTAGAATACAGAAAAGTGTAGCCCAGTTAATTTCCCAGTCACTGGGAAAATACCAGAATCCATTATTAAGAAGGTAGTAGCAGGACATTTAAAAAAATCATAATACCATCAGACAGAGTCAACATGGTTTTGTGAAAAGAAAATCATGAATGACAAATTTATTAGTGCTCTTTGGGGATGTACAAGCAGGGCGGATAAAAGGGATCTAGTACATGTAGCGTTTTTGAATTTCAAAAAAAGGGGGGCGGCAGCACGCTGGCACCGTGAGTAGCACTGCTGCCTCACTGCGCCGAGGTCCCATGTTCAATCCCGGCTCTGGCCACTGTCGGTGTGGGTTTCACCCCCACAACCCAAAGATATGCAGGCTAGGTGGATTGACCACGCTAAATTGCCCCTTAATTGGAAAAAATGAATTGGGTATTCTAAATTTAAAAAATAAATAAAAAAAGAATTTCAAAAAGGCATTCAATAAGGTGGCACATAAAAGATTACTGCACACGATAAGAGATCACGGTGTTGGGGTAATAAATTAATATAGACTGACCAACTCACAGGAAATAGAGTTGGGATAAATGGGTCATTTTCAGGGTTGGCCAACTATAACTAGAGGAGTGCCACAGCGATCTGAACTGGGGCCTTAACTATTTACGATCTATATTAATGACTTGGTTGAAGGGACTGAGTGCATTGTAGTCAAATTTGCTGAGGATACAAAGGTAGGTCGGAAAACAAGCTCTGAGGAGGATATAAAGAGTCTGCAGAGGAATATAGATTGGTTAAGTGACACGGAAAATAAATTGTTAGATGGAGTATAATGTGCGAAAATGTTAGGTTGTCCACTTTGACAAGAACAATAGAAAAGCAGAATATTATTTAAATTGGGGGAGACTGCTGCAGTGCAGAGGGATCTGGGCATTATCATAAATCAATCACAAAAAGTTAGCATGCAGGTACAGGAGAGAATTATGAAGGAAACTGTGAGGGGTCCAATGCAATGGGTGGAGTATAAAAGTGGGAGATTCTTGCTACAGCAGTACGGGGCATTGAGCAGACCCCACCTGGGGTTCTGTGTAAAGTTTTGGTCTTCTCACTGAAGGAAGGATATACCTGCAATGGAGACAGTTCAGAGAAAGTTCACTCGACTGATTCCTGGGTGAAGGGGCTGTCTGTTGAGGAAAGATTGTGCAGGTTGAGCCTGTACCCATTGGAGTTGAAAGGGATGAGAGATGATCTTATTGTAACATATAGTAATCTGAGGGGATTTAAAGGTTAGATGCTGAGGAGATATGTTTATTCGTGGGGAAATCTAGAACTAGGGATACAGTTTAAAAATAAGAGGCCTCTGATTTAAGACGAAGAGGAAGAGGAATTTCTTCATTCAGAGGTTTGTTAATCTTTGGAATTTTCTCCCCAGAGGGAAGTGCAGGTTTGATCATTGAATATATTCAAGTCTGAGTTCGACAGATTTTTGATTGACAAGGGAATCAACGGTTATGGGGGACAAGCAGAGAAGTGGAGTTGAGGCCACCATCACCCTCAGCCATGATCTTATTGAATGGCAGAGCAGGCATGAGGAGCCGATTGGTCTATTGCTGTTTCTATTTCTTATGATTTTATAATCCCTGGTTTTACACTCCATGGAAAGTAACATTAGACATAATGTAAAACCGTTCTACCCAAACAGATGGGTTTCACACCTGGCAGGTTAAAATGACCTTCTCTGCTCCATGTTCCACAGTGAGCAGCGGTCTAATTATGGAAGTTAAAACGTGAAAGGGACTTGCTAAAGCGGATTTTGGGGGAATACTGAACCAAAAGGATACCATTTTAAAATTAGAGTGGGGTAATTTAGACTTGAAATCAGGACGCCCTTATTCACGTAAAAGGAGACCTTAATCTGGAACTCTTTATGTAAAAGGCGGTGGAAATTTGGTCAATTGAAACACTTAATACAGATCACTCAACACTTCAATGCTTGTCTCTCAAGGGATCTCAAGGGCTATGAAACAATGATAGGTAAATTAAATTGACGTACATGTCAGATATGGGCCGGGATTCTCCCCTACCCAGCGTGGCGGGGGGTCCCGGCGTATTGGAGTGGCGTCAACCACTCCGCCGTCGGGCCTCCCTCAAAGGTGCGGAATTCTCTGCACCTTTAGGGGCCAAGCCATCACATTGAGAGGCTAGGCCCACACCGGAGTGGTTTCCGCTCCGCCAGCTGGCGTGAACGGCCTTTGGCGCCACGCCAGCCGGGGCAGAAAGGACTTCGCCGACTGGCGTAAGTCCGCGCATGCGCCGGAGTGTCAGCTGCTGCTGACGTCATTCCGGCGCATGCGCAGGGGAGGGGGTCTCTTCCGCGTCCGCCATGGTGAAGACCATGGCGAAGGCGGAAGAAAAAGAGAGCCCCCACGGCACAGGCCCGCCGCTGATCGGTGGGCCCCGATCGCGGGCCAGGCTACCGTGGCGGCAGCCCCCAGGGTCAGATCGTCCCGCGGCCCCCCCCCCCCAGGACCCCAGCGTCCGCCTGCGCCGCCAATCCCGCCGGTATCAGAGATGGTTTAATCCACGCCGGCGGGAGAGGCTTGTCAGCGGCGGGATTTTGGCCCATCGCGGGCCGGAGAATCGCCGCGGGGGGCCCGCCACCATGAAGGGCCCAAACCTATTCCTACTTCTTTCCCTTGTATCCTCACAAAAGTAAGAGACCATTGAAAATGTTTTGATTTTTATTAAACTGAATTATAATGGGTTTCTTTCACTAGCCCAATTATTAAATGAGACTCATGGATAGAAACATGTTGTTTCTCTTGGCAGCAGGGAAATCAGCCTGATCACTTTCAAACAGTCTGAAGCTGGGTTTCTGAAACAATGGTGATATGTTTCAGTTATATTTCTAAAATCTAGTCCCTAAAAGCTCCCATCCAGTGGTCTGTTATTGTTATAAGTACAATCCATCATAAACACTATTTCTGTGCCTTCAGAATACACATTAACCCTACTGAAAACACAAAGAAATCCAGATTCTCGCTGGAGTTTATACATAGCTGAGGAGGATCCAGAATTTTGTGGATACTAATTAGAATTGCAAACACCTTGCCACATTCTAGTCACAGTTCAAGTCTGCTATTTTACATCCATCAAAACCTAATCGGCAGAAGGCTGTGGTTGAATGTGGGTATTTGTGGGATATGTTCTCTTGCGCACTGTGGCATATTGGAACTCTTGATCATAGAATCACAGAATTACAGTACAGAAGGGGACCATTCATCCCATCAAGTCTGCACCGGACCTCAGAAAGAGCACCCTACTTAAGCCCACGTCTCCACTCTATCCCCATAACCCCACCTAACCTTTAGGACACTAAGGGGCAATTTGTCAAGGCCAATCCACCTAACCTGTACATATTTAGAAAGTGGGAGGAAACTGGAGCACCCGGAGTAAACCCATGCAGACACGGGGAGAACGAACAAACACCACACAGACAGTCACCCGAGGCCAGAACTGAACCCGGGTCCCTGGAGCCACAAGTCAGCAGTGCTAACCACTGTGCCACCATGCTACCCACGCTAATCTTAAATAGCGTATTGACAAAAAATATGTATTTTTTAATATGAGCTGTATTATGAGAACTCTCAATTAATTATAGCACATTATACATTGCACGGCTTCTTAACCATAAATGAAGAGATTTGTGATGTTACTGAGAGTAAGTTGTTAAATTTGTGTCTACTTGATGGTGATTTTTTTTAAAACATGCAACTGAATCTTACTTCTCAAGAGAATTCTTGTTTTGTTAAGCATAGCCTTCCAATTCTAAAGCGAGAATAATAACATTGCAATTACAGCACAGCGTCCACCAGATCTCACTCAGGACAAACCCTACCTGCAACAGATCCTCACTTCCCAGCCTGTCACAACTCACATTGCCTTTCATTTGCAAACAAAATTGCAAATTTGATAGCATTTAGACTTATGATTCACTCAGTTATCTTAATCTAACTCTCAATTCAAATAACATATTCGACAAGAATGCAGCAAATGTAATCAACTTCACAGAATGCAAATAAGGCTACATACAGCGTACTGATATCCCTGTCCAGAATAGACATGATTGGTTAATTCTCCCCTGTCAATGCATCCGGAGATCACACTGCTGCAAAAGATTGGGATTGATTTTCCGCACATAATTTCTATGTAACTATCATCCCCTCACTATATCTTGCTGGAGAAATCACCCTGCTTTTATCAGAAAACGATGTTACAGTTACAATTAGAAGCTCTTTTTAAATAAGACTCTGGAGGCTGTTTGCTGCAGTGCCCAGTTTAAACAGACTTTTGTTTGCTGAGCATATAGACACAGCAAAGCATTCACCATGAACTTCAACTTAGATCAGACGTTCATTGTTAAATTCACTCAGAACAAATTGGTCTTCCCCGCATTTAGTCAGGCGCCCAGAGCTGATATATGTTTTGCGATTTGTATAGTATAAGGGTGTTTGGCATAGCAAGGATGAATGCGGGACTGGGAAACAGCACCATCCACAGTATGATGTTAAGAGACACATGACAGTAAACAGGAGACTAAGTTGTATGGAGAGAATTAAGGAGGAATCAGCATGAAGTTAATTCCTAATTTGGACTATGCTTTGTCCATACATAAATAGTTATTTGTTACCACTAAACCATACTGTTCAATCTTACAAGCCTCTGAACAACTTAATAAGACCGATTTAACAAACCCGTTCAACAATATGGTTGTAGAATATAGCATAACAACTGGAAGAGCTTTTAATAAATCCTGTTAAAGGATAGGAATTTATAGTGCGGGTTATCACAAATAGTTCTGTAGAGCAAGAGTAAAATAAGAGTTTTAAGACGCAGGACACTTAAGGATTATATTTTTTCAGATGTAGACTCAAGGAATATGAACTCATGATTTCAAATCCTTATGTTTATAGTGAGTGTTCCAAAGAAAAATCAAACAGATAGCTGAAGCACCAAACAGCCTTATAAAAATCTGAATTGTTGACCTGGAACATTGTAACGTGTTGCAATCTTATTTGTGGCACATATTTCCAGTCGCTACGACCACACAATGTTATTTGCTGAGCAGGCCAAATCCTAGAGGCAAATTTGTCTTGCTGATCATAATTGTTTTTTCACATTGTGAAAATGAGAAAAAAAGTTACTGATCCCAGAAGCTGCAGCAACACTTTTAGAATTAAAAAGAAATGAATGATTTATTAAAAAGTAAAAAACCTTAAGCATATAGAATTAAAGCTACACAGCTAAAACAGTCTTACAAAACATCCCCCCAAAAATCCATTTGGTCAGAACACGGGTAAACTACTTGGCAACAATCCTGTATAGATTTTTAGCTATACAAAGTAATATTATCCAAGGCAAAAATATCTGTCACTTTAGTAAAGGTTTGCCATACGATTCCTCAAACACTTCCACTCTGCTGTGGAAATCCAAGAAAATACAAAAACACAGCGGCTTTCTGAAATGAAGACTGTTCTGGTCTGACTGGATGGCTATTTCAGATTCCACACCTTCTCTCAGCAAAGAACTGGTCTCAGGCCATCTCCCCCACACAGCTACCACAACTCAACTCAACATCTTTCCTTAAATATCCTTTTCCACCCATTATCTATGATTCCATTGTCCACAACATCTCTTTGAAGTCAACTTTTTCAAAATATAAAATTCTTTTAAACTGTTCCAGCTTACTAAGAGCAAAGTCAATGAGAAATGTTCTAGCCTTTGTAATAATCACAACAGGAGGGTTTCAGGAACAATAGTTACATAACAATCACATCAGATAGCCTACAGCGCCAATAGCTTAATGACACTTACATCAGGCAACCAACGATGCCAATAGCTTTATAATAGTAACAGCAAGTAACTTACAAATCCTAGAGTGTTAGCAGGTAGCTTAATTGGATAACATTTAACAGTGCAATTTGATTGGCTTCAGTCAATTCATTTTTTTCTTTTGCTTTCTCCCTTACCTCATCCAGATAAGAATAAAGTCGGTCCATAAGAGAATACTGTGTATTTGAATATAGCTCTTTTCATACAATCATAGAGTTTACAGTGCAGAAGGAGGGTATTCGGCAAATCAAGTCTGCACTGGCCCTTGGAAAGAGCACCCTGTTTAAGCCTACGCCTTCAACCTATCCCTGTAACCCCACCTAACCTTTTTGTTTTGACACTAAGGGGCAATTTAGTATGGCCAGTCCACCTAACCTGCACACCTTGGACTGTGGGAGGAAACCGGAGCACCTGGAGGAAACCCGCACAGACACCGGAAGAAAGTGCAAACTCCGCACAGTCACCCGAGGCCGGAATTGAACTCAGGACCCTGGATCTGTGAGACAGCAGTGCTAACCACTGTTCCACCATACATCCCTGACTCTTGTTGAGTCTTTAATTCCTTATACCAACATTGGGCCAAGATCTCCTGATCATTGGAAACCAGGGGCGGGATTCTCCGCCATCCGGCGGGGAGGGCCGTACCGGCGCCAAAGAGTGGCGTGAACCACTCCGGCGTCGGGCCGCCCGGAAGGTGCAGAACCCTCCGCACTTCTGGGGGCTAGGCCGACGCTGGAGGAGTTGGCGCCACGCCAACCAGCGCCGAAGGGCCTCCGCCGGCGCGAGTTGGCGAATGCGCAGGAGCGTCAGCGTGTTCTGGCACATGCGCAGGAGGTTTCTTCGCCGCGTCGGTCATCGCAGAGTCTTACACAGGCTGGCTAGGAGGGAAAGAGTGCCCCCACGGCGCAGGCACGCCCGCAGATCGGTGGGTCCCGATCGCGGGCCAGGCCTTCATGGGGCCTCCCCAGGGCCGGATCCACCAGCCCCCCACCCTCCCCCACCACTCCCCGAGGGCTCTGCAGGCCAACCTCAAAGCCAGGTCCGCCGATATGGACCTTGTCCATTTCACGCCGGCGGGGTCCGGAGAATCGACGGTGGGGGGGGGGGGGCACTGACAATGGCCCCCGAACGGAGCAGCACAATCCCCGACCCGCCCAAAAACCGGCAGAATTCGGCAGCTGGCATCTGAGCGGCGGGGCGGGATTCACGTCGCCTGCTGCCGATTCTCCGACCCGGCAGGGGGTTGGGAATCCCGCCCCAGGCATACAACTGAATAAGCATATCAGGACATCGTGGAAGTCCTAAAGTGCAGGTCTATTTGGGAATTTCCTAGGCAGTTTCAACCTCCAATGGCCACTTTCTCCACCCCATGGCACCCGGTGCAAATGTCTCTTACTTTGAACTAGAGTCGGAGAGGTTGGACAGCTCCGTAGTGCTCCCCTGGGGTAGTTACCCAGAAAATCTTAGAGAGATTAAAGGCTAATTTAACACTAGGTGTACTGCACAACTGACACCCCATAACTCTCTCTGAACCCCTCGATTACTCGCTGATCATACAACAATGCCCCCAACCAGAAAAGCCCAACCCTCGACTACTCTCTGACTTGATCCAACACAACTATCCCTTCCGGCCTGATATAACCCAACTATCCCCTCAACCATCTGATTACCTGCCCGACCTGTCCCAACTATCCCTCTGACCCTATTACCTCCTCAACTTGACTAACCCCCCAAACTGACTACACCACTGGCCACGCAGCTCCCCCCGGCCAGACCAGACCACCCCTCCAACCCAACCCAACTCCCCTTACAACTATCCAACTACCCCCAAACCACAACTACACCCTCGACCTGACTAACTGCCCGATCTGACCTAACTAGCTCCTGACCCTCACCTGACTATCCGCTCACCCACATCATCCACCTACCAACCTCACCCACATCATCTACCTACACATTTTCTCACTGTTCTCACCTGCTCAACTACGCGCTTACCCACCTATCCATCTACCTCACCTTACCCACATACTCACTTGCCCATCTACCCACCCTACCCACTTACCCACCCACCTACTCTACCCATTCGCTCATTCATCCACTCAATCATTCACTCATCCATTCATTAACATTAGGACTGGACCTTTAAATTTACCATGTGGCGTCTCGTGCCATTAAAAAAGGTGTGTCTTGTATTCCCTTTGTTCTACTCCACGGAGCTCCACGTGTGCTGTGCTGCACATTTCTGTAAAAGCCGGAATTGGAAGAAGACCCCGGAAGAAGACCCCGGAAGAAATGCACAATAGTTTTGAGTCGGGGAAAATTTCCAAGCGCAGCGGCTTTCCGATCATTGCCATCGGTTTGAAGATCTGGGCCATTGCTTCTTGAGGCAGTTGCAGCAGTTGTCTACTCCTTACACATTTCCTAAGTCACAACTGTTTTACGTGATAATTACCAAACACATTTCAACCCATTGTTACACGTATTTCCTCAAAGAACATTTCAATGACAAAATACAAAAACGGATGGATTCAATTAAATTATTGTTCTTTAAACACTGGTCAAAATATTATTTAACTATTTAATTTTCATTTAAAATTATTGTCAGATAAAGTTAGAAAAAAATTCTGAACAGCTACGACATTGAGACATAACAAGTTGAGGGAAACATTCAACTTCAGCAATGGGTACTAAATGCTAAATTTTATCCCATTATTTTCACCAGTCAACTTGATTATATTTATTAGAAGCCATCCTCAGAAGGCACATAGAAAATTCAAACTCAAGAAACCTTGAAGATAAAATCTCCGAGTTAGAGAGGAATGGGGAACAAGGTCCTAACCCTAGGTCAAATCACTAACAATTTAAATGTAAAGTGGCTATTTGGCCTGGGAATGAGATGAAGTTCAATTAACCATGCCAGGAGTGGCCTGGAGATGGGACTAGTGACCGCATGTACTTTGAAAAAGTGAGCAGCAGCTATGAGTTGGGATGACACAGGAGGGGATTTAAAGGACCAATGTTGGTGCAGCCAGATGTCCATGAGTGGCACCAATGTTCTCAGATGGCTCTCATAGGACCTCACTGAGACAGTTGCTGATAGATAAAAATATATTGCAGAAGAAATTGCGCAGAGAAACCAAAAGCTAGATGGAAATGGCAACGAAGGTTAATACAGCACTGACACAAATAATATGGTCTCAATGTTGGTAATGTTTCAATGGCTCGATAACGTCCAGAAAGACAAGTGGTAAAAGAAAGCTGCGTATCAGACCTCTAACTCTATTTGCAACACCGGGCACAACAGCTGAGCATACTGAGGACCCATGGTTCTGCCTGACATTAATGGAGCAAGTGGCCAGTTGCATTACTGAGATGTCAACCACCCTCACATGTTGGGTGTAATTGAGAATGGAGCATCATTAAATATGCTTGGCTGAAAGCACAAAAGTCTATTAGAATACAGAATATCTGATCCCCAGAGGAATATTGTTTGATTTGACAGCTCAGGCTTGCTGATATCTCTGTGGCCAATTTCACTATATCTGTTGACATAAGCCAAGTAGTTTCAAGTGTTATTGGTCTTTGTATTTTGAAATTTCTAAGGGCCCGGATGATTGACACTTTTATTAGCTTCTCCAGGTGTTTTTTTAAGCATGCGGGAAATTTATCAATGGATTATATATTTCCAAATTTAAAAAAAAAATCATCCTACTTAATACTGTGGTTTCCATTGGTTCTAGGAATAATGTAGTGGGTTAATGGACATGGAAATGTCAGAGCTTGTTATAGACGGCATGATGGAATATAGAGGGTGGGTGGAATGGCAGAAACTGGCATAGGCAGCATCGATGGGGTATGGGGATTGTTTGGAGGGTGAAGGGAGTGTGCAGAGTGAGGGCTGGAAGGCCTTGCACTTTCTGTTGCATTGGTGGGCCTTTTAAACAGCTGTTTCTGTGCCCAGCAGCCAGTGGCTACATCCACCCACTTTCCTGGTTCAGCTGGTCCGACTCCTGCTCACACTCGGCCCTCAACAATGAAGATCCTGGCCGGGATTCTGTGAGCCCATGCCGGTTCGGAAAATCAGCGGTGGGGTGTGAGAATCCCGCCACGCCGCTCCGATGCCGAGCCGCCGATTCTCTGGCGACTGGAGAATCGGTGGCAATCGTGCCCGCGTTGAAAGCGCGGGGGCCGTTGAAAGCGCTCGACAGGCCGAGTGCTCGCTGAGTCCGGCCGGCGTGGTTTACATCTGGTCCCACCCAGCGGGACCTCAGCGGCCTGGCTGCGAGGGCCGTCCTGGTGAGGGGGATCTGACTCCGCGGGGGGGGGGGGGGGGCCCTCCATGGTGGCCACGCATGGGAAGGGGGCATGCTCATTCCGGGGGGAGGGGGGGGCTATGTTCCTCTGCGCCGGGCCCCTGTAGGGCTCCGCTATGTTGCCCGGGAGTTGGCGCAGAGACGGCAATCACACGCATGCACCGGTGCGGAGACGGCCGTGGCGCACATGTGCAGACCCGTGCCAGCCATAGCATGCATGCACGCACCAGCGCCGGACGTGTAGGGCCGGCTTTCGGCGCCAGAGCAGCGCACAGCACTCCGGCGCCGTTCTAACCCCCGAAGAAGAGGAGAATTCCTGGGTCTGGAGGCCCATTGACGCCAGCGTCGCTCGCACCGGTTTTGACGCCGGCGTCAACATTTGGCCGCGATATTGGTGAATCCTGGCCGCTGACTTGGAAGGAACGTCCTTCCAAGGCAGGTGGAGTGAATTGGAAAGTTTCCCAACTCCCCGTATCCACTTCTAGGCCAATATGAGACACCCTGGCTGGATCATATCTGAAGGCACAATCAGATTGGTTAAGGCAATGGAAGTGTATCTTCAAGATGCCAATGATCAGCTTTTCTCTGGAAGGCAAGAAGTTTGAGGAGAGTGGTGGCTGGGATAGAGAGGCCATTGTACAGCACAAAAGCTGGTGGGGTTACATCTGGTTGGCCCTTCATTGGGCCCAGTGCCCCGCTCGCCACCAGCCCACACCAGGAAAGCCGTTGGACTGGGCCCGTGGTGTTGGGTCTCTCCTACTGCTGGCTATCCACTTATGGGCCCAATTGGTCCATGGATAGTCGGGCTTCCCAAAACCCACTAGCCTCTGCTACTTTTGCAGCAGGGGCAGGGGTAGGCGGGTATGCGAGGGCACGTTGCCCGTTGGATTTGACGTGGTCACTTCACCTCTACACCCGATGGCGGGGCAGCATTAAATCCAGTAAATAATTTCTACTTATGGAGGAAGAAAAATCATGGACGATTTCCATCATAGTGATCACCCACATAACTTATTTTTGTGGTTGCACAATGATGATCTATGATTTATATGGTAGTAAAGGAAGAAAGATAACCAACCACTTTTTGATGAAGTTGCTGTCTTATTCAAAGGCATGGCTGATAACTGTAGATTCAATATGCAGTCCATGGCATGATAAATCATTCATTGTTTAGTTGTATAGACTGTATAGTGTCAAGCCCTTTACATCTCCAGAACAAAGTAAAGGTTAATTGGAATTCCTTACCAGAGCATTTTTAAAGAACTGCTGTGTGTAAACTTTTCTTCCATTTGTACATTTTAATGTATCAGCAATGATAAGGAAATAATTAACTCGAGTTGCAAACTCCAAATGATTTTTTCTACTACTGTTTCTCCTCTGAAACATGCTAGATTTTTTTCCCCCATTTATTCTCCAAGTGGATTCCTGAACAAGAAGACTTGGCGTGATTCAGTGGACTCAAGTCAAAGTGCGTTGAATGGCGCGTTTGGCAAGGTTTTACTCGTCAGCTGTAACGCCGAGAAACATCCCACTTTTCCGGGTTTTTTTGGCCTCGGGAAGATTCCACCGAGGCAGCACTTAGAGGGATTTCCTGTTCAGCAGATTGCTGAATTGTATGGCAGCCCCGATCTTTGCAGTCTCCCTCCCCAAGCTTTTTTTGACCTACCCCCCTCAACCCCCAAAACCTTGGGGTGGCCCCCAGGTACCCTCCTCAACCTGGCACCTGGGCACACTGGCTCTGCCAGCCTGGCACCCTAGTGGTGCCCCTCTCAGTGCCAAGGTGTCGAGGTGACAGGAGGGGTGCAAGGGTGTCACCCCGCCCTGTTCCCGACCACCCAGGCATCGCCAAAGACCTGGGAGAACCCCCCCCCCCCCCCGGTGCCATCACTGGTCCACATCCTGGCGACATCAGTGGGCCCCAGGCATCAGGAGAATCCAGCGACTGGGTATTTAAATAAGCCATGAGGCTCTCACCTAGCAAGGGAAAGATATGGATCGCGGCCAAAGTAGGCTTAAAAAGTGGTGCTGGGAAAGGGAAAATGTCAACTAGATTGTCTCAAACTGGTCCACTCCATTGAAGCAACAAGTGAAGAGTGTGAATGGGGGTGAGGGCAAAAACTATATTGTAAAAGGGAAGGACAAGATTCTCTGGCCACCCCGTGACCACTATCAATGGGATTTCTCCTTGAATCCACCTCATGCCACCAGGAAACCCGCGGCAGTTGTGCGCTGTCAGCAGGACCGGAAGATCCCGTTGGTGTGAACAGCCAGAAAAAAACACCCGGAGTCTCGATGTGTAGCTGAATAGATGAAAAGATTTGCAGTGCGAAGAGTCGCCTTTCAGTGGGGAATTCCACTAATTCTGTTGCTCATGTGCTGTCAGGGATTGCCAAGCCAAATAGAAAAGTACACAATAGCAAACTTCCCAAAGCAACCACTGAAACAATTCATGGTCCTTCACACACATCCTGTTAACCAGGGTATATTGTTGGCTTTTCCTATCTTTGTGATGCAGAATTCACCAAGTATTGTGTTGTTGACCACAAATAGAGAACACACAACAGGAATTAGACTGCTGGGAGGCAAGTTAATTTTACCCTCCTTTGAATTTCAAAGTTTTGAATGGCTTTTTTTTTTAAAACCACTCAATTGATTTTAAATTGTTCAAGGATCATGGGAGGGATTCGGCATCCTGCGACCCCGGAATCGCAAATCCCGCGATCGGGCGGAGAATTGCGTGTCAGCCGTAATTCAGGGTCAGCGCCGGGTGTCCAACGGAATGCCATAGTCTGGCACCTCGATAGCAGCATGCATGCAGTCCAACTGTGCATCTGCCAGGGTCGGGGAAGTAGCAGGAGTTGGCCAAGGGAAAGGCCGTGGGGTCGGGGTATCCCCACGGTTCCAAGGTGTCTGGGCACGGACAGCCATTGCCGCAGCCTGCAAGGCCGCCATCTGGCTACGCAGCCTACTGACTGCCCACTCTGGCTCATAGATGTGCAGAGCGCCACCGACCTTATGGGTGCTCCTCCGCCAGCCCACAGACCCCAGCTAATCACGGGATGGTCGTGGCACAGCGTAGCTTGTGGATCACCAGATGTTGGCACACACCACTGCACCCATCCGAGGCATTGCCCCACTGCAGGGGCAGCAGGGGAGCCGAGAAGCCACGGAGCGCGCCCTGACCAGCAGACGCATGTACCATGGCTTCGGCACCCACCCTTGCAAGGCAGACATCCCACCAGTGACACCATCAGCTAGCCCACCATCCGGTGGGACAGCCGGTGTGATGATCGGCTGTCACCGGGCCCTGCCTGTCCCCTGCTCCCATTCAGCCTGCCTCCAGACAAGTAGGCACAACCGGTGCGCCGCACAAAGGACCCACAGCACACCACAGCTACGGTCACAATGGATTCCTCCACACCCCCCAGCCCCTCCCCAGCCGAGCCCCTCCAAGCATGGTGCCAGTCAGTGGTGCACACTGCACACCACCCACTCCCCCCACAACCTGGTGCCGTCGTGCTGGTGGGATATCTCACGGTCCACCCGAGGAGGACACCCACAGTGACCCCACAGCTGCCTATTGCTGACTTGAGTAGCACCAGCCACAGGCACCCCTGCCGATAAGGATGGGTGGTGGGGTTAAAGGCCCTCCCGATGCCAGGCCGAGGAGGAGGTGGGACAGAGACATCACATCAGGCCTCATGTATACTGTCAGCGTCTGTCGGACGGGGACCTGTCGAACTATGTGTGTCGTCGACGATTGCGGCTGGGCTTGGAGACTGTGAGACATCTGTGCCGGATCATGCCGCATCTGGAGCCACGGGGGGATAGGGGAGTACACCCTCCCCCAGTGGCCATCAAGGTGGTGGTCGGCCTGAACCTTTTCGAAACGGTTTCCTTCCAGGCGCCAAGTGGGGAGTTGTCTGGGATCCGTGCATAGGAGCATCCGCGCCATAACAGAGACCCTCTGTGCCTGGGCGCCACAGTATATCCACCTGAATATGGATCGGGTCTATCAGGTTGCCCGGGCAGCGGGATTCCCTGCCATCGCCAGGATGCCCCAGGTCCAGGGGATGATCGATGGACACATATGCCCACTACAAGCACTGCCACATGTGCGGGGTGCCCTTCACAAACCAAAAAGGATTCCACTCACTGAACATGCAGTTGCTGCGTGACCACCGGCTGCACATTATGCACGTCTGCACCCAATACCCAGGCAGCATAACGGTGCTTGATCCTTACAAGGCCCTCCCTCGGTGAGTATTCACTCCTGGTGGACAGGGGTTATAATAATAATAATCTTTATTAATGTCACAAGTAGGCTTACATTAACACTGCAATGAAGTTACTG
Organism: Scyliorhinus canicula; assembly: GCF_902713615.1. Lineage (NCBI taxonomy): Eukaryota > Metazoa > Chordata > Chondrichthyes > Carcharhiniformes > Scyliorhinidae > Scyliorhinus > Scyliorhinus canicula. The sequence continues at coordinate 213,438,443 of NC_052149.1, read as the reverse complement.
TTAAAAGCCACTAGTCGCCACATTCCGGCGCATGTTTGGGTACACAGAGCGAGAATTCAGAATGTCCAATTCACCTCACGTGCACGTCTGTCAGGACTTGTGGGAGGAAACCAGAGCACGCGGAGGAAACCCACGTGCACGGGGAGAACATGCAGACTCCATACAGACAGTGTCCCAAGCCGGAAATCAAACTTGTGTCCCTGGCAAAACATAGTGCTAACCACTGTGCAGCCTTGCCGCCCATATTATTATAGGCTGCGGTCGTGGCTGATGGCGCCTAGTCAGAGGCCACAGACCAATGCAGAGAACCAGTATAACGACGCACATGCTGTGACCAGGGATGTGATCAAGCGGTGCATCGGTGTCATGAAAATGTGGTTCAGGTGCCTGGCCCGCGCTGGAAGGACTCTCCAGTACTACCCCAGGAGGGTCTCCCACATCGTGGTGGCCTGCTGCATCCTCCACAACATCGCGCAGCAGAGTGATAACATGCTGGAGGAGGAGGATAAACACCAGGCCTTGGCCGAAGAAGAAGATGTGAGGTGGGCCTGGATGGGCAGGCCATGGGGTCCAGGAAGCCACAGGAGGCTGCACAATGTGTGCGCCAGGGCCCCCCAAACACGGAATAATCTGATCGTCTCCAGGTTCACCGTCCAGGGTGCCTGCCCACCAGCAGCTTGATCACCCCGTGATGATGGAAGAGCCCAGTGCATCAGTGCAAAGGATAAAGCTGAAGCATTTGCGACAAGCTTCAGCCAGAAGTACCGAGTGGATGATCCATCTCAACTTCCTCCTTTTTAAAAAAATTTAGTGCCCTCAATTCATTTTTTCCAATTAAGGTGCAATTTAGCATGGCCAATCCACCTACCCTGCACATCTTTGGGTTATGGGGACAAAACCCATGCAAACACGGGGAGAATGTGCAAATTCCTCACGGACAGTGACCAAGAGCCGGGATAGAGCCTGGAACCTCGGCGCTGTGAGGCAGCAATGCCACACCGCGCCATCGTGCTGCCTATCTCAACCTTGTCCTGAGGTTCCCAGCATCAGATACCAGTCTCCACACAATGTGATTTTAAGGAATGGGTAAAGGCACTAGACACTGCAAAGGCTATGGGTCCTGACAATATTACGGCAATAGTACCAAATATTTGTGCTCAAGAACTTGCTACACAACTATGCAAGCTATTCAGTACAGCTACAACACTGGAATCTGCTCGGCAATGTGGAAAATTGCCCAGGTATATCCTGGACACAGAAAGTGGAACAAATCCAACCCCGCTAATTACCGCCATATCAGTTTACTCTCAATTGTCAGTAAAGTGATGGAAAGTGTCACCAATAGTTCTAAAAAGCAGCACTTGCTTAGCAATAACCTGCTCACTGGCATTTAGTTTGGGTTCCACGAGGATCATTCAGCTCCTGACCTCATTCCAGCCTGCGTCCAATTAAGGACAAAAGAGCTGAATTCCAGAGATGAGCACAGTGGCACAGTGGTTATTACTGCTGCCTCACAGCACCAGGGGCCATGTTCAGTTCCGCCTTAGAGTTACTGCCTGTGTGGAGTTTGCACATTCTCCTTGTATCAGAGTGTGTTTCCTCCGGGTGCTCCGGTTCCTCCCAGAGTCCAAAGGTGTGCACGTTAGGTGGGGTTACGGAGATAGTGTCGGGGAGTAAGCTGAGCTACGGGGCTCTTTCAGAGGGTCGGTGCAGACTCGATGGGCGGAATGGCCTCCTTCTGCATTGTAGGGATTCTATGGATTCTATGGAAAGGAGAGTGACTGACCTTGACATCAAGGTAGCATTTGGCCGAGCATAGCATCACGAGGCCTGAGCAAAACTAGAGTCAATGGGAATCAGGGGGGAAACAATCTGCTGGTTGGCGTCATGCCTACCAGAACGAAAGATGGTTGTGGCGGCTGGAGGTCTATCCACCCGAGTTCCTCAGGGCAGTATGCTAGACCCAATCACCTTCAGCTGCTTCACTGCTTCACCAATTACCTTCCTTCCATCATAGGGTCTTATTTTTACTGAAGAAGATATCAGCCTCAGGTTTTTCAGATTTTATCTGACGATTGCACAATGTTCAGTATAATTCGCGACTCCTCAGACACTGAAGCAGTCCGTGTCCAAATGCAGCTAGATGTGGACAATATCCAGGATTGGGTTTTAATGTGGCAAATAAAATTTATACCACATAAGTGCCAAACAATGAACATCTCCAACAAAAAAATATATAACCATGACCCCTTGACATTCAATGGCATTACCATTGCTGGATCCTCCACTATCAATATCTTGTGGCTTACCATTGACCAGGAACAAAACGGGACTTGCTGTATAAATACTGTGGCTACAGAGCAGGTCAGAGTGTAGGAATCCTGTGGCAAGTAACTCGCCTCTTGAGTCCCCAAAGGCTGTTCACCAGCTATAAGACACTATTCAAGAGTGTGATGGAATACTCACACTTGCTTGGGTGAGCGCAGCTCCAACAACACTCAAGAAGCTTAGCACCATCCAGGACAAAGCAGCCCACTTGATTGGCACCCCTTCCACAAATATTCACTCCTTACACCAACGACGCACAGTAGCAGCCGCATGTACTATCCTCAAATTGCACTGCAGAAACTCACCAAGACTCCTTTGACAGCACCTTCTAGACCCATGACTGCTACCATGTAGAAGGATAAGGGCAACAGACACATGGCAACACCACCACCTGGATGTCCTGTTCAAATTCTCCCATCATCCTGACTGGAAATTTATTACCATTCCTTTACTGTCGCTGGGTAAAAGTCCTGGAACTCCCTCCCGAACAGCATTGTGGGTGCACCTGCATCACATGTACTGTGGTAGTTCAACAAGGCAGCTCGCCACCACCTTTACATGGGCAATTTGGATGGGTGATAAATGTTGGGACTTCCATATTCAGCAAATGAATGTAGTTAAAAACTCATTGTGATAATGATATGCATTCATGAAGATATACGTTTTTAATATATTTGTTAAGTTTCTAAGTGTTCAGTAGTGTACGAACTTTATCAACATACCTTACTCATAGAATCAAAGAATTTACTGTGCAGAAGGAAGCCATTCAGCCCACCGCATCTGCAACAGCCCGTGGAAAGAGCACCCTACCCAAGCGCATACCTCCACCCCATCCCTGTAACCCAGTAACCCCACCCCACCTTTTGGACACCAAGAGCAATTTATCATGGCCAATCCACCTAACCTGCACATCTTTGGACTGCGGGAGGAAACCGGAGCACCCGGAGGAAACCCACGTAGACACGGGGAGTATGTGCAGACTTTGCACAGACAGTGATCCAAGCCGGGAAGCGAACCTGGGACCTTGGGAGCTACGAAGCAACTGTGCTAACCGCTGTGCTACCGTGCTGCCCTAACTTAAAATTATCAAAACAAAAGTTAGAACCAGCTAACTGAAAGAGAGCCTGGATTCATATTGAAGTGGACATGAGGAATTCTGGGTCAGTGAGGCAGCATGTTGGAACTCAGGGCTGTGGCATTAAAAATAGCTTGACTGTATTACACTAGTGAAGTGAACTCTCTGATCCACACAGCGGAACAAGGGCTGCTTTTTCTGATCCAATGGGAAACCTGCTGAGAAGAATGTTTCTAAGGCTTGCAATATTGCAAACCAGGGTCGGGATTCTCCCCTACCTGGCGGGGCGGGGGGTCCCGGCGTGTCGGAATGGCGTGAACCACTCCGGCGCGGGCTGCCCCAAAGCTCCGCACCTTTAGGGGCCAAGCCCTCACATTGAGGGGCTAGGCCCGCACCGGAGTGGTTTCCACTCTGCCGGCTGGCGTGAACGGCCTTTGGCGCCACACCAGCCGGGGCCGAAAGTACTTCGCTGGCCGGCGTAAGTCCGCGCATGCGGCGGAGCGTCAGCGGCTGCTGGCTTCATACCGGCGCAAGCGCAGGGGATGGGGTCTCTTCCACCTCCACCATGGTGAAGACCATGACGAAGGCAGAAGAAAAGAGTGCCCCCACGGCACAGGCCTGCCCGCCGATCGGTGGGCCCCGATCGTCGGACAGGCCACCGTGGGGGCACCCCCGGGGTCAGATCGCCCCGCCCCCCCCCCCCCCCCCCCCCCCAGGACCCCGCCCGCACCTCCAATCCTGCCGGTCAGGTAGGTGGTTTAATCCACGCCGGCGGGAGAGGCCTGTCAGCGGCGGGGCTTCGGACCATCGTGGGCCGGACAATCCCTGTGGGGGGCCCGCCGACCGGCGGGGCACGATTCCCGCCCCCACCGAATCTCGGGGGGCGGAGAATTCGGGACACGGCGGGGCGGGATTGACACCGGCCCCGGGCGATTCTGAATCCCGCCCCAGATTCTGAAACCCCACCAGTATTTCTGGCTGAACGTTATGGAATTGAACCCTTTGGCTTTGCTGGCCTTTTGTTTCATTTCTTTCCCCTATTTTGCAGTTTGCTAAATAAAATAACTTTCCTTCGTGAGCCAGCTGCCAAGATGTGAAAGTGTCATATAGTAATTTGGAAAGCAACTGTAATATTTTGTTTGTGTCAAGTTCATTCCAGGAATGGTAACAAATAGAAGCATATGTTATTTGTGAGATCTACCTGTAAATTAATAAAGTCGCCATTGTGGCAGATGACCAAAGGCTGCTTTCCCCTTTGAAGGGGAGAGCTGACTGGTGGTGATTTAACCTGAGGATCACCCACACCTCAGGCGAGGGGCAAGGTTGAGAAGGCAGGGCCTTCATGACTAACCTCAGCCAGTACAGGCATTACCCATGCAGTTGTTCTGGCTCTGCATCACAAACCAGCTGGATGCGCTATCTATCTGTATGCATTTGCCTGCTTAACAATAGTGATATAACAATATAAACAAATTCTTTATAAAGTGCTTCGGAGAAACCTAAAAGTTGTGGCCCTTTCAGATTCAGATTTTAATTGTTCCTCCAAATGGAATTTTGCAAATTGGAATATTCTGGTCATCTCTGGCGCAGATGGCCTTTTAGGATTGTTTTGCATACCTCGCCATGCCACCACTGCGATGTCTATAGACACAGATATACAGGCATAGATTTTCAAATTGCAGTCCAGGTACATGACTAGCATTACTCTTTAGTCAGCCATTACAGAAACCATCGGATGACCTTTGTTTATAAAATCAATGAGAATTTGATGGTCTTGAGACTATGCATTAAAAATGCTAAATTGTAAAATGATCATGTTATTGAGTCTCATGCTCCTCTGCCAACATTTGCATTTATACAGTGTCTTTCATGACCTCAGGATTTCCCAAAGTGTTTTACAGTCTTTAAGTACCCATAAAAGGTAATTATAAAATAGCAAACATAGCAACCAATGTGTGCACTGTGAGGAACCATAAACACCAATGATATAATAAGCAGGCAATTTGATTCAGTAATATTGCCTGAGGTATAAATATTGTGCAGGATAATGGGGAGAACACTCCTGCTTTTCTTCAAATGCTGCTAATGGATCTTTTATAGTCACCTCAGAAGGCAGAAATAGCCTCAATTAAATATTGGAAAGCCTGAAGCTGTTTGTTTTCAGTCCTCACTACAGACTCTCTTCCTTGGTTACTGACTCCACCCCCTTCTGAAACTATTTGCAAACTTGATATCATTTTTGACCCCAAGGTGAGTTGCTGACCACATATTCACACCATCACCAACACTGTCTATTTTCTTCTCCGTAACAATACACTCACCTCAGCACTTTGGCTGGTGGAGCCCCCATCCGCGCTTTTGTCACTTATTTATGACTATTCCAATGCACTCCTGCTTGGACTCTCAGTTTCTACCCCCTCTAAAGTTGAGGTGATAGAATAGTCCAGGGTTCGCTGACCTGACCTGCCTCTTGCCTAAACAGTGCCTCCATTTTAAAATTCACGCCTTTCTTTTCAAATCCCTTTGTGAACTCATTCCCTCCCTATCTCTTTATTCTCTTCCAGCTGCGCAAACCCGCCAAGATTCAGGCCTTTTCAGCATCCCTAATATTAACTGTTCCACCTTTTCTGTCCATGCCTTCCATTGTAACACATCTCCCCCTCTCTTACCTCTTCTAGGACATTCCTTAAAACCTAGAACTTTGGCCAAGCTTCTGACCATTTGCCTTCACATAGCTTTATGCGGCTTGATGTCAAATGTTGCATTATAGCTGTGGAGCGCCTTGGGGCATTTCTACACTAGAAGTGCTATATAAATGCAAGTTGTTGTTATTCAGTCTGGGAGCACTCCTACTGGCATCCTTTAAACATATATAGAAATATCCATTCATGGTGAAAACGTCAGTGCCTAAACTCTGCAAGAATAGTGTCATTGAGATGATTGTGTAGGATGTGCTTTCCTCGCTTGGTTAGATACAGTGGGCAAGTGTATTTCTTCATCTTTGGAATGTCAGATATTCCTGTCATGTCATTTCAACTCACTGTCCTTTCATCTTTGGGAGCTGGGTAAAAACGATGCCAGGACAAAATGAATGAAAGTGCTCTTTCTTTGAAAGTTGTAGTTATCCTACGCGAGTCTAGATGGTGCACAATGTTTTTCTCCCCATTTATTGTCACAATGTCCTCTCCTCTGCCAGCATTGACTCATTGCCAGAGCATTGTTTTCACGGGTGACAGCTGCTCACGAATGTCTCACTAAAGTAAATATCCTTTGTGTGAGTCTACGAAATTAGGGCCAGCAAACAGCTTTAGGGGTCATCGCAATTTAGCTTCATCCTGTCTTCATCCATTGTCTATACAGATTAATTTGCTTAAGGGACTGCCAGATGTCAGTCTGGAGAGGAACTTGATTTTTCCCTCCCTAATCCAGGAGCACTGATATTGCAGCAACCCTACTGCTACCTAGGCTGATACCTCGAACTCGGCGCAAACTGAACATCAAACTGAACAGGGCAGCACGGTAGTACCGTGGTTAGCTCTGTTGCTTCACAGCGCCAGAGTCCCAGGTTCGATTCCCAGCTTCGGTCACAGTCTGTGCGGAGTCTGCACGTTCTCCCCGTGTCTGTGTGGGTTTCCTCTCACAAGTCCCGAAAGAAGTGCTGTTAGGTGAATTGGACATTCTGAATTCTTCCTCAGTGTACCCTAACAGGTGCCGGAATTTGGCATCTAGGGGCTTTTCTTAACTTCATTGTAGTGTTAATGTAAGCCTACTTGTGACAATAAAGATAATTAAATTAAATCTAAAGTCTTGCTTAGTCTACAGGACTCAGATTCATGCTGTCACAAATGGTTTAGCCCTTGGGGAAATCAGCTGAATTCATTTTTCAATGAATATTATTCCTATTTTGGGAGATCGAGAGGTTGGAATGTAAAAATGGAAATGTACCATGAAAAGAAGTATTCAATCGCAGAAGGTGTAACACCTGCCACTTTACCTCTTCCCTTCTCACCATCCCAAGGTCTAAACACTCCTTTCAAGTGAGACAGCGCTTCATGTGCACCTCCTTCAATCTGGTCTCATGCATTTGTTACTCCCAATGCGGTCTACTCTACATTAGAACATAGAACATACTACATTGGAGAGACTAAACGCAGACTGGATAATTGCTCTGCAGAACATCCCCAGTCCGTCTGCAAGCAGGATCCAGACCTTCCTGTCGCTTGCCATTTCAACTCACCGTCCTGCTCTCACGTCCACATGTCCGCCCTTGGCCTACTGCAATGTTCCAATGAAGCCCAGCGCAAGCTGGAGGAACAGCACCTCATCTTCCGATTAGGCACGTTGCAGACTTCCGGAATTAACACTGAGTTCAACAACTTCAGACTGTGAACTCTCTCCTCCACCACATTTTTATTTCTAGCAATTATTTTTTTTTCCTCTGATCAGTTTTTCCCTCATATACCATATTGATACCTGGAATGAGCAGGTTGTCTTATGAGGAAAGGTTGGACAGACTGGGCTTGTTTCCACTGGAGTTTAGAAGAGTGAGAGGTGACTTGATGAAGTAATTAAGATTCTGAATAGTATTGGCAAGGTGGATGTTGAAAGGATGTTCCTCTTGTGAGTGAGTCCAGGGGCTGGTTTAGCACACTGGGCTAAATTGCTGGCTTTTATAGCAGACCAAGGCAAGCCAGCAGCACGGTTCAATTCCCGTACCAGCCTCCCCGAACAGGTGCCGGAATGTGGCAACTAGGGGTTTTTCACAGCAACTTCATTGAAGCCTACTCGTGACAATAAGCGATTTTCATTTCATTGTGGCTTTCTGTTATGTATTGTAACCAATGCCCTATAGTGTACACATGACTACATGGCACTTGGGAGATTTCCCTCTCTTCCATCTTAGGCTGTGGGCAAGCAACACCTCTGCAAATAAAGTCTGACAACTGGTTAAGTAACCTACAGTGTGGCAACCTGGCTATTACTTTGTCTAAAATTCTTCTATCTGCCAGTTAGACCAATTCAAATGGGCTAAACTCAGTAGATTCATTCGGATAATCACTGGTGGCAAATCGTAAAAAATCCAATCCCTTGTCCCAATCTCATGAAGATTCATGTCAATCGGCCCTAATCATGATTTTGAGAGTTTGATGATATCTCTTTAAAGCTCGCCGAGTTTGTGGGTGATAGGCAGTTGACTTTAGTTGCTGGATACCTAAACTACAAATTATGTCCTGGAAAATTTTATACATATAGTTAGAATCCTGGTCAGATTGTACTTCTGAGGGTAGGCCATAGCATGTAATAAACTATGTCAACTTTTCCACTGCTACCTAAGCTGTAATTGTTCTTAAAGGTATAGCTTCCAGAAATTGGGTGTCCATATCGATGAACGTAAACATATATTGATGCCCTGCCTTCATTTTAGGCAATGGTCCTATGCAATCTACATATACCTAACTAAATGGTTCTTGAAACACTGGTATGGATATCAAAGGTGCTGGTCTGATCACATGTTGTGGTTTACTTATTACCTGACTGGTATGATCGATTCTACAGAATTGCACTACAACCTTATGCAGTCTTTGGCCAGGAAAAATGCCTGTTGACTGATGCCTGAGTTTTCCCACATGTCCTACAACTGGTATCGCATGTGCCACTCAGTGGGTGCACCTACGCCACATGGGCTGCATAATTTAAAGAAGGCTGCTCACCATCACCTTCTCAAGGGCAATTAGGGATGGGCAACAAATTGTTTTTTTAAACCTGCAGTATTTTCCTACAATATTTGGGCAGTAACATATGTGTCTATGCATGCTCTTAATATGTGTTGGTATGTGTGAATTATCCAGCTATGTCAGTAGCGGAGTACTGTTAATTGGAGTATTGAGACCAGTTCTGGGCACCACAATTTGGTAGGCTTTTGAGTGGGCGAGGAAGAGGAAAAGATTCATGAGAAAGGTTCCAGGGAGAAGAAACTTTAATTATGTAGATCTATATACTGTAGTAACTGGGGTTGTTCTTTTTCAAGGAGATTTGATATAAATGTTCAAAATCATGAGGGGTCTGGGCATATAGTTAAGGAGAAACGGTTCCTGTAGGTGGAAGGATTGAGAACCAGGCTGCACTAATTTAAGCGACATGAGGAAAACATGTTTTATGCATCTGGTGGTTAGGATCTGTAATGTACTGCCAAGGTGTTGGTAGCAAGTTCCCACCTTTGCCCTATTCTTTCTGCTTGGGGTAACAGTGATCTTCCCACCAGCAGGGGGCAGTCAATTAGACCAAATAATGCTCTTAATGCGGGCACTGTATGCACACTTTCTGAATTGCTCCAAATGGCATACAGCCCCCTGCTTCTCACCCCTGGCCGAGGCTGAAGTCATGTAGCTGGATGAAGGTGACCTCTTAGCAGCAGACTAGGGACCAGCAGCACCTTAATTTCCATGCGCCCCTGCACAATGCTGACCTAACAACTCGGGCCATACTTTGTTTTTAGACATTGGAACATTTTTCAGATAGGACGCCTCCATCCTGAAGCCTCCTCGTAGTCTGCACACTTGCAGCAGCAGCATCCACGTTTCCTGGCAAAACATCTAGCCGCCCAGAGACTCAGACCTCACATTGGTCTTCTTGCTGTGAAGCCTGCCTGCCAAACTGTGATGATATGATCTGCATACTCGTCTGCCATTGGGCCAGAACGTCGGCTTACCATTGGCCCTGGTCGGTCATGTGCCTCTCGACCGATTGGCCGAGAGGCTGAGTTAACCACGCCTCTATCAACGAGGTATAAATGCTCAGAAGCCTGACGATCGTCCCTTTTCACTGTAGACGATCGCCAGGCTGTGTTCTAGTTAATTAAAGCCTGACATTGGTAAATCACTCGCCTCACGTGCAATCGATGGTGCATCACAAACATAAATTAATGGGGCCCCTGGGGCTGTTCTCTTACTTTGCCATCTGCTCATTCTACAGCCCCACCATGGCCACATCTGGGTTCCCAATCCAGAGTTCGGACTGCTGTTAGGAATGAAACCCTGAATCAAAAATTCATCCTTTAGCCTTGCTGATATTTTTTGAAAACTTGCTAAAGCTGTATATTGATCGCTCGTTAGAAACTTGATAATTAGAGTGCGGGCTGAATTTAGTGGCTACAGAGGTGGGCCCATCCACTGGCTGCAGCCAACCTGGCCCCTGCTATTTCAGTGAGAAGGACATGATTGAAAGTCAATCAGACTATCTGTTGGGCGTCCAGGTCATGGAGGGTAGACATCACATTTCTGAGAGCTGCCACAAATCAGAGAGCTGGTAGCTCTTTAGTACCAGCAATGCCAGGAGAATGGTGATCACTGCCAGTACTCAGAGAAGGAGGAACAGCTGTAGAGCCCTGAAACTCAGGAAGTGAGAAGACCTCACCAGAGACAGTAGGGCCCTGGTGAGGCGGGGACTGTGTGCCAAGCGGGTATTTTCCTGCAGGAGCGCCCTTGTTGCCTGTGGGTTCTCTATTGAGTCCAGGGTTCACAAGCAAGAGGAACTGCCTCCACTCCCCAATTCAGGCTACAGTAGGTTTACCAGAGTATATCTGGCAGCCTCTCTGCATGGTGTGCCTCACACCACTGGCAGAATACCAGCAGCGGTGGATTGAAGTTTTTATGTGACCATTAATTGGCAGGAATGTGATAGAATACTCTCTGCTTTCCTGGATGAGTGCAGTTGCAATGACACTCAAGAAGCTTGACGCTATCAAGGACAAACAGCCCACTTTATTGGCATCTCACCCACAAATACTCACTCTCTCTGCCACTGATGCACAGTAGCAGCAGTATGTACTATCTATCAGATGCATGGCAGGAATTCATCAAGGCTCCTAATCAGCATCTTCCAAATTATTACCATCTCGAAGGACAAGGGCAATAAATACATGGGAACACTACCACCTGGAAGTTCCCCTCCAAACCACACAATATCCCAACTTGGCAATACATCACCATTCCTTCACTGTTTCTGGGTCACAACTTGGGATTCCCTCCCTAACAGGACTGTGGGCGTACCTATGCCAAATGATCTGCAGCAGTTCAAGACAACAGCACCCCACCACCTTCTCAAGGGCGATTAGGAATGGGCAATATAATTACTGGCCTAGGCACATCCCTTGAATGAATAAAAAAGGGAACAATTTCAAGCGCTCAATCTCATTTCTGCATGTGGTCTATAGTGATTTTAAAAAGTTTATATTTTCATCCTTTTTCTTGCTTTTCCTTTTGATCTTTCACCCTTTATCTTAATCCAACTGCTTCCCTTCTCTTTCTTTCTTTTCCTGTTCTTGATTTGACATTGAAACCACAAACTTCAAACTAGTCTCCTCCCCAGTCTTTCCTCTGTTTCTTCCTCAATCCATAAATCTCATCAGTCAAGGGGATACACTGTTGGTCTCACCGTTCACTGAGGTCCAAGTACCCGAGTTGCCCACGCTGTGCCTTTATCAGCTCACACTATGGTTATGCTGTGAAAAGCATTTTAGCCTGAGGCTAAAGAAGCAAAGAAAATCCAACTAACAGGGCATGTTCCAGTCGACGCTGCCAATTTATGTGGCTACAGAGAACTGCATGCGTGCCATCGACTTTTCAATGGTATCCCATTGACTAGCATGCATGACCATAGCAGGAAAAGTAACACAAATTAATAGAACTCAGCTCGAGAACTCCGGAAGAGAAAAACAAATTCTGAGGGCCTGTCACTCCTACAATTAGTATTTCCATCACTCACTGATATCAGGGTATCACCAGCAGAAAGGACTTAGGGAATAACAATAATTCATGCACTATTGGGGCCTCACGGTAGCATGGTGGTTAGCATCAATGCTTCACAGCTCCAGGGTCCCAGGTTCGATTCCCGGCTGGGTCACTGTCTGTGTGGAGTCTGCACGTCCTCCCCGTGTGTGCGTGGGTTTCCTCCGGGTGCTCCGGTTTCCTCCCACAGTCCAAAGATGTGCGGGTTAGGTGGATTGGCCATGCTAAATTGCCCGTAGTGTAAGGTTAATGGGGGGATTGTTGGGTTACGGGTATACGGGTTACGTGGGTTTAAGTAGGGTGATCATTGCTCGGCACAACATCGAGGGCCGAAGGGCCTGTTCTGTGCTGTACTGTTCTATGTTCTATGTTCTATGTTCTATTGGCTGCAGAAAACGGAGGATTTGGCTGAGTGCCAAATTCTCCACCCTTGTTAGCAGCGGCAGTGGAGCGGACTCAGAGGAGAATCCCTGCCTTTGGACTGAATTCTCCTGTTGCCCAGCCGCGTGTTTAACAGCAGCGCGTCGCTCTCTTGCCGCTTGTCAATAGGAATTCCCATTGAAGATCTCCCCCCCCCCCCCCCCCCCCCCCCCCCCCAACACACACACGTCGCCGGGAAACCTACACTGCAGCGGGAACTAAGAATCCCGGCCTTTATCTCAAAGCTATTCCTTGATTTAAAAATTCAAACAACACTTAAGGTTAGCTACAAAATCAGGGTTCTTCAATAATTCAAGAACTTCGGTGAACATCAAGGATACTAATCCTTTGCTATCATGAACATATAAATTAAATTCCGTTAGTCCAGCTATTATTTATATAAGCAAACTCATTGCTTTCCTCAGTAATCAAAGACCTTTCCCACCCAGGTCATTCTCTCATCCAACTTCTTCCATCGGGCAGGAGATATAAAAGTCTGAGAACTCGCACTGACAGGTTCAAAAACAGCTACTCCCCCGCTATTAGCAGACACCTAAACGACCCTCTTATGGACTGATCTCTTCACACATCTTCTCTACTGCACTCCGTATGCTTCACCCAATACCTGTGCCTATTTATTTACATTGTGTATGTATGTACGTCCTATGGTTTTTCCATGTATGGAATGATTTGCCTGGTCTGGACTGTACACAGAACAATACTTTTCACTGTACCGCAGTACATGTGACAATATATCAAATTCAAATTAACTTGAATATCATAAACAGAAAAAGTACATTGGCATTATAATTAAGATAGTGAGCAGAGACAATATGTCCTCTGTGTATGACAGTCCTTGAAGAAGGGGTTGGGGAAAGACCTGCTCCATAGGAGGAATACAAAATATATTAAAAATAAAATTGGTCCCATTTCAACTTCATGAAACAATGTGAAAGATTGGCACAGAAGATCAAACACTGGGATTATTGAGCTAAAATGACAGAGCTAAATTATTTCTGACCATATTAGGATGCCAAGTCAAATTTGGAAGTATTGCATATACTGTTAACAGTTTCAACTTGTGCTGTGGTGCATCATAATAACCAACAAGCAGTGAGTTAAAGTATTCAGTTGTAAAATGGGGAGAAAGCTTTGTGACTTTGTATGGGGCTCTACAATCACACAAGCAAGGTTTTTCAACTTTCACCGTAGCTTTGCGAATTGATGCATAGATTTTTATATTGCACATTGACACCCTAGGATATGGGGGAGGAAAAGGGGGAGGTTACTCCACACGTTGAAATCATCATGCACAATGTAACGTGAAGCAGAACAGTGCTTTCCTTTCTGCCTCTCTCCAGAAGCTCAGGGAAAAATTAATACCAGATACAGCCACGGGCCATCCCGAGCACATTTGAATTTCTTCCCCTTCCAAAAAAAATACCACCTCCTGGAGGACCTCCTTAAAAGCTGAGAGTTGTTCAGCAGCAGTCTAAATATAGAGTAACTTGATGGCAACAAAAAGTTAATCTGAAGTTAATCTAACTTCTGTAACTATGCTTTAACTCGCTGACAGCTGTTGCTTCAGCCATATTCCGTTCACTACTTTAACTTGATTGTAAAGTCACTAATTGGAAACAGAAAATCTATTTCCTTTTTCTCCTCGCAACAAAAAGATTCACAAGCGGGGGGGGGGGGGGGGGGAGACAGACAGACATAAGGGGCTCAGAAGGAGTAGGACACGGAAAGTAACGTTACTTGTTTGTGCCTTACCTTTTAGCCTTTTTAATGAGACGAGAGACAGCCTGGGTGTGTCGGGAATATCTAACAGTAAAACTGTTTTAGCAACAACAGCACGTGGGCTGGGCTGGGCTGGCCTGGCATTCACATCAGAATTTTCCAAAGCATCCCAGCCAAGTGCAACCGCAGGCCTGAAGAACTTCCTCAATTCTCTGTATAGCACGAGCAACTGCTGACTGAGAAATCATTCCATGACTAAATCCTGCTCAGGCAGTTTGATTTACATCAGTCGAGCTCCAAGAGGGCAGCACTAAAGCGAAGGCATCCAGCATTATTTTACTCCATGTACAATTATTCTTTTTTTTTTAAAAAAAGGAACTAGATAATAAAATCCTTCACATCTTTCCAGCTCTGTTTTTCTTACAGCATAGTTTTAAATAATGCAAGTCTCCTTGCTCTCACAGGAGGGTGGTGCACAGATCAATTTAAACATGAGTAAACTGCCAACAGTATTTCACTGGAAATTATTTGCCTATGATCCTATTTCTTAAATGGTTCAAATTGTCTTTCCAGAAATATTATCATTTGGGTATCCCCTTGGCGTCTATTGTTCTATCATCTGTTCACTTCAGTTACTGCAAAGTGATTGCAGTACCTGAATGATTTTATTGTGATCAATGATGATGAAAAGGAGTACTGGGTAATATCTTCCAACTGGAATTGGGAAGATCAGAGTCTCTCTAGCATAAAAAGCAGTGAGACGAATTTTGTTGAAAAGTAAGGTCAATCTCAGGAAATACCAGAATCATTCGGGGCTGTAATAAAAATGGAACATAATGGAAATACTCATCAAGTCTGGCAGCACGGGGGTAGGGCGGGGGTGCGGCACGCGGGTGAGCACAGTGGTTAGCACCGCTGCCTCACAGGGTCAGGGACCCGGGTTCAGTTCCGGCCTTGGGTGACCGTGTGGGGTTTTGTACATTCTCCCCATGTCTGCGAGGGTCTCCTCCCACATTCCAAAGATGAGCAGGTTAGATGGAGTTGTGGGGAGAGGGTGGTGGAGTGGGCCCAGGTAGGGTGCTCTTTCAGAGGGTCGGTGTAGACCCGATCGGCTGAACGACCTCCTCCTGCACTGTAGGGATTCTATGATGACTACCAGCTGTGGAAGGAGCAACAGAATTAATATAGGCTGGATTCTTCCGCGGTTTCGAAACGCCGATGTCAGGACCTGAGAGATCCACAACCCACACTTGCCATCAGCGATACTGGCTGAGAACTCTTCCCGTAGATGGCTAACTAATTGGCTGACCCGAAGCTTGCTCTCCTCTAATCAGGACGTGTTCCGTGGTCAATGGGCACCAGGGGGCGGAGGGGATGGAATGCACCATTACACCCCAGAACAGCATTTTTCTTTAGAGCTTTTAAGTTTCCTTTGCATTACAGTGTCCCTGTAAGGGTCTAAACCCCCTCCCCCCTAAGGCGAGATTGATCAAGATGAAATACAGACAAGACAAAAGGAGCATTAATGACAACATTAAGGACTAAAGAAGGTGCTGATTGTGGCATAACAGTAAAATAGGAGAATGTGTTAATCGGAGAACCAAGGTCAATGCTCAGTGAAAGCTAAGAACTGTCACATGGCCCTGCTGGGAAAGGGGTGGGGTTACTTTGGTACAAAATAAAACATAAAAGGGGCAAGATGGAGAAGGACACCCCTTCTTGTTAGATGTATTAGATGCTGTGGTATGAAGAGACAAAAGTTCTGTTCCTTTTTAACCAACACACTTTTATTTCTTCCAACAGACTCTGCACAAAGCTCTACACATCACCAGACCCAGAGGCCACCTGAAGCCCCTTTACATATCAGTGCCAATTATTGGCCACTTAACATAAATGAGACAACTAATTGCAATGTCTCTGAACCCATTACTTAACACTTGTTTTCTTTGTTTGGCCCAAAGCTACCCCCCCCCCCCCCCCCCACCGCCCACCGCCCACCCCCCACCCCCCATCCCCCATCCCCCATCCCCCGCCGCCTCTGTCACTTGTTCTTTAGTTTTGCTTTCACTGAGCACTGATCTTTGTTCTCCAGTTTTGCTAATTTTCACAGGGTGTTTTGGTTTAAAAAATAT
Source organism: Scyliorhinus canicula (assembly GCF_902713615.1). Lineage (NCBI taxonomy): Eukaryota > Metazoa > Chordata > Chondrichthyes > Carcharhiniformes > Scyliorhinidae > Scyliorhinus > Scyliorhinus canicula. The sequence continues at coordinate 213,421,962 of NC_052149.1, read as the reverse complement.
AAAAATAGAACCCTTCTCCCACCACAGAACTATCACCTATCTCTACTATGGAGCTCTGCCCACCACAACGTGGAGCACCGAAAAAGACCCCGCTTTCAAACAGGTCTCTTTTTCTTTTGGCCTCGACAAGGAACCCCCCCACCGGGACCACACTTACCTTTATTTCCTGCACTGACAAGCTCAGTAAGAGTTCGGGGCACCATTTTTAAATGCCGCCTTGATCTCCTTGACCTCGGAACCTCGGAACCCCCCCCCCCCCCACACACACACACACACACACACACACACTCACACCTCCTCGCCATCGTGTAACAATTATTGAGACGGTTTAGTAAATTAATGAAAAGACACAAACAGGGCTACAATACTCAAGGACAATTAAGTATATCAATCACAAAACACACACACAGTTTATGCAGAATGTACCCATTGTTCCAAAATACACCTAAGTTGCCTGAATTCCTTAAGACTTCCCTTTCCCCCAAACAATATCCAAATTAAATAAATTTATGAGTCAAATTCAGTTTATAGTTACCACACAATACAGGGATGATAGTAAAGTCTGGGGAATGTCTTTTTCTAGTTCAATTAAGATATTTAAATTGCCTTTACAAAGGATTCTGCATGGCCCCGACTCTAACACTTCAATGTAAAACTAAGTCTCCTGGTTGTAAGTTGTGAACTCGCCTCTCAGGCTGATAGATGTAAACTGGCATCTCTTTCTGTTAAATGTGAATTGGCCTCTCAGGCTGTGAGATGTAAACGGGCCTGACTGCTTCTGAGGGTGCTGGCAATTCTACCGTTTTGCCTCTTCGATTCTGCATTCTGTGTATTTGGTTATCTGCCTCTTTCAAATTCCTCAACTAGAAATTAGCATGTGTATACCTCCACTGATTTCTCAGTTGTCCAGGTAAATTGGGGTGGATTCTCCGTTGTCGGGATTCTCTGTTGTGCCGGCAGCCCAGGGATTTCCCGACAGCGTGAGGCTGCCCATAATGGGAAACCCCATTGGCCAGCTGGCAACATAGGGAATCCCGGGCGCAGGATGGAGAATCCCGTCTGTTGTTTCTACTTGTAGAGAGATTTACACCTGGTTCTGTCAGTTGCCTGTTAATCTCGTTACTGGGAAAATCGTATCCATTCCTGCCTTTTGAATGCTGGCTGCTGCTAAATAGATTTTTATCTGTTGCTGGGCAGATTGCATCCTATCATGCCTTGTTAAATTTGTTTTACTGCTGTTACTAAGCAGATCCATGGCAATCCATTTAAAACTCTTATTATACAAGCAGTTAGCAGCTTTATTTTCTTCCAACCAATATTTACCACCTCAAACTTATCTACATTGAAAGTAGTTGCCAATAACTGCCCATTCTGCTACTTTGTTAATCTGTATCGTTTGTTTCTTTATACTAATGGCACATGCCAATTTGGTGTCACCTACAAATTTTGAAATTGTGCTATTGATGCCTGAGTTAAAATTGTTACTGTAAATTGTGATCAATTTGATCCCAGTATACAATTCTGATATTTTGACGATCTGAGTAGCTTCTCTCAGCCCAACTCCTTTTTTTTTTGTTTATTAGACAGATTATTATCCAAATATATTGACCTTAGCCGTGAATGTAGATCTACTTCTTTGGCTACACATGGGGTCGAGGATAACTTGTTTCCACTCCGGGGGTTGGGCTCTGCGACAGCTGAATAGACCAATCCTGGAGCCGCAGACTGGCACAGGTGGGGTAGGTGGTGATCGATGAGATGGGCGGGTGGGACGCTCTGGATTCTGTGTGCTCTTTCCACTACTTATATTTGGCCTCCACATGCTTCACTCAGTGACGCTCAGGGTGTTTGGCACCTTCGCGAATGCTTGTCCTCCAGTTTGTGCATTCTAGGCTAAGTCATTCCCACGTGCAGTTGAACGTAGAACATTGAACTGTATAGCACAGTACAGGACCTTCGGCCCATGATATGTGCCAAACTGGTCTGAGACTAAGATCAAATCAACCTACTCCCAATCATTCTAGTGCACTCGATATGCCTATCCAATAACCGCTTGAAAGTTCCTAAAGTGTCTGATTCCATTACCATAGCTGGGAGTGCGTTCCATGCTCCAACCACTGAGTAAAGAACCTACCTCTGACATCCCTCCTATATCTTCCACCATGAACCTTATAGTTATGCCCCCGTGTAACAGCCACATCTACCCGAGGAAAAAGTCGCTGAACATCCACTCTATCTATCCCTCTCATCACCTTATACACCTCAATTAAGTCACCTCTCATCCTCCTTCGCTCAAATGAGAAAAGCCCTAGCACCCTCAACCTTTCCTCATAAGACCTACCCTCCAATCCAGGCAGCATACTGGGAAATCTCATTTGCACCCTTTCCAATGCTTCCACATCCTTCCTATAAAGAGGTGACCAGAACTGCACACAGTACTCCAAATGTGGTCGAACACAAGGTCTTGTACAGTTGCAGCATAACCTCACAGCTCTTAAACTCAATCCCCCGTTAATAAATGCGAACACACTTTCTTCACGGCTCTATCCACTTGAGTGGCAACTTTCAGAGATCTATGGACATGAACCCCAAGATCTCTCTGTTCCTCCATATTCCTCAGAACCCTGCCGTTAACCCTGTAATCCACATTCAAATTTGTCCTACCAAAATGAATAACCTCACACTTATCAGGGTTAAACTCCATCTGCCACTTTTCAGCCCAGCTCTGCATCATATCAATATCTCTTTGCAGCCAACAACAGCCCTCCACATTATCCACTACTCCACCAATCTTGGTGTCATCAGCAAATTTACTAACCCAACCTTCAACTCCATCATCCAAGTCATTGATAAAAATCACAAATAGCAGAGGACCCAGCCCTGATCCCTGTGATACACTGCTGGTGACTGAGCTCCAGGATGAAAATTTACCATCTACCACCATCCTCTGTCTTCTATCTGATAGCCAGTTACTGATCCAATCGGTTAAATTTCCCTCTATGCCATGCCTCCTTACTTTCTGCATGAGCCGACAATGGGGCACCTTATCAAACGCCTTACTAAAATCCATGTATACGGCATCAACTGCTCTACCTTCATCTATGTACTTAATTATCTCCTCAAAGAATACAATCAAACTTGTGAGGCAAGACTTAACCTTCACAAATCCGTGCTGACTATCCTGGATTAAGCTGTATCTTTCCAAATGATCATAAATCCTATCCCTCAGACCCTTTCCAATAATTTACCTGTGACTGAAGTGAGACTAACCGGCCTATAATTCCCAGGGTTATACCTATTCCCTTTCTTGAACAAGGTGACAACATTCACCTCTCTCCAGTCTTCTGGTACTATTCCTGTGGACAGTGAGGACATAAAGATCAAAGCCAAGGGCTCTGCAATCTCATCCCTCACCTTCCAAAGATCCTAGGATATATCCCATCAGGCCCAGGGGACTTATCTATCCTCAGGCTTCTCAAAATTTCTAACACATCTTCCTTCCGAATATCTACCTCTTCCAGCCTACCAGCCTGTATCGCACTATCCTCCTCAACAACATGGCCCCTCTCCTTTGTGAACACTGAAGAGAATTATTCATTTAGGGCCTCTCCTATATCTTCAGACTCTATGCACACGTTCCCACTACTGTCCTTGACCGGCCCTAACTTCACCTTGGTCATTCTTTTATTCCTCACATAGGTGTAAAAAGCCTTGGGGTTTTCCTTGATCCTACCCGCCAAGGACTTCTCATGCCCCCTCCTAGCTCTAAGTCCTTTCTTGAGCTCCTTCCTGGCTATCTTGTACCCCTCAAGTGCCCAAACTGATGGATGCTGATTTAATATAGCGTGGCTTTTAGCGAGTCCTTGCAGCATTTCTTCTGCCCTTCTAGTGATCGCTTGCCATTGTGGAGCTCGGAGTAGAGCGCTTGTTTACGGAGTTTGCTGTCGAGCATACTGATAATCTGGCCCATCCATTGCAGCTGATCGAGCATGACCTCGATACTGGGGATATTGACCTTGGAGAGGATGCTCAGGTTGGTACACCTATCCTGCCAGTGGATTTTAGGATTTAGCAGAGCAACTTTGGTGGCACCTCTCCAAGGATTTGAGGTGGCTGCTCTACATTGCCCATGTTCTTAGAGAACCTTTGTTTTCTGGATGTTTAGTCTGAAACCCATTGTCTTGTGCGCCTTGGTGAATGCATTGACAATGGTTTGTTGTTCAGCCTCTGAGTGTGCGCAGAGGCAGGCATCATCTGCATACTGCAGCTCGATGCCAGAAGTTAGGATGGTCTTAGTTCTGACCTGGAGGCATTGGAGGTTGAAATGTTTCCTGCTTGTCGGGTATTTCCACTCCAGCAGGGAGCTTCAGGGTGGCGGGGTAGAGTGTTACTGCAAGGAAGGTGGAGATAAGTGTTGATGCGATGATGCAGTCATGTTTGACCCCAGTTTGCGCTCATATTGGGTCTGTGGTAGAGGACCATGGCTTGCATGTCATCGTGGGGCAGGTGGAGAATGGTGACCATCAAATCTGAGGCGAATGTTTCACAATCCTCCACAACTGCGAGATCGAAGACGGTCATGTACAGAGGTTGATGCTGCTCCCTGCAATTTTCTAGGATTTGTCATGCGCTGAAGATCATATTCTTGTGCCTCTTGACAGCCTGAAGGCACATTGAGACTTAGGGAGGAACTCTTCAGTCACTGGGAGGAGGCTGTGGAGGAGGATTCACGCAATGATCTTTCCCATGGCAGTCAGCAGGGAGACCCCTCTTTAACTTCCGCAGTCGGACGTGTCTCCTGTCTTGAAGATGGTCAAAATTACGGCGATCCTGAAATCTCCCGGCATGCTCTCTTCCTTCCAGAAAAGGGTGATGAGGTGGAGCATTCATATCAAGAGTGCCTCTCTGCAATATTTTAATACTTCAGGAGGGATTCCATCTGCGCCAGAGGCCTTGTTGTTTCTCAGCTGTCAGATGGCCCTTTTGACCCCATGGCGCGTCCGGGTTGTCCTAAGCGGGTTGCGGGTAGTGTGTTGCGGGATGGCATCGAAGGCACATCTGTCAAGGGTTGCATCTTGGTTGAGGAGGTCCTTGTGACGTGAATCTACCATGTGGTAACGTATCAAAGGCCTTTTGAAAATGCGAATGGGAATAGCCTGGAGTTTTCTGCCACATTGTATTGCTTCATCAGGATGATACATCCAAAATTGGCCAAATCAGTGCCAAAGATCACAAAACCTCAAGCACAAATTGCAGCCAGAAAATCAAGTTTTCGCAAAATTTTGCACCAGTTGAAAAAAATATTGGGCGGGAATTGGTCCCACTGACAAAGTGGCCACATCCCCAGATCAAAATTAATCATCATGTCAATTTTCTGCTAATTGCATCTGGTTACGGGCCTACGAGGAGGCTCTTAAAATTGATCTTTTTTTCAGGTGTACGGTGTCACTTTTTAAAAACTTACAAATTTTTTTTTTCAAATTACCAAAGAACTGACTACTGCACACAAATGTAACTGGCAAATGCTTCTGCGTAGTTTGCTAAACTCATTTTCAGTCACATAAACGTGGGTTCCTCACAGATTCACTGATGAAAGATGCTTAATTTCCCGTGGTAAACCCATTTTCAGCTTTAGTAATGAAGCTGCAGCAGGATACAGATGAAGAATATTATTTTGTGGAATTAAAAAAAAAACTAAATACATTCTAAAACGGTGCGATGGTTGATGTAAGAATTTATGTTCGCCAGTCCAAATAGCTCGGGCGCAAACTTGAACACAAACAACTTCTGAAAACCAGATGAAGTTCATGCATTAACAGAAAAGTGGGCCATGTTTTCCTCAGGATCACCCAGCACTGTGTTGGGAGTGGGGGGGAATATATCAACTTGGAGAAGTCCAAACTCCTTGAAGATCTGGGCTTTCAGGCAGTGTGAGCTGACCTGACTCGGTGGTGTCTCAATCTGCCCCGACAGAAGTAAAAAACATCCCTTGGAGCCTGTTTTTACAGTGGGGATGAAACGATAAGTCATTCACATTAATCAGCCGGTTCTGCAGTTGTTCTGTAATAAAGAGAAGGCACTTCAGGTCAGACATTACCCTTGATACTTGGTGCAACCCGTCACTAGGACACTGATGTGCGTTGTCAGGTAAAACAAGATCAGGAAGCAGTGGGATAAGGAAATCGCACCACCTCACCCAAAAGCTCAGAATTGTGTACTTTCTTTTAATTCGTTCATGGTACACGGGCGTCGCCATGCATTTATTGCTCATCCCTAATTGCCCTTGACAGGGCAGTTCAGAGTCAACTGCATTGCTGTGCGTCTGGTGGCACATGTAGGCCAGACCAGGAAAGGACGGCGCAGTAGCACAGTGGTTAGCACTGTTGCATCACAGCTCTAGGGTCCCAGTTCGATTCCCGGCTTGGGTCACAGTCTGTGAGGAGTCTGCACGTTCTCCCTGTGACTGCGTGGGTTTCCTCCGGGTGCTCCGGTTTCCTCCCACAGTCCAAAGATGTGCAGGTGAGGTGGATTGGCCATGCTAAATTGCCTTCAGTGTCCAAAAAGGTTGGGTGGGGTTACTGGGATAGGGTGGACGTGTGGCCTTAAGTGGGGTTCTCTTTACATGGGCCAGTGCAGACTCGATGGGCCAAGTCGCCTCCTTCTGCACTGCACATTCTGTGATTTCCTTCCTTTTAAAAAAAATGTCGAGCACCAAATTCATTTTTTCCAATTAACTGGTTGTTCAGCAATTCACCTACCCTGCACATCTTTGGGTTGTGGGGACGAAATCCACACCAACATGGGGAGAATGTGCAAACTCCACATGGACAGTGACCCAGAGCCGGGATCGAACCTGGGACCTCGCCGCCGTGAGGCAGCAGCACTAACCACTGCGCCACCGTGCTGCCCCGTGATTTCCTTCACTAAGGGACATTAGTGAACCAGTTTTTACAACAATTGACAAGGATGGCACGGCCATCATTTCCAACTTTTGTTTGAATTCAAATTTCACCACCTGCATTGGCAGGATTTGAACCTGGATACTCGGAGCATTACTCTGGTTAAGTAGTCCAGTGACAATACCACTACGCCACTGCCTCTCCGGGTGAAACATAACAGCATGGAGTGGGACTCAATTTTCCTCTCCTAACCTCGGACACTGAGGAAGGCACCTCTCCACAGAAGGAAAAAACACTAAAACGGGAAATAAGAATACTGGTCAGTTATAACCCAAACTGGAGGCCCAGGGACACTGTACCTCAGCTGAGTACGATTTACCTCGATGAAGGGGCGGAGGGGGGAGTGACGCCCCCAAACCAGGGCCCTCTGTGAAATAAATATCCCGGCCCAAGTGTGGGCCGAGCACGGGAGACCCCTTTGGGGAGTAGGAGATGTAGATATGTAAGTAAAATAAATCTGAAGTTTTTCTGCAGTCGTTGCTTCCGAGTGGTCGTTTGCCTGAAACTTTACACGGTTCGAACTGCTCTTGCATACTTCAAAACGGTGTGTGGTAGTCACCACTGTTGTATATATCACATACGAGATGTAATACGGTAAGGCTCCTGTACTACAGGTACGGGATTAGATCCCTGCCTGTTGGCTCCGCCCAGATGGCAGAGTATAAATGTGTGTGCTCACCGAGCTGCAGCCATTTCGGCAGCAGCTGCAGGAGGCTACACATCTCTGCTCAATAAAGCCTCGATTACACTCTACTCTCGTCTCGTAATTGATATTGCATCAATTTATTAAGCGGAGATTTTACAACGATGGACCTCCGCATCAAGCCAAATCAACTGCAGCTGCACCCTCAAGCAGACAACGCCAAGTCGGCCTTCACCCACTGGCTAGCTTGCTTTGAAGCCTACATCGGATCTGCGACAAAACAACCCACAGAGGCACAGAAACTCTAGATCCTGTATACACGGCTGAGCTCCGATATCTTTCCCCTCATCCGGGACGCGCCCACCTATGCTGAGGCCATGGCGCTACTGAAGGAGAACTACACCTAGCAAACCAACAAACTCTACGCCAGACACCTCCTGTCCATGCGGCTTCAACTCCCCGGTGAGGCTTTGGAAGATTTCTGGCATGCCCTGACGCTCTGGTGAGGGACTGCGATTGCCAGGCAGTCTCGGCCGTTGAACATTCCGAACTCCTAATCAGGGACGCTTTCGTTACGGGCATGGCGTTGGCGAACATCTGCCAGCGCTTCTTAGAAGGGGCTACCCTCAACTTTGCGGCGACCAAGAAACTCGCGACCTCACTAACGGTCGCCTCCCATAATGTACAAGCGTACGCCCCCGACCGCACAGCGCCCCCCTCCTGGATATCGTGGACCCCACCAGTGAACACCCCATCGTCGACCCCACCACCAACGGCCCCATCGTTCACCCCACCAGTGTCCGCCCCCAGCCAACCCCAGGCCTGCGTCGCATGGCAGCCAGCCAACCCCGGGGGACCCAAGTGCAACTTCTGCGGGCAGACAAAGCAACCCCAGCAGCGCTGCCTGGCGCGGAGCGCACTCTGCAAGGCCTGCGGGAAGAAAGGACATTTCGCTGCGGTGTGCCAGGCATGGTCAATCGCCGCTGTAACCAGGCCCATTGTTCCTGCACCCGCCATATGTGACCCGTGGATGCTGCCATTTTTGCCCCGCAACCCACGTGCGGCCCGTGGACACCACCATCTTCCTCGCCTCACAACACATGTGGCCCGTGGGTGCCACCATTTTGCTTGCCTCAGGACATGTGCGGCCCATGGACGCCGCCATCTTCCCCCCATCAGGCCTCGTGCGGCCTGTGGGCGCCGCCATCTTCCCCGCCTCAGGACCCCTGCTCGTCAGGCACCTCATCGGGCCGCTCATCGCCTGCAACCCCCGCCGGCCAGCCAGGGGCCTTCCAACACCAGCTACAGCCCGCCTCCATCACGATCGACTAGTCCTGGCCGCACAACCTCGCAACCGCGTCGAAGACGGTAAAGGTCGATGGGCACAAGATATCCTACCTTCTTGACTCCGGGAGCACAGAGAGCTTCTTCGACCCCGATACGGTAAGGCGCTGCTCCCTCGCGGTACACCACATCACACAACGAATCTCTCTGGCCTCTGGATCCCACTCCGTGGAGATCCGGGGGTACTGCACCGCCACCCTCACCATCCAAGGCGTAGAGTTCAGCGACTTCCTTGTCTACGTCCTCCCCAACCTCTGCGTTGCCTTGCTGCTCGGCCTTGACTTCCAGTGCAACCTCCAAAGTCTAACTCTGAAATTCGGCGGGCCCCGACCACCCCTTACTGTCTGCGGCCTCACGACCCTTAAGGTCGACCCGCCTTCTCTGTTTGCGAACCTCACTCCGGATTGCAAACCCATCGCCACCAGGAGCAGATGGTACAGTGCCCAGGCCAGGACCTTCATCAGCTCTGAGGTCCAGTGGCTACTGCAGGAAGGCACGATCGAGGCCAGCAACAGCCCCTGGAGATCCCAAGTGGTAGTTGTGAAAACTGGGGAGAAACACAGGATGGTCGTTGACTACAGTCAGGCCATCAATCGGTACACGCAACTCGACGCATACCCCTCCCACTCATATCTGATATGGTCAATCAGATTGCACAGTACCAGGTCTTCTCGACAGGACCACCTGCTCCCCATTTGCAAGGCAGACCGCCCGTACACGGCGTTTGAAGCGGACGGCCGCCTTTAGATTTAGGATCTTTAGGGTTCCCTTCGGCATCACTAATGGGGTCTCGGTCTTCCAACGGGAGATGGACTGAATGGTTGACCGGTATGGACTGCGGGCCACTTTCCTGTACCTGGATAATGTCACCATCTGCGACCACGACCAGCAGGACCATGACGCAAACCTTTCCAAATTCCTCCACACCGCCAAACTCCTCAACCTTACATACAACAAGGAGAAGTGCGTGTTCAGCACCAACCGCTTAGCCATCCTTGGCTATGTGGTGCAGAATGGAGTTCTAGGGCACGACCCCGATCGCATGCGCCCCCTCATGGAACTCCCCCTCCCCCACTGCCCCAAGGCCCTCAAACGATGACTGGTGTTCTTCTCATACTACGCCCAGTGGGTCCCTGACTATGCGGACAAAGCCCGCCCTCTCATTCACTCCACCGTTTTCCCACTGACGGCCAAGGCTCACCAGGCCTTCAACCGTATCAAGGCCGACATTGCCAAGGCCGCAATGCACGCAGTCGACGAGACGTTACCATTCCAAGTCGAGAGCGATGCATCAGACGTTTCCAGGCCGCCACCCTCAACCAGGCAGGCAGGCCCGTGGCATTCTTTTCACGCACCCTCCATGCCTCCGAAATTCGGCATCCTCCTACGAGAAGGAGGCCCAAGCCATCGTAGAAGCTGTACGGCATTGGAGGCATTACCTGGCCGACAGGAGATTCACTGTCCTCACTGACCAATGGTCAGTTGCCTTCATGTTCAAGAACACACAGCGGGGCAAGATCAAAAATGATAAAATCTTGAGGTGGAGGCTTGAGCTCTCTACCTACAATTCCAAGATTTTGTATCACCCCGGTAAGCTCAACAAGCCCCCCGATGCCCTATCCCGAGGTACATGTGCCAGCGCACAAGTGGACCCACTCCGGGCCCTACACGATGCTCTGTCACCCAGAGGTCACCCGGTTCTTTCACTTCATAAAGGCCCGCAATCTGCCCTACTCCATTGAGGAAGTCAGGGCTATCACCAGAGACTGCCAGGTCTGCACGGAGTACAAACCTCACTTCTACCGGCCAGACCATGCGCATCTAGTGAAGGCCTCCCGTCCCTTTGAACGCCTCAGCATGGATTTCAAAGGGCCCCTCCCCTCCACCGACCGCAACACGTACTTCCTTAACGTGGTCGTGAATACTCCAGATTCCACTTCGCCGTCCCATGCCCCGATATGTCGTCTGCCACAGTCATCAAAGCACTCAACACCATCTTCACCCTGTTCGGTTTCTCCGCCTACATCCACAGCGGCCGGGGATCCTCCTTTATGAGTGATGAGCTGCGTCAGTTCCTGCTCAGCAAGGCATTGCCTTGAGCAGGACGACCAGCTACACCCCCAGGGAAACGGGTAGGTGGAGCGGGAGAATCGGACGGTCTGCAAGGCTGTCCAGCTGGCCCTACGGTCCAAACATCTCCCGGTCTCCCACTGGCAGGAGGACCTCCCCAACGCCCTTCACTCCATCCGATCACTATTTTGCACTGCGACTAATGCAACCCCCCGTGAATGTCTCCTTGCCTTCCCCAGGAAGTCTACCTCCGGGGTTTCGCTCCCAACATGGCTGGCAGCATCAGGACCCGTTCTCCTCCGCAAGCATGTGCTGCTCCACAAGATGGACTAGTTGGTCGAGAGGGTAAAGCTACTCCATGCAAACCCGCAGTACACCTACGTGGCGTACCCCGACAGCCGCCAAGACACAGTCTCCGTCAGGGACCTGGCACCAGCTGGTTCCCCACCCCCCCTCTGCCCCGGCGCCACACTTCCTGCACCCAACGCACCCCACAGCCTCTGCTCCAGGACGATCCGTCCTCCCCTTGGTCCCACCTGGGGATGAAGATGAGGTCTACACGCTCCTGGAGTCACCGGCGACCGAGCCGACGCCTGCATCGCCACCGGGACTGCGGCGCTCACAACGGAGGATCAAGGCACCTGAATGGCTGAATTTGTGAACTTTCCCCAAAATGTTAACCTTAAAATGCATGGAAATAGTTTTTCCACAACCCCCGCTGGAGTCTTTTTTAACAGGGAGTGAATGTGGTAGTCACCACTGTTGTATATATCACATACGAGCGTATTACGGTAAGGCTCCTGTACTACAGGTACGGGGGTAGATCCCTGCCTGCTGGCTCTGCCCAGTAGGCGGAGTATAAATGTGTGGGCTCGCCGAGCTGCAGCCATTTCGGCAGCAGCTGCAGGAGGCTACACATCTCTGCTTAATAAAGCCTCGATTACACTCTACTCTCGTCTCGTCGTAATTGATAGTGCATCGGTGTAATAGGAATACTCGTCCAAACTGTTTTTCCCTTCAATCACAGTTCTCTCTGGTCTGTGCAGTTTGATTCTGTTTTGAATCACCAGGGCAGCTGCTTCGCTTTTTTTTTAAAACAAAGCTTGCACAGGAAAGGAACTCATAAAAAACTCTACGGCATTCCTCAATAATAATACACTGGAACATTTCTGCAATAGGCTGCCAGGCAACTGTATACGGTCAAAAGCAGTTTGGAAAACCAGCGGGCTTGTTGAAACATAAATGACTGCCTGAAATTGGGCCTTCAGGGTTCAGCAGCCCGTAATGAAGAAAATTCTTCCAACCGGGGGGAGGTGGGTTGGGCAAGCTTGCACATAGAGTGTAGCATCTGACCTCTGCTTCTCTCAAGCAGACACAGTCAAAACAGAAATAAACTACAGTGCAAGGGTTGACCAGCAGACAATTTTACAGCAATATTACATTTCCTGGTGGCATTTATCGCATGTCACAGAATGTCAGGCAAGTGCTGGGATGGCCTTCCAAAACTAAAAAAAAAAGGAGGTACACAAATAGAAGCAGCAGCCAGAGTGGCTCCAATGGGCCTGCTGTAAAAAGACAACACCATAGCATATCAGAAATGGGATGGAAACCTGACAAAAGTTCAATACTTGAAGATTTGACTCCCTACGCTCACCAGTGCTTCCTCAATTCATCACCCTTTTGTTTTCTTCAGCTTTTTAAAAATTAAATTTAGGAGTATCTAATTATTTTTTCCCAATTAAGGGCAAATTTAGTGTGGCCAATCCACCTACCCTGCACATATTGTTTGGGTTGTGGGACCGAGACCCACACAGACACTGGGAGAATGTGCAAACTTCACACGGACAGTGACCCAGGGCCGTGGTCGAACTCGGGTCCTCAGCACCGTGAGGCAGCAGTGCTAACCACTCTGATGCGGTCATCAATTCACACGAAACCAGGAGTAGATGTAAACTGTGGCTTTAATCAACTAGAAGAGTGCCTGCCTGTGACTGAGCTGTTAGTGGGAGTTGCCTACAGGGCGACTGCTCTTTATACCTCCCCTCAAGGGGTGGAGCCAGGGGCGGAGCCCACACAGGCCCCAGCATGCTACATTATAGGCAGTACCATACAATGGTCCCATAGGTGGATCCCACATGTGCAACAGCGTAATACAGATAAGCACATGGTGAATTGCTACAGCAATACATTCACCACATTCACCCCCTGTTAAAAAATATGAAGTCCAGCGGGGGTGACGGGTTCATAAGTTCAGCCTGTCCGGGACACGGATTGTGCGCTGTGAACGGCGAAGCTCTGGTATCGCCGCTGGCCCGGGCGTCGAACCCGTCCGTGCTGCCATCGGTAGTGAAGACGCCGGTGCGGATACAGAGGTGGACTCTGGGAGCGTGTCTTCTGGAGCTTCAATCCTGTGGGTCGGTGAAGGGGGAATGGCGGGCGGGAGGGGGTGCGGGTGCCATGTAGGGGCGGGGGCACTGGTCAGCGTAGGTTGGGCGGGGTAAGATGGGGTGGCGGTGGTAGTGGAACCTGTGGGTGCCAGGTCCCGGAGGGAGAACGTATCCTGTCGGCTGTCAGGGTGTTCAATGTATTCGTACTGGGTGTTGGAGTGTAGAAGCTGGACCCCCTCGACCAGGGGGTCGGACTTATGACTCCTGACGTGCTTGCGGAGCTGGACGGGCCCTGGTGTCTTCAGCCAGGGCGGAAGCGAGGCCCCTGAGGTGGATTTCCTGGGGAAAACAAATAGGCGGTCATCAGGGGTCTCATTTGTGGCCGTGCAAAATAGGGACCTAATAGAGTGGAGTGCGTTGGAGAGGACCTCCTGCCAGTGGGAGACCGGGAGATTCCAAGACCGTAGGGCCAGGAGGACAGTCTTCCAGACCGTCACGTTCTCCCTCTCCACCTGCCTGTTTCCCCTGGGGGTTATAACTGCTAGTCCTGCTTGAGGCAATGCGTTTGCTGAGCATGTACTGACGCAGTTCGTCACTCATAAATGACGAGCCCCGGTCACTGTGGACGTACGTGGGGAAACCAAACAAGGTGAAGACACTATGCAGGGCTTTAATGACGGTGGCCGCGGTCATGTCGGGGCAAGGGATTGCAAAGGGGAAGCGGGAGAACTCGTCAATGACGTTGAGGAAATATGTGTTGCGGTTGTTGGAGGGGAGGGGCCCTTTGAAACCGATACTGAAGTGCTCAAAGGGCAGGGATGCCTTTACCAGGTGGGCCTTATCCAGTCGATAGAAGTGTGGCTTACACTCCGCACAGATTTGGCAGTCCCTAGTCATGGCTCTGACCTCGTCTGTGGAGTATGGCAGGTTGTGGGCCTTGATGTAGTAGAGAAGCCGGGTGATCCCCGGGTGGCAGAGGTCATCATGGATAGCACGTAGTCAGTCATCTTGCGCGTTAGTGCATGTGCCACGGGACAGGGCATCTGGGGGTTCGTTGAGCTTCCCAGGACGATATACCATATCGTAATTATAGGTGGAGAGTTCGATCCTCCACCTCAAGATCTTATCATTCTTGACCTTGCCCCGCAGCGTATTATCGAACATGGAGGCTACCGATCGTTGGTCGGTGACAAGGGTAAACCTCCTACCAGCGAGGTAGTGCCTTCAGTGCCGCACAACTTCCACAATGGCTTGGGCCTCCTTTTCGACTGAGGAGTGTTGAATTTCGGAGGTGGTGAGGGTTCGTCAAAAAAACGCTACAGGCCTGCCTGCCTGATTGAGGGTAGCGGCGAGGGCGAACTCTGATGCTTTGCTCTCCACCTGGAAGGGGACGGACTCGTCCACCACGTGAATCAAGGCCTTGGCAATACCTGCCTTGATGCAGCTGAAGGCCTGGCAGGCCTCAGCCGCCAGTGGGGAGTTGGGTGGCACTGATTAGTGGGCGGGCTTTGTCCGCATAGTTGGGCACCCACTGGGCATAATATGAAAAGAACCTGAGGCACCTTTTCAGGACCTTAGGGCAGTGGGGAAGGGGGAGTTGCAGGAGGGGGAGCATATGGTTGGGGTCGGGTCCGAGAACCCCGTTTTCCACGACGTAGCCGATGATGGCTAGTCTGGTTGTGCGGAAAACGCACTTCTCCTTGTTGTAAGTGAGGTTAAGGGTTCAGGCAGTTTGGAGAAATCTCTGAAGGTTGGCATCGTGGTCCTGCTGGTCGTGGCCACAGATGGTGACGTTGTCCAAGTACGGAAATGTGGCCCGCAGCCTGTGCTGGGCCACCATACGGTCCATCGTTCTTTGGAAGACCGAGACCCTGTTTGTGACGCCAAAGGGGACCCGGAGGAAGAGGAAGAGGCGGCCGTCTGCCTCAAAAGCCGTGTAGTGGCGGTCCTCCGGGCAGATTGGGAGCTGGTGGTACACAGACTTCAGATCCACCGTGGAGAACACCCAGTAGTGCGCGATCTGATTAACCATGTCTGGTACGCATCAAGGTGCGTGTACCGGTTTATGGTTTGGCTGTAATCTACAACCATCCGGTTCTTTTCCCCGGTCCTGACAACCACCACCTGGGCTCTCCAGAGGCTATTGCTGGCCTCGATGATCCCCTCCCGCAAGAGTCGCTGGACCTGGGACCTGATAAAGTCCTGGATACTGTACCGCCTGCTTCTGGTGGCGACTGGTTTGCAGTCGGCGGTGAGATTTGCGAAGAGTGGGGGAGGGTCAACCTTATCATAGAATTTACAGTGCAGAAGGAGGCCATTCGGCCCATCGAGTCTGCACCGGCTCTTGGAAAGAGCACTCTACTTAAGCCGACGCTTCCACCCTGTCCCCGTAACCCAGTAACCCCACCTTACCTTTTTTGGACACTTAGGGCAATTTTAGCATGGCCAATCCACCTAACCTGCACATCTTTGGACTGTGGGAGGAAACCGGAGCACCCGGAGGAAACCCACGCACACACAGGGAGAACGTGCAGACTCCTCACAGACTGTGACCCAGCCGGGAATCGAACCTGGGACCCTGGAGCTGTGAAGCAACTGTCCTAACCACTGTGCTAACGTGCTACCCTATAGATGTTGCATCATGGTGATGTAATCATTCAGGCTTGTATGTGTATGTATATAGGATGTGTGTGTGCATGGGTGAGTGGGTGCATGGGTGTTTGTGTGTATGTGATGTGTGGGTGTGTTGTGAGTGTGCATGTGTATGAGGTGTGTGTGTATGAGATGTGGGTGTATATAGAATAGATAGAATTTACAGTGCAGAAGGAGGCCATTCAGCCCATCAAGTCTGCACCAGCCCTTGGAAAGAGCACCCTACCCAAGCCCACACCCCCATCCTCCCCGTAACCCAGTAACCCCACACAACTGTTTTGAACACTAAGGGCAATTTAGCATGGCCAATCCATCTGACCTGCACATCTTTGGACTGTGGGAGGAAACCGGAGCACCCGGAGGAAACCCACGCAGACACGGAGAGAACGTACAGACTCCGCACAGACAGTGACCCAAGCCGGGAATCGAACCTGGGACCCTGGAGCTGTGAAGCAAATGTGCTAACCACACTATGTATGGGTGTGTGTGTGTATGAGATGTATGTGTAGGGGGGTGGGTGTGTATGGGATGTGTTTGTGTATGGGTTGTGTGCGTGTTGTGTGCGTGAGTGGTGCATTTTTTGATGTTCTCTGTTTTCTTTGGAAGGGTGGCTTGGATGTGTAATGTTCAACAAAGAACATCAAGCTATATGCACCTTCAGGGTGCAATGGACCTGAACTCCCAGATTGGGAGGGGAACAGAGGGAAGTAGATCCTTGGAAAATAGGCGAAAGGTTTAGATAAATGATCTGGATCGGTGCAGGCTGGGAGGGCCGAAGGGCCTGTTCCTGTGCTGTAATTTTCTTTGTTCTTTGTTCTATATGGGGTGCGTGTACGTGCTGTGTGTGTGTTCAGTGTGTATGTATGTGGTATTTTTCTATGTTTATACATGGTTGTATATGTATACGTGTAACAGCTGTGATAATATCTAGATGGAATGCCTTTCCATGTGTTTGCCTGAATTGTCATACTTCAGGTTTGTTACTTATTTGGCATGTAAGCAATTTTCAAACTAACTTACAATATGGCGCTGCTTAGAAATTATATTCAGTCACCAAAGAATAATTTCTTTCGCAAATGCATTATTTTCTCTCTGGGCCAGATGTTTGCTACCATAGTATATACCTCGAGTAGGGAAATTTCCTCACTCTGCAGTCCCAGTTCATTTCAAAGGACCACAAATTGCATATATTTCACTCTTGACAGGCTGGTGTGGGATGGAGTTGGGCTTTGGAAGAATATGTTAGGCCAAGGTAGCAGGTGAGTGTTAAGACTGGCTGGTTAGAAGCCTTGCGTTCATTCTTTTGGGCTTCATCCCATTATTTAATAAAAGAAATTAGGCCCTCTGGCCCTTACACTCCCTCACCCACATCCTTTCCCTATGGCCCCTCGCACCCTCCATATCCCTTCACCCCACCCTCTCCCCATGACCCCTCACACCCTCCATATACCCTCATCCCCACCCTTCCCCCATGATCCTGTAAACCCTCCATACCTCCTCACCCCCACCCTCTCCTCATGACCCCTCTCACCCTCCATACTCCCTCACTACCACCCATTCCCCATGATCCTGCACACCCTCCATACCCCCTCACCCTCCCCATGGCCCCTTGCACTCTCTATACCCCTCACTACAACCTATCTCCATGGCTCCTCGCACCCTCATACCCCCTCACCAAACCCTCTCCCCATAGCCCCGCACCCCCCCCATACCCCCTCACACCCATTCTCTCCACATGGCCCTCGGATCAGCTATACCCCCTCACCCCACCCTCTTCCCATGGCCCCTTGCACTCTCTAAACCCCCTCACCCCAATCTCTCTCCATGGCCCCTCGCACCCTCATAGCTCCTCACCCAACCCTCTCCATTGCCCCTCACACCCCACCCCCCCCCCATGCCCCCCTCACTCCCACCCTCTCTACATGGCCTCTCGGACCTTCTATACCCCCTCACCCCACATTCTACCCATGGCACCTCACACCCTCCATACCTCCTCACACCCACACTCTCCCTATGACCCCTCGCACCCTCCATACCCCCTCATTCCAACTGCCTCCCCATAGCTCCTCACACCCTCCATACTAACTAAATGCCAATGCATGCCCTTTAAATGCCTATTCACACAGTATGTGCAAAACGAATGAGCTATATAATAACAATGGCGTTTGGAAATACTAAGAGAATAAACATCCATTCAAAAATGTTGTTTAAAAAACACTGCTGTTCCTACAACACAAGTAAAGCATCAGTCTGACAGACCATTGAAGTATCAATAACCATGTCTTCAAACACTTCACAGCTCTTTATCAGGTCCAAATAAATATGAAAACATTGACAAATGAGATCATAGAAAGAGCAACTTACTAGAACCACTTAAGACTGTCAATCAAGGGGGCTGGTTTAGCACAGTGCTAAATAGGTGGCTTTTAAAGCAGACCAAGGCAGGCCAGCAGCGCGGGTTCAATTCCCGTACCAGCCTCCCCGAACAGGCGCCGGAATGTGGTGACGAGGGGCTTTTCACAGTAACTTCATTTGAAGCCTACTTGTGACAATAAGCGATTTTCATTTCATTTCAAGCAAAGTCAACAATTAACTTCACTTCTCTAAACCGAATCCCTGCTGAGTTTGCATTTTAATTGATGAGGGCTCTCAACCAAGCTTATATAAAGTAGACAGGTGGAATGGCCACTGAAGGGCTAAATGAGCCATGGAGAAATTTGCCTGACTCCATGAAAATTGTGGGGAGCGAGGAGATACCTACCCCCACAATGCAGCTGGCTAGCCTGAGAGTGCAGGGTGCAGACTTGTTAAAATAGCCTGTGCTGGGGTTGGTGATAGGAATCTCTGAAATGGGTCCTAGCCACCATTTGTAAATGGCTCTAGATTCTGGCCAGAATCCCCCGGCTGTTGGGATTCCCTTTTCCCACTGGCAGTGCACGCCGCCCCTTGGTTTCCTGGGGGAGCTTTGATGGGAAATCCCACTGACAAGCAGCGGGAAGCGAGAATCATGTAGCCAGCGAACTGCACCCACTGAGAAACATGCAGCTGGGGGACTGAGGAATCCAGCCCTCTGCGAAAATCCACCCTCTGTCTCTGTTTCTCTATGGTTTTCAGTTTGAAACAACAAAAATGTAGCAAGATCTCAGATGCCTCTTCAGTCCGAGGAGGATTTCTGGAGATTTCAGATTGAGGCAGCTATATCATGTACAAAAAAAGTTAGACTAATATAAAGGTGTGATAAAATTTGATCAAAGCCTGTATATATTTTTCAGGACTGTCCTTAGCTGAAATATAGATCAGGTCCAGGTTTCTGAGGGGACTAGTTTGTAAATTGGATTTCCTGGCTGTGACATCAGACTTCTGAGGCTGCTAACAAAGCATAAGTTAGTTGAGTGCAATGAAGAGACTGAGAGGTTTCAGATCTGGCAGGAAAATAAGCTGTGTGCAAAATGCAGCAAAATTAAATATGTGCCTTCTAAAAAAAAGAAGACTGAAATGTCAGATGGTGGAAAGAACTCACAGTTAAAAATTTGAATTTAAACAAGATGAGGTGAATTCAGTTGCGATGGAGGACAACTTGGATGTTTGGTTGGCTGAATTGTTCTTTCCAAGGGCTTGGACATTAAAAGCACGTGGACAAAGGACAAAAATCGAGTATCAGAAGTTAAAACCTGAGCAGCATATTTCAGAGTTTGTTTTTAAAAGCACCGAAACCAGCACCCATGATAGCCGTGATGATAGTTTGTTGTCTGGTTTCAAAGATAATTGGAAATGACTGGATCCAAAGTGTAAGAAGTGACATGACTGGGGAATTTCTTCCTGTGTTCCAGATCACAGCAGTACCCAGAAGCCAGATGGACTGCCAAGTTTTGAAACTCAACACAAAATACTGAAATACAACATCTTATAAAATAACTATTTAAAAAATTGCAAAATTAAAAGGGAGATCTTCTTAGAAGACTGAATTAAGTGAATCACAACCAAACAGTAAAATGCACACATTTGCAGGAAAATTGGGACCCTGGGAATTATCGTAGAATTTACAGTGCAGAAGGAGGCTATTCAGCCCATCGGGTCTGCACTGGCCCTTGGAAAGAGCACTCTACCTAAGCTCACCCCTCCACCCTATCCCCACACTTCCACCCCATCCTCATAACCCCACCTAACCTATTTTGGACACTATAGCATGGATAATCCCCTAACCTGCACATGTTTGGACTGTGGGAGGGAACCGGAGCACCCAGAGGAAACTCACGCAGACACGGGGAGAACCCCCGAGCTGGGAATTGAACCTGGGACCCTGGAGCTGTGAAGCAGCTGTTCTAACCAGTGTGCTATCATGCTGCCCCTAAATTCATGCAAGTTTAATTGTGATTTCAGTTGTCGCATTTGTGGTTTTTATTTTTGTTTATGCCCCTAACCTGTTAAATATATGCAGAATTGCGGTGTGAATATGATATGCATAGTTGTGAAGTGTGACAAAAAGGGAACTACTTCGCTTTTTTTGTACGTAGTAAGTTATTTGCTAAAGTTTTATGGTGTTAAGAATTTATGTTTTGAAATTGTTGTACAGAAGCCCTTACTTTAGTAAAGTTTTATTTTCTTCGAAGGGGGAAGTGTACTGAAATGGTTTCAAACCCTATATTTCTTCAAGATTGAAATGGAGCTGATGCAGAGACCAGGTCCAGATTTCCGGGGGGAAGGAGTTAGTTAATTGAATTTCCTGGCAGTAATATCAGGTTTCTGAGAAATGCGTCTGTGCCTTTGGTTGCTGAGTAGATGGAAGCTAAATGAGAGGAATAAATAGGCTAAAAGCTTGGAAGCCTGTGGTCAGAACAAGAAGGGCTCTAATTTTGGGTTGCTTTTCAGTAGAAAGAAAACAAACATAGGAGTTCTTGGTGAATCTATGTGTGGGAGCCAGGTGTTGAAGGTGCTGCCAAAGGAGACTTGGTGAGTAACTGCAATGCACTTGTACATGCTACACACTGCTGGCCCTGTGCATCGGTCCTTCAGATGGCAAGCGGAATGCTGATTAAGTGGGCTGTTTTGTTCTGGATTTGTAGATTTTCTTAAGTGCTGCTGGAAAGCACTCACCCAGGCAAGTGGAGAAGATTTCAGCAGACTTTTAACTTGGGCGGCACGGTAGCACAGTGGTTAGCACTGTTGCTTCACAGTGCAGGGTCCCGGGTTCGATTCCCAGCTTGGGTCACTGTCTGTGCGGAGTCTGCACATTCTCCCTGTCACTGCGTGGGTTTCCTTCGGGTGCTCCGGATTCCTTCCACAAGTCCCGAAAGATGTGCTGTTGGGTAATTTGGATATTCTGAATTCTCCCTCACCTCCATTGGTGTCAAGCGTTAGATCCTGGCATGGATAGAGGATTGGCTGACTGGCAAAAGGCAGAAAGTGGGGTTAAAGAGGTCTTTTTCAGGATGGCAGCCGGTGCCTAGTGGTGTGCCTCAGAGGTCGGTGCTGAGACCACAACTTTCACAATATACATAAACGATCTGGAGGAAGGAACTGAAGGTACTGTTGCTCAGTTTACAGATGATACTAAGATCTGTAGAGGGGCAGGTAGTATTGAGGAAGCAGGCGGGCTGCAGAAGGACTTGGACAGGCTAGGAAAGTGGACAAAGAATGGAAGATGGAATACAATGTGGAAAAGTGTGAGGTAATGCACTTTGGAAGGAGAAATGGAGGCATAGCCTATTTTCTAAATGGGAAGATGCTTCGGAAATCAGAAGCACAAAGGGACTTGGGAGTCCTTGTTCACAATTCTCTTAAGGTTAATGTGCAGGTTCAGTCAGCAGTTAAGAAGGCAAATGCAATGTTAGCATTCATGTCACGAGGGCTAGAATACAAGACCAGGGATGTACTTCTGAGGCTGTATAAGGCTCTGGTCAGACCCCATTTGGAGTATTGTGAGCTGTTTTGTGTCCCGTATCTAAGGAAGGATGTGCTGGTCTTGGAAAGATCCAGAGGAGGTTCACAAGAATGATCCCGGGAATGAACAGCTTGTTGTATGAGGACTCTGGATCTGTATTCGTTGGAGTTCAGGAGGATGATGGGGGATCTTATTGAAACTTACAGGATACTGCGTTGCCTGGATAGAGTGGATGTGGAGAGGATGTTTCCACTTGTAGAAAAAACTAGAAGCAGAGGACACAATTTCAGACAAAAAGGATGATCTTTTAAAACAGAGATGAGGAGGAATTTCTTCAGCCAGAGAGTGGTGAATCTGTGGAATTCTTTGCCGCAGAAGGCTGTGGAGCCCAAATCACTGAGTGTCTTTAAGACAGAGATGGATAGGTTTTTGATCAATAAGGGGAGCAGGGGTTATGGGGAGAAGGCAGGAAAATAGGGATGAGAAAAATATCAGCCATGATTGAAGGGCAGAGCAGACTCGATGGGCCGAGTGGCCTAATTCTGTTCCTATGTCTTATAGTCTTATGGTACATGAACAGGTGCCAGTAACTTTTCACAGTAACTTTGTTGCAGTGTTAATGTAATTTTACTTGTGACAATAATGATGATTATTATTATTATAGGCAGTGAATAGGCTCT
This sequence comes from Scyliorhinus canicula, assembly GCF_902713615.1. Taxonomy (NCBI): domain Eukaryota; kingdom Metazoa; phylum Chordata; class Chondrichthyes; order Carcharhiniformes; family Scyliorhinidae; genus Scyliorhinus; species Scyliorhinus canicula. The sequence goes on along the minus strand of NC_052149.1, from coordinate 213,399,346 downwards.
GGGGAGTCAGGAGGTGAGTTACTCATCGCAGATTTCCCAACCTCTGGCCTGCACTTGTAGCCAAAGTATTCATGTGGCTGGTCAATGTGTAAGGGGACTTCCTGGTGATTCCCTACATTCCCATTTCTTTCATTTTGCCACTTTCATTTTTGATCCATGGATGTTTATTGGACATATACCTTTAAGTCAAACAGAGGAAACAAGGAACACAGAAGTTGCAATATAGTATGCTGTACTAGCTTTTGAACAGCAGAACTCAGATTATTTTGCACCTGACAGAGATCAAAGGGACTTGGTTTGATTGGCTGGCTGGTGACCAATGAATTAGCAAAAGGCCCTATTCTTCCCAGCGACGGACAATGATTGAGTGCTACCTGAATGGGTTGATTTACAGAGAAGCAAGGAAAGGACAGTCGGGTTCTGGATGCTCAGAGAAGAAGGCCTGAGTTTCTCTCTTGCCCTTTGTCTCCAGAAAAGCTGCATAGGTGGTGTATTTCTGAATCTACAGAGAACCTGGATGAATCCACATTGAAAACCATTACAGACTCAAAGCAGAAATCTCGAAATGAAAGCCTGGACTGAAGGAAGATGTGCTAGAAGACAACACTCTGAAACAAAGACTTGTATCCCTTTACTTTCATCATCATTTTTACACCCCTCCTTTCCCCTCTGTGTTTGTTTGTCTGCTTTTGTGTATGTGTGTGTAGAGGGTGGGGCGAGTTAAAGAGTGGCTGTTTGGAATTATATAATAGTTAACTAGTTGTATCTGCTACATATTTAATTATAGTTATTATTAATAAAATTAATTGTGTTTAAACTTATAAACCTGTTGACTGTAGTTATTGGCCCAAAGGTCAAGTCGGGCTGAAATTCATCGTGCACTAGTCCACAGGGGTCGTAACAATGGTAACTTCTAGGATGTTGATGATGAATGATTCAGTGATGGTGATGCCCTTGAATGTCATTGGGAGATGGTTAGTTTTGATCTTATCGGAGATGGTCATTGCCTGGCACTTCCTAGTTATCAGCCTAAGCCTGCATGCTGTCCAGGTCTTGCCGCATATGGATAGGACCAGAAGGAGCTGCAAATGGAAAGGAAACTGTGCAATCATCAGAAACATCCCCATTTCTAGCCTTTTGATCGAAAAATGTAATTGATTAAAGCAGCTGAAGATGGTTTTGTCGAGAACACTGCACTATTAAACTCCTGCATATCCTGGGGCTAAGATGCTGACCTCCAAAATCACAACCATCACCCTTTCTGCTGGAGCTATGAAGAAAGGTCCTTGACCTGAAATATTAACTTTCTCTGTAAAGATACCATCAGTCCAGCTGAGCTTTATCAGCACTTTTTGTTTTGTTCCTTTGTGCTAGGTTTGACTCCAATTAGTGCAGAGTTTTCCCCCGATTTCCATTTACTTTGCTTTTACTCGAGCTCCTTGATGCCACACTCAGTCAAATGCGGCCTTGATGTCAAGGGCAGTCACTCTCATCTCATCTCTGGAATGCAATTCTTTTCTCTATGTATGCACCAAGGCTGTAATGAGGACTGGAGTTTAGTTATCCAGATGGAACTCGTTATAATCCCCACGAGACCCACAGGGATGACCCGATTGATCTCCTCGTGGGGCTCGTGCAGTACTAGCTCCCCCGCTAGAGGGACAGAGGCACAACAGCAGGCTCGTTTTTCCCCCCGAGATAAAAGCAAGCTTGGGAACGAGCCAGCATCTCGGTGTGGTCCCGCCGGGCCTTGGACGGTTGCTTAGTTGCTATATTTCTTAACTCTGAGTAGGAAATAAATTACTTTTGTGTCTCCCTTTCGGGCTCCTCATTGACTACAGTAGAACTAAACAAGGATTGTATTGTCCGGAATTTAGTAGGCTAAAGGTGTTTTTGTTGAAGTTTTTAAGATGTAAAAGGGAATAGATCAGGTGGTAGGGATCTGTTTCCACTAAACGGAGAATTCTAGACGAGAGGACATGGTCCAAAAATTAGAATCAAATCTTTCAAGAGTGAAATTAGGAAATGCTTCTCCACAAAAAAGGCATCAGAAATCTGGACCCCTTCTGCAAATGACAACTGTTGCTAGATTAATTCATCATTTTGAATCTGAGATTGCTGAATTGTGGCTACCCCAAGTGATTAAAGAATATCAGGCAATAGTGAGATACAGTATTGAGATATGTCACAGAGCAGTCATTATCTTATTAGGCGGTGAATAGGCCCAAGTAGCTAAATTACATACTCCTATTGCTATGTTTCTATCTTTAATTCCCCTCTGCCTTATCCCATGTAATATTCATTGTCTAAGAGGGTAGACAAACAAGTCACTCCAAACCTTAGCTGCTACAAATATATAATGGACTGCGAGGGCATAAATGAGAATATTATAGATAGTCTTCATTCCTCAATGTAGAAAATTGGCTCCAATTTAGTCTTCCATCTCTGCATTCCAGACAACTCTATTCAATCCTAATCATTTTTATTTCAAAAATTCAAATTATGATAGCCTTTTGCATGAAATAAATTAAGTCCTATGACTTGTTGGTGGGAGTTTGTGTCCCTTCCCTGGCCTGTCATATCACCAGAAAAGCACAATGCAGCAGAGTATCCTTAATGTTTTGTACACTATACGGGTGCAACAGATTAGGATTAATTTTCATGCTTGAAAATAGCATCTATCTATATCACAATAAATAATGGTGAGTATAAGTGCTTGCAGCTGAAATAATCTCACTTAGGTGTTCAGATGATGATAAAGCACTCGTCAGTTATCTCACATTTACTTTTATATGCTTTCTGTTTTTTCCTTATGGGTACACGATATACAGTAAAGATTGCAAGAACAGAAAGATAATGAGAATACTTTGTGAACACAATATCAAATTTACTAACAAAGCACCAATTTAGCAGCAATCTAAAAATAAACATTCAACTGAATGTCAGATTAAGGATCAGGTCACACATGAATGATTGGATATCCCTCAGTGATAAAAATCATCTTTATTGCCGACATTCTGTTGATAATTACTTTACAGGGACAAGCGCTCCATTTCCCAAGTGACGATGTAGTTCTATTTATTTATTTATGCTGGAGAGGATTCCAGTGTAGTTATGGTATCAAACAAATCGTACATCTTACATGAGTTTCTCACAACAGAAGGCAAACACTGAGAGTGAGAACTGTTAACTAACTGAGTTGTGTGGGATTGGGCCGCCCAGGAGGTTGAGCAGGTATTACAGATTGGAATTTTTTCAATGCTGTAGGTTAGACAGTTAGACAGTGAGATTGTACAACTGATTCTATTCAATAGTTTGAGACTTTATCCTTCCAAGGCGATCAAGAAATCAAGAAAGCTGAAAGGTAGGTTTGCAGTGGGATTGCAAAGGCCAGTCCAGAATAAGGGGTATATGATGAGGGATCAAGCTTAATTATGTCCTTATTTCAGCTCAGTTTAATTGTCTTATACTCATCTAACCATGCAACAAATGAGTCCCACTTCCTCGTTATTGTATTATTTACTTGTAAGCCAGTGGAGGGATGAGCTGGGGATTCATTTGTGCCCCTGCCAAAAGAAACAGATTGAAACTATAGTGGTTGCGGTCAGGAGGTGCATGTGTGTAATGTATATCTCGGTAAATAAATGCATACAAATGTGTATAAAGATTGGCTCCAGTTCTATCCTCCACTACTGAGCTTTCTGAATTATAACATGGTAGCAAGGGATGGTTACCTTAAGGTGAAAGTTGGAAACTAAGAAAGCAGTTTTTTAAGACAGAGAACTAAATTCTGAGTGCTCATTGGGGAAAATGGTAGAACACACATTAGGGCATAGGCAGTCAATTCAAATAACTCATTCCAGATGGTAAACACTTTAATCCTTTCCTATCAGTCAATGGGTGAAATCCCAGTTACCTTCTGTTCTATGTGACAGTCCTCCTCTGATAGAAGATATTCCAATTAATTCAATTTTTTTCTGTATATTTGACTGTTTTATATGCAGGGAGGTAGGTTTTTGTCAAGCCTGAGGTCTCAAAGAAAATCCAGAAGGCAGTGAAGCATTGTATTAAGACCAGCTGAGACAAACTCCATGTAGGAGATTTAGTACACTATGAAAGAGAGTGTCATGAGAAATGGAAAGGCCCTGACAATGTAATCAGTTGTGATGGTAAGACAGTACTTATCAAACATGGCAATCAAACTGTTCAGGTTCATTCATCACAATTAATCGGAATTAATTACAAAATCTCAAACTCTAAGCAGTTGATGGAAATAAATGAGGCACCTTGTAGAAAAAATTGCTGATGTGCTTTGTGACAAAGGCCCTGAGGAAAAGAGGCAGTAACTCAAGGTTTGGATAATGTAATGTAAGTGATCATGATACACAAGAGAGAGCTATCACCTCCGTAGGCCAACTGCCCAGAAGGAGTACTCAGGCGACACATATTCCAGCATACGTTTATGTGAGGCATAGATGAAAATCTACTGGCAAGTTCAAATACTATTCATGATGATGGCCAAGAGGTGAAGTCCATGGACTGGCAGAATGAGATGCAAGGGCAGAAAGTAAGAGAGCACAGTGGAAGTATTGATAGTCAATCTGGAAGAGGCTCTTACATAACCAGAGGAGGAGTTTCCAACAGAATCAGAGATCTCATAGTGGTATTTGCAGAAGACATAAAAGTGGAAGCAGAGTTTGCAACCTGAATAGATTAGACATCAAAATAAAAGTCACAAAGCTGTCTCACAACAGAACCAGAAGTAGAAGCCATCATGACCATGAGGTTTTGGTGGCTGCCCATAAACTTGATAAACAAATAAGAGAAGAAAAACAAATAAAATTAGAGAGTTTCAGAGTGCTTGAAGTTTATTACATGGTACCAGGTCAAGCAATCTTGTCATATAGGTGGATTTGGACTAGAACATCCTTGTAGGTGGGCAGGCTAAAGAAAGGCTAGTTGCTCTGGGTATTGAAGGGAAACTAGGTGACACAGTCATTAAAGTTATTCTTGCATAGCAGTAAAAGTAATCTTGAAAACATCTTTTTAGTTTTTCGGCCACATATTCATGATCGGTCAATCGACATAGAAGCCATGTTTTTGTCGGGCAATATTTTTCAGTGCAAAGAGCTTTTCAAACCACCCAGAGAGTCAGGAGCAGACATGGTGGGCGTGATTCTCCGCACCCGTGAAAAATCGTGAGGCTGGCGTCAAAAACGGGCGGGTTTGACGCCAGCCTCCGCCCCCCCGACCGGGAACCGATTCTGCTCCCCGGTCGGGGCTAGCATCGCGCGGCCGTGAACTCCGGCATCGCGGGCTTAACGAATTTCGTTAAGCCCGCTAGCCAGAGTTAGCGACGGCTGACGCGTCAGATGACGTCAGCCGCGCAGCGCGGATTGGACGACTCCAACCCGCGTATGCGCGGATGACGTCATCACGCATATGCGTGAAACCCGCGCATGCGCGGGCCGGTATGCCCCTCAGCCGCCCCGCGAATGGATACAGCGGGGCGGCGGAAGGAGAAAGAGTGCGCGGGGTAAGTACCCGCTGCCCGCGATCGGTGCCCACCGATCACGGGCCCATGGCAGCCTTGGCACGGCCGTGGTACTGCTGTGCCAATCGGTGCCATGGTTCCCCAGATCGGGACTTTACGGCCGTTTTTACGAACGGTCAGACCAGGTGTGATTTCCGTTCATAAAAACGGTCGTAAAGGCCTTGGAAATCGGCCCATCGGCCAGGGGAGAATCACTGCTCGCCGTAAAAAAACAGCGGGCAGTGATTCGTGTCGGGAGGCGGGCGTGGGGGGGGGGGGGGAGAATAGCGGGAGGGCGTCGGACCAGCGTGGCCGTAAAAATTTACGCCTCCCGCTATTCTCCGCCCTGTCGTGAGTGCGGAGAATTCCGCCCGGTGTGTCTGATCTGAATGTGTTCACCTCTGCAGAAGGTGAGGTACTGCAGATGGCAGGATAGCACAGCAGCTGAGTAACCACAGATGGTGAAGTTGGAATGACCAGGCAGAAGAGTGAAAATGCACCCAACCTGGTGCATACGGACATATAGGAGGCGCAGCAGGAAACAAGAGTTAACAGTTTGAGTCCAACATGACTCTTCATTAGTTCCGAAGATGAGTCATATTGGACTCAAAACGTTAACTCTGTTTCTCTCTCCACAGATCTGCTGAGTTTTTCCAGCATTTTCTGTTTATATTTCAGATTTCCGGCATCTGCAGTATTTTGCTCTAATTGAAGCACTTTTAGAGACTGAAAGCAGGAACTCAGAAGGGGACGTTTGGTGTAAGGGAAGAGAATGGGGTGGGAAGCAAGAAAGGTTCATGGGCACACCACCTTCAACTTGTTCATCAGGCCTGATGGCAGGATGAGGTTAAACTGGCTGTTGAGAAGAGGCATAACGTAGGAACATACCATTGTCCTGAATGTTCTCAGTGATGCTGGGTGATACAAGCTCTGTTGTTATCAGCCCTGTGATGCTGAGAATCATCTCCTCTGTAGGCCTCAGGAGATGCAGGTACCCTTGTCCACTGATAGTTTTGCTCTGCTCCCTTTTATTGTACAGTAAGAAGTTTTACAACACCAGGTTAAAGTACAACAGGTTTGTTTCAAACACTAGCTTTCGGAGCACTGCTCCTTCCTCAGGTGAATGGAGAGGTACATCCAGAAACATATATATAGACAAATTCAAAGATGCCAGACAATGCTTAGAATGCGAGCATTTACGGGTAGAACATAGAACATAAAACAGTACAGCACAATACAGGCCCTTCGGCCCTCGATGTTGTGCCGAGCATTGTCCGAAACCAAGATCAAGCTATCCCACTCCCTGTCATTATGGTGTGCTCCATGTGCCTATCCAATAACCGCTTGAAAGTTCCTAAAGTGTCCGACTCCACTATCACAGCAGGCAGTCCATTCCACACCCTAACCACTTTCTGAGTAAAGAACCTACCTCGGATATCCCTCCTATATCTCCCACCCTGAATCTTATAGTTATGCCCCCTTGTAACAGCTACATCCACCCGAGGAAATAGTCTCTGAGCGTCCACTCTATCTATCCCCCTCATCATCTTATGAACCTCTATTAAGTCGCCTCTCATCCTCCTCCGCTCCAAAGAGAGAAGCCCTAGCTCCCTCAACCTTTCCTCATAAGACCTATCCTGCAAACCAGGCAGCATTCTTGTAAATCTCCTTTGCACACTTTCCAATGCTTCCACATCCTTCCGATAATGAGGTGACCAGAACTGCATGCAATATTCCAAATGTAGTCTCACCAGGGTCATGTATAGTTGCAGCATAACCCCGCGGCACTTAAACTCAAGCCCCCTGTTCATAAACGCTAACACACTATAAGCCTTCTTCACGGCTCCATCCACTTGAATGGCAACCTTCAGAGATCTGTGGACATGAACCCCAAGATCTCTCTGTTCCTCCACATTCCTCAGAACCCTGCCGTTGACCTTATAATCCGCATTCAAATTTTTTCTACCAAAATGAATCACCTTGCACTTATCAGGGTTAAACTCCATCTGCCATTTCTCGGCCCAGCTCTGCATCCTATCAATGTCTCTTTGCAGCTTACAACAGCCCTCCACCTCATCCATTACTCCATCAATCTTGGTGTCATCAGCAAATTTACTGACCCACCCTTCAGCCCCCTTCTCCAAGTCATTGATAAAAATCACAAATAGCAGAGGACCCAGCACTGATCCCTGTGGTACACCGCTGGTAACTGGTCTCCCGTCTGAAAATTTTCCATCCACCACCACGCTCTGTCTTCTATGTGATAGCCAGTTACTTATCCAATTGGCCAAATTTCCCTCTATTCCACACTTCCTTACTTTCTTCATGAGCCGACCAAGGGGAACCTTATCAAGCGCCTTACTAAAATCCATGTATACAACATCAACTGCTCTACCTTCATCTACACACTTAGTTACCTCCTCAAAGAATTCAATCAAAGTTGTGAGGCAAGATTTACCCTTCACAAATCCGTGTTGACTATCCCGGATTAAGCTGCATCTTTCCAAATGGTCATAAATCCTATCCTTCAGGACCTTTTCCATTAACTTACCGACCACCGAAGTAAGAATAACTGGCCTATAATTACCAGGGTCATTCCTATTCCCTTTCTTGAACAGAGGAACAACATTCGCCACTCTCCAGTCCTCTGGCACTATCCCCGTGGACATTGAGGACCCAAAGATCAAAGCCAAAGGCTCTGCAATCTCATCCCTTGCCTCCCAAAGTATCCTTGGATATATCCCATTTGGCCCAGGGGACTTGTCGACCCTCAGGTTTTTCAAAATTGCTAATCCATCCTTCCTCAGAACATCTACCTCCTCCAGCCTACCCGCCTGTATCACACTCTCATCCTCAAAAACATGGCCCCTCTCCTTGGTGAACACTAAAGAAAAGTATTCATTCAACGCCTCTCCTATTTCTTCTGACTCCCTGCACAAGTTTCCACTACTGTCCTTGACCGGCCCCACCCTCACCCTGGTCATTCTTTTATTTCTAACATAAGAGTAAAAAGCCTTGGGGTTTTCGTTGATCCGACCCGCCAAGGACTTCTCATGCCCCCTCCTGAGCTATCCTGAGCCCTTTTTTTTAGCTCATTCCTTGCTACCTTGTAACCCTCAAGCGAACCAACTGAACCTTGTGTTTTCATCCTTACATATTCTTCCTTTTTCCTCTTGACAAGACATTCAACCTCTTTTGTGAACCATGGTTCCCTCACACGGCCATTTCCTCCCTGCCTGACAGGGACATACCTATCAAGGACACGCAGTATTTGTTCCTTGAACAAGCTCCACTTTTCATTTGTGCCTGACAGTTTCTGTTCCCATCTTATGCTCCCTAATTCTTGCCTAATCGCATCATAATTACTCCTCCCCCAATGATAAACCTTGCCTTGCCGTATGGCCTTATACCTCTCCATTGCAATAGAGAAAGACACCGAATTGTGGTCACTATCTCCAAAGTGCTCTCCCACAAACAAATCTAACACTTGGCCCGGTTCATTACCCCGTACCAAATCCAATGTGGCCCCCCCTCTTGTTGGCCTATCCACATATAGTGTCAGGAAACCCTCCTGCACACACTGTACAAAAACTGCCCCATCCGAATTGTTCAACCTATAGAGGTTCCAATCAATATTTGGAAAGTTAAAGTCTTTGAGAAGGTGACTGAACAGGTAGACGAGGGTAGAGCAGTTGATGTGGTGTATATGGATTTCAGTAAAGTGTTTGATAAGGTTCCCCACGGTCAGCTATTGCAGAAAATACGGAGGCTGGGGATTGAGGGTGATTTAGAGATGTGGATCAGAAATTGATCGCAAATGTTCAGAATGGAGTTCAGATACGAGTGGCGTACCACAAGGATCTGTTCTGGGGCTGTTGCTGTTTGTCATTTCTATAAATGACCTAGAGGAGGGCACAGAAGGTTGGGTGAGTAAATTTGCAGACGGCACTAAAGTCGGTGGAGTTGTAGACAGTGTGGAAGGATGTTGCAGGTTACAGAGGGACATAGATAAGCTGCAGAGCTGGGCTGAGAGGTGGCAAATGGAGTTTAATGTAGAGAAGTGTGAAGTGATTCACTTTGGAAAGAATAACAGGAATGCGGAATATTTGGCTAATGGTAAAATTCTTGGTAGTGTGGATGAGCAGAGGGATCTCGGTGTCCATGTACATAGATCCCTGAAAGTTGCCACCCAGGTTGATAGGGTTGTGAAGAAGGCCTATGGTGTGTTGGCCTTTATTGGTAGAGGGATTGAGTTCCGGAGCCATGAGGTCATGTTGCAGCTGTACAAAACTCTGGTATGGCCGCATTTGGAGTATTGCGTACAGTTCTGGTCGCCTCATTATAGGAAGGACGTGGAAGCTTTGGAACGGGTGCAGAGGAGATTTACCAGGATGTTGCCTGGTATGGAGGGAAAATCTTATGAGGAAAGGCTGATGGACTTGAGGTTGTTTTCATTAAAGAGAAGAAGGTTAAGAGGTGACTTAATAGAGGCATACAAAATGATCAGAGGGTTAGATAGGGTGGACAGTGAGAGCCTTCTCCCGCGGGTGGAGGTGGCTAGCATGAGGGGACATAGCCTTAAATTGCGGGGTAATAGATATAGGACAGAGGTCAGAGGTAGGTTTTTTACGCAAAGAGTGGTGAGGCCGTGGAATGCCCTACCTGCAACAGTAGTGAACTCGCCGACATTGAGGGCATTTAAAAGTTTATTGGATAAGCATATGGATGATAATGGCATAGTGTAGGTTAGATGGCCTTTAGTTTTTGACTTCCCATGTCGGTGCAACATCGTCGGCCGAAGGGCCTGTACTGCGCTGTATCGTTCTATGTTCTATGTTCTAAGTGGAGCATTATGAGGTTACACTTGGGCTTGCGGTAAAGCGAAGTGCTGAGGTGACCGTCCTTGATGGCGATGAGTGTGTCCAAGAATGCAACTGATTTTGGAGAGTAGTCCATGGTGAGTCTGATGGTGGGATGGAACTTATTGATGTCATCGTGTAGTCGTTTCAGTGATTCTTCGCCGTGGGACCAAAGGAAAGAAATGTCATTGATGTATCTGGTGTATAACGTCGGTTGAAGGTCCTGTGCGGTGAGGAGGTCTTGTTCAAACGTGTGCTTGAAGATGTTGGCATATTGAGGTGTGGGTTTGGTCCCCATGGCTGTTCTGTGCGTCTGGATGAAGAACTTGTTGTCGAAGGTGAAGACGTTGTGATCCAGAATGAAGTGGATAAGTTGCAGAATTGCATCTGGAGATTGGCAATTGTCGGTGTTGAGTACTGAGGCTGTTGCAGCAATGCCGTCGTCATGGGGGATGCTGGTGTAGAGTGCCGAGACGTCCATTGTGACGAGGACTGTTCCTGGTTCAACTGGTCCATGGGTGCTGAGTTTCTGTAGGAAGTCCGTCGTGTCGCGGCAGAACCTGGCCGTACCTTGTACGATGGGTTTCAAGATGCCCTCGATGTAGCCTGAGAGGTTCTCACACAGGCCCCATTGCCTGAAATGATAGGACGGCCTGATATGTTGGCCTTGTGTATTTCCTTTTATTGTGTGCAACCTCAACCTGCAATAGAGAGGACAGACTGTCTATGATTGTGGTACCTGTCTATCTGGAGGTATGTGGATGCAGTAAGTGGTGAGTGTGAAGCTGTCTGCATTGATAAGGTGTGTGAGGATGAGGTGAAATATCTGAGTATTAGGTGTCAGCCATTAGGGCCAGCGAATGCCATTGGGTGAGTGACGGGGTGTGGAGAATTGAGCAGCGTAAGAGATTGGTGGTATGGTGCGTAGGAGATGTCATTTGAAGATGCACTCACAGACCATGACTACCCACATTAAGTCATTAGACCTTGTGTGGCACTGCTACCAGGTCATTGAGCCCAGCTCCTAGAATTCCATAGAATCCGTATAGTGCATCCGTATTCATCTCCGTGAGACTGCGTCAACCCTCTGAAAGAGCACCACACCGTGGCCCACTGACCGCTCTATCCCGGTAACCCAACCTAACCTGCACATTTCTGGGTACCAAGGGGCAATTTTATCATGGCCAATCCACCAAACCTGCACGTACTTTTACTGTAGGAGGAAACCGGAGCAGGCCGAGGAAACCCACGCAGACACGGAGAGAATGTGCAAAATCCACATAGACAGTCACCCAAGGCTGGAATTGAACCTGGGTCCCTGGCGCTGTGAGCCAGCAAAGCTAACCACATTGCCACTGTGTCACCCAACTGATCTTCCTGGTCACCTGCTCCCATTTCATTCATTCTTCCTATGTTGATTGCAGCTAGTGTGAACAGGCCACAAATCATGGAACTGCAAATCAAAGCCAGGGCACGTGAATTTGTAGCCCCACATCTCAATACTTATCCCAAAAACTGAATAGCGATTTTTTTTTCTTGAAAATTCAGGAAGGCATGGGAACCATCCCATCATATAAACCTCAGACGACTGAAGACAAGTTTCTGAAACCTTGTAGAGACATCAGAGACAAGAAAAACAACAGAGGAACAAGCAACGATTTTCCAACAATCAATGTCTACTTCTACATCTCGGGAATCAGTAAATGGCAGCTGGCTTTCTATTCCTGGCGACCATCAATTGTTAGTTTGAGGCGTTAGCACTGAATGAATGATGCCGAACACTAATTAATCTACTGGAATTGATCATCTGCAGAGTCGACATGGTATCGAAAGCCTGTGGGAAGGATCCAGCTGGCAGCTAGGCTTTCTGTGTTCCTTCAACAATACATTGCACAGAAACCTTATGCCACTTAAAGTGGGCTATTTCATGTAAAGAAACTCTTTTTCAAAAATCAGTTCCTAAAGTCTCACCGTCGTTGAGATTCAAAGCTTATTGACAGTACTTGTTTCTTGAATATTTCCTTCATTAGCAAACTTCATTTGACAGCATGCTGTCAGTTTGTCAATGATTTAGAAAAGAGATTGGCACTTGGGCAGCACTGCTCTGCACACGGCGAACTAATCCAAACTTAATTGCTTGCTGATCATGGGAGGATCAATATCAAACTCAAAATCTTTTAAGGCAAAATTGTAATGTAGAATTGAGTGGCTTTATCCCGTTGCCCCATTTACATTTCAGGTTCAATATACTCTCAAAAGTAGAATACCTTATCAGTTACCTTGAATTCATCATCTTCCTTTCTTCTGTCAAGATTTGTTGGCACAGATCGTAAGGTGAGAAAAGTAGTATTTGAAGAAATTGATGTGAGTCCACAGTCTTCATCTTTTAGTTCTTTTTATTTTCCTTTGCTCCTTTTGCTTATCCGCCACGTCACACATAAAACATTCCTTCAGCTAGCAACTATGGGGAAGCACTACATTTAGTGTGCTGTTAATTGTGACTTCTTGTGAAAAATGACAAATACATCACAGACAACATCCATAAAATAACCAACTCCACACACGAGGGCTGACTGAAGAGGTAATAAGTGGCAAAACCACTCATTGATTTTGTTTAGTCTCATGAGCACCATCATTCTATCAGACTGGCAGTCAGACTGTTTTCATTTAATATTTGTGTAGCTCAAGGAAATCAGCTGAAGTTTCATGGTGATGCAATTTGTCCTATAGCACAAGTCACGATGGGATTCGCCTCCCGTTGCTAGTTGTCAATCCAAGTGTCATTAACTCATATCAAATGGGAGCGGTTTTCCGCGTAGTCTATACTGTGGCTTTCCTTTATCGTTCTGTTAGCCTTTCCTTTCCGTTCAGGCTCCCTGTCACCTCCGGCATTTTGCATTGCTCTCAAACCACGTGGAGGGGGTAGGGAACCTGCCTCCCACAGAGTAACTGCAGCAAAAAATTGTGCAGGCGCTAAGGACACCAACTTTGTTTTTGTTTGGCGCCTTTAACATAAAAAAATCCTGAGGTGTTTCCCGGGTCATTATAAAATAAATGTTGACCGCCAAGGTATTCGGGCAGGTGATCTGAAGTAGGTCTTCTGCAGTGTCTTTGAAGAGGAAAGCAAGTTAGAGCGGCAGAGAGATGCAGGGAGGGTGTTCCAGAGCTTAGGGCCTAAACAACTGAAAGCACAACCGCCATTGAGCGAATGAAGTCAAGTATGCACAAGAGGCCGGAAGCAAAGGAGCACAGATGTCTTGAAAGGATGTGTGGCTAGAGGATACAGCAGGGATGGGCAGGGGAAAGGACAATGAAGGATATAAAAATAAAGATAGGAATTTGCTTAACCAGGAGCTGGGGTAGATCAGCTGGTAGTGATGTAGAATCAGAATTGATTAAAATTAGTCCAGACCTTTGGATGATTTTTAAATTCGGGAAGGGTATCAGTTGCAATTCATTCCCATCTAAGAGACTATACGGTCATGCACGATCCATACATTATGGATGTGGGAGAATTGTTCCTGTTCCATGTCAAGGAAAATGCACATTGAGTCGAAATGGACAAGTGACTTACACAGTTCATTTTACTTGGATCTTGATATCAACTCACATACTTTTATAGTGCATATTGAATAATTTAGCTTCTGTATGCTGTTCATTAGTTGTGTGCATAACATACTGTTATGATCTGCTAACAATTAAAGAGAAATTCAAATACACAGTGATGAACTGAAAGAATTATTCTTCAAGCCTCCCCGTTTTTAAACGAAAACGTGACTCACTGTGTCTGTAAAAAAACAAACCAAGCTAGTATTGCTAACATAACACCATAGTTTGCCAACATTCAACTGCCTCATCGCACTCAAGTTGTTCTCAGATCAATAATCTTAATATAATAATCTTACATTAACACTGCAATGAGGTTACTGTGAAAATCCCCTAATCGCCACACTCTGACGCTTGTTCGGGTACACTGAGGGAGAATTCAGAATGTCCAAATCACCGAACAAGTACGTCTTTCGGAACTTGTTGGGGGGGAAACCGGAGCACCCGGAGGAAACCCACACACAGGGAGAATGTGCAGACTCCGCACAGACAGTGGCCGAAGTCGGGAATCGGACCTGGGACCCTGGCTCTGTCTAACAACTGTGCTAACCACTGTGCTACTGTGCCACTCTAGAAGGCCATTGAATCTTGTGAGAGGCCTCTCTCGAAACTCAAAATGTCTCGCGAGATTTAATGGAGTCTCGAAAAACGTTGCAACCTGGATCTCACTCTCGATAGGCTAGATCCAAATATGCATATTTAAATGAAGCATTTGGTTCATTTAAATATTCATTCGGCGGATTTTCCCAGGGCCCCGGATTCACTGGCTGCACCTGGAAGACTTCACCAGGGCGCCATTTACTATTGGTCCACACAAACGTGACCGGTCGTAACGGCATCATGGGGGGGGGGAGAGGCGGCGGGGGAGGGGGAGGCGGGGGGTCTCCCAGGCCACTTGAGACCAATGGGTAGTCAGGCATTGGACAGGATGGCACCCTAACAATTCCTCTGGCACTTGGGTACCTTGTCAATGTCAGGCTGGCACCTTGACACTGCCAGGCTGGTCAGGCTGGCAATGGCAAGGTGCCCGGGTGCCAGGTTACCTGTGCCAGGGGTCGGGCCGGTGGGAGGCATAGGCCTTGCTCATAAAAAGTGGGGAGGGGGGGTGTCAAGGACCCCAGAAGACGTGCGTTCGGTGAAGTGGGGGATTCAGGAGGCCAACGTTTGGCCTATGGGGGGGGGGGGGGGGGGGGGGGGGGGGGGGGGGGGGGAAATTATGCGCCCTGACCTGCGAGTAGACTGCCTGCATTGGTAAGCTGAATTTGCTAGTGCAGGAAATGATGTAACTGGAGCCTCGACGGGGGGTTCCCCGCCAAGGCCAAATACAAAAACCTAGTGTTGTTAGATAGAGAGGTCATTCTCGGTGCTGCAGCTCGCTGAACACGCCCAAAACTGGATATAAAAATGTTTTGGTTGAATCACGCTCATAGAGTATAAATCAAGTTCCATTTTTACTTCCTAATTCTAGCCAAGAGTTCCCTTATATGTGATCTTGAGAGTTCATTTACTTCTTATTCTGGAATCAAACCAGGTATGCCACAGGTGTCCTGACTTAACTCTGATTTCTCCTCAGTGTTCCAACTATTCTCCTCGGTACGAGATTTTATGGAGACCCCCGCCATTTGCTTTCCGCTAATTGACCTTCCATGTTTCTTCAAAATCTCAGGACAGTGCCTTTCTCAGTTCAAGCTTTGGCCTCACTGAATTCATGTTTAATGAATTAAAGATCAGGAACTCCCCAGGTTCGTAATGGCCTCTACACTCTTTGTCCTGGTTTTGGATGGACACAGGCTGCAATTGCTCAGTCTGTTCCCCAGCTCCTGGTAGACTCTACCTCTCTCTGCCTGATACTGAGCTGAACGTCCTTGCTGTGAGAAAAATAGACAGAAAAAAGTACAAAAGGGCACCTCCCTGATATAACCCTATGTCCATTTGGTATATTCCAAAACAGAATTATAAATTAACTATCTTTTACCTTCAAAACAACCCTTTGATTCTAGGAACCAGATAAATAATTTATGGCCCTCTTTCCAGACTTGTTGATTCCACCAAGACACCCCCTTGTTTACAAAGGTGGACTTCCACACCCACCCGATACAAAATTGCATAGAATCATCTGTCGATCAGAGTTGTCAGTATCTATTTGTTGACTGGAAGCGTAGAAGTTTATTAAAAATATTATATTTCAACTCTGTTAGGATTCATGCACCAAAGTGAGCTACTACTTCATGCATAGCACCTGAATTATAATCAATATGCACACTTTGAAATGGGAAATAAGATTGTCACCAACTTTATTCCAATGATTCTCTCGTACTGCTGTACTGAGACTCATTTGCTCCAGTCATTATTAGTACTCTTTTAAAAATAATTTTACAGGATTTGGGTGTTACTGGTTAGGTCAGCATTTATTGTCCATTCTTAATTGCCCTTGAGAAGATAGTGGTGACTCTCCTTATGAACTGCTGCAGTCCATGTTGTGTAGATACACCCACAGTGCTGTTAGGAAGAGAGATCCAGGATTTTAACTCAGTGACAGTGATATATTTCCAAGTCAGATGATGTGTGGCTTTGACGAGATCTTGTAAGTGGTGATGTTCCCATTCATATGATGTCCTTGTTCTTCTAGGCTTTGTAAGGTGCTGTCAAATTCCACAGTGCACCCTGTAGAAGTACACACTGCTGCTACAATGCGTAGGTGATGAAGGAAGTGAATGTCTAAGGTAGTGTATAATGTGCCAATCAAGCAGGCTGATTAATTCGAGCTTCATGAGTGTTGTTGGAGCTGCAATCATCCAGGCAAGTGGGATAGTATTCCATTGCACATGTTGTCGATGATAGGCTGGTTTTGCGGAGTCAGGAGGTGAATTATTCGCTGCAGAATTCCTAGCCTCTGACTTGCTCTTGTAGCCACAGTATTTATAAAGCTGGTCCAGTTCAGTTTCTGTTCAATCGTAATTCAAAAGTTGGAGATTCAGTGATGGTAATGCCATTGAATGTCAAGGGGAGATGGTTAAGTTTATTTTTGTTGGAGATTATCATTTACCATTTGTTTAGTGCAAATATTACTTGCTACTTATTAACCCAAGCCAGAATGTTGTCCATATGGATGAAGACAGCTTCAGTATGAGGAGTCACAAATGGTGCTAAACATTCATCGGCAAAATTTCCCTTTTCTGACCTTACGGTGGAGGGGAGGTCACTGATGAAGCAGCTGGAAATTGCTGGGCTGGGATACTACCCTGAGGAACTCCTGCAGTGACGGCCTAGGACTGAGATGATTGACCGCCAGCAACGACAACCAGATTCCTTTGTGCCAGGTATAACTCCAACGAACGGAGCATTCTACTCCTGAGGACGTTGCCTTCAGTTTTACTCGGGTTTCCTGATGCCACACTTGGTCAAATGATGCACGGATGTCAAGGGCAGTCACTTCTACCTCACCTCTCGAGTTCTTCTTCAGTTCCTAAATTCAATAGTTTTAATGGTTATTGTTCCTCAGCATTGCTCTGCCTGATCCTTCTTGTTCACATTATTGATGCCTGATTGCCCTTACTACAATTTGGTAGTTGTAACATATTGATGATTGATGCCAGCCTTATAAATATTGTGGCTACAAAAGGAGGGCTAAGGCTAGGAATCCTGGGGTGACTAACTCACCTCTTGAATCTCCAAAGCCTGTCCACCATCTACAGGGCACAAGTCAGGAGTTTGAGGGAATACTATCCACGTGCCTGGATGAGCGCAAATTCTACAAAACTCAAGAAGCTTGATACCTAGGAGAAAGCTTGATTGCTACCCATTCCACAAACATTCACTCCCTCCTCACCGACGAATTGTGGCAATTCGTTCCCTCCCTAACAGCACTGTGGGGATACCTGCACCTTAGGGACTGCAGCGGTTCAAGAAGGCAGCTCACCACCACCTTCTCACGGGCAACTCAGAATGGGTGATAAACAGTTGCCGAGCCAGTGATGCCTAGGCCCCTAGAACAAATTTATTAAAACTTTCAACTGTCCACGGTATGTCTTGATGTCCTGCAGGAGGTGGCTTTAATAAAAAGAAATCTATTTCATAGCAGACCTCTGCAATGCATCCAGCATCCACAGTAATTTGTTTTTATCCCGACCTCTGCAATATCCAAGTTACAGTGTCATATATATGAAATTGAGTTTGTTGAAATAGCACCTTGCGTTTAAATGCTTAGAAGATGCTGGAAATACTCAAAAGATCAGACAGCCGTCTGTACAGAGAAACAGAGTAAATGGGTTGGATTCTCCGCACCCCGACGTCGAAATCGCGGCTGGCGCTGGGACGGAGAATCCAGTTTCCCGCATGGAATTGGGCCACGTGCTGGTTCCCCGATTCTCCGGGCCCTGAAAAGCGGTGTACTCTCTGCCTACCTGCGGCCATTGCTGGAGGCCCGCCCCGCTATTCTCCGCTCCTGACCGGCCGAAGTCCCGATGGCGTGGTTCTAATCTGGTCCTGTCAGTCTGGATACTAGAGTGGCGGCTGCGGACTCAGTCCTTGGCCGCCATGGTCGGTCACGGGTTGGTCAGAGGGCGGGGGTGGGGGGCTTATACGGCACCCTGCTAATTTTGGGCGGCGGTCCGGGTCGGGTGCGCAGCTGATCGGGACACTATTTGGAGGGTCCAGCTCCACAGTCTGAGTCTGCCATGGAGCACGGCGCGGCAGCTGGAGACCGCCGCCGTGCACATGCGTGGCCTCTGACCTGGAAGTGCGGGGGCCCGTATCTGCAGCAAAAGCTGCGAGCCTCACAACGGCTCCCTGCTAGCCCCCTGCAGGGCTATGAATATGTGGCCCTTTCATGCCAGTTTTTCTGGGGACATAGTCCCAAAAACAAGAGGATCCAGCCCAATTTGCCAGGTCCATTACCTTTCATCAGGCTATTTACCTGAACCATTAGCTGTCGCTCTCTCTCCACGGATGCTGCCTGACTTGCTGAGTACTCCCAGCATTTTCTATACTTATTTCAGATTGCCGGTCTCTGCACTATTTTATTTTGGAATTTATATAAAGCCTTTGATGTATTAAAACATCCCATGCCAATTCACAGAAGCGAAATTTGATGAAGATAACAGAGAGCCTTTCGGGAAGCGGCCCGTCATTTATATAGGAGCATGTTTCAGTAAGGACATCCCAGAATCAGAACTTATCACATCTGAGATGGCAACACCAGTTCCATTATACTAAAGTGAGCAATATGTTGATGTCCCTCCTTGATCAAATTCATCCCGATGGGAATTTGTAAGGTGTCAAATTAATGATAATCAGGCAAGGTTTTAGTTCAATTCAGTGAATTTGTACCATTCACAAACTGTTTATTTCTTCAACACGGAGCTACACGGAGTGACTGAGTGCACTGTGTTGACAAATGGAACAGTGCTTTTGAGTGCACTGTGCTTGCTGACCCCTAGTGAAAGGTACTCCTGGTTTTTCATGCATTGGTGTGGATCTATGTTCTGCCCACAAAACGGGCCTCAATTATATTCAAGGACAGTTGCAACAGCAGTGCGGGTTGCACAGAAAGAACTTGCAGAAATGATAAAATGACAATTGAGCTTGTCTCTGTTGGAAGTACTGTCAGTCTTTTGACAGCATACTTAAAATAGTTGAGATTGATTCAGCAGTAAAGTCTGAACAAATTTTAATGAGAGAGAAGGGCAAGCTTTTCTGATAATATTAAAATGGTTTGGTCATGAACATAAAAAGCTGACTGAGGTTTTAATGGGAGCAGGCCATCCCTTAAATATAACCTTTTGAGAAGTGTATCCTTTTGACCCTCTTGATGTTGTCTGGCAATCCTTCATTAACTTAGTTCTCCCGAGAAAAAGTTATAATGTGAAAGCACCTTGAAAATATGGAAAACTCAAAACCTCCTCTTTATCAGATTGGTATGTTTTACTGCGCTTATGTTTTTCAAGTCTTTTTAAATCATTTTTTTTGCAATTATTTCAAAATAGAGGTAAGGCTGTGGGTGTCATTTATAGTACCGTCCTTTAGCCTGTGATTACCAGGTTTGAATTCTGCCTGGATTGAGGGGCTGGTTTAACACAGTGGGCTAAACAGCTGGCTTGTAATCCAGAACAATGCCAGGCGCAGGTTCAATTCCCGTACCGGCCTTCCCGAATAGGCGCCGGAATGTGGCGACTAGGGGGCTTTTCGCAGTAACTTCATTGAAGCCTGCTTGTGACAATAAGCGATTGTTATTATTATTAGCTGTAATCTCTGTGGATTGCAAGAGTTCCACACCAAGTGGCCAGGAAATCACTTACATCTTTCCATGTAGGTATTACACAGTTGTGGGGGAGGGGTGGAGGCCGAGGGGGGAGGGGGGGAGGGGGGAGGGGGGGGGGGGAGGGGTCCTCAGTCTTATTCAGAAAGGCCACAAGAATTGTCAAGTGTGGGAAATGAAAATCAAAACCTAATGCAATCTTCTGTGGCTAGCATTGAAAGTGACAGTGAAATGTTGGAGGTTTGAACCTCTCTCTGTTCACCAAATGCAGATAACTCTCAAACACGTTGGTGGCAAATTTCCCCTCAATATCCCAAGTTTAAATACAAAAAATGGTTTTGAATCAATACCAGCATCTGAGCGATCCCTGACAGTTCAGCAATTTAACAAGCATGAAATGAACATCGTGATACATATATATGAAATAGCAGTTTTCCCAATTGGAAGATTGTCAGGATTGTCAACAGAAACTTCAGAATTGGAGTGGGTGAAATTGACCAGAATGGTGCATTTCACTGACAACGTATTTCATTTTATTTCCCATCCCAATTGGCAGAGAGTGCAGGAATACTTAACGCTGGCACAAACCTCTGACTCGCATCAAGGCAGAAATCACCAACTAAACAAATGTCACATTCACCATCTGTAAAAAGTGGCAGCAACCTGTCAGAATCATATCTGTGAAAAAAATGTTTTTTTCTTTTAAAATATGGAAGGAAACAGTACTGGCCCATAACGCCTGTATTCCCCAGCATTGCATTTTAGTGGGTAGCCCTCTGGTGAGCTGGGATTCCCTTTTGGATGTTCCCACATAAGGGTTTACCCAGCAATTGCCCAGAAGTGCTAACTTCCCCTGGGCAATTGCACAGGGCTGCAAACCATCCGTCAGAAGCGATTTAACCCTGTAGTTACTCTGAAAGAGTTACAAGGAAAAAAAACTTTGAACTCCTGAGGAATTATTCAAACACCCAGATACAGCTTTGCATGGGACACCCAGCACAGATAAGATCCCCTAAGAAACTCACTACACCACTCCCACACCCAACCCAACCCCCCACCCTGACCTGAACATCACCACAACCCCCCCCCCCCCCCCCCCCCAAACCCATCCCTCCGGTGAAACCAGACCCCACCTCACAGACCGACCCCAACACCACCACCTTCCCCCCCCCCAACACTCAACCCAGTGACCAAACCCCACCACGGTGACCATGTCCTGGCCGGGACTGAGCCCCTCCCTTCCAGATTGAGCCCTGTCCCTCCTGGAGCGTGCACCATCCTGTACTGAGCCCCCTCCCTCCCGGACTGAGCCCCGTCCCTCCTGGAGCGTGCTCCATCCCGGACTGAGCCCCCTCCCTCCTGTACTGAGCCCCTCCCTCCCGGACTGAGCCCCGTCCCTCCTGGAGCGTGCTCCATCCCGGACTGAGCTCCCTCCCTCCTGTACTGAGCCCCTCCCTCCCGGACGGAGCCCCCTCCCTCCTGGAGCGCTCTCCATCCTGTACAGAGCCCCCTCCTTCCTGTACTGAGCCCCTCCCTCCCGGACTGAGCCCCCTCCCTCCTGGAGCGTGCTCCATCCTGGACTGACTGTCCTCCCTCCTGGACTGAGCCCCTCCCTCCCAGACTGCGCCCCCTCCCAGACTGAGCCCCGTCCCTCCTGGACTGAACTCCGTCCCTCCCAGACTGAGCCCCGTCCCTCCTGGAGTGAGGCCCCTCCCTCCTGTTCTGAGCCCCGTCCCTCCTGGACTGAGCCCCCTCCCTCCTGTACTGAGCCCCGTCCCTCCTGTACTGAGCCCCCTCCCTCCTGTACTGAGCCCCCTCCCTCCTGTACTGAGCCCCGTCCCTCCTGGACTGAGCCCCGTCCCTCTTGGACTGAGCCCCGTCCCTCCCGGACTAACCCTCCTCCCTCCTGTACTGAGCCCCGTCCCTCCTGGACTAAGCCCCCTCCCTCCCGGACTAACCCCCCTCCCTCCCGGACTAACCCCCCTCCCTCCCGGACTAACCCCCTTCCCTCCCAGACTGAACCCCCTCCCTCCTGCACTGAGGCCCCTCCCAGACTGAGCCTCCTCCATCCTGTACTGAGCCCCCTCCCTCCTGTACTGAGCCCCGTCCCTCCTGTACTGAGCCCCGTCCCTCCTGGACTGAGCCCCGTCCCTCCTGGACTGAGCCCCCTCCCTCCCGGACTAACCCCCCACCCTCCCGGACTAACCCCCCTCCCTACCAGACTGAACCCCCTCCCTCCTGCACTGAGGCCCCTCCCAGACTGAGCCTCCTTCATCCTGTACTGAGCCCCGTCCCTCCTGTACTGAGCCCCATCCCTCCTGTACTGAGCCCCCTCCCAGACTGAGGCCCCTCCCTCCTGTACTGAGCCCCGTCCCTCCTGTACTGAGCCCCGTCCCTCCTGTACTGAGCCCCCTCCCGGACTAACCCCCTTCCTTCCTGGACTAAGCCCACTCCCTCCCGGACTAACCCCCCTCCCTCCCAGACTGAGCCCCCTCCCTCCTGCACTGAGGCCCCTCCCAGACTGAGCCCCCTCCATCCTGCACTGAGGCCCCTCCCTCCTGTACTGAGCTCCCTCCCTCCTGTACTGAGGCCCCTCCCAGACTGAGGCCCCTCCCAGACTGAGGCCCCTCGCAGACTGAGCCCTGTCCCTCGTGGACTGCGCCCCCTCCCGACTAAGGCCCCATCTTGTACTGAGGCCCCATCCTGTACTGAGCCCCTCCCTTCTGTACTAAGGCCCCATCTTGTACTAAGGCCCCATCCTGTACTGAGCTCCCTCCCTCCTCTACTAAGGCCCCATCTTGTACTAAGGCCCCATCCTGTACTGATCCCCCTCCCTTCTGTAGTAAGGCCGCATCCTGTACTGAGGCCCCATCCTGTACTAAGGCCCCATCCCGTACTGAGGCCCCACCCTGTACTGAGCCCCCTCCCTCCTGTATGATGTACCATCAATTGTACGCAAGGCGAGTGATTTACCAAAGTCCGGCTTTAATAGACTAGAACACAGCTCTGCGATCGTCTACAATGGAAAGGACGATCGTCAGGCGTCTGACCATTTATACCTCGTTAAGGCGTGGTTAACTCAGCCTCTCGGCCAATCGGTCGAGAGGCACATGACCGACCAGGGCCAATGGTAAGCCGCCGTTCTGGCCCAATGGCAGACAGGTATGCAGATCATATCACCACACTGTACTAAGGCCCCATCCTGTACTGAGGCCCCATCCTGTACTGAGGCCCCATCCTGTACTGAGCACCGTCCCTCCTGGACTGCACCCCCTCCCGGACTGAGGCTCTTCCCAGACTGAGCCCTAACCTGGACTGAGCCCCATCCCGGACTGACCCCCCCTTTCCTCCCTCCTGTACTGAACCCCCCCCCCCCTCCTGGACTGACCATCCCCGCCCCAACCACTGTGTCCGAGCCCCCCCAAATCATCGGGCATGATCCCCTCCCTAACCAACCACCTCATTCCAACTCCAACCATCCCCCCCATGGGTCGGGCCTGACCTGACCCCCTCTCCATTTCCTAAACTTAAAAATTTGCCCACTCTCTGTAAATTGCCCCTTTAAACCTCCTCTTAATGGCAGCTCCTGTGTCCCAGTTACTCCATGTAACTGCCTGCTTGGGGGGGGGGGGGGGGGGGGGGGGCTCTTTGCCACTCCTGTTTCACCCAAGCTGAGTGAGGAAGGTTGGGCGAAATAGGGGTTTCAGAATCCTGTTGTGGGTAAGCCTGGCGAATGGCAGTTCACCGGACAGTGACACTCTGAGGAAAGTACGGGCCATTAATATCATTTGGACACTTTTTAAAAGGTCGTAAGTTCAGCTTGGACTGTCAATGAACTGGCCTTTTCTGGAAAATCACCTGACTAACATAGCACCTGAGGGGGAAGAGCTGTTTGATTGGTTTTGAACTGCAATCACTTTAATTGATGAGCAAGAGACTGGTAAAGGCAAAGGACTGGTGATTTACTGGAAATCACATTATGGAGACAAGCTTTCAGTTTTGAATCTGTTGTTATTAAAATCAGCATGTTTTGGGGAATGCATTCACACTGGGGATAAACCGTTCATCTGCTCCAAATGTGGGAAGGGTTTCACTTGTACACCTCACTTACTGAGACACCAGCGGGTTCACACTGGGGAGAGGCCGTTCACCTGCTCGGAGTGTGGGAAGGGATTCACTTGTACACCTCACTTACTGAGACACCAATGGGTTCACACTGGGGAGAGACCGTTCACCTGCTCGGAGTGTGGGAAGGGATTCACTCGCTCATCCCACCTGCTGAGACACCAACGCAGTCACACTGGGGAGAGACCGTTCACCTGCTCGGAGTGTGGGAAGGGATTCACTCGCTTATCCTACCTGCTGAGACACCAGTGGGTTCACACTGGGGAGAGGCCGTTCACCTGCTCGGAGTGTGGGAAGGGATTCACTCGCTCATCCCACCTGCTGAGACACCAGTGGGTTCACACTGGGGAGAGGCCGTTCACCTGCTCGGAGTGTGGGAAGGGATTCACTTGTACACCTCACTTACTGAGACACCAGTGGGTTCACACTGGGGAGAGACCGTTCGCCTGCTCGGAGTGTGGGAAGGGATTCACTCGCTCATCCCACCTGCTGAGACACCAGTGGGTTCACACTGGGGAGAGGCCGTTCACCTGCTCGGAGTGTGGGAAGGGATTCACTTGTACACCTCACTTACTGAGACACCAGCGGGTTCACACTGGGGAGAGACCTTTCGCCTGCTCTGAGAGTGGGAAGGGATTCACTTGTACACCTCACTTACTGAGACACCAGCGGGTTCACACTGGGGAGAGACCGTTCACCTGCTCGGAGTGTGGGAAGGGATTCACTCGCTCATCCCACCTGCTGAGACACCAATGCAGTCACAGCAAGGAGAGACTGTTCACGTTGTCTGACTGTGAGAAGGGAGTCACTCAGGTAGCCCATCTTCTGACACACAACAACGTTCACAAGTGTGTGCAGGGGTTGGATTCTGCAGTTATTGCTGCTGGTAATCACATCCCGGACTGAACCTTGTTCATTCTGATAGTTGAAGTTTATTTCTGATGATAATAATCCCAATAACTGGGCTGGAATCTAATCCTTTGGATACAATACTGTGGCGGCACAGTAGCACAGTGGGTAGCACTCTTGCCTCACAGTGCCTGGGTCCCAATTTTGATTCTCGGCTTGGGTCACTGCGGAGCCTGCACGTTCCCCCTGTGTCTGTGTAGATTTCCTCCGAGTGCTCCGGTTTCCTCCCATAACTCCTGAAAGACGTGCTTGTTAGATGGATTCGATATTCTGAATTCTCTGTCTGTGTACCCAAACAGGCGCCGGAGTGTGGCGACTAGGTGATTTTCACAGTAACTTCATTGCAGTGTTAATGTAAGCCTACTTGTGACAATAAAGATTATTATTATTATGATGTGCTGAGAAAGAAGGCTGCCCATACTCGCTCTCTCCCTTTCTTACCAAAAATTCCATGTGCGGTTATCTTCATCTGAATACAACTTGTCTGTATTCGGAAATGGGCGGGATTCTCCGAGCCTCCATGTCAAAATCGCGATCGGCGAAGGGGCGGAGAATGGGCATTGACGCCGAAATCCGATGCACGCGGTCTACGCGGCACAGGTAGGGGGCCAATGACAGAGGCCCCCACGGCAATTCTCCAAGTGTAACTGGCCGAGTTCCCGATGGCGTGGGTCGCTCATGGTCTCATCCGTCGGGAACTCGCGTGGCAGCTGCGGGCTCAGTCCGCGGCAGCCCTGGTGGGGGCAGGGGGATCGTTCAGCGGGGGGTGGGGGGGGGCCTCACAGACGGCAGACTATTGATCGGGTGCCACCGATCTGCGGGCGCGCGTGATCTCGGCCTATCGTTTTGGTGCCGGTCTGCGGTATGGGTCCGCCATGACGCGCGGCCGCCGCCCTGCGCATGCGCGGACCCCCGACCTGAGGTGCAGCAAAATCCAGAGTGATTCACCCACGTTTTGAAACTGGAGTGGGTACATAGCCCCATTATTGGAGAATCCCGCCCCTGACATGCTGAGATGAGGAGAGTATTGATCTAGCTCTATATTCTCTCCCATTGGTGAGAACCTCCAGACACTGGAATCCATAGAATTCCTACAGTGCAGAAGGAGGCATTTCAGCTTATCGAGTCTGCGCTGACTCTCTAGAAGTGTACTCTACCTCGGCCCACTACCGCACCTTATCTCCATCACCCTACCTAACCTTCACATCTTTGGACTGTGGTGGGAAACCAGAGCACCTGGGGGAAACCCAGGCAGACACGGGGAAAACGTGCAAACGCCACACAGACAAGTCCATATGACCCTACTACAGAACTGTAGAAGGATCATATGGGCCCAAACCTTTAACTCTATCTCTCTATCTCCACAGATGGTGCCAGACCTGCTGTGTTTATCCAGTGTTTTCTGTTTTAATTCCAATTTTCAATCAGCAGGCATTCAAAATTGTCAAACTGATGGTAGTGAAACGTGAGAAAATATCTACATTTTAGGTAGACTATAATGAAAAAAGGCTGAGCAGGAAAAGGTACCACCACATGCCCCAGGTGGCTACCTATGTCTCAGAGATGAGTAGCCATATTATCCATTCCCACAATCTCTGGACCAATAACTAGCTGAGGGGAACATCATTTTAGCAGCACTGAGATTGCCACCCTGACTGATAAAGTGATCTACCATTCAGGAGGTTCCAGATCATCTCCAGTGGCTCTTCCTATAAATACATGATGAAGTAAATTTCTCGGTTTACTACATAGGCAATACTCTGGTGGAAAGGTCAACAGCATCTCCCTGAAGATCTACTCCACCAGATTACTGCACATGTGGTGAAGCCAAATGTTAACCCTGTTGTTCTGACCTCAGACAGGACGGAAAAGATGGTGGAACACACATGAGTAGTCTGTTCACAATACTCCTCTGGTAGTATGACAATAAGATGCTTTGACACTGAGTAGAGAAGAATTCCCACTCTGAATGCATTCATTGGTGTAACGTATAAGCTTAAAATGTATTTTCCAAATGAGATTTGATGGAGCACTGGATTTACACTCCATGTTGTATCAAACCAAGTGACTTCAAGGGCATCCCAGATGTTAATTCCTTCACCAACGACAGCTGTTCTTCAGCTGCTGTAAGCTCTGAAATCACTTACCTTTGTTCCTTTAGGATACCTCTTAAAACATCTCCCTTTGACAAACCTTTTGGTCAACTATCTCAAATATCTCATTTTGTGGCACAGCGTCAAATTTTGTTTGCTAATTTTCCTGTGAAAGGCACTATGTAAGTGCAAGTCCAAAGTAGTGTGAGACTAGCCCCCTACAGACAGCTGCACTCCTAGTCAGATTGTGTCTTGGTTCTATACTTATACAGCAAGGTAAACAGCTTTACCTTAGTCCCTCCCTGGTAGTATTGTAGCTAGCCTGGCTCCAGCAACAACACCAGAGTTATAGCATGTGAATGCGCTTCGTATTCTTTGCCAAAGGTTTGGCCAATGCATTCTTTGCCTTCACACTCATCATCAAGTTTTTCTGCTGAATTCTCAATTATTCCCGATGAGCAATCAAAGACCACATTTGGATTGTTTGGCTTAACCATGTTACCATAATTAAAATTGCACAGCTACACGGGAGGAAACCATGGAATATGAGCAGAACAAATTTTGCTCATGGGAAGCATGATTGATGTTTATAATGCTATCTTTGTTTTGAGATCCTTGTATAACCCTCTGGGAAGAACAGTAGTAAGTTTGATTAAAAGCAATGATTTCTGATATGGTAAAAAGAGAGAGTCAGGCTTAACTTACTGCACGAGGACCTTCGCATATCATCCAGCAAAGCAACAACTGTTGAGAAGTAATAAAGGTTTCACCTGGAGCCTGTTACAAAGTAATCATGTCTCATGGGCATGACTAGAGCACTGAATCTAAAATTAAGTAGCTTTTTGAGACATGAGGCCTGAAATTTTGATTAGCTTTCTCCACTTCAGCTGGTAAGAGCTTGGATGGAATTTAATGATCATAGCGATGGGCCTGTCCACCAACTGGAGAGATGGCACCAGCCGTGCTGTGGCCATTTCTAGGAACCCCATTGGATTCAGTACCAATCTGGCTGCCTACTAGTGAAGTTCGTGGCTCCACCAGGGACAATTTCCTACTGGGATTCCGAATATGGGCATATACCTTGCCCCGTAGAGCTGTTGTCCAATCAGAGGCTGGCAAGTCTCCAATAGTGGCACTGCCACTGGGAGCAGTGGCCACCGCCGGTATTGCAGTAGGCCCAAGCTGGAGATTGTTGGCTGGAGCTCTGGAGTGAAAGTGAGTGGGTTGGGATTGCTTGGGCAAATCAGGGAGGCCCCAGCAAGGAGGGGGAGGGAGATTGTTTTCAAGGATAAGGGCTAGTTTCCAGAGGGTTCCTCCATTCCTGCTGGAAGGTCCCTCAGTTGGGCTCAGGGTGCTGGAGAAGACGGATCCCCATGCTAGGTTGCAGGCATACACATCAAGATTTACCTGAAGGAGTTCCCAGATGGCATGAACTACCCTGTTGTTCGTAGAATACCAGTGACGGAGGATTGAGGCCCTTGTATGGCCACTTAAATGCCTCAATTAGCACCTGGATGGCAAGGCCATTCTCACCCCTTACTGCCGTGGACATAATATGAACATATGGAGCAGGAGTAGGCAGTTTGGACCCTCGAGCCCTGCTCCGCCAAATAATAAGATCATGGTTGATCTGGTTGTAACCTTAAATCTGCATCCTGCCTACCCGCGATAACCTATCACCTTCTGCTTACCAAGCATCTATCCACCTCTGCTTTAAAAATGTTCAAAGACTCTGCTTCCACAGTCTTTTCAGGAAGAAAGTTCCAAAGATTCACGACTCACTGAGTGAAGAGATTTTGCCTCGTCTCCCATTTAAATGGGTGACCCCTTATTTTTAAACAGTGATCCCTAGTTCCAGATTCTCCCACAAGAGCAAGCAACCTCCGCACATCCACCATTTCACATCTCCTCAGGATCTTATATGTTTCAATCAAGTCACCTCTCACTCTTCTAAACTCCAGAAACTACAAGCCTAGCCTGTCCAACCTTTCCTCAGAAGATAACTCATCTATTCCAAATATTAGTCTGGTAGACCTTCAGTGAACTGTTTCCAATGCGTTGACATAATTTCCTGAATAAGGTGACTAATACTGTGCACAGTATTCCAGATGTGGTCTCACTCGTGCTTTGTATTTCTGAAGCATAACTGCCCTACCTTTGTGTTTAATTCCCCTCACAATAAATAATTGCATTCTATTAGCTTTTGTAATTATTTATTGTCCCTGCATACTAGCCTTTTATGATTCATGCACCAAGACACCCAGATCCCTCTGCATCTCCGAACTTTGCAGTCTCTTACCATTTAGGTGACATGCTTCTATTTTATTCTTCCTTCGAAAAGGGCAATTCCACATTTTAATACATTATTACATAGAATTTACAGTGCAGAAGGAGGCCATTCAGCCCATCGAGTCTGCACCGGCTCTTGGAAAGAGCACCCTACCCCCTATCCAAGGTCAACACTTCCACCCTATCCCCATTACCCAGTAACCCCACCCAACACTAAGGGCGATTTTGTACACTAAGGGCAATTTATCATGGCCAATCTACCTAACCCGCACATCTTTGGACTTTGGATTATATGCTATTTGCCAGATCTTTGCCTACTCACTTAACCTATCTACATCTTATTGTAGCCTCCTTATGTCCTCCTAAAAAGAGGGGGAGTTGGGAAGGTAATGGGATCTCCAACCCACACTTTCCCACTGCATTACATGACCCCGCCCTCCTCCAAGCTCAACTCCAGGGGGAGCATTAAATTCCTCCCTTCAACTGAGATTTTGGAAGGACAATCTTCCTGAGAATCAAGAACATGCCCAAATGCAGTATTCCAACTGATTCTATCCCATTATCCAGTTCCACAGCAAGAGGGATAATGGGCTCAGGTTTCGCGTTCAGGGGTGAAGCAAGTTACTGATCTCAAAGAGAGCTGCCCGCATGTACTTAGCAATCTTTGTGGTGCGGTTTCCGCCTTTACTGATGGCAGTTTAAAGCTGGTGCCAATTCATAGAAATATAGAAAATAGGGGCAGGAGGAGGCCACTCAGCCCTTCGAGCCTGCTCCGCCATTCATTATGATCATGGCTGATCATTCAACTCAATATCCTAATCCCACTTTCCCCCATATCCTTTCATCCCCTTCACCTTAAGTGCTACAGCTAACTGCTTCTTGAAAATGTACAATGTTTTGGCCTCAACTACTTCCTGTGGTAACGAATTCCACAGGCTCACCATTCTCTGGGTGAAGACATTTCTCCTCACCTCTGTCCTAAATGGTCAGACTGTCAAGGAGATGTCTTGCTGTGCAGCAGCAGTGATGTCATCAGGCAGGTAAGGAGCCAATATTATTGAAATATTTACACACAGCAAATCACTTAGATAAAAGCACTTACTACTGCTCACTTTTCATTAAAATTTTAGGACCGTGAAATAAGTGATTGTGATTGGATTAAGATAGAAGCTCAAATAAAATTAAACAAATCCTTGAAAACCTAAATGCCACAAATATAAAATCAACTTTTCAGGTCCAGCGAAGGCGTTTAGCAATAATTATGAAGACTGTATGCTGCTAAAAATCCATCTCATTTAAGAAGATGAGACTAACAGCATAGCAGTGGAACCCCTTGTCAGTTCAGTTGGTTGAAATGCCTCCGCAGAGCAAACTCTGAAGAAGCATTAACAACTTCTCCATCCACACGCTAATCTGCACATATGCATAGTCCAGACGTTCCTGTCAATTTCAGTAGAATGATGATGTTGATCGTTTCACCAATATTTAACACTGCAAAATTTGAGCCACTGACTTTCTGTGGTAGCCTAGAACAGCACAACCATCAGAATGAAAACATTTCTCCTCATCTCTGTCTGAAATGGCCAGTCCTTGTCCCAAGGCAATGACTTCTTGTTCCAGACTCACCAATCAGGGTAAATGGCCTCTCTGCATCTCTGGCCCAAAGCAATAGTCCTCACTTTTCCTTCTCCCTTGTCAAAGGTGGACTGTTTCTCTCTCTACATTCCCTTTAGATATCCCCACGCCATCCCCAAAAGAGTACTCCACAAATCCTCAGGGGAGCAGGTTAGTTTCACCAGAATGCTACCAGGCTTCAAAAGGTCAAATTATGAGGTAAGATTACATAAACAAAGTTTATGGTGCCTGGAATTTTTAAAAAAATAATTGAAGGGATGCAGGCATTGCTGGGTGGCCAGCATTGATTGCTCATCCCTAATTGAAAATGAAATGAAAATCGCTTATTGTCACAAGTAGGCTTCAAATAAAGTTACTGTGAAAAGCCCCTAGTCACCACATTTCGGCGCCTGTTCGGGGAGGCTGGTACGGGAATTGAACCATGCTGCTGGCCTGCCTGGGTCTGCTTTAAAAGACAGCGATTTAGCCCTGTGCTAAACCAGCCCCAGAGAATTGCCTTTGAGAAGGTGGTGATGAGCTGCCTTCTTGATGTGCTGCAGTCCATAGAACATAGAACATAGAACAGTACAGCACAGAACAGGCCCTTCGGCCTTCGATGTTGTGCCGAGCAATGATCACCCTACTTAAACCCACGTAACCTGTATATCCGTAACCCAACAATCCCCCCCATTAACCTTACACTACGGGCAATTTAGCATGGCCAATCCACCTAACCCGCACATCTTTGGACTGTGGGAGGAAACCGGAGCACCCGGAGGAAACCCACGCACACAAGGGGAGGACGTGCAGACTCCACACAGACAGTGACCCAGCCGGGAATCGAACCTGGGACCCTGGAGCTGTGAAGCATTGATGCTAACCACCATGCTACCGTGAGGCCCCATGTTGTGACAGTGCACCAACAGTGGTGTTAGGGAGGACGTTCCAGGATTTTAGCCCAGCAATAGCGAACTGCAATATATTTCAAAGTCAGGATGGTTAGTGGCTTGGAGGGGAACTTAGAAGTCCCTGCTGCCCCAGCCCTACTAGATGGTAACAGTTGTGGGTTTTGAAGGTGCTGTCCGAGGAGCCTTGGTAAATTCCTGCAGTGCATATTGTAGATGGTACACACTGCTGCTACTATGCATTGGTGGCGGAGGGAGTGAATGTTTGTGGATGGGGTAGCAATCATGGGGGCTGCTTTGTTCTAGATGGTGTCAAGCTTCTTGAGTGTTGATGGAGCTGCACTCATCCAGGTGTCCAGAGGGTATTCCATCACACTCCTGACTTGTGCCTTGTAGATAGTGAACAGATTTGTGGTGAACAAGTTAGGAGGTGAGTTATTTGCCACAGAGGTTTGAGCCTCTGATCTGCTTTTGTAGCCACAGTATTTATATGGCAAGTCTAGTTCAGTTTCTGGTCAATGAAACCCCCCCCAGGATGTTGATAGTGGAGGATACAACAATGGTAATGCCATAACAATAACAATATTTAAAACTGCAATGAAGTTACTGTGAAAATTCCAGAGTCGCCACACTCCGCCGCCTGTTCGGGTACACAGAGGGAGAATTCAGAGTGTCCAATTCACCTAACAAGCACCTCTTTCGGGACTTGTGGGAGGAAATCAAAGCACCCGGAGGAAACCCATGCAGAGGGTGCAGACTTTGCAGAGACAGCGACCCAAGCTGGGAATCGAACCCGGGTCCCTGGCGCTATGAAGCCACAGTGCTTCTGTGCCATCCACATGTCTGGGTGGTGTTTAGATCCTCTCTTACATAGAAACATTGAAAAAAGGAGCAGGATTAGATAGGTTGGCCCTTCGAGTCT
This sequence comes from Scyliorhinus canicula, assembly GCF_902713615.1. NCBI lineage: Eukaryota > Metazoa > Chordata > Chondrichthyes > Carcharhiniformes > Scyliorhinidae > Scyliorhinus > Scyliorhinus canicula. The sequence goes on along the minus strand of NC_052149.1, from coordinate 213,366,235 downwards.
GCTCCACCATTCATTATGATCATGGATGATCACCCAACCCAGTAACCTCTTCTCGTTTTCCCCCCATATCCTTTGATTCCGTTAGTCTCAAGGGCTACATATAACTCCTTGAAAACACACAGGGCTGAGTTCTCCATTTCAGAGACAGTCTTCTCCCCTTGGAGATCAATCGCCTCTGGTTTGAGCACACAGAAGGAATCCCGAGGCCGATTCATTATCCCTTGCCGTGACATTTATGCATGGCGGGGATTGCAAGGAATTCCTGCTATCAAGCAACCATTATGAAATGGCTACCCAATGGCAAGGTCCGGTGGCTTGGCCCCCTTCCCCCAAAGCAATTTCTCCCCCTGTGGTATTGTCTGGCATTGCAGATCAAAGGTCTGAAGGGGATTAAATAGAGCAGATGAAGTTTTCCCTTTCTAGGAATTGACAGATGCTGCTTCCTCTGCCCGAGCCAGCAGGTATTGCACAGGTGAGTTTTAACACAGTGGTTTTTTTTCACTGTCTCTGCCTGGACTGCTCTTTAGTTTCCAGGCAGGGGTCTCTGTAATTGGAGAGAGGTGGGGGCTTCCAGGCCAGGGTCACTCTTATTAGGGGGTTTCTAGTGAGTGTCTCTTATGCAGGGGTTTCTCGCATTGGGGGGGATTTCTGGTGGGGGTGGGGTGGGCAGGATTTGCATTGAGGAGGGGAGGCAGGCGCTCCGATGGACTTGGGGCAACTCCCTAAAAGAGTTACCCCTTGGCCCACCAGGAGGTCCCCGCGCCGGGGCCGCAGTGGGAAATGCCTGTACCAATTTCCCCCCTATGTGAATCCCGGCCCAGACGATTTGACGTATTTGCTGGCATAGGGTGTGAACCTCGATGCTGGATTCTACGCTGCATCGGGAACTCCTCTATCACCAGTGGGTGGCAGAGAATCCAGCCCTATCATGTTTTGGCCACAAGTGTTTTCTGGTTAGAGACTTCCACAGGCTCACCAATGTCTGGGTGAAGAAATTTCTCCGCATCTCAGCCCTAAATGGTTACCCCACATCCTTCGATTGAGACCCCTGGTTCTGGACTCTCCCGACATTGGAACATCCCCCCTACATCTAGACATGTTGGAATTTTATAGGTTTCTGTAAAATCATTCCTCTAAACTTTGTCGCGCCATCCCGGGAATCAGTCTGGTCAACCTTCACTGTACTCCCTCCATAGCAAGAAAATCATTCCTCAGATATGGAGACCAAAACTGCACACAGCATTCCAGGTGTGGTCTCACCAAGGCCCTGTATCACTGCAGCAAGATATCTCTGCTCCTGTACTCGAATCCTCTCGTTATGAAGGACAACATAGCATTTGCCTTCTACAGCACCTGCTGCACCTTGTTGGAGATGGTCAATGTCCGGCACTTGTGTGACATGAATGTTACCTGCCACTTTTTAGCCCAAGCCTGGATGTTGTCCATGCCTTGCTACTTTTGCACATGGACTGCTTTAGTATTGAAGGAGACACGAACGGTGCTGAACAGCATGCAGTCATCAGCGAACTTTATGTTGGAAGGAAGGTCACTCCTGACTTCATGTTGGAAGGAAGGTCACTGATGAAGCAGTTGAAGATGTTGGGACTCTGACAATATCCTGAAGAATTCCTACAGTTATGCCCTGGGACTGAGATGAATGACCTCCAACAATCCCAACCATCTTACTTTGTGCTAGCTATGACTTCAAACAGCAGAGTTTTCCATGATTCTCATTAAGTCCAGTTTTGCTAGGGGCAAAAGCTACCTTGTACTCTCATGTTCTTAATACGTACACAGTCCATGTAAACAAGTAGACAAAATGTGGACAGACACACCTCACTCTGAAACCAAATGGCAGATGCCACCCGGTTCAACTTCTGTGGATTTCTTATCAACTCCCTCCACATGCTTGTCACAATGTGAGCCAACTGGTTTCTCTGTAACTCTGTCTTTCACACAAGGGTTTCCAATCTCCGCTCTCCAAGAACATACCTTGGAATTCTCTCCCAAACAACATTTCCTCTTGGATATCATCACTAAGGATCCCCTCTAGGGTTTCAAACTCTCCCGTTGATGTTCTTCTGCCCTAGCGCGCATTCAATCTCTCAGATACCCATTCATGCGAACAGAAAACTATTGCTTCACAGGCCCATAGAATGGAGTCACCAATCTTTGGATAGCCTTGGATCTCTGGTTTTGCGCAAGCTTTTTAAAAAAAAATGATTATTGAAAATGTTTCATTAAAAAAGAAATAACAGAAAACAATTAATTCAAATTATAATGACAAAGAATACAACAATCAAAGGCACAAATTAACTTTACCCCCCCTCCCCCCAAATCTAACTTGTCCCACCCATACATTTTTATTTTAAAAAGGGCAGCACAGTAGCATAGTGGTTAGCACAGTTGCTTCACAGCACCAGGGTCCCAGGTTTGATTCCCAGCAGGGTCACTGTCTGTGTGGGTCTGCACGTTCTCCCCGTGTCTGTGTGGGTTTCCTCCGGGTGCTCCGGTTTCCTCCCACAGTCCAAAGATGTGCGGATTAGATGGATTGGCCATGCTAAATTGCCCTTAGTGTCCAAAAAATGTTAAGTGGGGGTTACTGGGTTACCGGCATAGGGTAGATATGTGGGCTTCAGTAGGGTGCTCTTTGCAAGAGCTGGTGCAGACACGATGGGCCGAATGGCCTCCTTCTGCACTGTAAATTCTGTGATTCTATGATCCCTTCCACATCTTTGTCTGGTCTGCAAATGAGTCTCTTGCAGAAGCACCACGTCGGCATTTAAACTTTTAAGGTGAGCAAATACCCTCAACCTTTTCACTGGGCCATTCAATCCCCTGACATTCCAAGTAATCAAACAAATTGAGGGCCGCTCGATCTGGAGTCAGCCATTTCCACCAAGAGGGATTATCCAACAGTTACATAGAAAGGATAGCAACCAGGCACACCCAAGATGGCCGCCAAACCCACTAACAAGATTAAACAAAGAATAATGTGCAGTCACCGTCAGCAAACCAGCCCTGTCCCCAACCCTCCCCCCCATTCACCACCTCAGATATTCCTACACCCAAATATGCATACAGAAAATAGTAAGGCAAACATAAACAACTAAAACCTACTTCTAATAAACCTGACCCCAAACAGAACACAAACACCAAGCTTATTACCTAAAACAGAACTAATATAATGAGCTACAGCCCCCCCCCCCCCCACCCCATCGCACTGCTTCCGTTAGCACACTCGTCTGTTAGCAGCGTTGCTCCTGTCCAGAGTACACAAAAAAGACATAAAGAAAAACCCCCTAAAACAGAATACTCCAACAGGGAGCTATATATTTTCACAAGTTAGAACAAATAGAGCAAAATCCCACATTAAATTAAACCCTCTATCCAAGTCTAACTCGCAAAAAATTCAACCCAAACAAGAACAGAAAAATGCAAACATAAACAAGGAGCCCCAACAATTCCACATATCCACATGCCCATCCCCAATATCCAAAAACCTCAATCAACTTGCGCCCAGCCCATGCTTCATTACAAAGGAATCTGCCTCCTCTGGCGCATCAAAAAATGTCTTTTCCCTCAACGGTCATTCTTAGCCACACCAGGTACACCACCCCAAACTGGACTCCGCTTTTTTACAGGGCGGCTTTGGTCTTGTTGAATGCCTCCCGCTTCTTTTCCAGCTCTGCTCCCTTGTAAAACCTGATGGCATGACCTTCTCATTTGTCGTCACGATGGTCCTTTGCCGATCTCAGGACCTGCTCTTTTTCTGGGAAGCTGTGAAGCTTCACGGTTACAGCTCGCAGTAAGTTGTTGGCTTTCTATCAGAGTGTCCGGTGGGCTTGGTCCAGTTTGGGAGGGGATGCGAGTCCATCTTCCCCCACCATTTTCCCAAACATCTTTGCAAAATACTCTGCCGGACTTCCATCCCATCTGACAAGCCGACAATTTGGATATTTTGCCTCCTGGAACGATTCTCCAAATCACTGACTTTGGCCGTTCAGTGCTTCATTCGCATCAGCCATCAGAGACATCTCCAATTCCAGTGAGGCAATCTGGTCGCTGTGCCATCGAAAGTGCCATCTCCATGCCTTATCTTATATCATCATGTGCTTTCTCCGTTTTGTTGGTCCTCTACAACACCAAATGAATGGGGGCCAGGTCTCTTCCATTGATTTACGGATGTCCCCTGACACAACCCGCTCATGTTTGTCAAATTTCGCCACCAAGGTGCTAGTTATATAGCAGCCGTTTGTTGAGTGGCCGGAGTCACAGGAGCTGCCTCCGCCATTCTCTCCACCGACGAGCTCCGGGAAGCCGATGATTCAGTCGACGAACTTCTACTTTCAGGCTTTCTCCCCCTGGGTTTTCTGGGCATTTCACCCATGCAGGTCCCTTATTCCATTAAACAAGTGGGTTTTTAAATGAAAATAAACCCGCTGAAACTAAGCAAATAGAACTAAAAGAAGAGTATCCAAGCGGGAATCACCTCAGCTAGTTTCCCAGACGATGTGCTTTCACCCTGAACTCAGAATCTTGCATTTTGCCATTGGGACAGTTAAAAACAAAATGGGCAACGGGGGAAGCAAAGAAAGATTTCCTGGCCATTTAAAATATTACATTGCTGCTTTTTAGGAATTTTAAAAAATGTCTGTCATTTTATGAAGGTGCGCAAAACAAAATGTCCCATTCAAAGGATGATGCAACATCATATCATTAACAGTAACCCTGTAGGCTATCTATCTGAGACTACGCAACTTTGCCAGTAAATCAATTTATAGTCAGATTCTCAATTTTAGACTCACCATCAATTTTCCTTTTTGCTTTTTTCATTTGCTGAAGTAAACGTGGGTCAGTCTCGGGAGATAACATTAAACAACGGGCAACGCACATAACACTTTTCTTTATTAATCATACCCTGCTTGCAAGCTGTTATAAGTAAAGTGGCAAAGCTATTTGTCTCAGTCATGAGGTGCCTGTCTTGCTGCACCATACAAGAGGCAGATCCATCAGAGTGCGCTCTGCGTTGCTGCTCTCTGTTCTCTTGTGGCTTCATTAGTAGCACCATCGCTCGCTGGCTGCTGATGTCCCAAATCTTCAAACTCTGCACTGACAGTTATAAAGTACAACCAGTGCCGCAAAGATCAAAACCTTGATATTCCCTTAAATCCTGTAGTAGCTCCACACACCCTGAGCTCAAACAGGCAAATGCAAAATGATTAAAGCTTTAAATACATAAAGCTCCAGGGCATTATAGGAGATTCAATTCAGTTATTTTTGTTGTACTTCCATTTTCTTATCTGAATATTGTACTGAATGGAATTAATTCCTCCTAATCCTGGTCCAGGAAGATATGAAGGCAAGAAGGGTGATCCATCTCTACTTGTCAAGGCTCCCTTTATTCTGGATACATTAACTCAATTTTCACCTCAGCTCTGAGCTATAAACATTTTACTCTCTGTTGAATTACAAATCTATCGACTTCTCTTCTGAGTGTTTCAATGAAGTCTGGTTTTACTGTATTGCATGCAAGTCTGCCCCCCCCCCCCCCCCCCCCCCCCCCCCCCCCCCCCCCCCCCCCAACCCCCAAATTGTGCGAAACACAAAAGGAGCAATAATTTTAAAAAGATTTATTTGGAAAATTGAAACATCTTACACAATACATTAAACCTGGATACAGAAAACAATTAGAATTGGCCACTGGATCAGACCAGAGGAGCACAATAAAGTTTAATAGCAGACAAAGGACATTCGGTACAATCTCACCTGTTTCAAAGTGGATAGGGTCCTGATTTAAGTAGGATTAAACTGTTACTCATTCAACGATTTATCTTCAACCAGGCCAAATTTAGAAAGTTTTTCCTGTGTTTACTCATTGGTTGCTACTCCAGCCTCGAGCCCACACTTTCCACACTTCCCCCAACTTAATTTTGATTAATTTTCTCTATGCTCCTCTAACACCCCTCTCTCCACTTTATCATGCCTTCTTTCATTTCTTCCCTTTTGGGGATTCTACCCTTAAACGCGTTCCAACCATTCAGTACTACTTGACCTTCCTACGCCCCTGCCACAATTCCAGGCACTTTTCATTGCGCCTGAGACATTCTCTTAAAGGTCCATCGAGATAGTTATCACAGTCTCCTTATGAACAGCAACCCAAATGCCTCATCCTATTCTCTTGCTGACCTTCCTGCCCAACTTGTTGGGGCTAATCTTGCCTATCTCCACCCTATCCAACTCATCCCGCCCAGTGCTGACCCTTTTGGACGCTGCTAGTCGATCAGCCTCGATCTGCACCTCCCACCAGAATGTCTGTTCACTTCTGGATGAGGTGCCCACCTTTCATAATCGCATTGGAGATAATTGTATTGACATCATTGTCTTGGCAGAAATCTGTCTGAGGGATGATGACACCCTCCCCTCAATTGAAGCCACATCCCTCCGAATCATGCCCACCTCCCTACCCAAATGATCCTTCCGCTGTTTGCCCTCTCAGGCCACCACAACGGCAGTGTGACTTATATTGTCAAATCATACCTTGGTCAGTCTACCTGTTCCTCTGGCATTCACTCCGTTTTTGGCTTCTTACCTTGTTTCATCTCCCCTCTTACTTAAAAACTTTTTTCTCTACTGCGTGCCCAAATATCCTAAAATCTCTCTCAGTGTCATATGAAAATGAAGATGAAAATCGCTTATTGTCACAAGTAGGCTTCAAATGAAGTTACTGTGAAAAGCTCCTAGTCGCCACATTCTGGCGCCTGTTCGGGGAGGCTGGAACGGGAATTGAACCGTGCTGCTGGCCTGCCTTGGTCTGCTTTCAAAGCCAGCGATTTAGCCCTGTGCTAAACCAGCCCCTTATCTTCAATGCTTTCCTCCTTCAGCTTTTTCTTCACTGAACGATGATTTCAAGCTCTATCTCAATTCATTTTGCTCTCCTGTCTCTGAGTTCATTGCCCTCCTGTCCTTCCTAAATTTTTGCCTCACATAAAATTCCCAACCCATACACATTGCTACTCCCTTGATCTTGCCACCTCATGTAACCTTGCTACTCTGATCGTATCAAGTACTTATTTTTTTTAAATTTAGAGTACCCAATTAATTTTTTCCAATTAAGGGGCAATTTAGCGTGGCCAATCCACCTATCCTGCACATCTTTGGGTCGTGGGGGCAAAACCCACGCAAACACGGGGAGAATGTGCAAACTCCACATGGACAGTGACACAGAGCCGGGATAGAACCTGGGACCTCGGCGCCGTGAGGCTGCAGGGCTAACCCACTGTGCCACCGTGCTCCCCCCTGATCGTATCAATTATAAAGTCATTTCTGATCTCTTGTGTCACTTGATATCCACATCACCTTCCCCTCCCAACCCTATACCTTTCCGTGTCTGCCCAGAAAAAAACAGTATCCCAATTGATTTACGACTGCACTTTCAAAATCTCAACATCTAGCCTTTGACCATGATATATGTGCAGCTACTGATCTGCTCAACAACACCCTCATTTTTACCTTTGGTGTTCAAGTCCCCAGTAAAATTAGTGGTCTCGCTTATCCTGGCCATTCGCCCATAAGGGCTCTTCTCTCCACTTCCTTGAGTCTAACGGATGCAGATTCACTGTACACAGTAGACAACTTATTCAGCCATTCACCACCAGATCTGGTTGGACCATATTGTCATTGATAACACCCAGCTCTACCTCACCCAACACACTTCCCAATCCCCTACATTCTGACCAAACATCTTCACCATCATAAGACTACCTACTTTCACCTCTGCCCAACTCCACCCTGCCTCACCTCATCTACCATTGAAATCCATGGACTGGATTCACTGCACGCCAACGGCGAAATCGCGCTTGGCGACGGGGCGGAGAATCCGTTTTCACGCACAAAATCGGGACCGGCGCGGTTTTGCTATTCTCCGCCCCCTGACAATCGGCATACTCGGGGAGTACACCGCGCCAAGTATCCACTGCCTCAGGCCATTGCCTGAGGCCCGTGCCGCTATTCTCCGTCCCCGATTGGCCAAATTCCCATAGGCATGGTTCTAACATGGTCCTGCTATTCAGGAACCTCGCCTGGCGACTGTGGACTCAGTCCGGGGCCGTCACAGTCAGGGGAGGGATGATCGACGGGCAGGGGGGCTTCATTTGGGGATGGCGGCAATGTGTGTGGGCAGTCCGGGTCTGGCGAGCGGCTGATACGGGGCAATATTTCGGCGGTTCAGGTCTGCGGGTTGAGTCTGTCATGGAGCACGGCGTGGCTGCTGCAGGCCGCCACCGTGCGCATGGGTGGACTCTGACCCGGAAGTGCAACGCGTCGTATCGGCAGCTCGAGCTGTGAGCTCAACAACAGCTGCCTGCTAGGCCAATGCAAGACGGTGAATCTGTGGCCTTTTGACGGCGGTTTTCCTGGCGTAAAAGACGAGAGGCGGGATTCTCCGACCCCGTGCCAGGTCGTAGAATCTCCGGGGGGGCGGGGGGGGGGGGGTGAATCCCGCCCCACTGCTCCAACGCCAGCTGTCGTATTCTCCGGCGGCGGTTTTCGGGCGGGGGCGGGGATCACACTGCACCAGTCGGGGGCCGTTGGCAGCGCCCCCCCCCCCCCCCGGCAATTCTCCGAGCCCCGATGGGCCGAGCGGCCGTCAGTTACTGGCAGTCCCGCCGGCGAGAATTGGACATGGTCCCACACGGTGGCACCTGGCTGGTCGGCCGGCTGGTGCGGTCCTCGGTGGGGCACAGGGGAATCCAGCCCCAGGAGGGGCCTCCATGGTGGCCTCGCCCACGATTGGGGCCCACCAATCTGCGGGCAGGCCTGTTCCGTGGGGGAACTCCTTCCTTCCGCGTCGGCCTCTGTAGGGCTCCGCCATGGCCGGCGTGGAGAAGACAACCCCCTGCGCATGCGCCAGAACACGCCGGCTGCTCTGCGCATGCGCGGGACAATGCCGGCCCTTCGGCACCAGTTGGCACCGGCCAAGCCCCTGGAAGTGCAGAAGATTCAGCAACTTCCGATCAGCCCAACGTCAGAGTGGTCTTGGCGCGGCGTCGGGCCATCCTGCTGATTGCGGGAGAATCCCGCCCCATGTGCCGGATTCTCCGCAGCCTGATGCCAAAATCGCAGGCGGAGAATCCAGTTTGACGCCATAATCGGGCCTGGCACATATTCGGTGATTCTCCAGGCAACGAAAGTTGGTGTCAGGGCAGAGTACACCGCGCCGCCGGGGGGCCATTTCCAGAGACTCGCTCAGCAATCCTCGGCTCCCGACTGGCCGAGTTCCTGACGGCGGGGAACTAACCTGCTATTGCCAGTCGGGATGCTCGCGTGGCGGCTACGGACTCAGTCCATGGCCGTCCTGGTTGGGGGCGGGCGTATCTGCAGCAAAAGCTGTGAGATTCACTCCGGGTCCCTGCTTGCCCCCTGCAGGGCTATGAATTTGTTTAACATTTTTGTAGGAATTTCAGGAGTCAAACTCCGCTGGTTTGATGCCGGCGTGGGGACACAGTCTCAATAATGGAGAATCCAGCCCCACAGCTTTCACAACGGCGTGGGGACATAGTCCCAAAAATTGAGAATCAAGCCCCACGTCTTTGTTATCTCCTGGCTTGACTATTCTAACATACTCTTGGCTGACTTCCTACATTACCCACTGTGAACATTGGGGCCAGGATCCTCCCTTCTGGGGACTAACTCCCCACGCTGGCAGGAAAACCGGTGGCAGCGACTCCGGCGTCAACGGCCCCCCAAGGTGAGGAATTCTTAATTTTCTAGGGGCTAGGTTGACGCCGGAGGGTTTGGCGCCGCTCCAGCCAGCGCCGAAGGGACGGCGCAAGTTCACGCATGCACGGAACGGCCAGCGTTTTTCCGCGCATGCGTGGGGTTTCTCTTTCCGCGCCAGCCCCCAGGCAATATGGCGGAGCCCTACAGGGGCCCGGCGCGGAAGGAAGAAGTGCCCCCACGGAACAAGCCTGCCCACAGATTGGTGGGCCCCGATCGCGGACCAGGCCACTGTGGGGGAACCCCCAGGGTCGGATCCTCCCACGCCCCTCCACCACCCCCGAGGACCGACCACGCATACTCACCTGCCAGGTCCCGCCGGTGCGTGAGTTAAGTGATTCACACCGGCGGGACTGGCCAAAAATGGACGTCTGCTCGGCCCATTGGAGCCCGGAGTATTGCCAGGGGGGCCGCTGTCAACGGCCCCCGACTGGCATGGCGGCGATACCGATCCCATCCGAAAATGGCGGCGGAGAATACGCCAGCTGGCGTCGGGGCAGGATTCACGCCTCCCACCGGGGATTCTCTGACCCGGCGGGGCTTTGGAGAATCCCGCCCTAGGCCTCCGGTACTCTGCTGTCTGTGTCCTAACCCATACCAGGTCCAATTATCCCATCACCTCCTGCTCACTAACAAACATTGACTCCTGGACAAGCAATGGCTTGATTTTAGGATTCTCATCCTTATTTTTAAATCCTTCCATAGTCTTGACCTCCACTTTCTCTGAAATTTCCAGCAGCCCTATAACCCTCCGAGATTTCAATCCTCCTCCACTTTTGGCCTCTTGAGCACTCCCAATTTTAATCACTCTATGTTTGCTGGTCATGGCTTCAGCTGCCAAGGGTCTGAACTTTGGGATTCTCTCTCTATACCTGTCTGACACCCGTTCTGTCTGCACACCTTAAAATGCACCTTAAAACCTCTTTGATTAAAGTTGTTGCTTATCTGCCTTAAACACTCCTTAGGTCGTTTGGTGTCAAATTTTGTTTGGTTCTCTCCTGTGAAGTGCCTTGGGTTTTTCTGCAGGAGATGGGACGATGTAAATACAAGTTGTTGTTGTTGGTAAAGCACGACAGAGATGGAAATGAAGCAAGTACATGCCAATGAGACACAGCATGAAGACATTTCTTGCTTTCCTATCTTAGAGACAGGGTGTGGAAGAATGCTGATATTTCATTTAGTATCAACTTCTGATGCATCTTCTTGTGACATCCCATTTTTACTCTTCTCACAGAAACATTTTTAATGGTCTCTTGAACACTTAGGGCGGATTCTCCGCTTGCTGACGCCGATTTCGTAATTGGCGATTGGGCGCCGAATCCCTTTTTACGACTGAATCGGGAGCGGCACCTGTTTTCAGATGCTTCACAGCCTCCAAAATGGCACCATCGGGGAGTATGCCGCACAACATTGGGACAGCCTCAAGACGCTACCTGAAGGCCCTCCCCCAATGCTCCGCCCCCGATGGGCCGGGTTCACGACGCGCGGTTCACTTGTGCTCTCAGTTTTCATGAACCTGCGCGTGGCAGCTGCGGACTGTGTCCGGCGCTGCTACAGTCAGGGGGGGGCTTCGGCGAGGGCCGGGGGGACTGGTGGGGGTCGTCCAGGGTGCTGAGGGGGAATCCATGGGGGCTTTTTCTGGTCTGTGCGCGGCCGGGGCCATGCTGTGCGGCGCCAAATCGGCGTCGGGAAACAGAGAATCCCACCCTGTATTTCAGATTTGCAGTTAATTAATAATAATATTCGCGTATTGTCACAAGTAGGCTTCAATGAAGTTACTGTGAAAAGCCCCTAGTCGTCACAATCCAGCGCCTGTTCAGGGAGGCTGGTACGGGAATTGGACCCGCGCTGCTGGCCTTGTTCTGCATTACAAGCCAGCTGTTTAGTCCGCTGTGCTAAACCAACCCCTATAAGGAGCAGGATTCTATATTTGTTGAGACTGAGGGCTGAATTCTCCATTCTCCGATGCCCAAAACATGCATCCCGATAGGACGGAGAATTGGGCGTCAAGGGAAAAGCTGAATTAGTGCCAGGCGCTGATCCAAATGAGTTGCTCCGACTCCCCCACTGGCATTGAGCTTCATGACCACTGGTCAGCGGGAGGATGTAAATGAATCCATTTAGCGGGTCCAGCATCGTCCAGTCACCTGGGCCGGGAATCACGTGGGTGCGGATCATTTCTGGTATTTAGAAGGGTGGCCCTAATGTGGTGGACCTCGTGCATTCCTTGTGTAATTAAAATGCACTTTGAACTTGGAATGCGATATTATGTTATTCTTCTGATCAAGGAGGCAAACTATGAAGACCCAGGAGGCCCTTGTAGGTAAGGAAATGGAAGTTTACTTTAGTCATAGAAAATGGCCGCTATGGCGCGTACACACAGTAGGTCCCAGTCGGGAATACCAGAATGCCGGTACCTCTGGGCCGGCTTTAACATAGCACAGTAACGAGCCACAGCTGGGTGTGAATCCACCCACCGGCAGGGAACGTCATATTCCATGGGGAGATTGAATAGGGTATCCCCATGGTCCTCCTGAAGGTTATTACACAAACTACTAAAGATATTGAGTGACGCTGGTGCAAGTGGATCATTGATGCTGGCTAATAATGAAATTTGTGTTCCCGGCTGGGTCACTGTCTGTGCGGAGTCTGCACGTCCTCCCCGTGTGTGCGTGGGTTTCCTCCGGGTGCTCCGGTTTCCTCCCACAGTCCAAAGATGTGCGGGTTAGGTGGATTGGCCATGCTAAATTGCCCGTAGTGTCCTAAAAAGTAAGGTTAAGGGGGGGGGGGGGGGGGGGGGGGGGGGGGGTTGTTGGGTTACGGGTATAGGGTGGATACGTGGGTTTGAGTAGGGTGATCATTTGCTCGGCACAACATCGAGGGCCGAAGGGCCTGTTCTGTGCTGTACTGTTCTATGTTCTAAAGCGGCAAAAGCAAGGAAAAAATATTGATTAGAGGCATCTGTAGAGGTCATAATCTGATTCCATGGCACAGAATTGGATTAACGAGTGATTTAGTGAGTGGAGAGGTTCCAGTTGGAGTGTTGCATCACATCCCATCGGGCAACAACCTGTCAGCTCAAAAATATCAGCTTCACTGAAGGGGTTGGAAGATGCTACGGGGGAACATCCTGGATTGTTTCCTGGCCGTGTTGTAAGACATCTCAGATCCATTAAATTAGACAGGAAGAGGAAGAATCCGCACAAAAAGGAGATGGCGTAGAAATTCAGTTTTCTTATCCAATTTTTGATCAGAGGGAGAATGAGAGAATGAAGCTGAAATGTTTAACCCATTTTCTTTAGTAGAAGTACAACAGGCAGATCCTGAGTTGAGGCAACTGTGTCAAACAGCCTACTCAGAGACTGAATCAGAATCAAGACCTGAGTGTTATTATTTAACGGACCAAGTGCGAATGAGGAAATGGAGACCACCTCAATCGCAGCAGATGAGAATTGGGCAGCAGTAAATCAGGTGGTAGTTCCATTTGAATATCATGACGGAATTTTATGAGTGGCTCAGGAAATTCCAATGGCAGGTCACTCAAGTATTAGGAAGACACAAGCTAAAATATTGAAACCTGTTTATTGGTCAGGATTGCATAAAGACATGATTAGATTCTGCCAGACATGTCATACATGCCAGGTAGGGGGAAAACCCCAATCATTAATTAAACTTGCACCCTAAATTTCAATACCAGAACCAGGGTATTAGTAGTTTGTGTAGGGCCCCTACCTAATGCCAGAATTAGTAATCGGTATATTTTAACAATTATGGATGCTTGTACTCCAAATGGAGTATAATGTGGGAAAAGGTGAAGCTGTTTATTTTGGAAGGGAGAACAAAAGGGACAGAGTTTTATTTAAATGGAGAAAAACTGCAGGAACAAAGGGACTCGGGGTACTTGTACACAAAATACAGAAAGTTAGCACACAGGTGCAGCAGGTATTCAGGGAAGGTTAATCGAATGTTGGTCCTTATTTCAAGAGGGTTGGAGTGCAAAAGTAGGGAAGTCTTGCTGCAACTGTACAAGGTACTGGTGAGACCCCCACATCTGGAGTACTGTGAGCAGGTTTGGTCGCCTTATTTAAGGAATTATTTCAATGGAGGTGGTTCAGAGGAGATACACTGGGATGGTGCGGCCTGGTATGGAGGGCTTATCTTATGAGCAAGGTTGGTACTCTACTCACTGGAATTTAGAAGAATAAGAGGTGATCTCATCGAAAAATATAGGATTCTTAAGGGGTTTGATAGGATAAATGCTGGGAGGATGTTTCAACTCATAGGAGAGTCTAGGATCCAAGGGTAAAGTCTCAGAATCAAGGGGGGCCAATTTAAGTTGGAGATGAGGAGGAATTTCTTCTCTCAGAGGCTTGTGAGTCTTTGGAACTCCTTGCCACAGAGAGCCGTGGCAGAGTCCTTGTGGATATTTAAGGCAGAGGTAGACAGATTCTTGATCAGTAAGGGATTCAAGTGTGTTGGGGAATGGGCAGGAGAGTGGATGTGAGGAATGTCCGATCAGCCTTGATCCTATTGAATGGCGGAGCAGGCTCATGGGATGAATGGCCTCCTCCTGTTTCTATTTCTTATGGTATTAATGTAAAGCCATGCCTTTTGGAATGAAAAATACTCCAGCAACTTTTCAAAGGGTCGTTGAAGGATCATGCAACTGTGTTGTGTATATTGATTATGTTCAGTCAAACCTCGTAGGAACATTTACAATGCTTGAAAACATTGTTTGATTGGTTACAAAGAGCTAATTTGATCACAAAACTAGGCGTAAAGTTAATTTGCCAAAGCAAGAGTAAGATCTTTTGGCCACACTGAAGGACAAAGCCAAGTAGCATCTAAAGAAGCAAAGATAAGGGTCTTGGATTTTCCTGAGCCACAGACAATAGAAGAGATTTGGCATGAGTGGATTCTATCGGACGTTTGTTCTGAATTGACAAGCTTGTTAAACAGAGGCACGAAATTTGAGACAAAGGAATGTCAAAGTGTCCTTGACAGCTTGAAAACCGTATTGACTATCACACTGGTTCCAGCAGCAGCACATTCTGCTCAGCCATTTAAACTCACTGATGATGCCAGCAACATGGGTGTTGTGCAGTTTTATTATAGGACGAGGTGAGGATGGAATGGCCAGTCAGTTCCTCCTCTCAAAAGTTAAGTTCTTGCCAGCAGAATTACTCAACTGCGGAAAAAGAGGCTTTGAGTTTGGTATTGGCACTACAATATTTTGAAATTTACATAGGTTAACAACTCTGCAGACACTGTCATTGAGAGGGAGCATAATCCTCTAAACATTTTAGCAAAATGTCAGCAAGAATCTGAGACTATTTGGTAAGAGTTTAATGCTACAAGAATATAGTTTGAAAATCATTCATGCAGCAGGAAGGGACAAAGCAGTAGGTGCTTTACAAAAGCAAATATGGAGGAACATGAAAGTCGTGATCAGAAATGATTGTTATAAAATATGATTTTTAAGAAAAAAACCTTGTATATTTGCTGTAAGTGCATGTTCTTGCTGGAGTAAAACCTGGATAATAAAATAAAGATAATGGCAAGAGGTGATTGTCATAGAAAATGAAAATGTCCCTCAAAGATGCCTTTTCACATTTATTCTGTGGGAAAGTATTCGGAACAATGTATAACTCATTTAATTTATGTTTATATTTGTGTTAAGAAAGGTGGAGCAGGGGGGCACAGTGGTGCAGTGGTTAGCACTGTTGCATCATGGCGCCAAGGACCTGGATTCGATCCCAGCTCCGGGTGACTGTCTGTGTGGAGTTTGTACATTCTCCCCATGTGTGCATGGGTCTCACCCCACAACCCAAAACCAGGTGCAGGGTAGATGGATTGCCCCTAAATTGCCCCTTAAGTGGAAAAAAAATTGGATACTCTAATTTTTTTTTTTTTTTAAAAGAAACATGGAACATGCTTTCAGTTTCATTTAGTTTTTTGCATGAGCGTGGTGCTGAGAATTTGAGAGGGCTTCCTCGCCAAAAAGGTCAGGATTAGTTCATATACATGCAATTTTAATGAGGTTTTACAACCCCTGAAGTGAAGAGATGGGTTACAAAGGGATTAGTAGTTTAGTGATTTTGCGAAAAAAAGAACAACTCACAAAAATGACGAGATTGCCTCGCCACAGGAGTCCAATGACAGATAGAGAGACAGGAAAAAACAGAAAAGAGATTCAGAGTGTGTATGTCAGAGAATGAAGACAGCAGTTTGAAGTTCTCTGGTAAGAAATAATGCAAAAATGCTGGGTGCTGAGTTCAGCGAACGCATGTTTGCTGTACAGCTGATGTCTCTTCCAAAACATCTCGTGAATGCTCAGAAAACTGACAGAAGTAAACCATTTGTATCTGGGCCAGTTGAAGCAAGAAGCTTCGGTGTTAAGATAGTGGTTTGGGGTTTTGTGTCTGAGGGTATTGCTCGGATAAAAGGCCTGGTGTGAGTTTGAATCATTTTCTTGTGTTTGCGCTGAGATCTTTCCAATCTTTTTACCTGATTATTTTTTCCCCTTGTTTAATATATGTTTTATGTTTTATGTTAAAAGTTCATCAGTAACGCCTGAGAATTTGTACAGCATCGTTCCTCCACAGTTGCAAACAAAGGACAATGTTAGGATCTATAAAGTCAGATTTCATTCTGGGATTGACTTGTGCAGTATTAACATCAGCTAGGATCATAACAATGTCTACTATTAACAATCCTAAAGGGCATTTGATCTCCCCTAGGGGCAACATACCACTCCCAAAGGACATTTTACCTCTCCCAAAGGTGACTGTGGACCTATCCCTGTCTCTATAAATAACTTTACTAACTGTAAACTTTTTCCTGATAGGTGTAAAGTACACAAGTCTTGTTTTGGCTATCCCACTCATGAAAACAGGATCTGATTGAAGGCTGCATTTTAACATGTGCACCTGCCTCTGTTTACAACAGATGTTCAAAGTGCAATCCGTTCCCAATTTCTCCTCTGGCAAAAATAGTGGGTGCTGGGTTTGGGAGTGGTTCTTCCGGAAGTGGGCCTCCAGTTTCTCCTGTGTGGGCATCAGAGTGGCTAGCACAGTTGCTTCACAGCTCCAGGGTCCCAGGTTCAATTCCCAGCTTGGGTCACTGTCTGTGCAAAGTCTGCGCGTTCTCCCCATGTCTGTGTGGGTTTCCTCCGGGTGCTCCGGCTTCCTTCCACAGTCCAAAGACATGCAGGTTCGGTGGATTGGCCATGTTAAATTGCCCTTGTGTTAGGTTGGGTTACTGATTTACGGGGATAGGGTGGAGATGAAAGCTTAAACGGGGTGCTCTTTCCAAGCCGGTGCAGACCCGATGGGCCAAATGGCCTCCTTCTCCACTATACATTCTATGATCTGTAGACCCTCTCCATCCTTGTGAAACTTTTGTCTTATCACATGGCTTTAGTGATGTCATTGTGTGGGCGCAGTTGGGCTGTGGCTCTATGAGCTTTCACTTCCGCTTTGAGTTTGGAGCTGATTTGTGGCTCTATGGGTTTTACTTTTGCTTTGAATTTTGGACTGGGTTTTGAACTGCACAGGTTGAAAGAAGTGTTTCTCTATATTCATTTTAAAAGCTGTTTCCAGATTACTTGATAATTAAAAGAGATAATGGCTTTCTGGAAGGAATTCAAACCTGCTGTTTGAGAAGTGGAACAGAGTATCATTGACAAGTCTGGTCCCAGCAAGAGTGCCGTGTGCTGGGCCACACCTTTAAAAAAGTTTTTTTTTTGGTTTATGGGATCTTGTTATTGAATTGGAACAGTTAAAGGGGGAATTCATTAAGGGTTATACATAGATTACTGTAGCTGTGTGGGCGGCTTTACGCTTATAGTTGATAATAATTCTTTCTGGATAAAAGCAAATTACTATGGATGCTGGAATGTGAAACCAAAGGGAAAATGCTGGAAAATCTCAGCAGGTCTGACAGAATCTGTAGGGAGGGAAAAGAGCTAACATTTCGAGTCCAGATGACCCTTTGTCAAAGCTTTTCCAGCATTTTCTCTTGACTTAATAATTGTTACTGTATGTGTTTATAAAAATGTTAACTAAATTCGTAGAACAAAGCTTGTGTTTTGATTACAAGCGCCTAAGAACTCTGTTGAATAAGACCTGCAGCGGGATTCTCCCAAATCCCCGTAATGGCCCGACGCAGGCGTAAAAAGTGGCGCGGACCACTCTGGCATCGTGCCAACCGGAAATTGCGGAATCCTCCGCACTTTGGGGGGGCTAGGCTGGCGTCGGAGGGAATGGTGCCATGCCAACCGGTGCCGAAGGGCCTGTGAGAGTTAGCGCATGCTCAGAACCGACGGCGTGGCTCCACGTATGCACAGACCAGCCGGCATATTCTAGCACATGTACAGGAGGGTGTCTTCTCCGCACCGGCCATGGCAGGGCCTTGCAGAGGCCGCCACGGAAGGAAGGAGAGCCCCCATGGCACAGGCCCGCCCACTGATTGGTGGACCCCGATCGCGGGCCAGACCACCGTGGGGGCACCCCCCTGGGGCCGGATCCCCCCGCGCCTCCCTGAGGACCGCACCAGCCAGCCTATTAGCCAGGACCCACCCTCTGGGACCATGTCCAATGCACGCCGGCGGGATTGGCAGAAATGGACGGCCGATCAGCCCATTGGGGCCTGGAGAATTGCCGGGGGGAGGGGGGGTGGGGTGCGTGGCGTGATCCCCGCACCCACCCGAAAACCGGTGGCGGAGAATACGGCAGCCGGCGTCGGAGCGGCGGGGCGGGATTCAAGCCCCCCTCCCCCCCCCCCCCCCCGGATCAGAGAATCCCGCCCCTGAAAGAAAGTCTCTTGTGCTCATCATAACCAAAATCAATAAACAATTGGAGGTCAGGTGAAGTCCATAATGTATTTTAGTGTTTTCTAAACCCTGGCCCATAACATTATGCTCCTGAACTCCCTTTAGAATTGTATCCTTTATCTTATATTGCCTCTCGGTTCGGTCTTCCGACCAAAATGTATCAACTTCACACTTCACTGCATTAAATTACATTTGCCTAGTACATAACAGAATGTGTTTAACAACAAACATGAGATGCAGACCCACACATTCAATTTATCTCCTCTCTTTTGATTTATATATCCAATTCTCCTCTCCTTTGTTCTTTCCTTTTTTAAGGTGAGACAATTCATCTTTTCACCGCACAATCCCTCAGAATCATTATAATGGCCCAGATTTTCCTTGGGATTTAATGCCACATCAAGCCACAGGAATCCGTGAACAGCACAAAGGGACCTTTGGAATAAGTGACTTATGCCATTAATTATGCCATTTTGTATCGTTTGAAGAATCTTTTTAATGTCTTTCGATGCTTAGCCTCCCAAAAAACACGTGATCATAATTTTCCTACCTTTAAGCCAGTTTTCACACTGCTGTCACTGAGACTAAATGATAATGGTGATGGTGACCCAGTAGCGTCACTTTAACTGATTGAGAAGAGGGTTCATGTCAATG
Source organism: Scyliorhinus canicula (assembly GCF_902713615.1). Classification (NCBI taxonomy): domain Eukaryota; kingdom Metazoa; phylum Chordata; class Chondrichthyes; order Carcharhiniformes; family Scyliorhinidae; genus Scyliorhinus; species Scyliorhinus canicula. The sequence goes on along the minus strand of NC_052149.1, from coordinate 213,346,971 downwards.
AGGGAAAAAAATCATTTGACGTTAAATTCAAAAGGAGCTGGAATGTGGGCCAGAATTTTAGTCTCCCCACCGATGGGTTGTGAGGGATCCCACCCACTCTAACCAGAACACAATTTTAGAAATATAAAGTTTACCCTTAAACCTCTGCCCTTACAGCTGAAATTTACCTATTTGCATTCTTAAACCACAACCTTCAACTACTGTAAAGGCAAGAGTAAACAAATAGGGTTTGTTTACCGACATTGGGAAAGGAGGTAGACATGGCCGGAAAATTATGAGGCCAACCAGCATGCCAGCTTCCTGACCCATTCCCGATAGCGACCATTTTGACCGACTCGTGTTTGGCACACAGGTTGGTTATGAAGCAGGCAAGCAATTAGACTCATCAGGAGCCTTTCTGAGAAGGTCAAAGAGGTTAACTGGGTTTTTATTGACAGCCTCCAGTTTCCCAACCCAATGAGGAGCAGGTCAACTGTATGGAGGCAGGCAACTAGTGGCCGGCAGGGATGTCAGTGCTTCTGGGAGGCTTACAGGCTCTCTGTGCTTCTCTGGGGAGGGGGGGGGAGGGGGGGGGGGGGTGAAGCCATAGACTGTCCTGTGGAGGGGTTACCTCCAGCCCCCCACAATCATAGTGGCGGTCTAGCTGCTTTTGTAATCTTTTGTTAAGGTTTCAAAAAGAGGCTGAGAGGGCAACTCTTACCCTGGACAGAAATCAGTTACTTGTCCGAAGCTGGACAGCCTCTGATTGGGAACCTGTTCACCACCCTGTCTTGAACAGGGAATCTGCCTGCATGCCAATTAAGGGTTCAACCAAGTAAAAACCTTGACTGTCATCAGATTCCCAGCAGAGGTGTTCTGGACCTGGAAACAAACTTGGCTCCTGTTTCCCACCTCTGTGGGGAAAATTCAGCCCATGAGGTGGAGCAAACACTCTTTTTAATTTATCCAAATTAAACTTAACGAGAAACAAAAGTCTCCTTTGATTTGTCTTAAGAGTACCTTTAAACCAACATTATGGTTATATTGAGGAAATAGTAAACAGTCCAATCTGTAAATGGCCATTGGCTTTGCCATTGGTTTGGTGCTATGGTTGCTAAAACATATTCTAATTAAGAAACCCGCAAACTTTGAGGTAAATTAGCAAGAAAGCGATTGGTGTATTGGAAGTCAAAACCAATTTCACTGATTTTGTCATCACAGGAAAATTTAGGCCACCATATTGAGATAATAATGAAAAAGATGGTTCGTCTATTCTAGTGTTAAGGCCAAGTGGTCGCATTTAATAATGTGCAAAAAGATGATTTACACAATATGATTACCCTTGGAAATGGATAGGATTTTTATTGTCATTAGTTTATGGCTACACGTGTTCTCGTTAACAGTTTTATTCAGCCTTATTCTTACCCATAAACGAATCCTAATTAACAGATGGAATTTCACAGAAAAAGTGGATATCAGAAGAACATACAAAATAGATCCCACAGATAGTAATATTTACTACCCCTCATATATGGTTAAATTAACAATTAAAATGCCTACATAATTTGTCAGATTTTTATCATTATAGGCGGTTGATAAAATACTGTGATCACGGAGAGACAGAATAACACTTTAGTGGAATGATCCATACCCTTTAACACAATCACTGATTTCAAAGTACTGCAACAAGACTCGAACATTCTGGGCAGAGAATGCAACACAAAATAGAAAGGAGGTCAATCATGAAAACGCGGATTTCCGAATTAAGTACATCGGTTGTAGATGCAACTAATAAACAGCCAACAAAAAAGTTAGCCATGTATATGTTTACACTGCAGTGCATCCAGTTACCTTAAGTAAGTGTTCCCTCCAGCTATTACCCACAATCCTGCTCAAGGACTCCTTTGACAAGACTAGCGACAGTGTCATTTTTGCATTCCCTATAGAAGCGTGATCGGTAAGAATGATGAGACTTTGGCATTGGGAAGCTCTGCTGAATAATTCTACTTTCTCCTTTAGCCTCAGTATCCCACACACTTCTTCTCAAACAGAATCCTCCTGAGGAGGATTGTTCGAGCTTATGTTACCATTGCAGGAGCAGCTGCTGTTGAACAGAGAGCTCTGCCAAATCTCAAACATTTTGCCAGAATAGCATTTAATCAGTAACGGTTTGTGAATCTGCACATCGTTTTAGGTCACAATGCGACAAATACCCTTAGTTAAGACATCTGAACTGAGTTCAGAAATTACAATCTGAGTCAATAGTATCCCTGTAGTAAGTAACTCAGTGTGCCATGGATTTCAAAATGAAGAAATGCAATTCCTGTAATTCAGTAGACCATAAAAGACAATGATTTCTTCTGTGCATCAATTTGTAAACCTATCCATTTGAACATGCATTTATCATCATGCCGAGAATTCTAATTCATGGTAATTTGGCAATCTGAGGCGCACAGTGGAGATGAAGAGTCAGACAGAGATGATGTTGTTCATCATAAGGATGGGGTAAACATATTGTAACATGAGTCAACAGAGGCTAGCAGGTAGGATGGATGAGTGAGTAGTACTGAAATATATCGGATATGCCTTGCTGAGGCAAAACATGACTTGCAAGGAGTACCTTCTGCATAGAGACCTGTCAACAATTGTGAGTATTTGCTGACTCTTACTTCTGAAAGGATCGCCGTTCCGATATCACACAGTTACAGATATAAGGAAGGAAAATCCATGGAATATGGCCTTTGCTGATTACCAACCCCATTCCCCCTTTGGGAACATTGCACAGACTCATCCAACAATTTCCCTCAGTCCCTTATAATGTTGGCACTCTTCAGAGGTTCAAGGCTTACCTGTCTAGACTCCATTGACCAGACCCACTAATGTTCTTTGAGAAGCTAAGATGCCTCCATTCAAGTGGCATACCGGTAATCTTTATTAATAAATAACACAGTGATCATCCCAGTTGTACAGAGAGAGCAGCTTTTCTGTTTACGTATCTTTGCGAGCTCTCTGAAAACCTGATGAAAATCTATGCTCCTTTCTACATTGTACTTTGTTAACATCAAAGTTATATGTTGCACAAAATACTTCATGGCATATCCATCCCAAAATCCTTCGGAACACAGTCTATCCACGACATGTTTATCACACTCGCCAAAACATAACCTCCTGATATTACTCATTCAAGAATAGGCTCTATTAAGCATTATCTTTCTATACTATGGTTAATCAATGCATTTACCAATGGTGATTACCTAACCATTAAAGTTACACATTAAACACTCTTGGTTGACAGAATTCCTTTTTAAAAATGTATTTGTTCATGAAATTTGAGCATCGCTGGCTTGGCCTGCATTTATTTTCCATCCCTAATTATGCTTGAGAAAGTGGTGACTTACCAGTTTAAAGAATGTACTCTATTGCAATACAATTCCAACATTAACACTCGCACCTCCCCTTCACATTGTACAACCTCTCCCCATCTCCCAGCGGAGCATTAAATTCTGCTCTTTGGCTGTAATTAGTGTACCTATCATTATTAAATGTTTGACATTATGGTCATAATAGACTGTTTTGAGCTAGGGAATGAAAAGAAATTTTAAAAAAAGAACAAGATTTCTGTAATGTTTTTAGGATGACCTCAGGATGATCCAAAAAACTTCACAGCCAAGAAAGTGCTTTTGAAGTGGAGCCACTGTAGGAAACCACTGCTGCCAATTTGTGCACAGTGAGCTCCTCTTGACAGCAGTGAGGTAAGTGGATAGATAATGGGCTGGCAATTTACATTGGGTGACAGCATAGTTGGTGGTTATATGATTCTACAGTGCAGAAGGAGGCCATTTGGCCCATCGAGTCTGCACCGGCTCTTTGAAAAGAGCACCCCACGCTCCACCCGTAACCCCACCTAACCTTTTTTTTGACACTAAGGGCAATTTATTATGGCCAATCCACCTAATCTGCATATCTTTGGACTGTGGGAGGAAACCGGTGCACCCGGAGGAAACCCACGCACACACGGGGAGAACGTGCAGGCTCTGCACAGACAGTGACCAAAGCCGGGAATCGAACCTGGGACCCTGGAGCTGTGAAGCAATTGTGCTAATCACTGTGCTACCATGCTGCATTGGTTGCCTGTTATGCCATCACTGAATACTCAATTCTAGCGTAGGCAATGAAATTGAATTAAATGCGGGAGTGTAATGAATGGCCAACGCGGTACCACCGCTGCATTGCTCCCTGAGACAAATTCGTACCCCAATCTGTTTTACTGATGTCTGCTGAGGGATTAATGTTGACCAGGGTATTGAGAGAAGAGTCAAAAGAAACTAAGGATCAGGAAATTCTCACAAGACGTATATCAAATTTTAGCACCAAGCGGTGCAAATGGCTTCCATTTGTCAAGAAGGGCTGTAAAAATGGCAATATCAATGACCCCTCCTGTCAGATCCATGGTTGATAATTATGATTATTGTACATGACTCCTAAATAATCCACAATATTATAGGTACCTATAGATGCGTTTGTTTCTGTTCCATATGTTTTAATTTTGGAAGTTAGAAATAGCCTTGCGGCACACGTAACAGATATAATTCCCACTTATATGACTGTGATACTTTCCTTTTTCATTATTGTATTCCCACAAAGATGTTTTTGTGGTTTGGTTCAGGACCTGGCATCTGGAGACACAGCAATTGGGAGCATTCAACATTTATTAAGTGCGGACAAGACTGGAATCAATAATTTAGCAGCAATGAATTATCTGCCCCTGTCCGTAGATCATTAACAATCATTTCATTCCATCTGGTGTCATATCTCCTGAAGAAATTTTCGATTGATACTCCAAGGATGGAATTTTCCCAAAGTGTTGGCTCAGGTGAGAAAACCAGTGTGGAGCTCACAGGCTGCACTGTCAGCTTTTCTCACCGTGTTCAACAACACGCTGTGCATTTGGAAAGTGGAAGCGAGATTCATACTGTGACCGGGAGGGGCAGGCCTAAAAGGACATCCCAACCTCTGACTTAAATAAAAGGCCCCCCCCCAAGGAAATCCTACCACGCACCCCCCCCCCCCCCCCCCCCCCAGCAACAACACAAGAATCGAGAACCAAGGCACCCCCACTCCACCACAACACCAACAACCACCCACCCGCCCACCGCATCCCTCAGGCATCTGGGTTCCCCCTTCCACCCCACTTAAGGAGAACCCCCAAATGGGGCTCCCCAGATGTCCTGCCCCAGCACTGCTAATCTAGCACTGCCAAACTGCCACTGCCAACATGCCAGGCACTGTCCGGCCATGTCCTTCACCACCTGGGAGCTAAACTTACCTCGCACCGTTGCCGTGGCTATCACGACTGTTTTTGGTTTTTGGAAACCAGTAGTGATTTGTGCTGACGCGATGTCACACCAACTGGGTGGGAGGATAAAGCGTGGGCAGACGTTATGGCGTCACGGCCGGTAAGTACATGTTAGTTTATTTAAATGCATAGAAGTCAGGGTCATGCTCAGAACGATGGCAAACCGTTCTGGCCCTCTCGCGAGATTTCACGGCCATTACGGGATTTGTGGCCACGGCTAACACAGCTGTTCGATCACAGACCAAATGTGCGGATTTTGAATGTAAAGAGGACGGATTATCTGCCACCAGTGTTTTGACTGGGCCCTCCCTGTAAAGGTTCCAACAACGACATACGGTCAATACCATTCCATTTTATTCTGGAGATAAACCGCAATGATCCTGTAAGGTGGAGAGAGGAATGCCTTGTTGATTGCCCCACAGAGAAATATCATGCCATGATTGCTTCCAAGTTAAATATAAAATAATGATTGTAATGGCAAGTGTGGAACAGACTGCCAGATGGGAAGATGCTGCACTGCCAGCCTCTCTAAAACCTGTTGCAATCTCCTTCAAACAGTGAACAGAAAGATGTGGAGGCATCAGTGAGCTGTTCCTGCAAACTCAAGGTTCAATATACACTCAGAAGAAGCCTCAATAAATATTAAAGTACTTGTTTATTCTACTGGCATCAAATATTTAGAATTGAAGAGGCTTCCATTAATTCCTATTTTTTTAGTTCAGCTTCCTCCTGATCAGGAGGATGAGCAAGGGCAAGGGTCAAGATTGAATACTATTGTTTAACAGAGCTTTGGAACATGTATCATAATTTAGCACCCGGCACCACTCCTGCCAAACCCAATCCTAGATTTGCTTGGTGTTTGACATAGTGGGAGTACCTTATTCATGTTTGATACTTATCCATGCAATGCAAATGCCAGTCATAAGCATGCTTGTTATTGCTTCTCTGGGATAAGATTTTAAACAAGGTTGGACATACACTAAAGGATATTTAGTGCTCTGATCTCTGTTAGTGAATATGGAGGCAGCATATGGAGAGAACAGGAAGCCTGAAATACAAACTAGAAAATGCTGGAACACTCAGCCGACCTGGTGACATCTGTGGAGAGAGAGAGCTGACATTTCAGGGCAGTGATCTTTCATCAGAACTCTGAAGAAAAAAGTTTGAAATGTAAGCACTATTAAACTAGAAGCATGGTCTTCAGAGTTTTAAGTGTAAGAAGTTCAAGAACGTTTTCAAGAAGTTCAAGAACTTTTTCCAGAATGTTTCCAGGTATGGTTCACATGATGGCAGCACAGTAGCATAGTGGTTAGCACAGTTGCATCACAGCTCAAGGGTCCCAGGTTCGATTCCCGGCTGGATCACTGTCTGTGCGGAGTCTGCACATTCTCCCTGTGTCTGCGTGGGTTTCCTCCGGGTGCTCCGGTTTCCTCCCACAGTCCAAAGGTGTGTGGATTAGGTGGATTGGCCATGCTAAATTGCCCTTAGTGTCCAAAAAATGTTAAGTGGGGGTTACCGGATTACGGGGATAGGGTAGATACATGGGCTGAATGGCCTCCTTCTGCACTCTAAATTCTATGTTTCTATGAGAAGAAGGATGCTGAATTCTAAAGCGGTTCCGTTACTAGGATTAAGTTAATGGCATTTATATGCCCCTGACGGTGAATCTATGAAGAGTTCCCTACGAGAAGCTTTGAAAAGAAAATCGAAGGCATCACAAAGAGTAAGTAACAAATGGATTTCTCATTCGTAATATACTAATATCCTACCAGAATTCCTCTGTGAATTATTCTGTATTTATAATGGGGATTCTCATTAACCAATTTATCATAAATAAACTCCAATGGAGTATGGAGAGTAATTGAATAAAAGAAGTGACTTGGGGCACGAGAAACATCAATTTGTGCAGCGAGTTCTATGTTTTGGTGGTACTGAACTCTTGGCTTGGCCTGATTCATTATGTGACACTCCATACATGATTAAATAAGGCAATTTGCATCAGATGTGTTTAATATTACTGAAACTACACAAGAGCACGTGCCAATTTCCCCATCGTCTGGGCCACTACAGGCAGCTGAAAGAGCAAAGCCTGGCAAATTTCCTGGCACAGAAGCACAGAAAGAACAGCAAAAGAGGAAAGATGGCTGGGTTAAGGACTTAATTGGCCCAGGGAATGCAGTAAATTGAAAGCTCCTGGGCGGAATTCTCCGCTCCCGGGAAAAATCGTGAAGGCCATCGTGAACTCGTGAACCTTAAGGGGAGGCGCGACGCCGGAGTGATTGACGCCACTCCAATACGTCGGGACGCCACGCCCTGCCGGGGCGTCGGGCCTCTCCGCAATTTTGCAGAAATTTCCGCACCTTTAGGGGCCAAGCCCTCACACTGAGGGGCTAGGCCCGCGGTGGAGTGGTTGCCACTCCGCCGAACGGCGCGAACGGCCTTTGGCGACCCGCCAGCCGGGGCCGAAAGGCCTTTGCCGGCCGGCAGAAGTCCGCGCATGCGCCGGTGCGTCAGCGGCTGCTGACGTCATACCGGCGCATGCGCAGGGAAGGGGGTCTCTTCCGCCCCCACCATGGTGAAAGCCATGGCGGGGCGGAAGAAAAAGAGTGCCCCGATTGCGGGCCAGGCCACCGTGGGGGCACCCCCCGAGGTCAGATCGCCCCATGCCCCCTCCCCCCGCCCCCAGGACCCGGAGCCCGCCCGCGCCGCCAATCCCGCCGGCACCAGAGGTGTTTTAGTTCCCGCTGGCGGGATTGGCCTGTCAGCGGCGGGACTTCGGCCCATCGTGAGCCGGAGAATCGCTGAGGGGGCCCGCCGACTAGCGCGGCGCGATTCCTGCCCCCGCCGATTCCCGGGTGGTGGAGAATTCGGGCCATGGCGGGGACGGGATTGACACCGGCGCCAGGCGATTCTCCCCCGGGGGGTCGGAGAATTTCACCCCAGTTTTCTCACAGAATCTTGAGGCACTTTGGAAAAATAAAGTGAATGGGTGTGATTTATGCCATCACTCTGGCAGGGCAGGAGCTCTTAGAGCTGGCAATCAGCTGCAAACAGATTGTGCCACCATTTTTAAAGGACACCCTGACCAGCACTGCAGAGTAATGTCCCCAGCACAGATGCGCAGCTCTCGGGGACTGCCCCCCACATACCCCCCACCCCCCATCATTCATTCCTTGCACCCCCCCGCCACCCCCTCAAATTAATTGCCAGCAATACAATCCCTTTAGTGTCCTCTCTCCACACCGTACGCCCTGGCTATCACACGGAAACGCACTCCCCTCATGGGGCTCTCACTATGTTCTGCCCCGGCACAGATTGGCGCTGCCAAGTTGGCACAATCAGATTGGCAGCACAGCCAGGCAGTGTCAACCTGGCAGTGCCAAACTGTGCCAGGGGACAGTGCCCTACCCCCACAGGGGCTATACTTACCTTTGCATCCCCAGAGGGATCCCTCGACTGCCTCAGATCCCAATTATTAACACTATGGTATTGGGAGTCAAGGTAGGTCAACATGGAACGGCGTAATGAATAAATGGGATCGATTAAGGATTGGAAATGTGCACCAGGTATTGGGTAAGGTAAAGGCAATGGAGGATGGAAGGTCATCCAGGAGAACCCTGGAATAGTCAAATTTGGAGGCATATGTAGAAGTAAATGAGATGTAAATTTGAAGGTGTTTTCAAATGACCTGGAAAGTAGGCTGGTGTACTGAATAGTGAACATACAATGAATGTGGTGGAATGGTTCAGCCTCTGTTGCAATGTTACAACAGTGGGAATTGGTTGTTTTTGTAATGAGAGGTTATAGAAACTGCACAATAGTTTGGGGTTGAATTTTTAAAAATTAATTTACAGGATGTGGGCTTTGCTGGTTAGGCCAGCATTTATTGCCCATCCCTGGTTGCCCTTCAGAAGGTGGTGGTGAGTTGCCTTCTTGAACCCCTGCAGGCCTTAAGGTGTAGGTACACCCACTGTGCTGTTAGGGAGGGAGTTCCAAGATGTTGCCCCAGCAACAGTGAAGGAACAGCTATATATTTCCAAGTCAGGTTTGTGAGTGATTTGGAGGGGAACCTCCAGGTGGTGGGGTTTCCAGGTATCTGCTGCTCTTGTCCTTTTAGATGGTAAAAGTCGTGTGTTTGGAAAGTGCTGTCTAAGGAACCTTGTTGAATTACTGCAGTGCATCTTGTAGATGGTACACAAGGCTGCCACTGTTCGTCGGTGGTGGAGGATTTGAATGTTTGTGGAGGGGAGAGCAATCAAGCGGACTGCTTTGTCCTGGATGGTGTCGAGCTTTTTGAGTGATGTTGGAGCTGCACTCATCCAGGTAAGTGGAGAGTATTCCATTACACTCCTGACTTGTGCCTTGTAGATGGGGACAGGCTTTGGGGGGTCAGGAGGTGAGTTACGCGACGTAGGATTCCTAGCCTTTGACCTGCACTGGTAGGACAGTATTAATGTGGCTCGTCCAGTTCAGTTTCTGATCAATGATAACCCCCAGGATGTTGATTGCGGGGGATTCAGCGATGGAAATGCCATTGAATGTCAAGGGTCAGTGGTTAGATCCTCTATTTTAGGAGATGGTCATTGCCTTGCACTTGTCTGGCATGATTGTTACTTGCCACTTATCAGCCCAAGCCTGGATATTGTCCAGGTCTTACTGCATTTGGACATGGACTGTTTCAGTATCTGAGGAGTCGTGAATGGTGCTGAACATTGAATACAACATCAAGGTTGCAAACTGTCTAGTTTAACCAAGACAGTGACTGAAAGGGGGAATGGAATCAATGGCAAGTGTACAGACACGCAGCAGAAGCCAAAGACAACGTACTTTATCTTCTCAATTTTAAACTGGAGAAAATTGCAGCTTGTCTAAGACGGGATGTCGGACAAGTAGTCTGACAACACATATAATTGGGTGAGGTGCCCACGGTGAGAAGGAATCAATCAAGTTGGGAAGCCAGGTTTTTTGGTGGGTCTTTGGATGTCAGGATTAGGTCATGTGTGAGGAGAGAAAGTATAACAACTGCTACAATGCGAAGTTCCAGATAGCCACAGGGCATTAATCACAGCTTTCAGCGGCTGCACTTGGTTTCGCCAGGAACTGTGTTCCTTTTATAAGACAGCACAACTTCTAAGATGTTCTTCCAAAAGATTTATGGATGTGGCTTGCTGCAAAAGCTGTTTTGCTTTGTCCATTCCATACTTCATCACCAGTTCTAATTCTCCCAAACATCAGCTTGTCTGAAAGAAACACATTTTAAACGAAAGTAAATCAAAATGATTCTCAACCATGCTGCTGTATTGGCCTTCCATTTCCTCTGGGGAGGGTGGGGTGAAAAAAAATTGCAAGGGTCATTAATGGGCCGCCGGCAACAATAAACAAGATTTATTAATATCACACCTTTAACATAGTAAAACTTCCCAAGCTGCTTCAAAGGACCATGGATGGAAATTGGCACCAAATCACATGAGAAAGGCTTGATTAAAGAGGTAGGTTTTATGATGCAACTTAAAGGACCATGGAGAGGGAGAGAGGTGGAGTGATTCAAAGAAGATTGGACTCTTTACAAGCTCACACAAAGCAGCAATGAACCATTCACCCACTCAGTCGCGGGTAGTACATGACGAGAGGAAACTCGGAGCTCAATTTTATGCAGCTGTCATGGAAGGGGTGGGGCTGGAAGATGCAGCGAGCCATTCAAACGTCCATTGACTTCAGTGGGAGTGGAAAATTCCACCCTAAGTCTGAGAAAAGTAGAGGAAATGGGGAATAAATGAAGGTGGGGGGGGTCGTTTCTCTGACGGGAAAAGCAACTATTTGACTGTCGAGCTCAAAAAATGTGAAAATAAACACTTAAAGGAATCACTCTTATTCAGGAACAATATAATTTATAACCAATTTACTTCAAATAGTTTTAGTCAGTTTCAATAGAGGCATATGTCAAAGTGTACGAGATGTTAATTTGAAGATGCCCTCAATGACCAGGGAAATTGGCTGATATATTAAATATTTCCATTGAGTATACAGTCAACAGATGAATGCCATATGCTGAATTACTTCGATCATCTTTCTGTTCATTTTAAAACAATATATGCATTTCCAACAATGATACATGAAAATGCTTTGCCAAATCTACTCTCATGAAGTAAGGATTGTGTACACATCCACACTACCCTCCCCCATAGAGTTATTACCCAACCTATAATCTCAATCAATCTTGCCTTACTTTAAAAAGGCATTATCAGCAATATAAAATATTTGGTGCGTAACTCTTTTAACTGTACGGCAAAGGGTGCAGTCACCTCAATATGTTATTAAATGCATTTGATGGTGCAAATAAGTAAATGGTTTGAAAAATCAGGTTGATTTAAAAATGAGTGAAAATCTTCTTGGAAGTTACATATTATGAATACATATACCAATTCTGAGGGCTAAGCTGATAATTTTTGGGCTAAGTTTTTGACAGAGGGCATAAGAATGTAAACACCCCCCACCCCAAAATGGACAAGAAGTTAAAAGAGAGCAGAATTTTGGAAGTGTGGTCAATGTCCTGTAGCACTTCATAGAATTTTGTGAAGTCACTGTTTTATAAGAAGAGTGATAGATCATGTCAAATAGATGTGAGTGCTCCTTCCAGCAAGAATATATAATTCCAAGTGAAACATGGACTCACTTATTTGCATCCAAGGGGCATTATCCGCAAGATAAAACGTTCAGGATTGTTTCACTGACAGTTCAATAGCATGAGGCTGGTGTGTTCTTGGAGGAATCTGAGGCATAGCAATCTATGGGGCTGGATTCTCTGCCATTGGGTGCTCTGTTTTGCCGGCAGCCAAGTGGGGGGGGGGGGGGGGGGGGGGGGGGGGGTTACCCGACAACGTGGGACTGCCCCACAATGAGAAACCCCATTGACCAGCCGGCAAAATGGAGCATCCCACTGGCATGCTGAACCAGAAATCTGCCGCGGCGGGACGGAGAATCCAGCCCGTGATGTTTTATATCTCTGAGAAACAGTGAAGGAAAACTCACAATGTGGTTGTGAAATGTGGTAGTTGTTTGAAAAGGTGCTGGTGAACCTTCTCCTTGAAGAGTTTAAAATTGATAATAAGGTGGTATTGGAAAGACTATGTAAACTTAAAATGGATAAGACATCAGGGCCGGATGAGATGCATTCGAGGAGACCAAGGGAAGTGAGAAAGGGAATTGCGGAAACACTGGCAATAGTTTTCCAGTCTTCCTTATAGTGTCGGGAGTGGTGACGGCGGACTGGAGAATTATACCTTTGTTCAAAAAAGGGCATAAAGGTAAGTCCAGCAACTACAGGACAGTCAGTTTAACTTTGGTGGTGTGGAAACTTCTAGAAACAATAATTCAAGAAAAATTAATAGTCACATGGACAAAAGTGGGTTAATTAAAGAAAGCTGGCATGAATTTCTTCAGGGGAAATTGCACTTAACTATCTTGTTTGAGCACTTTGATGAGGTATCTTGTTTGAGCTCTTTGATGAGGTATCTTGTTTGAGCTCTTTGATGCGGTAACAGCGAGGGTTAATGAGGAAAATGGACTTCCAAAAGGCGTTTGATACAGTGCAACACAACAGACTTCAGAGCAGCTACACAGCTTATGAAATAAGAGGGACAGCAGCAACCTGGATACGGAATTGAGTGATGAAACTGGACAGGTGGATGGAGGTGGAATATCCCACGTGAAAGCTTCCAGAAATACTTCCAATTACTGGAGACAACGTGAGCATTAATAGATTTGCTCACTTTCCTTGAGATTGTTTCTGTTTACAGTTGGCAAACCATTAGCAAGACGCTAACTGTACAGGTTTGTGCAAAATCAGGTGTATTCAATCCCGTGTGGCAAAATGGCACTGAAATTCTGTTAATCCGTGATCCTGGACAATGTACCAATCAAACCTTATTTCCTCAATACATAATGCACTTGAAAAAGAAATTAAAGACAAAATTGTAATCTTCCAAACAACGTGCCAGCATGCGATCCCTCAATAATGAATTTGATTAACTCAGCAGTTATTGGTGACTCCCATGCGGACTTAAGTGTTTTCCCTGAATTCAGGCTTCGCAGAATGCCAGTTGATTATTTTTCAATGGTTGGGTTCCTTCATTTCTAAAGACGCTGCACAGCTGAAAAAGGAAAGGCGGTGATGTGCTGATTATGGGCTGAAGAGAAACTCAATCCAACCTCAGCTGAGAACATTACAGTTTCAGCAGATCTTGAGTTCATGTGAATCCACCTGCCCCCCTCCTTATTTTCCCAGTAATGTCTCAGGAATCAAGGTACACTGTTGTGTACCCACTCTCTAATTGCCGGAAGGAACTTAAGTTAATCCGAGTACCTAATCAAGGCAGTCAATGAAATTTGATCTGGGCACCCAAAAAGATGATTTGTTGCCTGGGAAGATTTTTATCAACAATTGAAAGTCTTGATTTGATTGTAATAACGCTGCCTTTTAACAGACAGTAGGTATAGCTGTGAGAAACAATACAGTTTTAGATAAGGTTTTAACCAACCTGTGTCCCCACTACAAAAAGAGGTCATGTGACCTCATGGCAGTAGTGACCATAACTCGACCTTCTGGTCTCCCTGATTGCCCAAAAGGTATTCTGATTCCTGAGCTTTTGTCTGCTGGGCATTTTCCCACTTTTGACCCTATGCACTCGATGCATACTAAATTAGGGGCGGCACGATGGCACAGTGGTTAGCACTGCTGCTTCACAGCGTCAGGGAACCGGGTTCAATTCTGGCCTTGGATATCTGTCTGTGTGGAGTTTGCACATTCTCTGCGTGTCTGCATAGGTTTCCTCCAGGTGCTCCGGTTTCCTCCTACAGTACAAAAATGTGAAGTTTAGGTGGATTGGCCATGCTAAATTATCCCTTAGTGTCCAAAGGTTACGAGGATAGGGTGGGGGAATGGGCCCAGGTAGGGTGCTGTTTCAATGGGCCGAATGGCCTCCTTCTGCACTGTAGGGATTCTATGATTCTGTAGGGATTCTAAGATTCCTCCATCACTTCTACTAGATATAATGGGCTGGATACTCCGCTGTTGGGATTCTCCATTTCGCCGGCAGAGCACCCATGCCCGGGGATTTCCCAATGATGTGGAGCTGCCCACAATGGGAAACCCCATTGGCTGGCTGGTGAGACGGGGAATCCCGCCGCTGGTGGGGGCGCACCGCGGGACGGAGAATCCCGCTCAAAGCATTTAGCATCCCTTGCTGTCAGTTTATTTGTACTTTCCTTGTAGCTGTGGTCGAATTCATCAAAGCTATAAAGCTTGGATGACCCCGAAGGTGAAGTCTCTTATCCATAAATATCAAAGGCTTTTACAGTGGGAACTCCCAGAAGCAGAAGGAGTATCATAACAAGATGCAATGCATCATCGCAAATGCAAAAGAACAATTTTATTGTGACCAGGTAATGCAGTTAAATAAGGATAATCCATCATCCTGGTATCACACTTCAAACTATTGACACAATCTTCCCAGTCCTTATGGTTCCTTGCAATTCATAATGGAGATCAGTCCAGCCATTATCCATCACTAATATTTTTAATAGATATTTAGCAGACATTGCTGATGTCATGACATCTCTGGACTTTTCCCAATTACTAACATTGCTACTGACGAGAAAACCTCCTTTGATCCAACTGTGCAAAGTCTTCCGCACAGTCTTGGTAGTTAAACCTGGAAAGGTGGCAGGTCCAGACCAAGTTCCAGCCAAGCTTATCTGATATCTGATATCCGGACAGGCGCCGGAATGTGGAGACTAGGGGCTTTTCACAGTAACTTCATTGACGCCTACTCGTGACAATAAGCGATTTTCATTTTCATTTCATTTCATACTTCACCGATGAGTTTAGTGTTCCGTTATGTGATGTCTTGAATGCTTCCTTTGACAACGGAATAGTTCCATATGAATGGAAGCAAGCAACTGCTGCTTCAGTGCTGATTAAACTCAGAGGTGAAGTATCAGACAAAGAGTTTGGTTTCTTAACATCAAGGGAAAACATGCATTATTTCACAAAGCCAGTTGGGAGTAAGCTTTAAAATGTAATGTGGTTGAAAACAAACTACCTAGAACCCTTGTGGACTAAAGTGCTGTGTGTAAAATATCAGCCAGAATTCTCCGGCCGTTGGGAATCTCTGTCCCCGCCTGCAGCGCACCCCCTCCCATGGGTTTCCGGTGCTTGGGGTGGCTTTAATGGGAAATCCCAATGACAAGCCGCGGGAGTGGAGATTCTCGCCAGCAGTGCACGGCACGCCGCCAAGAAACACACGGCTGGGGGACCGGAGAATCCAGCCCATCATCTCCAGATAGTTCTGAGACTCAAGAAAATACCTAATTACATATGAACATTCACAGTCATCCGGGAAATTCGCAAATCCCTTTGTTTAAGGATGGAACATCACCAAAACAACTCTTAGCATTCCAGCCAGCTTATTTTTCTGGTTCACCATAGACAAAAACCACATTGAAGTTCAACGTGCATCGGTTGAGTATGAAGGACCTCCATGGACCTCCCATTGTACTATGATGTTCCTTCACCCAAACTCAGACTGGGTAAATTTCAAGGTATGAAATGACAAACAAAGTATATTTAATGACCTGATCACCCACATTATTTGGAAAAGGACTTTGGACCTGCAAAATTCACCAGGGTGACATGTTTTATCCCTGCTTTTAAAACAAGAGTCAGCTCTGCAGAGACAGACACACCATCAGAAAGCCATTAAACCAGCTGCAGACCAACTACACAGCCAAGGTAATATGTAGCAATATCTTGAAAGTGGGAGAAGGACTCCCAGCAAACTGTTTTGATGTCCAGTTTACCTGATAACCAATCTCCTCGAAATTTAAATGTAGTAAACCTCTCAGCTTACTGAAAACCCTCATCTTACCAAACCTTTACTAAAAGCATCAACTCATCTAAGAAACTAAAGGCCTTGCACAAAGGAGAGATTGAGATAATTATACATTGTAATCATATTTTCTTTTCTTCATCTCTATCTAATCTTTGTATGAGTGATAATATATACGAGGTGTCAGATCTCTAACCTCCAGAGTAAGTGTGGATAACAAATAACTTTATTTTAAAACTCATAAAAAAGATGGCTGCTGGGATTATTATAAATTGGGGCAACCACTAAGGAGACAAAAATACATACAACTCACATGCAACATTGTTCACGGACAGTAAGAAAACATACAAATTCTGTCTGTGACAAAGTTGAGATTAAGAGCCGAGAAAAGTGTGCAATACCAAGCGATAGGTATGTGAAATATACCTAATTTCAATCCCTCATCTCACCATAGAATTAAATGAAATGAAAAATGAAAATCGCTTATTGTCACGAGTAGGCTTCAAATTAAGTTACTGTGAAAAGCCCCTAGTCGCCACATTCCGGCGCCTGTCCGGGAAGGCTGTTATGGGAATCGAACCGTGCTGCTGGCCTGCTTGGTCTGCTTTCAAAGCCAGCGATTTAGCCCAGTGCTAAACAATCCCATTCACTGTGGGAATAGTCACACAGAGCAGGTGACCATGAAATGATTAATAGAAAGATTACTTTGATGTTTAATGGTGTATTGGCTGATCGTTCATCATTCTATAACTATTTGAAAAATCTCTGTGTAAATATGGGCATACATCTTACCACATCATTCAGTAACGTAACGCACCTGCCTGCCGAATTAAGAACCTGTAAAAAACAGCTTTTCTATTATTTCCGACTCAAAGAAACAAATGTTTTCTTCCATTCTCCCTTTTAACTTTTATGGACATCTACATACAACACATTGGCCGGGATTCTCCCCTACCTGGCGGGGGGTCCCGGCGTACCGGAGTGGCGAGAACCACTCCAGCGTCGGGCCTCCTCAAAGGTGTGGAGACCGCACCTTTAGGGACCAGGCCCACGCCGGAGTGGTTGGCGCCCCGTCAACCGTTGCGAACGGCTGGTCGAAAGGCCTTTGCCGGCCGGTGTGAGTCCGCGCATGCGCCGGAGCGTCAGCGGCCGCTGATGTCATCCCGGCACATGCGCAGTGGAGGGGGTCTCTTCCGCCTCCGCCATGGTGGAGGCCGTGGCGGCGGCGTAAGAAAAAGAGTGCCCCCACGGCACAGGCCCGCCCGCCAATTGGTGGGCCCCGATCGCGGGCCAGGCCACCGTGGGGGCACCCCCCGGGGTCAGATCGCCCCGGAGCCCCCCCCCCCAGGATCCCGGAGCCCAGCCGTGCCGCCAATCCCGCCGGGACCAGAGGTGTTTTGATTCCCGCGGGCGGGATTGGCCTGTCAGCGGCGGAACTTTGGCCCATCGCAAGCCGGAGAATCGCCGCTTCTCGGTTGGCGGAGAATTCCGGCCACGGTGGGGGCAGGATTTACGCCGCCCAAAATCCATTCTAAGGGATTCTGAAAGCAATGAGCTTTAACAAGTCTGCTACTTGCTCTCTTCATCACCAAGGGCCACAGGAGAGTAATCTACAGTGACTCTGGTAGACCCTCACTCACTGTGGGGATCACCTCACTATCTCCCATATTTGGATATGGATGCGATGACTTGCATCTTACCAAAATAAATCAACTATCGTACATGGAATGACTGCACTATATTTGGCTCCCTGTATGTTTACAGCGTCTATTTAATCAGGTGGTAGAATCCTTACCTTTGGTGCTGTGAATTTGAGACCCACCTTCGAAGCCTCATCTGAGTTGACACCCACTACAGTGCTGGTGGACTTTTGCCTTTTCATAGGCGCATTTCTTTGCATAATCATGGTGGTTGAGCCGAACATTGAAGATCCCACAGCACACATTGAAGGCAGCAAGGAATTCTCCTGGTGTCCTAACCAGTACTTATCTCTTAATTTTGTCCAAGCTTTTAGGTATCGGACATAAAGTGCGTAATTTACTGGCCTCGTCATGCCCGACTTGGTGACACAATGAGGCTATTGACTCTCTCGAGATTAAACTGAACCTCGCGAGATGTCGCGATCGGGGGTTCACTCTCAGTTGTCATGATCCAGATCAGCATATTTAAATGAGCCTGGGACCTAATGGCCATGTCTCGGAGACCTCGCCAGTATGCCATTGAGAACAGCTTTCCATAAACGTGGACCAGGTGTAATAGCACCTGGGGGGAGTGGTCCCCCGGGCCATTAGAGGCTCCTGGATCGTCAGGCATTGGGCAGAGTGGCCCCCTAGCACTCCCACTGACATCAGGACACCTTAGCACTGCCAGCCTGGCACCTAGGTGCTGTCACCTGGACAATCTGGCAGTGCTACACTGGAACTTCCAGGGTGCCGGGGTGGCGCTACCAGTTTGGCAGGGGCACTACCATAGTACCAGGCTGGCAGTGCAAGGGTGCCCATGCCAGGGGTAGGGCCCGGGGTGCCTTACCCAGAGGGGGTGAGTGGGGTCTCAAGGACGCCAGCAGAGGTACGTTGGGTGTAGTAGGGGAGGTACAGAGGCCACAGTGGAGTCTCTGAGGGGGGTCAAAAGATCGGAGCTGCCTTTAAAAATGGCACCCCGATCCGCAAGTCACCTTCCTGCACTGGCGGGTTGAACTCGTCAGTGCAGGAAATGATGTAAGTGCAGCCTCAAAAGAGCATTCCTCGCCGAGGCTAAAGCAACCAGCAAAGTGCCGTTGAATAGTAGCGTCTTTCTCGGCGCCTGTGCCCGAAATCGGACTCTGTATCCCTCCAGTTGAATCGCACCCAATATCTCCCTATGTGGCTCGGTGTCATGTTATGTTCATGTAGTAGCACAGCCCCTTTAACTAGGCCGGCCTTGTGGCCCCTGTGACTGGCTCAGGTCCAATCATGCGGGAGCGTGTGAACCCAGGCCAATAGCGAGTAAGTATGGGGCCCTGATAACAGGGGCCTAGGCAGTGTGGAGCCCCCAGCCAGAAAGCTAAGACCCATCTATTGTGTTCTGTGCCTGTACATATACCACCCTTTACCTTCCGTCAATTAACCCTTTTGTTACTCCTGGAAGCCCCCAGAATGTTATCTCGAGCCAGCACATTGATGACAAAGTAAAAGGTTCGATCGCAGCCTGCAGTACTTTGTGATTCGAGGGGAGAAGGAGCATTCAACATAAAAAGACCAACAACAATCGGGAAACAACAACTGTAACATCCAATATGTGAGTGAAAAGTCCATTATTGGTAAACTAGACCCGTTTGGCCAAGGATCTGACGATTGGAGCCAGTACATCAAACGGCTCCGCTATTTCTTCAGTGTGAACGGGATCACAGGGGAAGACAAGCAGTAGGTGATACTTCTGACAGTTTGTCGGCCGTACACCCATAACTTGATAAGAAACTAATGTCTCCAGAGGTACCCGACTCAAAGACCTTTGAGCGGTTAGTCAAGTTGGTCAAGGAACATTTTAACCCCAGGACCTCGATCATCCTCCAGCAAATTCATTTCCGCTGTCATCAACTATATATCACCTACTAGAAGTTACTACTGGGACTCTGGAGAGGGGTAAACCGATACCACGAATAGACTCTGCAAGGGTGCAACGTCGGGCCATGTGACAACAATACTTTCCAGCACAGACTTAACACACAAATCGTCAACACGGATGCATTGAACCAACTCCTTCTATTGTAAAGCATGCCACCACCGCCAGTATCCCAAGAAATCATCTTGGCATTGAACCTCTTGGACACATTGCCGGAACTGGACCCAGGATACAGACTGGGTGGCACCATGGAAAGTCCGAACAGTTGAGACCCTACTTCACCCATCAAGATGAACTTTCCAATGGGGATGGTGTAATCCTGTGGGGCACATGTGTCATTGTTTCATCACTGGCCTCAGGATCTCTGTTACAGAAGTTACATGGTGTCCACCCAGGGCAAACAAAGATGAAGCTGCTGGTACACAGCTATATATGGTGGCCATTCCTGGGAGCGGCCGGGTCACTGTGAAGCATGGTCCATGTTGACTATGTAGGCCCTTTCCTGGGCAGGAAGTTCTTAGTTTTAGTGGATGCCCACTCCAAGCGGCTACCTATATAGAAAATGGTGACAACGGCCTTGGTGGCTCTGGGGGATGCCTTCAGCGGAGTGTTCACCATATGTGGACTGCTAGAATCCATTGCATTCGACAATGGCACCACTTTTACAGGGGACAAATTGCAAAATTTTGCCTGAGCGAAAGGATTCGCCACACCAAGGCATCCCCATACCTCTCTGTGTCCAATGGTTTCTCCGCGAGGTCTGTACAGACTGATAAAAACGGCATGAGAGGGCGGCACGGTGGTGCAGTGGTCAGCACTGCACTGAGGATGCAGATTTATCCTAGCCCCGGGCCAGTGTCTGTGTGGAGTTTGCACATTCTCCCCACGTCCATAAGACCATAAGACATAGGAGGAGAATTAGGCCACTTGGCCCATCGAGGCTGCTCCGCCATTCAATCATGGCTGATATTTTTCTCATCCCCATTCTCCTGCCTTCTCCCCATAACGTCTGACCATCTTATTGATCAAAAACCTCTCTATTTCTGTTTTAAAGACACTCAGTGATTTGGCCTCCACAGCCTTCTGCGGCAAGAGATCCACAGATTCACCACCCTCTGGCTGAAGAAATTCCTCCTCATCTCTGTTTTAAAGGATCGTCCCTTTAGTCTGAGATTGTGTCCTCTGTTTCTAGTTTTTCCTACAAGTGGAAACATTCTCTCCACGTCCATTCTATCCAGGCCACACAGTATCCTGTAAATTTCAATAAGATTCCCCCCTCATCCTTCTAAACTCCAATGAATACAGACCCAGAGTCCTCAACCGTTCCTCATACAACAAGTTCTTCATTCCAGGGATCATTCTTGTGAACATCCTTTGGACCCTTTCCAAGGCCAGCACATCCTTCCTTAGATACGGGACCCAAAACTGCTCACAATACTCCAAATGGAGTCTGACTAGAGCCTTATATAGCCTCAGAAGTACATCCCTGATCTTGTACTCTCGCCCTCTCGACGTGAATGCTAACACTGCATTTGCCTCCCTAACTGCCGACTGAACCTGCACGTTAACCTTAACTGAATCGTAAACAAGGACACCCAAGTCCCTTGGTGCTTCTGATTTCCTAAGTGTCTTCCCATTTAGAAAATAGTCTATGCCTCCATTTTCCCTTCCAAAGTGCATAACCTCACACTTTTCCACATTGTATTCCATCTTTCTATCTCCTGATTTATTTTCTGCCCCACCTCCTGACTACTGCTATGGGGCCTGTACATAACTCCCATCAGGGTCCTTTTACCTTTGCAATTCCTCAACCCTACCCACAGAGATTCTATGCCTTCTGATCCTTTATCGCTCCTTTCTATTGATTTCACTTAATTCCTTACTAGCAATGCAACCCCGCCCCCTTTGCCCATCTGCCTGTCCTTTCGATAGGACACATATCCTTGTATATTTAGATCCCAGCCCTGATCCCCTTGCAGTCTCTGTGATGCCCACACCATCGTGCCGGCCAATTCCAATGAATGCAACAAGCTCATTTACCTTCTTCCGTATATTGCGCGCATTTAGATTCCATCTGCCACTTCTTTGTCCACTCTCCTAGTCTGTCTAAGTCCTTCTGAGGCCCGCCTGCTTCCTCAATACTACCTGTCCCTCTACTGATCTTTGCATCATCTGCAAACTTAGCAACAGTGCCTTCAGTTCCTTCTTCCAGATCATTAATGTATATTGTGAAAAGTTGTGGTCCCAGTACAGACCACTGAGGCAAACCACTAGTCACCGGCTGCCATCCTGAAAAAGACCCCTTTATCCCTACCCTCTGCCTTCTGCCAGTCAGCTAATCCTCTATCCATGTCAGGACATTACCTTCAGTACCATGGGCTTTGAACTTATTTAACAGTTTCTTATGCGGCACCTTGTCTAAATAAATCACGTCCACTTGTTCTCCTTTGTCCAACTTCCTTGTTACTTCCTCAAAGAACTCTAACAGATTTTTCAGACATGACCTCCCCTTGATGAAGCTGTGCTGGCTCAGTCGTAATTTACCATGCACTTCCAAGTACTCCTCAATCGCATCTTTAATAATGGACTCTAAAATCTTACCAATGACCGGAGTTAGGCTAACTGGCCTATAATTTCTCTCATCTGCCTCCCTCCCTTCTTAAACAGCGGTGTTACATTAGTCATTTTCCAGTCCTCTGGGGCCCTTCCTGCCTCCAGTGATTCCTGAAAGATCATCACCAATGCCTCCACATCTCCTCAGCTATCTCTTTTAGAATCCTGGGGCGTAGTCTATCTGGTCCAGGTGATTTATCCAACTTCAGACCTTTCAGTTTCCCCAGAACCTTCTCCTTAGTAATGCTCACTGCACTCACCTCTGCCCCCTGGTTTTCCTGGAGCTCTAGCATCCCACTGGTGTCTTCCACAGTGAAGACTGATGCAAAGTAACAATTCAGCTTGTCTGCCATTTCTTTTTTCCTACTATTTATTCTCCAGCCACATTTTCCAGTGGTCCAATCTCTACTTTTGCCTCTCACTTACCTTTTATATATTGAAAACAACTCTTCCTATCTTCCTTTATATTACTAGCTAGCTTGCACTCATACTTCATCTTTTCCCCCTTATTGCTTTTTAGCTGTCTAATACCGTTACATCTGATTGCAGCTTCTCCCTCTCAAACTGCAGGGTAAATTCTATCATATTGTGGTCACTGCTCCCTAAGGGTTCCTTCACCTTAAGTTCCCTAATCAAGTGCCTCATTACACATCACTAAATCCAGAATTGCCTGTTCCCTAGTAGGCTCTGTCACAAGCTGCTCCAAAAAAACATCTCCTAGACATTCCACAAATTTATTTTCTTGGAATCCACTGCCAGCCTGATTTTCCCAGTCCATCTGCATATTGAAGTCCCCCATGATTATTGTAATATTGCCTTTTTTACACGCCTTTCCATCTCCTGATTTATTTTCCGCCCCACCTCCTGACTACTGCTAGGGGGCCTGTACATAACTCCCATCAGGGTCCTTTTACCTTTGCAATTCCTCAACCCTACCCACAGAGATTCTATGCCTTCTGATCCTTTATCGCTCCTTTCTATTGATTTCACTTAATTCCTTACTAGCAATGCAACCCCGCCCCCTTTGCCCATCTGCCTGTCCTTTCGATAGGACACATATCCTTGTATATTTAGATCCCCTTGCAGACACGTCTCTGTGATGCCCACACCATCGTGCTGGCCAATTCCAATGAATGCAACAAGCTCATTTACCTTGTTCCGTATACTGTGCGCATTTAGATACAACACCCTCAATCCTGCATTGACCACCTCCCTTTTCACACTTGTCACCTTTTTTGCTCTGACTGAGGGTGATGTTGTTCATTTATTTTGGTTCTCTATTTCCCCTTCAGTTGTTACACCTTCTAAGCTCACATTCTGGTTCCCACCCCACTGCCATATTAGTTTAAATTCTCCTGAGTGAATCTAGCAAACCTCCCAGCCAGGATATCGGTGACCCTCCAGTTTAGATGTAACCGTCCTTCTTGCACAGATCCCACCTGCCTTGGCAGAGATCCCAATGGTCCAAAAATCTGAAACCCTCCCTCCTACACAGTTTAACCACCTGTTTAGCTGCACTATTCTCCTATTTCTTGCCTCACTGGCACGTGGCACAGGGAGTAATTCTGAGATTACAACACTCGAGGTCCTGCTTTTTACCTTACTGCCTAACTCCCTGAACTCCTTCTGCAGGACCTCATCACTCTTCCTGCCTCTGTCATTAGTACCTATGTGTACTACAACCTCTGGCTGTTCACTCTCCCCCTTCAGGATGTCCTGTGTTCGTTCAGAGACATCCTGAGAGACATGTCTGTGTGGGTCTCACCCTCACAAACCAAAGATGTGCCGGATAGGTGGATTGGCCATGCTAAAATGCCCCTTAATAAAAAATATAAATGGCATGAGGAAACAATCAGATAGACTGCTGCCCATCGGCTTGCTAATTTTCTATTATCCTGCAGCAAGACCCCCCACCTCCATTCTCCTGTCGAGTTGCTGATGGGCTGTTGCCTCAGAACCCATTTGGATTTAGTGTATCCAAACTTGGTGGGGAGGGTGGAGTCACATCAGGCCTCCCGGAGAAATCAATGTACTTCACAAAAGGTCGACAGATCATCCCAGGTGGGGGACTAGGTTTTAGTTTGAAATTTCACCTCGGGCCCACAATGGTTAGCCGGGAGGATTGTGTCCCAGTCGGGGCCTCATATCATACGTGGTGAGTGTAAATGGCAGCACTATTAGAGAAGAATATTGACCATTTAAGAAGCCAACGGGTGGAGACCTCCATTCCAGAACCGTCACGTCCCACTGGTGCTGTTGACGCTCCTGTGAATGTTCCTGAGCAGAGGGAGCTGAGAACTTTTGAGCCAACTCTGCCAGCTGTGCCGATGGGAGCTGGTGAGACCAGTTGCCCTCGCGAGGAGGCGGCGCCTCCTGAACTGTTATCAGCCGCTGACAACATGACTACCTCGGAGGCTGTTGACCCAGTGGGAAAACTAAGGAGCTCCCGGAGGACTGGAAGGTCCCCGGACTGACTGACTATTTGATGAATTCTCCCTCCCCTGTTGTCTTTTACCATGTATATAAAACCTGTACATAGTTATTGTGCAATATGTCATAAGGGACTTAAGTGGGGGAGGGGTGGTGTGGCAGCGTGCCGTCTTTAAGGGGGCAGGCCTGGTGACACATGTGACCAGCTCGGGCCAATTGCGCGGGAGTGCTGAACCCCGACAACAGCGAGTATGTGCAGGGCCCTGGGAGCAGATACCAGCCTTTGCATTTCATTAATAATCCCCTTTTGTAAACACTGGGGGCGAGATTCTCCCATATGGGGAGAAATCGTAAGGCTGGCGTCAAATCCAGGCGGGTTTGATGCCAGCCCCCCCCTTCCCGACCGGGAACCGATTCTGGTCCCCGGTCGGGGCTAGCAGCCCGACGCCGTAAGCTCCGGCATCACGGGCTTAACGAATTTCGTTAAGCCCGCTGGCCCGAGTTAGCGCCGGCTGACGCGTCATATGACGTCAGCCGCGCATGCGCGGATTGGAAGACTCCAACCCGCGCATGCGCGGATGACGTCATCGCGTATTTGCGCGAAACCCGTGCATGCGTGGGCCGGGATGCCCCTCAGCCGCCCCGCGAATGGATACTGCGGGGCGGCGGAAGGACAAATAGTGCGCGGGCATCGGGCCCGCTGCCCGCGATCGGTGCCCACCGATCGCGTGCCCATGGCACCCTTGGCACGGCCGTGGTACTGCCGTGCCAATCGGTGCCATGGTTATAAAATGTGAGTGTTTACGGCCGTTTTTACGAACGGCCAGACCAGGTGTGTTTGCCATTCGTAAAAACAGCCATAAAGGGCTGGGAACTCGGCCCATCTATCAGCTGTGAATCGCTGCCGGCCGTAAAAAAACGGCGGCAGCGATTCGTGTCAGGAGTTGGGCGTGGGGGGGGGGGGGGAGAATAGCGGGAGGGCGTCGGAACAGCGTGGCCGTAAAATTTTACGAGCCACGCTATTCTCCGCACCGTCGTGAGTGCGGAGAATCTCGCCCTGGAAGCCTCCAGAGTGTTATCTAGAGCCACAACAGGCTTATAATTCTCATGTGATGTTTTATTACTTTAAAGGCACACTAAAAGTTGTTGCACTTGGACACATGTTGAGATGATACGATGCTATGTAATCACACATTTCGTTTCTTTCCATCTACTGAAAATGGGCATGGCATAAACACTGTCTATATAACTCATGATGCTTGTAATTTTCAGTAATGGAGAAATGACAGCACCCTTCGAGACATTCAAAGGAAGGACTCACGTTGCTCATAGCTCCCTATCTGAGAGCATTATAAAACATTCTCTCAGTAACACATTACTACAATACGGGGGGTGGGGGGGTTCTCCGCCATCTGCCGTTGCTAGAGGAGTTCCCGAAGTGGTGAGAATCTCGTTTTGGGATGAAAAACAGGCGGCGGGGTTCTCCGTTCCTGAAGTGTTAACGCCGGCGCAGGATTCGTGGAGTTCCATGACAGCAAAACTGCCGCCGCACCTGGACCGATTCAGCAACTGTTAAGGGGCTAGCACTGGTGACACGTGGAACACAATCAATTCCAATGAGAAACGATGCCCGATTCACCAGGTCCAAGATTGACACTCAGGAGGCTGACAAGCTGCTGCCACATATGCACACTGCACTCCCCACACACAAAATCCCAGCCAACAAGATGGCAGCAAGGAGAGCGGCAACCCGTTTCACGGCCGCCGAGCTGGAGACCCTCCTGGACGTGGTGGAGGAGAGGCGGTTGACCCTGTGCCCCTGCCTGGGAAGGAGGCTGCCAGCCACCACCATTTGCCGGTGCAGGTGGCAGAGGCTGTCAGCGCCATGAGCAACACTGCCCGGACCAGCCAGCAGTGCCAGAAGAAACTGCATGACTTCCGCAGGGCAGCCAGGGTTGTAGGCAACACTGTGCCCCTGGTATGGGCGGCACGGTAGCACAGTGGTTAGCACTGTTGCTTGACAGCGCCAGGGTCCCAGGTTCGATTCACGGCTTGGGTCACTGTCTGTGCAGAGTCTGCACGTTCTCCCCGTGTTTACGTGGGTTTCCTCCGGGTTCTCCGGTTTCCTCCGACAAGTCCTGATAGACGTGCTGTTAGGCGAATTGGACATTCTGAATTCTCCCTCAGTGTACCCGAACAGGCGCCGGAGTGTGGCGGCTCGGGGATTTTCACAGTAACTTCATTGCAGTGTTAATGTAAGACTACTTGACACAATACAGATTATTATTACTAACCCGCGTCCCACAAATCCTTAACCCAATCCTCGCCTTCCCCCCACATGGAAGGCGGCCAAACTCCCGCCCTGCACCACATGTCAGCACCCATACTGGCCGCCGTGGCCAGGTGCTCCGGCCACTGGGGCTACCAGCACCAAACCACTGGACTGCATATGTGGTCGGACTGTCTAACTCTAAACATTTCTGTTTTCCCCCGCCGGGGAAGGCCGCTCATTAACACCGGAAGCAGGAGAAAACTGGCGGGGGACCGCCCGACCTGTAGCCCCTCACCATTGCAGAGCAAAGGACCCCGGACGTGGTCAGTGGGCCAGAGGAAAGTGAGGCCGCAGGGCAAAGAGAGGTCCTGCTGAGTTGCGGTTCTCCATGTCACGTGCATCAAACCCCCCCCTCCCCAACAACAATCCCACACCACCCTCACCTCCACACGATCCTCACCCTCATCCTCACTCCACCCTCAGCCCACCTCCCTCACCGCCACTCCACCCCCACACCATCCTCACAGCCACAATCGCAACGGATAACCTGGGCGGGAGGACCTCCCACACATGTCAGGAATCATCGAGTGTGCTAGAATGAAAGCATCATGCACACTGCCCGGGCATCGGGCACAGAAGTGTCTGATGCGCAGCTGATGGTCACATATCAGCTGCACATTCATCGAGTGGAACCCACTTCAGTTTGTGCAGAGCAGCCTGTCATCTGCAGGTGCTGGTAAGGGGACATGGATCCCGTCGCTCACCCCCTGGAGGTGGAGCATGTCGACAATGGCGGCGAACCCCGCCGCCCGGGCAACCTGGTGGGCTTGGTCCACATTGAAATGGACGTATTGAGCCAACTGGGCATATAGCGTGATGGTGTGAATGCACCTGTGCACCGAGGTCTGTGAGATCCCGGACAGGTCCCCACTTGGTGCCTGGAAGGACCCAGTCGCATAAAGGTTTAGTGCGACCATCACCTTGACGGCCATTGGGAGTGGGTGTCCTCCCCCATACCCCCGAGGAGCCAGGCGTGTCATGACCTTGCAGATATGTAGCACTGTCTCTCTGCTCAGCTGGAGTCTCCGACTGCATGCCTGGTCTGGCAGGTCCTCGAATGACAGGTGCTGCCGGTACATGCAAGGCTTCATGCGGTGCCTCCTTTACACCTCCTCCTGTTGGATGGCTGGCTCTCCACCCTGGGTGGCTGCCTCCTTTTCCTCAAGCTGTGCTGAAAGATGGTTGCCTTGCAGGTCACGGCAATGGTGGTCCATGCCTGGGCACCGCCCTAGTTTCAAGGGGGGTCACCCTGACCACTTGGCCCATTCCCCGGATAAACCGCCCTTCCAGCCCCCGGTCTTGGCAGGGACCCTGCCAAACCCAGCTAGCCAAGCAAATGTCCAGCCCGGCATTCCCAGTCACGCCACTTTGTGTCCTCCCTTTCCCTCATTAGTCACGATGCTGTTTTCCCAATTTTTAAAAGCACAAGTGAACAGCGTCATCGGGAACCCGGCCCATCGGAGGAGGAGAATCGCGGAGGCTTCGGAGAATACAGGGTCGGGCCCGCTACTGATATGCAAATGGTGTTTACAGTACATGCGTTCCCGGTTGCATTGACGCCACTGTCGAGGTGA
The DNA here is from genome assembly GCF_902713615.1 of Scyliorhinus canicula. Classification (NCBI taxonomy): domain Eukaryota; kingdom Metazoa; phylum Chordata; class Chondrichthyes; order Carcharhiniformes; family Scyliorhinidae; genus Scyliorhinus; species Scyliorhinus canicula. Next base: position 213,318,201 of record NC_052149.1, on the reverse strand, counting down.
TGGAAAATTGAGTTTTGGCATCAAATCAGCGGCCGCCACGATTTCGGCATCTACCGATTCTCCGGCCAATGCATTTCCCGATTTTGCCGTCTCCCAAATGGAGAATGCAGCCTCTTATCGCTGATGCAAAATAATTACTCTGCAATATTTCTTCCTATGGTATGCTTCAGCTATATTTTAAACGGTCAAATGTGCTAAGTTAAGGCAATGCCGTTTTTTACAATAAATATCAGACCCTCAGTGCTGCAACACAGAATCTCAGGAGTCACAGCACATACGTGTTTGTGACTTCCAAAGGAAGGTGGGATATGCCAGGGGAAAGGGTGCCATATTATTTTGGATGTGTGGTAATACCACTGTATATATATGTGTGTGCCTCTATTAGGGGATGTACAATAGTACCTGCTATTACAGGCTTGTCGGTAAGCCCCTGCATAGTTTGTCGGTAAGTCCCTGCCGGCTAGCTCCGCCCACAGGAGCAGTATAAATATCCAAGAGCTCTCCTGAGCTGCCATTTTACAGCTCCACTTGAGGGAATAACATATTCCGGTAATAAAGCCTCTTTTGTACCGTTTCGTGTTTGTGTGTGCAATTGTTAGCGCATCAGGATGTTATAAAGAAACAGTACCTGACAATATCCCAAAGAGGCTTTAATGCTGTTGCCAAAATTTCTTTACACCCCATCAATGCTATTGTGCAAAACCTCTCAACGTAAGTACTACTGGGATTTTTAATACATACATATTTAAATCTAGTCAGTTCCAATCTGAGATTTTCATTTCCTCTATGATCGGTCAAATCATTTAAATCATTGCCAATTTGATATCCAAACTACATTGCCACAGATATTAGCTTGAAGTAAGATGTAACAAAATCAATCCCAGATGGATTGTCCCACATAGAACAATGCAGTTCTACGTGGACTGTGAATTAATGATTTCGTAATAAAATGCAACAGGATATGTTGCCTCAGTCTCTGCAGTTGATAGGTGTATACTTTTTTTCCTCAACGGGTCAGGAAAAAAAGTTCAACTCTACAATTAAAACAACTTGGAATGATAAAATTTAACATAGAAAATGTCCCAAGATGTTTGACATGAACATTATCAAACAAAATTTAACACTCAGCCATTTAGGCAGACATTTGGAGAGGTGACAAAAAGTTTGGTCAAAGAGGTAAGTTCACCAAAGCACTGATGTGGGAGGGAGTGAAGGTTTGAGATGGTAATTGGGGTGTCGCTCAAGCAACTGCTTTGTCCAGATGGTGTCGACTTTTTTGAGTATTGTTGGAGTTGCCTTCATCCAGACAAGTTTTGTGTTTTGTGACTGTGGTGAATGTATTCACCATAATGCATGCATGATACCGTAACCTGTGATCTATGACCTGGAAGTGGTGATATGAACTGCTTCCAGGTACTGTACTGTAACCCCGGTATGGCTCCACCTCTGGCTCCGCCCACACCGGGGCCATATATAGGCCGGCCTCTTGTGGGCGGCATGCATCGGTACTACTGACTCTGGCTAAGCAAGTTCATGACTTATAAAGCCTACTGTTCACTCGCTCTCTCTGCCTCACTGTGAATTGAAGGTATTGATGTGACCATCAATGCACTAGAGACACGATTGGAAGTAAACTGTGATTTTAATAGTTTTACAACTGAGCCTGCCTGTGACCAGAGGAACTGAGGGCAGGCTCATGGCTGCAGCACTTTATACTTCTGGTAGTGGGAGGGGCCATGGGCGGAGCCAAGGGTGGAGCCCTGTACAAGCTCCTCATTTCCCCTATGGGCAGAGCCGCGCAACGGCTCACATACAGAGCCCACAAGGACATAATACAATGCAATGCAATACAGTGTGAATTACAATACAGTATGAATTCACCACAGGTATATCAGTGACCCAGAATTCCTCGCTTTCCACCACACCCCTCTTCCCTCACATCAACCTTCCCCTTCTGATTTCCCGCCAGCATACACTCAAGAACTGCCCTCTGCCAATAGCCATTGAAGCAAAGGAAGGAGAGGGAAATGAACAGTAGAGAATGGCACAGCACTAATGAAGAGGTCACAACACTTTATTTGTCACTCACAGTCACCAGCTCAGATACTGACATTGCATAATACCCTTAGAGGGGAGTTTGGATCAACGTGTGGCAAGTGGGATGCAGCCAGGCCAGGAAAAACAGATAGTTAGTTTGACAGCGCAGTGGAGGGTGACTTCGCAGAAGAATCCTGCTGCAGTGGGCTTAGATACAGAAGTTGATCGGCTACATGCAAGCGAGCATGGAAAGGTATGCACATCAAGATGCTGCATCTATTTGCTGGCCTGTTAGTCAGCTTTCTGTCACTGCATGGAATGATTTACCGTACTTTCCGGACTATAAAGCGCACCTGACTATAAGCCGCACCCACTGATTTTGAAATTTTTTTTTATTTTGAACATAAATAAGCCGCACACGTATATAAGCCGCAGGTGCTTACCGGTACATTGAAACAAATGAGCTTTACACAGGCTTTAACGAAATACGGCTTGTAACAAAAATAAAAAATTAGCGGTAAAGAAAAGAAAGCGGGAAAAATCCATAAATAAGCCGCGTCGTTGTATAAGCCGCGAGGTTCGAAACGTGTGAAATAAGTCGCGGCTTATAGTCCGGAAAGTACGGTAGTTCCCACTTGTTAGAGGGTGTCATGCAGAGTTTTTTCTCTCCATAGTCCCTGTCCCACCTTCCTGTCCTACTGCAGAGCCAGAAGCACTGTCCCACCTGTCCCGTACCTGCTACAGGCTTTATATGGAAAATCCACCTAGTTCCTTTGTCCTTCGATGAGGGTGCAGCAACACTTCCTGTCTAGCAACTCATCACGACTGTAATATATATATTGACTGGGATGTAAAGAGTTAACAAGTTAATGAGAATGATTCATTCCACAAGAGGGAACGACAGAACAGTCATATATATCATGTGAGTAGGGGATTCTGGGATTAGATGATTAGGAGTTAAGAGAGAGCTGGAAGAGTGTCAGGCATAGAGTGCAGTTGTATACTTGAGAGTTATGTAAGTTAGCGATAGCATAGCTTTATATTATAACCTTCTACTGTAGGAATGTGAACAAATCTTAGTTAGTAGTGTAATAAATTTACAGTTTTGTTCGTTAACAAAGCTTTGTGTTCTTTATTCAACACTACGCATCTGAGCCGTCCAGGTAAAGCAGAATAGAGGATACAACAACGCTATCTCCGAAAACACTTCAAATGACTTACAGACAGTTCTTCAAAATTACGTTACATGCCATTTGGGTGCTTGGCTTTTTCAATAATCTGAGCAGTGCACTCCTGTTGCAACTCAGCGCTTGGTTTCAGAATGATGTGCAAATTTGTTACTTGAAAATGTGTGGTGAAAATTAGGTATCCCGGAAATACATCAGCTTGTGAGGCTAGTGCTCCTTCAGAAAATTTTAACAAATGCTGCAGTGCCTAGGCGGACAGCCTTGTCGAGGAGGTGTACCGTGCGGGCAATGCCAGGAATAGCTGGCAGGTCAGCACACCTGAGCAAATCAACATTAGGCCTACTTGGTAGTATCTCTATAAAGATGTCATTTGCATCACATATAAATGAAAATTTTCCAATACTCAGCCCCAATCGTTCCCCACAGACAATGGGGATGGATTATATTTAATTCTGTTTTCCTTTCCTAATCTAAAATTGATCGGAAGTCTGGTACAATAGCAGGAACTCATTTAAAAATCCGACCATGTTTGTAGCCTGGCGCATTCAAAAACTTTCAGTCAGCTGGTGAATATATTTTAACGGACAGAGCATTAGCTAACTTGGTCACAGCTTAGTTAAAAAAAAATCAAGATTTTGGTTAGAAAATGCTGATTTACAAATACATCTGTGTTAGATTACTTGCTGTCTCATCAATTATTATTATTTTTTATTATTAATTATTATTATTATTTTATTATATTATTATTTTATTATATTATTATAATTATTTTATTATTATTATTTATCATTATTATTTTTTTTTTTATTATCATCTCTGTGAACTGAGTTCAGATCTCAAAGTTTAAAAGGGAGAATTATTATTTTAAGGTAAAATCTGACACATAAGTAACCTCCATCTAAAAGCATTGTCTGACAAAAAGATACCTGAAGCATTCAGGTCGAATTCCGCACTTGCTGTATTTCACCAATTTGGTGATTAATTTTTTAATGAAAGGTCACTGTATATTGAGTTATTGCAAACTTTGGCTAATTTCCTTCTTCCAGTTCTTCGGCACTCATGCCCCACCAGGCAGCATGAAGAGTCAGGAACAAAAACCTGAGTCATGCAACATTATGCTGTGGGCCTAGAAAATAAAAAGATCACTAATGGACACCAAGGCCTACAACTGCAGAATGAAGTGTTTTACTTCAAGGACGACATTTTTAAGGCAGAAAAGGCTGAAGTGGAGCGAGGAGAAAGGTGAAAACATAATGCAGGTTCTTATTCCTATATTCCTATAATCTGTGACACAGGTTGACACGGTGGTTAGCACTGCTGCCTCACAGTGCCAGGGACCCGGGTTCAATTCCGGCCTCGGGTGATTCTCTGTATAGAGTTTGCACGTTCTCCCCGTGTGTGCGTGGGTTTCCTCCGGTTTCCTCCCACAGTCCAAAGAAGGGCAGGTTAGGTGGATTGGCCATGCTAAATTGCCCTTAGTGTCCCAAAGGTTAGATGGGATTACGGGGATAGGGTGACCCTAGGTGGGGGCACTTTCGGAGGAACGGTGCAGACTCGATGGGCTGAATGGGCTCCTTCTGCATTGTAGGAATTCTATGAAATGCGACCGGGGCAATCTCTACCCATTTCCTATTAATCACCAGTCCACGTCACGAGTAAAAGCACAGTGTACGGTCTCCTACAATACGGCAATCTTCATTTTGCAATATGCCCTTATCTGAGAATGTTTAATTCGAATGGTAATTGTGTGTTTTATTCCCCAGTTCTAACATTACTCACTTTGATAATTCTAAAAAAAAAATCAATTTTGGAAGCAAGGCAGAGCCGAAGCTTCTGTCCAATGTGGAGATACTGATGAAAGTTCTCCTATTAACTGCTTATAATTATTATCTCCAGTGTCAGGCTGAGAGCTAATATAGCAACATATTCTTGCTCGAGAACCTATCACAGAAATTCAACTGCTTAATGACCTCTGTGACACATTAGTCCCCATTATCAATGTTTCCACTGCACAGGAAAGGGTTTGGTGGATTGCCACGGAACTGCACAGCTATTTTTTTATTTGGAGTCAACTGCATTACGCTGTTGAATTACTTGCATCTCACTTAGACCAGGCAATAAGGATGTCCTCACAACTTTGGCTTTTCTCACATTAGTTAACTTCAGTTCTTCAATTTGAACACACAACTCAAATGTAAAATGAGGAAAAGACTAATTCAGAAGTGTTGAACTATAACCTGATGTGACTGTAATCTTTTATTAAACAATGGCCCAGATTTTCCTCTCAGTAATGGAGAAACAACTTTTGTTGTTAATCTCACGTACAGATGCCCATGGATGTTTGCAGTCTTGTCAGGAGAGGTTTCTGTGAATCTGCCATCTGTTTCTTTGCAGCGTCCTCTGCAAGGAATCTGTGTTGTTTGCAAGCTCAACGAAGGCAACAATCAGATTGAAGAATCCTCACTTTGGGCAACACAGTAGAACAGTGGTTAGCGCTGTTGCTTCACAGCTCCAGGGTCCCAGGTTCGATTCCTGGCTTGACTCATGGTGCAGAGTCTGTACGTTCTCCCCATGTGTGCGTGGGTTTCCTCCGGGTGCTCCGGTTTCCTCCCACAGGCCAAAGATGTGCCGTTTAGGTGGATTGGCCATGATAAATTGCCCTTAGTGTCCAAAATTGCCCTTAGTGTTGTGTGGGGTTACTGGGTTATGGGGTTGGGGTGGAGATGTGGGCGTGGGTAGGGTGCTCTTTCCAAGAGTCGGTGCAGACTCGATGGGCTGAATGGCCTCCTTCTGCATTGTAAATTCTATGATTCTATGTTAATGTAAGACCACTTGTGACAATAAAGATTATTAATTATTAAAACACGCAGGACAGAATTTTTGTGTCCCCTGCCGATAGGTTTGCAGGTGAGGGGACCCATGAAATTCTCTGGGTGGCTTTCCCGATCGCTACCCACTTCGTCACCCACACCCACTCCACCCCCACCATTTTCCTGCAACCCATCAGAAATATTATAGGGGTGGGAGAGGCCAAGAGCTGGACAGCCCATCTTTCTTCGCCCTAATGTGGGCTTCAACACTTGCTGTTGAAGGCTGCAACTTCGCGGTGGAAAGGTGGAGGTAAGGGATAGGAGAGGAGACGGCCAGAAGGTTAACTCAATCAGGTCTTGGGTGGGAAAGGCGGGGCGGGAACCTCCATTCTTGGCCCCTTTCCTAAAAGCCCCACACCAATGTCTTCCCTCTCTTGATTTTCTCTCCCTCTGGCCTTTCAAATATCACCTCTTCGGGATATCCCCTCCTGTTCCCTGGACTTACCTTCATGCTGGGCCCTTGGCCCTTAGAATCTGGGGACTGACTGTAATCTCAGCAGTGGATCTCACCACTCCCACCGGCCAAATCTGATTGACCAACAGCTCCCTGAGATGGGACCTTCTCAGGTGAGAAGAATAAGTCCCATCTGCAGCCAGTAAAAGCTCCTCAGCGGGGATGCATACTCGCCGACTTCCTCCAAAACCCCACTGGCCAGAAAATCCTGCCTGCAGTGTCGAAACCAGAAGGTGAAAAACAGGAAATACTCATTACATTTAAATCATATACCAGATGGGAAATAAAAATTGGAAAATATACACGGAGTTAAGGGGGAAAGATAAAAGAAACTGAAACACTTTTAAAAACTTATTTTTGTTTTAAAATCTCCAAAATTAATTTTCTTCTGAGGTAATGAGATTCTAGCCCAAGAAAATTATTTTTTCAAGGCCAGAGAGGTCACACACCAATAATTGTCATTTATTTCACCATTAAAAACTCAATTTATTCCTGAAAACATTAAACCTAACATTTTCACAAAATTTACTTAGTGCACAATGAGTGGGCAATCAACCCTCAAGTTCCCACCATTACAGTGATTTCAGTGCAAGGTCTATCAGCAACAACACACTATGGGCATCCCTGAAAGCAACTTCTGGATTTCCACTTTTAATTGCACAGTTCATTTGGATTCACTAATCCTGGGCGAAATTCTCCGACCCCACGCAGGGTCGGAGAATCGGCCGGCAGCGGCGTTAATCCCGCTCCCGCAGGGTTTTCTATTCTCTGACCGGCCAAAAACCGGCGTTGTGCAAATCCCGCCGGCAGCCTCTGAAAACAGCTGGCGCCGGCGGGATTTCATTATATTTTTGTTTCAACAAATCTCCGGCCCGGATGGGCCGAAGTCCCGCCGACGTGGCCACGGGTCACGTCGGCGAAAAACAGAGTAGCTTTAAAACAGCGTCAACCATTGATGATGGTTGACGCCGTTCAGTGTCCGAGGGCAATTGGGGGGGGGGTTGCGGCATTGGGGGGGGGGGTTGCGGCATTGGGGGGGGGGTTGTGGCATTGGGGGGGGTTGCGGCATTGGGGGGGGTTGCGGCATTGGGGGGGGGTTGCGGCATTGGGGGGGGTTGCGGCATTGGGGGGGGTTGCGGCATTGGGGGGGGTTGCGGCATTGGGGGTGGTTGCGGCATTGGGGGGGTAGGGGTGGTGGGGAGGGGGGTAGGGGTGGTGAGGGGAGGGGGTTGGGGTAGGGGCAGCTGTGTGCAGAGGGGGGGCGACGGTGCGTTGGCCCCGGGCATCCATCGCCCCCCTCCTCTGCACGCCGCTGCCCCTACCCCAACCCCCCCTCACCACCCCTACCCCTTCACCACCCCTACCCCCCTCCAACGCCGCCCCCTCTCTCAACTCAACGCCGCAAACCCCCCCTCCTCTCAACTCAACGCCGCAAACCCCCCCCCCTCCTCTCAACTCAACGCCGCAAACCCCCCCCCCCCCTCTCAACTCAATGCCGCAAACCCCCCAACACCGGGTCTGTCTCTCTCCTCCTCCCCCCCCCCCAAATGCCGGTCTGTCTCTTCCCCCCCCCCCCCAAATGCCGGTCTGTCTCTCTCCTCCCCCCCCCCCACCCCCCACCAAATGCCGGTCTGTCTCTCTCCTCCCCCCCAAATGCCGGTCTGTCTCTCTCCTCCCCCCCCCCCCCCCCAAATGCCGGTCTGTCTCTCTCCTCCTCCCCCCCCAAACGCCGGGTCTGTCTCTCTCTCTCCTCCCCCCCCCCCCCCCCCCCACGCCAGGTCTCGCCACTTCCGCAGCGGGTGAAACTGACGCGTATCACGTCAGTCCGCTGCTGGCCCCTCCGGGAACGGAGAATAGCCGCCTAAAAGAAGGCCCCCACGCCGGAGTCATCCACACCAATTATGCTCGCCGGAAATCGGCGTTACGACGGTCTGCGGAGAATTTCGCCCCCTGTTCCTGAGGTAGCTATCCACAGACTCATCCACAGTTGCCCCTGTTTCTCCATTTTATTTCCCTCATGCAGACACACAACATGAAAACAAATATTTAGAAGTGAGGGGAGAGCCCTCAACCCAGCCACACTGGGCCATCAACTCCTACATTTTCATTTTTACTGAAGCACGCCTTCATATCTGACCTGCTGAATCGGGAATACATTCAACTTTCATCTGAGCCGCTATTTCTTATGCTCGGTAGAAACTATGATTAGCTGTTTTTCAAGTTATATTTAATTCATGGGTTTTGTTTGTAGAGAATGCTCTGGTTCAATGATGTAGTTATCTGCATCTTTCTTTTCATCTCACTTTGTTCATGTTTCCCTGGCCTTTAAATTTCCTTTTCCTTTGGAAGAATTGATTCAGAATCATAAATTAATCATCTAAAATTTGAAAATATCTTTGTTGCAAACTCTGAACATTTTTTCTGTTTATTTTGGCAGACACAACTGAACATAATACTTATCACCTCAACACCACTAGTAACAACGGCACTGAATTACATCCTCGGATTTATATGAAACTACTAATGTAGCCAAGTATCCTTTTTGTGTGCCAAAGGTTGCAAAGATGTCTTGGAGCTGTTATGGGTGTTGGGCAGTTTCAAACAATGGGCAATATTGAATCAGCTGTCTGTTAAATACCTTGCCCCAATTTCTATTCCGTTGAGTTCAGTGGTGAGAGAAAATCAAATGGGGTTTGAAATAAGCAGCAGATTTGACTTAACTGATTTGTCATTATTGCCCAATATCATATAGACCGGGACAATCAAATTGACAAGAGTGGTCTAGAATATGCGATTCTTGGACAAATTCATTTTGGAACGAACCAAGGATTAAGCTATCTTAAATGTAGCATTATGTAATGTAACAGTGCTAATTGGCAATGTTGTAGAGAAAGATCCACTGGGAAATAGTGATCATGTCACTGAATTCCAGGTTAAATTTGGAAGTGCCATACTCCAATCGCAAACATGAATCTTAAAACTTAACCAAAGCCAATTACACAGCAATGAGGGGAGAATTGACTTAGGTACATTGGATAAGCAGACTAAGAGCTCTGCCTGTAAATGGATAGTGGGAAACATTGAAAGAGTAACAAAAACCCAACCATGGCTCACTCAGGAAGTATTAATTTAAAAGTAGAGGCGGACGATATTGCAAAATTCAGTAAGAAGTTTGAGGAATTTAGAAACCAGCAAAGTGCAAATATAAACAGTTTTAAAGAATTTTTTTAAGTTTACAGAAAGGAAGAGAGTGGCTACAGTTGATAGTGGACCATTAGATTCAGAGACAGGAAAATTATCGTGAGGAATGAGAAAATGGCAGAAGCATTAAACAAATATTTTGTGTCTGCCCTCACAGTAGACTACATTTCACTCCAGAAACAATAGTAAACTAGAGGCTAAAAAGAATGAGAAAATTAGGGAAATTAATATCAACAGAGAAAAAGTATTGGAACATTTTTCGGGGAGGTTTCTCAGGTTCGAAAGGAGATAACTCCAGAGATAATGGGTGAGCTGGCTGTGATTTTTCAGAATTTATTGGATTCAGGAACAGCTCCTTCAGTTTGGATGTTGGCAGCTGTTACTCCGGGAGGGAGAGGGAAAACAGGGAACTATAGCTGAGTTAGCCTTTCGTCAGTTGTTAGAAAAATGCTGGAATCTATCATTAAGGGAGTTTTTAAAAAGCACTTAAAAAAAGCATAGCATGATGAGAAGTCAACATGGTATTAATAAAGGGAAATCATGCCTAATAAATACTTTGGAGTTTTTTGATGTAACTAGATGGATAGATAAAGGGAAACTAGGAGATGTGGAGTGCGATCTAACGCAAATGTTTCCGAGTGTCATTTGTGGTGTGTTTTGCTGGGAGATTCCCGCTGGCCCAGCGGGCAAGTTCCCCACCGTTATCTAACCAAACTTAGTCACTTTTGTGGGTCCTAGATGGCAGTGCCAAAGTGCCTGTGTTCTGGGGGAGGGTAAGGGGGCCACCCTGCACTGTCCCTGACCATCTGCGATGGCCCACAAGACCCACCCAGGTGCCGTTCCGCCTGGTCCACATTTCAGTGGACCAGTACTGAATGGCGCCAGGCCGGAGAGGCTGTTAGATGTCGGGAGGTCGGATAATCGTGGGTGAGTATGCATAGCAGGTTTAAAACCTACTTAGGCGATGTGGATTGGTCACACCCATTGTGGGCGGGATCCCTATTGCGCCAGGTTGATTGGCAAGATACATACATGGAGTTGGAGATAATGGATGAGATCTAACCAAATCCGTTCTAAGGGTGGTAGCGAGCAGGAATCGCCAGGTGTTTCCCGAAGGCTGACCCAGCGAAGACGTCACTGGTATCCAACGTTAATGAGGGCATTTAATGATGCCCCACGGACTTTCGGTGCACATTACTATCTCACCAGCTGATTAGCCAGGGCACCGCCTGACAGCTAACGAGAGGGAGAGCACTTAAACCGACCCAACATAGAAAACTCCAGACAGCACTCAGCCATGCCACTGTGTAGACCAATGCCGCGATTCAGAGATGTCGCCCTGGCTAGGCTCTTGGACATGGTCGACTCCAGGAGGAATATCCAGTTCCCATGAGGGATCGGAGTATCAGCCACAGGTCACCCAGTGCCACCTAGGAGGTGTGGCAGCAACCATCAGCTCGTGCAGTGTCACCAGGAGAACCGCCACCCAGTGCTGTAAGAAGGTCAACAAAATCCACCAGGCCACACGGGTGAGTTGGCATTGGGCCCCCTGACATCGGTCCCGCCTGCCATCCCTGGATGCTCCCGCCGATGGTTCGACGCCTGGCACCGCCCCCCATCACAATACCGTACCCATGCCCGGAAGTGGTACCTATGCCTGTTCCCCTGCCATGCTACCCCCCATGGACCAAGACCTGCCAATTCTCCAGGCCGAATCTATAGCAAGAGCTGGGTGCTCTACACTGCAGGCACGCTAGCCCCCAGCAAATCGGGGAGTCGGTGGCCATTTTATGGCATTTTCTCCGTTCCCACGCCTGCAGAGGGACATAGCCCCAAAATCGGAGAATCCAGCCCATGGTGAAGGATTTACGATCATATCATCTTTCTTTAAAAGTTTTTTTATTGGCATTTTCTACGATCATAACACCTTTGATTAAAAACATGACTACACTTTCTGTCAGGATCAAGAATGTATCATGAAGTTGCATTTTCCACTCCACCAACGCTCCACCTGACCATCGTCAGTGCCAATGCACAAACTCCCAGCAGCCCTGAGGAGATGATACAACAGTTCTATGAGGATCTGGATCAATTTGTTACATCCACGTCTGTCAATGATAAGCTCATGGTCCTGGATAACTTTAATGCCCATGTGGGATAAGTCAGGGAAAAATGGAAAAGGGTTCTGAGTAATGGGTTTGGAAAGTTTAACAGCAATGGTCTGTTACTCTTGAGCAAATGTGCTGAGCACAATCTTTACATTCCCAACACAGGTCTTGATTCTCTGTTTGGGAGACCACGGGGCAGGATTCTCCATCCTGGGATGCCTGGAATGCGTTTCCTGATGGGGGGGAAAATCGGGTGTCAGGGAAAAATCGGGAATCGGTGCCGGGTGTTGATCCGAACGCAATGCTCTGACTCCCCGCTGGCGGCGTGAACACGGTCCGCAATGTGTGCTGGCGGGGGGGGGGGCGGATGTAAATAAATATAAATGGGTCTTAATGCTCTGGCCTCCGTGATTCTCCGGTCCCCGTAGCCGGGAATCATGTGGGCACGGATCACTTGTGGCAACCACCTTGGCCCACTGTGGGGTCTACCACGCCATGGCCACGCTGGTGGAGACCATCCGAGCCCATCCGACGGCCAACATCCCCCTCACCCCCCAAACAATGCATGCCACCCAATAGGGCCCTCCAAGGACCCTGTAATAGGAGGACCCTCCATAGGATCCCTGTAATAGGACACCCCAGGGAACTCCTGTCATAAGGGGACCCAACACAAGGACTCCTGTAATGGGGTAAACCCCCTACAGGGCACTTACAAAATCTTTTAGCCAGATGGGTTGTTTGGAGATAATTATCATTTATCATACCTTGAGAAATTCACTTACCCCTGAATGTACCAGTGCTAACGTTTGTTGCATTTTTATTTGAGAACTAATGGCTTTACTTTATTACAGCAATTTCAATGCTGAGCCTATCATTGAGGACTGCAACAGTGCGCCCTTCAGAGAAACACAGGACAAAGAATAGGCCATTTAGCCCCTCAAGCTTGTACCGCCATCCAGTAAGATCATAACCGATCTGAGACTTGGCTCGACAAACCCGTCATTCCTCTTATTACATGTGGTTAACAAAAATCTATTGATCTCACATTTAAAATTAACATTAGATCTGGCACCAATTATTGTGAGCAGAAGAGGGTTCCATGACTGATATGTCTGATATCACACCTGGATTGGCAGGTTTAACATGTAGGGACTCCTTTGGTTACTTTCAGCATTCCTCTGTTACACCTGTGAGAGCAGTTAGCCTCACTATTATTCTCATAAAAAGATCTGGGCCAGTATCTGCAGTATTGCCATCGTCCACCAACCGCATTAAATCTTCAAGAAGTTTTATGAAGTTTATTTATTAGCTATAACCTGCTTGTCATGACCCCATATTGATTTGAAATTATATTGTCTTTATTTCATAGGGAACATTGAATTTTGTCCTTTAAAACAGACTTCCTATAAATGTCAAAATTGCATTTCTGCAATTGCCAGCATTAAGTTCTTGACCTTTTCTTGAACAATTGGGAGACCTGCAGTTATTTTCCAATCTTACCTGCATGGAATAATCGGCGAAAATATCTTGTCGCAAAGTCATAGTGTCATGCAGTACAGAAGAGGCCTTTCGGCCAATTGAGGTCTGCACCGACAAGGTCACACTGAATCTACATTAATCCCACTTTCCAGCACTTGGCCCATAGCCTTCAATGTTATGACATTTCAAGTGCTCATCCACTTCATTTTAAAGTTGTGAGGTTTCCCGCCTTTATTACCCTCACAGGCAGTGCATTCCAGACTCCCATCACCCTTTGCATGAAAAAAGTTTCCCTCAAATCCCCTCTGAACCTCCTGCCCCTCACCTTCAAATTATGCCCCCCTCAGGCGGCACACAGCGCAGTGGTTAGCACTGGGACTGCGGCGCTGAGGACCCGGATTCGAACCCCGGCCCTGGGTCACTGTCCGCATGGAGTTTGCACATTCTCCCCGTGTCTGCGTGGGTTTCACCCCCACAACCCAAAGATGTGCAGGTTAGTAGGAATGGCTACGCTACATTGCCCCTTAATTTGAAAAAAATAAATAAAGGATACTCTGGATTCATTAAAAAAAATTATGCCCCCTCATTATTGGCACTTCAACTAAGGGGAACAACTGCTCCCCACCCACCCTGTCCACACCCCCAATAATCCTATACCGCAGGTCCAGTGCAATCAAATCCTTCTTGGAGTGTGTCGATCAGAACTGTACTCCAGCCATGGCCCAGCCAACAATTTTTACAACTCCAATGTAACCTCACTGCTTTTACAATCTATGCCCAAGGGATGAAGGCAAGTGTTCCGTATGCCTTCTTAGCTACTCTATTATTCTGCCCTGCCACCGTCAGAGATCTCTGGACAAGCACCTCAAGATCCCTCTGTTCCTCTGAGCTTTCTAGTGTCCTGCCATTCACTGAGTGCTCCCTTGTCTTGTTACTATTCCCAAAGTACATCACCTGGCACTTTCGGGGTAAATTCCATCTGCCTCTGATCTTCCCATCAACCAGTCTATATCTTCCTGTAACATAAGACCTTCTTCCTCACTATTAACCACCCTGCCAATCTTCATGTCATCCAACAACTTACTTATCATTCCCCCCACAATCACAACTATGTCTTTTTTTATATTACGAATAAGAAACTCAGCACTGATCCCGATGGTACACCACTGGACACCAGCCTCAGCTCACCCAAACAGCCTTCTACCACCACCCTCTGTCTCCGACCACTAAGCTAAGCCAGCTTTAGATCCAACTTGCCAAGTTACCTTGGTTTCCCTGTGCTTTTCCCTTCCTCAGTTTCCCATGCAGGACCTTGTCTAAGGCTTTGCTGAAATTCACACAAACTACCTCAACTGCACTACACTCATCGACACATCCGATTACCTCCTCGAAAAATCCAATCAAATGTGTTAGGCATGGGGACTTCCACTGGTGGCTATGAAGGAGTAAGTCGCACATTTGGTGGCTCCCGCTCGGGCCGGACTTCTGGACCTTTTCCCCCAATTTTCTACCAGACTTGAACTGTAAAACTGAAGACAGAGGCAATTGTGTACAGAATTCCCACATCGGTGCATGGAGAGAAGGACTAGAAGTGCTCATAAAGGCAGAAACAGAAAGACAGAGAAGGCTTGGGCTGAAGCTGCAGCGGGAGACAGCATGGCGGAGGACTGGACCTCTGGTTTGTCGACCCAGCGGTCAACGGAGCAGCTGGTGCAAGTTATTCAGGAAGACTTTGCTCAACAGAAACAGGACTGCTTGTACCCGATAAAAGAGTCAATTGAGCGGCTGGAGCTTAGATTGGATGCCCAAGATCGGGCGATCCAGAAGGTGGAGAAGGCGCTGGCTGAGCAGGAGGAACATCAAACTGCGGTGGAGTTGGCGGTGGGGATGCTGAGAGACCAGCAGAAGAAGCTCCTGGAGAAGGTGGAGGACCGAGAGAATAGGTCCCACCGGCAGAACTTGAGAATCGTTGGGCTCCCGGAGGGGTCCGAAGGAGCGGACGCTGGGGCATACATCATGGATATGTTTGAGAAGCTTCTGGGGGATGGGGCATTCTCCCGACCCTTGGAGGTGGACAGGGCTCACAGAGCAGTCGTGAGGAAGCCGCGAACGGGAGACTCCCCGAGGGCAATGGTGGTGAGATTCCACAGGTACCTGGATAAGGAGCGCATTCTACAGTGGGCCAAGCAGACATGGAGCCGTAAGTGGGACAATAGTATCCTGCGTGTCTACCAAGACCGGAGTGTGGAGGTGACCAGGAGAAGAGCAGGCTTCAACCAGATTAGGTCGATCCTTTTTAAGAAAAAGGTGAAGTTCGGACTGTTGTATCCGGCCCGTCTCTGGGTCACGCACGAGGAACAGCACTTTTATTTTGAGTCGCCTGAGAACGCGCTGGACTTCGTGAAAAGGGAAGGATTGGTGGTGGACTGAGAACTTTTGAACTTTGCTGCAACGTTCATGTTTTTTTTTCTTTTTGTTTCTCTGTTCTTTAAAACAAAAGTTTCTTGACTTTTTGTTTTGTGGAAGCTGTTTTTAATACCTTCTGTAATGATTTGGGGCCAGTGGCAGAGCTGAGTGACTTAAGGTTTTCATTTGCATTGTTGGGGGATGGGTGTGTGATTTTTTAGATTTTGGTGTTTTTCTGTCGGGCAATTGTGTGGGGATTGTTTGATGTTGGAGTATGTTTGTACGAGCAGGGGGGGGAGAGTGGGGAGAGAACAAAAGGTGGGAGACTATCCAGTGCCAGGGATGGGGGCCACCAAGCTAGCGAGGCGGGCTAGCTCATGGAAGCGCAGTGGGGGGGGGGGGGGGGGGGGGGGGGGGGGGATCTGTTTGGTTTATCAAAGGGGTTGGGTTACAGAGTGTTGTCACTACGGGGTGGGGGGGGTAAATGTTCTGCTGACGAGGGAGGGACTTGGGCCAAGGGACAGAGAGGAGGTTGGGGGCGGAGGCTGCCTGGGGGCGGGCCGGTGGAGGCGTGGAGCATGGGCTGTAGGCGGGCCCAAAAATGGGGATGTCTGATCGGCGAAGGGGGGGGGGGGGGGGCAATGAGCCCCCCAACTAGGCTGATCACCTGGAATGTTCGCGGGTTAAATGGCCGGTCAAGAGGGCATGTGTGTTCGCGCATCTTAGGGGACTGAAGGCAGACGTGGTAATGTTGCAGGAGACGCACCTTCGAGTAGCTGACCAGATTAGATTGAGGAAAGGCTGAGTCAGTCAGGTCTTTCACTTGGGACTGGATTCAAAGTCTAGAGGGGTCGCAATCCTGATCAATAAGCGGGTGGTGTTTGAGGCGGGTAGAATAGTTTTGGATGTGGGAGGTCGGTACATTATGGTCAGTGGGAAACTGGAGGGGGTGCAGGTGGTATTAGTAAATGTGTATGCGCCAAATTGGGATGATGTGGAGTTGAGAGGAGGATGCTGGGAAAGATACCGAACTTGGACTCGCACAAGTTGGTCATGGGAGGGGACTTCAACACAGTTATTATCCCTGGCTTGGACCGGTCAAGCTCGAAAACGGGCAGGGTGCCAGCAATGGCAAAGGAACTGGGGGGATTCATGGAGCAGTTGGGGGGTGTGGATCCATGGAGATGTGGGCGGCCGAGGGTGAAGGAGTTCTCCTTCTACTCACACGTGCATATAATGTACTCCCGGATCGATTTCTTCATTTTGAGCAGGGCCTTACTGGCAGGGGTGGTGGACACTGGGTACTCGGCGATCACAATCTCAGACCATGCTCCGCACTGGGTTGACCCGGAGGTTAGTAAAGACAGTAACCAGTGCCCGCACTGGAGGGGACAGGAGAGGCGATTGGGGGAGCTGCCCTTAGATGTGGGACTTTTGGCTGACGAAGGGGTATGCGAGCAGCTGAGGAAATATATTAAGAACTACCTGCAGGTCAATGACACGGGGGAAATTTAAACAGCGATGGTCCGGGAAGCACTGAAGGTGATGGTCAGAGGGGAGCTGATCTCGATACGGACCCATAGGGAGAAGGTGGACAGGGCAGAGATGGACCGACTGGTTAAGGAGATACTACAGATTGATAGGAGGCATGCGGAGACCCCAGAGGCAGGGCTTTTAAGGGAATGGTGGAGGCTACAGGCGGAGTTTGGCTTGTTAACCACAGGGAGGGCGGTGGAGCGCTGAGAAAGGCGAGGGGGGCGACCTCTGAGTTTGGAGAGAAGGCCAGCAGAATGCTTGCACAGCAGCTTAGAAAGAGGGAGGCAGCCAGAGAGATAGGGAAAGTAAATGACGGAGATGTGAACCTGGTTCGAGATTCAGCAGGGATAAATAAGGCGTTTACGGATTTCTACAGTAGGCTGTACAGGTCGGATCCCCCTACGGAGCCGGAGAGGATGAGGCACTTGTTGGAGGGGCTGAATTTCCCAAAGGTGGACGGGGAGATGGTAGGAGGGCTGGGGGCCTCGATCGGGTTGGAAGAGATAGTGGAGGGTCTGAAGGCCATGCAGGCGGGTAAAGCCCCGAGGCCGGACCAGTGGAGTTTTGTAAAAGTTCTCTGGGATATTGGGGCTGGTGTTGATGAGGATGTTCAATGAGGCAAGGGAAAGTGGGGTGCTGCCCCGACAATGTCACAGGACACAATTTAGCTGATTCTGAAGCGGGACAAGAACCCGGAGCAGTGTGGGTCCTACAGGCCGATATCCCTGTTGAATGTTGTCGCCAAATTGCTGGCCACAATTTTGTCGTCCAGGATTGTGGATTGTGTTCCGGACGTTATTGGGGAGGACTAGACGAGGTTTGTTAAGGGTAGGCAGATGGTTGCCAATGTAAGAAGGTTATTAAACGTGATTATGATGCCCCCGGAAGGTCGGGAGGTGGAGGTCGTGATCGCAATGGATGCAGAAAAGGCTTTTGATCGGGTAGAATGGGATTATCTGTGGGAGGTATTGGGATGGTTCGGATTTGGGTGGGGCTTTATTGACTGGGTCAGGTTACTGTATCAGGCTCCTGTGGCAAGTGTACAGACAAATAGGCCAACATTGGACTATTTTAGATTGCAGCGGGGGACGAGACAGGGATGCCCCCTCTCCCCACTGTTGTTCGCGCTAGCTATAGAGCCGTTGGCAATTGCTCTGAGAGTCTCAAGGGGCCGGAAGGTGTTGGTCCTGGGGGTTGGGGGGGTGGGGGGGGGGGGGGGGGTTGGAGCACAGAGACTCGCTCTATGCAGACGACCTGCTTCTGTATGTATCGTTCCCAATCGAGAGGATGGAAGAAATCAGGAGGATTCTAGGCGAATTTGGCCGGTTTTCGGGGTATAGCCTAAATATGGGGAAAAGTGAGATGTTTGCGGTCCAGGCGAGGGGACAGGAGAGGCGATTGGGGGATCTGCCATTTAGATTAGTAGGGGGAAGCTTTAGGTACCTCGGCATTCAAGTGGCGCGGGAATGGGACCGGCTGCATAAATTAAATCTGGCCCGACTAGTAGACCAAATGAAGGACGATTTTTGGAGATGGGACGTGCTCCCGTTGTCATTAGCTGGGAGGGTGCAGACGGTGAAGATGATGGTCCTCCCGAGATTCCTGTTCGTGTTTCAATATCTCCCCATCTTTATATGTTTACATACATAAACAGAAAGGGGGTTCTGTTCATTAAATGTGATCCTTTGTGAAGCCCAATAGTACAGATCACCAGGAAAGTGCTCATGATGCTTTCATCCTCCAGCATTCAGTCTCACAGATGCCTTCAATTGATTGCGTTGAGGAGCTGGATGATTCTAAACTGATGACAGCCTACTACAGGACCAATAGTAAAGTCTAGGGAAGCTGTGTACATGTTAAGTGGTGAAGAGGACAGTCAAGATGCTGATATCATTATTCTGGTGCCTGGGCGGGTCAGGGGGGACTTCCCATTCCTCGCCTGTCAAAGTGATGAGGATTGTGATGGTGTGGTGCACATCGCATAGCTTTGTCTTGTGGGAAGAATAGGCGCTGGAATGTGGCGACTAGGGGCTTTTCACAATAACTTCATTTGAAGCCTACTTGTGACAATAAGCAATTTTCATTTCATTTCATTTCATTTTCAAAAACTGACCCTTAACCTGGCAGATGAGATTCTGACAGAAATGAATGACAGGGAATGGTCCAAAAATGGTTGGCCGTGCTTCATTAAATATTTGAGGATGCCACGGCTGCAATGGACCAGTGATAGAAATTGACTTTTCTAGTCAGCTATAACCATGAGAGTAAGGGAAGATAATAGAGGTAAAAGGGTTAAATGAGAACTCATTAAGAATAATTAACTATAATCATATTAAGCATTACTTGAGTGCAGCAATAGCTGGGAATCCATTCAGGGTTAATCCAGATCATACACTTTAATTTCTTTCTTAAACTTAGGATTCACATCTGCAAGGTCAGTGACATCAAGTTGCTAAAAGGCCCCATTGTATCATAAGAATTGGTGCTGCTGTCCCAGTACGGGTAGTCCCGTTTCTGTGGTAGCAGTCAGTCTCGGGTGATAATGTCTTAACGAAAACTGTGTTTTTCTAATTAATGTTAGATGCAGGTATGGATAATTTTGAAAATTAGCAAGCAATGGAATGGGAAATTTGCACCAATACATTTAAATACATATATCTCTTAAATTAATGGACGGACAGACATTTTAGCCGAATTGAGTAAATTATAAATTAGTTAAAGCCAATCAGAAATAAAAAGAACGCTAGACCTTAAGATAATAATCTCCTTAAGAATCACTTACCGGGATGGAAAACTCATCCTGAGATCACCCCATCTATATTTCTGAAACCTATTTCCTTTGCTGCTTGCTTTTGCTAATCCACATATTTCTTTTGTTTAAATAACTTAGTTATTTTACCCTGTATATTATGATTTGAAGAATTACTACGATTACTATGAATGAAAATTCAACGGCTTTATTCACTAAAGACAATCAACACGACTAGCTTGCTGCAGGGCTAGTTGGAAACTTTCTAAATTTTGTATTGAAAATAAGTTTACCAGTGGCACAGCTGACAAATAAAGTATAAGTGGACTTTGCCAAAAAACACAGACTTGACCTCTGTTATTTGGGAACTGAGATGGGGTAACAGATATCCAGCGTTCCGAATAGACACAGAGATCCATCAACCAGGGAGTAGAGAGTAGCTGGTGGCTCTACCATTTGGACAGTGATGCGAGTGGCAAGATGCGCTTTCCCTCCCCCTCCTCAGGAAAAAACACAAAAGTGCAGGCAAGATTGATTGTGAAACTGTGAACATCTATTCAACCAGGAAATACTCATTGCAAGATTAAATAAGTAGTTATCGCTAAACATAACATAAACATTGTGCTGCTTAATGGAATGTTTTAAATACAAATTAAGTAAAGTAAAGTAGCTATTTGCTCCTTTGTAAACAATTGTAAAGTTAAAATGGTGGATGTTAATAAAAAAAATAAACAGTTTAAATTGACTTCAGACTAAGACTGAAGAACAGCAGCATTAAAGTCAAGTATAATGCAGTTATACATAGATATCAATCTCAATAAATATCACCATATTTCTAGACAAACAGACAACAAAAACAGACATGCCTCCTCATATCCATGTCTCAGGATTGTTGTGGCAAAGTATGAGTGGAAGGAAGTGGATTCTACAAGGCCTGTGCCTTGCCTTTCCCATGACTTGAATCCCCTTGTGTCGTACCACGACTATTCATTGACCACTGACGGGAATTCTAAGACACCTTCCTCCACAAAATAATCACAGGATGCTTTGAAGTCCAGGTATAATTTACTAATTGCAATTTTCAACATTTCTGAAACAAGAGACATGCTGTCAAAGCTTTTAGTCTTGCACAAATCAGGACAGATGTGGGAATGCTAAATTTCAAAAGGAACAATAACTTATACTTCATGAGAAAAGTGGGAAGCACGGTAGCATTGTGGATAGCACAAATGCTTCACAGCTCCAGGGTCCCAGGTTCGATTCCGGCTTGGGTCACTGTCCGTGCGGAGTCTGCATATCCTCCCCATGTGTGCGTGGGTTTCCTCCGGGTGCTCCAGTTTCCTCCCACAGTCCAAAGATGTGCAGGTTAGGTGGATTGGCCATGATAAATTGCCCTTAGTGTCCAAAATTGCCCGTAGTGTTGGGTGGGGTTACTGGGTTATGGGGATAGGGTGGAGGTGTTGATCTTGGGTAGGGTGCTCTTTCCAAGAGCCGGTGCAGACTCGATGGGCCGAATGGCCTCCTTCTGCACTGTAAATTCTATGAAAGTAAATTCTATGAAAGAAAAGTGTGCTGATCAGCTGGCAAACTAACCCTGATTACTTGAGGCATTGCCATGGAGAATGCACCAGGGAAGTATTGTATCCTGTGCTTTAGTTCAATTCAAATAAAGTGCAATGCCAAGACTTGCTCATTTCGCTTGCTGAGGATAGGTCCCTGTGAATGTATATATGTAGTGTTTAACAAGCCTGAGTGAGCCACATTATGAACCTGGATGATTATCTTAAATTGGTTGTTATTATAATTCTTTAACACACTCGAGATTGTTCAGCAAGTACTGTCCAATCGTGGAATCATATCTAATGTTAGAAATTTAGTTGTGAGTTTTTTCAAGCTTGGGCTCATTGAGTACAGTCAGTACTCTGTGAACAGCCAAGGGGACATGCTGTTTGATACCGACCACCAGTCATTAGGATGTACAGCCTACATATCTGACATCGCAACAACACTGAAAATACCGGCAGCAGAATTCTCTGTCAGCGGGATCCTCCAGTCGGCCGGCAGTGCACCCACAACCACGGGTTTTCTGAGGAGCTGGTCATTGACTTCAGGAAGTAAAGTGTCATACATTTTCCCGTCTGCATCAATGGTGCCATTGTGGAGACGGTTCACAGCTTCAAATTCTTACATTTACACATCACCAACAATCTCTCCTGATCCACCTACATTGACGCTATGGTCAAGAAAGCACAACAGCGTCTATACTCCCTCAGGAAACTAAGGAAATTCAGCATATCCACATTGACTCTTACAGATTTTTACAGATGTACCATAGATATCATTCTATTTGGTTGCCTCACACCCTGGTTTGGCAACTGCTCAGCTCAAGACCATAAGAACTACAGAGAGTAGTGAGCACAACCATGTCCATCACGCAAACCCGCCTCCCATCCGCTGACTCTGTCTATATCTCCCGCTGCCTTGGGAAAGCAGGCAGCATAATCAAAGACCCCTCCCTCCTAGGTTATTCACTTGTCCAACCTCTTTCATCGTGCAGGAGATACAAAAATCTGAGAACCCGCATTAACAAAATCAAAACCAACGGGCTGGGTTCTCCGATTCTGGGGCTATGTCCCCACGCTGGCGTGGGAACGGTGGCATTTTACGCCAGAAATACTGGTGCAAAACGGCCAGCGATTCCCAGTTTTGCTGGGGGCGAGCAGGATGGCAGCGTAGAGCAACTGGCTCTCGCTGGAGATACGCCCCAGAGAATTGCCCGGTCCATGGCTGCACATGCGCACGGTGGCAGCCCTTTGCGGACATGGCCCGTGAAATAGTCAGCGGCAAAACAATGGCACTTGCTCAAAGAAAACAGCCTACTATTCTGCAATTCTTGTGGCTGAAATTTGATGAAAATATTGAGCGATCTCTGCACAACGTCCTTTCCCACAGATCTGAGCAGCGCTAGATTTAGATTTATTGTCACGTGTACCGAGGTATAGTGAAAAGTCATACCGTCCAGGCAGATCGTTCCATAATAAGAATCTTTATCAGTGTCACAAGTAGGCTGACATTTACACTGCAATGAAGTTACTGTGAAAATCCCCTCGTCGCCACATTCTGGCGCCTGTTCGGGTACACAGAGGGAGAATTCGGAATGTCCAAATTACCTAACAGTACATCTTTCGGGACTTGTGGGAGGAAGCTGGAGCATCTGGAGGAAACCCACGCAGACACAGGCAGCACTTGTAGACTCCGCATAGACAGTGACCCAAGCAGGGAACCTGGGACCCTGGAGCTGTGAAGCAACAGTGCTACCCATGTGCTACCATGCTGGCCAATATAACAACAGTGGTATTTGTGGTATTATCAGAACAATAAGCACTGCAAGGGTTAATGAAGTGTTGAGAGTAGCCACCAAAGGGAGCTACAGTTACAACAGAAGTTATTAATTAATTGTGTATTCTTTAAGAGTACGGATTGAATCCAAGTTAGTAGTGTTGGTAAATTTACAGCTTTGTTTACGTTAAAGCTATTTTGTAGTCTTTGTGAACACTACGCCAACCATCCTGAAAGAAGCAACACAAAGAACACCACAGCATTAATCCCTCTTAACATTCGCATCCAATGATGAGAAATTCCCAATTCTAAAATGGTTTCAGCTAACTGGAAGAAAAGAAGAGGAAGAACGAGTAAAGTAATTCCACAAAATATAAAAGCTCAGGTAATAGGTGTCAATTGGTTCAATAATTCCACTGCTGATGGCTGGGAATTGTGTGCCAGCCCCTTCCATCCCATAGCTCAATTGGGGGGGATTTTCCATCACTGGGTGAGTGACATGTGGCATCTTCCATGATGGCCGCAGCCACTATGTTTTGCACTGTGACCAGTTACATTAAATCCAGCCTATTGCATGTGTCACTGATTAAAATTTACGTCACAGTTCATCTCCAGTATGGTGTATGACTTTTGGAGTTAGATTTGACATCACTTCCAACCTCCAATAGTCCCCCCCCCCCCCCCCCCCACAATATTTCCATCCGCCCATAACGCTGAGCCCACAATTGATTCCATTAAGGATTGCTAAAAAAAATCATTAAAATTCTTTACTTAAATAAAGCTGTATTGGGGGCCTGGGGGGTGGATTTTATGCAGTTACTCATGGCTTGATCTGAGGAGGGTGACATTTAACCAGGTGGAGAGTTGTGGTCTGAGCATTCTGACACCTTCCCATCCTCTGGCAATATTAACTGCAGGGCGGATAGGCCCGTGGTTGGACTTCCAAACTAACCTCCTATTGAGGGCAATTAATGACCACTTAAGGGCCTCATTCTGTTGTCTCTCTTATACACCCAATGGCGCCTGATCGAGGGCCAGAGCATTGGGAAGGACGGTGGTGGGGGTGAGGGTGGGGTGGGGTGGGGGGCGGCCCTGCTGAAAGGCTCACCTCCGTCCTTGCTGCAAAGCCCCTACACCACCTGACTTACCTCTGATCTGGTTCATTCGTGGGGGGGTGGGGGCGCAGGCGGCATGGTAGCACAGTGGTTAGCACTGCTGCCTCAGCGCCAGCGACCTGGGTTCAATTCCAATCTCAGGTGACTGTCTGTGCAGAATTTGCACTTTCTCCCTATGTCTGCATGGGTTTCCTCTGGGTACTCCGGTTTCCTCTCACGGTGCAAAGATGTACTAGTTAGGCCATGCTAAATTGCCCCTTGCGGGTAGGGTTACAGGAATAGGGCAGGGGTTTGTGGGGTGGTCGGTCGAAGGTCGGTGCGGACTCGATGGGCTGAATGGCCTCCTTCTGCACTGCAGTGATGCCATGATTCTATGATCCTGGGCCTCTGGTGGCTCATGTTCCCTCTGAAACTACCACTTCTCTGATGACGCTGGTTGACTGCCAGCTCTTGGTGGGTGGGGCCCTTGATCCCGGGGAAGGCCTGCAGTGACCAATTCAGAGCCTGAGAGGCACTGAATACCAGCCGGCCTTCCCAGGGGAGAAAACAAGGGCCTCTGACCAGCTCTCCAGCCAGCAGGTGAAAACCTTACACCTCCATAAAATCTCCCCTATATCACCTTATGTGGGTGTGTGTCCTACCAGTGAAACAGGATGATGTAGGGATGGTGATAAAGAAATTAACACCATCCAAAACAAAGCATGTCAATTAAAACATCACACTAAAAATTAATTTTCTCCACCGCAGGCACACAGTGGCAACAGTGTGTTCTGCATACAACATGCACTGCTGTTGTATATTAGTCTCTTATTAGCCTCATTAAGCCTCCTTCAACAGCACCTTCCGAACCCATGCCCTCTAGTCTACATGCTAATGGACGAGGTTAGCAAATGCATGGGAACATCAAAACCTGCAGGTATTCCCTCCAAGCCACTCAGCATCCCGTTTTGGAAATATATCATTGTTCCTTTACTGTTGCTGGTTCAAAATCCTGGAACTCAGTTCCTACCAACACTGTGGGTGCACCTACATCAGATTGACTGCAGCGGTTCAAGAAGACAGCCCGCCTAGGCCTGCTCAAGAGCAATTAGGGATGGGCAACAAATGCTGGCCTTGACAGCAATCTTCAAATCCCATGAAAGAATAAAAATAAATCCCTCCACATCCGGCGCACAGTGGCTTAGAGTAGGGGGTTAATAAAGGTGGGACCTGTAAGGGAGTGAGACGGAAATCAGCTGTAATTCAGCTACGGAGGGAGAACATAGTCCCCCAAATGGAGAATTCTGCCCTTTGAAATAGGGAGTGAGGAAATATTGGAGGTTTTAACGGGCTTAAACGTGGAGAAATATCAGGTCCGGATGAGTTGTACCCCAGGCTGCTGTTGGAGGCAAGGGCTCTAACCCAAGTTTTTTATTCCTCTCTGGCCTCAGGCGAGGTGCCAGATGATTGGAGGACAGCTAATGTGGTTCCAATTTTCAAGAGGGCTGGTAGAGGTAAACCAGAGAATTACAGACCAGTCAGTCTCACATCAGTGTCAGGGAAACTATTGTAGAAAATTCTGAAGGAGAAAATGAATCTCCACTTGCAGTTGAAAAGTTTGATCACGGATAGTCAGCATGGCTTTGTCAGATGGAGGTCATGCCGAACGGATTTTTTATAAAAATGAACATTTTATTGAGGAATGTTTTGGTATTATAACAACAACACAATAAACAATGTACATGAAACTATAAACTTAGTGCAAAAGCCGTCTCACTCCCTTACATTGTGTATCGTCTGTGTAAAATACACTGCAGCAACATGCCAAAGCTCCACGGAGAGCATTTTCAAAACCCACGGGAGCACCACCTGAATGTTCCGCTCCACATTACGTGCCATCTTGGTTTGGACCAATTCCGCTGTACCTTTGCTGTTGCTGGCTCCAAACACCAGAAGCCTCTACTTCTAGGGTGCACCTACAGCATTTTAAACTGCAGCAACTCAACACGACAGCTCACCACCACCATCTTGTCAAGGGAAAGTAGGGATGGTCAATAAATGGCGGCCTTGCTGGCATGCTCACCCTTGAACAAATTTTTTAAATATTTTAAAATATATAGGCTGCCTCCCAGATCTTAATGAGATCAGCTCACAGAGGCAATTGGGCTTAGGTTGTCGCAGTTGACTCTTGATATGAACCCCGGGTTATTGTTGATCGGTTTGCCTGCATTACTTATGAACAAAATTTGCAGAGATTGTTTACAATTGGTTCCTTGACCCTTAATAACTTTGCAAATGGCAACCACAGAGTACGGGACTGGAGTCATATGAAAGCCAGGATGAGAAGAGGTGGCAAACTCCCTTCCAAAGGCCCTGGGTTACCCAGTTGGGTTCCATATCAGTCATGGAACAATTTCATTACTTCTACAAGTGATCAGATGTGTTGAGTTCAATTCCTGGTGTCCATTTCAGCTGTCCTTCGGTTGCTTTATTACATTACAGGTTCTGCACAAGTGGAAACTGTGTTTGCTGCAGCAAGTTTTCAAATGCTCAAGTACTGATGCTTGACAATTTAATAAAACAACTGCAAAATGTGACACTATATACACTGATTGTTCCAGAATACGATTTTGACAAACCCGGTTATATTATTTTATCATTTGAATTAGACAATAGGGGCTGGTTTAGCACACTGGGCTAAATCGCTGGCTTTTAAAGCAGACTAAGGCAGGCCAGCAGCACGGTTCAATTCCCGTACCAGCCTCCCCGAACAGGCGCCGGAATGTGGCGACTAGGGGCTTTTCACAGTAACTCATTTGAAGCCTACTCGTGACAAGAAGCGATTTTCTTTTTTTTTCATTTCATTTTTATTGTTGCTCTTCTTTGTCATTTATGACAAACAGCAGGTGCTTTCAGAGCTTTTCTGAACCTTTACTGGTGCTGCACCAAAATTGTATAAATCCATATTGACAAAGCCACAACTTTGAAGAATTAGTGAAAATGAACAACCAGAAACGACTCGTTTGACGCTCGAATGGAAGAAGGCAATATATCATCGAAAGTATTATAGACTTCACTGTGCCAAAACTTCTTGTTGGCTCCTATCCTTTAAAATGATGAATACTCTGTACCTCTTCACCACCAGACTTGTCCTTGTTTATCCATATGCAGTCCTTGTGCACCTGACCCTCCCCTGCCGTACCCCACATTCTATTGAAAATTCATCTCTTTGTTTATTAATCCTTTCCCAACTTGACCCTGCACCCAACACCGGACCATTCCACACCCCAGTGCTATGTACATACCTCGTCACACCTAACTTGATGTCGCGACAAGGCCGTTGAATCTCGTGAGAGGCCGCTTGCAAGATTCACAATGCTTGAGACGTCTCACGAGATTCACCCGAACCGGGCAAGACGTCACAATTTGGATCTCGTCTTGGCGATCTGGATCTTGACCGGGTGTCATTTATGACTGGTCCACACAAATGTGGTCTCGGCGTAACGGGACCTGTGGTGCGCTCCCAAGCCATTGGCGACCCCTGGGTGGTTGGGGACAGGGAGCGGTCTCCCTCTGGAATCCAGGCACTTTAGCACTGCCAGCCTGGCGGCTTATCACTACCAGTCTGGTACTGCCAAGGAGCCCAGGCGGCACTACCAGGTTGTCAGGGACATTGCCAGGGTTCCAGGGTAGCGCTGCCAAGGGCCAGTGCCTTTGGGGGGGCCATATCCATGAAAGGGGGAAGTAAAGGGTGAGGGGGGGGTGAATGCCAGATATGAAGGGGTCTAAGAATTGTGGGGATTGAAGTGTTCGGGTCTTAGAGGGGAGGCAAAAGAGGTAGGTAGGCTTGAAAAGGGGAGGCCCTTCAGCGACCTGCATAGTGGGGTGTCCTCACTTGGGGGGGGGGGGGGGAGTGGGCTAGTGCCCATGTGTGTTGGGGGTGACATTGCCCATGGCTGACGGGGTGTGGGGGACCCTCAAGTTCACTCGGGATCAGGGCACCTTTTCAAAATGGCGGCCTGATCACTGAGAAGCTGGACTCCTCAGTGGGTTGAACTCCCCAGGATGTACCAGAGAGAGACTCCCCAAGACCCCACAAAATGACTTTCCCAAAAACAGGCTGAAAGGGTAACACCTGGGTGGCACTACCAGTGTCCAGGTGGCATTGCCAAGGTGCCAGGCTGGCAGTGGCAAGGTGCCTGGAGGTACGCAACTGGATAGCCTCCAATCGCCTGGGACACCCTCCAGGTGCCGTTCCTCCTGGTTCCCGTTTGTGGGGACCAGTACTGAGTGACGCCTGGCTGGGGTCACCTCAGCGAGGCCAATAGGTGCTGGGTGACCGTTAGATCCGGAGCAAGTGTGATTAAGTGAGTGCTTATGGGCGGGACCCAGATCGCGATGTCTCACGTGATATAGTCAGATCTCGCTCGGCATAGCGGCCGTCAGGAATCCCGTGGAAGGCCTCTCCCAAAGCCTACTAGCTGGTTCCTGCGAGACCTCGCTGGTAAATCACGCCCTAAGTGTGGATCTCACCCAAAAGGCCAGTGAGAAACCCACCCGCCAAACCCACCCAAAATTACACTGAGGATTTTTTGGTTTAATTCCACCCATCTTTCAATCGCCTTCAATCCTATTTCCCATCCTTGTTAAGCTCACCTGAAGTGGCATCAGTATTGGCCTGCCTATTTCTGAAGTGCTTTGGGACATTCCTTTATGTTAATAATGATGTATAAATGTAAGTTATTGCTGTCGTTTTTCTAGCAAGGTCACATAAAAATTCCTTGGCAGTTCCTGTGGCTGTACAGTGCACTGTATTGTACAAAGATTGTTCTGCTAAAACACAAAACACAGGGCATTCCTTCAGGCTGGCTAAACAGAAAATGTCTATCTTACAACGGCAGCTCAGCATGTTGCTATTGCAGCTCCAGCCCCAGGCTCCAGCAGTATCCAATATTCCTCATTCTTATCAATATATTTGTTTTTCCTGGTTTCAGCAGATTTTGGGATGCACCAACTGATGAACATAAGCAATACGTCTGAATGTAAGTAGAATAGTGTGCAGAGAATGCCCAGTACAGAATGTTTTATCTTCTCTTTGGCTCTTGTTTCCTGCTTCAGCGCTCTATTATATCAGGACAAAGGATTCACCATCATTCAGGCGTACGGCTGTAATTCATAGAATTTACAGTGCAGAAGGAGGCCATTCGGCCCATCGGATCTGCACCGGCTCTTGAAAGAGCACTCTACTTATGCCCACACCTCCACCCTATCCCTGTAACTCACTGACCCCACCTAACCTAATGGTAATTTATCCTGGCCAATCCACCTAACCTGCACATCTTTGGACTGTGGGAGGAAACAGAATCACCCGG
Source organism: Scyliorhinus canicula (assembly GCF_902713615.1). NCBI lineage: Eukaryota > Metazoa > Chordata > Chondrichthyes > Carcharhiniformes > Scyliorhinidae > Scyliorhinus > Scyliorhinus canicula. The sequence goes on along the minus strand of NC_052149.1, from coordinate 213,288,369 downwards.
AGGAAACCCACGCAGACACGGGGAGAACGTGCAGACTCTGCACAGACAGTGACCCAAGCGAGGAATTGAACCTGGAACTCTGGAGCTGTGAAGCATCTGTGCTAACCACTGTGCTACCATGTGGGTGGATGGAGGGATGGTTGGATGGATGGATGGTTGGATGGATGGATGGATGGGTGGGGAGGAAGTGATTATCATGGGGTTGGGGGAAACGGGTAAGAGATTGTAGAGCGTGTGATGGTCTGAGGAAATCGCATGGGGATCAACATTAATCATTGAGGAGGGCAGGCTTTGCATCGCTGGCATGGGGGAAAGTCAGATTGCAGAGGTCAGGTTGTGAGCTCATCATCAATTACGGTGGGTCAGTGTCGGATCAGCTGGGCATTTGTGCAGAACGCGAGAGGGGGGGTCATCATTGATCACAAGATGGGAGGGATTCAGTGAAGGGCTCAGTGTCAGGTCGTGAGTGGTCTCAGTATTAGAATGTGAGGGAGGAGGTCAGTGTCAGACTGTGAGGGGGGGTCAGTGTCAGACTGAGAGAGATGTCAGTGTCAGAATGTGAGGGGTGGTCAGTGTCAGAATGTGAGGGAGGGTCAGTGTCAGACTGTGAGGGATGTCAGTGTCAGAATGTGAGGGGGGGTCAGTGTCAGAATGTGAGGGGGGGTCAGTGTCAGACTGTGAGGGATGTCAGTGTCAGAATGTGAGGGGGGGTCAGTGTCAGAATGTGAGGGGGGGTCAGTGTCAGAATGTGAGGGGGGTTCAGTGTCATAATGTGAGGGGGGTCAGTGTCAGAATGTGAGGGGGGGTCAGTGTCAGAATGTGAGGGGGGTCAGTGGGAGAATGTGGGGGGGGGCAGTGTCAGACTGTGAGGGGAGTTCAGTGTCAGAATGTGAGGGGGGGTCAGTGTCAGAATGTGAGGGGGGGTCAGTGTCAGAATGTGAGGGGGGTCAGTGGGAGAATGTGAGGGGGGGGGCAGTGTCAGACTGTGAGGGGGGTCAGTGTCAGAATGTGAGGGGGGTCAGTGTCAGAATGTGAGGGGGGGTCAGTGTCAGAATGTGAGGGGGGGGGTCAGTGTGAGAATGTGAGGGGGGGATCAGTGTGAGAATGTGAGGGGGGGGTCAGTGTGAGAATGTGAGGGGGGGGTCAGTGTGAGAATGTGAGGGGGGGGTCAGTGTCAGACTGTGAGGGGGGTCAGTGTCAGAATGTGAGGGGGGTCAGTGTGAGAATGTGAGGGGGGGATCAGTGTGAGAATGTGAGGGAGGGTCAGTGTCAGAATGTGAGGGGGGATCAGTGTGAGAATGTGAGGGAGGGTCAGTGTCAGAATGTGAGGGGGGATCAGTGTCAGAATGTGAGGGGGGGGGGCAGTGTCAGACTGTGAGGGAGGGTCAGTGTGAGAATGTGAGGGGGGGGTCAGTGTCAGACTGTGAGGGGGGGTCAGTGTGAGAATGTGAGGGGGGGGTCAGTGTCAGACTGTGAGGGGGGGTCAGTGTCAGAATGTGAGGGGGGTCAGTGTGAGAATATGAGGGGGGGTCAGTGTCAGACTGTGAGGGGAGTTCAGTGACAGAATTTGGGGGGTGGGGTCAGTGTCAGAATGTGAGGGAGGGTCAGTGTCAGAATGTGAGGGGGGTCAGTGTCAGACTGTGAGGGGGGGTCAGTGTCAGAATGTGAGGGGAAGGGGCTCAGTATCAGAATGTGAGGGGGGATCAGTGTCAGAATGTGAGGGGGGGGGTCAGTGTCAGAATGTGAGGGGGGTCAGTGTCAGAATGTGAGGGGGGATCAGTGTCAGAATGTGAGGGGGGGTCAGTGTCAGAATGTGAGGGAGGGTCAGTGTCAGAATGTGAGGGGGGTCAGTGTCAGACTGTGAGGGGGGGTCAGTGTCAGAATGTGAGGGAGGGTCAGTGTCAGAATGTGAGGGGGGATCAGTGTCAGAATGTGAGGGGGGATCAGTGTCAGAATGTGAGGGGGGGGTCAGTGTCAGAATGTGAGGGGGGGTCAGTGTCAGAATGTGAGGGGGGTCAGTGTCAGACTGTGAGGGGGGGTCAGTGTCAGAATGTGAAGGGGGAGGTCAGTGTCAGAATGTGAGGGGGGTCAGTGTCAGACTGTGAGGGGGGATCAGTGTGAGGTCTGGAGGGAGTAGTGGGGACTGGCCAGGAGGTAGGCTGTGGGGATGTGGTGGACGGACCCTGAGCACCATTGCCGCAGCCTGAAAGGCAGGTGCCCACCCTGCTGACTGCCCACTTGAAGCCTTGTGCCACGGGTCATGTCGGTGTCTCCCCAGAGCACCTCCCTGCATGCCCTCTGGCCCCAGACGATGCTCCAGCACAACCAGTGCCATCTTTTTGGCTGGGGTAAGTGTGTGTAATAAGTGTAATGAGTATGTGCGGCTGCAGCTTGTCAGTCTCCCGACTGCCGATCACGGATCTGGCGTATCCCGCACCATTTTTCATTGGAATCGATTGTGTTCAACGCTGCTCGGTGCTAGCCCCTCAACGGTAGCGCAATCAGTCCAGGTGCAGCGCCAATTTTACTGTTGTAAAACTGAGAATTTCTCTTTTAATGTTGATAGTTGTTGTATTCTGCTGCTTCGGATAACACAGGCTGCTACTTGATGCAGTCTTAACTAAAGGATGCTCCAGACTCTGAAATGAGTTCAACGTGTTTATTGAACTATTAACGCAGTTCTCAAATGAGTTCGACTCTCTGCTAATCTAACTGTAGTAACTCAATCTAACTGTACCAGCTTGCTCCAAGCCACGTGCTGGGGTGTGATGCTGCTGATCAACCCTGTCTAACTCTCTCGATGTCTGTCTGTGGAAAGAGGTAGGGTGCGAGTGCCTCACCCCTTTTATAGTGTTGATGTCATGCCCCCTTGTGGTGATGCCACCTCTGAGTGTCCTGACTACCCATTGGTTGTGCCCTGTTCTGAGTGTTCATTGGTTGCATGTTTGCATATCATGACAATAGTTTCTACGGCAACCATAGCATGTTATATAATTCCAGCTCAGTAAACTACCGAGGATTGGCCAGCAAAATCTATATTCTCAAAAGCGGTATCAATGAGACAACTGGATATTCCAGTAACTGTTCAATAAGTGGCAATATTTCCTCATGATGAATATTACTGGCCCACATCTGGTGATGTACAAGCTGCCTTGAAGGTTGATTGCTTGATGACTCACAGATAAATTGAGGGTCCTCACACATCAGAGAGTCAAATTGGCCATAACCTCACTTTACCGGCGCAAAAAGGGCAGTGGTGTAGTGGTATTGTCACTGGATTAGTAATCCAGAGACTCAGGCTAATTCTCTGGGGTCCCGGGTTCGAATCCCAGCATGGCAGATGGTGAAACTTGAATTTAATAAAGACATTGAATTAAAAGCCTAATGATGACCACGAAACCATTGCCGATTGTCGTAAAAACCTATCAGGTTCACTAATCTCCTTTCAGGGAAGGAAATGCCGTCCTTACTCAGTCTGGCATACACATGGCTCCAGACCCACACAGCGATGTGGTTGACTCTTAACTGCCCCAGCACTAAATGGCCTAGCAAGCCACCCAATCCAGGGGCAATTAGGAATGGGCAATAAATACTGGCCCAAGGATGAATAAAAAATATATCATTCATGTGAGTTATTCAGTCTCCCTAATCAGTTAAACAAGTTGTGAGGAAAATAATTATGGCAGTACATCCAGTCATTAATGCCTCACTTACTGTAGGAAGACTCAACTAGTACAGCAAGCCTAAAAACTGAGTTGATAACTGGGTCCAAAAGCAGTACACCCGAGGAAAGGACGATGCTGGTCGGGGTGAGATGGGGGGAGATCGGGAGGCTGTGACAAACATCTATTGCAGGGCACCACCCAGGGAGAACAGAAATTGCAGCCTGCCTGTTTAAACATCCAGCTCATTAACGCAAGCAGATTTTAAATAGACAGACTCTGTATTGATTTTAAATTTGGCAGCCCTGTTAGGAGCAGTGGGTGACAGAGCATGGATAATCAGAAGGCAGATCCCTGATACTCCACTGCACTTCCAAAGGCATTGTACCTGCAAACATGGGGATAATACATCCTCACTGCATTATTTAAGAAACATTTTTGCACAAAACACAATCTCACACTGCTGTTATTGGTGTCTGCCTACATGACCTGCAGCCATAATTTCCCAGCTGACTTTTTGCAGAGTTCGCATGGCTCTCTCCAGGAAGCCACAAGTTTCCAGTATAAACAGTCTTTGATATGCAAAGCAAATGCAGTTTTCTTTCCTTTAGCCTGTATATACTCAGAGATTCCTTTTTACAGCTCCTTCAGGCTACACCTACCTCAAAGACATCCCTCACAGATACAGAAGAAGTAAGTGCCCAGAGCTCTTGATTGCACAGAGCATGCCAATTTATATGATAAATACAAAACCTTGCATGATTCAGCTCAACTTACATTTGTGAATAAAAGATGAAGAAAATGACATTCAGAATGCCAGCAACTAAAAGAAAATAGTTTGGATTCAGTCATTTCAAAGCATAAACTTACTTTTATGTTTCATTAAATTTTGACACTGGCCAAAAAGAGTTCAGACACCAGAAGCAGATCTAGATAATGGAACAGTTCTTTGAAAAAGGACGTTTTGTACTCTGCAATGGACAATACAAATATCGATAGATAAACTTTAAAAAGAAAATGCCAATTTTTCAATGTAATTTATTTGCTATATATTGTAGGCGGCACGGTAGCACAGTGGTTAGCATTGTTGCTTCACAGCTACAGAGCCCCAGGTTCGATTCCCGCTTGGGTCACTGTCTGTGCGGAGTCTGCACGTTCTTCCCGTGTCTGCGTGGGTTTCCACCGGGTGGTCCGGTTTCCTCCCACAGGTTCCGAAAAACATGCTTGTTGGTGAAATGGACATTCTGAATTCCCTCTCAATGTACCTGAACAGGCGCCAGAGTGTGGTGACTAGGGGATTTTCACAGTAACTTCATTGCAGTGTTAATGTAAGCCTACTTGTGACACTAATAAAAATTCTTATTATTTTCCTTGTTTTATTTCCCCCTTTCCTGCAGAAAGTGTCTGAAACAATTTGGCATCTTCCCAAATATTCTTCCCGAATGACATGGTTCAGCTTGGTAATTCAATGCTTGAACAGGCACCTATGGCCATAACTTTGACACCCAGTGTATAGAAGCGAGCTGTCTCCTGCATTTTAATGAGACCCAAACTATAAGATTGCAAAGCTTGAGTTTATTTTGAGATAATTTTGAGATAATTATTTCTGCACACCGTCAAATGACAAATTTAAGCACATCTGTCAAAAGCCTTGCTGTCTCTCATCAAAATGGAACCCAGAAGCAAACAAACTCTGTGGGCGGGATTCTCCGACCCCACGGAGAATACCCGGGAGGAGGTGTGAATCCCGCCCCGCCATTCCGCCGCCGACTGCCATATCCTCCGGCGCCGGTTTTTGGGCGGGGGCTGGGATCACGCCACGCCGGTTGGGGGCCGTTGGCAGCGGCCCCCCACCAATTCTCCAGGCCCCGATGGGCCGAGTAGCCGTCCGTTTTCGGCCAGTCCTGCCGGCGTGAAATGGACATGGTCCCACACGGCGGGACCTGGCTGGTGGGCCGGCTGGTGCGGTCCTCAGGGGGGCGTGGGGGGATCCGGCCCCGGGGAGGGCCCCCACGGTTGCCTGGCCCACGATCAGGGCCCAGCGATCTGCGGGCGGGCCTGAGCCGTGGGGGCACTCCTTCCTTCTGCCCCAGCCTCTGTAGGGCTCTGCCATGGCCGGCATGGGGAATAAACCCCCTGCGCATGCGCCGGAACACGCCGGCGGTTCTGCGCATGTGCTAGAACATGTTGGCGGTTTTGTGCATGCACCAGAACATGCCAGCCCTTCGGTGCCGGTTGGCACAGCGCCAACCCCTCCGGCGCTGGCCTAGCCCCTGGAAGTGTGGAGGATTCTGCAACTTCCAGGTGTCCTGATGCCAGAGTGGTTTGCGCCATTCTTGGCGCTGGCGTCGGGCCATCCGCCGTTTGCAGGAGAATCCCGCCCTGCTACTTCCTGCTCTTTTTATCCTTCCCCCACAGGAGTGCACACTCTGCGAACTCATTCAAACTCCCATGGCCAATCTTTGGAGAAACCTCTAAAGTTAAACAAGTCTTGCACTAGGCACCCTGGCTGATGCCTTGCATCTAATCTCAAAAGCAAGGCTCAGTATCTGCCTTGGCTCAATGGCAATCTTCTCTTGAAGTTGTGAAACAATACGGTTTCAGAGCTGACTACAGAGTACTGAACAGAAAATCGAGGCTAGGAACCCTGAGGTGTGCTACACCGTCAGAGTTGCCATTCTTCAGATAAGACATTAAATCAAGGCCCTGTCTGGCCTCTCAGGTGAATATATAATATCCGCAGCACTATTTTGAAAAAGAGCAGCAGAGATGCCTCTCGTATTCTGGCCAACATTTATTTCTCAATCAAGTTCACGAGAAAAGATGATCAAGTTTTTATTTGATCGCCGTGAGAAAATTGATTCATTTCCTACACAACAACAATGACTACACTTCAAAAGTATTTGACTGGCTGCAAAGCAATCGAGGATACCACAAGCGTGAGAAAGGCACTATATAAAGACAGTCAAAAGCAAATGGTGACTTACATCTTGGAAGGGTTTACTCTGCCTTCCAGCTTTTCACTTATCTCTTACGAATTAAAGCTGCAATTAAGAATTTTCACAAAATGAAACAGAGAAATCAAAATTGCAACAACTAAAGGAGAGGTTCATTGTGCAAAATCACTGACTATTTATGAAGAAAAACATGTACTTTTCCCCCTTTTCTCCTCCAATCTACTGCTTCGTGTGACCTGACCTCTGCCTCATTTCAGTTTCATCCAACTGGACAATACAGTATTTCCAGATTAATTATCACGATTATGCAAATATGTTTTCAGAGCATGTTGACACCATATCTAGTTCCTCAGGCTATTCCCACTAATGCTTCAGGAGCTGCACAGTAGTTACAATAACCAAAGGCTACATAAGCCTAAATCAGATCCTAGGGGCTCAAATATATGGCTGTGCACTGATAGCGAGTTCTGCACCAAGAATACGGTGCTGTTCCGACTTCTGTGCCCACCGGAGTGTGCCCGATAATCTGTCAATTGCCGCCACTTTACGGTAAGGGCAAACTGCAGGCCTTCATTCCACCCAATGCCTGCTGGAGGGTCGGATGCAAGCTCACAGAGGCTGCCGGCCCTGACCATGACAAGGTCATGGCCACCACTTTAAAGGGCTCTGGCACGGGATTGAGCCAGGGCACCCATCAGATGAATCATCTTGTTGATCTCTTGGGGGGGCTGGGGGGGTGAAGATTTGTGCATTATCCCCAGTCTTGCTAAGTAAGTGAATTTAAATCTTAGGTAATCTTTGCAAACCATGTCACTCTTCATAGGTGGCATTTAGCATTTCGGCATTGAGTAGTTATATATTTTAATAAGAATCTTTTTATTTTGTCACAAGTCAGCTTACATGAACACTGCAATGAAGTGATTGTGAAAAGTCCCTAGTCGCCACATTCCGGTGCCTGTTCGGGCACACAGAGGGGGAATTCAGAATGTCCAAATTACCTAAAGCACGTCTTTCGGGACTTGTGGGAGGAAACCGGAGCACCCGGAGGAAATCCACACAGACACGGGGAGAATGTGCAGACTCCGCACAGACAGTGACTCAAGCTGGGAATCGAACCTGCGACCCTGGTGCTGTGGAGCAACAGTGCTAACCACTGTTCTATCAGGCTGACCTGCGTCTACAACAACAGAGCGAGGGAAGAGGTGAACGGATCAAACCAGTCCCTAGATTCAGTGAGGTCTCCCTTGGAGTCCTGCTGTGTGCAGTATCTGGCGGATGTTAGCAGTTCATGCCAACTCCCGAGAAGAGAAGTCCAGCTAGACACATGCTACATGGGAGAGGTAGCTGAGGTAGTCAACAGTGTGGGTGTAGTGAAGAGGACTTGGTCCCAGTGCCAGAAAGGACTCAATTACCTAATAAAATCAATCCAGGTTGAGTGTGGCCTTAGTATGAGCAATCGTCATCCAGTCTCGCTAGTGAATGCAGGAGGTAATTAAGGTTAGCTGTTCCTCATAGATAGCATGATCCCAGAAGGACACAGTTGTCCTGGACCATGCCTTTGTCCATTTCAAACACTGATCTGATAATGGATTTGAGGCATAGCATATGATTGCTTGAAATCTTTGACGAATGCTCTGTGCCAAATCTTTTCAGGAGAAGCGAGCCGACAACATCAGTGAGAGAATCCATACAAGCGGGGATCTACTAAATATTGAAGTCCTGCCTCTTTTTGAAGAGCCAGCGCTAGCCCTGCTGGAGCCTGACTCCTCCAGGAGTATAAACGGAGGCGTGATTTGAGGAAGGCCTGTGTCTGGTGAGATGGCAAAAGGCACAGAATGATTGAAAAGCGGAGATGGCAAGTGACATATTAATGAAGGGTAGGCATTATGCAATGTGGTTGGTGAATATAGTTGACATGCTGACACCTCAGAAAACTTAATCGCGGAAGCTTCACATCATCGTTCAAGGGTACATCGTGTCTGCTCATGTCTGACAGCAAAATGGTTGATGTATGTTGTGTGATATGGCTAATGTGGCAAGGTACTTTGCACCCAATTATCCCCGTACTGATCTCTGTCACTTGAAGGAGTGTCTTCTGTGCAAGTTCCACCGGACACCATCCAGCAACCTTCCTCCTCCTCCGAGGAACTCTTGAGGATGCAGTGTCACATCCTCGCACAGCACCCAGCGCCACAGCAGATACTAGCACATTGGCACGGAAGGCCCTGTCAGAAAGGTACACTGCACAGACTGATGAGCGCACTTCAAATTTGCACATGCGGTTGCCAAAGAGAGTGGTGGAGCAGGCCTCGGGCAGTGCCCAAGCTGACCAGAGATGGATTCTCAGTCAGATTGGAAGCCTTTGGATTTCTCCACAAGGTGGCAGATGCTCGATATTTAGCGCGAGGTCCGTGAGGATTTGGCAGATATTCCAGAGGGGTTACATGCTCTGTCATTGGCTGTGGAGGTGTCCATCTAGGCCATATGTGGTGTGATGACCCACTCTTTGGAGCATGAAGTTTCCACCAAGGACAGGTGAAAACTGCCTTGGAGAGGGGCAAACGAAGCAAATAGCAGATGCAATCATTGAAATACACTCTGACCTGCACACCATTGTTAGGATACCAGACCAGACCCCAATTTTTGTTAGGATACCAGAGGAAAAACTCTAAACAATTTGCAATTTGGAAAGGAAAGGATACTTCACCCCAGGAGTGATGACTCTGACCAATAGTTAACTTTTATTTTAAAACAAACTTTAATTCAAACACTGAATTAACCACAGTAATGTCAAATAAATCGTTTTACAACTAACCGTTAAACAGTTCTTTAGTAAAACAAAAACTTTAACTCACTATCTACATCTGCTGCTGTATATATATATTCCAGCAAAGCAACCCAATACAGTTCAAAATTCACTCATAAATAAAGTTAGCAATCAGGGTTATTTTTTAAAATTAATTTACGGGATGTAGACGTCACTGGTCAGGCCAGCATTTATTACCAATCCCTAGTTGCCCTTCAGAAGGTGGTGGTGAATTGCCTTCTTGAACCGCTGCAGTTCTTCAGGTGTAGGTACACCCACGAGGCTGTTAGGAAGGGAGTTCCAGGATTTTGACCCAGCGACAGTGAAGGAAAGCCAAATACATTTCCAAGTCAGGGTGGTGAGTGACTTGGAGGGGAACCTCCATGTGTTGGGGTTCCCAGGTATCTGCTGCTCTTGGCCTTCTAGATGGCAATAGTCAAGAGTTTGGAAGGTGTGGTCTAAGGAACCTTGGTGAATTATGGCAGTGCATCTGGTAGATGATACACAATGCTGCTGCTCATCATCGGTGGTGGAGGGTTGGAATGTTTGTGGAAGGGAGAGCAATCAAGCGGGCTGCTTTGTGTTGGATGGTGTCAAACTTCTTGAGTGTTGTTGGAGCTGCACTCATCCAGGCAAGTGGAGAGTATTCCATTACACACCTGACTTGTGCCTTGTAGATGGTGAACTTGCTTTGGGGGAGTCAGGAGGTGAGTTACTCACCTTACGATTCTGAGCCTTTGACCTGCCCTGCTGGCCACAGTATTCATGAGGCTAGTCCAGTTCAGTTTCTGATCCATGGTAACCAACAGGATGTTGATTATGGGGGATTCAGTGATGGCAATGCCATTGAATGACAAGGGGTGACGGTTAGATCATCTCTTGTTGAATATGGTCATTGCCCGTTCGCTGTACACTCCTTTTTTGTATAACCTTCATTAGTGTCACAAGTAGGCTTATATTAGCACTGCAATGAAATTGCTGTGAACATCCCCTAGTCGCCACACTCTGGCGCCTGTTAGGGTACACTAAGGGAGAATTCAGAACGTCCAAATTAACTAACAGCACGTCTTTCGGGACTTGTGGGAGGAAACCCACGCAGACACGAAGAGAACGTGCAGAGTCCACACAGACAGTGACCCAAGCCGGGAATCAAAACTGGTTCTCTGATGCTGTGAAGCAATAGTGTTAACCACTGTGCTACCGTGCTGCCTTTGGAGAGAGACCCTTTCAGGAACAATGTGAAAACCCTTCTGTCTTGTCAGACTTAAATCCTATGGCAAAATAGCCAGAATCACAGACAGACCTAGCTCCGCCCATTAATTACATAATCTGTATCCCACTAAGATATCCCATGACCTGCTTACCTAGAATTAAACACCATCCCTCATTAATTATCTACACCCCGCAAACCTCCAAAAATGTAAACGACATTCCATTAACCATCGCTCTGTAAACAAGGGATGGGTAAAATCAATGATTAGATCACTTTTGTGCCTCCTTAATCACAGCTTTATCAGGCATACTGCCTGTATGCATGTGAACCCAGGGTTTTTAATAACATTATTACAACAAAATATAAAACATAATATATCACAATTTACTCCATTCATCACACCTACCCCTTAAAAAAAAACCAACAATATGAAAATATGGCTTCATTTTCCAAAGCCTTTTCAACTTTGAACACTACGATTACACTATATGAAACCTATCTCATCATATCTATACATACAAATGTAAACATCAATATAGTCCATTTCAGTCTTTCTTTCCCTACAGATGACACAAAAATAGATGGGATAGTAAGTTGCAGTGAGGGAATAAGAGCCTTACAAATCGATGTAGATAGATGAAGAGAGTGGGGCAAAATGTGGCAGATGGAGTTTAACGTCATCCATTTGGTCGGAAAAATGGAAAGGCAACTTATTATCGAAATGGGGAGAGGCTTGCGGGTGCTCTGTTGCAGAGGGACCTGGGTGTCCTCCTGCATGAGTCACAGAAAGCGAGCGTGCAGGTGCAGCAGATAATAAGGAAAGAAAATGGAATGTTGGCATTTATAGCAAAATGAATTGAGTATAAAGGGAAGGAAGTGTTGTTGCAACTATACAAACATTGGTAAAACCACACCTGGAGTATTGTGCACAGTTTTGGTCCCCTTATTTGAGGAAAGATGTGGTGACATTGGAGGCAGTTCAGAGGAGGTTCATTAAATTGAATCCAGAGATGAGGGGGTTGTTGTATGAGGAGAGATGGAACAGTTTAGGCCTATAGTCTCCAGAGTTTAGAAGAATGAGGGGAGATCTAATTGAGGTATACAAGATGCTAAAAGGGATGGATAAAGTAGACGTGGAGCTGATGCTTCCTCTTGTGGGCATTCTAAAATGAGAGGTCATAACTTAAAATAAGAGGTAGCACATTTTAAACAGATTTGTGGAAAAACCACTTCTCCCAAAGGGTTGCGAATCTGTGAAATTCACTACCCCAGAGTGTGGTGGATGCAGGGACAGTGAGTAAATTTAAGGAGGAATTAGACAGATTTTTAATTAGTAATGGGTTAAAGGATTATGGAGAACGGTCAGGACGATGGAGTTGAGGCCACGATGGGATCAGCCATGATCACATTGAGGGTGTTAGGCTCAGGAGGCTAAATTGCCTACTCGGTCATGTGTTCTAGGGAGAAGTTGCTGTGGCTGATTTTGCAATCCAGCTCTTGGCCTGTAACAGTAGCAGAGGAGGAATATATCAGCCATGATAGAATGGCAGAGCAGACCCGATAGGCCAAATGGCATAATTCTGCTTCTATATCTTATGAACTTATGAACTCATTCCATTCTTCTTACTTCTCAAAGTTGTGATAATGAATCTGCAATCACATTTTTTCTTTCTGCCACCTGCATAATTTTAAAGTTAAATGGTTATAGCAGTAAACTCTATCTCAACAGTCTTGCCTTTTGATCTTTAAATCTCTCCAGAAATGTCGATGTATAACAACTGTCTCTGATGAATTGTTGGCAACATCAATGTCAAAATGTTGCAATGCAATACCAAACTCAATGTTGCCTTTTTGATGGTTGACTACTTCTTTTGATGAATATTTTGTATTCTGGAAAAATAAGCAACAGGTCTTTCTGTACCTTTGTCGTCTTCTTGTAACAGTACAGCACCAAATCCCACATCACTCACATAGGGGCTGTTTAGCACAGGGCTAAATCGCTGGCTTTGAAAGCAGACCAAGCAGACCAGCAGCACGGTTCGATTCCCGTAACAGCCTCCCTGAACAGGCGCCGGAATGTGGTGACTAGGGGCTTTTCACAGTAACTTCATTTGAAGCCCGCTCGTGACAATAAGTGACTTTCATTTTCAATGGCCACCTTTAACTACTTGACATAATTCAATGTCACCAAAACTGGTGTGGTGTTTAAACACAAGTTTTCAGATTGTCAAATGTCAAATGCCTCCTGACACTCTGACGTCCAATGCAATTTTTGGTTCTTTTTTATAAGTTCAGTCAGTGAAACAACCACACTGCACAAAATTTGGAACTTTATCCGAGGTGGTGACCGGGCCACTGCTGAAAAGTCAGGGACAATGTTACCTCCACTTGGTCAGGACACCCTCTATGAGTTGACATCTATTGGACAGTTTATCAGGTTATGGCAAGACTCCTGCCCCATCTGGGAGGAAGTTCCACCTCTGAGAGCTCCTGACCAAACGGCTGACAGCTCTCTCATCACAGCAGGGCCATCAGTTGTGGCGATCACTGCTGGGACAACAAACAGTTGCAGAAGTGCCTTGGAACCTGGGGTGTCGCCACAGCCAAGCTGTTAGGTTTGGAGGTTTGGGGGGGGTTGGGTTTCAGAAGGCAGACAGAGCTGGTGCACACGAGGGAAATGCCATCGGTGGTGACCTCCTTTGGGCATAGGATAACTGAACAGGAAAAAAAACCCTCAGCCTGCAAAAAGACCATCAGGTCGCCACATGACATGGACAAAATTAATTGGCCCAAAGCCTGCTGAGCCACCCCCACCACTTGTAAAATTCCAGCAGAGGATAGTAGGCGATGGGCAGAATGGCGCTGCCACGTCACCCAATGTTATATCCCTACCATTTACAGACTGACTCCCAAGTAGAGCCCTAAAATTCGACCTCATCTCCAATATAGATACAGAGCATATCGGGTAATGGTTGACAGTTCAGCCAAAACCTGTATTGAACAGACAGCAGCATACTGAGCAAGAGCATCTTACTGGGCATGAAATACAAAGCGGTCTACATTATTAGCGACATGTGGTAAAATGTCTTCTGGACTTTTTTGAAATGGGGACTTGAAGAACTTTCATCAATTGATTGCAAAAAACATTTTGGCAGCATTGGCAAAGTGAATTTCTGGGGAGAGGGACCTTGGTTGAAGTCATTTGTAACTTGCAAGAACTCTGATGAGGTTACTAATCTCACAAATCAATTTACAGGCAGCAAAAGCCACAGGAAGGCTCTGACCATAGTATATTTTGCTGGTCTGATTGAAACATACCATACCACTCTTCTGCCAACCTCACTGACGAGCCACACAATGCCTCCATGCCAACCGTCCGCTTGCTCCACAAATACTTTTCTCACCAGTTTCTGCATCTCAAAGAGCAATGATATTGACACCATTATTCCTCTTCAAACATAAAAATCTCTCATCCATTAATAAAAACAGAAACATACAGTGTGGACAGCCAATGAGACACTCTTCACCTTCCCATATGAGATACAATCATTTCCACTCCATAATGTTCTTGCTTGAGTTACCTAGTGAATGACACGGAAGAAAATTAAAGTCAGATTTCAGAGGCAGTAAACATCCTCCATCAGTTTTATATGGCTCTGTGTCAAAATTTGTTTGATAAAACTACTATGAAAGGCCTTGAGATGTTTTATTACATTAAAGGCACCATATAAATATAAGCTGCTTGTGTTGTTGTGGAAATAAAAGATTAACATCCTCCATCATAAGAAAATAATTTTAATGTTACAACCAATCAGAATTCCACTCCCATTTTTTTATGTGGAATATATTTCAGTAGATTTACAATAATTCAGATCTTATCATCTAATTGTGGTTGTTAAGCCTGAGATTTAAATATTGGCTGGAATTCTCCTAGCAAACCCCGCCCACAGGTTTCCCAGCGGCATTCCCACAGAATTGAGCAAAACTGTCATTTAGAATGCTCTGAATTCCCTCAGTGTTAAATAATCGTCTTTTTGAACCCAAACGATAGGAGTAGGATGCCTTCAAAATGTCAACATTGTTTCTCATCTTACTGTCACTGGATAAGGAGCAAGTAGCTCTTAACAAGCCATTCACACCAAAGGTGGCCATTGTGAATAGCAGACATGCATTCGGGGAGAGGGTAAAGAACAAATCGAAAGCAACTAATTTTTGCTCATCCCTCATCATAGGCCGAACTTAGCACATCAGGTAAGTAACAGTTGGATGGAAATCTGCTCTGAGAGATTTAATATGTAAAAAAAATAGCCCTGATCAATATTCTGCTCTAAACCTTGAAAACTGCTACTTTCGATCTGAACATTCAATTTCCCTTAAAATGATTCTTTCTCCTTTCAATTTTGAAACCTATTACTGTCAACTTTGTGGGAGGTGAGGGTAAGGTTCATGTTAAGGGGCTAATATCAAAGTTAGAATTTTTTTTTTGGCACTCTTCCATGCTGACATTATTTTCTTCAATTGTGACTCCGCACTACCTACATTAGAGAGAATGGTCAAGTAAAATGTGTCCTGTTAAAAAAACATAGAAACAGAAAATAGGAGCAGGAATATGCAATTTGGCCTTTCGAGCCTGCTGCGCCATTCATTATGAGCATGGCTGATCATCCAACTCAATAACTTTTTCCCATATCCTTTGATGCTAACGAGAGACTGTGGAGTTTGCACTTTCTCCCCGTGTCTTTGTGGGTTTCCTCCGGGTGTCCCGGTTTCCACCCACAGTCCAAAGATGTGCAGGTGAGGTGAATTGGCCATGATAAATTGCCCCTTAGTGTCCAAATGGTTAGGTGGGGTTACGGGGATAGGATTGGATTGGATTGGATTTGTTTATTGTCACGTGTACCGAGGTACAGTGAAAAGTATTTTTCTGCAAGCAGCTCAACAGATCATTCAGTACATGGGAAGAAAGGGAATTGAACAGAATTCAAGAAAATACATGAGAATACATAATAGGGCAACACAATATATACAATGTACTACATAAGCGTCGGCATCGGATAAAGCAGACAGGGTGTAGCGTTAATGAGGACAGTCCATAAAAGGGTCATTTAGGAGTCTGGTGACAGTGGGGAAGAAGCTGTTTTTGAGTCTGTTCGTCCGTGTTCTCAGACTTCTGAATCTCCTGCCCGATGGAAGAAGTTGGAAAAGTGAGTAAGCCGGGTGGGAGGGATCCTTGATTATGCTGCCTGCTTTCCCCCGGCAGCGGGAGGTGTAGATGGAATCAATGGATGGGAGGCAGGTTCGTGTGATGGACTGGGCGGTATTCACGACTCTCTGAAGTTCCTTGCGGTCCTGGGCCGTGCAGTTGCCATACCAGGCTGTGATGCAGCCCGAGAGGATGCTCTCTATAGTGCATCTGTAAAAGTTGGTAAGGGTTAATGTGGACATGCCAAATTTCCTTAGTTTCCTGAGGAAGTAAAGGCGCTGTTGTGCTTTCTTGGTGATAGCATCGACATGAGTGGACCAGGATAGATTTTTGGTGATGTGCACCCCTAGGAATTTGAAACTGCCACCATCTCTACCTCGGCTCCGTTGATGCTGACAGGGGTGTGTACAGTACTACGCTTCCTGAAGTCGATGACCAGTTCTTTAGTTTTGCTGGCATTAAGGGAGAGATTGTTGTCGTTGCACCACTCTACTAAGTTCTCTATCTCCCTCCTGTATTCAGACTCGTCGTTGTTCGAGATCCGGCCCACTATGGTCGTATCGTCAGCAAACTTGTAGATGGAGTTGGAACCAAGTTTTGCCATGCAGTCGTGTGTGTACAGGGAGTAGAGTAGGAGGCTAAGTACGCAGCCTTGCGGGGCACCGGTGTTGAGGACTATTGTGGAGGAGGTGTTGGTGTTCATTCTTACTGACTGTGGTCTGTTGGTCAGAAAGTCAAGGATCCAGTTGCAGAGTGGAGAGCCAAGTCCTAGGTTTTGGAGCTTTGATATGAGCTTGGCTGGGATTATGGTGTCGAAGGCGGAGCTGTAGTCAATAAATAAGAGTCTGATGTAGGAGTCCTTGTTTTCGAGATGCTCTAGGGATGAGTGTAGGGCCAGGGAAATGGCGTCTGATGTGGACCGGTTGCGACGGTATGCGAATTGAAGTGGGTCAAGGCGTTCCGGGAGTATGGAGGTGATGCGCTTCATGATCAGCCTCTCAAAGCACTTCATTACAACTAACGTCAGGGCCACCGGGCGGTAGTCATTGAGGCACGTTGCCTGGTTCTTCTTTGGTACCGGTATGATGGTGGTCTTCTTGAAGCAGGTGGGGACCTCGGAGTGGAGTAGGGATAGGTTAAAGATGTCTGTGAAAACCTCTGCCAGCTGGTCCGCGCAGGTTCTGAGTGCACGACCAGGGATCCTGTCCGGGCCCATCGCCTTCCGTGGATTCACTTTCAGGAAGGCCGATCTGACTTCGGAAACTGTGATGGTGGGTATGGGTGAATTATGGGTTGCTGGGGCACTCGATAGCGGGTTGTTGGTTACCTGCTCAAACTGAGCATAGAATGCGTTAAGTTCATCGGGGAGGGGTGCACTGCTGCCAGAGATACTGCTCGGCTTCGCTTTGTAGCCCGTTATGTTGCTTAGTCCTTGCCACAACCGCCGAGCGTCTGTCTGTGACTCTAGCTTAGTTTGATAGCTTAGATGGGTGCCTGACTCCAGGTAGGGTGCTCTTTCAGAGTGCCAGTGCAGACTCGATAGGCTGAATGACCTCCTTCTGCACTGTAGGGATTCTATGATTCCTTTAGGCTCAAGAGTTATATCTAACTCATTCTCGAAAACATACAATGTTTTGGCCTCAACTGCTTTTTCTGGTGGAAAGTTTCACTGTCACATCTCTCTGGTTGAAGAAATTTTTTCTCATCTCATTCCTGAATGGTTTAACCCGCAACCTTAGACTGTGACCCCTAGTTCTGGAGATACCCACCATCGGGAACAATCTTGCTGCATCTACTCTGTCTAGTCCTGTCATGGATTTTATAGTGTTCTATGAGATCTCCCCCTCATTCTTCTAAACTCCTGTGAATATAATCCTAACTGACTCAATCTCTCGTATATGTCAGTCTTGCCATACCAGGAATCAGTCTGGTAAACCTTCGCTGCACTGCCTCGACAGCAAGAAAGTCCAAATAAACCACATCCACTGGCTACCCCTCGTCAACTCTACTAGATACTTCCTCAAAGAATTCCAGTGGATTTTTCAAACATGATTTCCCTTTTGTAAATCCACACTAACTCTGTTCTATCCTACCACTGTTTTCCAAGTGCACTGATATTAAATCTTTTACAATGGGACCCTAATACTTTCCCCCACTACCGACGTAATTTTGTATTTTCTCTATTGCTCCCTTTTTAAACTGTGGAGTTAGATTAGCTGCCCTCCAATCTATAGGAACTGTTCCAGAGTCTACAGAATCTTGGAAGGTGATCCACCAATGCATCCACTATTAATAGGGCCAGCTCCTTACATTCTCTGGCCCTCGGGATTTATCAGCCTTCAATCCCATGAATTTCCCCAACACCATTTCTTTACTAATGCTGATTTCCTTCAGTTCCTGCCTCTCACTCAACCATGCGTTTCCCTAACATCTCTGGCATGTCATTTGTGTCCTCCTTTGTGAAGACAGAACCAAAGTATGTATTTCCTTGGTCAGCCATTTCTTTGCTCCCCATTATAACCTCCCTTGTTTCTGACTGCGTCTTCACTGATCATTTTTCTCTTCACATATTTATAAGATTTTATGTTCCCTGCAAACTTACTCAAGTTCTATACTTTCCCCTTCTTAATCAATCTCTTTCTTTGTCTTCCTTCCCTGAATTCTAAATTGCTCACAAACTTCAGGTCTGCTATTTTTTCTGGCTAATTGGAATGCCTCCTCCTTAGAACAATATTATCTCGAATTTCCCTTGTAAGCCATGGTTTGGTCACCTTTCCCATTGTATTTTTGTGCCAGACAGGAATGAACAATTGTTGCAATTCCCCATGTACTCTTTGAATGTTTGCCATTACCTATCCACCATCAGCCCTTTAAGTAATGTTCCTCAATCCGACATAGCCAGCTCACAAGTCATACCATCATTGTTTCCTTTATTTAGATTCAGAACGCTAGTCTCAGAATCAGGTATGTCACTCTCCATCTTGATGAAGAATTCTATCATATCATGATTGCTCATCCCCAAGGAGCCTCACACAACTAGATTGCCAGCTATTCCTTTCTCATTACACAGTACCCAGTCGAGGGTGGTCTGTTCTCTAGTTGGTTCTTCAACATATTGGTCCAGAAAACCATCCCATATACACTCCAGGAATTCCTCCTTTACGGTATTGTCTGTAAATGGTGCTCCAAACTAGTCTATAGAAGGTGAGCAAAGTTGACGAGGAGCTGGCTTCAATCAACCCTTGCCTCTAACAGTGAGATGAGGATAGGTAACCCACATCCCACCTCTTCAAGGTACTGGCGATTGGCGCTTCAATGCATGCCCTACTGCACCTGAATTCCTTTGCAATAAGATTAAAGAAAATGTAATTAGCACTGGAACTCATAACATAGAGGTAGATTTTCATCTTGCTGGTGTCAATCTGGCCGAGCAGATTGTTCGCCTATTAGAAACTGCCCAATTCTTACTTCTCTTGAAATCGATGGAGTTCAAAATCAGCCAAAGGGCAGCTGATCCACAAAGTCAGCATTGCGCTTGGGTGGAAAGTTGAACAACTATTCCATACTTCATAGTAATGTTCTTACCAAATAGTTTTCTTCGATCAAAGCAAAAGTTTGAGTCTCGATCAGTGGTGGGCAACCTGCCGCCTGGGTCCTGTGTGTGGCCCACTTGACATTTTGTTGGCACTTGCACACGTGCAGGGTTGCCACAGTCCATTGAGTTCCACCTGCGTGGGTTTTATCCTACTGGTATGACTAACGCAAGGGCACGTGGAGGTGCATGCTGACTGCACACATTAATTGGGAGAGCCATGCACTCCTTCTGCGTCCAAAGTGCAACTATTTATTTTGCTTTTATCATTTGAAGTTGATGATAGTTCTATTAATATGTGAATGTAACTTGTGAAATATTAAATATATTTAATCTTATTCATGGGACCATGGTTAGTGAACAAGCCCTATTTCAATCTTGCGGCCCACTGAGATGAAGGAGGTCATTCATACGGCCAACTCACTAGCTTAGGTTGCCCATCACTGGTCAACCTGACGCAATACCATAATTTCAAGGGACAATAAATGTTGCTGGAAAATCAACTGTATAGATGAGATCCATTATGTTGAATAACAAATTATTCAAGGATAGCTACCTTTCAAGATCTAAACGCCAAGATCTGATGAACCTTTTACATCCTTTAGCACTTTAGATCTCCTTGTTAAATCTTAAATCCCACTGTGAGTCAACCTAACGAACAGACTTTGCTTTAATAAATGTCAGTAAATCTGTAATTGCGCTGTTCTATTGAATTAGTATCAGCTTTAAGCTTTCAAAGCACAGTTTACTGAGAAAATAATGTAATATAGCCATCCAGTGTTGAAACAAAATGTCAGAGCTAATCGGCCAGTGAGTTAAAATGCTGTAGCATCGCATAGCACCATCCGAAAAGGTCAGAAAGATTGAAGAATGCATGGAATACAAGCAACTTGTCCATTCCCCTTGGCTAATTAAATGGAAAGGCTATATGCAGAAAAATAGATACACAGGAGCGGACTGTATATGTTAGTGTAGTCAAGAAGGGCCGATCAATCATGTGGAGAATAATGGATAACTGACAGCAGGTTACAAGCTACAAACTGATCATTGGTTTAATGGTCAATGTACAGAGTAGCGAAACTGCTTATGAGATGCCTCAAATGTCATTACAAACTTCAAGGGGTTCCCCGGAAGAAATAGAAAGGTAACTGAGGGAGTATACCTCAGGAAGGCACTTTACTAACTTGCCAAAAGCCTCGTTAAAGAAAGGCACCAGAAAATCAATGTAGGAAAACGTAAATAAAATACAAGGTTAAGAATCAGCCAATTGTTATTGATATATCAACACTTTCATTAATAGTCTCATCAATAGGAAAATTACTGTGTACCTCATTCTATGGGTATCACATTTAAGTCCACCATTGTTTAATCTATTTCCTTGGTTCATGTTCTGAAAAATTCTTCTTCGAGATCTTTTTACGTGATACTTTGCTGAATTTCTGTTTTTATTTTTTCATGATAACATTATTATAAAAGGACATGGGTCAGTAAGTAAATCTGTTCAGAGGTTTAGTGCAATATTTGGGTTCAGTTTTTACTCAGTTTACAGATTTTCTACAGATATGAAGCAATGTGGCTCCAGTAAATCATACTCAAAGTCAGGGGGCATGATGCTCCGTTGCCCGACAATCAGCGATTGGGCAGAGAATCTCTGGTTTGGCGCCAGTTTTCTAGTGTCCGCCCACTCCGAAATGTCATCATTTTGTCGCATGGCGCACGCCATTGGAACGGCGTTGGCACGTCATTTGAAGACCCTCCCCCGATGCTCTGCCCCCGATGAGCGGGGTTCCCAACCACACGGTTAACGTGTGATCTGAGTGGTCAGGATACTGGCGTGGCGGCGGTGTGTCCAGCGCTGCCACAGTGGGCCGGGAGCCATCACGTTGGCTGAGGGGGGGGGTGCTTCCACAAGAGCTGGAGGGACTGGTGGGGGATTGCCTGTGGGACTGTATTTGGCAGGTCGTGTCCACGCACGGCCAGTGTCATGTTTTACGGTGCGACCACTGCAGGTCATTACCATGCGCATGCACAGCCACGGACTCGGCTACCCTCTGGCCATTTTTGACACGGGAGCCGGGGGTTTTACTGAGTACCGTTGCTAGCCACTCACCGGTCCCGGAATCGGTGAGGGCTAGCAGCGGTATCGATTTTGGTGTCATAAAACGCCCGGGGACTCTCTGTTTCAGCCAGCACTTAGCTGGAATCCATCTCAAATTAATTAAATACAATATAGGAAAAGGGAACATAATTCTTCCATAATCCTCAAACTGATGCTGAACCGCCATCTCGCTCGCTTCCCACCTATTTAAAGGAATTCTTGCACTTTACATATTATCAAACAGATCAGCCAACAGGAATCTTATGCTAGAGCTGACGGAGAGTTGAATTGTCCTTCCTGATAGAAGAAGCTTTTAGAATACATCCCAGAGTGGGATTTTCCAGACCCTCCCCCCCCTGTAGAAGTCAACTATTTCCTAATACACCTGATAGGTAAAAGATAGCAATTTAGGATAAATATTAAGCCCTGGTTTTACCCATTTTAAATTAAGGATTTCAACACTCTCAAAACCTCAGGTCATCTCAAAACATACAGCTTACAAAACAGCATAACACAGCATAATTCACTTTACTAAGTTCCATTATTCTAGCAAGACAGTACAACATAAAAACACAAAAGAACCTGATTCATGCAAAAGCAGTAGAGATTAAAACACACACTTTAACTGAACTAATGAATAAATTTTTCAAGACAATGTCCAAGGACAGGACAGGCTCCCTAGCAACAGCATGGCAACGACACAGTAACATGAAGGCTCTATTGTTATAACAGCTAAGTCAGCAAAAGACCAGTTCAAGCTGGTCACGATAACAACACTCCTTAACATACACAAGTATATAGACACAAAATAATTAAAACTAATGTTGCACCTTCAAGACTGATAGCTAACCGTCAAATCAAACTCATTTGATTCAAACCCAAGCCAATCAGGATTACATAGGGTGTGGATAGATGGCTGAAGATAGATATGATTTAGTATAACCTTGAGGGTCCATACGGCCATCTTTATTCATGAATCATCTATACTTTAATCAAAACTATTCGCTGTCTCTATACTTTCACTTTTCCACTCGAACTCTTGAAGTAAATGCAAGCTGTTTTGCCGTAAGCAAGAAACCATTTCTGTATTATTTTGAAAGCTAAATTGTGTACAAGTTGCTTCTGTTTCAGTCCTTTTTGCTAGCCGGACTCTCAATTGTAATGAAATAGAGTCAATAAATGCTTCTTATTTGCACCCGAGAAGTTTTAACTCAAATTTCTACTGAGTTTTAGTGTTCCGAATCGCCACTAAATCTGCAAGGTAGATCTCCACCCCCCCCCCCCCCCTTCCCAATGGCACCATTTCTGGCGGTGGAGGCAACATGCCATTGGCTGCCAATGGAATCTTCAGGTCCCACGGTGCCTACCGTGTTTTGTGTGGCTCGCACCCTCTACTACCAGGGAACCCAGTGCAGGGGGTTACCATCAGCAGGACCAGAAATCCCGGCGGCAGGAAGGGCTGGGAAATTCAGCCCTCAGTGTTATGTTCTTCCTCTCTTCAACGTCAACATACCAATCTAACACAATGGCTGAATCAATAATGTGGGTTGCTTATTTGAAGATAATACTATATACAGATCGAGTTAACTGGAAGACAAAGGGTGGTTTACCAATCTCTACTCCTGCTGCTTGTAGACTAGGTACAAGTCATGGGACAAATACATCACATTGTGTCAAGGTGTGTAATGATTGACAGTCGTGTAAGATACACACCTACAACTGTGCATGTCAGCATATCACAACACTCCGTAGAATATAGAGACAAATATCAGCACCTTCATGCAATCTTTAATTCTCTTCTAAAGCAGGAGGGAAAATGTAAGATCTTCAGGGCTTTATCAGCGATTTGAATCATCAATAGAGTTTCTTAACTGAATAAGGCAATGTTCTGAGACAGCTAAAATCATGGAGCGGTTTCTTTCCAGATGAATTGATATCAGAATTAATCTCAATGGGATTAACCAAATGTATTAAAGATGATCATATTTTGCAAATCAAAAAAGAGAATCCTGCGTGTGGTAAAGAGTGCAAATTCCTTTGTACATAATTCCAGCCGTGATACACTGTCAAGAGTGTCCCCTTTCCAAGACAAACACATGAATATTTGCAGTACATGAACTTCTGGATAAAGTCTTACACATATGTAACAAAATACTCTCCAGTATCAGTGATTAAATACACTGCCAATGTATTTTGGGTCAGGTGGACAAGGAAGATCCCAGGTTTAGCCACTTGTCTGTGCTGTGCTATCTTATTCTAACTGAGTTGGCAATGGGGGACATCATTCGGATGGTGCGTTTGTGTCTCGGTTCAAGCAGGTTGATCATCAGCCTTCTAATCCTTCCAACACTTTCTCACTGGTTCCCAAAGAAATGAGTATGTGTGAAACTGCCCCCCCCCCCCCGAAATGAGCACACCCACCAATCGGTAGCCCCCCATCGCGCGGGACCTCGGCGTTCTGGCTGCGGGGGCCGGACTGGTGGGGGGGGGGGTGGGGGGGATTCACTCGGGGGGTGGGCCCT
The DNA here is from genome assembly GCF_902713615.1 of Scyliorhinus canicula. NCBI lineage: Eukaryota > Metazoa > Chordata > Chondrichthyes > Carcharhiniformes > Scyliorhinidae > Scyliorhinus > Scyliorhinus canicula. The sequence continues at coordinate 213,264,316 of NC_052149.1, read as the reverse complement.
CCACTGTTGCCAGGCCCGTGTTCGGGGGCTACCAATTGGCGGGCACGCTCATTCCGGGGGGGGGGGCATACTGATGAACCATCAATCGAACGCGAGACGAGTTGCTGTACAAACGTTAGGCTTTAATAAGCAAGAAGTTAGCCCTGCGGTCGACTACAGTAAATGGCCGACCGCTGGGCGTTCTGACTATTTATACCTCGGTATGGAGGTGTGGTTAACTCAGCCTCTCGACCGATCGGAGAGTCGTCACATGACTGGTCTCAACCAATCGATCGAGAGGCACATGACCGACCAGGGCCAATGGTAAGCCGGTGTTCTGCACAATGGCAGACAGCTATGCAAATCATACCACCACACATACGTTCCTCAGCGCCCGGGGGGCTGGCGTTGAGACGGCCGGCGCGCACATGCGCGGACCTGCAACAGCTGTGTAGGGCCGGCTTTCAACGCTGGAGCAGCACACAGCACTCCGGCGCCATTCTAGCCCCCAAAGAAGAGAATTCCTGGGCCTGAAGGCCCATTGACGCCGGCGTTGCTTGCGCCGGATTTCACACCAGCGTCAACACTTAGCCTCGATATCGGTGAATCCCAGCCAGGGTGCCTGGCCCTATAGATGGATGCAACTGAGTCATTAAAACCCATTTGCATTCATTTGCATCCCCCCCCTGGCAGGCGGGTAAGGACTCCGAGCGGGGGTCGGACCATCGTGATCGGATGAGCACCTGGCGAGACCTGGCGCCAATCCCAGTTTTCTGATTCCACGCCACATTGGGGACCCTGCTTCCGTGGGTGGGCAGGGCAGAATCCAGGCCATGGTGACCATATGTAGGCTCACAGCATGGATAATAAAACTATTTTCACAATTAAATCATAGTGAATAATAAGGGCACATCTAAGAGGAGAGTTAATCAAAGAGGCAGCATCCATTGCTGCTAAAGAATGATGCAATCTGGTTGCGAAGGGTATAATTGTTTCAGGTTCCTTTCAGGAAACGGTGCAGGGAGAACCCCTTCAATGTTTCTTCAGTTGTCGAGGAGTTGGTTATTGGAAAGCAGAGAGGTTTTCCACACAACTGCCCAACAGCTGATTCACTTGCGATTGAAGTAAATCTTTACTGTGAATACTGATGAGTATTGTTAAATTGACATTAGCTGTGGTATTGCAGTTTTAAAGTTTTATTGGATTTTGTATTAGAACTAAGAGCACTTTTTATGTTTTATAGTCATGAGCCTTGCGATGAACGTACCCACTTTAAAGTGTATTGTGTGTTAATTGGTTCTGTAACAAACTTGTAAATTAGTTGGATAGTATAACGTCTCTTGTGGTCTTCAATATGCAGAATAAGAAACCACCTCTGTTGTATTTTCTGAAAGTGGGCAAATACATTTTTCAAGAGAGACCGACAGACTCTTCTAATATTTGCGTTCTTATAATTTGGCCAACAAATTATATAATAGGCTATCTAGGAAAACGTAACATTCTTTAACAGTCACTTTCCTTGGGGCAGATGAAGTTAATTTTCTCAGACCCAAAATAAGTGTCCATTTGAAGTTACTGCCTTGAACACAGGTGAGGGTGATTGTTGAAAGGGTACTCCCAATCTAGGGTAGTCTATATTTGGGGCTCGAGTTATACTCCACATCATCGATAATGGAGGATTCAGTAGTGGTAATGCCATTGAATGTGAAGAAGTCATGATGAAGACTCTTTCTTCTTGAAGGTGAAAGGTTCTCGCAGATGGGCAACTTTATCGTGCCCTGAGCCATATAACAGGCCAACAACTTATAAAGTCATCTCAGGGCAGCATGATGGCACAGTGGTTAGCACTACTGCCTCACAGCACCAGGGTCCCAGGTTCATTCCGGCCTTGGGTATCTGTGTGGAGTTTGCACATTCTCCCCGTGTCTGCGTGGGTTTCTTCCAGGTTCTCCGGTTTCCTCTTACAGTCCAAAGATGTGTAGGTTAGGTGGATTGGCCAGGCTAAATTGTCCATTAGTGTCCAGGGATGTGCAGGTCAGGTGGGCTTGCTGGAATGGAGCAGGGGAGTGGGCTTAGGTAGGGTGCTCTTTCAGAGGGTCAGTGCGGACTTGATGGGTCAATTGGCCTCCTTCTGCACTGTAGGGATTCTATGGTTCTAAGTTTGGCAGGTCAAGCTGGTCAAGAGAAGGTGGGCCTCACTTTTTAAACAAGGTCAAGGCACCACTTCCCATAAAATAAAGCCCCGTATCTCAACACCGAGAGAGAGAGAGAAAAAAATAAGTGATAAAGATCTGCGAAGGAAGGAACAAATTTGTGGAAAGTAAATGAGGCAGTTACTTATTGATTATTGCAGACATGTAATAATGTCTGCTGTTTAGCTCAGTTGGCTGGATGGCTGGTTCCTGATGCAGAGCGCATGCCAACAGCGTGGGTTAGATTCCTGTATTGGCTGAGATTATTTATGAAGGCTCTGTTGTCTCAACCTTGCCTTTTTCCTGTGGTGTGGTGACCCTCAGGTTAAGTCACCACCACTATGTCCTCGGGGACTATGGCAACTTTCATTTAATTGCAGACAATATTGTTTTAACCAGCAGTAGAAAGAGAGAAGAAATTAAGAGCCTGTATCTCCTTTCCTGAAGTCCTCCCAACATTTAATGCATTGTTTTTCCTACCTATTGCCTTCCCATCATCAAAGAGCTACTTATTTTTTTGAAAGGATGTGTTTGATAGTGCATTTAAAAAGTCTAGTGGTGTTTTTAAAGATGGCAATATACTGAAATAAAGATGTTTAACAGGATTTAACATCGTTCTGATGAAATATCGTAGACCTGAAACATTAGGCTGTACGTTCCTTGGAATGGCAACGTATTGCCTTGTTAGAGGTCAGAGGGGGGGGGGTGGCCTCAGAAGTCAAGGTCTAGATTGGAGATCTAGATTGTGGATCAGGTAGGAGGAACAGAATAGTTCCTTGGGGTTGGGGAGGGATTCCGATGCGGGCGTGTGTGATCAGGAAGTATTAGGAATCCCCACATGAGCCTGGGGGTGTGGGAGAGGTCCTGTGGGTGACAAGTTGGAGGCTGGGGGAGACCCTTGGCAATCAGGTGGTTGCCATGTCCCATAGAGAGTAGGGGGTGGGGAAGTCCTGTTTGGGGGGGGGTCCTGTGGAGGAAGGTAGTTGGGTGTTGGGCAAGACCCCTAGAGGGGCTGGGGTTATGGGAGTGGGGGGGGGGGGGGGGGGGGGGGGGAGTCCCATGGGGGGTTCAGTCTGCACCTGTGCAACAGTTACCCAGAAGTTAGAAATGATTTTAATCCTTGTAATATTTTTCTGGGTAACTACTGGTGTAACTCAGTCAGAACCATCCAAAGTTTGTGGCTTATATCACATTTTTGGGTGGTTCCCAGTGCATTGTGATCACCCAGCGAATATTTGTGCTCTGAACAATTGCAGTGCAAACCTTACCTGGGATCCTCCGAAGGGGATTTCCCAAGACTTTTTTGGGGTATCCCCACTATCGAACAATGGGGAGTTCAGAGGTTACGGCATTAATTGTTTCACTCTCCAAAGGTGCTGCCTGACCTGGTGAGTGTTTTTATTCCAGGTTTCTACATCCACTGTATTGTGCTGTTGATATTTAACAGGGTGTGTTGGAGTAGTACATGAAGATAAGGGTACTCACAAATATAAGATTTTTACTACATTGTAGATATATATAAATATATCTCCTGAGATTAAATACACTCTTTATATATTCAAAACCTCATAACTGTTCAGTTTTGTCTCCCAGCCCCTCAGCTGGTTGGGGCGCTACACTCCAACCAACAGTATTCAGCATCCCAAGTTGTCCCAGGTTTTGCGATTTAGGTATAAATAATATAAAATCAAAGCATATTAAACTAAGAGCGGGTGGGGTGCATTACAATCAAACAGGGACTGAAATATGCCTGCGCACAATTTGGTCCAAATATCGCCCAGCCTCTAAGCTAATTTCACCTGAAGACTATGTCCTGACAGCCTGAGGGTAAGGGAGTGTAATAGAAGAACAGTCAGTCATATTTCAAACAAAATTCTTGAGTCTGTTGGTAAGAACCTTCACCTGAATGCTCAAAGCTTTTCTCCCTCCCTCACTCCTAATTTTCTCAATCTCTTTAAACCTTGCGTTGTCACGCACTATTTAGCAGCTAATGAAGCAACTTTGACAACTTCTGCATTGGCAACTGTGATAGCCACATTTTCTTTAAACCCCCCTCCCCCCCCCCCCCCCCCCCCCCCGCCCACCCCAACCCCATCCTTGTTTGCATTTCGCCTTTCTGGTTTCCTTTTAATCTTTAGCTTGTCAAATAGAAAATCCTCTTTTGAAGCCTCATCACTATGGTTACTGTGACATTATCATAAATGTACCGAACTGTCAGGGTTAATGTAATGTCTAAATCAACCATCAGAGGGAGCTGTATGTACAACTACATAAGGCATAAAGTGCTAAGCTTGTGGGTGAGAGGTTGAGGAGAACGTTAGAGGTCAGACTGAAGGAAACATTGTGTGAGTGAGAGCAGATCATAGTTAATGTAATAGTGTAGAGATTAGTTGTAGATGAGTATACGTTTATTATCAACTATGTATTATATAGGAGTAAGTGTCGAATCCAATTAAGTAGTGTTAATAAATTTATAGTTTTGTTCAAGTTAAAAGCTATTGGTGGTCTTTGTGAACACTATGCCAACCATCCTTAAATTAGCAACGCAAAGAACAGCACAGTAACCAGTACTCTTTTACCAGTGCAGCTGATGTTAGTGCCATTAGATGTAGTGACAAGCTTCAATACTGGGGCATCATATTCTGTAGTCTTCAGATGGGACTGTGAGGAACTGAATCATACCGTTCAATTCTCCGTTTCCACAGAGCACAACTCAGTGGCTGAATTCTGCTATTACAATCATATAATTCAAGAGAAATTGTGATTGAAATACTGCCCACTGGCACGGACCTGGGTGCCACAACAACATAATCAACAAGATAATTAAATATAATATCTCATCAGTGTTCAAAAGGAGGATTTTCAACTAGTCATGGATAAAAGAATTAAACAAATTCCACACTGCAAACCAGTGGTAATTGGACCTTCACATGGTACCAAATATACTTTGGTAGAGTTCAACGGTTCAGTTAAGGTTTTCTCCTGAGTCCAGTCCACTTTAAAGCAAAATTTTCCCATTGCACATTTAGAATATCTCCTGCTGCCCATGCTTGCCTTCAATAATTTTACCATTCATTCTTTCGAATATCTTCAGGATGAAATTCCTCGAAAACCAGCAGTATTACATCTCTGTTATCTATTTGTCACAGGACACCACAGCTAGAGAAGTTTTTGTCAAATCTTGATAAAGCTCCAACCTCCTGTCACAGGGAGATTAATGTTATTCAGTTATTAAGTGTACAAGCACATTGAGCAATACCAGCCTCCATCAGCTTTGCTGGGAGAGCAATTCGTAGGCATAGTCTATTGAGGGAGCTTTGTCATCAGAAAAAGACAATGGTCTGCCTATTTTGATTGTGTTTTTAAATAAATTCAACATCTTTTTCACATTTCGGAGTTACCCCATGTGCAGAATGCAGCGCATGACTATGATACACTTGGGATATTTTTCAGGGAACCTCTGAATTAGAGGATACAGACACCAGACCGGTATGCCATGGTGTGTTCAATAATGACTATTATTGTACTGTTCAGGCATGGTGTAGCTGCTTAGAGGCCTGATTAGCCCCCTGGAAGCCATCCTCTGACATTCCTGGACTGGTGCAATGGCAAAATGATGGCTGGAGGGGAAAATAGGGAACTGGATTGCACGGTGGCAGCTGGCATTGAAACCTCCAAAGACTTTTATTCAGAGCTGATCACAGTCCAGTTGCACATTGATGGAAAGGTAGGCTTCCTGTTGAGAAAAGCTGCTGACTTGTCCTTCCGTGAGTGCTTGGATAATGCCGTGCACAGTCAATGTTGTGCTATACATAAAGGATGTCATCCACCACTGAAACATTACAGAGCTCGCCCATTCTGACTATTGTTGCCCATTGAGAAAGTAATTACTGATAGGCGCGGGTTAAGAGGGCGTTAGTGACCCGTACACTTCCGACTGGGAAATATGGCTGACATCTCTTGCAGCAGCCTGGAAGGAGTCTGAGGTAGAAAGATTCTGGTGGAAGTTCCAATGAGCCGCTGACGAAGCACAGGTCTGGAAGAACACTGTGAGAGTGAAGCACCGATGCGCTGTTCCTCTGACCTAACGACAATAACTTGTAATTATATCACAGCTTTAACATAATGAAACATCCAAAGGCTCTTCACAGAGGCATTATAAAGCAAAATGTGAAACTGCGCCATGTAAGAAAATATTAGCACAAGTGACCAAATGCTTGATCAAAGAGGTAGGTTTTAAGGACAATGTTAAAGATGGAGGGCGAAATTCTCCGCACCCGCGGAAAGTCGTAAAACCGTCGTAAAAATCGGGAGCGTTTTACGACGGTCGCGAAGGCTTCATTTCCCGACGGATTCACTTCCTGGAAATGGGCTAGTAGCGCGGCCGCGTCAATTACGTGCGTGAAAGGGCAGCACGGTGGCCTAGTGGTTAGCACAACCGCCTCACGGCGCTGAGGTCCCAGGTTCGATCCCGGCTCTGGGTCACTGTCCGTGTGGAGTTTGCACATTCTCCCCGTGTCTGCGTGGGTTTCGCCCCCACAACCCAAAAATGTGCAGAGTAGGTGGATTGGCCACTCTAAATTGCCCCTTAATAGAAAAAATAATTGGGTAATCTAAATTTATAAAAAAAAAAAAAAAATTACGTGCGTGATGACGACGGAACGCGACGACGACACGATCACGCCCACGTGACGCCGCCCGACGCCGTAAAAAGGCGCGGGCGACCACAGAATCTGTCGGGCAGGATGTCGGAGCCGAGGAGAGCTGCTCCTCGCTTTGTAGATGCTGACGTCGAGGCGCTGCTCGATGCCGTGGAGCAGAGGAGGGGCATCATCCGCCCGCGGAGAGGGCATCGCCAACCTGCCAGTGCGGTACGCCAGGCCTGGCGTGACGTGGCTGCTGCCGTCAGTGCTGTGGGGCAGACCCCTCGCTCAGCAGAGCAATGTAGGAAGAAGCTACACGACCTCACCAGGTCTGCCAGGGTAAGTGCCATGAGGGTTCCCCCTAGTCACAACCATCTCTCCCCCTTAACTTAAGCACCCCCCCCCCCCCCCCCGGCACGGGAGGGGGGGGGGGAGAGGGATTGGGGCAGAGTTATTTGAGGGTGGTTCACAAAGTTGTCACAGACCCAGCGCTCTGGCCCCGAGGAGAGACGCAATCGTCTTATGACAACTTGCCCCCCCAAACTGTGCCAGTATCTGAACGGACTGCTGATACCTACCGTTTTGTAATGATCTACCTATGTTCCCTCCCCCAACAGGCCAAGGCCGCTCATAACCACCGTGAGCGGCACAAGACTGGAGGGGGTTCGCCCAACCTGCACCCCCTCAGCACCTTTGAACAGAGGGCCCTGGACCTTGTTGGGGGGTCTGCCACCCGCGATATCGCGCAATGCGAGGTTGGCGGAACTGCAGCAAGTGAGACAACCCTCCCTGACAAACACTCACCCCTCCCCCATCCTCTGTCCCTTCACACACCCTGCCCACTGGGATGCCTCCCCCATCCTCTGTCCCTTCACACACCCTGCCCACTGGGACACCTCCCCCATCCTCTGTCCCTTCACACCCTGCCCACTGGGACACCTCCCCCATCCTCTGTCCCTTCACACACCCTGCCCACTGGGACACCTCCCCCATCCTCTGTCCCTTCACACCCTGCCCACTGGAACCGTCCAGCGGCCTGCCGAGCAAATCGAACTAACCCGTCTCATTCTCTTCCCTAGGATGTGATGCCGAACGACCAGGGCCGTCTGCCTCCAGACGGAGACAGGAATCTGCCGCCACCTCACCCGGGGCCTCACAACAGAGGGTGCCCGATCAGCGGGCAGCCCTATCCGCCCCAACCCAATCTGCGGACCAGGACGCACAGAGGGTTCGAAGTCCACCACCACCACCAGAAATGGCCAGGGACAACCCTCCTGTCGCTGAGCAGCCCCACACCCTGGAGGAGGCCCTAAACATTGAGAGCGTCGGGCTTGCGGCACTGCTTTCTCCCACCACATCCATCATCCCAGAGACACACACCCCGGCGGGCCTATTTAGTGATGAGTCTCCTGGGGCACAGTCTGGTTGGCACATCACAGCTGAGCAGGTACAGCAGGTGGAGGTCGGAGCAACAGAGGGCCCGGACACGCGGAGGCCAGACCAGGCCCAGGATGCAGCTGGCTCCCAGACGTTTTCTGAGTTCCTGGAGTTTATCAACCCACCCGCACAGCCGATGCCTCAGGAAACCCAGGGAAACAATGGCGGGAGGAGGGCAGCCTTCCTGGCTCTGCAGACGCTGTTAGAGGAGTCGAACCGCGTCCAAGAGCAGGGAGTGGTGCCGCTCATGGCAGAGACCCAGTCCGACACCGCACGGGTGGCATCCGCGGTGGAGGCAATGGGTCAGGTTATGCAAGACGTTGGGGTTAATGTGCACGCGTCATCCTCGGCCCTGGACAGGGTTGCCCTCTCACAGGCAGCAATGTGCCAGAGCCAAAATGACATTGCCGGCGCCCTGCGGGCCATGGCCGAGTCTCAGCAGGTCATGGCCCAGTTGCAGCAGTCGGTCGCGGAGACCATCAACTGCCTGACACATGTGCTGGATGGCGTCGTGCACACACAGGTTGAGATCGCACAGTCCCTGGCAGGAATGTCTAACTCCCTGGACTCCGTCTCTGCAAACCTTCGGATCCTGGTGGATACCGTTGCAGGCCTCCAGGACTGGCAGCGCCAGGTGTCGGTGGTGCGACGGGGCACCTCCCCGCTCGCACCTCTGTCCCAAAGTGAGGCCCGGGGGCCACCGGGCTCCCCGAGGGAGGAGGAGGTTTCGGGGCCCGTCCCATTAACTCCATCACGGGACGTCCCGGAATTCTCGGCCTCCCCCCGTCCCATCCCTGGTGCATCGGGTGGGCAGCAGGCAGAGCAGGCTGGCACAATGTCACCCGAGACGCCCGCAGAGCAGCCTGGCCCATCAAGGCCTGGTCGCCCCAGGAAACGCTTAGCCAAGGAGAAACGAGTCGAGGGGGGCGATTCGCAGCAATCATCCTCCACTCCTGCTGTATCATCTGGGGAGTCACTTAGACGTAGTGGTAGGGCCCGTTACGCAACTAAGATAGACACTGAGTAAGTTGGCACGGGTGAAGGGCACAGTTTAGTTGTAGGGGCTAGGGCACCTGTAAATAATTGTTAATATTAAACGCACTGTTCCACCTTACTTGTAATACCGTGTGATTGTTCCACAGCCACAGGAATCGTGATGGTGACCAAGTGTCGCTGGGGGTGACGGGTGGTGAAACCTCGGTGCCGGGTGTGCAGTCCCTGCCCCTACCCCCTCCCACAGCTAGCCCACGCGGGCACGTGATGGAGTGTCAGTGACGAACTCTGCGGCCACCAAGGTGGATGGTTCAGCTATTGCCATGGGTCAGACTCTCTCTAACGATTCTGAGCACACAGCTCTTCGCAGAGCGGGCTGTCATCATTCCACATGGCACTGATCACACCCGCTGACACAGCCATCAATGTTGTGCCATTCCGTCTGCACCCAGTGATAAGCGTCATGTCGAAGTGGAGCAGTGTACACGGAGGGGGGGGGGGGGTTGTGGTGGTGGCAGTTGTGTGGTGACCCTCTGCATGACTAGCGATGCAGGTGGTGGTTTGGTGTTTATCGGGGACGTCACATGCGATGCGTGAACCGTGCTGCCACCAGGGCGTCGCGTGCCCGCCGTCCTTGCCGGGTCCGTCGTGCCGCCTCCTGGACATCACCAGCACCTGGGTCGTGTCTGCGTTCTGCGCCCGCCACTCCGCCAGCCTCCTCCTCCTCCTCCTCCTCCTCCTCCCTCGCCTCCTCCTCCTACTCCTCCTCCTCTGTGCTGGCACCACTGCCACTAGCTTCTCCCTCCTCCTCCTGCAACAGGTCATCTCCCCTCTGCATCGCGATGTTGTGCAGCGCACAGCAGACCACTACAATGCGAGCGACCCTGTCGGCCTGGTGCTGCAGGGCCCCTCCGGAGCGGTCCAGGCACCTGAATCTCATCTTCAGGAGGCCAAGGCAGCGCTCCACCACACCCCTGGTTGCTGCATGGGCCTCGTTGTATCGTGTTTCCGCATTGGTCTGAGGCCTCCGTATAGGCGTCATCAGCCAAGACCTCAGCGGATAACCCCTGTCGCCTAGCAACCAGCCCCTCAGCCGGGGGGGAGGTCCCTCAAACATCGCAGGGATGAACGACTGCGCTAGTATGTAGGAGTCATGCACACTCCCTGGGAACCTTGCACAGACGTTCATGAACCTCATGTGGGGGTCGCATACCACCTGGACATTAATGGAGTATGTCCCCCTCCTGTTTGTGAACACTTCCTTGTCCACAGCAGGCGGGCGCATGGGGACGTGAACACAGTCGATTGACCCCTGAACCCTCGGTATCCCGGCCACACTGGCAAATCCACGGGCTCGTGAGTCTTGACTTGCTTGGTCCTCGGGAAAGGTGATGTAGCGGTCCGCGATGGCATAGAGGGCGTCGGTCACATCCCGGATGTACCTGTGCACCGATGACTGGGAGATCCCGGAGACATCCCCGCTCGGAGACTGGAAGGAGCCGGTAGCATAGAAGTTCAGAGCGACCGTCACCTTGATGGCAACCGGGATCGCGTGTCCTCCCCCCGTTCCACGTGGGGCGAGGTGCGACAGGAGTTGGCAGATATGTATCACCGTCTGCCTACTCAGCCGGAGTCTTCTCCTGCAGGTGATGTCCGGCATTGTTAGGAAAGAGACCCGGACACGGTACACCCTCGGCTTTGGTCGTCGCCTCTGGCGCCGTGGCTGCACCCTCACTCTCTCCTCTTCCTCTTCCTCCTCCTCCTCCCCCCCATTCTGCTCGACGACTGGCAACTCCTCGGCCCTTCCCTCTGCTGCTGCAGCTGGCCCAGCAGCCACTGCGGGTTGTGGCTGTGGATGCTGCTGCATCTCCAAATCCAGTAGAGCGGCCCCAACCACTGCGCAGAACATCGCCGTTCTGTTCCCATACATCGTGCTAACCTACAGAAGGGTGGTGGGAGGCAGAGAAACGGGACATGTTAGACGGAGGTTAGTCGACACCTCGGCAGCCGCCAGCCATGGGATACCAGTGTGTCCCGGTGGCCTGGTCGCGCTGCTGACACGCGGTCAGCCTAACCCCTGGTCACTTTCTGCATCCAACGGCCAGTAAACTATGGCCTCCTCACGGGTGCGTCAGTGGCGTGTGTCCGGAAGCCACAGGGGAACCAGCGGCCGTGTCCTCGTCACCGGCACACCATGGCATGCTGGCAGACATATTGTTACGGGGTTGGACGGCTCACTCTCTACCTAACCCCCCCCCTCCGTCGCCCCCCACTGCCTCCCCCGTCTCCCCCACTGCCTCCCCCGTCGCCCCCCACTGCCTCCCCCGTCTCCCCCCACTGCCTCCCCCGTCTCCCCCACTGCCTCCCCCGTCGCCCCCCACTGCCTCCCCCATCGCCCCCCACTGCCTCCCCCGTCGCCCCACACTCCCCCCGCTCTGGACCCCCTCCCGTTCTCAGGGATGCCTTCCCCGTTGTGGCCAGACTCGAGCGGTGCACTGAGCGGTGCGCTGAGCGGTGCGCTGAGTGGTGCCCTGACCTCCTCCAAGCTGTCGTCAGCCAGGCCGACTGGTTGACGAATTTAAAAAGCAGGTGTGTTTCACGATGTGCAAACAGGGCGCCATGACGTCGGGACTTCGGCCCATCCGGGCCGGTGAATAGCGGGGGGGGCTATCAGTGGTGATTTTGGTCGTGTCAGGGGCGGGAAGGAGGCGTTTGTCGGGAATGGCGACTCCGACATTTTGCGGGTTGGGAGAATAGCGGGAGGGCGTCGGAACAGCGTCGCCGTAAAAATTTCCGACGCCCGCTATTCTCCGACCCGTCGTGAGTCCGGAGAATCTCGCCCGGAAAGTGAGATAGAGAGGCAGAGAAATTTGGGGCCCAATTAGGATCCAGCCAAATGAAGGTATAGTATTAATGGTGGAGTGATTAAAATGAGCGATTCTCAGGTGGCCGGAATTAGAGGAGTTCAGAGAGCTCAAAAGTTTTTTTTATTTATTTACGGGATATGGGCGTCGTTGGTTAGGCCAGCATTTATTGCCTAAACATAGATACATACATAGAAGATAGGAGCAGGAGGAGGCCTTTTGGCCCTTCGAGCCTGCTCTGCCATTCATCACAATCATGGCTGATCGTCCAACTCAATAGCCTAATCCTGCTTTCTCCCCATAGCCTTTGAACCCATTCTCCCCAAGCGCTATATCCAGCCGCCTCTTGAAGGTATTCAAAGTTTTAGCATCAACTACTTCCTGTGGTAATGAATTCCACAGGCTCACCACTCTTTGTGTGAAGAAATGTCTCCTTATCCAAAATGGTTTACCCTGAATCCTCAGGCGGTGACCCGATTCTGGATACACCCATCATTGGTAACATCTTCCCTGCATCTACCCTGTCTAGTCCTGTTCAAATTTTATAAGTCTCTATGAGATCCCCCCTCATTCTTCTGAACTCCAATGAGAACAATCCCAACCTAGTCAATCTCTCCTCATATGACAGTCCCGCCATCCCTGGAATCAGTCTGGTAAACCTTCGCTGCACTCCCTTGAGGGCAAGAACATCCCTCGGTGCCCTTCAGAAGATGGCGATGAGTTGCCTTCTTGAACTGTTGCAGTCCTTGAGGTGTAGATACATCCACTGTGCTGTTAGGGAGAGTGTTCTAGGATTTTGTCCCAGCGACAGTGAAGGAGCGATGATATATTTCCAAATCAGGGTGCTAAGTGACTTGGAGGGGAACCACCAGGGGGTGGGGAATCTCCAGTTATCTGCTGCTCTTGTCCTACTAGATGGCAGTGGTCATGGGTTTGGAAGGTTTTGTCTAAGGAACCTTGGTGAGTTACTGCACTGCATCTTGTAGATCGTACACATGGCTGCCAATGTTTGTCGGTGAGGGAAGGTTGAATGTTTGTGGAAGGGGGAATAATCAAGTGGGCTCCTTTATCCTGGATGGTGTTAAGCTTCTTGAGCTGCACTCATCTAGGCAAGTGGAGAGTGTTCCATTATACTCCTGACTTGTACCTTCTAGATGGTGGACCGAATTTACAGAGTCAGGAAATGAGTTACCCGCCGTAGGATTCATGGCCTTTGACCTGCTCTGGTAGCAACAGTATTAATGTGTCCAGTCCAGTTCAGTTTCTGATCAATGGTAACCTCCAGGATGTTGATTGTGGGGGATTCAGCGATAGTAATGCCATTGAATGTCAAGGGGAGGTGGTTAGATCCTCTCTTGTAGGAGATGGTCATTGCCTGGCACTTGTGTGGCGTGAATGTAACTTGCCCAAGCCCAAGCCCGGCTATTGTCCAGGTCTTGCTGCATTTGGACATGGACTGCTTCATTATCTGAGGAGTTGCGAATGGTATCGAACATTGTGCAGTCATCCGCAAACATTCCCACTTCTGAACTTATGATGGAAGTCAGGTCATTGATGAAGCAGCTGAAATGGTTGGACCTAGGACACTACCCTGATGAATACCCGCAGTGATGCCCTGGAGTTGTCAGAAATTACCGAGCTAGGGAGGAGGCATTGCATGTAGAGATTTGAAAACAAGGATGAGAATTTTAATATCAAGACATTCTTTAACCAGAAGCCAGTATAGGTCGGGATGCCATGTAGGTCTGTGAGCAATCGGGGTAATGGGCAAATGAGATTTGGGATGAGCTGGGACAAGGACAGCAGAGATTTGCATGATCTTTAATTTTGAGAATGGCCATTGTGCATTAGAATCATCAAGTCTGGAGATAACAAAGGCAGGAATGAGCCTTTCAGCAACAGGCAAGCTGAGGTAGGGGTGAAGTCAGGTGATGTTACGGAGGGAGCAAGGGGAGGTATTAGTGATTATCGAAGGGTCGAATATGGCATGAATTTTCTGCATGAGACCACACACAGAAGGAAATGGGAAGGCCAGTTCATAGAGTCATAGAATTTACAGTGCAGAAGAAGCCAATTCGGCCCAGCGAGTCTGCACTGGCCCTTGGAAAGAGCACCATACCCAAGCCCTCCTCCACCCTTTCCCCATAACCAAGTAACCCAACCTAACCTTTTTTTTTGGACACTAAAGGGCAATTTAGCATGGCCAATTCACCTAACCTGCACATCTTTGGATTGTGGGAAGAAACTGGAGCACCCGGAGGAAACCCACACAGACACGGGGAGAACGTGCAGACTCCACACAGTGACTCAAGGCAGGAATCAAACCTGGGACCCTGGAGCTGTGGAGCAACTGTGCTAACCACTGTGCTGTTGTGCCGCCCAATTCCTGGCATCTGGAATGGATGGCCTGGTAGGAATGTCGCAAGAAGTCTCATGACCTTATACGAGTGGTCAAGGTCAGTGAATCCATCTTTACATTACACCTCCTACCCACCACATCACAAACATTCACACTGTTCAATGCAGCACATGGTGTCACTCATCCATTAGCGCTCCCTGGCACTCAGGACTCATATCTAATCCACAGATACTACACCTCACCCTCACACACCTTCCAAAACTACCAAACGCATACCCATCTCTCCACATTCTTCCAGCTATTCAGCTATGACAGGCACCCCATTCAGACACAGTGCAACATAATTACTGATATTCTTCCCTTTATCTTGCAGGATCAGCTGGCATCCAACAGAAGGAAGTAGAGCAGAACAAGCTGGTGACAAGAACACCTGCATCTCCTGCCCCCAAAAAGGACTTGGTTCCAGAATGCTTTTGCAGCCAGCAATTGAGGACGATTCTCAACTCCCAGCTCACTTCATCCTGATATGTGACATGGTGTGCAAACTGCAGGCAGTGCTGTCATGGCCCTCCTGCTTCACCCCACCATCCAGCCCGCTCACCCCCACCGCTCACCAACCTTCACCTTCTAATTTCCTGCTTTCAGGCACACAAGGACTGCAGCCTATCCAGCCACAGCAGCCAAAAGAGGCAAAGAAAGACAGTCAGCACTGCACTAATGAAAAGGTCCTGTATATGACCTGAAGCTCTTAGCCACCAGTTCAGATATTAGCAGTGCGCAAGCCTTGGAGGCTACTATTAGAGTTGGGGCCAGCATGTGGTAAGTAATGAGCATGAATGGATTGCAGCCAGGTCAGTGAGAAAGGATTGTTCATTAGCCAGCTCACTCGAGGATAAGGTTGCAGATGGGGTCTGTTGCAGCTGACATAGATGAGGAAGTTTACAGGAAAGAGGCATCGCTCATGTCCCCTGAGCTGCTGGGTACATTGGTTGGCATGACAGAGAGCCTCCTGTCACTTTCAAGAAGCATGAAGCTGGCAGTGGGCATCAGGCAGAGCCTTTCTCCATTTCCTCATCATGTTGCGTACATCAAGAAACTATCGTTCCAGATCCCGTGGCTTTTGCACCTTTTGTATCGATAGGTCACCTACATTTCCATGTACATAGATCCCTGAAAGTTGCCACCCAGGTTGATAGGGTTGTGAAGAAGGCCTATGGTGTGTTGGCCTTTATTGGTAGAGGGATTGAGTTCCGGAGCCATGAGGTCATGTTGCAGTTGTACAAAACTCTGGTACGGCCGCATTTGGAGTATTGCGTACAGTTCTGGTCGCCTCATTATAGGAAGGACGTGGAAGCTTTGGAACGGGTGCAGAGGAGATTTACCAGGATGTTGCCTGGTATGGAGGGAAAATCTTATGAGGAAAGGCTGATGGACTTGAGGTTGTTTTCGTTAGAGAGAAGAAGGTTAAGAGGTGACTTAATAGAGGCATACAAAATGATCAGAGGGTTAGATAGGGTGGACAGCGAGAGCCTTCTCCCGCGGATGGAGGTGGCTAGCACGAGGGGACATAGCCTTAAATTGAGGGGTAATAGATATAGGACAGAGGTCAGAGGTGGGTTTTTTACGCAAAGAGTGGTGAGGCCGTGGAATGCCCTACCTGCAACAGTAGTGAACACGCCAACATTGAGGGCATTTAAAAATTTATTGGATAAGCATATGGATGATAAGGGCATAGTGTAGGTTAGATGGCCTTTAGATTTTTTCCATGTCGGTGCAACATCGAGGGCCGAAGGGCCTGTACTGCGCTGTATCGTTCTATGTTCTATCTCTGACATCCCTGTGAAGATGCAGCACCATTCTCTGGTAAATGCAGGAACTCACCACAACACTTGCAAAAGCACTCAGGAATACTTCCAATAGCAGGCATTCTTCAAAATTACCTTCCCTCCATTTTATGTGTCTGTCTCTTTAAGGAATGCTGCTGTGGGGTCCACCTTTCAGCTACATTGATGATTAATGAGTGACTGACAACTTCATTGCCGGGACCGGCATGGGATAAAATAGGTATCCTGGTGTTGCATTGGCTGGTTGGGTGATGTCAGATCGGAACTGCACAGTTTCACTGCTTTCTGGTGCACAACAAGGATTCCACCACTAGTTCCCTTTGTCAACATTGTATTCCATCTGCCAGACCCGAGCCCATTCACTTAACCTATCCAAATCCCTCTGCAGACTTCCGGTGTCCTCTGCACTTTTTGCTTTACCACTCATCTTAGTGTCGTCTGCAAACTTGGACACATTGCACTTGGTCCCCAACTCCAAATCATCTATGTAAATTGTGATCAATTGTGGGCTCAACACTGATCCCTGAGGGACACCACAAGCTACTGATTGCCAACCAGAGAAGCACTCATTAATCCCCACTCTGCTTTCTATTAATTAACCAATCCTCTATCCATGCTACTACTTTACCCTTAATGCCATGCATCTTTATCTTATGCAGCAACCTTTTGTGTGGCACCTTGTCAAAGGCTTTCAGATAGGCCACATCCATTGGCTCCCCGTTATCTACTGCACTGGTAATGTCCTCAAAAAATTCCACTAAATTAGTTAGGCATGACCTGCCCTTTATGAACCCATGCTGCATCTGCCCAATGGGACAATTTCCATCCAGATGCCTCACTATTTCTTCCTTGATGATAGATTCCAGCATCTTCCCTACTACCAAAGTTAAGCTCGCTGGCCTATAATTACCCGCTTCCTGCCTACCTCCTTTTTTAAACAGTGGTGTCAAGTTTGCTAATTTCCAATCCGCCGGGACCACCCCAGAGTCTAGTGAATTTTGGAAAACTATCACTAGTGCATTTACAGTTTCCCTATCTCTTTTAGTACGCTAGGATGCATTCCATCAGGGCCAGGAGACTTGTCTACTGATGGAACCATCAATTCACCTGACATGTGCTTTCAGATATGAACAGTGGTTTTAATCTACTTACTACAGAGCCAGCCTGTTACCCATTGATGAACTCTCGGTGAACTGCAGGCTGACTCTGGACAAGGGTATTTATACAGCAGCACAAGGGGGAGGAGTCATGGGTGGAGCCAAGGGTGGAGCCCTGTACAAACTCCTGAGCATTCCCAGAGCTACTCCCCCTAGTGGTCGGATAACGCTACTGCGCTTACAAAGATACAGTGTGAATTACCAAGTTACATTCACCACATCTACCTTTAGCCCCAGTAGCTTGCCTATCACTACCTCCTTAGTGATAACAATCATCTCAAGGTCCTCACCTGTCATAGCCTCATTTCTATCAGTCACTGGCATGTTATTTGTGTCTTCCACTGTGAAGACCGACCCAAAAAACCTGTTCAGTTCCTCAGCCATTTCCTCATCTCCCATTATTAAATCTGCCTTCTCATCCTCTAAAGGACCAATATTTACCTTAGCCACTCTTTTTTGTTTTATATATTTGTTGAAACTTTTACTATCTGTTTTTATATTCTCAGCAAGTTTACTCTCATAATCTATCTTACTCTTCTTTATAGCTTTTTTAGTAGCTTTCTGTTGCCCCCTAAAGATTTCCCAGTCCTCTAGTTTCCCACTAATCTTTGTCACTTTGTATGCTTTTTCCTTCAATTTGATACTCTCCCTTATTTCCTTAAAGACCATGAGGTCTTTCCAAATAGTCCTGAATAAATAGTTTCAAGAGAAACTGACTATCTTATCACTCATAGGGTCGGCAATACCTCATCAAGACAGGGTGGCAACACAAAACAGTTTCAGTCTAATTTCATTCTTTTTGAATGCTTTATCTAACTCTGATTCTTTGTGGGAATGGTGCCCGAAGTTCCCTCTAAGCTGCATAATTAGGCAGTAGCCTGAAAGTTTCCGCCCTGACTGAGTTCAAGTTGACCCTTTTAAGTTACCACATTTGCATGGACACACAAAAACATTGATAGCACTCTGGCACGTAACTGAATCAGCCATGCGGTACAATCACCAGGGGGTGCGTTGCTGGTACTTGTGTTTTGCACTGTTCTTTCTGCCTCCTGAAGATCGTTAATTATGTGTGAGGATTTTGGCACCTTCTGTCTGGGCACTCCTCTGTGATTCTGCATGAACATCCCACTTTTTCCCAATTCTGTGCTGTCCCTCCTGAGTTTCACGCATTCATTAATTCTGGTACAGGTGGTCAATTATCATACAGTATTGTTTTTGGCTTTGCACATTATTCTGTCTTTCCTGTCGACTGAGGCTCGGAAATTTGTGTTTCTCCCAGAAAGAGGGAGATATTTATCACAGAATTGTTACAACACAGACGGAGGTCATCCAGTCCATCATTTTGGCGCTGGCTGTTTGAATGAGCAATTCACATAGTGCGCAACATACATATGAAAAGCACCAGAGAGAAATGATGAGCTCTGGTGCTTCTCCTGTTCCCCAGTCCCTTATTCACCACTCCCCAATTTAAGCCTCTCCATAGTCATGCAGGATATTGTTCCCCTTTCAAGATTCGCCAATTAATTCACCAATCACAGAAAGGTATGAGTAAAATGATAACGCCCACTGTTGACATCTAATTACAAGTAACATCCGATACAAGGTGGGCCATTAATAGTAAAGCCAGCAACAATATAATGCAGTTTAAATTTGTATGCACCCTACAAGTGATCCCACTATGACTATTAAACAAGCTAGAATGTACAAATTTTACTTGAACAACATTGTATAGCATTGTTAAGTTGAAAAGAAAATATCCGTTTGTTATTTATAACACTGTTCAAATGATAATACTGATTTCGAAGACTGCCTCAACCATCATTAATATGTTCTGTACATTGCACCATATGGACATGGGCAATGGGGTTTCCCATTGTGGGGCAGCCCCACGCCATTGGGAAACCCCCGGGGTGCCGGCAAAATGGAGCATCCCACCGGCGGAGAATCCAGCCCCTTGTTTTCCTTAGTATTCTACATTTAAGGGGCGGGATTCTCCACGAACCGGCAGGGCGGGCCACTCTGGCGCCAGGGAGTGGCGTGAAGCACTCCGGCGTCGGGCCGCCCTGAAGATTAACATAGAACAGTACAGCACAGAACAGGCCCTTCGGCCCTCGATGTTGTGCCGAGCATTGTCTGAAACCAAGATCAAGCTATCCCACTCCCTGTCATTCTGGTGTGCTCCATGTGCCTATCCAATAACCGCATGAAAATTCCTAAAGTGTCCGATTCCACTATCACAGCAGGCAGTACATTCTACACCCGAACCACTCTCTGAGTAAAGAACCTACCTCGGATATCCCTCCTATATCTCCCACCCTGAATCTTATAGTTATGCCCCCTTGTAACAGCTACATCCACCCGAGGAAATAGTCTCTGAACGTCCACTCTGTGTCTAACCCCCTCATCCGGAATCCTCCGCACCTTCAGGGGCTAGGCCGGCGCCGGAGAGTTTGGTGCCATGCCAGCCGGCACAGAAGGGCTTGGCGCCATGCCAACCGGCGCCGAAGGGCCTCCGCCAGCCGGCACGGCTTGGCTCATGCGTGTGCTGCCGTAATCCCAGGGCATGCACAGGGGGGCTCTTCTCCGCACCGGCCATGGCGAAGGTTGACAGTGGCCGTTGCGGAGGGAAAGAGTGCCCCCACGGCACAGGCCCGCCAGCGGATCGGTGGGCCCCGATTGCGGGCCAGGCCATCGTGGGGGCACCACCCCCCCGGGGCTAGATCCCCCCGCGCCCCCCGAGGACTCTGCAGGCCGACGTGGAGCCAGGTCCCACCGGTAAGTACCTGTTGTGATTTACGCCAGCGGGACCGTCCGAAAACGGGCTGCCACTCGGCCCATCGCGGGCCGGGGAATCGCAGCGGCCCCCGACCGGCGTGGCACGATTCCCGCCCCCGCCAAAACCCCGGCACAGGAGAATTCGGCAGCCGGCAGGGGCGGGATTCACGCTGCGCCCCCTCCCCCCCCCCCCCCCCAGCGATTCACCGACCCGGCAGGGGGGTCGGAGAATCCCACCCCAGGATTGCCACCAAACAGACAGCCATTGTACAAATAATCGTCCACCACAGGTTATTAACGATCCTACCAATTAACCAATTTCACAAATCTGAGCAGCGATCTTACATTAATTTCTGATGAAAGATTGGGTACAAATTTATGCCTCCCACCCACCCCACCTTTGCACCCAGCGCACTTCCAGCTATTCCCGGAATATATCAGGAGAGGGATTGTGCTGGACGTGGTACGTGGCGCAATGATTTCTGGCCCACGGCGCCCAGTGAGGAGGCGAAGCAGATGAGCGTATTTAAATATGGCACAATTTTGCGGCCACATTCCTGGTGAACAGCAAGAGAGCCCACAAAACGGGTTTCACGCCGGGCGCTGATCTGATTGCAATGCTCCCGACCCACGGCACCCGATGCCCTCGCTGGGCATGATCCAGATCAGTATATATAAATGAGGCATTTAAATATGCACAGCCTGTTCGTGGCTGGAGTCTCCCAGCTCCCAGGATTCACCTGCCCTACTGGCTCAGCCCGAGGCTGGCGCCAATCAGTACAGGTTTCCTAAAACGGACATCAGACATAATGGCCGTGCCAAGGGACTCTGAGGCCATTGAAGGCCCCGGGTGATGCACCATCGATTGCACGCGAGGCGAGTGATTTACCAATGTCAGGCTTTAATTAACTAGAACACAGCCTGGCGATCGTCTACCATGGAAAGGGACGATCGTCAGGCTTCTGAGCATTTATACCTCGTTGATAGAGGCGTGGTTAACTCAGCCTCTCGGCCAATCGGTCGAGAGGCACATGACCGACCAGGGCCAATGGTAAGCCGACGTTCTGGCCCAATGGCAGACGAGTATGCAGATCATATCATCACATTCACCCCTTACGGAGAAGGAAGGCGGGGGGGGGGGGGGGGGGGGGGGGGTGTGAACGAGACCCGGGGTGGGGGGGGGGGGAAGAACTGATGATATGAGTAGCCGTCGGGAGAATAATTTTCTCTCCGTACCCTTGTCGAATTTGGGGGCTTGCCACTGGCCCAGACATAACAATATTTACAAAAGGAAGTCCATGGGACCGTAGAACTCTAGAAGGATTCGATCAGTCGTTTGGTGGTCCTTGACGTCCTGGCCGAGCGCCGTAGTGGAGGAGGTGTTGTCGGATCGGCTGATGGTCCTGCTGATGTCCTGGAGTCCGGGAGCGATAGACCTCGAGTAGTCTCTGTCACCTGAGCTGGCCGCGGAGACGCCATGGATGAGGGATGGGGAAGCTGAGTGGGGTGCTGGGGTGAAAAAGGGGAGGGGGGGTCTGTGGTGGGGGGGGGCTGCACGCCGGCGGGTGCCAGGTCCCGGAGGGAGACCGTGTCCTGCCAACCGTCGGGGTACTCCACATACGCGTACTGCGGGTTAGCGTGGAGTAACTGGACATGCTCCACCAACGGGTCGGACTTGTGCACCCGCACATGCTTCCGGAGCAAGATGGGCCCGGGGGTGACCAGCCACGTCGGGAGAGGGGATCCGGAGGACGACTTCCTGGGGAAAACAAGAAGACGCTCATGGGGTGTCTGATTAGTTGCAGTACAGAGGAGTGAGCGGATAGAGTGCAGTGCATCGGGGAGCACCTCTTGCCATCGGGAAATAGGGAGATTTCTAGACCGGAGGGCCAGTAGTATGGTCTTCCAGATGGTACCATTCTCCCGCTCGACCTGTCCGTTACCCCGAGGGTTATAGCTGGTCGTCCTGCTAGAGGCGATGCCCCTGTTGAGCAGGAATTGACGCAGCTCGTCGCTCATAAATGAGGACCCCCGGTCGCTGTGAATGTACTCGGGGTAGCCAAACAGCGAGAAGATGGAGAGTAGGGCCTTAATGACGGTTGATGTGGTCATGTCGGGACAGGGAATGGCAAAGGGGAAGCGGGAGTGTTCGTCGACAACCGCCAGGAAGTAAATGTTGCGGTTGTTAGAGGGAAGGGGCCCCTTGAAGTCAATGCTGAGACGTTCAAAGGGGCGGGATGCTTTGATCAGGTGTGCGCGCTCGGGGCGGTAGAAGTGCGGTTTGCACTCGGCGCAGATGTGGCAGTCACGGGTTACTGTCCTGACTTCCTCGATAGAGTAGGGCAGGTTGCGGGCCTTAATGAAGTGGTATAGGCGGGTCACCCCTGGATGGCAGAGGTCCGCGTGGAGGGAGCGGAGGCGGTCTATCTGCGCGCTGGCGCAGGTACCGCGGGACAGGGCATCAGGAGGCTCATTGAGCTTCCCAGGACGATACAAGATCTCATAGTTGTACGTGGACAACTCGAACCGCCACCGTAAAATCTTGTCATTTTTGATCTTGCCCCTTTGTGCATTATCAAACATGAAGGCTACTGACCGTTGGTCTGTGAGGAGGGTAAACCTCCTGCCGGCCAAATAGTGCCTCCAATGTCGCACGGCTTCGACTATGGCCTGGGCTTCCTTTTCCACAGCGGGGTGGCGGAGTTCGGAAGCCTGGAGGGTTCTGGAGAAGAAGGCCACGGGTCTGCCCGCTTGGTTCAGGGTGGCCGCCAGAGCCACTTCAGATGCGTCGCTCTCGACCTGGAAGGGGAGGGCCTCGTCGATGGCGCGCATCGTGGCCTTTGCGATGTTTGCTTTGATGCGGCTAAAGGCCTGACAGGCCTCCGTCGACGGTGGGAAGGTCGTGGTTTGCATGAGGGGACGGGCCTTGTCCGCGTAGTTGGGAACCCATTGGGCGTAGTATGCGAAAAACCCCAGGCAGCGTTTGAGAGATTTGGGGGTATTGGGGAGAGGGAGTTCCAACAGGGGGCGCATGCGTTCGGGATCGGGGCCTATCACTCCGTTACGCACTACGTCGCCGAGGATGGCTAGGCGGTCGGTGCTGAACACGCATTTATCCTTATTGTACGTGAGGTTAAGGAGTTTTGCGGTTTGGAGGAATTTCTGGAGGTTGGCGTCATGGTCCTGCTGGTCGTGGCCGCAGATGGTGACATTATCAAGGTACGGGAAGGTAGCCTGTAATCCGTACTTGTCGACCATTCGGTCCATCTCCCTTTGGAAGACCGAGACCCCATTCGTGACGCCAAACGGAACCCTAAGGAAGTGGTAGAGGCGCCCGTCAGCCTCGAACGCGGTGTACAGTCGGTCACTCGCGCGGAGGGGGAGCTGGTGATAAGCGGACTTAAGGTCCACAGTTGAGAAGACCTTGTATCTCGCGATCTCGTTTACCATGGTAGAGATACGGGGGAGAGGATACACGTCCAGTTGCGAAACCGATTGATGGTTTGGCTATAATCGATGACCATCCGGTTTTTCTCCCCCGTCCGGACCACCAGCACTTGGGCTCGCCAGGGACTGTTGCTGGCCTCGATGACCCCTTCCGTCAGCAACCTCTGGACCTCGGACCTGATGAAGGATCGGTCCTGGGCGCTGTACCGTCTGCTCCGTGTGGCGACGGGTTTGCAATCGGGGGTGAGGTTAGCAAACAGGGAGGGAGGGTCTACTTTGAGGGACGCGAGGCTGCAGACAGTGAGGGGGGTATAGGGCCGCCGAATTGAAAAGTCAAGCTCTGCAGGTTGCACTGGAAGCCCAGTCCTAGGAGTGCCGGTGCGCAAAGGTCAGGGAGGACAAGGAATTTATAATTTTTAAAAACCTTCCCTTGGACCGTGAGGTCCGCGATGCAGCACCCGGTGATGTGGACGGAGTGCGAACCTGAGGCTAAACCGATTTTGCGTGTTACGGGATGGACAGGGAGCGCGCAGCGTCTTACCGTGTCAGGGTGAACGAAGCTTTCCGTGCTTCCGGAGTCCAGCAGGCAGTCCGTCTTGTGGCCGTTGAGGTGGATCAGCGTAGTCGTTTTGGCGAGCGTGCGTGGATGAGACTGGTCGAGTTGAACGGCCGCGAGCCGTGGAGAAATTCCGTCGTCGCTGTCCGATTCCATGCTGGAGGGACCTTGCGTGGCAGATGTGGAAGTCAGTGGCCAGGATCCATATGTGGGGTGAACGGCCGCGAGCCGTGGAGAAAATCCGTCGTCGCTGTCCAATTCCATGCTGGAGGGACCTTGCGTGGCAGATGTGGAAGCCGGTGGCCAGGATCCCCAGGTGAGGTCTGTTCCCCAAGATGGCGGCGCCCAGGACCCGCACGTGGGGTCGGGGCCCCAAGATGGCGGCGCCCAGGACCCGCACGTGGGGTCGGCACCCCAAGATGGCGGCGCCCAGGAAGCCCTCGTGGCCGCTGGAGGCGGAGCTAGCGTTGCCGGCGCTGTGAGCGGAGAGGCGCGCAGGCCGGCTCCAAGAGGTGAGTGACCGGCATCAGCTGCGGGGATGCGGAAGCCGGCTCCAGGACGCCGGCTAGGTGCATCAGCTGTGGGGATGCGGAAGCCGGCTCCAGGACGCCGGCTAGGTGCATCAGCTGCGGGGATGCACAAGCCGGCTCCAGGACGCCGGCTAGGTGCATCAGCTGTGGGGATGCGGAAGCCGGCTCCAGGACGCCGGCTAGGTGCATCAGCTGTGGGCGGAGGTAAGGCGCGCGGGCCGGGTGCGGGGGGCCGGGGGCGGGGGGGAGTCGAGTCGCGCTGCAGGCAGGCAGGGACCGGGGGGCCCGGAGAGGCGAGCCGGTCGGGCGCCGGGGCCCGGGGGTGGGGGGAGCCGGGGTCCGGGAGCGAGGGAAGCAGGGCCACTGCGGGCAGGCAGGGACCAGGGGGGCCCGGAGAGGCGAGCCGGTCGGGCGCCGGGGCCCGGGGGCGGGGGGGAGAAACGTGCGCGGCGGGCAGGCAGAGGCCTGGAGGGGCCGGGGAGGTGCGCGTGTCGGCCGGCGGGGCGCGAGTCGGGAGCGGCTGGAGGGGCCCTGGGGGAGAGAGGGAGGCACACAGGCCGTTTGCAGAGGCCTGGGGGAGGGGGGGAGAGTGCTGTGCAGCTTCCAGAAGCGCTGCAGCCAGCGATTTGGCCTGGCAGACCGTGGAGTAGTGGCCCTTCTTCCCGCAGCTCTTACAGAGGGCGGAGCGGGCTGGGCAGCGCGAGCGAGGGTGCTTAGCGTACCCACAAAAGTAGCAGCGGGGCCCCGCGGATTTATCGGGGCACCCCGCGGCACAAGCCTGAGGGAGGCCGGGAGCGGTGGGTAGCTGGTGGGAAGCGTGCCAGGAGGCGGCCTGGCCAGGGTCATAGGTGCGAGCGCTTAGATCTGCGACCTCCAGGGAGGCGGAGAGAGTCAGTGTCTCCGTTAAACTGAGTTCGTCTCTTTCCAGCATCCGCTGGCGGATCACGGGGGACAGCATCCCAGCCACGTAAGCGTCTCTGACGAGTAGCTCCATGTGCTCTGTAGCGGACACCGCTTCACAGGCGCAACCTCTCCCCAGGGCACAGAGGGCCCGGGCGTATTGGTCTAGAGACTCACCGGGGACCTGCTTTCTGGTGGCCAGCAGATGTCGAGCGAATACCCTGTTGATCGGTTTGAGGAATTGTCCTTTTAGCTTCCGTATAGCGTCATCATAATCTGTTTCGTCTTCGATCATTGAGTAAGCGGCAATACCCACGCTGGAGTGGAGGACGTGCAGCTTCTGTGCCCCGGTGGGGGGGGTGGTTGTAGATGCCAGGAACCCTTCGAGGCAAGTCAGCCAGAGTTTGAAAAGTTCTGTAGAGTTCGGAGTTTGCGGGCTGATGCGGAGGCATTCGGGCTTGATGCGGAACTCCATCTTCAAAGTTGTAGTTAATTAAATTGATGCACCATCGATTGCACGCGAGGCGAGTGATTTACCAATGTCAGGCTTTAATTAACTAGAACACAGCCTGGCGATCGTCTACAGTGGAAAGGGACGATCGTCAGGCTTCTGAGCATTTATACCTCGTTGATAGAGGCGTGGTTAACTCAGCCTCTCGGCCAATCGGTCAAGAGGCACATGACCGACCAGGGCCAATGGTAAGCCGACGTTCTGGCCCAATGGCAGACGAGTATGCAGATCATATCATCACACCGGGTGTCCATGGATAGGGAAGGACAGTGTCCTAGCAACTGCCCCCGGCACCTGGGCAGAGGAATCCTAACAATGTCAACCTAGCACCCTGACAATGCCATCCTTGAGTGCCAGTAGGTACTGCCAAGGGGTGGGGTCTGGGAGGCTTTGCCAATGAAAGGTGGCATGAAGGGTGGCATGATGGGGGTTCCTAAAGGGGTGGCCTGAAGTGGGGAGGCCGGAAGGGGGGTGGCTGAAAAGTGGAGTATCCTTATAAGGAGTTGCAGGGTATGTTCTCTTGGGAGGGGGTGCGATGCCCAATGCTGATGAGGATGGATGGGGCTTACCCTCATGCCTGGATGGTGTTGCGGGGATATTTACGCGGACATTTAGTGATGGGGCAGGTGAGGGTTGGGGGTGTTGCTCATGTTTGTGGGGCATCCCCACAGAGTCTGATGTGCGTGGGTGGGGTTGTTGGGAACACAACTTAACTCTGAGATCTGGGAACCCTTTAAAAAAAGAACCATAATCTCCGAGAATCTTGTCTTGCCGGCGTATTTGGTTCCTCATTCCAGAAAAGTGTGG
Organism: Scyliorhinus canicula; assembly: GCF_902713615.1. Lineage (NCBI taxonomy): Eukaryota > Metazoa > Chordata > Chondrichthyes > Carcharhiniformes > Scyliorhinidae > Scyliorhinus > Scyliorhinus canicula. The sequence continues at coordinate 213,237,322 of NC_052149.1, read as the reverse complement.
GATAATCCAGTGAGAATCTCCCCAACTTCCAAAAAACATGACTGAAGGCGCGATCAAGTGGCCGTGTTGCACCTGAAGGCAGCACACCACGGTGGACATGGCTAATAGGAGCCCGGAGACCCCGTTCCCGGGATCCACCCGGCTCGCAACATCTTGTGAGATCTAACACGATCTCGCGAGACGTTGTGAGGGACGGGATCACTTTTTGGCAAATCTGCATTTTAGAGCGAGACAGCTAGTCTCACTTTAGTATGCACTTTGCCAAGGCATCCGAGCCATTGGGATCGAATAATAATATTAACCTTTATTAGTGTTACAAGTAGGCCTCCATTAACACTGCAATGACGTTTCTGTGAAAATCCCCTAGTTGTCACACTCCACCGCTTGTTCGGGTACACAGAGGGAGAATTCAGAATGTCCAAGTCAACTAACAAGCACGTCTTTCGGGACTTGTGGGAGGAAACTGGAGGCAACCCATGCAGACACAGGGAGAACGTGTAGACTCTGCCGGGAATCGAACCTGGGACCCTGGTGCTGTGAAGCAACAGTGCTAACTACTGTGTTACCATGCCACCCTTCACCTCGGAGACCTCAAGCAAGTGCCGTTCAGTTCAGGTCTCCATAAATGGGGGCCAAACGGAAAGGCACTTGTGGGGTTTTCCCAGGAGATTGGAGGCCCCCAGCTGCTTGCCCTCTGGACAGGATGGCACCCTGCTACTGTTGGTGCCACCTGAAAACCCTGGCATTGCCAGCCTGGCACCCTGGAAGTTCCAAGCCGGCTGTGCCACTGGGTGCCAGCCTGGCATTGCCATCTGGAAGGGGATCTGCCAGGCTACCAGGTTGGCACTGTTCCTATTTTGTTAAATCGTGCCCCGAGTCTGGGTGAATTGCGATCTGGATTGAGCCGACACAACCAGCGAAATTACCCCGCGATTCCCGCCCAAAATGACATGATTTCACTCTAGGCCATAGATCCTTTGTGGTTCCAAATGATAATCCCAGAACCAGAGTATGATTTAATTGTTTCACTTGGCCATTTTCCAATAGGCTGTTGCTGGCCAAACAGAACTTAGGACTTTTCTCCCAAAATGCCAATCAGATAAAATTAGATTTTTCTGCTCAGCACACATTAGGCTGGATTCTCGGCCGTATCGGGAACTCCGCTACTGGCGCCGGGCGGCAGAGAATCAAGCATTGGGCAGAAAGCCGGATCGGCACCGGTTCCCCACTGGCTCCGGGATCGATGTTCAAGTATCACGCTGCACTCCAGCGGGAGGATGCAAATGGGTCATCAAAATTCATTTGGATCCGATTAACGGGCCTGGCACCATATCCTCTGGGCCCTCATGATTTTTTATCCTCTGGGCTGGTGAGAATTGGTGTAGGTCTGTGAGGAAGTTGCTCCCAAACTCCACCAGCGGGTCATCCTCCCCTCCTTCTCCAATGTAAGATCTGCCATTCCACCCCCACCAGGTGCCTCCCATCGTCCCCCCCCACCATAGACCACCTAATTAAAGAGACCCCCACTAGACAGCCCCTATTGAAGAGATCCCACCAGAAAGCTCGCATAAGCGAGCCCCATGTCTGGTAGCCCTCCAGAAGAGAGAGCCCTATCTGCAGGTCCCCCAGAAGAGAGAGCCCTATCTGCAGGTCCCCCAGAAGAGAGACCCCTATCTGCAGGTCCCCCAGAAGAGAGACCCCTATCTGCAAGCTGGACAGCTACCCAGACAGAGGCAGTGAAAACAATTACTGTTGTAACACTCATCGAACCTGGGACCCTGGAGATGTGAAGCAACTGTGCTAACTACTGTGCTACTGTGCTGTTGGTGCGTGTTCTCAGACTTTTGTATCTTCTGCCCAATGGAAGAGGTTGGAAGAGAGAATAATCTTGGTGGGAGGGGTCTTTGATTATGCTGCCTGCTTTCCCAAGGCAGCGGGAGGTGCAGACAGAGTCAATGGACGGGAGATGGGTTCGCGTGATGGACTGGGCTGTGTTCACAACTCTCTGTAGTTTCTTGCAGTCTTGGCCATTGTTTCTTACGGTCTCTGTCAACCATCTCCACCTCGGTACCACTGATGCAGACAGGGATGTGTACGAGACTTTGCTTCCTCAAATCGATGACCAGCTCCTTAGTTTTGCTGACGTTGATGGAGAGATTGTTGTCATTACACCATGCCTCCAGGTTCTCTATCACCCTACTGTACTCTGACTCATCGTTGTTTGAGATCCAACCCACTACGGTCGTGTCATCAGAAAACCTGGAGATGGATTTGGAGCTGAATTTTGCCACTTAGTCGTGTATGTACTTGGAATATAGAAGGGGGGCTAAATCCACTGCCTTGCGGGGCCCCGGTATTGAGGTGTATCGCGGAAGTGATGTATTTATTTATCCTTCTTGATTATGGTCTATGGGTCAGGAATTCAAGGATCCAGTTGCAGAGGGAGGAGCAAAATCCTAGGATTTTTGATATTGGCTGGGATTATGGCATTGAAGGCAGAACTATAGTCAATGAATAGGAGTCCGACTAAGAGTCCTTGTTGTGAACGTACAACCCCAGGAACCATTAAACTCAATATAAAAACAGCTAATCATAAATGAAAATCGGTAACACATTGTCACCTCTTACACAACAGACCCCACAAATGAATAGTATTATGATATTGATAAACCCTACCTCTCTCACTCACAGACATACACTGTACAATGACAGTATTGGAGATTATCAACCATTTCTAATTCCTTGGCATATCATTGCCTTCATAATGCAAGATATCTTGGAGTTATGGTAATGATCCAGCAGAAAAATAAAAAATGGAGCAATAATAGAGCAAACAAGGGTGAGAAAAACAAATTAACTCAAATGTTACTCCCTGTTTTCATCTTCGTTTAAACATGGCATATCATTTACTTCAGCTGATTAGGGGAGGACAATTTTTCCACTCCTGGTGCATTGCCAGAATGCAGAAGCTGTTGGTAAAGCAATTCTCTCTGATAGTTTGTACTTCAAGGGATGCTCAAAACAGATTGACAACAAATCACCAACTCTGCCTCAGAAGGATTAATGCCTTGATTACATCAAAGCAAGTTGGAAGAGATACATTTTATGACATGGACCAAGTCATAAATTACACTATGAAAATTAATTCATGAAACAATTTATAGAGTTCCAAATGTAGCATTATACATGTAGAGAAAACACATTTTTAACAGCTTGACTCTAGTTCAATCACTAAAAATGTAGTATAGAACTTGGCATTTTAATTAAACTAATCCATAACCAGAAATGCTATAACCCACGCTCAACAGCAGTCTTTATTTTACCAGGTCATTAAACCTGACAATCTATTACTAAACTAATTGGCATCATGAATATACTGCAAATTTATGGTTGTGTCATTTCATAAATATCCTGTGTAATTGTTTGTAATCCCATTTCAACACAAGCTATTTCACTCCAAGCTGAAAATTAATAATGCTGCATAAATATAGGAATTTCTACGGCTGATCGAATAAAGTCTTTGGTTGCTGTGTGGCCTGCTGCTTCACCTTATAACTCCAATGTTTCAGATGCAGAAATGTGCGGTGTCGAATTGTTCAAGTTACATTCCTGAAAGTCAATGAAGGGACATCTTGTTCAGGGTTTTGCCTTACAGTGATGCATTGGCTTCAATGATTCTTTGAAGTCATATTTTTTACAACACGGGCTGCAGAACTGAACATTCTACTTTAGCTACATGCATTCCAATCTCAATTGTAATTCAGCTCTTTAGCACTGTCCTCATAAGGCATCTTATCCCCAGCCTCTGAGGATTTGTCTCCTCTGTGGTTATGTTATGTGCCACCTTCAGGAGGGAGTTCTTGGCGAGTCATGTGACCCGTGCGGCCAAATGGCCCAGATGCGCAAATCTAGGGCTGAGCGTGGGTTTTCCTTGTCAGTAAACTGGCCCGTTTTCTGATCTCCTGTCGAACAACACCTCATGTCACCACAGGTGACTGAGTTACTAATGAGTAGATGTATTGGAACACGGTTGGATCTGGTATTTATGAATTTGACAGGGAAGGTGAAGGCAAAACAGAACCCATAGAAGAGACATCACAACTTGACAAAAGCTGAAGGAATGGACACGAGTTAACCGCTGCGTTGCACCTGGAGTGGATCTGGGCAGCCCTGCCGTTAAGTAGGCCAAATTCAAAATTTGGGTCGGGCGCAAATCAGTTTGCTATCTAACCAGCCCACTCCGGATGGCGAGTTCCGGATCACGCCTAAATATGGCGAGCATAACAAAAACCCTTATTTGCATTAATTCCCATTTCATTTTTGAGACTGAGGTTGACTACAACGGCCTTGCGGGAATCACAGGCTCCCCAGCAATAAATCAAGCGGGCATCATTTAGTGCCAATTTTTTTTTAAATGTGAAGTTGTCGCAATAACTGCTGAGGGGAACTGAGGAGGTGAGTAACCATTTCCATTTTCTGGCAAGCAGCTCAAGGGCACCGAAGCTGCTGCCCCACTGCTCTGAGGGTAGCAGGTGACACTTCTGGGGGGGGGGGGGGGGTGTCAGGGGGCTGAAGCGTTCCAGGTTGGGGATCACCCCATGGTCAGGAGGGGCAGGTGACGCTTCGGGGGGGGGGGGGGCAGGGACAGGCTGCGGATCACCCCTGAGTCAGGAGGGGGCAGTGGTGAGAGCCTTTTGTCTGTGAGGCCTTCATGCCATCTTTAAATATTATGGATACCCAACAGGGGCAATTAGAGCTGCTGCCTGTCTATCCTACCAAACACTTCCAGGACAAAGCCCTGCTCTTGGTTCTATGCTAAAGGTCACTTTAACTCTCTCTGACCGTGAGCAGCCTCTAGCTTCACAGTTGAAGGCGATTGACAATGGGGAATTGGCCTTATTAATTGTGAGAGTACCTCCCAGTTGCAGGTTGTGTCCGCTGCTTGCTCCTGCTGGTGGATGCCTGGCGGCTGCTGTTGCTCTTTCCTTCTATTCTATAGCCGGAAAGAAGGACAATTTTCTCTAAGTTACCTTGATCCTGGAACAAAGGACTCAGGGGGACTTATGAATCCAGAAGGCAATCCGGTTTGAAGCAAAAAGGTGGTGCGGGACCTGGTGTGCGACATTGATTCAAATAGCCCACCTGATGAGGCCGTTGAAGAAATGCATTTTGCAGATTGCTGATGTTTTTGTTGCAGGTGTGATGAGTGCTGCATGTAACTAGCACGTCACCGCGGGTTAAACATACTGGAAGTCAATGACGTTCAACTTCACCTTGAGCACCAGTGGAATATGTGGATGTCAGGATTTGATTCCAGTGAGACTGGGCCGTGTGGGAGTGCCAGCACAGCTGTGGCTCCTAAACAGAAAACGGCACTCAAACGTGGAACAAGTAACACATTGATAGACAGATCATTTCTACAACTACTGGAGAGCTGGATGGCACTCTGGGAGAAGGCAGGACACGTAAGAGCAGGGGAGGCTTGGGGGATTTGAGGGTCCCGGCTGGAAGCCCTAACTGATTGTTGATCTCTCTCCTTCTCCAGTACCTTATAGATATAAAATGGTTGGTTTTGTCCGTCTCACGGAGGCTGCCCTTGCAGTGCTGGTGGCAGCCGAGACAGACAGACGCCAGAGAAGGCAGCAGCGTCAATGCAGGCTGGAGGCAGCCTGTTCACCAAAGGACTTGGACACACATCAGGTGGAGGAGGAACCCAGAGGGGGATGCCAGCGATGGCCCAAGGTATACAGTTGTCGTTGGTCTTTCGAGGAGATGCCAGACAGCATGTCCCACAAGACACACCGTATCAACAAAGTGGCCGTATTCTCACAGATTTGGCATCCCGTGGAAGAGGAGGATACCTGCTCTCGGTGGCCGTGAAGGTCACCGCAGCCATGAACATTTATGCAATCAGTTTGTTCCAGGGCTCGAGTGGGGACTAGTGCGCCATATCACCACCTACAGCCCACAAGTGCATCCGTGAGGTCACAGATACCTTGTCTACCCAGGCATCAGACTTTATCAATTTTGTGCTGGACCAGGCCCACCGAAATGCCCGTACTGCAAAATTCTGCAGGGATGTCCCCGGTCCAGGGGGTAATTTATAGCACGCATGTCGCCTTGCGCACACAGGGCATCAGGGAGTGTGCTTCATTAACAGGAAGGGGTTCCACTCCCTGAATCTTCAACTCGTATGCGACCACCGCCTCTGGATCGTGCATGTTTGTGCATGCTTCTAGGGAGTGTGCACGCTTCTAGAGAGCGTGCATGATAGCTACATCCTGGGATACTCGGAGATCCCTGGTGTCTTCAAGAACTACCCCATGTTGATGGGTTGTCAATACGGGACATGGGATATTGCTGAGGACTTGGCTGATGACATCAGTGTGGAGGCCGGAGACCAAGGCGGAGACCCGATATAAGAAGCCTATGCTGGCACCCGTGATGTCATTGAGCGAGGCATCAGACTGCTCAAAATGCGGTTCCAATGCCTTGCCCTCTCTGGTGGTGCCCTGCAGTACACCCCCCAGAGTGGCTCCTGTTTTGTGGTGGTCTGCTGTGCCCTCCACAACCTGGTACAGCAACGGGAAGACATGCTGGAGGAGGAGGGGCTTGTGGCCTCATCTAAGGAGGAGGAGGAAGCAGACCCCCTCCCCGTTCCCCAATCCTCCCACACTTCCCCTCTCCATAAGACCATAAGACATAGGAGCAGAATTAGGCCACTCGGCCCATCGAGTCTGCTCCGCCATTCAATCATGGCTGTTATTTTTCTCATCCCCATTCTCCTGCCTTCTCCCTATAACCCCTGATCCCCTTATTAATCAAGAACCTATCTATCTCGGTCTTCAAGGCACTCAGTGATTTGGCCTCCACAGCCTTCTGCGGCAAAGAGTTCCACAGATTCACCACCCTCTGGCTGAAAAAAATCCTCCTCATCTCTGTTTTAAAGGATCGTCCATTTAATCTGAGATGGTGTTCACTGGTTCTAGTTTTTCCTACAAGTGGAAATATCTTCTCCACGTCCACTCTATCCAGGCCTCGCAGTATCTTGTAAGTTTCAATAAGATGCCCTCTCATCCTTCTAAACTCCACCAAGTACAGACCCAGAGTCCTCAAACGTTCCTCATACCACAGGTTCTTCATTCCAGGGATCATTCTTGTGAATATCCTCTGGACCCTTTCCAAGGCTAGCACATCCTTCCTTAGATACGGGGCCCAAAACTGCTCACACTACTCCAAATGGGGTCTGACCAGAGCCTTATACAGCCTCAGAAGTACATCCTTGGTCTTGTATTCTAGCCCTCTTCACATGAATGCTAACATTGCATTTGCCTTCTTAACTGCCGACTGAACCTTCACATTAACCTTAAGAGAATCGTGAACAAGGACTCCCAAGTTCCCTCTGTGCTTCTGCTTTCCGAAGCATTTCCCCATTTAGAAAATAGTCTATGCCTATATTCCTCCTTCCAAAGTGCATAACCTCACACTTTTCCACATTGTATTTCATTTGCCACTTCACTGCCCACTCTCCTAGCTTGTCCAAGTCCTTCTGCAGCCCCCTTGCTTTCCCAATACTACCTGTCCCTCTACAGATCTTTGTATCATCTCCAAACTGAGCAACAGTGCCTCCTTGAATATCTTGTTCCACCCACCAAGGTCCTACATAACATCACCCCAGGGTGTTAGGCCTGTGCTGGCACTGTCAGCGGGTCAATATGATCACTCACTATGAAGTCAGCTCTGGTGCTCCTCAGTTTATGCCAACGTCTGACTCCTGTCTTTCTGCTGAAAGCGCATTCATCCTCTGAATGGCATCTGCATCGGGGGTATTAGAACTTGGACCACTGTGTCGGGGGTCAGAGAGAGGGGGAGCGGAGGGTATCAGGGGGTGGGGATTTAGGCAAGTACGCTGTGAAGATTAGCGTGACAGAGGCTTCACATGTATCAGGTGTAAACTGTTTTAATGGTGAATGTTTGACATTTTCATTCCCCCTAGCTACAGATAATGACCACCTTCCCCCTCCACTGTGCCCAATCAGTGTTCCTCTCTCTTATTGAACTTTCGCGGTCTACTGCTAGGTCTAGCTGTGTCGCCATGATGCACATCAGAGGTGGAGGCATCCTGTTGCTTTCTGTGCCCTGTGGCCTTTGATGCCATTGGTGGACATCCTCTGGAGGGCCTGGAGCCATGCCATCCTGTACTGCTTGCTACCCTTGAGATGTGCCAGTGTCAGGAAGGGGGGGGGAAGAACTCGAGACTGCGTCGCCTCCTTGGCGGAAGCCGCAGGTTGAACTCCAGCACTGTAGGACTCTTGGGATCTCCACGGGATGAAGGGATCTTCCATCCCGGCAGCCAGTCAATGGAGTTCCCATTGTGCCCACCCCCACAGCCTTGGGAATCCGCGGTCATGAGTGCGCTGCCGAGAAGCAGAGGATCCCGCCGATGGAGAATTCTAGCCCGGATGTGGGAAGGGTGCGAGGTGTCAGCCACTGACCACCTGTGAGGTGGGGTTAGAAATTTGAGAAGTAGCAGACGGAACTGATGTACGAGAGAGCTGGAATCTTACCTTGCAGCTCGGTGGAGATCGTTGGTCTTCTTCCAACATGGTACGATGGTCTTCCTGGTCTTGCTGCCCATGAGGACAACCGCTGCCACTGTCTCCGACGTATTGGTGACCTTGCTGCTGGTCCTCCGATCCCTTCGGAGGAACAGGATGTCCCATCTAGCATCGACAGTGTCGAAAAGTCTGAGCAGGTCAGCATCCCCAAAGCAAGGCGCAGGTCGGAACGCTGCCATGCTTGTGTGTTGACTGGGAGTGAGTGGTGTGGGAGTGTTTAAGACAGCTCCCTCTTGTTAGTGGCAAAACGCTGAAGCATGTGTCTGGCAAATCACACGGCTAGACAGCCAGTAATGGCAAGAAGCTCATGGGGGCTCATTTCCGGCACTGAGTGCCGTTAAATACAGGCTGCGATCTCAGCAACTCGACCTTCGTGAAACACCCCACCAAATGTGCCCAAAATCACACTTAGACAATTTTCCGTTCAAGCGCGCCCAACATTTGAGGTGGACAACTCGGTATAAGTAAAGAATTTTGATACTAGTCCAAATTGGATCCCTGAACTGATCGTGGGCCAGTGCCTGTCTAGTGTCATACAAAATAGATGTCCAAGGAAAAGTGGTGAAGAAACACCTGGATCACTTGAAATAAAGAGAATCACACACAAAGGCAGTAGGACAGTCTGCCTGTAGTATGTCTGTCAGTGATATTCCTATAGATGAAAGTAATGTTGCAGAAAGTTACCCCGAGGAAGAACCCAGTAATGTTCCAGTGGGAAATGGGGAAGTTATCTGCACTGATTACCTTTGCCAGTCGAGAGTCAACGCATTGAGGCTCAAACCGAATTTACCTCTACTGCTGGGGCAGCTGCTCGTGAATTACGACGTTCCCAAAGGAACAGGAAGTCCCCGATCAACAAGGGACTGTGTTGAGATCCATTGGAAATAATATTGTAAATAGTTCCATTGCTATTCAAATGTGTTTTAAAAGAAACTTAAAGGAGGAGGCATGTGGTAGCGTGCCCCTTTAAGGGGCAGGTTCTTGGAGGACCATGTGACCCATTCGGCCAATTGGGCCAGAGCGCACAAATTCTGGAGCTGAGTATGGGTTTTCCTTGTCCGATTGAAGTCCGAAGTTAGTCGTATTTATCTCACGCTATAAACAGTTACTGATCTTAATAAACCATCTATTTGTGGATCTACCTGGTTGCCACCAATCTTACAGGATACTACACCCTCTGCAAAAAAATTCTCACATCTATTAATGTGGGCTGTATTCAAGTTGAAGCCTTCGAGAGTTTAATAACCCACTACAGGACTATGTCACGAACCCCCTCTTTAATTCTTCTTGGATGAAGTGCGCCTGAATGTAGGTCAGAATCATTCTTAATTTTTATTATTGCTGTAACAATGCCACCCGACAAAAAAGTTCCACCAAAAGGCCAGTGCGACTCCTTTGTATTCTGTCCATGGTTCTCTAATCAAGCTGGTTAGAAATGATATGCGGCAGATCTGAAATCAATTTTTACTTGTGGTCTACAATGAGGTCATCAAGCATATTCTATACAGAGCTTTGAACTACAAGCTGTGAGTGGTGAAAAGCAATCAGTTCTACATGATGTGTTCATATGGGAAATTGTCATAAGATTAATTCCGGGTGGGTGGTTGAGGGGGTGCAAGCAATGAGATGAGTTGGAACGCTGTTACAGAAACCAGCCCTGGCAAATTTAACTGCTGGGCTCGTTAACAAGCCACTAGCTATACAGACTCTGAGAATATTTGGTTCATGGCTGCCTGCCAGCTGTCAGGGAAATGTGGGGCTGGGAATTCTGGGATGGTTCAGTGGGAGGGAAGGTGAGAATCCAGGAAAGGCATGATCTAAATTTCTCCTTGTGGTGCCTGGGGGCTCCTGCATGCTCTATTTCTCCTTGTGGTGCCTGGGGGCTCCTGCATGCTCTGCCTGGCTCCATGAAGGAAAGTAAGGACAAAACTTACCTTATTGGGCCTCATCATCAGAACCTGGCAGATTCTACCCTCCCTCAGGTTGGTGGGAAAAGAAGGGCTACTTCCCTGCTCAAGCTGGAGGTAAAGCTGCAGTCACACTCTGATGACATAATCTACATATTTAATGAAGATCCTGTTGGCTTTGGCCAGGTAATTTAGCTGCCCATCCAAGGGCCTGCATGAAAATTTGGTATTTTAACACCAACCCACCAGGTTTCTGTCAAGCAGGCAGAGATAAAATTACTCCCACTTTGTTTTTTGCTTTTCCTTTTATTGCAGTTTTTGAATCTCCTCGACATTATGTTATACTTTTATCTCTTTGCGCGTCAATGGATAAGCTGTTTTACAGACGTTTACCGTGTAATTACATGTATTATTCTGCTGTTAAGCTACAGTTGTGTTGAATGTTCCCATAATTTTTAAGGTTGCAAGTTTTTATTGCTTTATGCAGGCATATCCTCAGGTCATGAGAAGCTAAGGTCTGACTGACATTAAATTTTGGCATATTTCATTAGATAAGAATTATTAGGATTTGACGATGCTTTATTCTGAAACAGCCTCTGAAATGTGAAAGACGCAAATACTAGCACATAGCCCAGAATTTCTGATCTCCGGGATGGGATCATATCCAGGAGGTACCCCAAAAGAGATGCTGGGGACTCCCTAGATGTCCGCACACAAAGACTGCACAGGATTTGCCCAGGAAATTCAAACCTATGATAGACAAGTACCCGGCACTGGGAACCATCCAACACTCTGATTTAAATCGGAGATTTGGATGGTTCCAATGCTCTTAGCAGAATAGTTACCCAGAAAAAGTTACAAGAATTAAAACCATTTTTAACTCCTGGGTAACCATTGGTCTGACACCAGCCCCCACCCTCCCCCCCCCCCCCCACCCCCAGTTCCCCAACCTCGTGATTACTCTCCCATCCTCCCGACGGCCCTCCCAATCAATGACAACCCTCCCGATTCCCCGGCTCCCTTCGGCTCCCCGAATACCCCACACCAACTGACCACCCGACCCATCGCACCCAAACGCCCAACAGGTCTGATCAGCCCCAAACCCCTCCCTGACCCATCCTACCCACTTACTTTACACACCTACCCTCTCCGTGGCTTCTCAAAGTGGCTGGGACATTTAAGTGTACCTGTTTCACACAGCTAGTGCTGCAAAACGAGGGTGTGCCTTCACTTCCTCCAATACTACTGCACTCGACTGAGGGCCTTGGGAACCCGCTGGACCATTGTTTTCTCATCCACTCCAAGTGGCAAGCCAGGCGCGAAATGGGCAGCTCCACTCCAGTGGTAAGTAAAAAGGGGCAGAGTGGCAACCCAACTGCGATTGGTCAGGTGATCAGATATTCTGGCCCAATGATATTTTAAAAAGCACCGTCAGAAAGTAATCTGTGGGAAGTGAAGAGTTAAAAGGCGATAAAGGAAACATTATGGAGCAGAAATCTAAAGTTATCCTGGAAAGATTAAAAAGAACAAGATACCCTCATCATTCAAGGAAACATAATTTGCTACTCGATTATAGCTTTGGCCTTCATCAGATAGTGAGCGATAGCTTTGAACAGCTAAATGGCCAAGCAGCTTACTGCCTCATCGATTTTCTTTGAAGAGAGTGCACATACATGTACAGACTGAAAAATGGGCACTGGTACTCAATAGTGTTTGATGACGGGCTTGTACATTTTTTATTATTTACGTGTACAAGTACTCGATTGTGAATATACTTGGTGATAGCGGTTTGTTGAGTACTAATCCCGCAAACTAGCTGGAAATAATTCCCATGTTTGAAATGCATAAAAAATAGATTAATTCATAGGATTCTGCAGTTCACTGCTTAAAATAACCTGTCATTTTAGCAGATACAGCAACATCTTCACTGCATTTACAGTGGCCTGTGCCTAGAATTAATCACGCACCTTGTGCCTATTGCCAATATTGCAACTTATCCCCGAAGACAGCATCTGAATCTAAGTTCAAAGGAAGTGTTGCAATCTTATGAGATGTGTGCTTTTTTTGTAACCTCCCTAATTTACAAGCATAAACTGGTGACTTGTGTAAGATACTGTATCATCCAGATCAGGAATCTCCATGTTGAATCCTTTGTTAGTGACGGTGATGGTACAGTTCGGTTGTACTATACCAAAGTTATGTAGGAAAGGTCAACCACTGGCCAGTGCTGGAATATGCGTATAAGCCTCATTTGAGATCTAGCCACCAACATTATGTCACCAATTATACCTGCAGGTCCTGGTGCATCTATAGGCAATGATAAGGGACAACTGCTTCCAGAGACTCGGCGTGGAGTCTGATGCACAGTTTTACCAGCCATTGTAAGGCCACCAGCAGGAACATCCACTGGAGGAATATTGTTGCAAGTGGCAACCGAGGTCAGCTCCTCCATTGCTGGAACAATTATCATCAGCAATGTTAGCCAATTTGCTGTTGAGAGACACATTAGCTGAAAGAATTATGCAGTGTTGAGCAGGGCCAAACCGCGCAGTTCTTTTCCACACTCCTCCCATCTATAATAACTGGATTGACAGAATTCCCTTCTGTCATCACTGCTGCATTTTCTAAAACACAGTCTGTTACCGATGACATTCACATGGCTGAAAGGGTTCCGTTTTACTCTTAAACATTGTTCAGAATTGATGAATGTGATGATCTATATGGGGCTCAACATGATAGTGATGTGTTGCTGTAAAGCTCATAACCATGCAATGGTGGATATCCAGGAAAAAAACACTCCAATAAAGGATGGGTCTGAGAATGGTGATGAATTTTATTCTTTCCATCTTTTGATGCTAAATTGAGCAGGCTCCCTGAAGCTGCCGAGGAAATGGTTCCTGGTGAATTTGTCTTTCCCTTGACTGGCAACCCATTGTCCTAGGACGTGATTCTCCATAAGAATTTCTAAGTGTGGTAGCGAGCGGGAATAGCCACGAGCTTCCCGGCGCTCAGCCAGCGAGGCCGGCAACGTAATTCAACGTTATTTAGTCCACTTAACGAAGCCTCGTGGGCTTCTCGCTGCAAATGAAGGCTCGACAGCTGATTCGCCCCCGCTAACAAAGACGAGCAGCACTGAAGCTGCACTTGCTCAGCCAACCTCAGGCAGCTCGCAACAATGGCGTCGAGGAGACCGGCACCAAGATGCGGGGATGCAGATCTGGGGAGGCTGAGAGACGTTGTGGAGGCCAGGAGGGATGTCCTGTTCATGTGAGAGTCCCAGAGAGTCAGCCATAGGGCAGCCAGGGCTGCCTGGGATGAGGTGGCGGCAGCTATGAGCTTGGGGAGAGTGACCAGGTGAACTGGCATCCAATGTCATAAGAAAGTCAATGACACATACCGGGCAGCACGAGTGAGTAGACACCAATGGCCCTCACCTCTGCCCAGGGGACCATCAACCCCCCAACTCCCCATGCGGCCGCCAACCCTCCCTCCACCCCCAAACCCTCCCTCCACCCCCAAACCCTCCCATCACACTTCAATAAAATTAACTTAAGCTGCGTGACACACAGACAACTTTTTTTGCTATTGATTTTTGGACAAAAAAAACACTTCCAAAAGCAAACTGAAAATAATTTATCATCTCAGCTATATTAGAAACAATGGTTTGAAAATTTGAACTAGTGGCATTAGCCCTGCAGTAACTAGATCGTGGTAAAATGTTTGCTTATAGCATGATGATGTTTTGAACCCACAAAGTGCATCATTATAATTGCCTTTAATCTCCACAAAAAAACACAACTCTTAGGTTTCTTAATTTCCTCCGCTTTCTTCATGTTAACACGATCCAACCAGACAAGGTTGGGAGTTGCAATGGAATGTTAAAGAGTCACATCCTATTCCCGAGCCACAGTTTGCACACCCCCACTCTAAGATGTGTGCAGCTGTCGTGGAATCAAGCTGCTATGAGGTGTTGCCAGAATGCTCTTCTGGGACAATTATGACAGAAGAGAAATATCCATTAAACTGTTTTAATGGATGTTTTCAAACAGCTTGTAGCGCAACATTGCCAGTAAAATGCTTACATATTTGGTGGCATAATAATTGGTGAGTGCGAACAGCCAGCGGCTCCTGTCCAGAGCCCTCCTATAGGGGCCATCATTGGATTTGCCCTTGGGTGGGCCGTGTGATGCCCACCGTCAGGTGGCGCCCGGTTGTGGGTGGGGTTTTGTGGTTGGGGTTAAGGTGGAGGGACGGGTTTTGAGTGGGATGGGGGCTGTTGGTGGATTGAAGGGAGGGGTTCAGCGTGGGGGGAGCAGGATTGGTGCACCCATACGACTGGTATGGCTCTATGCAACCTCGGGCCACGGTGGGCAGTCAATAGGGTGCCCTGCAAGGTGGATGCCTTGCAGGCTGCGGCAATGGCGGTCTATGCCAAGACACACCGATCCCGCGGGTTACCCCGACGTCACGGCCCAGCCTCTGGTCACCCCACCTACCACCCCCCAGTCGTGGTAGACATGCCCCCAGCTAGCCATGCCAGTGGCAGGACCGACAGCCCACGGTCGTGCCTCTGAGAACACGATTGACCCCCACTCTCTCCCTCATCAGCCACAGTGCCTGATTCCCAATTTTTAAAACCACAAGTGAACCTCGCGGTTAATAATGTCTCCTGGCGGAGGCAGAGCATCGCTGGAGAGCCGGAGAATACCAGGACGAGCCCGTTAATGATATGCCAATGCCGTTTACCGTACATGCGGCAAGGCACTGGAGCATGGCATTCCATTGGGTGCCCGCCACCGGCCTTGGTTTCTCAGCTGATGCGCAATTCTCCACCCAATCGTGTTTCCCGATTCTAACCGCGGCTGACAGAGAATCCCGCCCGAGCCATTTAGTCCAACTAATCTGAGCGGGTTTTTATTCTTCTCACGCGTCTTCCTCCATTCCAGTTACCTCATCTTACAATTTCAGCAGATGTTGGCATTTGCCGTTCCCTTAAGTACTTGTTTAGTTTTCCTTTTAGAAAATCTAAGCTATTTGCCTCGTCTACTTCCTGTAGCTGCGCGTTTTGCATTCTAAACACACTCTGAGAAAGGAAATTGTTCATTGTTGGATGTGTTCACAACTATTTTGCATTGATGGGCCCTATAGTTTTGATTCCTCCCACAATTGGACACATTCTCTCCACATGTACCCCATCTGACACATTCATAATTAAAAAAGAATACCCAGCCTGTTCAACGATCTGCAATAGTTGTGATCTCAATCCTTGTAAGGTTTTGCAAGGTTCCCCAGTGCTTCTATATCCTTTCTTAAATTTTTATGGTCGTCAAATCTGTGCACATTATTCTAAGTGCAGGTTTTGCAAAAGTTTGAAGTACCTTCACTACTTCTGAATCCTATTTACTAGAAATGAATTCCATTACTTGCTGGCATGTTAATTGCTTTGATGATCTGCAAAGTTATTTTTTTATCACTTTGCTTATGCAATATGTGCATTTCTGGAAAGGCTACCAATTTTTGCCCACACATTAGAAGGTGGTGGTGAATGTTTTCGCCAATCCCTGCGGTCCTTGTAGTGCACTGCACCCACATGCAATTTGGAGGCAATGCCAAGATTTTGATCCAGCACCAGTAAAAGAGGGGTGATATATTTCCAAGGAACCTTTGTGAGGTGTTGCAATAGATATTGGAGATGGGAGACAGTGCTACCACTGTGGAGGAACTGAGTGTTTAAGGTGGTGGATGGCGTGCTGGTCAAGTGAGCTATTTTGTCCATCTGCAAGACTCAAGCCAGGTGTGTAATGAAATACTCTCCACTTAGATCGGTGTCAGTCCAACAATGCTCAGGAAACCCGACACCATCCAGGACAAAGCAGCTTGCATGATTGCCACGCCATCCAGCACCTTCAACATTCACTCTCTCCACCAATGATGGACAGTGGCAGCAGTGTGTACCATCTGCGAGATGCTCTGCAGCAGCACACCAAGGCACCGCGACGCACCTTCCAAACCCATGACCTCTACCACCCAGAAGGGCAAGGCTAGCAGATGCATGGGAACGACACCACCTGCAAGTTCCCCTCCAAGCCACACGGCATTCTGGCTTGGAACTATATCGCCGTTCCTTCACTATCACTGGATCAAAATCCTGGAACTCCCTCTCTATCAGCACTGAGGTTGTACCTACACCACGTGAACTGCAGCGATTCACGAAGGTCATTCACCACTACCTTCTCTTTTTTTTATATAAATTTCGAGTACACAATTCACTTTTTCCAATTAAGGGACAAATTAGTGTGGCCAATCTACCTACCCTGCACATCTTTGGGTTGTGTGGTCAAAACCCATGCAAACACAGGGAGAATGTGCAATCTCCACACAGACAACGACCCAGAGCCAGGATCGAACCTGGGACCTCGGCGCCGTGAGGCAGCAGTGCTAAGCACTGCGCCACCGTGCTGCCCCACCACCACCTTCTCAAGGGCTGTTCAGAATGGGCAACAAATGCTGGCCTAGCCAGCGATGCCAACTACCCTTGAGAGAATAAAAAGAACTGCGTTACTCTTCATTATTCCTTCAGTTACCTCTACAGATTACTTTTTCAGCTGAATTAAACATGACTTCTCCTTTCCAAATCCATAATGACTATTGTAATTACTTTGCTGACCTTCAGTGCTCTTTTAAAATAAAAACTTCTTACGGGATGTGTGCATTGCTGGAAATACAAGCATTTCTTCCCCATCCCTAATTGCATTGAGAAGGTTGTGGTGAACATCTTGTTGCATCGCTGCAAACCTTGTGGTGTAGCTGCACCCAAAGTGCAATTAAGAAGAAATTCCCAGTTTTATTTTCTAGCTCTAGGTTCCCTTTTAACACTGTGTTTAGTATAGATCCAGTTGCATCCCAATTGCCAGTGTTAAACTGACAGATCTGTGATTACCAGGTTTTTTTCCTACCACTCTTTGTGAATATAGGAACAACATTAGTTGTGCCAGTTCCCTGGATACCCCCTTTCTTACAGAACATTCGTTATATACATACACGAATGTAGCATGTATCTCTGTCCTAGTTTTGAGTTTATATGAGTACATACCATTCAGGTCTGGTGACACACCCTGTTTCAATTTTACTAGTTTGTCAATTTCTTTCTTCCCTTTTATCAAGACAAGAAGTCTAGGTACGATCTCCACAAAGCCATCAGAGATACCAAGAGACAATACCAGACTAAGCTGGAGTAACAGACTATCGACACGGACTTTTGCTGGTTTTGGCAAGGCTTAAACAATATAACGGACTACAAAGCAAAGCCGAGTAGAATCTCTGGCAACAGAGCACCCCTCCCCGATGAATTCAATGCATTCTATGCTCATTTCGAGCAGGAAGCCAATAAAATTTTATCAATTGCCTCAACAGCCTTGGTGGATAATGGGGGACCTGTAGATGTGATATATCTAGACTTCCAGAAGGCGTATGATAAGATGCCGCATAAAAGACTGGTCCAGAAGGTGAGATCGCAGGGGATTGGGGGTGGAGTACTCGACTGGATTGAAGATTGGCTGACGACAAACAGCAGAGGGCGGGACAAATATGTCCTTCTCTGGCTGTGAACTGTAACTAGCAGGGTGCCGCAGGGGTCAGTCCGCGGACCTCAAATGTTTACAATTTATATAAATGATCTGCAAGCAGGAACAGAGTGTCGCATAGCAAAATTTAAGAATGATAGTAAAAGAGGTGGCAAAGCAGGCAGTGCAAAGGAGATAAAGATTTTACAGATGGATATAGATAGGCTCGCAGATTCAGCCAAAGTTTGGCAGATGGAGCTAATGTGGATAAGGGTGAAGTGATTCATTTTGGCCGAAAAAATAAAAAGGCAAATTATCTAAATGGAAAACAGATTCAAGATGCGCCTGGGCAGAGGGATCTGGGTGTCTTTGTTCATGAATTACAGAAAGTTGGTATGCAGGAACAGCATGTAATTAAAAAGGCAAATGGATTGTTAGAGTTTATTGCAAAAGGACTGGAGTATAAAAGTAGAGAAGTGTTGTTGCAATTTTGGTCTCCTTATTTGAGGAAGGATGTGGTGGCATTGGAGGCAGTTCAGAGGAGGATCACCAGATGGATTCCGGGAATGAAAGGGTTGACGTATGAGGAGAGATTAAACAGTTTGGGTTTACACTCGCTCGAGTTTAGAAGGATGAGAGGGGATCTAATCAAGGTATGTAAAATATTAAATGGGTTTGATAAAGTAAACGTAGACCAAATATTCCCTCTTCGGAGGCAATCTAGAATGAGAGGTCACTGATCTCGGTTGAGAGGCGGTAGATTTAGAACTGAGATGAGGAGGAACTACTTCTTGCAGAGAGTGGTGAATTTTGAAACTCTCTGCCCCATAGTGCGGTGGGGTCTGAGTCATTAAATGGTTTCAAGAAGGAGATAGATACATTTCTGATAAAACAATGGGTTAAAGAGATATGGGCAATAGGTGGGGAGGTGAATTTGAGGCCGGGAAGAGATCAGCCATGATTTAATTGAAGGGCTAAATTGCCTTCTTCTGCTCCTAATTCCTATGTTCCTATGACACAACCATACCTATCATCACAGACTCAGAAGTCAGATCGGAGTTCTTGAAAGGGAACCCATGAAAACAACAGATCCTTATGGAGCACCTAGTCATGCACTCAGATCCTGCATGGACCAACTGGCGGATGTGTTCGCGGACTTCTTCAACCTCTCCCAACTCTGTTCTGAGGTTCCCATCTGCTTCATGATGCTTCATTATACCGATGCCTAAGAAGAACAAGGCGACCTGCCTCAATGATTACCGTCCAGTGGCCTTGACATTTATCATTATGAAGTATTTCAAGAGGTTGGTCATGAAACACATCAACTTCATACTTCCAGAATGCCTTGATCCACTGCAATTTGCACAGTGCCATAACCGATCCAGAGCAGACGCTGTCTCCCTGGCCCTACACTCATCCCTGGAGAATCTCGACAACAAGGACTCCTATGCCAGACTCCTATTCATTCACTACAGCTCCGCCTTCAACACCATAATCCC
Organism: Scyliorhinus canicula; assembly: GCF_902713615.1. Taxonomy (NCBI): domain Eukaryota; kingdom Metazoa; phylum Chordata; class Chondrichthyes; order Carcharhiniformes; family Scyliorhinidae; genus Scyliorhinus; species Scyliorhinus canicula. The sequence continues at coordinate 213,217,736 of NC_052149.1, read as the reverse complement.
AGCCAAGCTCATAGCAAAACTCCAAAACCTAGGACTTGGCTCCTCCCTCTGCAGCTGGATCCTCACCTTCCTGGCCCATAGATCATAATCAGTAAGGATAAACAACAACACCACCTCCATGATAGTCCTTAATTGTGGGCGCTGTAAGGTGCTGTACTTAGTCCCCTACGATACTCCTTATAAACACACGACTGTGGCAAAATTCAGCTCCAACTCCATCTGCAAATTTGCTGATGACACGACTGTAGTGGGTCGGATCTCAAACAACGATGAGTCAGAATACAGGAGGGAGATACAGAACCTAGTGGCATGATGCAATGACAACAATCTCTCCATCAATGTCAGCAAAACTAAGGAGCTGGTCATCGATTTCAAGAAAACAAGTGTCATACACACCCCTGTTTGCATCAATTGTGCAGAGGTAGAGATGGTTGACAGTTTCAAATTCCTAGGTGTACACATTACCGACAATCTGTCCTCATCCACCCACGTTGATGCTATGACCAAAAAAGGACAGCACCTATACTTCCTCACAAAAATAAGGAAATTCAGCATGTCCACATTGACTCTTACTAATTTTTACTAATGCACCATAGTATGCATCCTATCTGGCTGCATTACAGCTCGGTATGGCAACTGCTTGGCCCAAGACCTTAAGAAACTATCAAGAGTCGTGAACACAGCCCAGCCTATCACGCGGACCCCTCCCACCCGGGTTACTCACTCTTCCAACTTCTTCCATCGGCCAGGAGATACAAAAGTCTGAGAACATGCACGAACAGATTCAAAAACAGCTTCTTCCCCGCTGTGACCAGACTCCTGAATGACCCTCTTATGGACTGAACTGATCACTCCATGCATCTTCTCTACCATATGCTTCACCTGATGCTTATGTATTTACATTGTGTATTTACCATATCTCCTATGTTTTTTCATGTATGGAACGATCTGTCAGGACTGTACACAGAACAATACTTTTCACTGTACCTCAGTACACGTGCCAATACATCTATATCTATCTCAATTGTATTACTATTATTTTAATTTTATCCTGAAGTGCCTGTTTCATTGCCTTCAGGTAAAATAAAAGTCAAGTAGTTATTTAATACTTCTGCCATTCCCCCATCATTATCTGTGAGGCTTGCTCATTCTGTATTAGCCTTATCCATATTTTAAGTTTTTCTTTTGTTATTTATACATCGACAGAACACTTAAATTATTTTGTACTCTTTGATAACTTGACTTTGTCTTTGTGACTTTTTTGAACTTATTTCCTAAGCTGTCAGTTGAGCTCTGTGATGACTGGAAGACTTTAAGAACAATGGATTCTAAGTGTTGATCAATTTAAGGGTTAAAAGCCTGGGGTTAGAGTGTGTTTGACTGCTTTTTAAAAATAATTGTTTTGCAGGGCCTAGGTATTTTTAGCAGTCATCAGATGAAATTAACAAAGGAATATGTATTTCAGTCTGGGATAATGGACTGTGGTTTGACTGGGCAAGTCCCTGGGGAGTTAATGTGCTTTGCAGCCTGGAGAGATTAAAAGAAAATTCAGCTTTGCGTGGTCATTTCTGGGTGGAGCCGAGGAAGGCAGAGGGAAACATTTTGAGAAGCTGTGGAGAGAGGCAGTTTTTGGAGAACGTTGTGGAGAGAAGCAGCTGGTGGAGAAACTTTGGAGAGAAGAGTTGAATTCTGATCTGCCTGATGTTGAGTCCACAATTCCCCTGCAGTAAGATTGATTGAGATCTGTATGTTTCTTTTCTTGTTGTTCAATGGGAAATTGAGTAGTTGTGTTCAAGGTGTAAATTGTACGCTGTTCTTTTTGGGTGTGAAGTTAAAAAGTTTGATTTTGAAGTTATAATAAAGTTTTGTTTTAAATATAACCAAGCCCTATTTATTCATGCATCACCCATGGAATAAAACATTATTTCCGCAGTCTTTCAAATAAACTAAAATATTGGGTTTTCAGTCCAATATTGTTGGGGACTGGTCGGGGATCGTAATACATCTTCGGTGTTCAGGGCAGTAGAGGATTTGTAATATTTAGGTCATGTATCAAACGGATTTTCTATTATCACTTGCATTCCAATCTTACCTCCTCAATGCTGAAATTCTTATTCTCGCCTCTATTATACTTGACTTCTCAGACACCTTTTAGCCAACATCCCAAGTTCCTCCTATCACAATCTCTAACTTGTCAACAGTTTACCGCTCGCACCATGTTCAATACTAAATCCCCTTCTTGATGACCACAAAGGATGCTCCATCCCCTGGGCCATCAAAATGTTAGTCATTATTTACAAATCCGATCCATTATCTCACCCACCTTAGCTCTTCAACATCATTGGTCCAAGCTCTGTAACCTATCATGCGCTCTAACATTTAGCATGTGTCCATCGCTTCCGCCAGCGGTTCCAAATTTGGTGGGTGAGCTTCAAGATGTTAAATTAAATTCTCTGGAAATGGCACAGACAGTTAAGCCTTACTCCACTCACCCAGCGTTTTAAAGCCCCTTCCAAACTTTTCTTTTCAGCCAAGATACCGGACCTCTCTTCTGCTGTTTGGTTAATTTCCAATAACTTTGATTATCTTTATTGCATTAAAGGCAATATAAAAATGGCCATTATTGTTGAGAATTACAGAAAATATGAATGCACACAAAATAGAACAAGGGCTGGGTGGCACTAGCTCTGAGCTGGGAAGACTTCTGGCTTTACTTTCTTTAATTACTTCAATAGTCTTAAAAGCTGTCTGAGGGTTACTCATCCCAATGAATTATAGACTTGTAATATTCAAGCTCTCCTCCAGTTCTCTTGTATTGTATGTTTTTTTTGTGCAGCTATAAAAATGATCTTCAGATGTTATAATTTGTGATAGATGTGTGACCAACCTTCAGCCAAATTCCATGCGAGAAGGCTAACCATGCATCACGTAGTTAAGTAGAATTACAGTGATTTACTGTGTGAATCTCTCTTCTAGACGTTGGTGCAAAGAGTTTCAATTGTAAATTGCAGCTTTTAAATTTGTGTCCCGTCCATGGAGATTGAGCAAGCATGAAAAGCAGAGATGAACTGGCCGTGGGCATGCCTTTAACTTTGCAAGTTTTCCGGAAATTACAGAGGTGACATTTCAAAGACTGAATCATATGAATTTTTTTTAAGGTCTCACACTCTCAATGCAGGCAGATTGTACTCGTGACATTATGGATTCTTAGCTTGCCATTTGCCTGCAGTAACTTTGATCCAACCTACCTTTGGTCTTCCAAAACAGCAGTTGTCAAGGTGATTTCTTGAATAAACGTCATGCTTAATTAAACAGTAACAGAATGAATGGCAGTAAAGCCAATTATAGGGGAACATTTTTTTGGTAATATTCTTCAAATAGTCTGCACTTCACGTGAATCCTAAAGGCCAGGCTCATCAAGTGTGTCTGCTGAAGATAGCACAATGGACAGACAGGATTGCTCGTCCAGTCATTCAAATTAGGCTCCTCACAGCCACTGACTAGTTTCATTGAGAGCTGCTGGAAAAAGTCTGTAATATTTATTATCGCAGAAAGCCAGCACCATTCTTGCTGACAGACTATGGCCAAAGTAAATTACTGAAATATTCACAAAGAGTGTAAGGAGGGAACAGAAACGATAATTATATCACAAAACAAATCAAACAGGTTAGAAACAAAGCAAAGCTAGTGTATACCAGTTTTTGAATTGCCAATCCTATCCAGAATAATATATATATATATTTGAATTATTCAGTGTTCTCTCATCTTCACAGTTCTCACCATACCTAATAATAATAATCTTTATTGTCACGAGTAGGCTTACATTAACACTGCAATGAAGTTATTGTGAAAAGCCCCTAGTCGCCACACTCCAAGCGCCTGTTCGGGTACATGGAGGGAGAATTCAGAATGTCCAAATAGTACGTCTTTCGGGATTTGTGGGAGGAAACCGGAACACCGGGAGGAAACCCACGCAGACACGGGGAGAACGTGCAGACTCCACACAGATAGTGACCAAGCCGGGAACCGAACCTGGGGACCTGGCGCTGTGAAGTAACAGTGCTAACCACAGTGCTAACATGCCTCCCTCCTTCCTATTTATGCCACACACTATTCTCCTTCACCTGGTAAGACAAGCGGTTCTCCCCTCAAGCTTCTGTCTATGGTACTCTGGAACAAAGCACTAACGCACGAGGGTAGATTGCTCCTGATGATCCTCTGCAATTACTCTCTCGACACTTTGAAGTGTACTGGTGAAGAAAACATATTTTAGTAAGTGACATGCTGTGCCACAAAAAAGGCAGTAATCCAGAATTGTTCGAACATTATTTTCTTGAAATAGTCATGATCGGACTGAGAGATGGATTTGTAAACCTTTACAATGAAAGGACTTTATCCAGCACTAATCATCATCCTCCATGGAGGCAAGTGATCAGATATTTTTTCAAGCCACAGTAATGTATTTGTCAATGCTTGCTTGGAATCTGCAAACACTCTAGGGCACTATGGCAGCCTGGCTTATTAGTGGGCTTGAAGGAATAAACATATCTGTGAAGTTCTCATTCTTCACAGTGAGATCCACATACCCTACAAATTAATAAGAGATGGGATGGTTTTCGCCGAACAAGCAAGTAGAAGCTGACAAGTGCTCTGCAGGAGCAAGCTGTGCACTTTTACTTCATTAAAATCCAGCAGTAGCCCTTTGTACATTTCAAGGCTTCTCTAGTTCAGCTGCAGCTAAGCTCAATGAATTTACACGTGTGGAGGGGAATGTGTGCACAGCCATACAGGCAACTGCTGGATCGTTCAGTCCTTTGGAGAAGCTTAACTGCGAATGCAGGCTTTCCCCTGTGTGCCAGACATCTCCAAGAGGAAAAGTTTCCAATTCCCCATCAAAAAGCAGAAAAGTGCAGACGCTGGAAATCTGAAATAAGCAAAGAACATTCTGGAAATATTCAGCAGGCAGGACAGCACCTGCACAGAGAAACTGGGTGATCGGAGTGCCGGCTGAGGTGAGAAAACCAGCAAGTAGCTCTCAGGCTTTTCTCTCCACATAATCCAGCACTCCGTGCAGGGAACATCTGGAGGCATTGTCCACACCATCACGCTGGCGGGGCCGGAAAATGCCGGCAGCCAGGAATTCCGAGATCGGGATCTCCAATATAAAGCACAGGAACCATCCCACCTCTCCCCACGTGCACGCACGGACACTGGGGACCACCCCACATGCACAAAGGGAACCTCCCCCAACTGGTAAGGGCAAATCCACCTTTTCCATGTGGAACTCCCCAGAGGGGCAATGCCAGGGTGTCGGAGTGGTGCCAGGGTGCTGTCTCTCCCCCGGGGGCTACACCTACCTGTGTGCCCCCGGCGGGTTCCCTTCACCTGGATCCCATTTTTGAAGAGCAGTTATAAATCTCGTCAGCTTGATGTCACGTCGGCGAGGGTGGGAGGATGATATGTCGAGGAAGCCAGCTAATTATATTGAAATTTATTGAAATGACGTTCTTGACCTTCTAGGTTGGGAACCTCATTAAATCATCAGCAAGACGCAGGGAGAATCGGAAAATGACATCTCGCCAGTGTGATTCTCGTTGTCCGAATTTCATCAGATTTTGTACCCATGTCGCCATTTGCGCTGACGGCAAACGCAGGTGCAAAATCACGCCGAACCTTTCAGATTGTGTTGAAGGGTGATCTGCGACTTCCAATCGGACACCCAATTTTCCCATTCCTGCTTATTCTGCCAAGGGGCCACACCACTATCTGACTCTTATAATCCAAAATCAGCCATTCTTCCCATAAAAATCAGATACCCCTCAAAGTTTATAGAGGAATTAAGTCAATTCTGTGACATTCAGTATTAGCTCAAACAAATGATTAACAGGGATAGGATTACATGTGTTCCCAAAGGTAGAGTTGGGAAAGTCGGGGGGCAGGATTCTCCAGTCTGACAGCCGAATGTTTCTCGGTGCCGGTCGCTGGCAGCGAGATTCTATCATCCTGCCAATTGTCAATGGGATTTCCCATGGCAACCACCCCATGCCGCTGCAAAACCCGCTGGAGGGGCTGCGCTGCCGGCGAGAAAATTGAAAATTGAATCGCAACTATTTCTTATATTTCTTTAACACGCAGAAAGTCATTGTATTTAGAAAGTCATTGTATTATCTGGACACTTGTATGCTGACCTGGCGATTCTGTAAAGAAGGGCCAAAGTTCACTTTTGGACTTGGAGTAAGCCGGCCCTTTTCCCAGAAATCACTTGACCAGGATAGTACACGAGAGGGAATGAACTGTTTGTTTGTTTTAAAATGCAGTCACTTTAATTCATGTGCAAAAAAACTGGCAAAGGCTAGTTATTTACCGGAAATCACAGAACAAGCTTTAACTTTTGGACCTCGTGGGCGCGATCTAATGGCCGCGCCCAACTTGGGACATGACACGGCCGGTAAATCTCGCATCAGGCCTCTCGTGAGATTTACCCGGATCATCACACCTCGCGAGATCCAATGAGATCTCGCGAGACATTATAATCTGGATCCCGTCCACAATGGGCTGGACCTAAATTTGCATATTCAAGTGAGCAGTAAGGCTCACTTGAATGTTTCTACACTGGATCTTTCCAGCACCCAGTATTAAGGCCTCTCGCCTCGAAGACCCCAGCCAGGCGCCTTTTAACACTGGTCCCCACAAACGTGGACCAGCACTGGCGGGTTTTCCCAAGTGATCGGTGGCTACCGGGTGGTCAGCCTCTGGGCAGGGTGGTACACTGGCACTGTTGATACTCCACAGGCACCTTGGCATTGCCAGCCCAGTGCCAGGCTAGCAGGGGCACTGCCAGGGTGCCAAGCTGGCAGAGGCAATGTGCCCAGGTGGCATCTTGCCCATGCTGAGGATCGAGCCTTGGAGTGCCCTGTCCTTATGGGGTGCAAGGGGAGGCCCAAGGACCCCCTAATCATTAAGTTGTGGGGGTCAGGAGTTGCTTGGGGCAGGGGGGGGTCACAAATCAATTATTTGTAATAGGAATAGATAGCTGTGCTTCTAGAGTACAACTGTATGTGCGCGCCAGTTTGTGCAACATTTTGTTCAATAATAAATCAATCATCCTGAATTTATCGAAAGAAACAGGTCTTTTATTCCGGTTCGAACAGCAGAAAAGGTAAATATTTGGCCATTTTTATGAGCAAATTAAATTAATAGTTCCACCCATCGAGTAGTGAGGCTGGTTAAATTGTGCGCTCCACCCATCCTGGTTGTAACAGTAGCTATAATCCGATTGTCCTTAGCGCCATAGGAGTAGACATACTGCAAGATAATCCACTTATTGATATCTCCATGGTGCAATCATTTCATGAAAATGGACATACGAGGATCACTGAATACCAGGATACTTATTGAAAAGAAAGGAAAAAATAGAGAGCTGATGCTGTGATGATTACTCATCATTCCACATGCTTCCCCGCAGCACATTTTCACTTTTATCTAAACTGTTTCTACTATATACCCTATTGCCTCATCTAAAAGAGGATTGTGATTTAAACCAACTCAAAATCATGCAGTGAAAATCAAGGAGAAAATGACAAACTACAAACCATTACAAGTACTCAATTCGCTATTGTGGTACAAAGATCTGCCTGTAGAAGCCTTGCAGTTTTTTTTAATGCAAGTGATTGTTTTATATTACACTGGGTCCTTATGTACCGTGTATGCCAGATATAGAGGGAATACAAAATCAGTCCACTGCATTAATGCAGAAGATAATACAGCAAAATAATGATGTACTGCAGGTCAGGGATTTCTTTAAAAGTTCTTGTTTTCCACTGCAATTATGTTAAATGTGCCTCGGGAATAGTTGAACTCACATAGCATTTCAAGCCTGTCATTTATTTTCGAGGATAAAAATGGACACAACTTGCAATTGAGGCCTGGATTTTATGGCTCCTCTGCAGTGAATGCAATGAGCCATTCGCATGCCTCGTCATCTTCTGCAGAACCCGAAGTTCCCGCCACCAGGACAGGCTGAAAGGTACCCGAGTGTGGAAGCACAGGGTCTGATGAGTCCTTCTGCACTGAGGTATAAGTGCTGATTTGGGAAGGTGTCTTGTAGTTGGGAGAATCTCTGGTAAATTGTTCTCAAACTCATTTAGATTAGCACTCATACACTGACTTCGAACTTTAAAACATCCAGCTAGTTAACAGAAACTGCCTGACAGTGGCGGTTATCTGTTCATCAACGGAACGTGAATAGATGAATTTTATGGGCGGCACGGTGGCAAAGTGGTTAGCACTGCTGCCTCACAGCGCTTGGGACCCGGGTTCAATTCCGGCATTGGGTGACTGTTTGTGTGGAGTTTGTACATCCTCCCACTGTGCTACTGTGCTGCCCAACGGCATAAATGTAGCTTCTCCGAGTTAAAACAATGAGTGCGTGTGGTTTGCATCATCACTCTGGTGGGGACTGATAGAGCCGGAAAGACCAATTCCACAGAGATCGGGACGCTATCCTTAAAGGACGTCCTGATGAGCACACAAGCTGAATTGCCCACAGTGTGCCCTCCCTGCCCCCACATAAATGTTAGCACCCCCTCACAAGCATCGGGGGCTACTCCCTCCCATAGCACAAGTGGCATGGCTCTGCTCACCCCTCCCCACAATGCCAACACCAACAATGGGGAAACCCGCTTCGCAGGCAGTGGGCAACCCCTTCTCACCTCTCACATATCCCTTTTCACTCCCATCCGGTTTTCAGGCTTTGGGCCAACCCACCAACCCCCACCCTCCTCCCCCCCCCCCCCCCCCCCCCCCACCACCACCACCACCACCGCAGTCTCAGGGGCACTCTCCCCCTCATAAGCATCAGCAAACATACAGAGCTAACACGACCAGAGGGCACACATCTAGCGCTGCCCCGGCACAGATTGGCACTGGCAGGTTGGCACTGTGCTGCCTGGCTGTGCCAACCTGGCAGTGCCAACCTCTGCCAAGGTGCAGTGCCAGGGCCATATCCCACGGGAGCTATACTTAGCTTTGCTCCCTCGGCGGGATGCTCGTGACTGAATCTTGTTCATCCAAAACCTGTTGTAAAGCTCCCTGATGTAACATCATGCTGCCGAGGTTGGAATATTCAGTGAGGGTGGATCATGTAGTGGGGGGCGGAGGAGGCTGGCTAATGATATTGAAGTGAATGCAATACCATTGTGGGTGAGAACTTCATTATAAGACCGGTGTAGGACCTGGAAAACCAGGAAACGGAGACCTCTCCAGAGAGAATCAGGTTACCCGATTCTCTTCAAGTTATCCACCCGCATCAGCGATCCCACAGGCCCATAATGTGGGCAAAAATCGCACCCTCCTTAGATTCTGGAAAGCTCTCAACTGATTGGGAAACCAAAAATGTAACACCATAACTCAAGTGGTCAGTACGATAGCACAGTGGTTAGCACAGTTGCTTCAGCACTGTGGTTAGCACAGTTGCTTCACAGCTCCAAGGTCCCAGGTTCGATTCCCGGCTTGGGTCACTGTCTGTGCAGAGTCTGCACATTCTCTGCGTGGGTTTCCTCCGGGTGCTTCAGTTCCCTCCCACAGTCCAAAGATGTGCAGGTTAGGTGGTTTGGCCATGCTAAATTGCCCTTAGTGTCCAAAATGGTTACATGGGGTTGGGTTACGGGGGTAGGTTGGAGGTGTGGGCTTATATGGGGTGCTCTTTCCAAGGGCCGGTGCAGACTTGATGGGCTGAATGGCTTCCTTCTATACTGTAAATTCTATGTCTGTGTCTAAGAAAGGAGGAAGGCAGAAAGCAGAAAACTGCAGACCAGTAATTCAAACATCTGTCCTTTGGAAAGTGCTGGAATCCATTTTGAAGATGGTAGCAGCAGGATATGTATAAAATCATAAGGAGATTGGGCAAAGTCAACGTGGTTTTGCAAAAGGGTTTATTAGAGTCCTTCGAGGTCGTAAAAAGCAGGTAGAAGGGGAATGTCAAGAAAACAGTGAAGTGTAATATTTTTCTTCTGGTATATCATTGTCATATTTCTTTTGTAGTGGAAGACAGTCTGTTGGGGGGTTTCTAGTCTGGTAATTGGACTAAGAGACAGGATGGCTGCAAAAGTCCAAACCGACAATAAAACGTGGTTTTTATATGTTAATGAACTAAGGAGAACATCAGAATTTCACATGAGGCAAGAACAATACCCTTAATTACTATCTCTATTTCCAATTATAAAACAAGATAGATTAAAAAAAACATACAGCTCTGAATCCACCCCACATCCCACAGAGTAATACTTGTTTGCCAGAACTGATTTGGCTCCTTTAGAACACCTGCAGACTCTGGCTGGATATCTTCGAAAGTTGTTACAACCAGCTTGTTTCAGCTTCCCCCTTGCCCTCAGACGAGTTTGCACTGCTTTAAATATTATTAATCTTTTTTTAAATATCCTACTGTGAGAGCAAAAGACCACTTGTGGACTCGGTGTTAGCCAGATCAGGGGCAGGATTCTCCCCTACCTGGCGGGGGGGGGGGGTCCCGGCGTAGGGGAGTGGCACCAACCACTCCAGCGTCGGGCCTCCCCAAAGGTGCGGAGAAGGCTAGGCCCACGCCGGAGCGGTTGGCACCACGCCGGCTGGCGACAAAACCGGCACCAGCGGCCTTTGACGCCCGCCGCCCGTCGCCGGGGCTGGCCGAAAGGCCTTCACCGGTTCGCGCATGCGCCGGTGGTGACGTCAGGGGCAGCTGCAGCTGACGTCACCACCGGCGCATGCGCGCTGGGGGATTCTCTTCCGCCTCAGCCGTGGTGGAGGCAGTGGCGGCGGCGGAAGAAAGAGTGCCGCCACGGCACTGGCCCGCCCGCCGATTGGTGGGCCCCGATCGCGGGCCTGGCCACCGTGGGGGCATCCCCGGGGTCCGATCACCCCAAACCCCCCAGGACCCCGGGGGCCCGCTCGCGCCGCTGATCCCGCCGCCACCAGAGGTGGTTCAAACCTCAGCGGCGGGAGAGGCCTCCCAGCGGCGGGACTTCGGCCCATCGCGGGCCGGAGAATCGCCACAGGGGGCTCGCCGATTGGCGTGGGGTGATTCGCCCGGGGCCAGGGTCGGAGAATCGCCCAGGGCCGCCGTAAATCCCGCCCCCGCCGTGGCAGAAATTCTCCGCCACCCGGGAATTGGCGGGGGCGGGATTTTCGGCGGCCCCGGGCAATTCTCTAACCCTGCGTGGGTTCGCAGAATGTCGCCCCAGAGCTCAACTTAAAAGCTTTCTCAAAATGTCTGAATGCTTTAGCTCCACCCAGCAATGGCATCATCTCCCCAAACTGAAAACACATTAACTCCCAGGGACTCCCCTTAGTCAAACAGCAGTGCATTAGCCCTGGCTATTATGATGATCAATGTCACATCTGGCTCCTGACAGATTTCTGGTCTTGCAAAACAAGATTCTTTAAAAAAACATGACAACTGCAGTCAAACACACTCTAACCCAGGATTTTAACTCTTAAATTGCCAAATATTTATAATCCAATATATCTACAATCCTGCATTTGCCACACTTAACAGGACAGTAAACTGTAGATGTAGTGTATTTGGATTTACAAATATGAGGGATCATGGTGCTGGGGCAATATATTAGCATGGATAGAGGATTGGCTAATTGACTGGAAAGAGAGTTGGGATAAATGGATCATTTCATGTTTTTTAAAATTCATTCATAGATTTGGGCATTGCTGACTGAGCCAGAATGTGTTGCCTATCCTCAAGTGCCTTGGACTTGAGTGGCTTGCGAGATTAATTTAGAGGACATTTAAGATTCAACCACATAGTTACATGTAGGCCAGAGCCGATCAGGATGGAATATTTTCTTCCCTAAAGTAGGTTTTACGACAATCGGCAATAGTTTCATGGGCATCATTAAACTTTTAATTTCAGCGTTTTATTTAATTCAAATGTCATCACCTTCTGTGGTGAGATTCGAAGTCAGGTCCCCAGAGCACTACCACGGGTCTTTGGATCATTAGTCCGCTGCTTCCCCCATGTTGACAATGTGTAACTAGTAAATTGTCACAGGAATCAGTGCTGGGCCACACATATTTTCAATCTGGATTAATGACTTGGATGAAAAGACAAACAGTTTAATAGCCAAATTTGCTGATAAGCGTCTGTAAAGGGCCGCTGGTGACTATCTAGTTTTTGATTCCTTTTTAATATAACTTTTAGCTTTTGCCATATAACTTTTAGGTCGCATGTTAAAGTGTTAACGGCAAGATAAATGTAAAATCCTGATTGAAGTGAGTGCAATTAAAATCAGTTTGGAATTAATTCCAGTTAAAAGCTGTCCTAAGTTTATCTTATAACATCAGAGGGAGAGGTGTGAACACTTAAACAATGAATGATCCATTTCTGGAACTCCAGGTAGTCCAGAGTATCTATTCTTATTGCAATGAAATAAGCTAAAAGCCAATAATTCGGGGAAAGAGAATCATAAATCTCCATTAGATACAGGAAGCATTGCTATGGGTTACAGAATCAAAAGAGTAACCTTGAAAGTAAAATCATTTGTTTGCATTTCTGGTTAAATCATTGCAAAGCATGTGAGGTTGTCATGGAGATAGTGTTCCAAGTTAGAGCCTTGGTTAGAAGATTCTCCTGTTTAATTGATCTGTGTACATTTGCTAACGGAGAGAAAAGGAGGCAGTTGTAGCTTTTCCTTGGCTCTGATACCCACCAGATTTTTCCAACAGGATGTGATAGTCAGTTAAGCCTGAATTTAAAGCTGAGACAATACTAATTTTATCATTTACCATAGGGCATATGGATGGTACTCATCTCAGTTTGGATTTTGAGACAGAAAGCAGCTGGAAGGCTTGCCTAGTGGAATAAATCTACAGTGGTCCTCACAGAGCCTTGTGACAAAAAGCAATTAACTTGGGAGCTGTGAGAAAGCAGTTGGATTTACAAGCAACCCAGTTCAAAGATTTACTAAGCTGATTCCTGGAATGAAGGGCTTCTCTTGTGACAAAAGATTGAGCAAGTTGGGCCAATGCACATGGAATTTAGAAGAATGTGAGGTGATCTTATTGAAACATATAACTGTGGTAGTCGAATCAGGAAGATGCACATAGGCCAGGAACAGAAACTTGCATATGAGGCCCCTGTTAATTGATACTCGCCGTCTGCAAGAGCACTCAACTGAATATACAAACTCAGTATTGCCAAATGAACTTTGTGATTAGCCACTCAGGTTTACACAAAAGAACAAAAACATGCTATGCAAAAGTAACAAATTTCCAGACACAGGTGATCAACTTTGGAGCAGGGCGAAGAACAGACAAAAGAAGCCATCAGACTCCATAATGGGCTATATCTGGTCAGGTGAGTGTATTCCAGAGGACAGTGGGTTTTGATTGAATTATCTTGTTGGGTTCGGAATGCGACAATGGCCAGCTGCGGTCGTATACCTATGACTCAATGCAAGCAGACCAGTATAAAGGAAGGAATAAGCAATAACCTCCAGGCACAAGAAGAAGGGATGCTGGGTTTCGAAGCCCAGAGAAGATGTCCACATCGAGTGACTGTAGCCTGGCCAGCCTCCTTCACTAAGTGTGGGTAAGAGATCAGCTGTCACGCTGAGTCATATTTTGTTTAGTGAGAGAATTGTCAATAAAATTGAGTTAAACCGTGCACCTGGGGCTGGTTTAGCACACTGGGCTAAATTACTGGCTTTTAAAGCAGACCAAGGCAGGCCAGCAGCACGGTTCAATTCCCGTACCAGCCTCCCCGAACAGTGGCGACTAGGGGCTTTTCGCAGTAACTTCATTGAAGCCTACTCGTGACAAATGCGGTTTTCATTTTCGAAATTTTCATTTTTTCACCCGTTTTGTCCTTTGTTCATTGTGCAAATAAGGGTACCTGGGTAAAGCGTTTGATTAAAATACTGGTCGAAGTATCTAAGATTTTACAGATACAACGGCCGGGATTCTCCGAAATCCCGGGCAAATGTTAACCCCACGTAAACACCTGAGTGGTGACACAAGCGTCAACGGGCCTCCTGGTTCAGCAATTTAGCGGTCTTCAGGGGGCCAACACATCGCCAGAGTCCTGCGCGCTGCTCCGGCGTCGAAAGGCGGCCCTGCACGTTCTGGCACCGGTGCATGTACACGACGGCCATCTCCATACCGGCGCATGCACGTGGTTGCCGACACCATGCTGGCGCCACGCAACATAGAGTAGACCTACAGCGGGCCTTCACGGAAGGAGGTAGGCCCCCTCCAGATCGTGGGCGCCTGCCAATCGGAAGCCCCCGATCATGGACCTGGACTCTGTGGAGCCATCCCCCAGAGTCACATCCCCTGCCACCACCCCCCCCCCCCCCCCCCCCCCCCCACCAGGACGTCCATCGTGGCCGTGGGACTGAGCTCCCGTCGGTTGGTACCATTTGGAACCACGCTGGCCGGCCTCGGCAGAACTCAGTGGGAGTTTGGCTGGTCAACCACGGAGAATCGCCGTGGGACCTCTTTCAGCGGTGCCCGACCGGCGCCGTGGCGACCGCGCACGCTCGATTGCCGGCGATTCTCCGGCCGCAGGCTCGGGGGATTCCGCCCAACTTCATATTCTGCAGGGGTTTCACAGGGTAGATGTTGGGAGCATGTTTCCTCTTGTGGAGAAATGGATAGGGCCACTGTTTAAAAATCAGGAGTCTTCTCACAGTTTTATTACCTCCATTATGAGACATAAACAATCAATCTGAAGGTTAACAACACCAGGAGCGGGATTCTCCTGAATCCCTGCAATGGCCCCACGCCGGAGTAAAAAGCGGTGCAAACCACTCAGGCCGACCGGAAGTTGTGGAATCCTCAGCTCTTCCGGGGGGCTAGGGCAGCGGCAGAGGGGTTGGCGCCGCACCAACCGGCGCCGAAGGACCGGCATTGTCCCGCGCATGCCCAGAACCGCTGGCGTGGTCCTGCTCATGCGCATACCGACCAGCATGTTCTGGTGCATGCGCAGGAGAGTGTCTTCTCTGCGCCGGCCAAGGTGGAGCCCTACAGGGGCCGGCATAGAAGGAAGGAGTGCCTCCATGGCACAGTCCTGCCTGCAGATCAGTGGGCCCCAATCACGGGCCAGGCCACCGTGGGCCAGGCCACCGTGGGCCACCGTGCCCCCCCCCGGGGCCGGATCCCCCTATGCTCCCCCGAGGACCACACCAGCCGGCCTACCAGCCAGGTCCCGCTGTGTGGGGCCATGTCCAATTCGCGCCGGCGGGACTGGCCAGTAACCGACGGCCACTCGCCCCAGTGGGGCCCGGAGAATTGCCGGGGGGGGGGGAGGGGGCACTGCCGATGGCCCCCGACCGGCGCGGTGTGATCCCCGCCCTCGCCCAAAAACGTGCACCGGAGAATACGGCAGCCGGTGTGGCGGGACTCACCCCCCCCCCCCCCCCCACAACCGGGATTCTCCGACCCAGTGGGGTGTCGGAGAATCCCGCCCCATATTTGCTGCCCACCTCTCTTTCATTCATAGAATCCCTGCAGTGCTGAAGGACTCCATTTAACCCATCGAGTCTACATTAACCCTCTGAAAGAGCACCCGACTTAGGCCCACTCCACGTAACCATTGGACACTAAGGGGCAATTTTATCATGGCCAATCCACCTACCCTGCATATCTTTGGACTGTAGGAGGAAACGGGAGCATCTGGAGGAAACCCACACAGACACGGGCAGAATGTGCAAACTCCACACATGGAGACAGTCACCCAAGGCCGGAATTGAATCCCTGTCCCTGGCACTGTGTGCGAACCACTAAGCCACCATGCCGCTCCCTTGCTGGCAAATGAAAATCTAGCTTTGACTTGAATTTTGAATGGATTTCACTCCTTCACACTAATTCCATCCAAGTACAATTCCAACAGATTGCCTCCCTCCCTGCGAGACACAATTTCAAAGCACATCACACTTCAATAATCTGTACAATTGCAACATTAGATACTTGTCTTAGGAGCCATTTACATTTTGGAAAAGTCTTAAATGAAATGACTTGAAAGATTCTACTGGGCCAAAGTGCTTTCCATTCACTAAAATTACGTCAGGGGTAGGAACCAGCCATAATAATCTTGACCCAGACATGAAACATTCACAAGTTTGTCACTTGGCACAATGAACAGTGCCAGGCTGCGTACCCTGCATCTTTCAATTACTGACAAACATGCTGGAGAAAAGATCACTTCCTATAAAAGTACTTTCAGTCAGCTTCAGTTGCAGACAGACTGTTAAACAGATTGATGTTCAAAGATATAAATGATACAGATCAGCAGATGTACATCACTGCGTTGGTTCACTTATATGCGCACCAGTAGTTTATAGAAACCCTGATCCGCATGCATCGTTTTCGCAGCAAGATATTTCTCACAGCTCTTCTGAGTATCATTGAGATTAGTTCATCCCTTGTATGGAAGAGATGACTTCGGTATGAAGCAGGCCAAAAGAGCTAGATTTAAAGTTGGATTTTAAAAAATAATCACTAGAAGGAACATTCATAGTGCTGACTCCACTTTTAACAAACTCTATTCCTTATTTATGTTTCACACTGGCTGCTTTTTGAGACCTGATTATTCCTTTCTCCTGCCAACGAAGTGGCTTGTGTGAGGTGCTGCCACATCTCTACCAACCTAAGGGGCACCAATATCCTGGGGGGGAGATTTGTTAGTGCTCTTTGGGGGGGGTTTAAACTAATTCAGCAGGGGCATGGGAACCTGGATTGTAGTTTTGGGGGAAGGGAGATTGAGAGTAGAGAGGTCAGGAGCACAGATTTGACTTTGCAGGAGGGCGCCAGTGTTCAGGTTGGTGGTTTGAAGTGTGTCTATTTCAATGCCAGGAGTATACGAAATAAGGCAGGGGAACTGGCAGCATGGGTTGGTACCTGGGACTTCGATGTTGTGGCCATTTCAGAGACATGGATAGAGCAGGGACAGGAATGGTTGTTGCAGGTTCCGGGGTTTAGGTGTTTTAGTAAGGTCAGAGAAGGGGGCAAAAGAGGGGGAGGTGTGGCGCTGCTAGTCAAGGGCAGTATTACGGTGGCAGAAAGGATGCAAGATGGGGACTCTTCTTCCGAGGTAGTATGGGCTGAAGTTAGAAGCAGGAAAGGAGAGGTCACACTGCTGGCAGTTTTCTATAGGCCACCTAATAGTTCTAGAGATGTAGAGGAAAGGATGGCGAAGATGATTCTGGAAAAGAGCGAAAGTAACAGGGTAGTTGTTATTGGAGACTTTAACTTTCCTAATATTGACTGGAAAAGATATAGTTTGAGTACATTGGATGGGTCATTCTTTGTACAATGTGTGCAGGAGGGTTTTCTGACACAATATGTTGACAGGCCAACAAGAGGTGAGGCCACATTGGATTTGGTTTTGGGTAATGAACCAGGCCAGGTGTTAGATCTGGAGGTAGGTGAACACTTTGGAGACAGTGACCACAATTCGGTGACCTTTACATTAGTGATGGAAAGGGATAAGTATACCCCACAGGGCAAGAGTTATAGCTGGGGGAAGGGCAATTATGATGCCATTAGACATGACTTAGGATGTGTAGGTTGGAGAAGTAGGCTGCAAGGGTTGGGCACACTGGATATGTGGAGCTTGTTCAAGGAACAGCTATTGCGTGTTCTTGATCAGTACGTACCAGTCAGACAGGGAGGAAAGGGTAGAGCGAGGGAACCGTGGTTTACCAAACAAGTGGAATCTCTTGTTAAGAGGAAAAAGGAGGCCTATGTGAAGATGAGGCGTGAAGTTTCAGTTGGGGCGCTTGATAGTTACAGGGAAGCGAGGAAGGATCTAAAGAGAGAGCTAAGACGAGCAAGGAGGGGACATGAGAAGTCTTTGGCAGGTAGGATCAAGGAAAACCCAAAAGCTTTCTATAGGTATGTCAGGAATAAAAGAATGACTAGGGCAAGAGTAGGGCCAGTCAAGGACAGTGGTGGGAAGTTGTGTGTGGAGGCTGAGGAGATAAGCGAGATACTAAATGAATACTTTTCGTCAGTATTCACTCAGGAAAAAGATAATATTGTGGAGGAGAATGCTGAGACCCAGGCTATTAGAATAGATGGCATTGAGGTGCGTAGGGAAGAAGTGTTGGCAATTCTGGACTAGATGAAAATAGATAAGTCCCCGGGGACTGATGGGATTTATCCTAGGATTCTCTGGGAAGCCAGGGAAGAGATTGCTGAGCCTTTGGCTTTGATGTTTAGGTCATCATTGGCTACAGGAATAGTGCCAGAGGACTGGAGGATAGCAAATGTGGTCCCTTTGTTCAAGAAGGGGAGTAGAGATAACCCCGGTAACTATAGGCCGGTGAGCCTAATGTCTGTGGTGGGTAAAGTCTTGGAGAGGATTATAAAAGATATGATTTATAATAATCTAGATAGGAATAATATGATTAGGGATAGTCAGCATGGTTTTGTGAAGGGTAGGTCATGCCTCACAAACCTTATCGAGTTCTTTGAGAAGGTGACTGAACAGGTAGACGAGGGTAGAGCAGTTGATGTGGTGTATATGGATTTCAGTAAAGCGTTTGATAAGGTTCCCCACGGTCGGCTATTGCAGAAAATACGGAGGCTGGGGATTGAGGGTGATTTAGAGATGTGGATCAGAAATTGGCTAGTTGAAAGAAGACAGAGAGTGGTGGTTGATGGGAAATGTTCAGAATGGAGTTCAGTTACGAGTGGCGTACCACAAGGATCTGTTCTGGGGCCGTTGCTGTTTGTCATTTTTATAAATGACCTAGAGGAGGGCGCAGAAGGATGGGTGAGTAAATTTGTAGACGACACTAAAGTCGGTGGAGTTGTCGACAGTGCGGAAGGATGTTGCAGGTTACAGAGGGACATAGATAAGCTGCAGAGCTGGGCTGAGAGGTGGCAAATGGAGTTTAATGTAGAGAAGTGTGAGGTGATTCACTTTGGAAAGAATAACAGGAATGCGGAATATTTGGCTAATGGTAAAATTCTTGGTAGTGTGGATGAGCAGAGGGATCTCGGTGTCCATGTACATAGATCCCTGAAAGTTGCCACCCAGGTTGATGGGGTTGTGAAGAAGGCCTATGGTGTGTTGGCCTTTATTGGTAGAGGGATTGAGTTCCGGAGCCATGAGGTCATGTTGCAGCTGTACAAAACTCTAGTACGGCCGCATTTGGAGTATTGCGTACAGTTCTGGTCGCCTCATTATAGGAAGGACGTGGAAGCTTTGGAACGGGTGCAGAGGAGATTTACCAGGATGTTGCCTGGTATGGAGGGAAAATCTTATGAGGAAAGGCTGATAGACTTGAGGTTGTTTTCGTTAGAGAGAAGGAGGTTAAGAGGTGACTTAATAGAGGCACACAAAATGATCAGAGGGTTAGATAGGGTGGACAGCGAGAGCCTTCTCCCGCGGATGGAGGTGGCTAGCACGAGGGGACATAGCCTTAAATTGAGGGGTAATAGATATAGGACAGAGGTCAGAGTTGGGTTTTTTACGCAAAGAGTGGTGAGGCCGTGGAATGCCCTACCTGCAACAGTAGTGAACTCGCCAACATTGAGGGCATTTAAAAGTTTATTGAATAAGCATATGGATGATAAGGGCATAGTGTAGGTTAGATGGCCTTTAGTTTTTTCCATGTCGGTGCAACATCGAGGGACGAAGGGCCTGTACTGCGCTGTATCATTCTATGTTCTATGTTTCGCAAAAGCAAACAGTGCATGAATGACATTGAGGCTATCAGTGCCTATTATTGTGCAGTACGTTGTACAGCAACCTCCAACATCCATACAAGTGGAGTTATGCATGGAAATCATGAAGTTGGCGTCTGATTTACCCTGCTCATTCCCAAGCTTTGGTGGTACCTTGTTAAGACACTTCGCACTAAAACATACAACGTCTGTGAAATTCAACTCCGTGCTCACCGGCTACCCAGGAAATGCTCCAGCAAAACTTACCACTTGTGTATTCAGGTGCAAGTGACTGTTTAATGGCATTATAAATCTTAATTACTGCCAATCGGATGATCTTTCTGCCTCTTTTATTTCTCGCATTCTTAATTTTATCTTTCTTTCCATTATTTCATTTCTGTACATGATTTTACATTGAAATAAAAAAAATTATTATTCGTTCATGGGATATGGGTGGCGCCACCTGGCCCAGCATTTATTTCCCATCCCTAATTTCCTTTGAGGGGCAGTTAAGAGTCAACCATGTTGCTGTGGGTCTGGAGTAACATGTAGGCCAGACCAGGTAAGGATGACAGATTTCCTTCCCTAAAGGACATTAGTGAACCAGATGGTTTTTTTAGAAAATCGAAAATAGTTTAATGGTCATCATTAGCCATTTAATTCCAGATTTTTATTGAACTCAAATTTTGGCACCAGTCGTGGCGGGATTCAAACCTGGGTCTAGATTCTACTTTGAGTCTCTGGATTACTAATCCAATGATAATACCACTACACCACTGTCTCCCTGTATATTTTAACTTACACCTATTGGGCTGGTTTTTCACATCGGGCTCATGGAACCTACACCCAGAGGATTTGCAGGTCCCAAACCCAAAACTCAGCATTGCTATTTTCAAATGTAAATGCCCGAATTGGGAAGGAGGCAAGCTCAGTACACAATTAATGGTGCTCAGAGCTGCTGGCTGCATCAGTGCAAGAGTGGAAAAATTAGTTGGAAAGGAAAATCACGCTTGCAAATCTACTAGAATTCTTTGAAGATGTAACTATTAGAGTTGACCAGGGGGATGTGGTATATTCAGACTTTTAGAAGGCTTTCGGCAAGGTCTCACATAGAAGATTACTATGTAACGTTAAAGTGAATGGGATTACGAAGTGGATAAATGTGAATTTATCCACTTCGGTATCAAAATAAGGAAGGCAGTTAGTATTTGAATGGGTGTAAATTGATGAGGTGGATACTCAGCGAGACCTTGGTGTCCTCGTGCATCAGTTGCTGAAAGTAAGCGCGCAGGTACAGCAGGCAGTAAATAAGTCAATTGGCCTTCACAGTGGGAGGATTTGAGTAGAGGAATGAGTAGAGTTTTACTGCAATTGCAGAGGACATTGGTGAGGCCACACCTCAGTGTGCAGTTTTGGTGTCCTTATCTGAGGAAGGATGTTCTTGCTCTGGAGGGAGTGCAGCAAAGGTTTCCCAGGCTGATTCCTGGGATGATGGGACTATCCTATGAGGAGAGACTAAATTGGTTAGGATTATATTCATTGGAGTTTAGAGGAGTGAGAGGGAATCTCATAGAAACTTGCACAATTCCAACATGGTTAGATTCAAAAATAATGGCCGGGATTCTCCAGAAACATGGCTAAGTGGTGGTGCCAGCATAAACACCGGAGTATTTCATGCTGACGTCAACGGGCCTCTTGGCCCAGCGATTCTGTAGCTCACAGGGGGCCAGCAGGGTGGCAGAGTGCTCTGCGCCATTCCAGCTGCCGTACGCGGCCCTGCACTGCTGGCCACGGGTCCGCGCATGCGCCACACAGCAGAGCAAAACAGCAGGCCGGCGCGGAAGAAGGTAGGCCCCCCCAGATCGCGCACGCACGCTAACCAGTGGTCCCCGATCGCAGGCCTGGCCATCTTGGAGGCCCCCCCCGGAGACTGATCACCCGTCCCCACCAGGACGGCCACCGCAGCCGCGACGCCGAGCTCCCGCTGGGTGGAACCATACGTGAACTATGCCGGTGGGAATCGGCCGGTCGACCGCGGAGAATCGCCACCGGGGTCTCTTTCAACGGCCCCCGACCTGCGTCGCTGGAGAATCGGCACAGCAGCTCGGAGAATCCCAGCCCATGTTCCCGTCGATGGGGGATTTCTTCACCCAGAGAGTGGTGAATCTGTGGAATTCACTATCACAGAAAGTATTTGAGACCAGAATGTTGTGTAATTTCAAGAAGGAATTAGATATAGCACCTGGGGCTAAAGGGATGAAGGCCTAGCACTTGCACCAGAATTCGCAGGTCCATGAAGAAACACTTTTATTTTACACTTAAATTATTTATGCACTGGACAGGCCCCTTAATAAACTCCTTAACCAGCATAACGGGCTGTAATTGTTGGGAATCCCCGTTCCCTGCCTCCATCCCACTGGTGGCCCTTCGGATATTACAAACTCTCCGAAAGGCATCGGCATCCTGAAACAACCTCTGGGATCATGATTGTGAAATCCCGTTTGCACTGGGACCTGACCACACGGCCCTTTGGAAAATCCAGCCCTGTGGCTCTCAGTGAGGGTTCTTTAATTTGATTGGTTGAGATGACACACTGTTCTTGTACTGCGCACACACAACATACAGATCCTCTAAAGGGGGCGTCACACTGAAAATAATCTTTTGCTACGGTTAATTGCTGCTCAAAAGCCTGTGGGCAATTGTAAGCACAATGAACAGTATTAATGGTTCCTTCATTGACAGCGAAGTTGGCGTGCATCTGTTTAAAATTGCTTGAAAGTAAGATGACTCATTCTTTGTGTGCAACGTACCATCCAGAGGTGGGAAACAGAGGTCCGGTTTGTTTCCTGGTGCTGCAACCACCCTGGGGTAGGGAGGGCAGTCACTCATTGTGATTTTCATGGGGATCCCTCTTTATTGGCATGGAGACAGGTTCACCTTCCAATTAAGATCAACGTCAGGCTATAGAAGCTGGAGGAAAACAGTCAAGTCAGCCTCCTTTAATTGCCCTGAAGTTGGCTCTTAATGAGTCTGATTGGCTGCAAGCCTGCTGCTCCCCCACGCCCCTGATTCCGGCTTGGCAATGATAGCACTGAGGTAGACTGGGGCTGGGAATGTGACATGTCAACCGGTCGGGTTATTTTGTTCACACCCACCTCTACTGGCCCAAAAATCCCAGTAGGGATTCTCTGTTGTCCGACGCCGGAATCAGGAACGACGATCGGGCGGAGGATGGCTCCCGACGCCGAAATCAGGAACAACGATCGGGCGGAGGATGGCTCCCGACGCCGGAATCAGGAACGACGATCGGGCAGAGGATGGCTCCCGACGCCGGAATCAGGAACGACGATCGGGTGGAGGATGGCTCCCGACTCCGGAATCAGGAACAGCAATCGGGCGGAGGATGGCTCCCGACGCCGGAATCAGGAACGACGATCGGGTGGAGGATGGCTCCCGACGCCGGAATCAGGAACAGCTATCGGGCGGAGGATGACTCCCGACGCCGGAAACAGGAACGACGATCGGGCGGAGGATGGCTCCCGACGCCGGAATCAGGAACGACGATCGGGCGGAGGATGGCTCCCGACGCCGGAATCAGGAACGACGATCGGGCAGAGGATGGCTCCCGACGCCGGAATCAGGAACGACGATCGGGCGGAGGATGGCTCCCGATGCCGGAACCGGGGCAGGCGGCGGTTTGACGCCGGGTCACGATGCCCTGCCCCCTCCAAATCAGCATCATCAGGACACGCATCTCGTGCTGTCGCAACCCCGCTGGTATGTCATCAGCTAGTCCACCCGCGGTGCTCCGCCTCCGATGGGCCGAGTTCATGACGGCACGGACCACATGTGGTCTCAGCGGTTAGGAGCCTGGCCTGCTGGCTGCAGAGAGTGAGAGAGGGCGTGCTGACAGTATACAGTGCTGCCAAACTTGGCCGAGATTCACTAGCCAGGGGGTTTCAGCCACGGCTGGGGGGAGTGGTGGGGGGTGGCCAGGAGGTGGTCTGTGGGGTCGGGGTGGGCAGGAACGCGGTCCAGCACAGGCGCCGCCATTTTTGCCGGTTCAATTGGTGCGTATATGTGGGATTTAGGCATACGCGCGGCTGGAGCACGGGACCCGGCGATTCTCCAACCATTTTCCGCGCCTTCTGTGGGTGTTTCACACAGCGCTGGTGCTAGCTCCTCACCAGTAGTGGAATCGGAGAGGGTTTTGTGCCGATTTTTCTGTCGTGAAATGCCATGGATCCTCCATTGGCGTTGGCACTTAGCCTCAGGAACGGGGAATCCAGCCACCCCCCCCCCACCACCCCCGTTCTTCGGGTGGGGTTATCCGACCCCCGCTGTGTCGGAGAATCCCCAGGGGGCAGCTTAAATATCCTGCCCCGCCCCACCGCTCCGACGCCAGCTGCCATATTCTCCGGTGCCAGATTTCAGGCGGGGGTGGGGATCACGCCACACTGGTCGGGGGCCGTTGGCAGTGGCCCCCCTGGCAATTCTCCGGGACCCGATGGGCCGAGCGGCCATTCATGTCTGGCCAGTCCCGCCGACGTGAATTGGACATGGTCCCACACAGCGAGACCGGGCTGGTAGGCCAGCTGGTGCGGTCCTCGGGGAGGTATGGGGGATCCAACCCGGGAAGGGCCCCCCTCGGGGGCCTGGCCCGCGATCGGGGCCCATCGATCTGCGGGCGGGCCTGTGCCATGGGGGCACTCCTTTCAACTGCGCCGGCCGCTGTAGTGCTCCGCCATGGCCGGCGTGGAGAAGACACCCCCCCAGCGCATGCACTAGAATACGCCGGCTGGTTCTGCACATGCACTAACTCGTGCCGGCCCTTCGGCGTCGTCTGGCACGGCGCCAAACCCTCCGGTGCCAGCCTAGCCCCCGGAAGTGTGGAGGATTCCGTAATTCCCAGTCGGCCCGACGCCGGAGTGGTTCGCGCCGTTTTGTACGCCGGCATCAGGGCATCGCGGGGATTCTGGAGAATCCCCCCCTTCAGGATTTTTGCTTCTTGTGAAGAAGCATCGTCAAGAATTAGAACTCATAAAGAAATGTAGATGCAAAGCACCTGTGGAACAACGAATGGAAGCATCAACCTACACTTTGAATTGCTTCGGTATTATTATTAGATCAGCGTAGATAAGACCAACCTGCCTACATCGTACTCTTCACCATACATCAGAGCATATGAGCTCTGATAGCTCCACGCAAAGCTGCCATTAAGATTTTTTATAATCTACTCTTGAAGATGTGAGCTTGAATACTACAGATACTGAAAGAGTTTGGAACCTTCTCAAGCTACAAACTTAACCTGGGCAAAAGCAAGGCATTCCCAGTGAACCCAAATGGGGGAGGGACAGAGCTGGAGGGGCTCCCATTCAAAACGGCCCAGAACAGATTCCGCTACCTGGGGATCCAGCTAGCCAGAGACAGGACACAGATCCACAAGTGGAACCTGACCAGCCTGGTGGAGGAAGTAAGAAGAGACCTTCAAAGGTGAGCTCACTGCCACTCTCCTTGGTGCAGACGATCAAGATGAACGTACTGCCAAGGTTCCTCTTCCGGTTTAGATCCATTCCGATCTTCATCCCCAAGGCCTTTTTCCAAAATGTAGACAGTCTAATCATGGTGTTTGTCTACTACCACTGAGCAGCAACGGCAGAAAGTGAGGGGATGGGCACAAGAACCCGACACAGATTGGGTACAAATGGAGAAGGCCTCCTGTAAAGGAACAACCCTCCAGGCCCTGGCCACAGCAGCACTCCCGTCCTCCTCAACAAGGTACACAAGCCCAGTGGTAGCGGCCACGCTGAGAACGTGGACCCAGCTGAAACAACACTTCGGGATAGCCAAAATGTCTCCCATGGCTCCCATATGTGGCAATCACAGATTCCCCCCAGCCATGGAGGCAGGATTGACGGTCGGGGACTGGCGACACAAGATGAACTGACGAGGAAGTGGAGGCTAGCAAAAGGACAGGAAATGAGACACCTCCAAATAAAACACTTCCTCCGCAAAGAGACAACAGGGTACCCCAGGACCCCAGAAACCACACTACTAGAGGACCTGATAGGCACAAGCAATGAGACGGGGGGGGGGGGGGGGGGGGGGGGGGCTATGTGGGAAAATATACGGATAGCTACTGGACAAGGCCCGGACTCCACTGGACGAACCAGACAAAAATAGGAGGACAAACTGGGGATAGAGATAGGGTGGGGACTCTGGAGCAAAGCACTGAGCAGGGTGAACTCCACCTCCTAATGCAGCTCAAAGTGGTGCACAGAGCACACCTGACCTGAACCCCAATGAGCAGGTTCTTCCCGGAGGTGGAGGACAAATGTGAGCGGTGCCAGAGGAGCCTGGCCAACCACACCCACATGTTTTGGGCTTGCCCCAAGCTCACTGGGTTCAGGACAGCCTTCTCTGAGGCAACGTCCTGGGTTGTGGGGGTGATGGTGAGCTGTGCCCAATAGTAGCAATCTTCGGGTATCGGAGCAGCCAGAGTTACACATGGGGAAGGGAGCACACGCCCTTGCTTTCGCTTCCGGAATTGCATGCCGGAGAATCCTGCTCGGCTGGCGATCGGCAGCACCACCCACAGCTGCAGACTGGCTCGCTGACCCCTCGGGATTTCTCCACCTGAAGAAGATTAAGTACGCCATCCGAGGGTCAGAGGACGGCTTCCTGGATAGTTGGGGGCAGTTTGTCGGCCTGTTCCAAAACCTGTTCAAGGCCAGCAACGAGGAGTAACCTAATAAGAATTTTTTTAAAACACCAAGATCGATGAGGTATCAAAAGACTGCGCAACCCGGTGGGGAGGGGGGGGCTGAAGGAAGGTGGGGAAGCCTCATGGGGGGGGGGGCTATTCCCCCCTTTTTTCTTTTTTTTCCCTATCTGTCCGGAAAATAAAAGAAAAGCACAGCCGAAGCTGGGGTAGGGGGAGGAACCATAGACCAATCCAGAGGGCAATGAAATGCACATAGGGTCAGTTAAACGAAGGACAAAATAAACCTCTCTGTATAATCAAGGAAATTAGCACGGGCGAGGAAAATGTGCTGTGTATATATACAACTGCTTATGAACATGGGAAATTCCAATCAAAAGATTTATAAAAAGAAAGATGAGCTTGGTTGTCCTGTGACCATGAAGTCAACAGAGCACAATACAGGATTAAAGTCACATGGAGGGCAGACTCAGTAGAAGGCAATTTCTTGAAAGAACCTGTTGAGTTTCAAAATCCAGGAGATTTCATGGTTACTTTTCTGCTGCTATTTACTGAATTTACTTTCTCAATTTGCCGTGGCAGAATTTGAACTTGTGATTTACTGGTTATTAGCACAGCCACGACATTACCATGCTGAATATTTGCTACCTTCTAGCCGACGTATAAAATTATTCAACTTGAGGTGTCTGTTCATTGCTTGACTTCAGAAAAGGTGTACTTTAAAACGTTTCCTCGCCTGAACTTGTACTGGAATTATTCTAAAGAAAAATCAATGATTATTCATCAGTTTATGGAAGGGGTTAGTCATGACTGCAAATGTTAGAGATGAGGTGAAGCGCACAAATCTCTAAAATTATTAATGATTGACTCTGAAATGAATTGGATTTCATTATCTGCACCCTGGGACAGACAGATTATGATTTCTTTAATACAGACGGGGGCGGGGGGGGGGGGGGGGGGGGGGGGGGGGGGGGGGGGAAAGGGATGGGAGGGGGATAAATTAGGGGGGGTCCCATCCACCAAATAAATAGGGGGGGCCCCACCCACCAGATAAATAGCCGGTGAGAGCCCCATGTCGTCTCCCTTGAGGAATTAAGTGCCTCACAGGCACTTTTGGTCTGCACAGTTGCTTCACAGCGCCAGGGTCCCAGGTTTGATTCCCAGCTTGGGTCACTGTCTGTGCGGAGTCTGCACATTCTCCCCGTGTCTGCGTGGGTTTCCTCCGGGTTTCCTCCCACAAGTGCCGAAAGATATGCTTGTTATGTAATTTGGATGTTCTGAATTCTCCCTCAGTGTACCTGAACAGGCTCCAGATAGTGGCGACTAGGGGATTTTCACAGTAACTTCATTGCAGTGTTAATGTAAGCCTATTTGTGACAATAATAAAGATCATTACTATTATTATTAAGTGACCAGTGGCAGGCCTCCCAGGGTCAAGGATCCTGGTGACAAAAATCACAAACCCAGAGTTGCTGGTCAAGCAAAGGCTGACAACTGTACATTGCCCGTGGCATCATCGGGTAACGGTACCTGCTGCTGAGGCGCAAATTGGGGTTTGAGGGAGGGCAGGATGGGCAGGAGGCTGGTTCTCAGCACCCCTATCACCTGCTTCTTACTGATTATTGGTCCTTCAATCAGGCACAGAATGCCTTGAAACTAGGGACTCACCCTGGGAGCCCACCCCGCCAGTGTTTGCTTTTCAGACTTCCCATGTGGTGACTCACCCGCCTGCCCGCTGCTGATTGAATACCAGCAGCAGGGGAAAGATGTCCTTCAGTTGGCATGAATTGCCCGCTTAAGGGCTTCAGTGGTAGCAGGGCAGGATGTCGTCCCTGAATCTTCCTGCCTCAGACTTAAATCATGGCAGAGGTGACAAATTGACAGGATTCTTATCCGACATCCTCCCACCTGATTAAATGCTACCTGTGTCCATACTTGTATTGGGGCTGGACATCAAATTTCACCCATATTTTCCATTTCCACTGTACTTGACGTCCTTTTCTTCACAGTGACCTCTGTGGTCGTCAGATCCGTAGTTTTTCTTTTCATTTTAGAAAGCTTTAAATTTACTTCATTAACTGTTCTTTGGTTCTGAAACTCCCTCAATAAAAAGTTCTTTAAAAAGGGGACAGAGATGGTTGCAGAGGAGTACACTACAATTTCAATCATTATTACTATGGAAAGGAGAGGGGTGTCGGTTAGTTCAGTTGGCTAGATGGCTGGAATGTGATAGAGAATGACACCAACACCACAGGTTCAATTGCCACATCGACTACGGTAGTCCATGGATGTCCTGCCACCTTGCCTTGCCCTACTTGCAGAGTGGCACACCTCAAGCTATGAGTGACCCAAAATGTCTCTCTGATGGAGGGAAATGCCTATGGCTTTGAGAGTATGGATAGATGCAGACACCGAAAAGTAGACTGAAGACCTCTTAACAGAAGCATTAGTGCTTTTCCAATGAGGTAACCAGTCAAGAAATGCAGAATAGCTCGAACAGCTGAAACTTTTCAGATTTTCACTGTCTTTCTCACTCTCATGTGTATGTATGTGAAATATATACTGATAGAATTCTGGCCTGAATATACTCAGTATTAATCAATATATAACATGCAAAATGATCCGACTTTTGTTTGTGCATGTTAAATCCGCGGTAAGCAGAATGCATGGGCAATAAGAAGAAATTAACAAACAAGGTTTATTACAATACAAATCCGCCACCCGCCTAACTGTCTCCTTCCCTAACCCCCACCCACGCCGGGGTTTTCATACAAGTTGGGATTCTCCTTGTTAGGGGGAAGCTCTACCCCCTTAAAGGGGAAGTTCATATTCCGAGGAGGCCATGGGAAACTGTATCGTCCTGATCCCGGGACCTCCATTGGGGTTGTAACAGAGCAGCGATCAGGCACTGCTGTCTATGAAGCACCAATGTCAAGTTCCTGAAAGGTCTCGCACTATATTAAATTAACACCCACAATTAACGACCCACAGAAATGCTTAACTATTTGAATGTTTCGCATGCTCAAGTGATTGGATCATGTTGCTGCATGTAAGTCATAGTCAAACTTATTCTACTGTAAGTAAGATAGGTATAGAAAACAGCATCCAAATATTCACATTATGGCTGAATGGGATGTGTTGTTTTGTTGCACACAACACAGCATACAAAATTCCCATCTATCTCCGAAAGACTACGGTTGGGATTTATTACGCAACCCGCCGATGTGGCCCGCCATTGGCCGGCAATGGGGTGTTCTAGTTTCGCCATTGTCAAAGGGTTTCACGTTGAATACACCCCTCTGTGCTGTGACACACTCAGCAGGGGTGGGCCATTGGCAGAACTGGAAAACTCCAGTGACGTGAACAGCAGAAAGATCTGGCCAGTGGGTAACGGAGGCAGACAATACTAATCAGTTGAGAGTGATGTTAGCAGATAGCATGGCAAGTCAAAATGTACAGAATGCAGATCCTATGGGATAGAAATGATGCATGGAAAGAGACAGACTAAATTAGGCGCAATCTTCCCAAAATGACGGAGTGTTAGATCAGGTGAGAAAAATTGAGTAAAACTCCCTAGCTTCCCAGATGCATTTTTTTGCCTGACTTCACAACACTCCTGAAGGAATCCTGCGCACCTTCAGGGGCTAGGACGGCGCCGGAGTGGTTTGTGCCCCGCCGGCCGGCGTGGAAGGCCTTTGGCGCCACGCCAGCCGGGGCCGAAGGGTCTCTGCCGGCCAGCGCGGGTCCGCACATGCGTGGGAGCGTCAGCATCTGCTGACGTCATCCCTGCATTGTATTCCCCTTCACGCCAGCCATTGCGGAGGCCTACTCGGCCGGTGCGTAGGAATAGAGTGCCCCCACGGCACAGGCCCGCCGGCTGATCGTGGGCCCCAACCGTGGGCCAGGCAACCGTGGGGGTACCTCCCGGGGCCAGATCGCCCCGTACTCCCCCGAGGACCCCGGAGACTGGCCACGGAGCTGGGTCCCGCCGGTAGGGAACTACCTTGATTTACACCGGTAGGACCCGGCAAAAATAGGCGGGAACGCGGCCCATCGCGGGCCGGAAAATTCGGGCGGCCACGGGACCCATTGAGGCCCTCGGAGAATGGCGGGAACCGTTACGATTCACGCCGCGGTGACTTTTGGAGGGTGCGAGTATTCTGAGGCCGGCGGGGATGGGATTCATGATTCTCCGCGGTGGGTCGGAGAATCCCGCCCCAGAACTACACACGATATCCT
Source organism: Scyliorhinus canicula (assembly GCF_902713615.1). Lineage (NCBI taxonomy): Eukaryota > Metazoa > Chordata > Chondrichthyes > Carcharhiniformes > Scyliorhinidae > Scyliorhinus > Scyliorhinus canicula. The sequence continues at coordinate 213,187,099 of NC_052149.1, read as the reverse complement.
GGTTGTGGCCTCACCAAGACCCTCTATAATTGCAGCAATACATCCCTGCTCCTGTAATCGAATCTTTTCACTATGAAGGTCAATATACCATTTGCCTTCTTTATCACCTGCTGTATCTGCATGCTTATCTTCAGTGACTGGTGTATGAGGACACCCAGATTTTGTTGCACATTCCCATCTCCTACTTTATGGTTATTCAGATGATAGTCCACCCTCTCGTTATTGCTACCAAAGTGGATAACTTCACATTTATCCAGATTGTACTGCATCTGCATTCACTTGCCCACTCACTCAACTTGTCCAAAACATACTGAAGGATTTCTGCATCCTCCTCACAGCTCACCGTCCCACCCAACTTGGTATCATCTGCAAATTGGGAGATATGGCATTTTCTTCCCTCATCTAAATCATTAATATATATTGTGAATAGCTGGATCCTCGCACCGATCCCTGCGGAACCCCATTAGTCACTGCCTGCCAATTTGAAAAAGACTCGTTAATTACTACTCTTTGTTTTCTGTCTGCCAATCAGTTTTCTATCCATCTCAATACGCTACCCCTAATCCCATGTGCTTTAATTTAACACACTAATCTCTGATGTGGAATTTAGTCAAAAGCCTTCTGATTGTCCAAATATACATCCATGGATTCCCCCTTGTCAACTCTACTACTTACATCCTCGAAGAATACCCCCCAACCTGCAGTCAGAAGGGGACCCTCCAGATGAAGGAAGGTGACCCTGACATTGACCCTTGCAGTGCCCCACTGGCAGTGCCCACTGGCAGTGTCAAGTGTTAGGCATGTGACTTAATCCCCAGTGGCGAGACGCAGCTCCGCACCTCCCCACCTCCGTGGCGTGGTCATCAAGACTGGTTTGTGCTTTTGAAAACCAGTAGTGAATTGCGCCAGTGTGATGTCATGCCACTGGGGGGGAAGAAACATCAAGGATGGACATTGCGGTGTCAAGCCAGTAATTACATGCAAATGTATTCAAAAGAAATGGAAATCACCTTCACGCCAATTACATCACTGGCAGAGAGCAGGGAAGATCTCAAACTGAGATTTTATCAGCGCAAATCCCATTTCTGGCCACTTGTGAGATTTAACGGCCATTACGGGATTTGCACCCGCAGCTATCGGGGCCATTAGATCACGCCCATTGAGTTGAGTGGATTCAGTGTGTAGTAGAACAAGTAGCGGTGGATGTACTGAAGGTAAAGTGAAAGAGGGATTAATAGTGAGCTGAGTAGGCAAAATAATCATCTCCTTTTTCTAGCTATGTGGATTTATATTTTGCATTGTGAAGATTAGTCTTTCATCCTCTTCTAGTTTCCCTGGATTTTATATTAATTACCAGCATTATTTCTAAAAAATAAGAAGAAGGATTATGGATCACTTTAATTTTACGATAACTGCATGAGGATTAGTGAATCTTTTTCATCTTCCGTAGACAAATAACCTGAAAGAAAATTGGCAGAGCTCCATATTCTCAGAGAGCACTATGGCATTAATATTTTGTCAAAGAATCATCCAGACTCGAAACGTTCGATCACTTCTACCTCCCCAGATGCTGTCAGATCTGCTGAGATTGTCCAGTATACTCTGTTCTTGTTACGACATTAAAGCTGATGGGTAAAATCAAAATGATGGCGCCGTCCTCCACATCGCAGTTAGATGGGCTTAGCCTGCACGTGAGTGTCTACCGACCTATTTCGCGTGTTCGCAACAACTGGATGCAATGAGCTAAACCAGCCGGATTAATCCTGCGCTTATGGCATCATTACGCTGAAAGTACACAAAGCTCTTTTTCCTCGTCATACATGGAACAGATATGTTGAGCCCATTCCTAATGAAATAATGTCCCTTTAATTCCTCATCAGAAAGGCAAGCAGCGAATGAACTGCTAATCGAAAATACAGAGAGAATTGGGACGTAGGCAGATAAATGATGTGCAATCTTCAGGGCTCAGAGAAGTTTAAGTCAATAATATTGCCAAGAAAGTTTGAGCATGGCACCACTCACCCACTTATAATTATGACACCAAGCTCTTCACAGTTTAAAGAAAAGTCAATTCCTCAGTTTGGTAAAACTTGCAAGCCGTGCAGATGTTATACATTGCAAATGTCTTTAAAAGCAAACAGACCATTGGGATTTCTCCAGGAATGTTAGCCTGATTTATCACGGTCACTGACGAAACTGTCCTTCAACTCTTCTATCAATCCAGCAGCATAATATTGCTGCCTTGTTTGGCCGAATGGAAGGAAGCTCCAGCTTCTGTTCTTGTAATCCATACACAGCAAGTCCTTAATTGAGATGAAATGCCAGAATCCTTTATTAACAGTCCATAAACTAAGCAAAGCTGTCAGCCCCCCTCCAACATTGTGACTCCAGCGTCGTCACAACTTGTTATGAGCCAAAGCCTGCCTTTCACAATATGAAGAATATGAGTCGGGCAACTGTGCATCAGCACCGTCTCCCAATCCAGAGAGAAAGAAAAACTTGTATTCATATAATGCCTTGCACAAACTCAAGACATCCCAAAGCACTTTACAGGCAATTAAATACATTTAAGGCATAGTCACTGGTAAAATGCAGGAAAACATGCAATTTGTTACCCGGCAAAGTTGTTCAAGAGGCAGCACAGTGGCACAGTGGTTAACACTGCTGCCTCACAGCTCAAGGGACCCGGGTTCAATTCCGGCCTCGGGTGACTGTCTGTGTGGAGTTTGCACTTTCTCTCTGTGCCTGCGTGGGTTTCCTCCGGGCGCTCCGGTTTCCTCCCACAGACAAAAAAGATATGCAGGTGGATTGACCATGCCACGTTGCCACTTAGTGTCCGAAAGGTTAGGTCGGGTTACTGGGGTAGGGTGGAAGCGTGGGCTTAAGTAGGGTGCTCTTTCCAAGGGCTGGTGCAGACATGATGGGCCGAATGGCCTCCCTCTGCCCTGTAAGTTCTAAGATTGTATGATTCAAGCAACTGGGAGAGAAAAGTATTCATTTTTAGTGATATTTGTTGATGGGCAAATGCTGGCAAAGACACTGGGAAAAAGTCCCCTGCTCTTCAATTGTGCTATTGCCAAGGTTAACATCTCATCTAAAAGACAGCACTTTTAACAGTGCTGTATTCCTTCAGTTTTGCATAGGTTACATGACAAGCCTCAAACGTCAATAATGACCTGCACAAAAGCCACTCTAAATTATAATCAGGGCCTGAAACCTGTGTGTCTCATTAACTAGTCTGGCCAACTTTGAGGGTTATTGGCCTTCATTACGTTTACCTCTCTCTTCCCTGCGTCTCCTCTGACTGGACCTTGCTCTTACGTTGTGTACGTAAAAAGAAATGTGCAGAGCTGAAGATGTTAGAATCATGGGCCTGCAAATAAGGTCATGTTACTGTGTTTAAATTAACTCCAAATTAATGAATTTCCTTCTGCACTGTAAATTCAATGATTCTATTCTATGAATTGTATCAGTCTCACGTTTTTCTGAAATGTAAAAATGTGACATTATCACAAGAAACAGTTGTTCTATTATCCCAAAAATAGATTTTCAAGACTGTCAACCTGTAAGTATTTATGGTTGTTATCACGGAAGATTTGCACAAGCTTGAATTTTTAAAAATAAATGATGGGGTTGTGCACACTGCTAACAAGCCTAGAAATTACTGTCCAACTCCACTTACCACTTTAAAAAAAATATATTTTATATCAAACAAAACAGAACATTCCACAAACATATAAAATCCACTCAAATGTATTAGTTTGTCATTTTTGTTTTTATAAACTAACTAATTATAACCCCAAAGGAAACCCCCCAGTCCGTCCCAACCCTCCCCCACCTGCCTCTTCCCCCCTTACTTGCTGGAAACAAACGGAAATCTATAGACAGCGATGAACGGCTTCCACCTTTAGTGAAAACCTTCTCCCAACCCCCTGAGGGCATGTTTGATTTTTTTTTCTAGTTGCAGGAACTCTGCCAGAGCCCCGGGTGGCACCGTTATCATCCAGTCAATTAGGATTTGCTGCCGGCCAATCAGGGAGGCGAAGGCCAAGACATCGGCCCCTTTCCCGTCTCGAAACTTTGACGAATTCGAAACCCCAAAAATTGCCTCCAATGGGCACGACTCCAGCCTCACTGCCATGATCACCGACATGATCTCAAAGACCCAAGGGTGCCAGATTTTAGACATGGGACCTTTATTACATTAATTATATTAATAACTTGGACAAGGGAAGTAAATGCATTAATGCCAAGTTTGGATGACACAAAAATAGGTGCAAAGGCAACTGGCAAAATTGACAAAAAGAGTCGACAGAGGGATATAGACAGGTTAAAGAGCAAAACGTGGCAGATGGAATATGTTGTCTGATAACATGAAGTTATGCACTTTGGTAAGAAAAATAAGGGCGCTAAATATTATTTAAATGGAGAAAGCTGCAAAAGAGAGGGAACTGGAGTTCATGTGTCTATATCTCAAAAAATTAGCATGCAAGTTCAGCAGGTAATAGTGGAGGCAACTGGAATGTTGGCCTTTATTTCAAAGGTATAGAGTGTAAAAATAAGGAAGTCCTGCTAAAACTATACAAAGCGATTAGACCGTTCTTGGAGCACAATAACCAATTTTCATCCCCCTTATCTTAGGAAAGATACACTGGCATTGGAGACAGTCCCGAGAATGTTCACTAGGCTGACTCCAGGGATGGAGGGAGTCTCTTATGAGGAGAGCTTAAAGTTGGACCTGTGCTCATTGGAATTTAGAAGGATGATAGGTGACTTTATTGATATATAGGATTCTCATGGGGCTTGATAGGGTTGAGGCTGAGAGGATGTTTCCTCTTGTGGGAGAGATCAGGACCATAGGGCATGGTCTTGGTTAAGAGACCACCCATTTAAGACAGAGATGAGGAAGACTTTCTTCTCACAGAGGGTAGTGAATCTGTGGAATTCTTTACTGCAGAGGGCCATGGACGTTGGGTCGTTGGTATGTTCAAGGCTGAGAGAGACAGATTTCTAATCAGTAAGAGAATCAAGGGCTATGGGTACAGGGATACCGGGTAAGGGGATGAAGGCCAGGTGAGCCAACCAGCTTTTATTACAACTGAGTGAACATTCTAAATAACCAAGGCAGGATTTGTAACCGGCCTCCCGCGATAGTGGAGGTGGTTAGGTCTGACTCCATTCCACCCCTGCCTTCCCAACACAAAAATGCAGCAGGCAGGGTATTTTTAGACCCATGCTGCATGGGAACTTGTCCCTCCTGGCTCCTCCATGCCTATGCCCTCGCCCAGTCAGTCGCCGTTGGCCTCCTGCCTGGTTCTCCTGTCTCTTATTTTTTATATCTCTGGGGGTTCTGATAGGAGGTTTGTCTGCTTGCACATCCGTATTGGGCATGGTCAACTAGATGGTGATATCCACCATGGGGGCTCATGGATCCTCACTGGCAGGCATTGGGGTCTGGCACATAAGCAAGGCCAGTAACTCTCAATTACAGGGACAAATTAAGAGACACTGCCCTTAACAAAATCAAAATTGACTTTGACATTTTGCTAATGTTTCTGCCCGGTTTCAAACCGGGGACTTTTGCATATAAAGCAAAAGCGATTATCACTACACCACAGTAACAATATTTTCTTGACTTTGAGACTGTGGGCAGCTAACAATGTTCAGGGTTAACTACTGATGGCCAATTAGTTTTACGTGCATGAGTCTCTGAAATGTTAGCGGGCATGCTTCAGGGAGAGACAGAGCTTACAGGCACCCACCTTACTCAGGTTGCATCATTCAAAATTGCATTGCTGTCATGCCTCTACATTTAAGACTCCTGGAAAGCAACTTCAGAGCTCATGCCACACCTCCTCTCCCCCCCCCCCCCCCCCCCCCCCCCCAATCACCCCACCCACCCCCATCCTCCCTTCCCCCGGCTGGGCACTGCGTTGCCTTCTCTTTCGGACTCTCATCCACCCAGCCCATTAGGCCCACCTCCTTGATGCTCATCACACTCCACCCCCCACCCCATGGGGCCTGCAGGCACCCCACACCACCATGCCACAGACATCAGGCTAAAAGAGCCCTCTGAGAACTTTTAAACACAGGCAGTAGACTTTAGGGCCACGCACACCAACTACAACCTCCATCCGAGTAACCCTACAGCTCCTCCCCACAGAGCCTTCTCCCTGCCTCCGGAGCTGAGCAGTGGGCTCTGTCCCCCTTGGACTCCCTGGTGCTAGGTGAATACAGTGGTACTCACCTCCTTCCTGCCTCTCAGAGGTCATAGCGTCTGGTTCCAGTTTTTATAAAGCAGTAGTAATTTGCCCCTGCATGGCAGCATGCCTGGTGGGCGGGAAGATTCAATGAGGGCTGAGGATGCTACGTTAAACACTCCAAGTATGTTAAAAGGGATTCAAATTCATGCAAATCAGGTTCAGACTCTTCCTGGGCATCAACCTGATCATGTCTTCAGAGAGGGCTGGGGAGAATCGCGTTCTGAAATCTGCGCCCGTGATAAACCGGCAGGATAAATTGCACCCAATATCTTTTATTTCCGCAGTTTATGATCTGCTGATATAGATGTATAGCTTTGAACTGTGCACTACCATTTTATTTAGTGTACAGTGGCCTAACAGGCCTCTTGCACTCCTGTACGTTTAATAGATGATGTACAGAATTAATTTCCATTAAATGTACAATGCAAATTTGTGCAGAAGTAAAATTGTACTGTAATTAGACAAAGGAGCAATATTGAAATTAAGGAAATGACTGATATCCTAATTAGAGAAATGTGTGATGGTACAATTACAGAACCCTATGCCTTTATAATTATAAGACTATGTGGCATTGTAATTAATGAAATGGGTGGTTCTGCAATTATAGAAGTTATAAATGGAGCTGCAGAACAATTCGTACGTAACAGTAATCTTTCATCAAATGATTATTTTCTGTTCTAAATCTCTTTGGCCACATTAGAGTACTGTTTATATCCTGAACCGCTAACTGTTGGTAAGTTTCCTTTGCAGCATGAAGCTTCCAAGACAGAACTTTAGGCAAACTATAATATTTAGCAAAGGGAAAAAGTAAAAGAAAAACACTTTATGCAAAACTTAATTGAGAGAGCAGAGAGGCAAATCTATCCACTATGTATTTGGGTCATCTGTCACATGTTGAAATAATGGGCGGGATTCTCCAATCCTGGGGCTAAGTGTTGACACCGTCGTAAACGGCGGAGCATTTTACAATGTCGTCATCTGGCCCCAGGATCAGCGATCCTGCACTGCACAGGGGGCCAGCACGGCACTGGAGAGCCTCGCGCTGCTCCAGCTGTCGATACGGGCGTCAGGACAGGTGCCGCGGGTCCGCGCATGCACGCCACGGCCGGCACAAGTTCTCGCATGCACGTCTCGGCCGGCGCGGGTTCGCGCATGCGCGTGGGTTACCGTCTCCGTACCGGCCCCGACGCAACATGGCGGCGACCTACAGGGGCCCGGCATGGAGGAACATAGGCCCCCACCAGATAAGCCCGCCCACCAATCAGTAAGCTCCGATTGTGGGCCAGGCCACCGTGGAGGCCCCCGCCCCCCCGGAGTCAGATCTCCCCTCCCCCCGACCAGGCCACCACCTGCAGCATGAATGCCAAGGTCCGTCCGGGTAGGACCACATGAGAACGACACCCGGCGGGACTCGGCCTAATTCGGCGGGCACTCGGCCCATCGTACGGGGAGAATCGCCAGGGGGGGTGGGGGCCGCATTGAGCCGCCCCTGACTGGCGGCAATGGCGTCGATACTCCAGTCGCAGGAGAATCGGCAGCCGGCGTCGGAGCGAGGTCGTGTGATTCGCGCGGCCCCGACGGTTCTCCGACTCGGACCGGGGTCGGAGAATCCTGCCCAATGGGTTTGGAATGAGCCTCGACTGATTTTCCCATTAAATCCCTGGCCAATCTCCTTTATTCCCTGCTGAAAAGGTGGATGGTGAGTTAGTTGATTCTGAGACCAGGGCCCTGAACCTCAAAAGAGGTAACTATGATGGTTTGAAACATGAGCTGGCTATGATGGACTGGGAAACATTACTGAAAGTAAGGACAACGAACAGGCAATGGCAGGGATTTGAGGAACGAATTGGTCAACTCCAAAAGTTGTTTATTGCTATTTGGCGCAAGCGTAGAAAGGGAACTGTGGCCAAACCATGGCTTATAAGGGAAATTGGAGATAGTGTTAGATTCAAAGAGGCAGACAAATTAGCAAGAAAAAGTAATAGACCTGAGCATTGGAAACAGTTTAAAATTCAGCAAAAGCAAATCAGGGGATTGATTAAGAAGGGGAAAATACAATTTGAAAGTAAACTAGTGGGAACTTAAAAACTGACTGTAAAAGTTTCTATAGGTATGTAAAAAAGAAAGATTGATACAAACTAATGTAGGCACCTTACAATCAGAATTGGAGGAATTCATAACAGGGAACAAAGAAATAGCTAAATAGCTGCCTTGTAAAGCAGACCAAGGCCAGCAGCGCGGGTTCAATTCCCGTACCAGCCTCCCCGAACAGGTGCCGGAATGTGGCGACTCGGAGCTTTTCACAGTAAGCATTTGAAGCCTACTTGTGACAATAAGCAATTTTCATTTTTTCAAATGGCTGATGGGGGAAGGCAGGATCAGGGTATTGAACTTGATGATCAGCCATGATCATAATGAATAGTGGAGCAGGCTCGAAGGGCCAAATGGCCTCCTCCTGCTTCTATTTCCTTTGTATGGTTCTATGTGTGACACCCCCATCCAGAGCTTGTCATTATGGATATAAAAACGTAAGAAAAAGGTAAGAGAAGCTGACCATTCAGCCCCTCGGGTCTGCTCCGCCATTAATAATATCATGACTGAATCTGATTGTAGCCTTCGCTTCACTTATCTGCCTGGTTCCCCCACACCGCAGTCCACCCCCTCACCTCCATCTCGGCCCCGCCACAACCACCACCACTCCCCCATAACCCTCGACCCCTTTGTCAATCAAACATTTCTCTACCTCAGCCTTGAATATACTCAATGATCCAGCCTCAATTGTTAACAGGGAACAGAATTCCTGACACTAGGAACACACTGAGAGAAGAGTTCCTCCTGTCTCCATTTTATTTGGAAGATCGCTCAATTTGACACCTCTCCGAGATTCTCCAAAGAGGAAAACATGAGGCAGGATTCTCCCATCTGAAAGCAGAGTGTTGATGCCGTTGTAAAAACTGGGGAGTTTAATGACGGTGTCATCGGACTGCTACGTGTAGCGATCCTCTGCCCTACAGGAGGCCGGCATGGCACTGGAGCGATCCACGCCGCTCCAGCTGCCGATACCGGCATCAAGTGAGCGCACCAGGTCTGCACATGTGCGCTGCAACCGGCGTGCATGCGCGGTAGTCTCCTTCTCCGTGCCGGCTCCGACGCAATATGGCATGAGGCTACAGGGGCCGGTGCGGAGCAAAAGACGCCCCCACCATGAGAGGCCGGCCCACCAATCAGTAGGCCCCGATCGCAGGCCAGGCCACGGTGGAGGCCCTCCCCAGAGTCGGACCCCCCCCCCCCCCCCCCCCCCCCCCACCCAACAGGTCACCCCAGACAGGATGGATGCCGAGGTCCCGTCGGGTAAGACCGGATGTGAACAGCACCGGCAGCACTGGGGTTTCTTTGGGTGGCCACTCGGCCCATCCCGGGCGGAGAATCGCCGTGGGGGCCGCATAGAGTGACTCCCGACCGGCGCCGCATGGACCGCACCGGCGGCAATGGCGCCAATTCTCCAGTGACCAGAGAATCGGCGGACCGGCATTGGGGCGGCGAAGCGCGAATCGCACCCGGCCCGGCGATTCTCCAACCCGACGTGGGCTGAGAGAATCCCGCCCAGGCTCTCAGCGTCTAGGGCTGGATTCATGTAGGGCTGGATTTTCCTTCCTGCCGCGCCAGATTTCTGGTTCATCACGCCAGTGGGATTCTCCTTTTCGCCGGCTAGTCGATGGGGTTTCCCATTGTGGGGCAGCCCCACGCCGTCGGGAAACCCCTGGGCTGCCGGCAAAACGGTGCATCCCAATGGTAGAGAATCCACCCCCTAGCTTTTCAAGTCCACTCATATTCTTATGTTTCAAGAAGATCACAACTAACTCTTCGAAACTCCAACGAGTTTAGCCCAACCTGCTCAACCTTTCCTCATAAGCCAAACCTCCCATCCCAGGAATTAACCCATGCACCTTCTCTGAACTGTGTCCAATGTAAGTATATCCTGTTGCTCGTTCTGGTGAGTGTGCTTTACACTTAATTGGCTCTGTTTTATTCCTTAGCTCTAGAGTCGCCAGGTATCTTTATGATACCGCCACAAGGTTCAAGTTCAAGTTCAGATCAATGACTCAATGCACCAGTTAGTAAGGTTCAATCAAACACATTTATTATTACACGGTAAATCGATACTCATGCAACTAATACTAATGGACTAAACTATTCCTACCACTATAAGCCAATACTTATCTTTAATAAGGGAACACACTGGATCAGGGAACAATGGCCTCTTGTTCTGTCCTGAAACTGCAGGCTTCCCAGTTGGTACAGGCTAAGAGGTCAGGAGTGTCTACTCTCGTAGCGTGCGTTGGTTGACACTTACTTGTCGATGTAGCTGTTGGCCAGGCCTCTCCTTCTCACGTTCAAGTTCTTAGAGAGCTGCTGCAAAGGTGTTCTGTTGGGAGGGCCGGCTAAGAGAGCAGAGGGCTTGCTGAGAGCGAGGAGGGCTGGCTAAGAGAGCGGAGGGCTGGCTAAGAGCGAGGAGGGCTGGCTAAGAGAGAGAACTGCTGTTGGGATCTCTGTCTTATACTGTTTTGGGTTTCGCGCCCATCTGGGCGGACCCTCTATCAATTTGCAATCGATTGGGTCTCTTCCCAATCGATTGATTTGAATTTCCCCAATAACGGAGCTGTTCCTCGATCACTGGGCTGTTCTTTCTACCTTGTTTGTGTCCTTTTGTTTCAGACTCCACTGGCACCGGGATATCTGACCTGCTATAGAATGTTTCAATCTCTTCTAATTGTTGTGTCCATTGTACCTGGGAATCACCGGGAATCGCTCAATTAATATGCGCAGCTTGTTAGTTTCTATGCTGTCTGATTTCTTCACAGACAGAATCCACAGAGAGGTTCTGCAACCTGCTTGGGACAGGCTTTAGGGACATGCTTGCCTTTTCCTGCCCCTCACTGGCACTTGTATGTTCAAGTTTATTTTTTGAATGCAAAATTACATTAATGTAACACTCAATAACCTATGCACTTGCCAAGTGGGAAAGAAAACTTTAGATTTGGAAACAGTAAAGGCACACGATTCTCACCAGTAATTTTCTGCATTTGCTTCAAGAAATGAGCAGGACTGAACTAATAGAATGAACTTGCAAGTCAACAATGCTTGGCATCATGAATGATTGAAATGTGTTTACAGTGTGTTCAAACCTTCCTTATCGAAATTGATACAACAGTCAAATACAGTAGCATATTTGTGTGCAAGGTAAAATTAGTCGGAGTACTTTGACAATGAAAAGCAGCCATCATTATCGTTGCTGTGTTGGATCACATGCAAACTGCAAGCTCTGCTCACATTTCTTTACATTGTAATTATAAGTCAAAATCAATATTGATGATGCTCACTCCAGCTTCTATGAAGTGCATTGAAGAAGAACTCCTTTATACCTGATGGCCTAAATTCGGAATCATGTGTTACTTCAATCTTCAGTAACTATGTATTCCAGCCATTACAACGGTCCATAAATGAAGCCATTTGGCTCGTTTATTCTGCTTTGTATAAAATCCAATGCTGTGGCATTATCCCATTTATTTATGAGAACTGTACTGGAAATATCACAGCATTTTGTCTGAGAAATTCTCCTGCCTCAATACAAATGGTTATTATAATGACCACTCCATTTGGTGGGCACCCATTGATCTGCTGCCCCGTGCCCACCCCACCCTATCACTCATCATTAGCCCTTCCTGAGCAAAAAGGAACTTCATTATGAAATGCCATTGCATAATTCAGGACTTAAAATTGAGGCAAGTTCACAGGGATATCAATCAGTTAACTGGCTATCCATAACAATTGAATCTTATTCTTCTTAATTACATGCAACATAAACAAGCTGCATGACTCAGATCTTACACTGTGGTGGTTGCCAACTTTAGTGTCAGACAATAATGCCATCCTTTAAGACAGCGATAGATTGGTGCTTGATTAATGAGGGGGTCGGGGTTACGGAGAGATGGCAGGAGAATGGGGATGAGAAACATGTCAGCAATGATCGAATGATGGAGCAGACTCGATGGGCCGAATGGCCTAATTCTGCTCCTCTTTCTTCTGCTCTTATGGTTGTAGTGTAAGGGGTTGATTCTAACTGTGTGATTATGTTGATGAATGTATATATCATCACGGGAACTGATGCAATGTCACATGATCTTGGCCCCTCTTGTAGAACATTGCGGTAGAAAGTTGACACAGTGAGAGACGTTCCAATAAAAATTAATGTTTTCCTTACCTCAGCAGACCAACAGTATTATATGATGGCATCGAGTGAAAGAACAAGCATGGGAAAGTCTTTAACATTGCCAGAAAGCTTCAAGCAGGTCACAAGTCTCAACCAAGCAGAAGCATGGCTGAATTGGCACTGAAGATTTGCCGGATATTGCACCGCATCAGGCCTTTCTGTGAAGGAGAGTAGTGAGCTGGTCAGTACACTATTATATCTGATGGGTGGCAATGCAGACAATATCCTAGTCAGGCAAGGGATTATGAATAAAAAGCTATGCACAATGAAGTAAGGAAAGCACTTGATGCCTACTTCAATCTGAAAAAGAATAACACTATCCAGTGCACTAAACTTAATAAGCATACCAACAACAAGGGGAAGTATTGATGCATTATCAGCGATCTGTATAGACTTGCAGAGGACAGTGAATATGGCAACTTAAAAGATGAACTAATCAGGGCCAGAATTGTTGTTGGCTTCTTGGATTAAGTACTGTCTGACCACTTGCAGTCAAGAGATGATTTGAGCTTAACAAAGGCAATTCAACTGAGGAGATCAGCTGAGGTCTGGAAGCAGAAATTGATAGACTATTTGGGGTGACAGGGAGAACTGTGTCCCAAAAATGACTGACTCAGTGGAGTATGCTAAATTTAAAGGCAGGGAGATAGTTGTTAAAAAACAGGGGAGGCAGAAAGAGCATCCATCAACCGTCTCAGCGAACTGTAATCGGTGCAACAGGAAAAGTTAACAGGTGTGAAAATTGTGCTGTCAGAGAGGCCAAATGCTACTTTTGTAGAAAGAAAGGTTATTTCCAGGCTATGTGCTTCAACAAGAAGCCTGTCGAGAATAAGCAAAAAGAGAAGCCTTTAAAAGGTCCAAGATCTATTAAGTAGAAGATACTAATGTTGTTGAGATCCCTTTCATTGGAGAGATCCAGGAACCAAATGGAAGCTACTGGCGTACTGGTATCCTAGCAGAGAGAAACCTACCATGTTTTAAATTAGACACAGGGGCAGAAGTTTCAGTTCTTTCTGATGCTGAACTGTAGCTGTACAAAACCTCTCTTCAACCTTTATGCAAATATGGAATTCAAGGTCATAGGACAACTGGATGCAACTCTTCCATAAAGAGAGGGAAAAAATACTCAACTCTTATATGTGATACTGTTCGCTGCTGAGTCGGAAAGTGTGCACTAACTGACATCTGCTTTGCAGAGTAGAAGAACTGGATCAGCCTAAAAATGTCAGAGCTGAATTTCAGTGTACCCACATCACCCTTTGGCCTGAAATGAAGGTTTCACATCCACTTGTGCTAAATGTAAAGAAGGAAATTCACTCAATGTTGAAACTTGGGGCCCGATCCAATGGCCACGCTGTGCCAGAAAAGCAGCTTGCCGTGGTGCAGTGGGGTCGATAAAAGCTGGGAAACCCTGCTCCCAGGATCTAACTGGCTCGCAATGTCTCAAGATCCAATACGATCTCGCGAGACGTTGCGATGTAAATCCCGCCCATTGTGGCCAATCTGCATATTCGAGCGAGACAGCTAGCCTCACTCTAATGTGCAGATTTTTGAGGTACCTGAGGCATTGGGATTCATCCCCTTCACCTCAGCGAACTCAGGTGAGCGATGTTCAGCACTGGTCCCCACAAACATGGACCAGACGGAATGGCACTCATAGGGGTCTCCCAGGGGATCGAAGACCCCCTGCTGCATGCCATTTGGGAAGAGTGGTGGCCTGGCACTGCTGGTGCTATCTGGGCACCCTGGCAGTAACACCAGAGTGTCAGCCTGGCACTGACCAGGTGGTACTGCCAGCTGGCATGGTTTCTCCCAAGCTGCCATTTTTTGCACGCGCTTGATTGGGCTGGGGTGCCCTTCGTGGGTGCTGCAGGTGGGGGATGGGGACTCCCAATCGTGCATTCGGGTTATGGGGGTAGAGTCAGGAATCGTTTCAGGGCCTTGGAGATCGGGATGCCATTTTCTGCTACAATGGGAAGTTCCAACGAGCTGAGCTCCCCACCGTACAAAACAGGGCTATGTGCGGCCTTGGCTGCATGTTCCCTGTTCAGGCCCCTTACACAACGCGAGTTGCGTCAAATAGCCCATGTGTTTCTCGGCACTGCAAGCACCCGGAAACACGCAGCTAAACACGCTCACTATGGGACTAAAAGATCTGTCCCGATTTGTGTTGATCTTACACAGCTGAATGAATGATACAGAAGTATGAAATGATGGGGAAAGAAGCATTAACTGCTAAATGGGCTTGTAAAAAGTATCAGGTACTGGACGGGATTCTCCGCTATCTGGCAGGGTGGGCCGTACCGGCGCCGGGCCACCCGGAAGTTGCGGAATCCTCCGCACCTTCAGGGGCTAGGCAGGCGCTGGCGGGGTTGGCGCTGCACCAGCTGGCATGGAAGTGCTTGGCGCTGGGCCAACCGGCGGCGAAGGGCCTCCGCCGGCTGGCGCAAGTTGGCACATGTGCGGGAGCGCCAGCGTGTGTTGGCGTCATCCCAGCGCATGTAAAGGGGGGTTCTTCTCCGCGCCGGTCGTGGCGGAGGTTGACAGCAGCCGGCGTGGAGGGGAAGAGTGCCCCCATGGCACATGCCCGTCCACTGATCGGTGGGCCCCGATCACAGGTCAGGCCACCGTGGGGGCACCCCCCGGGGCCAGATCCCCCCGCGCCTCCCGGAGGACTCTGCAGGCCGCCCGCAGAGCCAGTTACCGCCGGTACTGACCTGGTTTGATTTACGTTGGCGAGGCCGGCCGAAAACGGAAGGCCACTCGGCCCATCACGGGGCGGAGAATCGCCTGGGGGGGCCACTGCAAACTGCCCCCGAACTGCGTGACGTAATTCCCGCCCCCGCCGGAAAAGCGGCGGCCAGAGAATTCGGCAGCCAGCGTTGGAGCGGCGGGGTGGGATTCACCCCCCCGCCAATACTCCGACCCAACGGGGGGGTCGGAGAATCCTGCCCTATGTTCTTGGTATCCAATTCAAGATAGCAAGTGAAACTCTTTAAGTTCTGAAGATTTAGCAAAAATGTGTGCATGAGCATAAAACAATTCAGACTGGGAATAATGAGGTTTGATGCAAAGACAGGGTATGTTCCAGGAAAAAAATAGATGCTTTGTCCCATATCCCAGTGGCAAGACCTGAACAAGGTGATGTTCCCCTTATTGAAGAGATAGAAAAATTTGCATTGATAACAACCACAGCTCTACCAGCAACAACTCAGTGACTAAATTAAATCAGAGATGCTCAGAAATGTGATGAAGAACGTGCTCCGAACAGAGAGGTCTGCGTTAAAGGATGGCCAGTATACATGCCATATAATCCCATTTTCAGACAATACTACGAACAGAGAGGGCACCTCCAATGTAGTTGATGATTTACTCATCTATGGTAATAGAGTGGTCATTCCACGGGTTCTAAGCCTTAACATACTGCAACAATTGCATTAAGGCTATTTGGGCATTCATTTCGAGCCAGAGCAAAGTTGTTCGAAGAGATAATATCAAACTGTTTTACTTGTGCCATTCATCATCAGGAGACAAGAAAAATACTGATGTCATCTTCCTTATGGTAATGTTTTGAGATGGACCATTTTGAACAGAGGTAAAATATTCTTGATCATAAAAGATTACTACTCAAGGCGAATAGGAGTCAAGCAACTGCACGATCACACTCCTGAAACATTGTTTGTGTTGTTGAAGGGGATTTTTACAACAATGCAACCTCAGACCTGATCATTACAGACAACCAATCACAATTTGCCAATGAGTACTATAAAGAGTTTGCAGCATAATATGGGTTGGCTCATAGTCCCAGTTCAGCAAGATAGCCTCAAAACGGTCAAGCTGAAAGAGAGATACAGACAGTGAAAGAATTGTTAAAGAAAAATGCTGACATCCAACTTGCATTTCTGAACTATCATTCAACTGCACTCCAAAATAGTTTAGCATCACGTCAACTCCTAATGGGAAGGCAACTGTGAACTCAACTCCCTACTCTCTCACACATACTCACACCATGTGTACAAGCTGATGACTTGAACAAGGTGAGGGAGAAAGTGGATAAGTATTGTTCCAACCAGATGTGGAACTATGAACTGTGATAAATGATAAAAGCAAACAGCCTGCCAACCCACGGTAGGGGGAGCTAGTTTGGATGTGAGAACAAGCTCGCTGTGGACAAGTGGTTGAACAGGCAAACCATCCACAATCCCAAATTATCCAAACAGATAATGGCAGAACAGACATGCACTAGTTTCCACACAGAAGCAACTTTCTAAACAATCGAGACAGTCACCTACCACATCTAGCAGACTAGAGATGCTGAATTCACCTAACAATCCAGATGACAACTCGACTGGAGAAGCTGATTCATCTTTTAATTCCTTCTGCTGTCCAGCAGTATCTGAGAGATCAAAGGTTTCAAATCCCCACTTTCCTCCAAAGAAGCTGAGGACCCATTCAGGCAGACTAGTGAAATTGGCCAGTGGCTGTCCCTCTGAAAATGAAATTGAAGCCAGATGCTGAGGGCGGGGGGGGGGGGGGGGGGTAATGTAGTACAAGGGGCTAATTCTAAATGTGTGGTTTGCTAATAAGATAGTCTACACCATCACAGGAAATGATGCAATTTAACATTGTATTGCTCTGTCTTGTCAAACCTCATGGTAAGATGTGGGCACAGTAAGGGGTGTTCCAATAAAAATTAACATTTTTCTTACCTCAGCAGAATATCAGCACAATAAGACAAAGAATATTACAATGGTCGGGTCTCCTTTCTCAAGTCACACACCATCCTGACTTGGAAATATATCACCATTTCTTCATCATTCTGGACTCCTTGCCTAACGGCACTGTCGCTTTACACACATCGCATGGACTCCAACAATTCAAGATGACTCCGTACTGGTTTTTTTCATAGAATTTACGGTGCAGAAGGAGGCCATTTGGCCCATCGGGTCTGCACCGTCCCTTGGAAAGAGCACCCTACCCAAGCTCACACCTCCACCCTATCCCCGTTACCCCAGCCAACCTTTCTTTTTGGACATTAAGGGTGATTTAGCATGGCCAATCCACCTAACCTGCACATCTTTGGACTGTGGGAGGAAACGGAGCACCCGGAGGAAACCCACGCACACACGGGGAGAACCTGCAGACTCCATACAGACAGTGACCCAAGCCAGGAATCGAACCTGGGACCCTGGAGCTGTGAAACAACCGTGTCAACCACTGTGCTACCGTGTTGCCTTTTCAAGGGCAATTACTGATGGACATCCCATGAGTAACTTTAAAAATTATAGTTATGGTCACCCTGACAGATAAGCTTGTTGATGAACTGATCAATCTGATTCCAGACACATACTACCTACATTAAATAGTGGGTGCGATCTATGATAATCAAATTCCAGTCATTTATGATGATTTAAAAAAATGAAATGTGAAGGATTTTAAATGTATTTTGAAACATTATAGAGATTGACCATCCTGGATGTTTCAAAATCATTAGGAATGTTACATTTTCAAATTGAATAAAGTGGCTGCTAGACGTTCCTCGGTGACATATATTTCAAATACCCTTGAACATTCCCTGTAGATGAAGGATGCACCTTACATCCAATTGCACTGCCTGAAGAGTAAGAGAGCAGATGGAGAAAGATGACCTGGGCTTCTTTATGGGAGAATAAAACTTAATTAACTCTGACAATACGAGGCAGAAATCAATAATCCAAACTAAGCTCATAATAGTACATATATCAGACTCAAAGAGAAGAAATAAAATGAAATACAAACTTTAACTTTAAACTGCCGCTGGAGAGTGGTAGCCTGCGTTTCCTTCCAAAACATTCGGGGTGATTTTGTGCCGCACTTGCCGTGCGCGGGATCAGCGATATGGGTGCAAAACCCAGAGAGATTCCCGATTGTCCCTGCCCCTCACCGGTGACATCACGAGGTTCACACCAACAAAGGGCAGGGACCTAATTTAAATATAATTCATTTAATTTAAGTATTATTAACGAGCCCCCGTCACATGTTCCCTCCTCACTAAATAGTCACACCTTGCCGACATAAAGTCACGTCGGGGGGAAGGTTGAGAACAGGTTTAGCCAAATGAGAGTCAGTCGAGGTGATCCCTCTTGGGGCTAAGTGGGGGGGAGGGCAGGTTGGCACAGTGCACAACTGGCAGTGCCAACTGGCCTGGCAGTACTAACTTGTGCCATGAGCAGTACCAGGCGTCGGCCCTAGGGGGGACCCGATGAGGGGTGAGTTCATTTATGTGTGGTGGGGAGAGCGGGCACTGAGGGAGGGGAGAGCCGGCGATACTTCCGTGGTGCTGGGGTGGGGGTATGGGGTATTTCCGGCGATGATTGTTGGAGGGAAGGAATGCCGGTGATGATTTTGGGGCAGGACGGGTAAGGGGGGAGCCTCAATGATTGTCGGTGGTGGGGACAGAAAAGGCAATACTTGGCGATGATTGTAATGGGGGGTGAGCCCCTGTTACCTTCATGGTGGAGGCTAGTGGCTGTTCGGCTTCAGTGCTGACCAGGGCGACCTTTAAAGATTGCGCCCCAATCTTTGTGGCGGCAGTTACCGGCTCTATCAGGTCCCGCCAGAGTGACGGTGTAAACCACGTCCACTCGTGTTTTATCTTTAAAGAGGCTCAAGGAGAGAAAAGTGGTCCATGTAACTGGAGAGTTACATGCCAGTTTTCAGTCTGAGCCTGACACTTTGCCAATTTCTGGTAAGATTCCACCCACTGTGAATTTGCGGTGTGCTGAAGAGTAATGGAAGGAGCATAAACTGGCCTCCTCTCAATTATTCCTACTATTCCTTGCTATCATATCTGGCACTGACCGCAGTTGTTCCAGTTCACTGTTCATCCATGGACAGTGAAGAAAATAGATGAGAAATAGCTTGAGGGGAAAAAAAATGCAGCCTCAGAAAAATAATTCAATTTTTAAATAAAGTTCCTGTTTTATTTATGGACTTGAATATCCTTGCTCTGTCCTGAATTTTTTCAAAAAGACAGCATTTAATATTGAAAAAAGTGGAGAAGATAATTTAAAATACAATGGAAAAATGCTGGTAAAAACAGAGAAGATCTGCCAGCATATGCAAAAAAAACAGATTAGTGTTTCATTTTGGTCCCTTTGTTAGTCAAGAACTGCAAGCTAATCATGCTCTTAATAAATTTGGAGAGAACAAAAGAAAATTAAGGAAAATATGACCACCTGAGTAGTGAGATAGTGGAGGACATAACTTTGTGTTTTGTTTGTTTGATGTCTCAAGGATGAGATCTTGAAACTAAACATGAACCATGTACTGATAGTCTTTAACTATATATAGATTCCAGGTAATGTCATGCCTGGAGCTGCTGTCTCCATGCAGGCTGCTTATAGACTGGTCTCTGTATGTTACCACGTGACTCTATACATCATGCCATAGACGGTGCTATTCTTCAGTCCCAACATCATACAACTTCCACCTTTCTTCTCAAAATAGTGGGCGGGATTCTCTGATCCTGACGCTAAGTGTTGATGCTGTCGTAAACACCGTCGCGTTTTACCACGGCATTAACAGACCCCCAGGATCAGCGATCCTACACCCTACAGGGAGCCAGCATGGCACTGGAGTGACTCACGCAGCTCCAGCTATCGATACCGGCATCAAACGGGCGCCGTGGGTGTACGCTAATTCACGCATGCGCGTTATGACCGACGCGAACCCGAGCATGCGCGCTAGTTGCCTTCTCTGCGCCTGCCCCGACGCAACAAGGCGTAGAGCTACAGGGACCCGGCGTGGAGTAAAAGAGGCCCCCACCAGGAGAAGCCTATCTTTAGGCCCCGATCGCGGGCCAGGCCACGATGAAGGCCCCCCCCCCACCCCCAGGCCGGCCCCTGCAGGATGGATGGCGAGGTCACACCGGGTAGGAGCACATGTGAACGGTGCTGGAGGGACTCGGCCTATCTCGGACTATCGCATGCGGAGAATCGCCGACCACGCCGGCTCCAATAACGCCAATCCTCTGGACCGCCGTTGGAGCGGTGTTGCATGAATCGTGTCTCCCCCCCCCGGCGATTCTCCGATCCGGCCCGGGGTCAGAGAATCCGCGCAGAACATATTTTAAAAATCTTTTCACGTATTATGCTTTGCAACAAATATATTAATCCACACAGGGTGTTCCAACTTTTTGTACTGCACTGTTCCAGGCTGAAAATTGATAGAATAAAATCACAATTAGCTGACACCAAATTTGGTGGGGAGCTGGGTACAGGGAATTGTGATGGAATTATGAAAACTGCAATGAGGGTGATAGGTGATACTTTGAACTGTAGGACTCCGCGAGGGAGAGATCTTAAATATTAGGAATTTAAGTGAAGCACAGGAGAAATGGGATTTTGGTCTATAGATAAGACAATTGCTTGGAGAAGATTAACAGAAACTTTGTTTTTTGTGGTTCAAGGCAAAGATTCCACTAAGGATAAAGTTAAACTAGAACAGATCTTACTCAGGTTACAATTGGAACGTTCTGCCTAATTTTGGGCACTCATTATAGCACGGATATAAAAACAATGGAAAAGGTTCAGCATAGCTGAGGACTTGCAAATACAAAAATATATGATAAATTAATGGGCTTTTTTGTTTGAGCCAAGGTGGTGAAGAGATAACCCCTTAGAGGTCTTGAAGATTGTTTTCACTTATTGGCAAGGCAGTGACAGGATCTGAATAGGTTGTGTGCTGGGAGCAGGTGCAACAAACAACAGAGGCCTGGGGTGCACCAAAATTGGGTATTATTGGTCAATGGGCCGCAGACTCCGATTATGTGCCTAGAGGAAGCTCATTGTTCCCACAAGGATAGAAAGTTGGGCTAGCTGCCTCCCCAGCAACAGCCCTCGCGTAACCCCTGGAAGGACGGACAGGGTAGGAGATTTTGGGACCCAGCAGAAGACAACAACAATGGTCTTCAGGGCTGCTGAGGAGCAGGAGCCTGGCTCCATATTCAGGTTGTCACTTCTTTAAAAACATCCCTTCTGTTGGCATTTTATAGTAGTTCCTTTGGCAACCTCTGGTTCGGCAGGATCAGGCATGATTAGCCTGACTGCATACAGGACAGGCCAAGTTTGGGAAACAGCTTTGAACAGGCTTCAGGCCTGCTTTTTCAGGGTCTAATAAAGGGTGTAATACTGCAGGCATGAATATTGAACATTCATACTGGAGACTTAAGCAATACAGGGCACAGCACACCCTCGACACAAGATGAGCACAAACACACTACGTGTCAGATTAGAAGATTCGGTGCAATTTTATGGCTGTAAATTGGGTGGGGCATCAATAAATTACTAGGCCGTTGCCATTCTAATCTATGTACCACACACTGATTTACAACAGCGGGAGCTTTTTAAAATTACATGACTACGCCAGTTTATGACATCTTACAGATAATTACACAAGTTAAATTGAGTACCTCCATAACAAGCAATATCTCCGAACTAGCTCATAATTTATTCATATCACCTGGCTATACAAGTCTTGCAGGTTACCTGAATGGCACCATTTAAAACTGATATTATGATTCCCTGGTGTTTTCCCTGGGCAATTAAGAGGACTTGGGACATTCATTTTTAACAAGTCCCTCAAGTCATCTGTCTCCATAGCTTTCAAGTCTTTTGGCACAGCATGAAATTATGTTTAATTTATTTTTAAAACATTGAGATTGGGGAAAATGCAAGATTTTGTTGGTTTCAACGGTCAGAATTATTTGAAAGAGAAAGTGAAAAACCTTACTTATTCAGAATCCATGAAATCCCTAATTAAAGAAATAACCTTATTATCTGCTGCATGCCATTTTACAGTTTTTATGGATTTGCACAGGAAATGAAAGGGATTGGCTTTTATGCACTACCTTTCATCTAAAAGCATGTACAATTAAATATCTGTTATTGCAGACGAATCCAGCAGCCAAATTGTGCACAGCCAGACCTCTCCCAGGGAAAAGAAAAATGAGGACACTGGTGAGATAATCCCTTTCTGGTGTAGTTGGGTGTTTAGGAAGTCAAGAGAACTTCTTCATGGAATGTAGCCATGAGATTGTTTACAGACAATTGAGAAGGCAGACATGACCCAACAGAATCAAAGAATTTTACAGCCTTGCAAAACTTGTCGACTAACAACATCTCTGTTGGCCTGTTTTGTCAGCAAGACAATATAAAAGCAGCTATTTTGGAACATTTTTTAACAGCTGGAGACAGTCCACACAACAGTCTGTGTTTTGGACCATGCGATGGCCCATGCAAAACACCACCAAGTATGCCAATGGAGAATTAACTTTTCAGTCTCCTGCAGTGGAAGCACCTGATGAATCTGAGATTTGAGTTATGCTCCTGGCTGAATAGTAAGCATTCTCTCTGTAAATCACATGAGTTTTGCTGTCATTAAAACCAATGGTTAGAAAAGGTTAAAAGCCTTGGCTGATTTTCCCTTGAGATTATCCTAAAGACTAAATAGGGAGCCAATGAAAACCAGCTCCCTCTATGGCCTCAACAGTCTTCCTGAAATAAAAGCCCTAAAACAGAACATAACATTCGAACTGAGTTCAACTAATGATTTGTGTGTGGTTCACATTACCTCTTTGCGTTTACACTATATTTCCCAGTCTAAAACCTAGCACCCATTTGTGCTATTTTGTTCTGCAGATTTATTAACTTTCACACTCACCATTATGTGCTCCTTTCCTTTTATAGTTTTAATTTCCTCTCCTGCTCCATCCTTCCAAAATGGGCCATATCTTTCCCACAATAAATTTTACCTGACTTCAACTTGCCCAATCTATCGACCTTTATTAAAGTCATTTACAGTTTTCATCACGGTTAATCACAGCCTGTCAGCAATGCAGGTGTTAGCTTTGTTTACGTGCTTCATCGAGAGTGAGGTTGAGTCTACAATATCTTAACTCAAAGATAGCAGCTAATAAAAGCTGAACAAAGTTCACATTCAAGATGATCAATTACTACCCAATTAGAAGATTGAAATCTAGCCAGGTCTTTTATAAACAGTGTTGTGTTATGCTGCTTCGTGTAGCATAAACTGCTTCCTTGATGTATGCTTTGATTATAAAATGAGTTCAACATGTTTATTAAACTATTAACACAGTTCTTAAATGAGTTTGACTCTCTGCTAATCTAACTGTAGTAACTCAGTCTATCTTTACCAGCCTGCTCTAAGCCACGTGCTGGGTGTGATGCTGTTGATCAACCCTGATGTACTCTCTAGATGTCTGTCTGTGGAAAGAGGCAGAGCATGTGTGCCCTGTCCTTTTATATGGGTTGTGAAGTGCCCCCTTGTGGTAATGCCACCTCTGGGTGTCCTGATTACCCACTGGTTGTGACCTGGCTGCATGTCTGCATGTCATGACATCTCTGGTGTTACTTAGTTGTAGTGTATTTACATTAACCCCTTGTGTATATACAATGATGCATGTCACCACAAACAGATTTAATTTTCTTCCCCTTGTCCTCTGTTCCTTCACCCCCAACAGTGACCATGGCGTGCATCATTCCGAGCTGCAAATTGGCGAATGTAGCCTGTTTCAATTCCTCGTTGCAAATCCACTGTGACTGACAGTTGACAACATTACAAAAAGCCTGGGTTACTCCTCTTCCAATTTTTCATTTCACTTTGAAGGTAAAAGTCAGACCTCAGCTCAAAGCTACACTGAAGTTTAGGAACTTACTGCATGAGCAATTGCTGGCCTCCAGTGACAGCGCTGCCCTCAACACTTACAATGAATGACAGCCACAGACATGTGGTTCACTGAGAAAACTGTGCGCCAGAAACTGACCTCCTTCAACACCTTGATAACAGACATGCTATTGAACATAAATATTCATCTTTAACGAGCTGGGTTTACGCTGGTTAAGTATTAATGTTTAAGACATGACCACCTGTATTTGCAATGACTATGCATGCCATTTGTTGCAAATAAACTAAAACAAAATTAAATCGCTGGTTTCTTTAATTTTATAACAGCACTCTCCAATAGATGTAATACGTTCAATTTGGAATGAAAGTGCCTCTAATGGTCACAGGTCTCAAAGCAATGCTATGCTCTCGGTTTGTTCAAAAAGCATGAAATTCATGTTTCAGCCACCAACTCATTCACAACAAAAAGGAACCATTTCTCTTCTTGTATCTCTGAGTTTATTTTTCCCCACAGGACAATACAACGTTATAAAGTGTGCCCAATATGAGAGATCACAGCTGTTATTCACTCTGAGGTTACCAAAATGTCCTCATTTAAATCAGTTCTGCTTGTTACTTACAGCCGAGTACAAATATCGCTTGCTGCAGAACACACAGTGCAAAAGCCGGCAGTTCACTTAAATCTCGGAACCCTACATGGCACTTGCTGACCTCAAGTCAATTCTTGTATGTCTCTCCACATGGCAACAGTCATCGCAAAATTTACTCTGTGAAGTGTCTCTTTCAGGATTAAGGCCCAGGCCGTAGGGGCAACACAATAGCACAGTGGTTAGCACAGTTATATGCACAGCTCCAGGGTCCCATGTTCGATTCCCAGCTTGTGCCACTGTCGGTATGGAGACTGCACATTCTCCCCGTGTCTGCGTGGGTTTCCTTCGGATGCTCTGGTTTCCTCCCACAGTCCAAAGATGTGTAGGTTAGGTGGATCGGCCATGCTAAATTGCCTTGGTGTCCAAAAAGGTTGGGTGGGGTTACTGGATTACGTGGATCGAGTACAGGTGTGGGCTTAGGAAGGGTGCTCTTTCCAAGGGCCGGTGCGGACTGATGGGCCGAGTGGCCTCCTTCTACACTGTAAATTCTATTAACTGGAGACCAATGTGCAGCAGATGAGGTCAGCAGTGGGATGAGTTCGTAACTGGCCCACCTACTCTGAAAGGCGACCCAGGGGGTTTTAACTCCTGAAGTTCAAAATAAATCCCTTCATCCAGGAAAGGTGTCAGCAGAAAGTTGCTCTGCTCAGAGGCTGCCTGCCAACAGCAGCACATTGCTGGCATTGGCTGTGTGACCGTCCCAGAATCACCCCCGGGCAGGCTGATGATCTCATGTTCAAAGCTTTCCTTGTGGGGCCAGGTGGGCAATCATGTTGCTCCCATTTACCTCACCTGGTAAAAGCTGCAATCGGCTCCCAGTGACATCATCAGAATCCGAACGAGAGATGCTGCTGGCTTTGAGCAAGTGCCTGGTAAGGGTGATTTTCCTTGGCTGCCGCATGTTGTCGATGGCAAAGTAACCCACACATGTGGCTCTTTCTACGTTTAAATGTAACCCTGACTGATTACCCAATTGGCATGGGGGAAAGCATTTGGGTGAAAAGTAAGTTGACGCCCCATTTAATTGCCCAAGGAAATGTAGCAGGTGAAGAAGAATGGGACGTATCTCGGTCTCCCGGCCACGAGAAACATCCATTAAATACAGATGTTTGAGTTTCACTCTTAATTCTGTGTTGGAACTTAATTCATATGCAGGATTAGATCTTGAGAACTCTGGTAGCAACAACAAGCCAACAGGACGTAGCGAGAATCTTAGTGGTTTACCTAATTCTAGCCTGTGTTGCTGCAGGATAGGTATTGCTGCAGGAACCCACTATTCAATACAAACTGTGACACACAATGTTCAGTGACAAGAGTGGCGTATCTTGGAAAGTGAAATGACACACTGAGGAGTGCTATTCTCTGGTTGAAGCCAAGGCAATTGTTAAGACGATATAGCAGAAAACACACAGTTTCAAGCTGATCAATCACTACCTTGGTACAAGTGAATTTGAGGCTCAGATGATGTGTAAAAGGTGGAAAATGTACTGTTATCAAAACATGCTTCAAGGCACATCATGGTTTTTAAATCCACCGGGTAGAAACTCAAATTGAACTTCAGAAATAGAGGCCTGAATTTGTTGCCCAACGGGGGTGTGCAGTCAAAGAACTTTAAATCGGATGTGAAACGCACTCCTGGTCAGCCCTGGGATGTGATTTCACGCTGGCTGGCCAATTAACAAGCAGACAGTATGAAACATGCGCTGAGAAAGGTTCAGCGCTGCCAGGGAGATTGGGAAACATGCAGGTGCCGAGAAAGGGAGGGTGCAGGCTAGAGCTCCGTCAGGCGGACAGCCGCTGCGGAGTTGTCTCAGGGCCCTGCAGACCTATGAAAAATAAACTGCGATGAAAAAACTATGCCGAGTGTCTGGGCAGTACAATCACACACAAACCTCAGTCCTCTGACATATTTATTAATTTTATTTCAGCCCTGACATTTCACCCCACTCTGACTCAAGGCTGCAAGTTAAATGTGAAGGCCACATGGCCAGCAGCACGCATCGTTGCAGATGGGACGAGAACATTTGGAAAGTGGCCAAAGTGGCGCTCCAAATATTATCCTCCCGCCCATCGTGGTGCTCACCCCTGGTGCAGCTAATGAATTCTGGCCTAAGTGCGATTTGAGTTCACAGCTAAAGATGGCTACTCAAATTGCATCACTGAACCCTCTACATTCCAATCCACTAAGATGGAGACAACACATCTGCAAAGACCCACGGTGGTTAGCACTGCAGCCTCACAGCGCCAGGGGCCCAGGTTCAATTCCAGCCTTGGGTAACTATCTTTGTGGAGTTTGCACGTTCTCCCATGTCTGCATGGGTTTCCTCCTGGTGCTCTGGTTTCCTCCCACAGTCCAAAGATATGCAGGATAGGTGGATTGGCCATGTTAAATTGTCCCTTAGTGTCCCAGGGGTGTGCAGGTTCAGTAGGGTTATGGAGGTTGGGTAGGGGAATGGGCCAAGGTAGGGTACTCTTTCAGAGTGTCAGTGCAGATCGATGGGTCGAATGGCCTCCTTCTGCACTCGAAAGATTCCATGATTCTATGAATATGAGTGATCCACATATTTTTTCTTGGGGATATTCAACAGGTGATGCCCAGTCGTGAACTGATTAAGGTACAAGGGGGAATTTACTCGAGTAATGACTATGTTTGAATCACTGGGTGATGGTCATGTGACAGGCCCACCCTTAGTGAGTTCAAATTTCTGCTTTCTCCGCAGAAAGAGGACAAGTTGCTGAGACGCTGATGACAGAAGTCCTGAGTGGGGTCCTCCTTCCTCCCTCTCTCTCCAGCCCAAATTACAAACTTTCAAACTCAATTTGCTGACCCCGACCACCCAGAATGTCTCTGGTGCAGTCAGAGAGACTTCTTGAAGAAAGTGAACCCCGCACCAATGTCCCCAGAAGAACAGCCAAATCAGCCGTCTGCACATTTCAAACTACCATGATGCCAAAGCATCGGACCACCAAAGAAAAATCGCAAGACCACCAAATTCAGCCTGAAGCCAACCAACTCGCCAACCTCCACACCCCATTCAAGTCGGAATGCATTTTATTATTTTTCCTTCGGCCGAGTTAAATATAATAAAGCTTTGTTAAACTCAATAAAATCTGCCAGACTGAGCCTTTTATGATTACAGTAAGCTGTCAAATACTCAGTGAGTTGGCAAATATATTCTTCAATCCCATTGACAAGTGGTGGGAGAAGCACACGGCTGGGGGAACGGAGAATCCCAGTGAGAAAAGAGAAGAGCCATCTGACACCCCCTCCCCCCAACTCACCTAATTGTAACAGTACATACTTAACAATGTCCTGAATGTACACTAATATTGAACATGCAAAACTCAAAACTCAGGCTTTTCCAGAATATACAGATTCCACCTCCCGGTTCAGTTGTATATTGTGAAGTATTCAAATATCCAGTACAATAATTAGCGGATAAATGATTTAATTGCTGCTGCATCATGCAAAACTCCCACACATCTATAGTATGAAAGGCCAAAGAGTCAACAGTTTAGAACATCATTATTGAAGGAGCCGATATTAATCTCAGATAAGTACATGAATTCTGATCATGTGTGACCCTCCCATACACAAGATATACCTCTCTTGAGCTAATGCTATCTTTATTCAGAACCAATGTCAGAAACCAAGAGGCATAATATACATTATATTCAATGCAGAGAACTGAACTAAATTTTGTAAGTCTTGCTTAAATGCAAACTGAGGGCACAGAGATAAAATAATTGTTACGACAATGACCTTTTCTGATATACATTAATGATCTAGATCATAGAATTTACAGTGCAGAAGGAAGCCATTCGGCCCATCGAGTCTGCACCGGCTCCTGGAAAGAGCAGCCTACCCAAGGTTAACACCTCCACCCTATCCCCATAACCCAGTAACCCCACCCAACACTAAGGGCAATTTTGGACACTAAGGGCAATTTATCATGACCAATCCAACTAACTTGCACATCTTTGGACTGTGGGAGGAAACCGGAGCACCCAGAGGAAACCCACGCACACACGGGGAGGAAGTGCAGACTCCGCACAGACAGTGACCCAAGCCGGAATCGAACCTGGGACCCTGGAGCTGTGAAGCGATTGTGCTATCCACAATGCTACCGTGCTGCCCAGATCTCGGTGGGCAGGGGACAATTCCAAAGTTTGCAGATGACACAAAATTTAGAGATATTGCAAACTGTGAAGAGGACAGTGTAGGATAGCACAGTGGGTAGCACTGTTGCTTCACAGCTCCAGGGTCCAGGTTCAATTCCCGGCTTGGGTCACTGTCTGTGCGGAGTCTGCATGTTCTCCCTGTATCAGGGTGGGTTTCCTCTGGGTGCTCTGGTTTTTGCTAACAAGTCCCGAAAGATGTGTTAGGTCATTTGGACATTCTGAATTCTCCCTCTGTGTACCTGAACAGGTGCCGGAGTGTGGTGACTAGGGGCTTTCCACAGCAACTTCATTGCAGTGTTGATGTAAGTCTACTTGTGACAATAAAGATTATTTAAAAAAACATTTTTTAAATAGAACTTCAAAAGGACATAGACAAATTTGTGGAGTGGGCAGATAGGTGACAGATGAAGTTCAATGCGGACAAGTGTGAGGTGATACATTTTGGTGGGAAGAACATGGAGAAACAGCATAAAATAAGGGGTACAACTCTGAAAGGGGTGCAGAAGCAGAGGGCCCTGGGTATATATGTACATAAATCACTGCATGTGGCAGGACAGGTGGAGAGAGCAGTTAAAAAAGTATACAGGGGGCAGCACGGTGCCGCAGTGGTTAGCATTGCTGGCTCACGGCGCTGAGGTCCCAGGTTCGATCCCGGCTCTGGGTTACTGTCCGTGTGGAGTTTGCACATTCTCCCCGTGCTTGCGTGGGTTTCGCCCCCACAACCCAAAAGATGTGCAGGGTAGGTGGATTGGCCACGCTAAATTGCCCCTTAATTGGTAAAGAAATGAATTGGGTACGTTAAATTTATTTTTAAAAGCATACCGTATTCTGAGACTTATGAGGTATAGAGTACAAGATCAAGGAGGTTATGTTGAACTTATACAAGAAACAAGTTAGACTGCAGCAGGAGTATTGTGTGCAGTTCTGGGCGCCATACTATAAAAAGGTGCGAACGAATTGGAGAGAGTTCAGAGGAGGTTTACAAGACTGGTTCGAGGGATGAGAAACTTTGTTATGAGGATAGATTGGAGAGTTTAGGACTGTTCTCATGGAGAGAAGAAGGTTAAGAAGGATTTGATGGAAATGTTTAAAATCATGAGAAGGCTGGACAAAGTAGATAGGGAGAAACTGTTCCTGCTGGTAAAAGGATCGAGAACAAGAGGGCAAAGATTTAAAGCGATTGTCTAAAGAAGTAAATGTGATGTGAGAAAAAGGTTTTATGAATGGACCTGGTCTGGAATGCACTGAATGGAATTGTGGTGGAGGCAGGTTCAATCGAGGCATTAAAAAGGGCATCAACTGATTACTTGAATAGAAACATTGTGCTGGGGAAAAGGCAGGGGGGAATGGCGCTAATTCATAATGCTCATTCAGAGAGAGCTAGCGCAGCGACGTTGGGCTGAATGCCTCCATCGGCCCCATAACAATTCTGTGATTCTGTGAACGGCACATCGCACATCCATTTCCCATCCCCCGTGAAAAAAATCAATTTGAACTCTCATATTATTTCCAATTAATGAAAAGTACAATCTTTGCTCATTTATTATGGAGGCCATGTGTTCCTGTGGCTTGCACATTCACACCCCTCTGAATTTTGGAAATTTCACATGCTTTGGTTTCCACGATCAACACATCACTACAGCTTGAAACACCGTACAATCAATTCGCAAAACACAACTTTCTGTGAAGCTAGTGGGACTTTTTTAGTGTTCAAAAAACACATGCATGCACAAACAGAATGGATCACTACTGACAAGAGTGCACTGTCAGTTTTGATTGGAAAGGGTTATCATTATGTGCAGCAGAATCTTCTGCAGCTGATTAAGTAGCTGTTGAGGGCTTATAAAAGCTTCACTTATGTGCAGTTATGTCTCATGTGTGGTCGCTCCAGAAGGTTAATCATTTCATATGGGTACTCGAAATCTGTTGGAGACTCTTTGGATGGATTGACATTTGATAATGCTCATCAGGAGTTTCTGTATAATTCTTTGGGATAAGCATAAACCTGAGTTGAAGCCAATCTGCACATGTTTCAGCTTCAATCTGATTAGCCCTGAATCAGGTTTGGGCGTAGAAATATTTCCATCTAAAAATTACTTTGAAAGGTACAAACATAGGGTGGAATTTAATGCTCTCTCTCTGGGCGGGGTTGGAAGATGGTGGGCAGTAGTGGGGGTGTTTGGGCAATTGGGTGCAGAATGGAAACCCTTTTGCCTTCTCATACCCCCTTATTATGTATGGCGCAGGAAAGGTCCTGGATGGCCTTCCAGCCTGGAAGTCAATTGAAGCCCATAAGTGTCTACTTAATGAAACGACATGAAATTAAAATCACTTATTGTCACAAGTAGGCTTCAAATGAAGTTACTGTGAAAAGCCCCTAGTCGCCACATTCCGGCGTCTGTTCGGGGAGGCTGGTATGGGAACTTAAGGGTCTTAAGGGTCTCATCCTGTCACCACTGAGAAATCTGCTGTATAACTCCTGACGAGCATACTGCAGTTTGTGGGGATGCAAGCATCCCACCTGTCTTGGCAGCCCAAGTGTGGGTGGATTGTGATTTGTATCAAGCCGAATCACCCGGCGGGAATCACACCTCATTTCCCGCTGAAGACCACACTTAGAATTGTTTTGGAAGCATTGCAACCTAGACGTATGAGACCACCATTTGCAATTTCCTCTCCAAATCACGTGACTCGGAATGATGGTCGCGATTTAACGGAAACCCCGGCTAAACGCGCCCAACACGGGACTCTGTTTCATTTCCGTTAAATTATGCCCTGTACATAATGTATTGGACTCCACGGTCACCTGAGAGCTCATTTTAATGTGGAAGTAATTCATCCTTGATTCTGAGGGACTGCCAAAGAAGAGAAGATAATATAATAATAATCACTTATTGTGACAAGTAGGCTTCAATGCAATTACTGTGAAAAGCCCATAGTCACCACATTCCTGCACCTGTTTGGGGAGGCCGGTACGGGAATTGAGCTCGCGCTGCTGGCCTTGTTCTGCATTACAAGCCAGCTGTTTAGCCCACTGTGCTAAACCAACCCCTGTAATACTAATAGTCGCTTATTGTCACAAGTAGGCTTCAATGAAGTTACTGTGAAAAGCCCCTAGTCGCCACATTCTGGCGCCTGGGGCTTAGGATAGAAAATATTCATAAAAATGGTGGATTTTAAAATTATAAACTAACTGGTTGCACGATGGGTTTGGTTTGTCCAATGAATTTTGAGCGCTGGTAACGAGTTCTCATAAGTAAGGAAATTATGCAAAATTGATTTTATTTGTAAATGCTTTCTTAGAAAGAAGAACGATTGTTCTTCAGGGAAGCTGGTATGGGAATTGAACCTGCACTGCCGGTCTTGTTCTGCATTACAAGCCAGATGTTTAGCCCACTGTGCTAAACTAGATAGATCTTTGATCAGGCAAAGGTACTACCTAATGTAATTGAGGGACTGTCAAAGAGGAGAAGATCTTTGATCAGGCAAAGTTACAATCTAAGTAATTTATAAAATGCCTCTGGAATCATCTTTTACCATTGGGGTCAGGCTGACATCACTCATGTTCACAGCATGGGTTTGTTTGGCTATATTAAACTATTAAGCCCTATTCTAAGAATCTTCATTGACAATGGAAACCATTTTAATTTTGCCGATCATTCACTTTGTAAGATTATTTCCTTTGCAAAATATTGAGTTTTATTTAGCCCTAATGACACAACAATGTGCTGTGGAATAGTATTAAGTTAATTCACCGACCCAAATTAAGCAAAGATAACTCATACAATTCAAATCTATTAATCTCTCTCATATTGCATCTGACCCCATCATTCAGCCAGTGCATATTCATTAAGCTATTTAGAAAGTAATATAGTCTTCTATTTAAGTAAATGAAATATTATGCTGCAAGATAATTTGCGTCAGTGTACACCGAAGAGCAATCTTTCTTCTTTCTGAGAAGGCATTTACAAATAAAATCAATTTTGCATAATTTCCTTACTTATGAGAACTCGTTACCAGAGCTCAAAATTCATTGGAGAAACCAAACGCATCGTGCAACCAGTTAATTTATAATTTAAAAATCCACCACTTTTCTGAGTGTTTTCTTTCCTAATGAAAGGAAAATTAGAAGTTGATACATAACTCGTAGCACATACTGATTGGGCAGTAATGCGGAACCAGCTGCACTGAAATACTGCATCTTGCTACACAGAGTAACTGTGAACTTTATCAAAACAAAAGCAAAGTGCTGGGAATGCTGGAAACCTGAAACATAAACAGAATATGCTCAAAATGCTCACCCTCCCTTTTCCTTTCAGTATTCTGGGTGGCCATTCCCAACGTGACACTTTAGTCTACTCTTCAATCACCCCCAATACCCCCTTTTCCTTCTCGTGGCACCTTCCCATGCAAGCACAGAAGATGCAACATCTGGGGCTTGATTCTCCGATTTCCAGACTAAGTCTTAAGTGGGAAAAGTGGTGTATTACGCCAGACAAAATGGCGCAATAGCTGCCCCGATTCCAGGACTGTTGGGGGGCTTGCTGCCGCTCTGGGTAAAGCTCCTGGCGCACAAGCCAAAAACGCTGGAGAATGGTCAAGTCCATGGCCGCACATGCACACGGCGGTGCGCCGCACAACATGGCGCCGGCCGGGCACGGAGCAGGCCTGCCAAATAATGACCCCTAGGAACCTCCTCGCTACCCCTTGACCACCCACACCAGTCCCCCCAGTCCTCACTGTAGCCGCCCCCAGCCAGCGGCATGGCTCCCCCCCCCGACTGTGGTGGCACTGGACACAGTCCACAGCCGGCATGCGGGGTCGACGAAACAAAATTCCATAAGTGTTCCGCACCGTTGGGAACTCGGCCCGTCAGGGGCGAAGCATCAGGGGAGAGCCTCAGGTGACGTCCTGAGGCAGTCCTGACAGCGTGCGACGTACCCCTCGAGTACGCTGCTTTTAGGGCGGAACATCGCAAAAGAGGTGCCAGTTGGTTTAGCACAGGGCTAAATCGCTGGCTTTGAAAGCAGACCAAAGCAGGCGAGCAGCACGGTTCAATTCCCGTACCAGCCTCCCCGATCAAGCGCCGGAATGTGGCGCCTAGGGGCTTTTCACAGTAACTTCATTTGAAGCCTACTTGTAACAATAAGCGATTTTCATTTAATTTTTTCATTTCACTCTCGATTTCGACGCAAACCGGGATTCTCCGGCCGATCACCTAACGCGATTTCAGCGTCAGTGATTGGAGAATCCTGCCCCTGTTCTTTCACCTCCTCCCTAGACACCAGCAGAAACCAAACACATTTTTTAGATGGCACAATGACATACTTGTGCTCCTTTAAATTGAGTGTAATAAATTTGTTGCTCATTGTTCTGCATCAGGTAACCCCAACGCAGGTTGAGCAATCGCTTTGCTGAACGAACACCTCTGGTTCGTGCACAAACGTCATTCGAAACTTCCCACTGCCTGTCATTTAATTCTCCACCCCACTCTCACTCAGACCTCTCTGTTCTTCGCCCCCGAATACTGTTCCAGTGAAATGTGACGCAACCTTGAGGAACAATACTGGCACTTCACAGTCTTCCAGACACAACAGAGTGTTCACCAATTTTTTTTTTAAGTATGTTTATTAAAGTTTTACATAATAACAAACAAACACAGGAATAAAATTACAATCAACAAAAAAGAAAAAGTATGGCTTAAAAACTATGCCTAAAACCCCTAACAGCTAAACAGTGTCCAGATCCTTAAAGGAAATACACGGTTCTCATCTCAGGTAGAACATCTCCACTGAACCCCTTATTTTTTCTAAGTGCAAGCAGGACTTTAAGTCCCCCAACCAGCCAGAGGCACTGGGCAGAATGGGAGACCTCCAACCAAGCAACATCCACCTCCAGGTTATCAACGAGGCAAAGGTGACAACATCCTCCTCTACTCCAGAGTGGGCTGCCGGTGAACCCTCAGTATGCCGACAAGCGAACAGCGAATAATTCCAAATGGAGTAACTCCAACATGGTGCTAATAAAGGAAGCCCAGAAGCTGGTGAGTTTGGGGCAGCACCAACATATATGCGTATGATCAGCGGGGGGGGGGGAAGTGAACAGTGATCACATCTGTCCTCAATGTTTGGAAAAAACCCACTCACCCTTGCCTTGGTCAAGTACGTCCCTTGCAGCACAGTGAATCAGCCTGGTAAACCTTTGCTGAACTCCCTCCATAGCAAGAACATGTTGTGTCTGGAAGACTGTGAAGTGCCATAGCAAGAACATACTTCCTCAGATAAGGACACCAAGCCTGCACACAATACTCCAGGTGTGGCCTCACCAATACCCTATACAATTGCAACAAAACATCCTATTCCTATACTCAAATCCTCTCGCCATGAAGGCCAACATAACATTTTCCTTCTTTACTGCCTGCTGCACCTGCTCGCTTACTTTCAGCGACTGATGCACGAGGACACCAACGTCTCGCTGAATATCCACCTCTCTCAGTTTACACCCATTCAAATAATAATCTGCCTTCCTATATTTGCTACTGAAATGGATAACCTCACATTTATCCACGTTACACTGCATCTACCATGCATGTGCTCACTCAAACGGCCTTTCTGAATCATTGCCATGGAATCAAAGATGTTTACAGCAAGGAAACAGGCCCATCGGCCCAGCTTGTCTATGCTGCCGAGTTTCTATCATGAAGCTAGTCCCACTTGCCCACATTTGGCCCATATCCCTCTACACCCACCCTGCCCATGTAACTGTCTAACTGCTTTTTAAAAGATAAAATCATACCCGCCTCTACCACTGCCTCTGGCAGCCTATTCCAGATGCTCACCAACCTCTGTGTGAAGAAATTTCCCCTCTGATCTCTTTTGTGTCTCTCCCCTCTCATCTTAAAGCTATGCCCTCTAGTTCTAGACTCCTCTACCTTTGGGATAAGATGTCAACTATCTACCTTATCCATACTCCTCATTATTTTATAGACCTCTATAGGATCACCCCTAAGCCTCCCATGCTCCAGGGAAAAAAATCCCTGCCTATCCAGCCTCTCCTTATAACTCAGACCATCAAGTCCTGGCAGCATCCTTGTAATCCCACTGAGGCATCTCTGCATCCTCCTCACAGCTCACCCTTCCACCCAACTTTGTATCATCTGCAAATTTGGAGATAATACACTTGTTTCCCTTGTTCTAATCATTAATATATAATGATCCCTGTGGTACTCCATTAATCACTGAACCCCTGGATAGGGAGACATTTAGCATATCTAATTAGAAAGGTGCGAGCTGTTCTGAGAACGTCTTATAAAATTTAATCAGAAAGCCATCTGGGCAAGGGCCTTGCCAGCCAGCCATCACCAACCCAATATCTTTCAAAATCTCGTTGGGGTGTAACAGGGAGTCCAACTCACAGCTCCTATCTGCTTCGACAGCTGGGATGGGCAGACTGCCCAGAAAATCAGGCATGACCGACTTGTCCAAGGGAGGCCCCAATTTATACAGGCCGCAGTAATAGGATTTAAAAGCCACATTGACCTGGGGAGGGACAGAAACAAAGTTGCTGCCCAGATTACGCATGTGGGGAAATTCCCCGGTGTTTATAAATTTCAGATTTTAATTCCTGCTTCCATTCATTTTCACAGCTTCCATTAATGATTCTGCTGTTGCTAGTTACAACTCTTCCAATCACATCTTTTATTTGCTTACTTGTCCCATGATTGTTCTTTTTTGCTTGCACCGCCATCTTTCTTGTTATTTAATTGTTCCTGCTCTCCAACCGATCACAGATCTTCCCTCCCCTCCCCATCACCTTGCCTACCTCGACTTATTTAAATGTGTTAAATCTCTAATTCCGGCCAGTTCTGACAAGAGGTCAATGAAACATTAACTGTAAGCGGGACTTTCTGGCACCTCCCACCAGCGGGATTTCCCGGTCCCTCCAAAGGTCACCTCCCCCCCCCTCCCCCCGCCCCCCACGGCGGGTTCCCCGGAGGGGCGAGTCGGACGAACTATGCCAAATGACGTAAACATCAATGGGACCGGAAAATACCAACGGCGGCCAACAGCGAGCTGCCTCTGCCGGCGGAAAACACGGCGTGGGTGGGGGAGGGAGTTCCTGGGCTGGATTCTCCGCCAGCGGGATGCTCCGATTTGCCGGCAGCCCATGGGGCTGCCCCACAATAGGAAACCCCATTAATCAGCCGGCGAAACGGAGCATCCCGCCGCCAGTTCCAGAAATCTGCCGCAGCCGGACAGAGAATCCAGCCCCATGTGTTTCACGCTCCACTAATGCTGACTGATCAGCTGAGAAGTGCCTGGAATCTCTGATTTTTATTTGTAAAATTCATTCATATGGATGAAAACATAGCATAGAACTCCTCATATTGACAGAAACTGCCTAAGGTCTGGGTGCCATATCACCACTGCTGATTCTCTAAAATTTTCACTGTCTGAAAAGAAGCTGATTTATGACAGTATTCTCATGTCATTGCTAAAAAAGAGTGAAACTTCAAGGTGAATAAAATCACGAGCCAACTACTTTCACTTCAGTTGATGGGAAATTGCTCGTATCCATTATCAAGTGGGTGGTTGGAAAAGATAATCTGATTGGGGAACGTCAACATGATTTTTTAAATGATGGGTTTGCATCACTAGAGTGCGTTTGACAGAATCATTAAGGAGGCAGAGGGAGAAAGAGAAACGTTTCTTTTTGTGAAAGTATTTAATAACAATTCTGCACTCAAAAAAACATGAAAACATGAGCTCCATGAAACTCATGTCAATCTTAACATGTTAACAGGAAGTGGATTGGGAAGGAGCAGGGAGAGAACTGGGATTAAAATAGTCCCCAGAAATGGGTGCTAGAACCTCACTCTTTCAATAACTGGGATTGGGCAATGGCGTGGGATATACCCAAGTTTAAATAGGATATTAAATTAGGATATATGGTGGACAGTGAAGATGGGAGAATGTTCTAATGGGCCAGATTAAGCAAGTGGGTAGAAGGATGGCAAATGCAATTTAGCATAATTGAATTTAAAGACAAAGTATGGTATATATAGTCAAATGCGGAGTAGCGGAACAAATGTACTTAACAGTTCATGTAAAACTATTATTAAAAAGCTAGCCTGCAGGCATGCAAACTGTAAAAATGGCTGAAAAGGAATTGATGTACCATCAATCTGACACGAGTCGTAGAGAGGATCCAAATATTAGGCTTTAATAAGCTAGATGTGAGCCCGGCAGTGGTCGTACAAGGAAAGGCTGACTGCCGCATGGTATGAGCTTTTATGCCCCACCTTGTAGGCAGGGCTACCATCCTCTCGGCCAATCGGCGGGGAGTCACATGACTAGCCACAGCCAATTGGCAGAGAGGCACATGACCTGCCTGGGCCAATGGGCAGCGGGACTGCTGTACCAATGGCAGCTTGGTTCTAAGGTCATATGATCTCCCTAATCATACTACCACAGGAATCAAATAAGTGTTACCGC
This sequence comes from Scyliorhinus canicula, assembly GCF_902713615.1. NCBI lineage: Eukaryota > Metazoa > Chordata > Chondrichthyes > Carcharhiniformes > Scyliorhinidae > Scyliorhinus > Scyliorhinus canicula. Next base: position 213,148,554 of record NC_052149.1, on the reverse strand, counting down.
AATTATAAGAATTCTGTTCAAACCTCACCTAAAATGCTGTGCTGATAATTTGGATTCACAGCTTCAAAAGTATAAAAGTGGCCTAAGGAACTGTCCAGTCACGTATCACCAGGATGATACCTGAAATTAAGTGGGTGAGTTACAGTGAAAGACTGGATAAATCTAGGTTATATTCCCTAGTGATAAGGGTGTTAAGGGATGATCTGGCTGCAGTGTTTAAAATAATGAAGGGAGTTGACAGAGTACATGGAAACTATCCAGAATAAGGGTCTATGATATTAACGTTCAAACCAAGGAAGTTAAATGTGAATCCAAATGACGTCGCAAAAGGTCACTGTCGCTGATTAAGTGATGTGCTTAAAAGACAAGTAGATATTTAGGAGACACTTTGAAAAGGTGAGATTTGTGGATGAATAAAATTGCACTGCCAAAATGAAGAAGAGGCGAGGAAAGTCAAATAGTCTACACTTCCAAGCTTCCCAACCCTCCTGTTGTTGGCCGCAGCCTACTGAGATGGATGATTGGTCCCCTGAACGTTTCTGCAAGCAACTCAGGAGGAAGGGTCACAGCTCTTGCTGTATGTGTGGCACCTCATTTGCCCTGGCTTGCAACTAAACCGAAAGACGTGCTTGTTTGGTAAATTAGACATTCTGAATTCTCCCTCAGTGTGCCCGAACAGTCGTCGGAGTCTGGCGACGAGGGAATTTTCACAGCAACTTCATTGCAGTGTTAATGTCAGCCTACCTGTGACACTAATAAAGATTAGTATTATTATTATTATGGCATTCGGACCATAGGGAATTGCCTGGAAACCCTGTGAGTACCAAGAGAGTATTTGAGGGAGGCAGAAAGAGAAGCACAAACTGGAAAAGGGAAGAGAGGTTCATGTTGGCTTCAGGCCACTCTGGTGCTTCTCTCTGATGTTGGGCTTCAGCAGTGGAGTGAGCCAGTGAACTGAGGCTGGATTTTTATTTATTGTTTTGATAACCTGGTGTGTATTGTAAAATCTTACAAAATACATACAAAAGCTTTCGTTAAAATTTGCTCATGCGGGTGCAGCACGGTGGCCTAGTGGTTAGCACAACCGCCTCACGGCGCTGAGGTCCTAGGTTCGATCCCGGCTCTGGGTCACTGTCCGTGTGGAGTTTGCACATTCTCCCCGTATCTGCGTGGGTTTCGCCCCCACAACCCAAAAATGTGCAGAGTAGGTGGATTGGCCATGCTAAATTGCCCCTTAATTGGAAAAAATAATTGGGTAATCTAAATTTAAAAAAAAAATTTGCTCATGCCGGTTGCTTTTGCTATTAGAAATCATAGAAACCTGGCAGTGCAGAAGGAGGCCGTTCAGCCCATTGAGTCTGCATCGACCCTCCAAAAGAGCACTCAAAGTTGGCCCACTACTCCACCCTATTCCTGTAAGCTCGCACATTGATCATGGCCAATCCATCTAACCTGCACATCTTTGAACTGTGGGAGGAAACCGGAGGAAACCCACACAAACACGGGGAGAACGTGCAGGCTTTGCACCAACAGTGACCCAAGGCCACCAGGTATCACTGAGCAGGCTGTGCTGCTCCAAGACAACTTCTCACGGAGGTGAAAAGTAGCCCTGAACTGGCCACCTAAGTAACTCAATTGGCCTCCAAGTGGACAGTTCCTCTGACACATTTCTCACCGGTGGCAAATGACACGGTAGAGGAGAGAAATATGCATTCCCCTGAGGAACGCGTTCCTGCTTCCCAACCTGTCACCAAAGTGCTGAGAAAATTCCAGACAAGGATACAAAATCGTATGGGATAGACTGTATGGATCACAGGGACTCCAGCTGGACAGGAGTAAAACCAGAGGTCAAAACTTTCAAAACTATTTTAAATATTGAATGGCATAGGCACCAATGAATCAGTAGGGTGTCTGTAAAGACAAAACAATATATATATATAAAAATAAATAATGGGTGGGATTCTCCGTTCACGGGACTAAATCCCCATGCCGGTGGGAAAACCGGCACGAACCACTCCGGTGTCAACAGCCCCCGAAAGTGCGGAATTCTCCACACTTCCGGGGGCTAGGTGGACAGCGGAGGGGTTGGCACTGTGCCAGGCGGCGCCGAAGGGCCGACGTGATCTCGTGCATGCGCGGGACCACCAGTTTGGTTCCGCACACGCGTAGACCGGCCGGCGTATTCTGCCGCATGCGCAGGGGGTTGTCTTCTCCGCGCCAGCCATGGTGAAGCCCTACAGGGGCCAGTGCAGAAGGAAGGAGTGCCCCCATGGTACAGGACTGCTGCAGATCGCTGGGCCCCGATCGTGGGCCAGGCCACCGTGGGGGGCCCCCCTCCCGGTGTCGGGTCCCCCTGCCCCCCCCCCCCCCACCCCCCCACCCCGAGGTCCGCACTAGCCGACTTACCTGCCAGGTCCCACCGTGTGAACTATGTCTAATCCACGCCGACGGGACTGGCCAGAAACGTACAGCCGCTCGGTACATCGGGGCTCGGAAAATTGCCGGGGGGGGCCTCTGCCAACGGTCCCCGACCAGCGTGGCATGAATCCCGCCCCTGCCTGAAAACCGGCCCTGGAGAATACGGCAACCGGCGTCGGGGCGGTGCCCGGGGATTTTCCGACCCGGCGGGGAGTTGGAGAATCCCGCTTAATATGTACACACACACACTCATAAATAAATACATGTTAAAGATCGCCAATTAATTACAGTCAACATCTATTATTAACTGCACAGAATTAGACAGAGTATTCAGCTCAGAAAAGGCCATCGCTCCAACCTGTTTGTGCTGGTACTGCACATGAGTCTCCTCCAATTCCATCGACCTCACATTTTAACTTTTCATTAATTTTCTCTCATTTACTAATTTTTTTCAGGGGGACACTTAAGTATTTTATTATGTTATTCACGGAGGCTACAATCTGGAGCCTGTGACTGAGTGCAATGCATGGTTAAAGTGAGACCAAGTGACCCACTGACACAATGTGGGTGACAGATGCAGTAAAGCTTTGCAAAATACATTGGGCACCTGGATAAACCTTTGAATGTGATGCATGCAGTAATGCTATTAATTAACTATGTGATTAAAATCAAGATTGTATTTATAAGATGAATTGTGATTTTTCTTTAAATTGCTTGTTAGCTCCAATATACATCTGCAAGAAGCCAGCGAACTAAAAAGACCTCCACTTTCAACTTTGAACAATAGTAGCCACGGATATAGACACAACAATTTACCAAATATTGTACAAGTGCAAATGTCATTTGTGAGGAAATCTAGGGTTAATGCGTGGAAAATAGAGTCCCGTTTTGGACGCAGCCTGCAGCACTGAGAACCACCCTGCTATCCAATGGACCTTCTGTTTTTTCTGGCCATGGTCGGGAACAATCAGCCAAGGCCGCAATTGCCTCACTTCCTGCACTGACGCGCTCAGGTCAGCTCGTCAGCGCAAGAAGAGATCGGGGTGCCATTTTACTCTTGCACAGTAACATTCCTTCTGCTTGCTTAAAACTGTGGAATCTTGTTGTTTTATTATCTCAGTAAACACTTGGGCTAAAAATTGCCTCTACTTTAACAACAACATTTATGGCATTTAACCAGATCATAACAAGTTAAGAATATTTGGCAGCATTTTATATCATTGTACTTGGACATATAGGATCAAGGTCAACAATGCATCGAGGAACAGTGTGTGGATCATTTCATTTCATCACTTACAAGTATGATATATTCCTCAGCTGAATATGTACACTGCCAACATGATCTAATACACTAAGGTGCAATTAACAGGATGACCTACCCAATCAGTAGAGAAAAAAAAGCATCACTGTGTTTTTCAAAGAAACAATATTTCCACAAAGAATATCATGGAAGTGAAGAAGTAACATTCCAGCCCAGAACATCACCACAAAAATATTTAATTGAAGCAAATGAGACACTTTCCATCCCTACTGCAGCTGCTTGTGTCACACTTCCCACTAGCATATTTGTTTTCAAATCCCTCCATGGTCATCTCCCGCTCCATCTCTTACAATACACGCCTTACAATTCTCCTCGATCTCTTTACTTCTCTAATTTTCTCTCTTGCACACCCTCTACTTTAATCACTTCACAATTGGAGGCCATGCCTTTGCATTTCATCAAAAGCATTTTCATCAAGCGTCACTGTGCTAAACTGGAGGATTTGCCTGCTAAAATACAGGCTAATTCCACAGAATTGAGCAAGACAGCCAGCTCAAGCCAAGGCCAAGACAGGCAGACTAATGTAGCTGATGGGGTGGGATGGAAAGATGAAGTCACACAAGGAAACAGCCTGGGCCCACACAGGCAGTCGGGAAACATGCATCAATGTCAGGCCACAGTTAATGAAGCCAACAGGGAGATTGGGGAGGGGACAGTTTAACAGTTGTAAATATTAATCTGGAGCCTGTGAAATTTCAGAATTAAATGTTTGTTTCAAGCTGGATATTCAAGAAAAAATTGCCAAAACATGCAGGGCTGTATTTGACTGCTCCCCGCCCCTCCTCCCACCACCCACGGCCCCCATCACCATCCACACTCCCCATGCCACAACCTCCACCGACAAGGCAGGACTGGCTGTGAAATTCCCTGCATGGCATTTTCAGCATCCTCTTATCCAACCCAATGTCCCTGTCCATACCCCAGCTGGGGCCCTTAAGAGGTGAATTATTGGCCACTCAATGTAGTGATTGTAGATCTGAGTAGATGCAATACAACTGAGCAAGCACTAGAGGGAGCACGGGAGAGCTATAAATACACCGGGACAGGAAGTGAGGACACTTCACGGAAGGCAGAACTCGTAGCATGACACAGACACAAGCAGGCAGCATTTGAGGTAGCCGTAAGTTAAGCTCTGAAGAGAAACAAATTCACAACAAAGCATCTTCTCCAACTTTGAGACGAATAGCTTTATTAAGACACGAGGAACAACACATGGTACCAGGAGTGGCTTCAGGCGCTTACTACAGGACAACTCAGCTGCAGGCACAGAAAGACCAAAATAGCAAGTAAATCTCCTTGGACTTGGGAAGATATCGCTTATTCGAGCATGTGGCTTGGAACCCCATCTCAGCTGGACACGACCGGCAATGTAAGAAATGTCTGGAAAATGTTTAAACAAATGTTCGATATATATATCATAGCTAATGATGTAGCAGCACCCTCAGACGAAATTAAAATAGCAATGCTCATCGCAGGACATGAAGTTAGGAAAGTATGGATTTAAATACTCAAAAGCTGAAGACAGCAACAACTTACAAACAATACTAAACAAATTTGAAGAGTACTGTAAGGAATTTGAACAGCACGGTATGCTCAGAGGCCAAACTGCACAGAGACTGAGTGATGCAAAACTCAAACCATCAAAATCAGACTAGAAAAAATTCAGTCAAGAACTCGCGAGTGAAAAGTACAGATCAAAAAGAAGAAATAACTTGAATTTTTCACAAAGCCAAAATGCTGAAATCCAGTCCAGATCGAAAGGAAAAGGTAACTTACAACTTTCAGGGGAAAGAAAATGCTGAAATCCGCAATAAAATGGCGTCGGATCACATTTTACAGTCTCGGGCAGACAAAGAAATAAAAACTGCGTCTGCGCATGCGCAGGAAACGGAAGCCACGCATGCGCAGTTACAATCACCCATTTATCGTTCTGCGCATGCGCATGCGCAGTTTAAAAAAGTTTGTGTTGCTGATCGTTATGCGCATGCGCATGCGCAAGCTGCGCATGCGCAGTCTCGAAACTTTTTGGTCGCAAGCCGCGCATGCGCAGTGGACACAAAACCGCACAGTAAAGGAAGGCCGATTTGCGCATATCCTATGCATGATGTCACGAGCGTCATGACGTCTGAGCATCCGGACCATGCATACTTAAAAGGGAAATGCCCGAAAATTGAAAACAAAATACTTAAAGCTGTAAAACCATTTTCTTGCCTCAGAGCACAAAAAAACGCCTGAACTTAAACCAGCAGTTGAAAATAACCCTCACAACACCCTGGAAAAATCAGTCTGCACCACCCAAAGTGAAGAGAACAAAAAGAAATCCGAAACAAAAAGAGATGATTTGGTTTTCGAAGATTACTACTCAGACATGGCTGAGTTATTCGGATATGCTGATCCCAGCATCAGCGACACGGTCGCAAAGCTCAACACGAATCTACTCGTGGTAGATGAATCCAACCATGATGATTTGTTTTTCGAAGAATATTACTCAGACATGGCTGAGTTATTCGGATATGCTGATCACAGCATCAGCGACACGGTCGCAAAGCTCAACACGAATCTACTCGTGGTAGATGAATCCAACACCATGGTGTCATGGCAGATCGTCGATACATTGGATGACAGCAATACCCAAGACGAAGACAACGCCACACAGAGAGCACAGAAAGACTCCAGAGAGAGAGCGATGACAGGCTCCACAGTGAGAGTGATGAAAGACTCCAAAAGGGAAGCAAGCAAACACTCCCTGGCGAACACTATGCATGAACAAGACCATGAAGGTAAACCCGCCGTATCTGAGCAACCACAAGCAGACTATGAAAGTCTACCAAGCTCACATAAACAAGAAGAAGACAATGTACATCTACCCACTGCATGCGAAAACAGTGACAAGGTGATCACACTCGACATACAGGAGGTACAGGATCACAGCGAGACTGACAGTTCTCAGCTTGTCTGTACAGAAGCACAAAGTAGGGCCACCCAAGAGTCCAGAAAGACCACGCCAATAGTAACCTTGCAGATTTTGACTCCAGAAGAGGAGCACCAAGAGTCCAGTGAGACCACATCAACAGAAACCATGCAGATTTTGACTCCGGAAGAGGAGCACTAAGAGTCCAGAGAGACCACGTCAAATGAAATAGTGAAGAATTTGACTCCAGAAGAGGAGCACCAAGAAAGCAAAGACGAGGAATCAAATCCACCACAAATTACTAATGTCACCAGCATCAATGCAACATCAGATCAGTCTCACCATTCCCGAGACGAAATGTTCAATGTAACAGATTCCACAAAGGACACTCGCACCAATAACTGTGACAATGACTCAAATTATCCACACGGGACACTCATTGAGCATAACAAGAAAAACAAAAGCCACAAGAAGCACAGCAGAAACGAGAACAACAACAGCAAGAACAAAAGAAACATGAAGCGCGATAAGAACAACAAAAATCACAAGAAGCACTGCAGAAACAAGAACAACAGCACCAACAACAACTACAAGCACAACGACAAAAAACTACAAGAAGAACAACAGAACCAACAAGAAGCATAACAAAGATAGCGACAACAACAAAGGCAGAAACGACAAAAACAGCAACAAGAACGGCAACGAAAACGTCAAAGACAGGAACGACAGAAACAACAGCAATGAAACAATGACTTGTACAAAATGGTACAACTCTGCACATGAAGGACAATGCCACAGCACACTTCAAAGCAATGACAAGACTACAAACATGCCATGGGATGACAACGAATCGCACAAACTTACATCTGCTCCAGAACAAGCAAGTACACCAGCTTTCAAGGCAGATGACATACTAAATCGATACCACAAGCACAGAAAAAAGTACATGTCAGTCATCATCAGTGGTTCGACCATGCAAACACCATGGGATGACGTATTGGTTAACTAAAATAACAAGAACACCGACAACATTCACCACGTCAACAACGAAAAAGAAAAAACTCAATGAACAAATTCATCAAGTTTGGACTCATAAATGTTTTTATTACGATTGGACTATAAATATAAATTGGCTTTGTAAAATATGCAATAGCACCATCTCTTGTATAGATACACATACCGCTTTGTAAAATATGCAATAGCACCATCACATATATAGATACACACATCATAAGTAACTGTTTTGTACAATGTTCTTTAACGACGTACAGAAAATATGTAAAGAAAAAAGGGGGGATGTGGTGATTGTAGATCTGAGTAGATGCAATACAACTGAGCAAGCACTAGAGGGAGCACGGGAGAGCTATAAATACACTGGGACAGGAAGTGAGGACACTTCACGGAAGGCAGAACTTGTAGCAGGACACAGACACAAGCAGGCAGCATTTGAGGTAGCCGTAAGTTAAGCTCTGAAGAGAGAACGAATTCACAATAAAGCATCTTCTCCAACTTTGAGACTACGAGCTTTATTAAGACACGAGGAACAACACACTCAACAGTTACTTTCTGCCTGGCCTAAATTATGAGGCTGCCAGGAGGAGTTCAAGGGCAGGGCTAGCCCGGGGGGGGGGGGGGGGGGGGGCACCCTGCTTGGGTGGAAAATGGGGGTGAAGGGACCACCTCCCTCAAGGGCTCCCATTCCACATTAAGTACATTCCCCCAACTCCCAATCCTGAAGCAGGACTCCCACCCAAGTACAAGCCTGAAGGCCCACCTCCAGCCAATTAACACGTGCTGCAGTAAGAGGCTCTTGTTAGCGGCGGGCAACCATTGCCCACAGAGCGTTAAGGTTGGGGAGGGGGGGGGAGTTGCGGGGGAGTGGTGGTGAAACCTTGCAGTCCAAAAAATCCGATCCAATGCCATATTGGGCTCCAAGCTATGGCTAATGGTGTCAACAGAGCAGGAGGGAAGTAAAATGACATTGAATGATGCCAATCTACAATCAGCGACTCAAAATAAATGTGAGCCTTTACAAAGTAGGAATATAAATGAGAAAAGCAGCAGAGGCTTTCCAAGCAGAGGCTGGCAAAGAGATGTTTGCCAAAGCAAATAGCGAGGAGATGCACTAAAAAAGAATGTGCACTGATATGGCAGGTTTCACAATCTCGGATCATTTCCTTCAATGAAGCATTTCAGAAGTGTACTTACTGTTGTACTCACTGGGAGGTACGGCAGCCAATTTGTGCACAACAAGGCCTCACAGGCAGCAACGAGTTAGATGATCAGGTAGTCTGTTTTGGGCTTAAAGGTTGGCCAGGGCAAACAGGTTGACCTACTCTCCTGCTCTTCTTCCAAAAGTGCCATTGAAGCTTTTACAAATACCTGAGAGGGCTGACAGGGCCTCAGTTAATATCTTATCTGAAAAGCAGCATCTCCAAAGTGTAGCACTCACTCAGCCTTTGTTAGCTTTGATTGTGCCTTTCAGTCCTGGAGTACGGCTTGAACTAATGACCTTCTGGCCAGAGGTAAATGTGCTCCTCCTGAAGCAGGGCTGTTAATTAAAATCTGGGACAAAAACTATTTGTGGAAAAACGATTAAGCTAAAACCCATTAATTTTCCCAAGATCTTGCAGTTGCAAATATTGTTAATGGCACAGGTGTACTGCAAAATTCCTCCCTGCCCCAATTTAAAAAGACTTCTCAATCTCTCTGTCTCAATTTTTCGTTTGTTATTATTCAACACTAGTGCGAGCCAATGGAATGCAGCATACATAGGGATTAATTCAATGGCCATGGCAGTGTCCCAATCCACCAACCAGAACACCATGGCAACCACAGCACAACCACTTCTGGGCGCCCCAAGGTAATTAGATGTTACTCAGGGGGGCTATCTGCCTGTTGTCTGGCTTCCGGGTGCCTTTAACGGCAAAACCAACAGAGGTTCGAATGTTCTGCAGTCCCAGCAGAACCACTGGAGCAGTGGCCATTGCTGAGGCTTCAGGCCACCAAGAACAATAGCCATGGTGAAGGACCTGGCATTATGTCAATCAGGTCAGGTGCACCAGGACCACTCAGGCAATAGCAAGGTGGGGGGTTGGGTTTGTTAGTGACGGTATGGAGTCCCTTTTAGCAGGGCTGTCCAAGGAGCCCTCTGTTTACTGCACGGTGCCCAATTAGGAGGGTTACCGAACCCCCACCCACACCTCGAGCCTGAGCCCACATGGTGGTCACCAGCCTTTACTGGATGGCCTCCCAACATGGCATATCGCACCTGCATCTCCAGGGCGAATAGAACACCAGCGGCAGAATGAGAAGGCCCTTAAGTGACCATTAATTGGCCACCTCAGGGCTTCATTTGGCCTTACCCTCCAGGCAAGAACACTGTCCTTGATTTTCTCTGCTGCTGACTTCTTTGGCACAAATGAGGAAGATGGAAGCCACATCAAGCCCCCCTCAGCCTTCCCTCCTGATTCTACAACCACCACTTCCCCTGTATTCCAGCCTGTTCCTAAAATTCTGCCCGTGGAAATAATGACGACTGAATAACCCAGACACTTTAATCTATTTTCCAAGTTCGAGGAAGTGACTGGGATGTCAGGAAATCAACTCATCTATGTTTCCTGTTGCAACAGGAATAAACTGCTCTCCTTTCATGCGAGTTGATAAAAATAATCATGTCCTGCTTGGAAAAGTATTATTCTGCTTTGAGAAACCACATTCAGAATGGAATCAATGGTACTTGGATGCACTTTGAACAAATTGAACAGGGTTCCCGTGGACAGAAGTCACTCAATGTTCCAACAAATTATTACTTTCATCTTTGTGCACCTTTGAAGGTTAATTTTAAAACCATTGAGATCTGTGAGTGTGGGCATTGGGGCAGGTGAGTCCAAAATGGCAGGTGCAGGCTGAGATGTCAGGTCCTGGCATTTTAATGCCTGCGTTTCATCTGCGTACCAGCAGTCAGCTGAAATAGTTGGGAAGCAGTTTCTGCCCCTAGAGTTTCCAAGCCTCAAAGGGTATCTCAGACTCTACAGGAATTAGAGAATGATCTCCCCAAATCTGCTGTATGCCTACTGGGAGCAAAACCAGAGAGATTTTTTATTAAAAAAACCTTTACCTTTTGAATAAACAAATTAAACAATTCTTGTTTATTTTATAGAAATATAAGAGACGGGAAGAAAGGCTGCACTGGGTTATTGGGAGGCAGGTGGTCTTCTGATGAATCCCTCCAGGATTATGTACGACCCAAACTGGCCTTCAAGAATGGAAAAGATATTCAGCGACTAGAGAATGATGAACTGCACTGAAGGAAAACAAGCAGACAGGTAAGTCGTGGGATGGGGGTTTCAGAAAGGTTCCACTGGAGTACAGTGGGGTGGGGGGGGGGGGGGGGGGAGGTAGAACTGAGAGAGAGAAAGTGGGGAGGGGTGGGAGTGAGAAGGAGCGTAAAGCAGAGGAGACTGTGACTTAGTGACTTTCTTTCTGGAGCCTGGAAGAGTTCAACTGCTCCACTTGGCACTACAAATGGTAGATTGGCTTACCTCGCAGACCCTCGCTCTCCTCCTGCCAACTACTCACCTGCCTTCACCCAATAGGAAGACCACAGTAATTCACATTCTCAGGTTTAATGGGACCTCCATTTGCAAAAGATAATACAGCATCGACCTCAACACCTCAAACATTGGTCTGGCACGAGCAGGTAAAATCGGGATACCAGCTGGAACAGAACTGATTGGCTGAATGCTCCACTTCAAAAGGCTCCACCTTGTTCCCAATGGGCAGGGTGGGTTTAAATCATCTGCCTTCTTAATTCAGCATCAGTACAGCCCGCAGGCTCTTTTTATCAAAGCCACTTCAGGAACAATTGTCCGAGAACAAACTCCTCTGTAGACATTCAGCAAGGTCATCAAAAGACTTTTCCCAATTTCCTGATTTATATCAAATGCATTTATTGCCCTTGTCATTCATAAGCCAATGGGAAATTATACTCACCAAAAACCATTTCATCATTTGGATATTATTCACTCAGGGATTGGAAATTGATACCTAATCATGATTTAAGGACCCTTGCAGAAGAATATTGATTTTATTACAAGTGGACAATGTTCCGTTTCAAAGATTGTTCCAATTAAGACAGAACTGAAACACTCCATGCATTTCCTTGGGATTCAGAAAAGGTGAACTTAATTAAGTTACCTGCAGAAATGTGCGTCTTTCAGATACTGTTAAAGGCTAGAAGAGAGAACGTGCTTCATGTTTAAAAATATGAAAGGAACAATGCACAAACTCCATGGGTAGAAATTTAAGCATGACAAGTGATCGCCGCTCACCATTTCACTCACCATTCCGAGAGTCGGCGCCAACTCTCGAACTCCCATTGCTAATTAATGTTTGCTCAAGCTTTGATTGGCAGTGCCGTCTGCCCTCGAAAGGGGGTTCCGCCGTGAGAACTGTCGGCCAATTTTGGTTTGGAACAGCGCAGCAGTGGACAGAGGTGGTAGAATAGTTTTCTGTATGAGACTCAGCCCAAGACCTTCTGGGGGGTGTTGCAGGGGCAGGAGGGTAAGGTATGCTCTGGAGTTCGGGGGGGGGGGGGGGGGGGGGGGGGGCAATTGCAGCAGAGGCCAGAGTGGGGTGTGGGTTCCAGAGCTCCAACATCCCGGAGGGAGCAGAGGAGCTTCAGAGTGAGGCCCCCTTCCTACAGGAAATGGGAAATGTATAAGTGTCACATTTCCACCCTTACTGCACTTACTCCTGCCAGCCTAAAAATTGAGGCTGGGCGGGATCAGACCCTTAAGAGCCCTAATAGCTGAATGGGCCAGTTTCCCTCCCGAGGTCCTGCCGAGCAAAGTGTAAAATTGCCTCTGGGCCTGTGTGTGTGTTCCCAGGGGGAAACCCATCCATCTGATTTTGTGCATCCCAAACCCCTCCCTGCTCAACCCACCTCAGAATCCACCTCGGAGAAGGGGGGGGGGGCTGGGGTGGCAGGGGGAATTATTTGTCCCAGTTGGCAGTAACTGTGGTGGTATGACTAGGAGTGCTGCCATTGGTGCAGAGCACCGGTTTCCCATTGGCTCTGGCTGGTCATGTGCCTCTCGGCTGATTGTCTGAGACTAGTCATGTGACTGCTCACCAATTGGTCCCGGCGGTCGGCCTTTCACTACCGGGCTAACGTCTAGCTGATTAAAGCCTAAGTTTGGACCTTCATCGTGTCTCGCGTCCAATTGATGGTACATCAATTTAATCAGCTAGAATTTTGAAATGGAGCTACGCATCAAGCCTGACTGCCTCCGCATCAGCCCGCACGCTTCGAACACGCCTGCAACCTTTAAACATTGGCTGGCATGTTTCAACAGTTACCTGACGACTGCAGCCAGCCAGCCCACCAAGGAGCAGAAACTCCACATCCTCCACTCGTGCGTGGGCACGGCGGTATACTCAATGATTGAGGACAAACAGGACTATGACGTGGCTATGGATCTCCTGACAGGACACTTTCTCCGGCCGGTCAACGAAGTATATGCACGGCATCTCCTGGCTACTAGACAACAGTTCCCTGGTGAGTCCCTCGACGAGTTTTACCAGGGCCTCGGCGGGAGAAATTTCTCTGGGGAGAAATTGCGCCTGTCCCCAAGTTTCTGCGACAGAGCACATGGAACTTTTAGTCAGAGACGCTTACGTTGCCGGCATGCAATCCTCCTCTATCCGCCAGCGATTACTGGAGAAGAACGCCCTCAGCCTAGCTGAGGCACGGACCCTCGCAACCTCCCTGGAGGTCGCCGACCTGAACGCCTGCGCATACGCCCCCGGCCGCGCGGCAACCCCTTGGGCTCCATGGCATACACCCTCCCCGTCCTCCGCTGACCCCGACCCCTCTCAGGCCTGCGCTGCAGGACGCCCCGACAAGCAGCGACCGCGGATCGCCCCCGCTGGGCCCCCCCAGGGCCCAGCGCGGCGCACAGGCCTCTCCACCCCGCCTCCCGACCCCCGGGCCGCCCTGCCCCCGCTCCAGGCTGCCCCGATTGGCCCGCAGACACCGCTGACCCTCCCCCAACCACCACGAGGGTCCCGTGGGTGCTGCAATCTTGGGCCCCGGACGCCGCGTGTGAGTTCCGGGCGTCGCCATTTTGGGGCCCCGGCTCCACGTGCGGGCCCTGGGCGCCGCCATCTTGGGGCCCCGGCTCCACGTTCGGGTCCTGGGCGCCGCCATCTTGGGGCCCCGACTCCACGTGCGGGTCCTGGGTGCCGCCATCTTGGGCCGACACAGAAGGCCATGCCAGCGACCGGATGCTGCATAGCGGACCTCACGGTCCAGGGGAGAGTTTTCAAGAACTACAAACGCCTCATCCTCCCCCGTCTCTGCGCACCGGCACTCTTAGGACTGGATTTCCAGTCCAACCTGCAGAGCTTGACCTTCCAATTCGGCGGCCCTATCCCTCCCCTTACTGTCTGTAGCCTCGCGACCATCAACAGGTTTACGCAGCTGGACGCGTATCCTCTCCCCCGTATTTCCAACCTGGTTAACAGGATCGCGAAATACAAAGTCTTTTGGTGGACCTTAAGTCCGCCTATCACCAGCTCCCCATCTGCGTGAGTGACCGCAAATACACCGCGTTTGAGGCGGATAGGCGCCTCTATCACTTCCTAAGGGTTCCATTCGGTGTCACAAATGGGGTCTCGGTCTTCCAACGGGAGATGGACCGAATGGTCGACATACGGTTTACGGGCTACCTTCCCGTATCTCGATAACGTCACCATCTGCGGCCACGACCAGCAGAACCACGACACCAACCTTCAAAAATTCCTCCGAACCGCAAAACTCCTTAATTTAACCTACAATAAGGATAAGTGCGTGTTTAGCACCGACCGCCTAGCCATCCTTGGCTACGTCGTGCGTAACGGAGTGATAGGCCCCGATCCCGAACGCATGAGTCCCCTGATGGAACTTCCCCTTCCCAACACTCTCAAATCCCTCAAACGCTCTCTGGGCTTCTTCTCCTATTACGCCCAGTGGATCCCCAATAACGCCGACAAAGCCCGTCCCCTCATCCAATCCACCTCCTTTCCCCTGTCGATGGAGGCCCGCCAGGCCTTTAGCCACATCAAAGCGGATATCACAAAGGCCACGATGCGCGCTATCGACGAGTCCCTCCCATTCCAGGTCGAGAGTGAAGTGTCCGAAGTTGCTCTGGCGGCCACCCTGAACCAAGCAGGCAGACCCGTGGCCTTCTTCTCCCTGACCCAAGGAGGCACAGGCCATAGTTGAAGCTGTGCGATACTGGAGGCACTATCTGGCCGGCAGGAGGTTCACCCTCCTCACGGACCAACGGTCAGTAGCTTTCATGTTTGACAATGCACAGACAAGAACGACAAGATTTTGCGGGGGCGGATCGAGTTGTCCACGTACGACTACGATATCTTGTATTGTCCTGGGAAGCTCAACGAGCCTCCTGATGCCCTGTCACGCAGTACCTGCGCCTGCGCACAGGTCGACCGCCTCCGCTCCTTCCACGCGGACCTCTGCCATTCAGGAGTAACGCGTTTCTACCACTTCATCAAGACCCGCAACCTGCCTTACTCCATTGAGGAAGTCAGGGCCGTCATCAGGGACTGCCACATCTGCGCAGAGTGCAAACCACACTTCTACCGCCCCTACCCAGCACATTTAATCAAGGCGTCCCGCCCTTCGAACGTCTCAGTATAGACTTCAAGGGTCCCCTCCCCTCCAACAACCGCAACACATATTTTTTGAGTGTTATTGACGAGTACTCCCACTTCCCTTTCGCCATCCCCTGCCCCGTCATGACCACAACAACCGTCATCAAGGCACTCCTGTCCATTTTCTCCCTGTTTGGTTACCCCGCGTACATCCACAGCGACCGGGGTGTCCTCCTTTATGAGTGACGAACTGCGTTAATTCCTGCTCAGCAGGGGCATCGCCTCCAGCAGGATGGCCAGTTATAACCCTCGGAGTAACGGGCAGGTCGAGCGGGAGAATGGCACCATCTGGAAGACCATCCTGCTGGCTCAACGGTCCAGAAATCTCCCAGTTTCCCGATGGCAAGAGGTCATCCCCGATGCCCTCCATTCAATCCGGTCTCTCCTCTGTACCACCACTAACCAAACACCTCATGAATGTCTTCTTGTTTTCCCTAGGAAGTCGTCCTCAGGATCCCCTCTCCCGACCTGGCTGGACACCCCCGGGCCCATCTTGCTCCAGAAGCATGTGCGGGTGCACAAGTCCGACCCGTTGGTTGAACGAGTCCAGTTACTCCATGCCAACCCACAGTATGCGTACGTGGGGTATCCCGGCGGTCGGCAGGATACGGTATCGCTTCGGGACCTGGCACCCGCCGGCGTGCGGCCTCCCCCCCCTACATCGCCACCCCCCTCCCTATCCCGATTCCCCCAGCGCCCCCTGCGCCCCCACGAACCAGCGCACAGGGCCCCCCTTCCCCGATCACAGCGTCTCCACCACCGGCCCAGGGTACGGAGACAGACCTACGACCGACACTCCCGGAGTCAAGGACGATCACCGGCCCGACGTCATCGGCTCCACTGCGGCGGTCCGCCAGAACACCACGGGCCAGAACACCACCCGACAGGCTGATCGAGTCCATCTGATGCCACCATTGGACTTTGTTGGACTCTATTGTACCATTTGTTTGCATTCAACTGTGATTAATTCTGTTCGCATTTGCCACGAGCCAGTGGGCAGCCACCGTTTATCTCGATTTTCCCTACTCATACCACCTGTCCTCGGCCACCCCCCCTCTTTTCCCTTACCCCCCCGGCTTCTTTCTCCACAAGAGGTGAATGTGGTGGTATGACTAGGAGCGCTGCCATTGGTGCAGAGCACCGGTTTCCCATTGGCTCTGGCTGGTCATGTGCCTCTCGGCTGATTGGCTGAGACTAGTCATGTGACTGCTCACCAATTGGTCGAGAGGCATGTAGACCCCGCCTCCAAGGCGGGGTATAAGTACCCAGAGGTCCCGGCAGTCCGCCTTTCACTGTAGTCGACCACCGGGCTAACATCTCATTGATTAAAGCTTAAGTTTGGACCTTCATCGTGTCTCGCGTCCAATTGATGGTACATCAGTAACACAGAGAGAAATGGGAACTCAAGTAACTGCTTTATATTTTTAGCTGATATCTTTTAGAGCAGTCTGTCATCTGTTTTTAAATTCATTTCACGGGATGTGGGCGTCGTTGGCTGGATCAACATTTATTGGCCATTTCAGTGGCCATTTACGAGACAACCGCATTGCTGTAGGTCCGTAGTCACATATAGGCCAGACCTGGTAAAGATGACAGATTTTCTTCTCTAAAGGACATTAGTGAACCAGATGGGTTTTCACAACGATTAGCAATGGTTTCATGGATGTCATTCGACTTTTAAAAAAAATTCCAGATATTTATTGAATTCAAATTTCGCCATCTGCAGATTTGAATCTGGGTCCCCAGATCTTGTCCTGGGATCTCTGGATTACTGGTCCAGTGACAATATCATCAGGTCACTGCCTCCCCCGCTGTGCAAAGATAAATTTGAAGCAGGAAATGCAGATTTATCAGAGAGTTAAGTGCTGCAAACTGGGAACCAGGACAAGAAAAAGATGATGACGGTAATCAAAATGGCTCCTGAACAGATACTTAAATGATGATGAGAAATGTATGGATTAGGTTCTTATTCTCTATAAATGTTGCTCATCCAATTGTGTGGCAAAGTTTTACTGTTGGATAAAATCTTACAACTTTGCAGGGAAAGAAGTCTGTATCTAATGTGTCTCTGTACCTAACTTAGTAAAATCTGTTTATTGGCCTCAGGGTGGCTCGAGTGGATCTTGCTGGAAGCAAGATGGCGCCGGAGCGTGACGACTCTCTGCGAGGTCTCCCAAACAGATCCTCCTTTTACATCTCTTATATTATGTATTTTAATTTTATTTTATTTTCACGTACTAAATAATCTGTTTGGGCTGCTCGCAGAAAAATACTTTTCACTGTACCTCGGTACACATGACAATAAACAAATCCAGTCCAATCCATCCAATACCAAAGAGACGCATTAATGGAATTAGCATCCAAAAATAAGGCAGCTTGGCAGTGATGAAACCGAGTCAGTCTATCCAAGAGATACAGTTGTTAAATCTTTACGATAAAAAGAAATCACCTGGTAAAGATGACAGATATAAGTTTGGTTTCTGCTACTCAGGTTGACGCAGGGCAACATATTTCAAAACTATCAGGTTGAGTTTTACAGTTCACTGCTTCCACAAGCACCTCTTATTCGTCAAAACGCAATCGGGAAAAAAAAATCAGGGTTTGATTCTCAAAATAATTATGCTCATCTTTCAATCTCCGACTCTGGAATAGGACAACTCTTGGCCACTGCTCACACTCTAAAGGTAGCAAGGTGACCCTGGCGGTCACTGCTTCTTTCCACTATAAAAAACCTAGGATCCAAAGGCAACAGGACCAATTGAACCCTTCTACAAAAGAAAAAATACGATGGATGCCAGAAATCTGAAATAAAAACAGAAAATGTTGGGAATACTTTGAAAGTTTGGCAGTATCGGTGCAGAGAAAAATAGAGTCAATGTTTCAATTCAATGACCTTTCATTAGAACTGTGCCAAATTCCAAAAGTGGCAACAGAACCCTATGCCACCTCCATACCTCTAATGTATCCCCCATAGACCCTCACCGAGCAGCCACAAAATACATTCTGCAGGAGCCATGCAATGGCAATAGGAATTATTCTAAGGATATTAGCGAAAAATAAATCCTTAATAATTTAGTAAAATCCAAAAATCAGTTTAATTGATATTGGGCGTGATTCAGTGGCCTCGTTGTCATAATATACATTCAGGTATATGATGTAGTGCAGACAGGCACTGATTGATACACTGGTTTAGCACACTGGGCTAAATCGCTGGCTTTTAAAGCAGACCAAGGCAGGCCAGCAGCACGGTTCAATTCCCGTACCAGCCTCCCCAAACAGGCGCCGGAATGTGGCGACTAGGGACTTTTCACAGTAACTTCATTGAAACCTACTTGTGACAATAAGCAATTTTCATTTCATTTCATTCATGACCAGTGAGCACACAGAACACAGCAGCCAATCACCAGACAGGACACGACCACGATAAAGCCAGAGGGCACCAGTTTTCCCGCTCTCTCGGGATCCAGCCTCTGAGACAGTCAGAGCTCGTGAGCAGCAGCCAGTACAAACACCATGTGGTAGCTAGTAAGTCTGGTCAGGTTAGCCTCAGGTCTCCAGTCAAGTCAGCATAGTGTCAACCCACAGTTAAGCATGTATTATAGTTAGATGTTCAATAAAATCGTGTTGCATCTCTTCAAGTGTTGGAAGCCTATCTCTCTCTACACTGCATCAAACGCAATCCACATAGACCCAGCTTGCCCGACACATCATGGTATCAGTGAGTAATGCTGAAGTTTGACAGGCCTACCTTGAGATAATCTGCCTTGACCAACGATCAGCCACAGCGCAGGAGGGTCCGATCAGTACAACAGCCCGTGACAGACTCTGACCCCGACAGTCTACGAGATCCCGACGCTGAGTGCCTCAAATCCCCATTTCGGGTGGGCATCATCACTAAGCATGCGCTGCCTTTCTCAACGATGATGAAACAACTCCCAATCCTGAGCATTGATCCGGACGGCGAGTGGTGTGCCACCCTTACGGTTAACAAGGCTCGCATACGTTTCAAGCTGGACACCGGCGCTTCAGCAAACCTCATTTCAAAATCTGACCTCCACACCATCCATGTCAGACCAAGCATTCTTCCACCGGCCTGCCAGCTCCTCGATTACGATGGCAATGCCATTGCTGCCAGTGGCTCATGCCAGCTTGCGGTGTCCAATAGGTCATTGAAAGCAACGCTGTGATTTGAAATCGCAGGAACCAACAGAGCTTCCCTGCTCGGTGCTCGGGCCGGCAAACTCCTGAACCTGGTGCAGCGGGTTCACACCATGTCATCGACACAGGCAACAGCCTCACCAGATGATAACTTCCAAGCTCAACTCAATGATATCATAGCGCAATACCATAGCGTGCTCGAAGGTATGGGCACACTCCCATACCGATATAAAATCCTATTGAAGCCAAATGCCACCCCTATGGTTCACGCACCGTGTCGGTGCCGGCACCCCTCAAGGACCGCCTCAAGCAGCAGCTGCAAGACCTCCAGGACCAGGGCGTCATTTCAAAGGTCACGGAACCCACCGACTGGGTTAGCTCCATGTTTTGCGTCAAGAAGCCGTCAGGGGAACTTCGAATCTGTATCGACCCCAAAGATTTGAACCATAACATCATGAGGGAACACTACCCAATACCTAAACGAGAAGAGCTAACCAGCGAGATGGCTCATGCCAAATTCTACACGAAGCTGGACGCCTCCAAGGGGTTTTGGCAAATACAGCTGGGTGCGTCCAGTCGCAAGCTGTGCACATTCAATATCCCGTTCGGTCACTACTGTTACAACCAAATGCCCTTTGGCATCATCTCTGCCTCAGAGGTGTTCCACCGCATAATGGAACAAATGATGGAGGCATCGAGGGGGTGTGACTGTACATCGACGATGTCATAATCTGGTCCACAACTCCTGAAGAACACATTAATCGACTCAGGTGGATGTTCCACAGGATCCACGAGCATGGCCTCCGACTCAACAGAGCCAAATGCTCGTTCGGTCAATCAGAAATCAAATTCCTTGGCGACCACATCTCGCAGCACGGCGTGCAGCCAGATGCGGTCAAGGTTTTGCCGATCA
Source organism: Scyliorhinus canicula (assembly GCF_902713615.1). Lineage (NCBI taxonomy): Eukaryota > Metazoa > Chordata > Chondrichthyes > Carcharhiniformes > Scyliorhinidae > Scyliorhinus > Scyliorhinus canicula. Next base: position 213,128,112 of record NC_052149.1, on the reverse strand, counting down.
ACGCCATGAAGACCCTGGAGGACAAGAAGGCGGTCCTCCGCTTTCTAGGGATGGTCACCTTCCTTGGGAAGTTCATCCCCAACTTGGCCTCACACACCACAGCCCTCCGCCATCTCGTTAAAAAAACGACGGATTTCCAGTGGCTACCCGCTCATGAGCAAGAATGGCGTGAGCTAAGGGCAAAACTCACCAAGGCTCCGGTGCTGGCGTTTTTCGACCCCGCCAAGGAAACAAAAATATCTACCGACGCGAGCCAGGATAGTATTGGGGCGGTGCTCCTCCAACGGGATGACTCCTCCTCCTGGGCCCCAGTTGCATATGCCTCTCGAGCCATGATGCCCACTGAGCAACGATACGCTCAGATTGAGAAAGAATGCCTGGGCCTCCTTACAGGGATCGACAAGTTCCATGATTATGTGTATGGCCTCCCCAAATTCACGGTCGAGACGGACCACAGGCAATTGGTTCACATCATCCAAAAAGACCTCAATGACATGACGCCATGGTTACAACGCATCCTCCTCAAACTACGCCGATACGATTTCGGCCTGGTGTACACCTCGGGCAAAGAGCTCATTATTGCCGATGCACTCTCCAGATCTATCACCACACCGTGTGAGCAGACTGACTTTGTCAAATAGAGGCGCAGGTGCAATTCTGTGCCTCCAACTTTCCGGCCTCTGATGAGAGGGTCGTGCAAATTTGTGAGGAGATGGCCAGGGATCCTCTGCTCCAGCAGGTGATGCAGCACCTCACGAATGGTTGGCAAAAGGGGCAGTGTCCCCAGTTTTATAATGTCAAAGACAATCTAACGGTTGTTGATGGCATCCTTATGAAGCTTGACAGAATTGTGATCCCACAGAGCATGCGAGATTTGGTTCTCGACCAAATCTACAAGGGTCACCAGAGGGTCGAAAAATGTCGCTGTTGAGCCCGAGAGGCAGTATACTGGCCAGGCACCAGCCAAGACGTCGCCAACATGGTCCTCAATTGCCCGACGCATCAAAAATTCCAGCCGGCCCAGCCTAAAGAGACTCTGCAGCAGCATGAAATGGTGACCTCCCCACGGTCCAAAGTTGGTGTTGACCTGTTCCATGCCAAGGGGCGTGACTATGTCATCCTAGTGGACTACTTTTCCAACTAACCTGAAGTGGTCAGACTGTCTGACCTCACGTTGGCGGCGGTAATCAAGGCATGCAAGGAAACTTTTGCCCAACATGGGATCCCACTGACGGTGATGAGTGACAACGGCCCCTGTTTTTTCAGCCAGGAGTGGTCAGATTTTGCCCGGCTGTACAACTTTCGGCATGTCACATCCAGCCCCCACTACCCCCAGTCGAATGGGAAGGCCGAAAAAGGGGTCTACATCGTTAAAAGACTATTGTGCAAAGCTGCTGACTCGGGTTCTGATTTCAACCTGGCACTGTTGGCCTTCAGAGCGACCCCTCTGTCCACTGGGCTGTTCCCAGCGCAGCTCCTCATGAACCGCACACAGCGAACAATGGTGCCGGCTATCCACATTCCGGATCTTGACAACTTCCTGGTCATACAGAGGATGCAGCAGTCTCGGGCCCAATGCAAGTTGGCATACGACGCCCATGACACAGATCTCCCCGAGCTGGTCCCTGCTGACCGAGTTCGGGTTCAGCTGCCTGATGGTGGCTGATCCACCACAGCTGTGGTGGTCAAGCAAGTGGCCCCGAGATCGTTCCCCGTTCGCACGCCTGATGGCTCCGTTCTCCGGCGCAACAGGCGGGCACTGCACAGACTTCCACGCCCGCAACCCGACCGTGATGTCCCGCCTTGCACACTGCTTCCTCAGGACGCGCCGTTCCACGAGGCCACCGATCTGCCAGTTATTCTACCGACCTCTACGACCACCGCATTGGAGGCAGTTCCGCCCATTCAGGTGCAGACGGCCCCTGACCCACCCTTGAGGTGGTCAACCAGAATTCGTCGCCCGCCACAGAGACTGAATTTATAGACTGAATGTTGCATTGCCTTGTTATCTCATCGTCTACACATCTGTACATATCGGTTTTTTTTCTCATGTGTTATCTGCCATCTATCTGCACTAGACACCTTCCCATGTATATAAATTAGCATATTCTGTATATAGTTACATTCCTGTACACATATTCATTATTTATTGACCTGAACATATTTTTTTTTAAACGGGGGGAGATGTCATAATATAAATCCAGGTATATGATGGAGCGCAGGCAGGCAGTGATTGACACACAGGATGACCAGTGAGCACACAGAACACAGCATGTATTATAGTTAGTTATTCAATAAAATCGTGTTGCATTTCTTTTTTTTTTTAAATTTAGAGTACCCAATTATTTTTTCCAATTAAGGGGCAATTTAGCGAGGCCAATCCACCTATCCTGCACATCCTTTGGGTTGTGGGGGTGAAACCCACGCAGACACGGGGAGAATGTGCAAACTCCACACGGACAGTGACCCAGGGCCGGGATTCGAACCCGGGTCCTCAGCGCCATAGGCAGCAATGCTAACCATTGTGCCACCGTGCTGCCCGTGTTGCATTTCATCAAGTGTTGGAAGCCTGTCTCTCTCTACACTGCATCAAACGCAGTTCACATAGACCCAGCTTGCCCAACACATCACCCGTCACCCTTGATTTGGTGTCGACGAGGCCGTTGAACCTCACGTAAGGCATTCATCTAGTTTCCTGATGCTCAAAATGTCTCACGAGATTCGACAGAATCGCGCAGTCCATCGCGATCTGGATCTTGATCTTGCTGTGCAAGATCCAGGCGCGCATATTTAAATGAGCCTAACACGTATTGTGTATACTGCATACAAGGGTATTACGGTAAGGCCCCTGTACTACAGGTACGGGGGTAGATCCCTACCTGCTGGCTCTGCCCAGTAGGCGGAGTATAAATGTGTGGGCTCTCCGAGCTGCAGCCATTTCGGCAGCAGCTGCAGGAGGCTCCACATCTCTGCGTAATAAAGCCTCGATTACACTCTACTCTCATCTCGACGTAATTGATAGTGCATCACGGATAACCAATAACACCAGGTTCGAGCAGTGGCCAGTACTGGGACTATAGCCAGACCACAAAGAGGGCAGCTAATGGAGACCGGATTGGAAATAACCCCAGGGTATCAGTGGGTCCTGGCTCAGCAACAGGGGGGTGGGAGGAACGAGTTAAAGGGAGATATGACCTTGGGTGGGATGCGTCCGACGAGTACAGGGTACAGTAAAAGGAGTTACACCACTTGCGCAACATCAGCCCATGCAGCTAGCTGCCTCACTAGTCGCTTGGTGTGGGCCTCCCCTGCTGGAGAGACGGGGCAGGATGAGACATTTAGGTGGCCATTAACTGCCCAATTCAGGGCCTTGAGCCTGACATCTCCACCAATTGCTGCGAAATGGGAGACATCAGGGGCAAACAGGTGGGCAAGCAGGAGGCAAGTCAGATGTTACATTTTTTGAGCCCTTCCTTGCCAGCAGAGGGCTGCAAAATCCACCCAATTTCTTTTAGCTGATTAGATACAAGCAACATATTTTTTTAAAAGTGGATACTTACAACAAATAATAATTGTTAAGTAGTAAAATGTCCTTTCTGGAATACTAGGTTAGCCTTGTGGTGGAGCGTCTGGATGCAGACAACAACTTATGCAGTAGACGTCTTCAACATGTTATTGCTCAAGTGGATTTCCTGTGTGGCACCTTCAAAAGTGTGTTTCAGCTCTCACAGTGCAGTGCTGCCACATCCTAATGTCCATCAGACCCAATTTATCCAATATCCCTTTGCTCGCTCATCTACATGAGCTCCCAAACCAGAAAAAGTTCAATTTTAAAAGTCTCACCCTCGGTTGTAAATCCCACACGGCTTTGCTCCTCTCCATCTCTGCAAACTCCTCCAGCTCTATAAACCTCCAAACCCGATGTGCCTTTTTAAATCTCGCCTGAGTTTCTTTGCTCCACCATTGGTGGTTGTGCCTTGAACTGCCTCGGCCCTGAGCTGTGAAGTTCTTCTCCCAACCCTCTCTCTGTCTTTAAGACGTTCCTTAAAACCTATCTCTTAGAGCTAAGTGTTGGTCACCTATCATCAGATCTACGTGGTTCATTGTCGAATGTTTTTGTTTGATAATCTCTCCGATGAAACCTCTATAAATGCAGGGCTGGATTCTCCGTTTCAGCAGCTAAGTGCAGGCTCAAACGGAGAGTTTGCGGGCGTTTTACAACCCAAAAATTGGCACCAGACCCTCACCAATTCCGGGACTGGTGAGGGGCTAGCAGCAGCGCTGGGTGGAACTCCCGCACTGAAAACAGCTGGAGAATGGCCAGGACCCTGGCCGCGCATGCGTAAGGCCCCGACCTGCAGCGGTCGTGCCGTACAACATGGTGCCGGCCATGTGCGGACCCGACCCGCCATCCACGACCCCACAGGCCACCCCCTGACCACCCCCCCATCAGTCCCCCCAGTCCTCGCGGATGCCCCCCTGCCAGTGGCACGGATCCCGGCCAAGTATGGCGGCTCTGGACACACCGGGTTCCCGAGCATCGAGACAACACGTCCCCCGCGCGGTCGGGAACTCGAACTATCGGGGCGGAGCATCAAAGGAGGGCCTGCTGATGACACGGCAATGCCATTGCAATGGTGTGTGGCGTGCAACGCGATTACGGCACTTCCGAGGGAGCAGAACATGGCTGACTGGCATTTAACCGGCGCCACCACCGGCCCCGATTTGGGAGTTGGAGTGGATTCTTCACCCAATCGGTGATTACGATATCAGCATCGGGCAACGGAAAATCCCGCCTGCAATGTTTTACAGTCACACACACTATTAAAACCGTGAATCATTTTAAGTTCATGGCCCTCTTTAAATCACTGCAATTATTTTGTATTCAAATGTAAAACTTTTGTCATTTTAGCTCCAAACTCAGTTACGACCCTGGGTTGCAATTCAAGCAGATCGTAATCAGTTGCTCACTGAGTTTGAATATATGAAATTGACTGGTTATTGACTAGGAGGCTGATGTTCGAAATGAAAAAGCAGCTTTATTACTCTGCTCTTGTAGCAATACCTCCAAAACATCGTCACACTTTGACAGAATATTATCAGACGACAATCCACTTTAATTGCTACTTTGGAAATCTGAAGGAAGAATGTTCTTCCTGTTAATCGTTCCCACGTTAACTTTCTCTGAATCAAAGGAGAGTGAAACTGCACCCAACACGTCTGTTCACCTCCAGTCGGCAGTTCAAATCATATGTTTCAAGCTGAAGTGAACTGAGAATTACCCCAGCTAGATTTAACCAAAAAGATTTTGATACAAGCAAGCAAATACTGTGATTTAAAACAATGTTGACAGATTGTTATGACATCTCAGATGGGTATCATCTCATCAGCACCGACAGTTTTGTAGAATAACAATTTTCTCCTTCACCAGCCAAATTACAACCACACCTCTGGCTTAGTTTAAAGCAAGATAAACAGCTGCCTGGCTCTATAAATGCGAGTGAAATTAAGTCTTGTGCATATCTGCATTTCAATTGATTTTCTACAGTGACATATGAACGAGACACCTGTGGAGCTCACACGATAGGATGCAGCAAACAATAGGACAAACAATTGGCTAAAACATGTCAGGTAAAAGACAAGAAAGCACATTAGCATCGCCAAGTGAAAGGATAGTGCTCACAATGATACAGTGAAGTGTGGGACACAGCCCATACAAAGTACACCGTCTACACAATGGGCAACGCAGGGTATAGCAGAAAAACAGCATGGAACACACATGGAATATTGTCATCCTTGTCTTCTAAGTGCCATGCTGAGTGACGTGGGTGATCCTTGTCTTCAAAACTTTATGGTCATAGCAAAGGTGGATGACCTGGTTGTTGGAGCTCTGGTTAGGCCTGTCTATCATTTTGACCAGCTGCTTCCTTCACTGTTGGCATCTTGTTCTTTTTCTGAAAATTTTTCTGGTGGTGATTATGCATACCAATCCTTCAGCGTGGATAACGGGCACGATCGAATGGCCAATCTGCACCCCTCCTGAGATCTCTTGGCTCGCAATGCCTCGCAACATTTAATGCAATCTCACGAGACATTGTGATGCAAATCCCGCCCATTGTGGGCGGGATCACTTTTTAGAAAATCTGCATATTAAAACAAGATAGCTAGTCTCACTTTAATGTGCAGGTTTCCAAGTTACGAGGCATAGGATCTGTCTCCTTCGCCTTGGAGGCCTCAGCTGGGTGTAGTTCAGTACTGGTGTCTGGAAACAGGGACCTGATGCAGTGGTATTTGTCAATGTTCATCCCGAGCAGCTCTGTGACACACGACTCTGTGCTCCACGGACTGTTTCCGGGGACACACACCGAAACAAACATCAACTGCTGCTGGAAGGTCTTCAACTCGGTGAAAGACGCTCTTTGGTCTGCCCGTAACTTACTGATCTTCCAGTGCAAAGAATTGTCCTCAATCGAGTGTTGCAGACTGGCACATTCCAAGGTCCAGGACTACGTGCTGAGGGACGCACTCAAGCTTGGGGTAGCTGCCGTCAAGGCGTAATGGGGAAAGACCACTGTGTAAGGTCTCACCAGCAAATGTACACCGAGGGGTGGGTAACAGTGTAAAACCCCTCGGTCTGGGTCATTAACACTCCAATGTATAAAAGAAACATGACAATGTAAATATTTAAGAAAGAATTGTAACGTAAAGAGGGATATACATGTAATGTCATCCCATTTGAATGGAAGAAAGTCAAGGGAGTGTGTAAGTTTGATGGAAATGTACAGTCAAGACAATTCTAAATGTTCTGTAATGTTTATTATAGACTTTATGAATAAAGTATATAGATTTTTTTAAAGTCTGGAAACAGGGACCTCGTGGGCTGGTGGGAGCAACGCTCCCTCTCCATTGCGGGCAAAACCCTGGTCATCAGGCGTGAGGTACTCTCGGTGTTACTGCACATAGCGCAGGTCTGGCCCATTACCCGACCCTACGCCATAGCAGTCACCCGGGCCATCTTCAAATTCATCTGGAGATCCACGATGGACCGTGTCCGAAGGGACACCCTGTACAAACCTCTGGATAAAGGAGGGAGGAACGTACCCAACGTCTCCCTCATCCTGATGGCCACCTTTGTGTGCAGCTGCATCAAGCTGTGCGTGGACCCCCGGTATGCAAACACCAAGTGTCACTACATACTGAGGTTCTACCTGTCCCCGGTGTTACGAAGGATGGGCCTGGCCTCATTGCCGCGGAACGCTCCAAGTAGTTGGACTGTGCCGTACCACCTGTCCCTCGTGGAAAAATCGCTGAAGAAAACTACCTTTGACCACAAGGCAATGATGCAGTGGTCAGCACGTAATGTCCTCGAGGCCCTCAGGGGAAAGGAGACTGTGAAGGAGGTTGGATGGTTCCCTGAGCCGACTGTCAGAGTCATCTGGCAGAACGCCTCATCACCAGAACTTTCAAACAAGCACCAAGACCTAGTGTGGCTGGTGGTGAGAAGGGCCCTCCCCATCAGATTCCTCATGTACACCCGAAGGCTCAGCACCGTTGCACGCTGCCCTCAGAGTGGCTGTGGGGGAAATGAGACGGTCACCCACCTCCTTGTGGAATGTGCCTTTGCAAAGAAGGTCTGGAGAGAAATGCAGTGGTATTTGTCAAGGTTCATCCCGAGCAGCTCTGTGACACAGGACTCTGTGCTCTCGGGACTGTTTCCAGGGACACACACCGAGACAAACATCAACTGCTGCTGGAAAGTCATCAACTCGGTGAAAGACGCTCTTTGGTCTGCCCGAAACTTATTGATCTTCCAGTGCAAAGAATTGTCCTCGACCGAGTGTTGCAGACTGGCACATTCCAAGGTCCAGGACTACGTGCTGAGGGACGCACTAAAGCTTGGGGCAGCTGCCGTCAAGGCGTAATGGGGAAAGAATACTGTGTAAGGTCTTACCAGCAAATGTACACCGAGGGGCGGGTAACAGTGTAAAACCCCTCGGTCCGGGTCATTAACACTCCAATGTATAAAAGAAACATGGCTATGTAAATATTTAAGAAAGATTGTAACGTAAAGAGGGATATGTGTGTAATGTCATCCCAATTGAATGGAAGAAAGTCAAGGGAATGTGTAACTTTGATGGAAATGTACAGACAAGACAATTACATGTTTGTTATAGATTTTATGAATAAAGTATATTTTTTGAAAAAAAAAAGTCTGGAAACAGGGACCAGATGTAACAGCACATGCTGAGGTCATCTGGAGATTGGAGGCCCACAGGTGCATGCCCTCTGGGCAGGGTGGAAACACCATCCTTGTACTGCCAAGGTTGCCAGATGGCACTGCCAGGTTGGCATTTTTAAAGTGACAAGTTGACATTTTGTGTGTGTTGTGTGTTGGGGTGCTCTGTGTGTGTTGGGAGGAATATGGGGGGAGCCGGAGACCCTCCCATTTTGCACTGGGGCTTGAGGGGGATCACTACGTGTTGGGGGTCTCGGATATCGGGATGCCATTTAAAAATGGCTTCTTGATCTCTCGCTATACTGAGGAATTCTGGCGCGCGGAGCTCCTCCGTGTATAACCGGACCATGCGGAGTCTCGGCCGCGCATTCCCTGCTGAGGCCTCTGATCTAACAAGACTGGCATTTTCTAGCCTTGTGTTTCTCAGCACTGCGAGGAAACACACAGCTAAATGCTCTCAATATGGGACTTTGTTCCGTTTCAGTAAAATCGCACCCAATATGTCCGAAGAACTACATTTTCCTTTCAATATTAGCCCCTAAATTCATGACCCCACAGCGTAGGATTTAGGAGGTACCAAAAAGATGCACAATGGAATGCCTCTCGGACGTTAACTCTGAACAACTTTTACAGATGCACCATAGAAAGCATCCTATCTGGCTGGTATGGTAACTAGAAACTTCAGAGGCCGGGATTCTCCCGCAATTGGCGGGACGGCCCGACGCCGGCGCCAAGAGCGGCGTGAACCACTCCGGCATCGGGCCACCCGTAAGTTGCGGAATCCTCTGCACTTCCAGGGGCTAGGCCGGCGCCGGCGGGGCAGGCGCGAGTTGGCACATGCGCAGAAACGCCGGCGTGTTTCCTGCGCATGCGCAGGGGGTTTCTTCTCCGCGCCGACCATGGCGGAGCCTTACAGAGGGCGGTGCGGAGGGAAAGAGTGCCCCCACAACACAGGCCCACCCGCAGATCGGTGGGCCCCGATCGTGGGCCAGGCCACTGTGGGGGCCCCTCCCCCCGGGGCCGGATCTTCCCGCGCCCCCCGAAGACTCCACCCTCCAAGCCAGGCCCTGCCGGGATGGACCATGTCCATTTCACGCGGTGGGAGTGGCCGAAAACGGGCGGCCGTTCGGCCCATCCCCGCCCGCCCGAAAACTGGCACTGGAGATTTCAGCAGCCGGCTTCGGAGCGGCGGGGCGGGATTCACGCCGCCCCCCCCCCCCCCCCCCCCCCGGCGATTCTCCGACCCGGCGGAGGGTCAGAGAATCCCGCCCAGAAAGTCACAACACAGCCCAGTCATCTCATCCATTGCCTCCCATCCATTGACTCCACCTCCCGCTGCCTGGGGAAAGTGGGCAGCATAATCAAAGATCCCCTCTGTAGTAATCCACGGGAGGCAGGAGTTCCGTCACCACACCAATATTTATTTACAATACCGATATTACAGGAGCAGCTACAAACAGTGCTGCTAGCAGTCCAGTCAACTTAAGACTGGCTCACAAAGCTTACACAGGTGATTATGTGGGCCCCCTCAATGAGCTATCATTGAGGGAGCTCATACTCCAATTGGCCAACCAATAAAGCCAATTGGAGTTCATTACACCCTCCCACCCGGCTTGCTCACTCTTCCAACTTCTTCCATCGGGCAGGCTTTACAAAAATCTGAAAACACGCACAAATAGATTCGAAAACAGCTTCTTCCCCGCTGTTACGAGACTCCTAAATGATCTTCTTATGGACTGATCTGATTAACACTACACCCCTGTATGCTTCACCTGATGCCGGTGTTTATACAGTTATATTGTGTACCTTGTGTTGCCCTATTATGTATTTCCTTTATATTTTATTTTATTTTCATGTAATTAATGATCTGTTGAGCTGCTCGCAGTAAAATACTTTTCATTGTACATCAGTACACTTGACAAGAAACTAATCCAAATCCAAGTTCCCAGGTAAATGTTTACGCGCCAATCGTCCAGAAGTGCCAACTCAATCTGGACAATATTGCTCGGCCGACAAAGCCATTTAATTCACTAACTTCAGATGGTTCTGCCAACGATAGATAATAGTTGCCCTGAAAGTGTTAGATTAAATAAAAGCACTTCTAACTTTAGTGTAATTGTTTTAAAGACCCATACGGAGTCCCACATGGGACAACGCCACATTCCCTCCTGGAGGATTCTCTCTACCCACTCTCCACCAAGCACCCCCCCCCCACCCGCATGGGATTCCCCAATGCTCCAATACGACCTGACACCCACCCTGCCCAACCCAAGCCACTGACCTGACCCCCAAACCCCTACCCGACCTGAAACCCACCCAACTGACAACACCCAGACATTATCCACACCTCCGACTCAACTGTCTCCAACCCCAATATCCAACCTCTCCACCTCTGCAGTTGCTGACCTCGCCCGATGTCAAACCCTTCCATCCCCTCCGATTTCCGACCCTCCCATATCCCCAATGTCTGGAGGGGGTATTGATGGAAAACTGCAGAACGGTGGCACAGTGGTTAGCACTGCTGCCTCACAGAGCTAGGGTTCCGGGTGCGATTCCGATCATGGATGACCGCCTGTGTAGAGTTTTCACTTTCTCCCCGTGTCTGTGTGGGTTTCCTCCGGGTGCTCCGGCTTCCTCCCACAGTCCAAAGATGTGCAGGTTCGGAGGATTGGCCATGCTAGGTTGCCCCTTAGTGTCCGAAACGTTAGGTGGGATTCCAGGGATAGGGCAGAGGGATGGGCAGAGGTTCGGGTACTCCTTTGGAGGATCAGTGCAAAGTCAATGGGCCTAATGGCCTCCTTCTGCACTGTGGCGATTCTTTGATGATTTCTTAAGACCCTGGCAGCTGGAGCTGTTTTAAGCGCTACGCTCACCACATATTCACTGCAGCCACGAGGATGGCTCAGAGAAGACCTGCCTCAGGAGTCTGAGGTGAGCCCACTGCTCGATATCAATGAGTAGAGGAGCACACTCTCTTCCCCAGGGTGGGCCGCAGGCACAAGCCTGGCCTCCTGAACAGCACCTGGAAGATGGTGGCAGATGCAGTCAGTGCTGCCAGCATCACTAGGAGGAGACAGTGCGTGATCCTGAGGGGTGGGGGTCACTGGTGAGGCCATTGCCCTGAGAGGGGCAGAAGACCAGGGAGGGTTCCAAAGGCCACAATGCAAGTGTCCATTATTCGGGGTGAGCTCTTCTAATCCTCTGCTTCCTCTGCAGTTGGACAGTGCTTCTGAGGTGTGCTAGCAGCTAGTGGGCCACTGATTGAGCATGGCCACTCTCATCCCTTTGATGAAACCGCTGGGGTATGAGGGGTTCCAAAGGGGCAGTCTGGGTGGATGGCCACATCATCAGAGGTTCTCTGAGCATTTACTGGATACTGTGAGTAGTCAGCCGTGGGAGCAGCCAAGAGCCTGTAAGCAGCACCAAAAAGGTGCGTTTAAATCCACTGACTGAAACAATGGTGATCAGAGCCAGGCCACCCCGATCCCGAGGGGCACTTTCCGTGTCTACGGACTTTGCACTAACTCATTCCCCGCTACTGCCCCCGGCCCGGGCAACCACCCCCAGCAAACCCGACAGTTTTTGAAAGTTTTTTTTAAGCTTTCCGCTACCCCTCACCAGCCCTGGTGCCCAGGCCCCGCTTGCAAATACCCACACCAATTTATGCCCGTGTTACTTCCACCTAAGAGAGGATGCAGCATGAAGTGTCCAACCTGCTAATGATGTTTAAATTCATGCAAATGATGGTTTTGCATGGACTCACCGGCAGGGGACATAAACTTCAATATCGCCGCCAGCCGGGAACTAGAGCATGACGACGGAATCAGTGACTGGTGCAAATCACTATTATTTCATTGCTCGCTATGCTCCGTCTGATCGCAATTCTCGCTGCCAGTGGCGGAAGTGGAGAATTCAGGCCCTGATCTTTGTCACTGCAGTGCCAATTTTCTCCTTTCACTAGCCGTCTCTTGTCAGGCACTGGTCTGTGACCACAGTTTGCTCAACTGTGGCTACCAGCGCTGCCACCATGTTTCAAAGTTTTACTTAGGCTGCAAGTGACCAGAAATAGTTGGTGTAGTTTTTCTAAAACTATTCATTTACAATATTTACAAGGAATCGTAATGAGCACATAGTATTCGGGATCCAGGCTATCCTGTATCTCTCTTACAATTTCTCAAACACCCTGACATCACAGTTACATCATTAATATCATCATGGTCTCATTAACATCACCATTAACCCATTACCCTCCACCAGGGTTTTTCAGACTGCATGTCACGACCAGCGGGTAAGTGTTGGGAGGGGCATGGAGTGACCAGTCATGGCGTTCCCGGTCATGGTAGAAGTGCCCACCAGTCGCGTCCGGCTTTTAAGAATGCCAGATGCGACCGGCTTTCAGGAATGCCAGCCATGACCAGCTTTCTTAAATTGTGAATGTTGTCCGCAACATTTTAAATGTGAACGATGCAGTCTTACCGCCAGAAGCGGCGGCAGAGAACAGGTCGCACACCCGGCATGTACACTGGTGTTGAGTGCCCTGGATGTCTGTGCTTTTGGTGCAAAATCACGGAGGAGAGATTCCTCCTTTTTCCAGCTGCAAGCAAGCAAAGCAACAGGACTGCGAAGAGCTCAAATGGAACATTTTTTCATAAGGAAGAGAGGGTCAGAGACACAAACAAGCCAGGATCTCACAACTGAATCTGCTGGGGAGAACTGTGCAGGAGAGTCCACTACAGGACAAAGACGTACTAGTGTGAGCTGTACAGGAGAGTCCACTACAGGGCAAAGATGTACGAGTGTGAGCTGTTCAGGAGAGACCACGGGAGACACAGCAGTGCTAGCGTCAGCTGTGTACGGAGGTCCAGGGCCTCTTGTGAACAGCCTACTAAGAAGAAATAGAAATTGGGGACAAAGCAGTACAAAGATGATTTCTTGAAGTATGGTTTTGTTAACTGTGCCAATGCAAATCAGATATGATATATGCAAGGAAGTACTGGCAAATGAAAGTTTGAAACCTTCAAAACTTCAAAGGTATTTGAAGGACAAACCTCTTAATATTTTTCAAAGGATGCAGCAAGAACTTAAACTATCAGCTGAAGTCCTGAGCAGAAATGTAACATTGAATAACAAAGCAAGTGAGAGTGTGAGGACCAAGCAGGCTCATCTGTCACATTAAAGGTAAGCAAAAATGATGGGTCGCGAAGGTCGGCCGGCGTGGGTCCTGAAGGTCAACTGGTTGGTAAAAGTGAGACTCGGGAGAACAAAAGTTTAAAAACACTGCTTCACAGTATCATCCAAAAACAAAAGAGACTAAAAATAATTGGGAATAAAAATTCTGATTTGATATTGTTGAACAAAATGGTGAATCAAGAAGGCTGTAAAGTACAAGATTGAAAAATGAAGAGGGGAATGCTCCCGAAAAATAAAGGGGCATTTTTGGACAAGAGGCCAATGAGAATCCGGTCGGCTGTGATGATTCCCCTCACAATCCACCCACATTTTGTCAAATGTTTGGAGCCTGGGAGGATTCCCGTTGGGAAAAGCGAAGGGCAGGACCTGAAGACCCCAGCCAGGCAGGCTCCTCGGATTAGAGGGATCCATTTTTTCAGAGCACTCCTATCTATAAGAGCACCACCAACCCCATCGCTGATATCAGTGCACCCCCACCCAAGGGAGGCAGTGCCAGGGTGCCAGCCCTGCTCACGACCACTCAGGGGCACCAATGGCCTCCGTACCCAATTATGAGCAGTGAATCCATATATTAGATTGTAATGAAGTACGAGTAAATTGCTCTTTCGTCTGCAAGGAGTGTTTGGGGTCTTGGACAGTGCTCTTGCATGGAAAGGTGCCTCAGGAAGGGGAAGAGGTGGGTATCATTTAAGGTTTGATTGGTAACTGAAGAACAAGATTTGTATTTGACATGACTCGTGTAAGTACCAATTTAACAGTCTCCCATCATTTTAGGGTCGTAGAAATCTAATAAAAAGTTTGAGTGATGTGTATTGGACAGAGAAAGAATGAGCATAGACAATAAAATATACAGTGGTAGAAAGTGCATTTTGTTTTTTTTTTCATAAATTTAGAGTACCCAATGTTTTTTCCCAATTAAGGGGCAATTTAGCATGGCCAATCCACCTATCCTGTACATCTTTTGGGTTGTGGAGGTGAGACCCATACACACGTGGGGAGAATGTGCAAACTCCACACTGACAGTGGGCCACGGCCTTGATCGGACCTGGGTCCTCGACACCGTGAAGCAGCAGTGCTAACCGCTGCGCCACCCTGCTGCCCTGAAAGTGCATTTTGTTCAATTAACTCATGGAATGTGGGCATCGCTAGGTGGGCCAACATTTATTGCCCATTCCTAAGTGAATTGCTGGGCCATTGCTGTGGATCTGAAGGTCACACAGGCCAGACCAGGTAAGGATTGCAGATTTCCTCACTTAACCAACATTAGATAATTCGATGTGTTTTTACAACAATCATTTCATGGTAATCATTAGAAGTTCTTTTGGTTTCAAATTGCACCATCTGTTGTAGTGGGAGTCAAACCTGGGTCCCCAGAGCATTACTCTGGGTTGTAGAATTACTCGTCCAGCAACTCCTATAATAAAGATTGAGAGGTGAAGTGAATGGGCAAAACTGTGGCAAATGGATTTCAATTTACATAAATAAATGAAACTTTTGATGCTTGTGAGTGGGAGTGTTGTGCCTGCATTGGGTGGGGGTGGGGGGGGGGGGGGGGGGTCAATGCCAGTAAAGGCGGCCGGAACCCTGATCCTAGGGGTTGTAAGGGTGGGGAGGTTTTGCCCTGATGTTTGTGGGACGGGGGAGAGAGGGTTGGGCCGGAGCCTGTGAAAGGAGGAGGGGGCCATGCTAGTGATGAGGAGGAGGGCAAGAGCATGTGATGGCGATGGGAGGTCGTGCTCGTGATGAGGAGGGGGAGCCGCCCCGATGCCTGTGAGAGGGAGGTGTGCCACAATACCCAGGGAAAGGGAGAGAGTGTCACCGTGATGCTTGCTTGGTGGAGGCGGGGGTGCACTGATCTTCATATTGTGCACAGTAGGAAGTCTTACAACCCCAGGTTAAAGTCCAACAGGTTTGTTTCAAATCACTAGCTTTCGGAGCACTGCTCCTTCCTCAGGTGAATGAAGAGGTAGGTTCCAGAAACATATATATAGACAAAGTCAAAGATGCAAGACGATACTTTGAATGCGAGCATTTGCAGGTAATTAAGTCTTTACAGATCCAGAGAGAGGGGTAATCCCAGGTTAAAGAGTTGCGAATTGTCTCAAGACAGGACAGTTGGTAGGATTTTGCAAGGCCAGGCCAGATGGTGGGGGATGAATGTAATGCGACATGAATCCCAGGTCCCGGTTGAGGCCGTACTCATGTGTGCAGAACTTGGCTATAAATTTCTGCTCGCCGATTCTGCGTTGTCGCGCATCCTAAAGGCTGCGTTGGAGAACGCTTACCCGGAGTTCAGAGGCTGAATGTCCTTGACTGCTGAAGTGTTCCCCGACAGGAAGGGAACATTCCTGCCTGGCGATTGTCGCGCGATGTCCGTTCATTCGTTGTCGCAGCGTCTGCATGATCTCGTCAAAGTACCACGCTTCAGGACATCCTTTCCTGCAGCGTATGAGATCGACAACGCTGGCCGATTCGCACGAGTATGTACCGCGTACCTGGTGGGTGGTGTTCTCACGTGTAATGGTGGTACCGGTATCGATGATCTGGTACGTCTTGCAGAAATTGCCATGGCAGGGTTGTGTGCTGTCATGATCGCCGTTCGGAAGGTTGGGTAGTTTGCTGCAAACGATGATTTGCTTGAGATTGCGCAGTTGTTTGAAGGCAAGTAGTGGGGGTGTGGGGGTGACCTTGGCAAGATGTTCGTCTTCATCAATGACGTGTTGAAAGCTGCGAAGAAGGTGTCGTAGTTTCTGCGCTCCGGGGAAGTACTGGACGACGAAGGGTATTCTGTCGGATGTGTCCCGTGTTTGTCTTCTGAGGAGGTCGGTGCGTTTTTTTTGCTGTGGCGTGTTAGAACTGTCGATCAATGAGTCGAGCACCATATCCCATTCGTACGAGGACATCTTTCGGCATCTGTAGATGTCTGTTACACTTCTCCTCGTCTGAGCAGATCCTGTGTATACAGAGGGCTTGTCCATAAAGGATGGCTTCTTTAATGTGTTTAGGGTGGAAGCTGGAGAAGTGGAGCATCGTGAGGTTATCTGTGGGCTTGCGGTAAAGCGAAGTGCTGAGATGACCTTCAACAGGTCATTCATACACCACTTAGACATCAGTGCTAAATGACAAATAGTTACTGATTTCTTGCATGGTTTTAACAATCGCTATGCAGGGATTCGTGTTTCCAAGACAATAAATGATGAAAAATGAAAATGAAATGATACTGGTGAAGACCTGAAAGGAGATCAAATACCCAACACTCTCAACCATGAGTTCTGTCGTACCCTTAGGTCAGAAAAGAACAAACAGGGAAAATTCTAAGAAACTAGAAAAAATAATGTGCAACCTTCCCGAAAAATCCAGTGAGAGGCTTTAAAACATCGATATATTTGCACTCCTCAGCAAATTCCATCATGCGGCGCAGGGGTTAGCTCTGGGACTGCAGCGCTGATGACCTGGGTTTGAATCCCGGCCCTGGGTCACTGTCCGTGTGGAGTTTGCACATTCTCCCCGTGTCTGTGTGGGTTTCACCCCCATAACCCAAAGATGTGCAGGGTAGGTGGATTGGCCACACTAAATTGCCCTCAATTGGGAAAAAAAAATGATTGGGCACTTTAAATTTATTTTTAAAAAAGAAATTCCATCTTAAGTTATCAAAAATTGGAAGTTATTTAACCTAATACCTTACGGTTCACATTTTACAGGAGGAACTTATAATGAACCCTCGTAGATTTTCCGTTAGCCATAGTAAAGCCTTTGAAAGTAAAACTGTGCAAAATTAATTCATTCAAAGTTGCTCAATATTTATGATCATTATTTCAGCACACATTTGCTCAGGCCACATTGTGTGATCATTAAGATGACGGATGCCAAAGTTGTGAAATTAATGACTTTTCAAGCCAATATCAGCATCTTGTTCTCCTAGGAACATGTGCCCTTGCTGAATACACCTTAATCTCACGTGCACCAGAGCAAATGTTACTACATCCCATGCCACGGGCATTTTACCAACCCCCAACCCCCCCAGGCAGGTCTATCTTCAGAGGGTATCTTATGCAGATCCCAGGGGAGGGGGGCAGAATCCCTAAGAAAGTAGCACTCTTTGTTCTTACCCTACTGCCCATATCCCACCATTCCAACCCCCTAATCTACCCAAATACTGCCAGCACAAGATCCCAGATTTACTTGTTCCCAGGACCTATTGGTCCTTCTTCTGCTTCCTCATTACAGTCCCAGCAGCATCCACTCAGGCATTCTTGGCACTGCCGGGACGGATGAAGTTGTTGGCAAATCCGATTAAGTGGCAACTCCGGGATGGAATTACCTCGCCCGCAGCTCGTTGGACTGCAGAACTGGTCGGGCATGGACGGGTCGGCTCTGCACCAACTATCCTCCTGGTGTGAGGGCAAGCCTTCGACCCCGAAACCATCCCCCCAACCCCAGGATATTCAGCCCCACGCACCCATGTTTGTATCAACCATAGCTGATGAATTTAAGCTAGAAATACATTTCCCATTGTCGTTATGCTGAGAATACACAAAGCTTACAGCAGAAACAAGAGATGTTCATTGCATCACACTGTTTTAAATTCAAGCTCAGACTTTGAATAAAAGGACACTGCACTAAACTACCCCACTGCCTAAATGAGCTAGGTTAACATGCTGGAATTGCCTTCCTAAAGCACTGTACCTGAAGCAGGTGGACCACAGCAGTTCAAAAAGTTACCTCACCAGCACCTTCTCAAGGGTAACTGGGAATGGGTAAAAAATACTAACCATGTCCACATCACTTACATCCCAGGAGCGAATAATTTTAAAACGTATTCCAATCATATTTTGAGATTTCCTGATTATTTGGCAATAGAAAGGACAGGAAAGAAGAGTTCCTTTTAAGTGCAGGGGTCTCAGAAGCAAAGAAAAGCTCAGACCAGTATTCCAATTTCCTCATCTTCACTGATGTTCCATTTTGAGAAACACAAGACCGTTTCAGCTCAATGTTCTTATTTTCTCATTTTTACTGGGTTTTTTTCCTTCTGGGACAAAGGAAAGTGTATTCACAAAAGTATTCGTTTAAAAAGGCACTGAAATGAAAAGTGTTCAAAATGCTAATCAGCAGAGCTTTTAACATGAAACAGTAAATACCACACACCAATTGTTGATCCCAGGCATTCAGTCAGTATAGTTTGACAGGCCATCCTTTGAACTATAAACGCAAAATTATAAAAGTAAAGATAGGCACATAGCCACGTTCCTAGACCCAGCCTCAGGAGATTTCAGGGAGAGGATTAAAGAGTTTCTTTAAGTCGAGCAAGATAATAAACAGGAGAGGCATCCTCAGACATATCAGCCGCTTTGTTACACACTTGGGTTACATCGGTATGGTTAAATAACATATTAGTGTTGCAAGTAGGCTTACATTAACACTGCAATAAAGTTACTGTGACAATCCTCCAGTCGCCACACTCCAGCTCCTGTCCGGGTACTGTCATGTGAGGGTACCTTTAGGAAATGGGTGTTTAAGAAATGTACCTTTAAGAAATGGGTGTTTATCAGTGATGTCAGAGTGTGGTGGAGCTGGGCTGGCTGTCTGCTTTTTACTTTTGTTTTAGACTGTTTGCTGCAGGGTGTGTTTTAGTTTCATTTTCAGAGCTGGACAGCTGCAGTTACAGCCAGAAGGTGTATGAGTCTTTCTCTCTCTGTAATCTAAAGACTGTAAATCGATCGCTTGGTGATTTAAAACTAATAACTGCTCTCAGTAGTGACTTTAACCTGATGTGCTTCTGTTTAAAGGTTTTTGAAAAGTCTTATGGATGTTAAAAGGACAGCTTCAGGATTACTTAGTGTTGTATTCTTTGGGGGTTATATTTGAATTAATGGTTGCTAAGATGTTCACTGTATGTTTTAAAAAAGTTAACTTGAGTTCATAGAATAAACATTGTTTATCTTTTTAAAATATTTTTCCATTTCTGCTGTACCACACCTGTAGAGTGGGCCGTGTGCTCCCCATACCACAATCTATTAAACGTTGTGGGTCAGCTGAACTCTATGATACACTTTGGGGTTCTCTAAACCTTGGCCCATAACAGTACACTGAGGGAGAATTCAGAATGACCAATTCACCGAACAAACGAGTCTTTCGGGACTTGTGAGAGGAAACTGGAGCACCTGGAGGAAAGCCACGTAGACACGGGGAGAACGTGCAGACTCCGCACCGACAGTGACCCAAGCCAGGAATCAAACCCAGGTCTCTGCCGCTGTGAATCAACAGTGCTAACCACTGTGCTACCGTGCTGCCCTATTAGGTAGCACGGGCACATCCTTAAACATAAAGACATGCAGGCCACTTATGGGTTTCCCTATTGTATCCAAATAGCATTTCTAAGACAACAATTTAAACTTGGAATGACAATAAGATAAAAACTATGGTGTATAAAATGAGAATTCAATTAAAAGCTCTCTTTGAGAAAATATCCCACTGTCTCACATTTACAGCTTAACTGCTCTGAATTAGATTCTTCTTTTTTGCTGAACCTGCCTTTTAGATTGGTCAACTTAGAAATTCAACAATACCATATGGCAGTACAATGCAAGAGCACATGAGAAATGAAAGATAAGAGCAGCTAGCTGCACATTGAGTAATTGCTTCACAAATTTGCAAAAAAAGAAACTGTGAGAGATTATGCGATACAAGCTCTGACCTTTGGTGAGGTCAGAAGTGCTTCCTAGAAAGACCAAGTATTGTTTCTAACCACAGTTTGTTTTAGATAAGCTGTTCTTTGTTCTGAAGTGCTTCCTAGAAAGAGCAGCTGGGCTGAAAGTCCTCTTTCTGCACTGTAGAATTCTATTACTCCCGGGTTTTGATCCTGCCATGTTAGAATTGTAAGTTAGCGGCACAACTTAACTCGATCCCGAACTCCCTGCCTCACTCCTAAAGGAAGAATGTCATCAATTTGAAATCGAGAAGTCACGATGAGTGTGCACGTTGGTGATGGATATTAACATCCTTGTGTTGTGCCAGGGGTCTGCTTGAACTTCAATAAGAATGTACCTCTTCAGAAGGAACATTGCTAGTTACCATTAGCTACAATCAGTCTTGAATCATCAAATGTTACAGCACAAAAGACAATGAGCAAGAACAATTATTAGTGGAGGAAGCTCGCAAAACTGAACTATGTTTTTTTAATACTCGATGCATTCAGCATAATGATATCAGAAAATTGCAGGAGAAAATAATCTTAAACCAATATATCTTAATGTTGTGATTTCTGGCATAATAATTTTAACTTAAATTGTTCCCATCGTCACAGACAAATCTGTACCCAGCAGTATTCCACTCTACAGTTATATAATTCAAAATTCTTCAAGACATAAAACAATTTTAAGATAATTGTACCACTGGAGGCTTTCTGGCAATCAAGTGGACATGATGTGAACGTTTCAAAAGCCCATTATCGTGCTTTATTGAAATGTTTGTGGGCAAAGTGCTGGGAGAGAAGGTAGAATAATCATCATACATAGTTTTCCTGCGTTTTTGTGCGGAGCTGAAATCTTGTTGACAACAGGGAGAAATAACAACAAAAAGGCCTGATGAGTGTCGCTAGTGACCTGAGCAGAATCTTAGGAGCCTGGAGGATGGACAGAATTACTAATTACGCCATCAGCCACAGAACCACTAAGCCACTAGTGACTGAGACCATCAGAGCTCTGAACTGGATTAGTCCAGCCGCATATCGGACAAATTCAAGTTACATAAAAAGATATCTGAAATTGACCTGACAAGCCCTGCAATCTACAGAAGGATACGGATAGGAATTTAAGATTATTAGAACGCAAACAAAACAAAAATCGCTTATTGTCACAAGTCGGCTTCAAATGAAGTTACTGTGAAAAGCCCCTAGTCACCACATTCCAGCGCCTGTTCGGGGAGGCTAGTACGGGAATTGAACCGTGCTGCTAGCCTGCCTTGGTCTGCTTTCAAAGCCAGCTATTTAGAGAAGAGGGGAGGTTGATGACTCAAGGAGACAAGTTGCCCTGTAACTTATAAAGTGGGCTTTTGTCAGCTGTAGCGACAGTTTCTGAGATTTAAACTGTGTCAAAGAAAGAGCACTATATAATTAAGTAGCAGCTGGTTATGCTTCCCACTATTTGGGTTTTATTTTAAAAGCACACAAAATGGATCTGAAGATGTTATTTTTCCAAGAAATAGTACTTATGAGTTGCTTTTCCTTTCATTGAGTTCTCTACCCACACCTCCGCCTTTCCATTGGTGCTGCTATACGAACATGAGGTGGGTGAGGTGGTACAGATGAATTCAATTAATCCTCCTCTCTGCTCTCTCAGGACAAAATGCCTCCCGTGGGACTGACTCAATTGCAAGCTCAACTGTGCGTGGGAGGAATTGAGTTCCACTGCGTTCTTAAGAAGTACAAAAAAGAAGTAGGGCAGCAGCAGGGTAGCATGGTGGTTAGCATAAATGCTTCATAGCTCCAGGGTCCCAGGTTCGATTCCCGGCTGGGTCACTGTCTGTGTGGAGTCTGCACATCCTCCCCCTGTGTGCGTGGGTTTCCTCCGGGTGCTCCGGTTTCCTCCCACAGTCCAAAGATGTGCGGGTTAGGTGGATTGGCCATGCTAAATTGCCCGTAGTGTCCTAATAAAAGTAAGGTTAAGGGGGGGGTTGTTGGGTTACGGGTATAGGGTGGATACGTGGGTTTGAGTAGGGTGATCATGGCTCGGCGCAACATTGAGGGCGGAAGGGCCTGTTCTGTGCTGTACTGTTCTAAAGGGCAGCAGGGTAGCATGGTGGTTAGCATAAATGCTTCACAGCTCCAGGGTCCCAGGTTCGATTCCCGGCTGGGTCACTGTCTGTGTGGAGTCTGCACGTCCTCCCCCTGTGTGCGTGGGTTTCCTCCGGGTGCTCCGGTTTCCTCCCACAGTCCAAAGATGTGCGGGTTAGGTGGATTGGCCATGCTAAATTGCCCGTAGTGTCCTAATAAAAAAGTAAGGTTAAGGGGGGGGAGGGTGTTGTTGGGTTACGGGTATAGGGTGGATATGTGGGTTTGAGTAGGGTGATAATGGCTCGGCACAACATTGAGGGCCGAAGGGCCTGTTCTGTGCTGTACTGTTCTATGTTCTATGTTCTATTTGGCAGCTAGAAGGGTGAGCACACATGACTGAATGCGTTTCCACTGTTTCGCTATCACACCAGAGCTAAACTGGTGCAGCGTATTATTTGCTTTTAATGGGTCATCCAGAAGCACTCTCCATGTGCAGTTAAAAGGGCCATTGTGAATCGCATGCTGAAAGAGTGTGCTTGAAATCTCAGCTTGATGGTGTGACTGATGAACCAAGCATAACTCTATGTTTATGAAGAACTTTACGGACACAGGAGAAGGTGCACGTTTATGTGATATCTGAATTTTTTGAAGCAGGGACAGAACCTAAAATGTGGTCAGGTACCTTGTTAAGCCATCACTGAATTTTGGGACAGACGGTAACAAGAGATGAGTTCTTCAGTGATTTATGTAAAACATGGAGCTGCACAGGTCTGCCAATTTAGGTGTCAGTAAAAACTTTATTCCTGGTCAGGTGTACATTCCAGTGATCTTATTAAGTGGATAACTATTTCCTCCAAATACATTTGTGACTTTTAACTGTTTCTCAACAGGTTACAAATTTACCACAAAACCTAGTCCATACAGTTCTTAATAAATGAAGGTCTTTTAATGGATACGTTCAAAAAGAGTGTCTTTCAAAGAGAAAATCTTGGTCCCAGAGCATTTTTTAAACAGGCGATCTTACCTTCCCTTTAAAAAAAATAGCCATTAGGTACATATAGAGTGAAGATTAATGGAAACAAATTCTTTTGTGCATTTCTGCTGTTTAACCATCAAACAGGATAGGAAAGGAAGAAAGGGAATGAAGACAGACACACAGTTCCGATTCGCACAACTGAGCTAAGGCTCAAACATCCTGGATCCATGGCTGTAGGGAGAATTTTATCTTAGCTGGCCCACTAGGAATAGGGCATACAATTAAAATAGCCACTGTAAAATTTTGTTAGGAAGTGGAAGGAGACTTCCAAGGCAAGTCAGAAACTTTCCTCACTACGACCCCTGTTCTCGGACTCCAGGTTCCTTCTGTGCCTGTTAATTTGACATCCCACTCTGACTTCAAGTCTATGCATTTATTCTCCATTCTATTGGGTGAACTTGAACTTAATTCAAGTTCATCCTATTGTATAATAATACATTGGTGGTTTACGGGATGATCTCAAAACTGCGAAGTGATACCCATCAAGAAAGAATGAGCGGACTGGAAATCTTTTTTCTAGAAGGCTGAGGGGAAGACCTGTTGAAGGCCTTTAGGATTATAAAAGGGATTGATGTGGTAAACATAGAGATGTTACCACTTATCTGTGGTGTCAGCTAATACCATAAATATAAGACGGTGGTGGTGTGTGACAGATCACTCAGGGAGTCTGAGTTGTAGTGGCAACTTTCACTTTACTAAGTGAAAGTTTCGACTGTATTTCCATTGCATGGATGACTAGAGGTTTCTCTCGCTCTGCCACTGGGGTTTATTGGAATGATTTGCAAGTTCACAATCAATCCGTTTTGACACATTATGAAAGCAATTTCCTTGGGGATGCTACCCACTGCACCACAAGACTTATAAATCTAAGACAGTGACTAATAAACCCAATAGGGAAGTTGGGGGGGAACCTCTTGACACAGAGAGGGACTAAAACATGGAATGTATTAACACTTGAAGTATTTGAGGTGAATATTATCGATGCATTAAAGGGGGAGGTTAAATAAGCAGATGGAGAGGAATTGGATAGAAAGTTATGCTGACAGGAATTGGACGAGCAGTGCTGGGAGGCAGGTCAGGTGGCTGAATGGTTTCTTTCTGTGTTATTCTGTGTAAAAATCAGCCAGGAGCTGTTTACTTTTGAAAACTAAATACTGATGGTGCAATCAGAACTAAATCTTCAGCAAGTGAGGTCCAGACAAACATACAGCTCATTTCTACACTGGAGTGCAACACCTGTGGTCGTGTGCTGGCACCAATCAAGAGCAGCAGATGGTCCAGCTGCTGTAAATGTCACATTTGATTGATAAAGTGTCCAAGATTCAGTGAGCAGACACTCTATCATTAATTTCACTCATCATTCCTCGGAGGTAACTGGATTTTATTTTTCAATGAATCAGCAGCACACACACACTCACTAATCATAGAATTTACAATACAGAAGGAGGCCATTCAGCCCATCGAGTCTGCACCGGCCCTTGGAAAGAGCACCCTACCTAAGCCCACACCTCAACCCTATCCCATAACCCCACCTAACCTTTTTGGACACTAGAGGCAATTTAGCATAGCCAATGCACATCTTTGGACTGTGGGAGGAAACTGGAGCACCCGTAGGAAACCCACGCAGACACGGGGAGAACGTGCAGACTCCGCACAGTGACCCAAGCCGGGAATCGAACCTGGGACCCTGGAGCTGTGAAGCAACTGTGCTAACTACTGTACCACCGTGCTGCCCTGTATCTTTTGGATTGCAGTAGAAACTAAGGTTCCACCAGTATGTACAAGGTTCCATTACATTCTTTTGAGTAACATCAGGGAAGTCTTCCTTGGTATCCTGGCCAATATCTATCCCATAATCAACATCCCTTAAAAGAAAGATTATTTGGTCATTATCACATTACTGTGTATGAGACTTTACTGTGTGTAAATTGGCTGCTGTGTTTTGTACATCACACTTCAAAATTACTTAGCTGGATGTTTGAGAACATCCTGAATCCATGAATGATGCTTTGTAAATGCACTTTCTTAATCTGATGGCAGAATAAATATTCCAATATGGTATTTAGACAATAGGAATACCCATGATCTGCTGTAGTGAACCAAAGAAACACTGTCATTTAAAAATTGGAATAAGAACAAAAGAATTGCACAACTTGAACAGTTTCAGGTATCACATTATTGAACATATTAGAATCATAGAATTTACAGTGCAGAATGAGACCATTGGGTCTGCACCGACCCTTGGAAAGAGCACCCTACTTAAACCCACGCCTCCACCATGTCCCCGTAATCCAGTAACCCCACCTAACCTTTTGCATATTAAGGACAATTTAGCATGGCCAATCCACCAAACGTGCACATCTTTGGACAGTGGGAGAAACTGGAGCACCCGTGGGAAAACCACGCAGACATGTGGAGAAAGTGCAAACTCCACAGTATACCGAGACTGGAATTGAACCCGGGTTCCTGGCGCTGTGAGGCAGAAGTGCTAACCACTGCACCACCATGCCACCCATATTCCCATATTCAAGGGATGCAGTAAGAGATCCTATTTTGCTTGGGAACCTTGATGCCACACTAGGTTAAATGAGAAACTTATTTGAAAAAGGACGTACTGTCGCTGGAGGGTGTGCAGAGGAGATTCACTAGGCTAATCCCAGAGCTGAAGGGGTTGGATTATGAGGAGAGGCTGAGTAGACTGGGACTGTACTCGTTGGAATTTAGAAGGATGAGGGGGGATCTTATAGAAACATTTAAAATTATGAAGGGAATAGATAGGATAGATGCAGGCAGGTTGTTTCCACTGGCGGGTGACAGCAGAACTAGGGGACATAGCCTCAAAATAAGGGGAAGTAGATTTAGGACTGAGTTTAGGAGGAACTTCTTCACCCAAAGGGTTGTGAATCTATGGAATTGCTTGCCCAGTGAAGCAGTTGAGGCTCCTTCATTACATGTTTTTAAGGTAAAGATAGATAGTTTTTTGAAGAATAAAGGGATTAAGGGTTATGGTGTTCGGGCCGGAAAGTGGAGCTGAGTCCACAAAAGATCAGCCATGATCTAATTGAATGGCGGAGCAGGCTCGAGAGGCCAGATGGCCTACTCCTGTTCCTAGTTCTTATGTTCTTATGTTCTTATGTTCTAAATGCTGCTTTTATAGCAAGTGCAGTTATGGGAAGATGGTGTCGTAGTGGTATTGTCACTGGACGAGTAATACAGAGACCCAGCGTAATGCTTTGGGGACCCAGGTTCAACTCCCGCCACAGCAGATGGTGGAATTTTAATTCAATCAAGACATCTAGAATTAAAAGATCGTGAAATCATTGTCGTAAAAACCTATCTGGTTCACTAATGTCCATCAGGGAAGGAAATCTGCTGCCCTTACCTGGTTTGGCCTACATGTGACTCCAGACCCACAGCAATATGGTTGACTCTGAAATGCTATTTGGTGTGGCAAAGCACTCAGTTCACGGGCAATTTAGGGATGGGCAATAAATGATGGTCCAGTCAGTGACGCCCACATCTCCTGAAAGACTAAAAAAAAACTTGCACCTCACCTGCTGAGTTCAGCTCTTTTGTCCATCGTTAGACCAAGGCTGTAATGAGATCACGAGCTGAATGGCCTTGGTGAAACCCAAACTGAGCCTCAGTTAGTAGGTTATTGTTGACTAAGTACCACTACCCTGAGGCTTGGCTTGGTTCTGGAGCACAACTCTTCAGTACTACAGCCAGAATGTTGTCAGGGCTCAGAGCCTTTGCAGTATTGAGTGCCTTCAGCTGTTTCGTGATGTCATGTGGAGTAAATCAAATTGGCTGAAGACAGCAAGACACGAAGGTGGATCATCCACTCAGCACTCCTGGCTGAGGATTGTTGTGAATGCTTCAGCCTGTCTTTTGGATTGATGTGCTGGGCTCCCTCATCATTGAGGATGGAAATATTTGTAGAGCCTCCTCCTCCATTTTAATTGTCCACTGCCATGCATTACTTGATGTGACAGTACTGCAGAACTCCTATGTGACCTGTTGTGTGAAATAGCTTAGCTCTGTCTATGCATTACTTCTTGTGCTGTTTGGCATGCAAGTAGTCCTGTATTGCAGCTTCAGCAGGTTGACACCTCATTTTTATGTAACCCTGGTGCTGGGCCTGGCATGCCCTCCTGCATTTTTCATTGAACCAAGATTGATCCCTTGTTTGATGGCAATGGGAAAGTGGGAGATATGCTAAGACCTGAGATTACAGATTGCAGTTGAAGCCAATTCTTTTGCTGCTGATGGCCCACAGTGCCTCACGGATGACCAGTTTTAAGCTGTTCGATCTGATCAAAATCTATCCCATCCAGCATGGTGACAGTGCACGATAGAGGGTATCCTCAGCATGAAGGTGGGATATGGTCTCAGAAGGACTGTATGGTGGCCACTCCTATCAATACTGTCATATAATTTCCTCTCCTTTGTACCAAAGGTGAGGCCTATGTTGATAAGTAGATTGTCATCTGTACTTTCGTTTATATGTACATAATAGTATATGTATAACTGTTGTAGTTCCAGCATCCAACCAGGAGGTGGTGCGAGTATGCAGACACGTGACCCAGACACACCATGTGCTCCGGGGGAAGGTGCTGGTAAGGAGTTTGTAGCAGTCATATATTAGAGTAGCTCTGTAGTATCTTAGTGTATTATTTCCAACTGTATTAATCTAAGACATTTTAGTAATTTGTTAGTGTAGTGTTCGTAATAAATAACTTTGTTTATAAAACAAAGTCTAATGTTCTTTGTTCACACTACAAAATCAAGATTCAACATCAGCCCAATCAAAGAACGTTACAGGGCCATTTTAGCTCAGTTAGTTGGACATTTGGTTTGTAATACAGATTGAGGCCAACAGCGCAGGTTCAATTCCCACACCGGCTGAGTTTATTCATGAAGTCCCGCCTTCTCAACCTCGCCTGAGGTGTAGTGAGAGAACATAGAACTGTACAGCATAGTACAGACCCTTCAGCCCACAATGTTGTGCCAAACTAGTCTGAAACTAAGATCAAATCAACCTACTCCCAATCATTCTAGTGCACTCCATATGCCTATCCAATAACCGCTTGAAAGTTCCTAAAGTGTTTGACTCCATTACCATAGCTGGGAGTGTGTTCCACGCTCCAGCCACTCTCTAAGTAAAGAACCTACCTCTGACATCCCTCCTATATCTTCCACCATGAACTTACAGTTATGCCCCCTTGTAACAGCTACATCCACCCGAGGAAAAAGTCGCTGAACGTCCACTTTATCTATCCCTCTCATCATCTTATACACCTCAATTAAGTCGCCTCTCATCCTCCTTCGCTCCAAAAGCCCTAGCCCTCAACATTTCCTCATAAGACCTACCCTTCAATCCAGGCAGCATCCTGGGAAATCTCCTTTGCACCCTTTCCAATGCTTCCACATCCTTCCTATAAAGAGGTGACCAGAACTGCACACAATACTCCAAATGTGGTCGAACCAAGGTCTTGTACAGTTGCAGCATAACCTCACAGCTCTTAAACTCAATCCCCCTGTTAATAAATGCTAACACACTGTCGCTTTCTTCATGGCTCTATCCACTTGGGTGGCAACTTTCAGAGATCTATGGACATGAACTCAGAGATCTCTCTGCTCCTCCACATTCTTCAGAACCCTGCTGTTAACGCTGTAATCTGCATTCAAATTAGTCCTACCAAAACGAAGCACCTCACACTGATCAGGGTTAAACTCCATCTGCAATTTTTCAGCCCAGTTCTACATCCTATCAATGTATCTTTGCAGCCTACAACAGCCCTCCACATTATCCACTACACCACCAATCTTGGTGTCATCAACAAATTTATTAACCCAACCTTCAACTCCATCATCCAAGTCATTGATAAAAATCGCAAATAGCAGAGGACCCAGCACTGATCCCTGTGGTACACCGCTGGTGACTGGGCTCCAGGATGAAAATTTACCATCTACCACCACCCTCTGTCTTCTATGTGATAGCCAGTTACTGATCCAATCGGTTAAATTTCCCTCTATGCCATGCCTCCTTACTTTCTGTATGAGCCGACAATGGGGCACCTTATCAAACGCCTTGCTAAAATCCATGTATACGACATTAACTGCTCTACTTTCATCTATGTACTTAGTTACCTCCTCAAAGAATACAATTAAACTTGTGAGGCAAGACTTACCCCTCAAAAATCCGTGCTGACTATCCTGGATTAAACTGTATCTTTCCAAATGATCATAAATCCTATCCCGCAGGACCCATTCCAATAATTTACCTATGACCGAAGTGAGACTAACCGGCCTATAATTCCCAGGGTTATACCTATTCCCTTTCTTGAATAAGGGGACAACATTTGCCTCTCTCCAACCTTCTGGCACTATTCCTGTAGACAGTGAGGACATAATCAAAGCCAAAGGCTCTTCAATCTCATCCCTCGCCTCCCAAAGAATCCTAGGATATATCCCATCAGGCCCTGGGGACTTATCCCCAGGCTTCTCAAAATTTCTTAACACATCTTCCTTCCGAATATCTACCTCCTCCAGCCTACCAGCCTGTATCGCACTATCCTCCTCAACAACATGGCACTTCTCCTTTGTGAACACTGAAAAAATGTATTCATTTAGGGCCTCTCCTATATCTTCAGACTCCATGCACACGTTCCCACTACTGTCCTTGACCGGCCCTACCCTCACCATGGTCAGTCTTTTATTCCTCACATAAGAGTAAAAAGCCTTGGGGTTTTCCTTGATCCTACCCGCCAAGGACTTCTCATGCCCCCTCCTAGCTCTCCTAAGCCCTTTCTTGAGCTCCTTCCTAGCTATCTTGTATCCTTCAAGTGCCCTAATTGTACCTTGTTTTCTCATCCTTACATAAGCCCCGTTCTTCCTCTTGACAAGATATTCAACCTCTTTTGTGAACCATGGTTCCGTCACTCGACCATTTCCTCCCTGCCTGACAGGGACATACATATCAAGGACACAGGGTATTTGCTCCTTGAACAAGCTCCACATCTCAATTGTGCCTATGTCTGACAGTTCCTGTTTCCATCTTATGCTCCCCAATTCTTGCCTAATCGCATCGTAATTACCCTTCCCCCAGTTATGAACCTTGCCCTGCCATATGTTCCTATCCTTCTCCATTGCTTTAGTGAAAGTCACCGAATTGTGCTCACTATCTCCAAAGTGCTCTCCCACAACCAAATCTAACACTTGGCCCGGTTCATTACCCAGTACCAAATCCAATGTGTCCCTGCCTCTTGTCAGTCTATCCATATATTGTGTGAGGAAACCCTCCTGCACACACTGGATAAAAACAGCCCCATCCAAACTCTTCGAATTATAGTGGTTCCAATCAATATTTGGAAAGTTAAAGTCACCCATGACAACTACCCTGTGACTACTGCACCTATCCAAAATCTGCATTGCAATCTTTTCCTCCACATCTCTGTTACTGTTTGGGGCCTATACAAAACTCCTAACAATTATACTATTGTACTATTGTATATGGGCCATTATACTATCCTTGATTAACAATGCTACTCCTCCACCTCTTTTACCACCTTCCCTAATCTTACTGAAACATCTAAATCACAGAACCTTCAACAACCGTTCCTGCCCCTGTTCTATCCCATCTCCATAATGGCCACAACATCGTTGTCCCAGGTACCAATCCATGCTTCAAGCTCACCAACCTTATTCCTCATTCTCCTCGCATTGAAGTAGACACACTTCAAACCACCTTCATGCCTACAGGTCCACTCTTGTGACCTTGGTACCTTACTCAGTACTGCACTACTCTCAACTTCCTGAACTCCAGCAACTCTATCTCCTGGACTACAAATCAGTTTCCCATCCCCCTGCTAAATTAGTTTAAACCCCGCGATGAGCTGTAGCAAATTTCCCTCCCAGGATATTGGTGCCCCTCTGGTTCAGGTGTAACCCGTCCTGTTTGTACAGGTCCCACTTTCCCCAGTATGTGCTCCAGTTATCCAAGTAACTGAAACCCTCCCTCCTACACTATCCCTGTAGCCACGTGTTTAACTGCGCACTCTCCCTGTTCCTCGCCTCACTAGCACGTGGTACTGGTAGCAAACCAGAGATGACAACACGGTTTGTCCTGGCTCTCAGCTTCCACCTAGGTCCCTGAATTCCTGTTTTACATCCCCGTACCTTTTACTACCTATGTCGTTGGTACCGATGTGTACCATGACTTGTGGCTGCTCCACCTCCCCCTTAAGGATCTTGAAAACTCAATCAGAGACGTCACCGACCTTGGCACCCGGGAGGCAACACACTAACCGTGAGCCTTTATCGTTGCCACAGAACCGCCTATCTGTACCTCTAACTATAGAGTCTCCAATACCTAATGCTCTCCTGCTCTCCCCCCTTCCCTTCTGAGCCACCGGGACAGACTCAGTGCCAGAGACCTCATCACGTAGCTTACTCCTGGTAGGTTGTTCCCCCCAACAGTATCCAAAACGGTATACCTGTTATTGAGGGGAGCAACCGCAGGGGATCCCTGTACTGATTGCTTCTTCCCCCTCCTTTTAAACGTCACCCAGCTTCCTTCAGGTTAAATCGTCACCAGTCAGCTCTTTCTGTCAGAGGGGAAAACAGCCTATGGTCATCCGGCACTGCCAAAAATACCAGTCCCTTTCTCGTGTCCTCTCTTCCACTTCAACCTATCTACTCTCCTGCTACCCACTCCATTAACAATCTCGAACTCTCTTTTATTGTAAGTCAGTCACCAGCTCATCTTAACACGGCTCTCCTCTTAGTATCCAGAGAATCCAATCTACTTTGTAATATCCAGAATCTCTAGTTCATATTCTTCTGTATGATCCATTGTTTTTGTTGGAAAGAAAAAGTCAAGTAGCACTCTGGTCAGAGTTGACCATTCAAGAATAAAATACTTATATACGCACTACTTATTCTGAGTACATTCTGGAGACAATTACACTTCATTGTAAGTTGTGTGCCAAAGGGATCATTAGGAAAATTATGGTCTATTTGCAATGAAATTGAAAGCAGCTATTGAGCAGAACCAACAAGGATTCTATTTCTGGATCAAAGTATAGCTGTCATTTCTAAACATCTCATGAAGTGAAGATGCTCCAAGCTAACCGGTTAAATGAATTCCTTACATGTATACCACTGTCATTCAGATTCAAATCATTGCATTTAATTCAAATGTAAAATGTTTATGAGATGTGTTCCAGATTGGTTGCAACAGTTTTCAGGCACAGAAACTGCTGTATTGATCAGACTATTCAGGCAGGGAAGAGGGATGTAGGGATGGGAAGGTGGATTGTTCAAACATTCAGACATAGATATACAGTTAGCTTGTTCCACTGAGTTCAGATGAGGTTTGCATACTTCATTCAACTCTCTGAACACGTTTGGGGAACCACATCCCATATAACAAATAGCAACTGTGTTATTCCCCTATAACGGCCGGGATTCTCCGAAATCCCGGCCAAGTATTGACGCCGACATAAACCCTGGACTGGTGTACGCCGGCGTCAATGGGCCTCCTGGCACAGCATTTCTCCATTTTTTAGGGGGCTAGCACGGCGCTGGAGTGCTGCACATTGGTCCGGTGCCGAAAGGCAGCCCTGCACGGCCGGCGCGGGTCCACGCATGTGCGCCATGGTCGTCTCCGCGCCAGCACATGCGCGTGGTTGTCGGCGCTAAGCAACATGTCGGGGACCGAATAGCGGGCCCGCGCTAAAGGAAGTAGGCCCCCTCCAGATCGCGGCCGCCCACCGATCGTAAGCCCCCGATCGCGGGCTTGGACCCGTGGAGGCCCCCCCCCCCCCCGGAGTCAGATCCCCCCCCCTCCCCCCCACCAGGACGTCCACAGCGGCCGCGGGTCCGAGCTCCCACCGGGTGGTACCTGGTTTGAACCACACCAGCGGGACTCAGCGAAACTCGGCGGGAGTTCGGCTCATCGCCCGCGGAGAATCGCCGCGGGGGCCTATTTCAGCGACCCCCAACCGGCGCTGTGGCAACCGTGTGGACGGGATCGGCGCCGATTCTCTGGCAACCGGAGAATCGACGGCCCGGCGTCAGAGCGGCATGGCGGGAATTTTGCGCGCCCATGTGATTCGCCGACCCGGCGCTGGCTCGGAGAATCCCAGCCAGCATGTCTGCCTCATACATCCTCAGGTTTAAGGTACCTGTATACAAATTAATGTTGCTTTTCTCCAAATCACTCGCAATTATGCACAGCTAGCAAAATCTTTGCTGCCAGAAATAATTTCTAGCATCTGTTTCTTTGGCCAAACTAACTCCAATGTCTTGGGATTCAACTATTGCCGTTATGTTCCGTCTATCTTATCAAATTAATTTCTCACTAGAATGGAAGCACGAAGGCCAACATAAACATGGCAACAAGGTAAATCACCTTTATAAAGATATTGATTACCTTCAAATCTGGAACAGGAAGCTTTGTACCAGTTCTGTCTTGCATCCCCACACCATCAGGACTGCAGACAAAACATTGGTGCAACCAATATGCTTACTTTCGAACAGCAAATAATCTTTGGATGTTTCAATTTTAATGAAAACATGTTCAGCAACATTTATGTTTCCTGTAAGTCATTTATATTGATAGATATTTTCTGTATCGCCACAGTGCAAAAGAGCATACTCATGATAGTTTTGCTAATATTCATGTCAGTGGAGTTGTTGAGTAGTGTGTAAATGTGCCTCAATCAAAATCATTGTTTACATATAATAAACAGCCCAAGTAGTACATTTTCCTGCCACTACATGCTCCCAACACGTTTTTTAACTGCTCTGTTGTATAGTAATGGTCTTGCTAATAGCAGCACCTAGTGACTAAAAATGGCAGAGTTTATTTAAGTAGCAAAACAGATGCAAACAGGACCACACGGTTTAATTAGTATTGGCAAAAAGAATAGCTGCAGCCAAACAATCAAGATTTTCTTGGAGTATATTTTTCTCCTGCACATTATACCCGCTGCCTTCATCTAACAAATGCTTAGATAAAAGCAGGCTCTAAATTGTCAAATTGCTCGTCCGACATCCAGTATACAAGAACACAAGACTTACGAGCAGGAGTAGACCATACAGCCCACCGAGCTTGTTCTACCATTCAATGTGGTTATGGTT
Source organism: Scyliorhinus canicula (assembly GCF_902713615.1). Classification (NCBI taxonomy): domain Eukaryota; kingdom Metazoa; phylum Chordata; class Chondrichthyes; order Carcharhiniformes; family Scyliorhinidae; genus Scyliorhinus; species Scyliorhinus canicula. The sequence continues at coordinate 213,093,732 of NC_052149.1, read as the reverse complement.
GATCTTGTAGTTCCGCTCCACTTTCCCACCCATTCCCCTGACTCTTCATTTCCCAAAAGACCAGAATTCCGCCTACCCCAGCCTTGAATGTATTCAACATGGAGTCATAGAGTAATAGATGTTTACGGCATGGAAACAGGACCTTTGGCCCAGCTTGTCCATGCCGCCCAGTTTATATCATTAAGCTAGTCCCACTTGCCCGCATCAGGCCCATAACCCTTTATACCCACCCCGTCTCTACCACTGCCTCTGACAGCCCGTTCCAGATGCTCACCACCCTCTGTATGAAAATATTTCACCTCTGGTCTCTTTTGTATCTCTCCCCTCTCACCTTAAACCTATTCCCTCTAGTTCTAGACTCCTCTACCTATGGGAAAAGATGTTGACTTATCAATGCTCCTCATTATTTTTTAGACCTCTATAAGTTCACCCCTAAGCCTCCTACGCTCCAGAGAAAAAAGTCCCAGCGCATCCAGCCTCTCCTCATAACTCAGACCATCAAGTCCTGGTAGCATCCTCGTAAATCTCTTCTGCACTCTTTTGAGTTTAACAATATCCTTCCTATAATAGGGTGACAAGAACTGAACACAGTATTCCATGTGTGGCCTTACCAATGCCTTGTGCAACTTCAACAAGACGTTCCAGCTCCTGTATTCAATATTCTGACTAATAAAACTTAGCATTCTGAATGCCTTCTTCACCACCCTGTCCACCTGCAACTCCACCTTCAAGGAGCTATGAACCTGTACCCCTAGATCTCTTTGTTCTGTACCCCTACCGTTAACTGAGTAAGTCCTGCTCTGATTTGATTTACCAAAATGCATCACTTCACAATTATCCAAATTAAACTCCCTCTGCCATTCATCGGCCCACTGGCCCAATTGGTCAAGATCTTGTTGCAATCTTATATAACCTTCTTCACTATCCACTATGCCACCAAGCTTGGTATCATCTGCAAACTTACTAACCGTGCCTCCTAAAGTCTCACCCAAATCATTAATATATACCACAAATAACAGTGGACCCAGCACCGATCCCAGAGGCACACCGCTAGTCACAGGCCTCCAGTTTGAAAAATAACCCTCCACAACCACCCTTTGGCTTTGGCTGCCAAGCCAATTTTGTTTCCAATTGGCAACCTCACCCTGGAACATTGACAATGCTCTGGGGTAGAGAATTCCAAAGATTCATAACCCTTTGAGTTAAGAAATTTCTCATCTCAATCCTAATGGCCTCTTAGCCTGCGACTGTGACCTTGCGTTTTGGAATTCCCCAGCCAGGGGAGACAGCATCTCAGTGTCTCCCTGTCAAGCCTCTCTTTGGCAAGACCAAGGCCATTGACGTCAGCCCCGACCACAAGCTCCCACCCCTAGATACTGACCCCACCCCCCCTCCCTGGTGACTGCCTGAGCCTGAACCAGATTATTCACAGAGTAGGTTGCTTTGATCTTAGTTTCAGACTAGTTTGCAACAACATCGTGGGCCGAAGGGCCTGTACTGTGCTGTACAGTTCTATGTTGGGGGCTGGGGGCAGCACGGTAGCATGGTGGTTAGCATAAATGCTTCACAGCTCCAGGGTCCCAGGTTCGATTCCCGGCTGGGTCACTGTGTGGAGTCTGCACGTCCTTCCCGTGTGTGCGTGGGTTTCCTCCGGGTGCTCCGGTTTCCTCCCACAGTCTAAAGATGTGCGGGTTAGGTGGATTGGCCATGCTAAATTGCCCGTAGTGTAAGGTTAATGGGGGGATTGTTGGGTTACGGGTATAGGGTGGATACGTGGGTTTGAGTAGGTTGATCATTGCTCGGCACAACATCGAGGGCCGAAGGGCCTGTTCTGTGCTGTACTGTTCTATGTTCTATGTTCTATATTTGAGGTTGGATTGGGCTTCTAACCACATGTTCTAGCATCTTGTTAACTACCTAACTCCACCTCCGTAACGTTCCTCGACCCCACCCTGCCTCAGGTCCTCTGCTGCTGAAATCCTCATCCGTGCCTTTGTTACCCCTAGAATTGTAAAGTGCTCCCGGCCCGTTTTCCCCATCGTTCCTCTTGATTCGCACAAAGTCCTATTCACCCATCACCCCAGTGCCCCCTGACCAGCACATGCTCCTGCTGAAGCAACAGCGCAATTTTTAAAATCCTAATTTTCAAATCCCTCCAAGGCCTCACCATCCCCTATCTCTGTAACCTCCTCCAACTCCACAACACTCCAAGGTATTTGTACTCCTCCAATTCTGGGCCTCCTGAGTAATCCCAAGTTTAATCACTCTTCCACTGGCAGCAACGGCATTAGCTGCCGGGGACCTGACCTCTGCGATCCCTTCCATAAATCTCTCCATCTCTCTACCTCTTCTACATTTTTTAAAAAGCTTTTCCAGCCATTCCTGCCAGCAGGATTTTCTGGGTCTGCCGACGGTGGCAGAGGGAACGCGCAATGGGAATCCCCATTGACAGTGGCGTGACCAGAATATCTTGGCACCCGGCCAATGACGGGCCATCTCTACCCCGTTTGGGGGTGGGGGGGTGGAGGCAGAAAATCCCTCCCAACTCTTTGATCATGGTTTGTTCGGTTGTCCTACAGTCACCTTAAATGGTGAGCTGCCGAATTCTGCTTGATTACCCTCCTGTGAAGCACTTTGGTATGGTAAAAGCACTATATGAATGCAAGTTGTTGTTTTGTTGTGTTGGGGGAAAAGGTGGGTGCCCAACAAATAAACTGTCCAGTAATGTCAATGGCATTGAGTGCTGATATAATTTTTATTTTTTAATTAATTTGTGGGATGTGGGCATCGCTGGTTAGGGCAGCATTTATTGGCCATTCCAAGTTGCCCTTCAGAAGGTGGTGGTGAGTTGCCTTCTTGAACCGCTGCAGTCCTTGTGGTCATGGGTCTGGAAGGTGTTGTCTAAGGAACCTTGGTGAGTTATTGCAATGCATCTTGTCGCTGGAACACAAGGTGCCAATGTTCACTGGTGGTGGAGGGTTTGAATGTTTGTGGAAGGGGTAGCAATCAAGTGGGCTGCTTTGTCCTGGATGATGTCGAGCTTCTTGAATGTTGTTGGAGCTGCACTCATCCAGGCAAGTGGAGAGTATTCCATTACACCCCTAACTTGTGCCTTGTAGATGGAGGACAGACTTTAGGGGGTCAGGACGTGAGTTACTCGCTATAGGATTCTTAGCCTTTGACCTGTCCTTGTAGCCATAGTATTAATGTGGCTAATCCAGTTCAGTTTCTATTAATGGTAACCCCCAGGATGTTGATTGTGGGGTATTCAGCGATGGTAATGCATTGGATGTCAAGGGGCGATGGTTAGATCCTCTCTTGTAGGAGATGGTCATTGCCTGCCACTTGTGTGGCGCGAATGTAACTTGCCACTTGTCATCCCAAGCCTGGGTATTGTTCAGGTCTTGCTGCATTTGGACATGGACTGCTTCATTAACTGAGGGGTCACAAATGGTACTGAACATTGTGCAGTCATCGGCAAACATCCCCACGTCTTTTTTTTTTCTAAATTTAGAGTACCCAATTTCTTTTCCAATTAAGGGGCAATTTAGTGGGGCCAATCCACCTATCCTGCATATCTTTGGGTTGTGGGGGTGAAACCCACGCAAACACGGGGATAATGTGCAAACTCCAGACGAACAGTGACCCAGGGTCGGGATTCGAACCAGAGTCCTCAGCTCTGTAGTCCCAGTGCTAACCACTGTGCCACGTGCCACCCTAAACATCCCCACTTCTGACCTTATAATGGAAGGGATGCCATTGATGAAGCAGCTCAAGAAAGTTGATCCTAGGACACTACCCTGAGGAACTCCTGCAGCGATGTCCTGGAGTTGAGATGATTGACCTCCAACCACCACAACCATCTTCCTTTGTGTCAGGTATGACTCCAACCAGTGGAGAGTTTTTTCCTGATTCACATTGACTCCAGTTTAGCTAGGGCTCCTTGATGCCATACTCGGTCAAATGCTGCCTTGATGTCAAGGGCATTTACTCTTACTCTTACATTCAGCTCTTTTGTCCAAGCCTTTTGTTTGAACCAAGACTGTAATGGGGTCAGAAGCTGAGTGACCCCGACGGAACCTAAACCGAGAGTCCGTGAGCAGGTTATTGCTGATTAAGTGCCGCTTGATGGCACTGTTGATGACTCCTTCCATCATTTTGCTTATGGTGGAGAGTAGACTGATAGGGCAGCAATTGGCTGGGTTGGATTTGTCCTGTTTCTTGTGTACAGGACATACTTGGACAAATTTGCACAGTGCCAGGCAGATGCCAGTGTTGTAGCTGTACTGGAACAGCTTGGCTAGGGATGTGGCAAGTTCTGGATCACAAGTCTTCAATACTATTTCTGGGATATTTTCAGGGCCCATTGCCTTTGCGGTATCCAGTGCCTTCACCGGTTTCTTGATGTCACGTGGAATAAATAGTATTGGCTGAAAACTGATATCTGTGATGCTGGGGACATCCGGAGAAGACCGAGATGGATTGCCCACTCTTACCTCTGGCTGAAGATTATTGCAAATGCCTCAGCCGTGTCTTTTTCAGATATGTGCTGGGCTCCTCCATCATTGAGGATGGGGAGATTTGTGGAGCATCCTCCTCTGGCAATGTTGTTTAATTGTCCACCACCATTCACGGCAGGATTGCAGATCTTAGATCTGATCCGTTCATTGTGGAATTGCTTAACGTTGTCAATACTTGCTGCTTATGCTGTTTGGCATACAAATAGTCTTGTGTTGTATCTTCACCAGGTTGACACCTCATTTTTCAGTATACCTGGTGTTGCTCCTGGCATGCCCTCCTGCACTCTTCATTGAACCAGGGTTGATCTCCTGGCTTGGTAGAGTGAGGGAGATGCCGGCCTATGAGGTTGCAGATTGTGATTGAATACAATTCTGCTGCTGATATGGCCCACAGCGCATCATGGATGTTCAGTCTTGAGTTGCTAAATCTGTTCAAAATCTATCCCATTTAGCACAGTGGTAGTGCCACGCATGATGGAGGATATCCTTAAAGTGAAGACAGGACTTTGTCTCCACAAGGTCTGTGTGGTGGTCACTTCTACCGATATTGTCATGGACGGATTCATCTGCAGCAGGCAGATTGGTGAGGATGAGGTCAAGTGTGTTTTTCCCTCTTGTTGGTTCCCTCACCACCCCTGCTGCAGTCCCAGTCTAGCAGATATGTCCTTTCAGACTCTGCCAGCTCGGTCTGTGGTGATCTACAGAGCCACTCTTGGTGATGGACATTGTAATCCACCACCCAGAGCATATTCTGCATCCTCGCCACCCTCAGTGCTTCCTCCAAGTATTCAACATGGAGAAGTACTGATTCATCAGCTGATGGTGGATGGTACGTGGTAATCAGCAGGAGGTTTCCTTGCCCATGTTTGACTTGAAGCCATGAGAGTTCATGGGGTCCAGAGTCGATATTTTCCAGGGCAACTCCCTCCTGACTGTATATCACTGTGCTGCCACCTCTGCTGGGTCTGTCTTTGTTTTAATATAAAAGTATTGTACCCAATTCATTTTTTTCAATTAAGGGGTAATTTAACGTGGAAAATCCACCTAACCTGCACATCTTTGGGTTGTGGGGGCGAAACCCACGCAAACACGGGGAGAATGTGCAAACTCCACACTGACAGTGACCTAGAGCCGGGATTGATCCAGGGACCTCGCCGCCTTGAGGCATCAATGCTAACCACTGTGCCACCATGCTGCCCTTGCTGGGTATGTCTTGCCGGTAAGACAGGACATACCCAAGACTGGGGATCGTGGTGTCTGCAACATTGTCTGTCATGTACGATTCTGTGAGTATGACTATGTCAGGCTGTTAACTAGTCTGTGAAATATCTCTCCCAACTTTGGCACAAGCCCCAGATGTTAGTAAGGAGGACCTTTCAGGGTCGGCAGGGCTGGGTTTGCCGTTGTTGTTAGGGGCCTCACGGTAGCATGGTGGTTAGCATCAATGCTTCACAGCGCCAGGGTCCCAGGTTCGATTCCCGGCTGGGTCACTGTCTGTGTGGAGTCTGCACGTCCTCCCTGTGTGTGCGTGGGTTTCCTCCGGGTGCTCCGGTTTCCTCCCACAGTCCAAAGATGTGCAGGTTAGGTGGATTGGCCATGCTAAATTGCCCGTAGTGTAAGGTTAATGGGGGGATTGTTGGGTTACGGGTATACAGGTTACGTGGGTTTAAGTAGGGTGATCATTGCTCGGCACAACATCGAGGGCCGAAGGGCCTGTTCTGTGCTGTACTGTTCTACGTTTCTGATTCGATGCCGGTTTCCTTCCTTTGTTGTGTTTTTGTAGCGGTTGAATAATACTGAGTGGCTTGCTGAGCCAGTTCAGAGGGCATTTAAGAGTCAACCACATTGCTGTGGGGTCTGGAGTCACATGGAGGCCAGACCAGCTAAGGACGACAGAAGGACATTAGTGAACCAGATGGGCTTTTTAACAACAATCAACAATAGTTTTGTGATCATCATGAGAGTTTTAATTCCAGATATTTTATTCACTTTAAATTCTATCACCTACCGTGTGGGATTCGAACCCAGGTCCACAGATCATTATCCTGGGCTTCTGGATTTCTAGTCCAGCGACAGTAACACTGTGCCACCACCTCTCCATGCGCAGTTTATCCTGACAATCCTCTACTGGTTCAGAAAAAACTACATTCTGTCTTCACAACTGCATTTACATAACAATGATTTTAATGCCAGGAGCTGGAGGCTGATTAAAATAGATGGGATTATTTATACAATATAGCAAATCCATATAGCTGCTCACTCTCACACTCATGTTGTTCTATATTCAGAACCGGGGCGTTGGTTTACAGTTTAGCATCTCACACTGTGGTCTACTCAATCATGTTTAAATGCACAGTGCTTACTCAATGAGTTATTTCCAAAAACTGCAATTACAATTACCAACACTGGTACGAGAGTGAACACCGACCAATTAATTCTTTGTCTAATGAACTCCATCCATTTTAATTAGCCCCTAGCGCCTCCCATTGTTATGTAAATTTCTGAGTTGGGACCAAAGAAACACAGATTAAGTGAGGCCACCATACTGACATCTCAGGGGGGAAAAAAACGGAATGGCAAAGGTCAGGCAACCTAACATTATTCTGCAGAACATGACATTTAATTAGATGTTATGTTCTCAACCAGCACCTAATGTTTCGTCCAAAGGGCCTTTTAGCAAAGTTCAACGCAATTATTTTTTTGAACGTAAAAATGATTTTCTTCAAAATAATAAAAACGTAAGTTTTAAAGAATGGCAACATCACCAAGGAGTCTTGAATCTGGGAGATGTATTCTTTAGTTTTATTTCCTGTATCCCATGAATCACTGTTTGGAAAATGAAAAGGAATAACATTGCTGGCTGACACCTCATTTAAAAAGGAATGACGATAACAAACCCAACAACAACGTGCATTTATATAGCACTTCGAACGCATAGTGCTTCACAGGAAGATGATAGGCAAAATTTGACATTGAGCCACCTGAGGAGATTTTTGGGCAGATGACACAAAGCATATTCAGAGGTAGGTTCAAAGGAGGGCTTAATGGAGGAAGAGAAACAGAGGAATGGAGAGGTTTTATGGTGGGACTTTGTCAGCTGAATGTACAACCAAGCGTGGTGGAGCATTGAAAACCGAGTGCCAGAGTTGGAGCAATGCAGATATCTCAGAGGGTTGTAGGGCTAGGGAGGAGGCTACAGAGATAGGGAGGTACCAGGCCATAGAGGGATCTGAAAACAAGGATGAGGCATTGCTTAACCAGGGGCCCATTGACATCAACAAGGTCCTGGGCAAGCAAGCCTTGATGGGCAGCAGAGTTCAAGTTTATGCATCAATGAAAAATGATAGGTTGGCAATGGGTGCTTTGCAATAGTCAAGTCTAGAGGTAACAAAGGCATGGGTGAAGATTTCAGCAGCAGATGAACTGAGGCAGGGGCAGAGTCAGGCGATGTTGTAGACATGGAAATAGACAGTGTTGATGGTGGCTTAGATATGTAATCAGAAGCTCAAGTCAGGGTCATGATACAAATACACTTCCAAGGATGTTATTTTCATGTTAGTTAATTTTTTTTTAATTCCTGGGGTATGGGTGACATCAGCGAAGCTGCATTTATCACTTATCCTAGGTTGTCCTGAAGGAATTAGGAATCAAGCATTTCTTATTTTTGTAACAAATCGCAGGAAACATGTACCAAAACACACTGTTACGATGTAAAATTATGATATTACAATTTTTTCAGAAAAGCACTGTTCCAAAGGTCACTTTTTAAACCTGGTGGACTGACTGACTTTAACGGCTGTTTTGAAAATGGACGCCGAGGATCATCTGACTTACTCCTTTTGGAACCCGCTTCAGTCAGACAAAGAGGAGCTGAGGAGGAGACATCCTCAGACATACATATAAAAAAAGACATTTGAAATTCAATGAGAGTTCCAAAAGAGCAAATAGAAACTCATTAACTTGATGGCCTTCAAACACAAGCACCCTAACTAATAAGCCACTGTAAGGTGTGAATCTTTTGAACATGACAGGTGGTAAAAATAATTTACAACTGTGATGGATTGACCACGCTTCATACAAAACAATGACTCAAGCAGCCATCTTTGATTCATGCTGTATTAAAAGGGCACGGTAATTGCCTATGTGGCGACTAGGGGCTTTTCACAGTAACTTCACACTTGTGACAACAAAAGGTTATTATTATTATTATTATTATTATTAGAGAATCATCTTGGACATCCACCTTGAAACAGCTTCATGCAGGGAGCGAGAAACCAACTGGCACATCCATTCAACTATTGTAAACAACCAGGCTAAAGAAACATATTTTAAAAAATAAAAGCCACACTGCAGTTCCTTAAAAGAGAACTGAAGAAAATCTTCTTCCCCACATCTCTTATCTTCAAGCTTACCCGAGAAAACCAACACCGGCAAATCAACTACAGGAGCCATTGCAGCTGTGGAGACAGTCCTTCAACCTCTAAACCTTTACTTCAGACAACGCAACCCTTTGACTTCAAAAATATTTGGCTTGTACCAAATATGGACTGGGTCAAATTTTATAAGTATTATTTTATCTTCACCTTTAATTAACGCGTGTGAGTGTGTGGTATAAGTTTTCCTCAAGTAACTTGTCGTCAAGAGTGTATAAAGTAACCTTTCCTTTTCGAGTGCAGAAGTGTCAGGAAGCAGATTGACATAGAATTTACAGTGCAGAAGACTATTCAGCCCATCGAGTCTACACTGGACCTTGAAAGCACACCCCACCGAAGCCCACACCTCTACCCTCTCCCCGTAATCCAGAAACCCCACCCAACCTATGGACACTACGGAGCAATTTAGCGTGACCAATCCACCTAACCTGCATCTTTGGACTGCGGGAGGAAACCAGAGCACCAGGAGGAAACCCAGGCAGGCACACATACACGGGGAGAACGTGCAGACTCTTCACAGACAGATGCAGTTTTAAGCAATCTATGTTTGTGTGGTTGGATATTAGAAATATGTCATAGACATAAGTGAGTTTAATGTCGCATTTCTGCATAAGAAAGGATAGAACTCTAGTTAAATTCATGTTAAATAGAGGTATTTACATGTGTGGGGGTTTTGGTTTCATTTTACATCGTGTCTCGATTGTGTTTAGAGAGTTTGTGGCGTGAAAAGTAAACAAGAGCTGGGAGAAGGATTGAGTTGTTGCTTAGCAAAGAAGGGCTACTTTTTAAGTTGGGCAAGATTTTTGTGTTAGTTTTAAACTTAACCCAGGCAGAAGAGCTCAGCAGTAAGCGAGAAAACAGCTCTCCCTCAGCTCTGTCAGAAGCAGAAAAATTTAATAATTTGCAGGAAAGCAAGTCCCAGAGAAACAAATGGGCAGTTAGTTATACAAACTGAGAAATGAAGAGAGGTTTCCAGGAGGACTAAAGTAAACAAGGAGACAGGAACTAGAATTTGAGCCGGGTACTACTCACTGAAGTTAAAGGCAGACGTGAAAAGGGCAGACTGGGTGACAGTGGCTAGAGAAAAGCCAGATATCTGAAGCAATTGTAAGGTTAGTTTCTTTATTCCAGTCTTTGGTGCAACAGTATTTGGTTGGCAACTGAGTACCTGAGAGATTGTGTGGAACACCAGAATACACGTGCCCATTTAAAACAAAGGAATACTGAAAGGAGAGTTGGAAATCCTGAAGGTGGATCCTTGCTGAAAACCTCTGAGGAAAAGCACTGATTGGTTGTAAGAAGGTTCTAAAGCATGCCTCTTTGGAGAATGGAGTTTAAACACATTTGTATGAAAGACGGAGTCCAGTGAGATCAGTTGGCTCATGGTGCAATAATCATCTGCAGGGATTTGAAGAGAAATCCACAGGAGTTTGATTAGGTGGCATTTGCCACTTGGTTTTGGAGTGGAGTGTGTCTGACTGCATTCAGCTGGTTGAGTTGCACAGACTGCATATTCACTGACAACATGATAGCAGAAGATATATTTTGTAATCTGTGTTGTAATCTGTGTTATTCTTAAAATATGTATACATTTGTGAAGATAAGAACAAAGAACAAAGAACAAAGCACATGAACAGGCCCTTCGGCCCTCCAAGCCTGCGCCGACCATGGTACCTGCCTAAACTAAAACCGTCTGCACTTACGGAGTCCGTATTCTTCCATTCCCACCCTATTCATATATTTGTCTAGATTTCTCTTAAATGTCGCTATCGTACCTGCTCCCACCATCTCCCCATGCAGTACATTCCATAAACGTGGGAGTGAAGGAAACTTTTCATGTTTAAAAATGTTTGTTTTGTTGTTAAAAGCGAATTGACAGTCCTATGACTCTGCTCATCCACGATTTCCAAAATAAAGTTAAAGTTACGTCTTTTGAGCCAGGGTTCATTTCTGGGACCTTCCCATCCAATAATAATACAAACTGGGAACGTGACAGAAAGCCTTGCTTGCTGGTCTATTGTCAATTGACTCACTCACTCCAATGGTATGAAATATACATCCACATTGTTCACAACTGGCTTTGGAGAAACATCTTGTGAAGAGTCCGTGACAATATCATTGCATTGTCCATCTATAGAGAACATTATAGACAATATCATTGCATTGTCCATCTATAGAGAACATTGTGCACAACTTCTCTCCTGGCCCTTCTTCATACCCAAACAATAATGGCACTTAAAATGTCCTTTCCTTGAAGTCTTAATCTGTTCATGTATTTTATGTTCATTAAAATAAATGTCACATTATATGTAACAATAATAACACTTATTGTCACACGTAGGCTTCAATGAAGTTACTGTGAAAAGGCCCTAGTCACCACACTCCGGCGCCTGTTCGGGAAGACCCCACACAAAGACCACTACTTGAAAGATATGAATGGCTTGCAGATAATAGATCTGTGGGAACCTGACGCAAGCACAGCTGCTGTCCTTCGCGGAATGGATATGTGGAGTTGAAAGGTAAGTCCGCAGGGTCTCGCAATCGGGATACCTGCTCAAGAAGACGTTCCCATCGTGGGATTTCCTGGGAATCCCCAGTATTCCATGCCATGCATAAATTTACATGGCATGGAGCACTGAATTACATCCCGCTTTACAACCACAAGGGAATTGGAAAACTGGTGCAATTCGGATCCAGTGGGAGAACATGGGGTGAGATTCTCCACTGTGGTGATCACAAGTTAACCAGATGCAACACAACTGAGCGACCACTAGAGGGAGCACGGGAGAGCCATATAAATAGATCAGGACAGGAAGTGAGGACACACTTCACAGCAGGCGGGCTGGTAAGCAGGACACACAGCAAGCAAAGCTGGTAGTTAGCACTGGAAGGTAGTTCTAGGTCGAGCTCTGGAAACTGAACGAACTCACAATAAAGCATCTTCTCCACATTTGAGACTGCGAGCTTTATTAAGACACGAGGAACAACACATGGTACCAGCAGTGATTTCAGGACGCTTACGACAGGACAACTCAGCTGCAGATACAGAAAGCACAAAATGGCATGGAAATCTCCTACTGGACATTTGACTGGGGAAGACATCGCTAATTCGAGGATGTGGCATGGATACCCACCTCAGCTGGACACGACTGGTAATGTAAGAAATGTCTGGAAAAGGTTTAAACAAATGTTCGATTTTTATCTCATAGCTAATGATGTAGCAGAAGCCTCAGACAAAATTAAAATAGCAATTCTCATCGAAGGGCCTGTCAATAGGAAAGTGTATAATGGATTTAAACACTCAAAAGGTGAAGACAGGAACAGCTTACAAACGTTACTAAACAAATTTGAAGAGTACTGTGAGAAATTTGAACAGCAAGGCATGCTCACAGTCCAACCTGCACAGAGACTGAGTGATGCAAGACTTAAAAAATCACAAAAAGATCAGGAAATCGCGAATGCACAGTACAGATCAAAAAGAAGAAATAACATGAATTTTTCACAAAGCCAAAACGCTGAAATCCAGTCCAGATCGGAAAGAAAAGGTAACTTACAACTTTTAGAAAGAAAAAACGCTGAAATCCGCGATAAAATGGCGTCGGAGCACATTTTGCAGTCTCTGGTAAGCAAAGAACTACAAATCGCGTCTGCGCATGCGCCGGAACCGGAAGTCGCGCATGCGCCGGAACCGGAAGTCGCGCATGCGCCGGAACCGGAAGTCGCGCATGCGCCGGAACCGGAAGTCGCGCATGCGCAGTTTACAAAAGATCGCGGCGCCGATCGTTATGCGCATGCGCAAGCCGCGCATGCGCAGTCAAAAAAAGTCTTCGTCGCGGACCGTCATGCGTATGCGCAAGCCGCGCATGCGCAATGGACACCGAACCGCACAAGGAAAGAAAGCCGATTTGCGCATGTGCAAGTCGTTCCTACGCGTGACGTCATGACGTCTGAGAATCCTGACCACGCCCACTTAAAAGGGAAATGCCCGAAAATTGAAAACAAGACACTTAAAGTGGTAAAACCAAATTTTCTTGCCTCAGAACACAGAAAAACGCCTGAACTTAAACCAACAGTGAAAAACAACTTGCACAAAACCTTGGAAAAAGCTGCCTTCACCACACACAGTGAAGCGAACAAAAAGAATTCCGAAACAACAAAAGATGATTTGTTTTTCGACGATTACCTCTCAGACCTGACTGGGTCAGTCGGATATGCTTATCACAGCATCAGCGACACGGTCGCAAAGTACAACACGAACCAACTCGTGGTACATGAATCCAACCAAAATGCTTTGGTTTTCGAAGAATACTACTCAGACATGGCTGAGTCAGTCGGATATGCTTATCACAGCATCAGCGACACGGTCGCAAAGCACAACACGAACCAACTCGTGGTAGATGAATCCAACCAAGATGATTTGGTTTTCAAAGAATACTACTCAGACATGGCTGAGTCAGTCGGATATGCTTATCACAGCATCAGCGACACGGTCGCAAAGTTCAACACGAATCAACTCGTGGTAGAAGAATCCAACCAGGATGATTTGGTTTTCGGAGAATACTACTCAAATACAGCTGAGTCAGTCGGATATGCTTATCACAGCATCAGCGACACGGTCGCAAAGTTCAACACGAATCAACTCATGGTAGAAGAAGCCAACGAAGATGAAATGGGTTTCAAAGAATACTACTCAGACATGGAGGAGTTATTTGGACATGCTGATCACAGCATCAGCGACACCGTTGCAAAGCTCAACACGACTCTACTCATGGTGGATGAATCCAACACCATGGTGCCATGGCAGCTCGTCGATACATTGGATGACAGCAATACCCAAGACGAAGACGACGCCACACAGAGAGCACAGGAAGACTCCACGGAGCGAGCGATGACAGGCTCCACAGTGCGAGTGATGAAAGACGCCAACAGGGATGCAAGCAAACACTCCCGGGCGGACACCAAGCATGAACAAGACCATGAAGGTAAACCCGCTGTACCTGAGCAGCCGCAAGCAGACTATGAAAGTCTACCAAGCTCACAGGAACAAGAAGAAAGAGCGGACTATGAAAGTCCAACACGCTCACAGGAACAAGAAGAAAGAGCAGACTATGAAAGTCCAACACGCTCACAGGAACAAGAAGAAAGAGTGGACTATGAAAGTCCAACACGCTCACAGGAACAAGAAGAAGACAATGCACCTCTGCCCACTGCATGCGAAGACAGTGACAAGGTGATCACACTCAACGTACAGGATCACAGTGAGACTGACAGTTCTCAGCTTGTCTGTACCGAAGCACAGAGCGAAAACAGTGACAAGGTGCTCGCACTCGACGTACAGGATCACAGTGAGACTGACAGTTCTCAGCTTGTCTGTACCGAAGCACAGAGCGAAAACAGTGACAAGGTGCTCGCACTCGACGTACAGGATCACAGTGAGACTGACAGTTCTCAGCTTGTCTGTACAGAAGCACAGACTCGGGCCACCCAACAGTCCAGAGAGACGATGCCGAAAGAAAACATGCAGATTTTGACTCCAGAAGAGGAGCACCTGGAGCCCAGAGAGACAACGCCAAAAGAAAACATGCAGATTTTGACTCCAGAGGAGGAGCACCTGGAGTCCACAGAGACAATGCCGAAAGAAACCATGCAGATTCTGACTCCAGAAGAGGAGCACCTGGAGTCCAGAGACATCAAACAAAAAGAAACCATGCAGATTTTGACTCCAGAAGAGGAGCACCTGGAGTCCAGTGAGATAACATCAACAGAAATCATGAAGATTTTAACTCCAGAAGCGGAGCACCAAGAGTCTAGAGAAACCACGTCAACTGAAATCACGCAGATTTGGACTCCAGAAGAGGAGCGCCGAGAGTCCACAGACACCGCGTCAAATGTAATCAAGAAGACTTTGACTCCGGAAGACGAGCACCAAGAAAGCAAAGATGCGGAATCCAATTCTCCACAACTGATTGATGTCACCTGCACCGATGCAACATCAGATCATTCGCACCACTCGCGAGAAGACGAGCACCAAGAAAGCAAAGATGCGGAATCCAATTCTCCACAACTGATTGATGTCACCTGCACCGATGCAACATCAGATCATTCGCACCACTCGCGAGACGGAATGCTCAATGACTCAAATTATCCACTCGGGACACTCATAGAGTATAACAAGAAAAACAAAAGTCAAAAGAAACACAGCAAGAACAAAAACAACATGAAGCGCGACAAGACCAACAACAATAGCAAGAAGCACAGCAGAAACGAGAACGACAACAGCAAGAAGAAAAGCAACATGAAGCGCAACAAGACAAACAACAACGTCAGGCACAAAGATAGCGACAACGACAGAGACAGAAACAACAAGAATGGCAACAAACACAACAAAGTCAGGAGCAAAGATAGCGACAACAACAAAGACGGAAACGACAAAAACAGCGACAAGTACGGCAATGGAAACAACAAAAACAGGAACGACAGAAACAACAGCAATGAAACAACAACTTGTACACAATGGCACTACTTGGCACATGATGGACGATGCCACAGCACACTGCAAAACGATAACAAGACTACAAACATGTCATGGGATGACAACGAATCGCACAAACTCACGTCTGCTCCAGAACAAGCAAGCACACCAGCATCCAAGGCGGATGAGACAATAAATCAACACCACAAGCACAGAAAAAAGTCCATGCCAGTCAACATCAGTGATGTGACCATGCAAACACCTCGGGATGACGCATTGGGTACTTAAGATAACAAGGAACACCAACAACATTCACAGCGGACTTGCAATATCAATATCACCACGGCATCAACAACAAAAAGAAAAAAAAAAGCTCTGAACAAATTCATCAAGTTTGGACTCATAAATGTGTTTATTAAGTTTGGACATATAAATACATTGGCTTTGTTAACTAAGGCAATAGCATCATCACTTGTATAGATACGCATATCATAAGTTACTGTTTTGTATAATTTTCCTTAATGATGTACAGAAACTATGTAATGAGAAAGAGGGGGATGTGGTGATCGTAGATTGACCAGATACAAAAAACAACAGAGCAAACACGAGCGGGAGAGCTATAAATACACTGGGACAGGATGTACAATTTTCTTTAACGATGTTCAGAAAATATGTTAAGAGAAAAAGGGGGATGTGGTGATCACAAGTTAACCAGATGCAACACAACTGAGCGACCACTAGAGGGAGCACGGGAGAGCCATATAAATAGATCAGGACAGGAAGTGAGGACACACTTCACAGCAGGCGGGCTGGTAAGCAGGACACACAGCAAACAAAGCTGGTAGTTAGCACTGGAAGGTAGTTCTAGGTCGAGCTCTGGAAACTGAACGAACTCACAATAAAGCATCTTCTCCACATTTGAGACTGCGAGCTTTATTAAGACACGAGGAACAACACATCCACTACCCGACGCCGAAATGGTGATCGGCAATCGGGCAGAAATCGCTTACGATGCCGGAATCAAGGCCGGGGCCAGTTTGACGGCGGTTTGCGATTCTCCGCCCCCTCCAAACTGGCATCATCGTGACACGCACCACGCACAGTCGCAAGGCCATTGGGGCATCATCGGCTGGCCCACCGTGATGCCCCACCCACGATGGGCCGAGTTCCCAATGGCGGCACGACCGGTGTAGGTCATCAGCCGTGTGCTTGCGCGGCCCGAGACCCGGCCATTCTCCGGCCGTTTTTGGTGCGGTCCGCAGCCGTTTTATGCGGCACCCGGTGCTAGCCCCTCAGCAGTAATGGAATCAATGAGGTGTTTGCGCTGATTTTCCTGAAGTGAACCTCCTGTGGATTCTCCATTTGAGCCGGCACTTAGCCGCACAAATGGAGAATTCCACCTGTAGTGTTCCGAATGTCGAAATATTGGGCTGGATTCTCCAATTGTCCCCACGTCAGCGTGGGAACGGTGGCATTTTATGCCTGAAACAATGCCCACCGATCCTCTGTTTGGTGGGGAGCGAGCATACCGACAGCTTAGAGCACCCGGTTCTAGCTGCCGATCAGGCCAGGAGAATTGGACGGTCCATGGCCGCGCATGCAACGGCGGCCTGCAGCGGTTGCGCCTTGCTCCATGGCGGCAGCCGCTCACGGATCCAGCCCGCAAAATTGTGGTCCCCCCCCCCCTTTGGCCAGCACGCGCACCCCGGGTAACTCGCCCCCACAGTGCCCTCAGCCCATGAGTAGCCCGAGTACCCTGCTTTTGAGGGTGTGGAGCATCTCAAAAAAGTGGCGCATCCCCCGATTTGGTTGGGAATTGTGAT
This sequence comes from Scyliorhinus canicula, assembly GCF_902713615.1. Taxonomy (NCBI): domain Eukaryota; kingdom Metazoa; phylum Chordata; class Chondrichthyes; order Carcharhiniformes; family Scyliorhinidae; genus Scyliorhinus; species Scyliorhinus canicula. Next base: position 213,076,484 of record NC_052149.1, on the reverse strand, counting down.
TCTCCGGCCAATTGGCGAACGCGATTTCACGTGAGGGAATCCAGCCCATTGAGCCCAATGCAGGCCTGAGATTTCATCACAATAATTAGCAGCCTCTAAGCAGTAGCTCAGTCGGCAGCACTCTTTCCCACGAGTAAGAAGGTTGTGTGTTCAACACTTTGCCAGGACATTGTGTACAAAAATATAAATTGACAATTCAGTGTATTATTCTGGGAATGCGGCACTGTCGGACTTACCCTCATTCCTCTCCTCCTTCCATGTCATTATCTCCCAAATCCGTTCCTATGGTTCATGGAACTGTGTCTGCCTGCATTCCTGTAATCAGGGGCGAAATTCTCCAACCCCCCGCAGGGCTCAATGTGAGGGCTTGGCCACTAAAGGTGCGGAGAATTCCGTACCTTTGGGGAGGTCCAACGCCGGAGTGGCAACGCTGGGACCCCCCGCCCCGCCGGGTAGGGGAGAATCCCGCCCCGGGGCGAAATTCTCCGACCCCCCCCCCCCCGCAGGGTCGGAAAATCGTCCGGGACCGGCGAAAATCTGGCCCCGGCCGTGGCCGGAATTCTCCGCCACCCGGGAATTGACGGGGGCGGGAATCGCGCCGCGTGGATCGGCGAGCCCCCTGCGGCGATTCTCGGGCCCGCGATGGGCCGAAGTCCCGCTGTTGAGAGGCCTCTCCCGCCGCTGTGGTTTCAACCACTTCTGGTGGCGGCGGGATTGGCGGCGCGAGCGGGCCCCCGGGGTCCTGGGGGGGGAAGGCGCGGGGTGATCGGACTCGGGGGGTGCCCCCATGGTGGCCAGGCCCGCGATCGCGGCCCACCAATCGGCGGGCGGGCCATTGCCGTGGGGGCACTATTTTTCTTCCGCCGCCGCCACAGCCTCCACCATGGCGGAGGCAGAAGAGAACCCCCCTACCTCACATGCGCCGGTGGTGACATCAGCAGCAGCTGACGCACCAGCGCCTGCGTGAACCGGCAAAGGCCTTTCGGCCAGCCCTGATGCCGGCAGGCGGGCGTTAAATGACGTTGGCGCCAGTCGGCATGGCGCCAACCACTCCGGCGCAGGCCTAGCCCCTCAACGTGAGCCCCCCTCAATTCCGCACCTTTGGGGAGGCCCGACGCCGGAGTGGTTGGCGTCACTCCGCTACACCGGGACCCCCTGCCCTGACGGGTAGGGGACAATCCCGCCCCTGGTTTCTGTCCCTGTCACAGCATCAGCTTTTAACAATGTCACGTGACATCCTATTGTGACTGTGACTGCGGTCAACTTTCCCCTCGGCCTTTTTCAGGTTTCTGCAGCCTTTTACATGGCTGACCACATCGTCCTCTTCCAACAGCACTCCACTCTTGTCTAGCTGCTCTCACCTAGCTCTATTCTTGTCTAATCATAGCAGGAGAATCACTGGCATTTCCACTGGTAATGCGGAAAATTGCCTAGGTGTGTCCTGTGCACAATAAACAGGGCAAATGCAACCCAGCCAATTACTGCCCATCAGTCTACTCTCCATCATCAGCAAAGTAATGGAAGGAGTCATCAAGTGGCACTTACTCAGCAATAGGCTTCTCACGGACACTCAGTTTGGTTTCCGCCAGGGTCACTCAGCTGACCACATTACAGCCTTGGTTTGAACATGGACAAAAGAGTTCAATGCCAATGGTGAGGTGAGGGTGACTTAAAGGCAGCATTTAACTGAGCATGGCGTCAAGGAGCCCTAGCTAAACTGGAGTCAATGAGAATCAGGGGGGAAATTTGACACTTGACACCATCCAGGACAAAGTAGCCCTCTTGATTGCTCCCCCTTCCACAAGCATTCAAACCCGCCACCACCGACAAACAGTGGCAGACGTGTATACCACCTACAAGATGCATGCAGTAACTCACCAAGTTTCCTTAGACAGCACCTTCCAAACCCACAACCACTACCATCTAGACGGAGAAGAGCAGCAGATACAGGGGACCCCACCACCTTGAGGTTCCTCGCCAAATCCCTCACCACCCTGACTTGGAAATGTATCACCATTCCTTCACTGCCGCTGGGGCAAAATCCTGGAACTCCCTCCCGAACAGCGCAGTGGGAGCTGTAGCGATTCAAGAAGGCAGCTCAATACCACCTTCTGAAGAGTAACTAGGGATGGGCAATAAATGCAGGCTTAATCAGCTATGCCCACATCCTGTAAATGAATTTTTAAAACTTGCAATGCCTTCTCTTCTATTCCTCCTTCAGCACTGTAACCTCTGTCCCCAAAAGATCTACCCTTGGCCTCCTCCTAATTCTCACCTAAATGCTGCCCCCTCAGCAACTCCATCCAAGAGTACAGTGTTAGTTTTTACATGTACGCCGATAACACCCACCTTTAACTCAATACCATCTCTCTCAACTCGTCCACTGTTGGTAAATGATCAGGCTACTTATTACATTCAGTGCCAAATGAACAGAAATGTTGTCCAATTAAATGTTGGAAAACAAGCCATTGTTTTCAGACTCTGTTCCAACCCCCATTCCCTAACTACCAACTCCATCCCTGTCCTTGGCAACAGTCTGACACTGAGCCAGTTTGTTCACAACCTCGGTGTCGCATTTGATTCCAAGCTGAGCTTCCAGCCTTATATCCGTGCCATCATTAAAACCAATACTATTTCCATCTCTGTAACATTGTTCAACTTTGCCTCTTCCTTCCTCATCTCATCTGCTGCTGAATGCTTCATTCATGCCCTCGTTACCTCTAGATTTGATATTCCACCCCCATTGTAGATGGTCTCCTATATTCTACCCTCAGTAAACTTGAGGTCATCCAAACCTCTGCTGCTTGCATCTTAACTCACACCAAGCCCAATTCACCTTTCAACCCTGTGCTCGCTGACCTGCATTGGCCCCCAATCAAGCAACGTATTGAGTTTAAAATTCTCTTGTTTCCATATCCCACGGCCTCACCCCTCCCAACAGTGTAATTGTTCGGGTTTTGAAATGTAATCAGTCTGATGCCAGATCTGGCTTTCTGTAATCCTGTGACTGTGCTGTCTCTCTGGAGGCATCTTGAGGAGTTCAATAAAGATCTCCCACTGAGAAGACACCGATGAAGTACAGCTGCCCTTAATCTCCTCCAGCCCCACAACCCTCTGAGTTGTCTACATTCCTCTAATTCTGGTTGTGTGTCTGTCCCCAAATTTAACTGCTCCATAATTGGTGGCCGTGCCTTTAGTTGCTGAAGCACCAAGTTCTGTAATTCCTCCTTATATTGTATTCCTCTGCTTTGCTGTACTTCTTTGAGACACTAATTAAAACCTATCTCGTTGGTCAAAGTTTTGGTCATCTGAGTTAATATCTCCTTTTATAGCTTTATATGAGATTTTGGGTGAGATTTAGTGGCCTCATCGCGCCCAACCTCTTGTCGGCACAAGGCTGTTGAATCTCACAAGAGGCGTCTTGCGACATTTGTAATGCTGTAAATGCCTCGTAGAGTTAACAAAATCTCACGAGAAGCCATGACCTGGATCTCGTCCTCACTGAGCATGATCCAGGTCTGCACATTTAAATGAGCCATTTAGTACTGGTTTCCACAAATGGGAACCAATCATAATGGCACCTGGGTGGCCTCTCAGGCCACGAGAGGTCCCCAGGTGGTCGGGGTGGCACCTTGGCGCTGCCTCTGGCATGTTGGCATGGCACTGCCAGCTTGGAACCCATGGCACTGCCAGGGTGGCACTGTCAGGCCGTTGGGGGGGGAGCTGGTTCGAAAATGGAGGGAGAGGGGCTGAAAGGGGAGAACTTATAAATAACTTATAAATAAGTTGTTGTTGTTTCAGGTGAGATGGAAAGAAAATGCAACCTTCCCTCTCGAGTGGATGTAAAAGATCATATGGTACAATTTTGAAGAAGAGTGATGAGTGTCCTGGTCAATCTACTTCCCTTAATCAATATCACCAAAACAGATTGGGCGGGATTCTCCCATAACCAGCGGGGCAGGGGGTCCCGGCGGGACAGAGTGGCGAGAACCACTCCGGCGTCAGCCCGCCCCAAAAGGTGCGGAATCTTCCGCACCTTCAGGGGCTAGGCTGGCGCCAGAGTGGTTTTCACCCCGCCGGCTGGCGTGGAAGGCCTTTGGCACCACACCAGCCAGGGCCAAAGGGACTGTGCCGACCGGCGCGAGTCCAGACATGCGGGGGAGCATCAGCGGCTGCTGACATCATCCCCGCACATGCGCACGGGAGGGTTTCACCTACGCGTCGGCCATCGCGGAGGCTGACACGGCCGACGCTTAGGAAAAGAGTGCCCCCACGGCACAGGGCCACCCGCGGATTGGTGGGCCCCGATCACGGGCCAGGCCACCATGGAGGCAACCCCCGGGCCAGATCGCCACACCCCCCCCCCCCCACCCAGGACCCCGCCCACGCCGCCAGGTCCCGCTGGTAAGGGTCCTAGTCAAATCTACGCCGGTGGGACTGGCAAAGAACCAGCAGGACTTAGGCCCATCGCGGGCCGGAGAATCACCGGGATGGCCGCTGTGAGTGGCCACCGACCGGCGCAGTGTGATTCCCACCCCCGCCGAATCTCCGGTGCCGGAGAATTCGGTGGTCGGCGGGGGCGGGATTCACGCTGCCCCCCGGCGATTCTCCGACCTGGCGGGGGGGTCGGAGATTCCCACCCATTATTTCCCCGTTAGCTCATTGCTATTTGTGCTAGCTTGCTGTGCACAAATTGGCTGCTGCATTTCTGACATTACAACAGTAACTGCACTTCAAAAAATGTCACTGGTTATAAAGCACTTTGGAACATCCCGTGGACATGGAAGACTTTATATAAATGCAAGACTCCTTTTTTCACTTTTGTTAAGATCATGCTCAAATGAATTTTAAATGATAATGTACAATCTACAATAAATGTGTCAGACACCATTTCCCTTTCAGAAAACTATGTTCACTCTAGCTGATAGTGTCATGATTTTCTAAATGTCTTGCCACTACTTGTTTAATAATGGTTAACAGATTTTAGGCTAACTAGCCTATAGTTTCCTGCCTATAGTTTCCTGCCTATAGTTTCCTGCTTTCTTGCTTTCTTGAATAGGGGTGCTTACATTTGCAGTTTTCCAACCTGCTGGGAGCTTTCCAGAATTTTGGTGGAATAAACCCAATGTATCCAACATCACAGCAGGCATTTCTGTTAACACCCTACGCGCGATCTAACGAAAAAAAAGTCCGTTCTGGGCAGGATTAAGGGGTCGTTCCCGGTGCTTGTATTGCCGAGAACGACTCTGCTATTTAACGGCCCTCTGGTTTTTTTTTTGGGCCTCAATGAGGAACGCCCCGTCAAGGCTGCACTTAGTCACATTTCCAGTTTTAAATGCACCCCAATCTCTCGACCCTCCCAATGCAACCCCGGACCTCCCAAAGCCCCAGCATATCTGTTGGGGAGTCCTCGAGCCCCCCTCACCCCCAGGCTCGATCTGCGGCATGGGCAAAATGCCACCCAGGCAACCTTGGCACAGGATGGCATCAGCGGTGCCCGGATACCACCCTGTCAGATACCGACCACTCGGGATCTCCGATCGGCTGGGAGACCCCTCCAAGTGCTGTTCCGCCTAGCCCCCGTTTGTGGGGAACAATGCTAAACCAATGCCAATCCTCGGGAGGCCAGTAAATAGTGAGGTTGTAGGGTGCCTCGGTCTGCGCACCAATTTGTGGGAATTACAGATTTTCAGCAGGTGGGGGAGTTAGACGCGGGGTTCCAGGAGTGGCGGCGGACGGGAATCGAGCGGTCTGGGGACCTCCTTGTGGGGACAGCTTCTTGATCTAGAGGAACTGGAAGAGGAGTATGAGCTGCCCAGCGGGAATGGGTTCTGATACTTACAGGTATGGGATTATATTAGGAAACAGGTGTCATCCTTTCCCGAACTGCCGCCCCTGGGGCAACAGGACAAGGTGATGTCGAAAACTGGGGTTGCCGGGGGTAAGGTGTCGGATAATTATAAGAAATTATTGGATTGGGAGGGGGTCCGATAGAAGTTAAACAGATGTGGGAGGAAGAACTGGGGAGGGAGGTGGTGGTTGGGTTATGGTAGGAGGCTCGGAGGAGACTGAATCCATCCTCTTTGTATGCTATTCTTAGATTTATTCAATTCAAAGTGGTTCATAGGGCGCATATGATGTTGGCCAGATCGAGCAGGTTCTTTGAGGGGGTGGAGGACAGGGGTGGTGTGTGCGTTGGGGGGGGGGGGGGGGGGGGGGTCGCGAACCATGTCCACATGTTTTGGGCTTGTGCGAAGCTTGCAGGGATCCTGATGGGGATTCGCTGACATTATGTCCAGTGTACTGAAGGTGAAGGTTGCCCCAATTCCAGAAGGGGTGATTTTCGGAGTGTCGGAAGACCCGGGAGTCCGAGGGGGCGAGAGGGGCCAACTTCCTGGCCTTTGCCTCCCTTGTAGTCTGGAGACGGAGTGGAGGGACTCGGGGGGGGGGGGGGGGGGGGGGGGGCAGAAGTTGGGGTGTGGGTGACGACCTTGTGGAATTCCTTAAGCTGTAAAAAAACAAATTTGCCTTGGCAGGATCTGTTGAGGGCTTTTTCTGGAGACAGAAGCCATTTATTAACTTCTTCAAGGATAGTTAAGACGTCAGCAGTGGCTGGGGATGGAAGCGGGGGTAACAGGGGGTAAAAACGGGGGGAAACAGAGTCGGTGGAGGGGAATGGCAGGAAGGGTGGGGTGGTGGAGGTGTTATTTATTTGGTATGGTTCTCTTTTCTTGTTTTGGTTGTATATAGAACATAGAACGATACAGCGCAGTACAGGCCCTTCGGCCCACGATGTTGCACCGACATGGGAAGTCAAAAACTAAAGGCCATCTAACCTACACTATGCCATTATCATCCATATGCTTATCCAATAAACTTTTAAATGCCCTCAATGTTGGCATTGTTGCAGGTCGGGCATTCCACGTCCTCACCACTCTTTGCGTAAAAAACCTACCTCTGACCTCTGTCCTATATCTATTACCCCTCAATTTAAGGCTATGTCCCCTCGTGCTTGTCACCTCCATCCGCGGGAGAAGGCTCTCACTGTCCACCCTATCTAACCCTCTGATCATTTTGTACGCCTCTATTAAGTCACCTCTTAACCTTCTTCTCTCTAACGAAAACAACCTCAAGTCCATCAGCCTTTCCTCATAAGATTTTCCCTCCAAACCAGGCAACATCCTGGTAAATCTCCTCTGCACCCGTTCCAAAGCTTCCACGTCCTTCCTATAATGAGGCGACCAGAACTGTACGCAATACTCCAAATGCGGCCGTACTAGAGTTTTGTACAACTGCAACATGACCTCATGGCTCCGGAACTCAATCGCTCTACCAATAAAAGCCAACACACCATAGGCCTTCTTCACAACCCTATCAACCTGGGTGGCAACTTTCAGGGATCTATGTACATGGACACCGAGATCCCTCTGCTCATCCACACTACCAAGAATTTTACCATTAGCCAAATAGTCCGCATTCCTCTTATTCTTTCCAAAGTGAATCACCTCACACTTCTCCACATTAAACTCCATTTGCCACCTCTCAGCCCAGCTCTGCAGCTTATCTATGTCCCTCTGTAACCTGCAACATCCTTCCACACTGTCTACAACTCCACCGACTTTAGTGTCGTCTGAAAATTTACTCACCCATCCTTCTGCGCCCTCCTCTAGGTCATTTATAAAAATGACAAACAGCAACGGTCCCAGAACAGATCCTTGTGGTACGCCACTCGTAACTGAACTCAATTCTGAGCATTTCCCATCAACCACCACTCTCTGTCTTCTTTCAACTAGTCAATTTCTGATCCACATCTCTAAATCACCCTCAATCCCCAGCCTCCGTATTTTCTGCAATAGCCGACCGTGGAGAACCTTATCAAACGCTTTACTGAAATCCATATACACCACGTCAACTGCTCTACCCTCGTCTACCTGTTCAGTCACCTTCTCAAAGAACTCGATAAGGTTTGTGAGGCATGACCTACCCTTCACAAAACCATGCTGACTATCCCTAATCATATTATTCCTATCTAGATGATTATAAATCGTATCTTTTATAATCCTCTCCAAGACTTTACCCACAACAGACGTGAGGCTCACCGGCCTATAGTTACCGGGGTTATCTCTACTCCCCTTCTTGAGCAAAGGGACCACATTTGTTATCCTCCAGTCCTCTGGCACTATTCCTGTAGCCAATGATGACATAGAAATCAGAGCCAAAGGCTCAGTAATCTCTTCCCTGGCTTCCCAGAGAATCCTAGGATAAATCCCATCAGGCCCCGGGGACTTATCTATTTTCACCTTGTCCAGAATAGCTAACACTTCTTCCCTACGCACCTCAATGCCATCTATTCTAATAGCCTGGGTCTCAGCATTCTCCTCCACAACATTATCTTTTTCCTGAGTGAATACTGACGAAAAGTATTCATTTAGTATCTCGCTTATCTCCTCAGCCTCCACACACAACTTCCCACCACTGTCTTTGACTGGCCCTACTCTTACCCTAGTCATTCTTTTATTCCTGACATACCTATAGAAAGCTTTTGGGTTTTCCTTGATCCTACCTGCCAAAGACTTCTCATGTCCCCTCCTTGCCCGTCTTAACTCTCTCATTAGATCCTTCCTCGCTTCCCTGTAACTATCAAGCGCCCCAACTGAAACTTCACGCCTCATCTTCACATAGGCCTCCTTCTTCCTCTTAACAAGAGATTCCACTTCTTTGGTAAACCACGGTTCCCTCGCTCGACCCCTTCCTCCCTGCCTGACTGTTACGTACTGATCAAGAACACGCAATAGCTGTTCCTTGAACAAGCTCCACATATCCAGTGTGCCCAACCCTTGCAGCCTACTTCTCCAACCTACACATCCTAAGTCATGTCTAATGGCATCATAATTGCCCTTCCCCCAGCTATAACTCTTGCCCTGCGGGGTATACTTATCCTTTTCCATCACTAATGTAAAGGTCACCGAATTGTGGTCACTGTCTCCAAAGTGCTCACCTACCTCCAGATCTAACACCTGGCCTGGTTCATTACCCAAAACCAAATCCAATGTGGCCTCACCTCTTGTTGGCCTGTCAACATATTGTTACAGGAAACCCTCCTGCACACATTGTACAAAGAACGACCCATCTAATGTACTCGAACTATATCTTTTCCAGTCAATATTTGGAAATATATGCCGTAATAAAGATATTTTTATAAAAAGAAAGATTCCTGCCTAGAAAATCTTGTTTTCCGATTTACTCGTCCCCTCAGCGATGTAATTAGCTGACTGTCCAAGAATGTCGGCAAGGTTTACTACATTGTCTGCAAAATATGAAGCAGCAGGGGGTGGGGACCCGGTGGGGGCACAAAGATCAGTATTGCGCGCAAGGGGGTAAATGCCCCTAGCATCATGGCACTTCCTCCCCCCCCCCCCCCCCCCCCCGACAGTGCCAACCTGGGAGTGTTGTGACAGTGCCTGTCCCTCAGGGAGTTCCCCTTACGTGTGGGAGGTTGTTGCCTTGGTAATTGTGGGTGGTGGGGGTGTGTGTGGGGGTGGTTGTCCTGGTGCTTGTGGGGTTGGGGCAAATCCCCATTTCCATGGGTGGTGGAGGCTTTTGTTTCAATGCAGATCTGGGCGCCTTTATAAAAGGGAGCCCCGATCTATCAGGCCCTGCCAGCAAAAACCACACCCCAGGGCAGCAGGGTGGCACAGTGGTTTGCATTGCTGCCTACGGCGCTGAGGACCCGGGTTCGAATCCCGGCTCTGGGTCACTGTCCGTGAGGAGTTTGCACATTCTTCCCGTGTCTGCGTGGGTTTCAACCCCACAACCCAAAAGATGTGCAGGATAGGTGGATTTGCCACGCTAAATTGCCCCTTAATTGGAAAAAATAATTGGGTAATCTAAATTTTTTTTTAAAAAGAAAAAAAAAAGAAAAAACACACACCCCTAGCTTTTCTGTGCAGAGAATCTGGAGGGAAAATGTGCCCGTTTCTCACCCTAGCCAGCACTCTGTGCACCCACAGTCTTACTCCCCTGATATCCTAGCTTGCAGGCTATCATGTCCAGGGCACTTGTCAGCCTTTAGTTTACTTCATACCTTTTTGCTGCTAATAGCAGCAGATGTCGTTTGTCTCACCTACTGTGGACAGATACAAAATATTTGTTCAAAGTCTGTTCCGTATCTTTGTTTTCCATTATGAATTCACTAGCCCCATCCTCCAAGGGACTCTGATGACCCACTTCCTCTGTATATAATTATAGAAGCTTTTACTGTCTGTTTTTTATATTTCTTGCTAGGTTACTCCCATATTATAATTTTACCCTCTTTAGTTTTTTTTTGTCATCCTTTGCTGGTTTCTATATTTTTTCCAATATTTTGTGTTAACGTTAATCATTGCAGCATTGTTTGCCTTTTCTTTTAATTTGATACCATCCTTAACTTCCTTAGTTTTCCATAAATGGTGCATCCTTCTTTATCGAGTTTTTCTTTCTCGATGAAATATATCTTTGAAATATCCTTTTAAATGTCTGCCACCGCTTATCTACTGTCTTGTCTTTTAACCTATTTCCACAGTCCATTGTAGCCAATCATGTCTTCATACCTTTCTAATTGCTTTATTTAAGTTTATGATACGAGCCTCAGTCCCAGATTTCTCACCCTCAAACAGGATGTGAAATTCTACCATGTTATGCTCACTCTTTCCCAGAGAATGTTTAACTATGAGATCATTAATTAATCCGCTCTTATTACACATTACCTGGTCTAATATAATCTGTTCCCTGGTTGGTTCCACAATGAATTTTCTCAGGACTTGTGCATAATACACTCCTATGAACCCAATCACAGGCTACCTTTGCCAATTTCATTCCTCCAATCTCATTATTTATTGATTTATACTCTGTCCTACCGTGTAGCTACTGTGAGGGGGAGGGGGGGCTATTAACTACTCCTACCAATTACTTATTCCCCTTGCAATTTATCTCAATCTAAATTGATTCAATATCTTGATCTTCTTAGTCAGGATAGTTTGTCACTACTGAATTGATATTATATTTTATCAACAGAGCTCACCCACATCTTTTCTTTTCTATCTACCCTTCCAAAATGTCAAATTCACCAAAACGTTCACTTCTGAGCCTTGGTTACTTTGCAACCGTGTATTTGCAATGCCATGGCATACCCACTTATTTCTATTTGTGCTATCAGTTGATCCATCCCATTAAGAATTTTGTGTGCATTCAGATGTACAACTGTTCATTCTACATTTGTATTATTTTTCTCTACCCTCACCCTTTGAGTTGGTGCACACTTCTGTTTGTATGCTCTTTCCCTTCCAGTCACACTCGGGTTATCATTATTGGTATTGGTACCCTGCACTATTGCCTTGCCATTGTTAGCTAATTTTCTCGATCTCCCTCCTCCCCAACCTCACTAGCAAACATTTAGTTAAATCCCTCTCGAAAGCTCTAGTTGTATGATTCGGTCACTGCTTGGGCCTCCTGCTCACTATTAAACCTGATGAGCACTAGGTTAACTATATGCCAAGTTGACTGGACACCCTTCACTGCGACATAGCTCAGACTTTGTCTCCTTCATTTCCTTCCTTCTCCCCTCCCAGAAACCGTGGGGATGAATTCGTGCCCACATTCACCTTTAGCGAGAAAAGTGACGTGGGCGTGAAATCTGGCGAGAATCAGGAAACGCGATTCTCGTTGGCGAGATCACGATTCCTGATTTTCCCTGCCCCTTGCCAGTGGCGTAATGATTTCATTTAAACATAATTTAAATACATTTCTAATACATTTACACCTGTGTAAAGGTCCTTCCCTCCACATTATCCCTCTAACAGAATAGTAAAACCATGCCAACGTGACGTCAAGATAGGAAAGAATTGAGGGGATCCCGCTGGGGTGCCAAGGTAAGTGTAGCCCTGGTAAGAAAGGGACATTATCAGGAAGTACCCTGGTATTGACCTTGGCGTGGCCCAGCAATGCCCCAGCACAGATCAGTATGGCCAGGTCCGCACAGGGTGGCACTGCCAGGTTGGCATTAGTTGGCACTGCCAATCTGTGCCGGTAAGTGCCTGGGATGGGCCCTCTCGGCAGCCCCATTGAAGAGTTCCCCTGATGTGTTGTGGTGGGGGGGGGGGTGATATCTTTGAGGGGGGAGATTGGCTCTGAGGCTGCAGTGCTGGAGGAGTCGGGGGGTGGGGGGGGGGGGGGGTAGGGGGGGGAGGGGGAGTTGCCCCGATGCCTGTGAAAGGGGAGAGAGCCCCATTGCTTAATCTGTGATGGAGGTGGAGGAGCCCCGATGCTTGTGAGGGGGAGGGCCTGTGTGTCCCTGTCAGAGGTGCTGGGGACAGCTAATTTCTGTGCTTTTATAGGGTGCTCAAATCTCTGCGCAGCCGGCCTTGCTGGCTGTTGGGGTGGGGCCAGACTGACCTTGTAAACCTCACTCACTCATTTTATTTCTCAGAGTGCCTGAAAATATGGATTAAAACTCGATTGTGCAGCTGGAGATCTACACACTGGTTCACAGACAGAATCTGGCACTCTGAAAGAATATGGGAAAATTCAGCCCCCTACTTTTCCCTGGACTACCTGAACTGCCCTTCAGCTCCAATTTGCATATTCTGGAATATGGAAAGTAGGCCAATGCTTCCCTAAACCTTTTCTGCGAAACCAAAGCCTCAGCCACATGCCCCAACTCTCTACTGAGCTCCGCCACATCCTCCCTTAGCAGCTAGATTGTAGGCCCTGCCTACCTCCATGCTTTGCCCCAAACTGTGTGCTCATGGGCAAATGGTAAAGTAGGGCTGAGGCTCCAATCATTTCATTCGTCATTAATCTTTTAGTGAGATCAGTGACAAGAAGTACACTGGCTGCCAGTTTGAGCATTGTCACCAAGAATAAAATTATATACACTGCACTCGGGATGGGGCGTAGCTTTAGACACCTGATTTATATGCAGTCATCACCTAATCTGATTAATTCAAAGACAGTCAATATATTAATAAGTAATAAACTGGCAGTAATAACAATTATTGTTTGATTAATTGATAAGATTTAATCTAATAAATTTACCAGCCAATATCAGCAGCAATTAAGGCCTGTTTATTAGACAAAATTACATGCAGAGCCAACAATTCGGCAACAAACTATGCCTGTATTTGTGTGTTCTTTTCAGAGAATGAGGGTTAAATCTTGCGCTAGGAGACAACAGATCAGTAAAGAGACGGATTAAATTACCTAAATCTTCCTAGTGTATTTCTTCATTTTCTGGATTCTTCTAATTTAAAAAGTATCCTTCAAGCAGGTTTGCTAAATCGGCCTGCTAAAGAAAATGTTGAAATAGCTTTTACAAGAATTTTAAGGAAAATAGCATCGAAACAAATTATTTCTTCAAGACTGCTCATTATTTAAGAATTCCTACAATAACATTAATGGTTCTGAGACTCTTAATGGACAAAAATGTATTAAATAAAACACACTTCAAGGTGTTCCAATCCAGCTTGTTTTAGGCCAGTGACAAATTCAGCTGCTCTTACATACTTTATAAATATTCAAATATTAAAGTATTAAGCTATTAATAATCCCAGCATCTCTACACAGGGTCTGCTTCATCACAGTCCAATAATTTATCCTTTAATATTTAATTTACAACTGTATCTGCAGAATTTCAATTCACGCACTCTGTCATATCAGAGGTCATTATGAGCATTAATCAAGCCTGGCTCATGTATCTAAATTCATGTTGCTCCAGCCTCCCATTTTCCTTGCAGGCAGTCACCGCCGGCAGCTCCTTACGTTGTACGAGAATTGTCACAGAGAAGCTGTTTCATAACATTAGCAGCACAGTCTGGGGCAGAGGGAGGGAATGGGAAAGAGAGTGCCTTCTCCCAGAAATTCACCGCATTTGCCACCCAGCCCTGGTGCAGGAAAGGAAAAACAATCTGTTCACTGAATGATTGTAAAAAGATGAGGCCCAATTTCAAACTTCTGTTGCTTTAGCCTTAGTGTGCTTGAAGAAATGCAGCCAGTTCTGTATTTTGTTGGAACAAGAGCGTGAAATCTGTAATTAGGCTTTGGCCTAATGATTCTTCTTGCACGCTCCGAAATAGGAAAGGGCCAGCATCCACACATGAAGGTTCAGGGTCCATGCATGTGTCCAGAGGTGATGAGTAACAGCAGGACTTAAAACCAAGCATCTCCACCTGCAACCATCCCTGTGTGTAGTTCCAACAATCCCACTCAAGAGAATAATGCAGCTGATTAAATAAATATTTATGCTGCATCAACAGGAAATTAAAGATCACCTCTGTCCCTTCCATCGTTACTATTCAGTTGGTTAGATTGCACAAGGTAAGTAGCATCATACATTCATTTATTCCATACTGAACTGCAGCAGGTTGATGTTAAAACATTTCCTGTCATGTGTGTCGAGATATCAGTTTGATTTTAAGGTATTGAGTTAATTGTTTTTTTTTCTTTTAATAACATTAAATGCACTCTCCAATTGAAAATAAATTGCCTTTTAAAAGAAAATGGAGCTCCCTTTTCTAAATTCTAAAGTCATCCGGGACTGGGTTTAGTGCCAGAGATGATTGGTGTCGTCAATAACATCCCAGAGGAATTCTGAAGGAGTGACTTTGGGGAAGGGTATTAAAAAGTTCTGCAGCCCCAAAACATGGGGCCAGATAAGGCTGGAGTCTATAATCGCACACTGTCAACGTCCTGATGGTATGCCCTCCCAGTGTGGGATACAAAGTATCCTATTAAAACAGGAGCACATTCCCACATGCCAAAAAAGTCATGCTCCTGGCACGATCCCTGGCAGTGTACAAATGACAATTCTGTCCTCTGCTTATTGCATCCACAGTTGGCTCTCCACAATTAGATTCTTTCATCGGCTAATTTACAAACTCTCGTTACTGATGTCAACTCCTCATTTACAAATTCACCTTCGTGATCCCAAATCAATGATTCTGCGCATAACCTGACCCTTGGTTAAAAAAAAAAGAAAATACGGAAGTCAAGGCTTGGTAATAAGGAGAGACCAGAAATAGTGGTAACAAAACAATGCAGTTCCAGGCTTGATACAGCCTTCAGCAAACAAATCAAAGACAGAGGAGAAATCTATAATTGATCACCATATTGTGCCAGTTACTGTAAACTATTTGAACATTTAAATGATTATTAATGTTGATCGTTATCAAGGATTTACAGAGGGAACATTGATTAAATAGTACAGTAAACCATGGCTGGATGACCAGAGGCAGTATTTTTTAAATTGCTTTCCATTTGATTCAAACTCAGCATTTTCTCTCCATCCTAACCTCCCAACTGCCCATGAGTGTCACAAAAAAAATCCTAATGACGTCCCTTGTTTTTACATCAAGTGGCAGTCTTCATTAATTAAATCTTATGTCACACAAACACGACACAATGTACATGATTAGTGCAAAGAATAAAATCGATTTGAATGAGAACCAGGAAACTTTCGGAGGAGTTGGGATATATATTTTTTATTTGAAATGTAGAGTTGTAGAGCCGGATGATTCGCTCAGGGTAGGCTCCCTGCACCCCAGGGCGAGGCCACTTCAGTGAGGCTGGCTTCCCCCACTTTCAGTTTTTGGACAACAGTCTCATAATTATTCTGAGGTGAGATCTCTGCCACTCTCCAGGGGGAAGTCCTGCCTCATTGGGCTGCTGACCAATTGGAGTCTAGTGGCTCTGCTCTACCAGCATCACCTGGCGCAATGGCCAATTCCGGTATTGCAGCTAAGTCAAGGAGGAGGCAATCAGCAATGGACCCAAACCTCCAGGCATCTAAGGTTAGGCCCGCTGAGGGTGCTGAGGGGGGAGAGATGTTGGACAGAGTTTGGGGAAGGGGCAGGGGAGGGGCATAGACCTAAGGAGGGCAAACTGAAGGAGGCTTCCAAATATCACCACGGACCCAGAAAACGGTCACATGTCCTTCACAGACCAGCAGCCCACAGAAACGGACAGGCAAACAGGTTGGGCGGCACATTGGACGCAGGCCTCTCTCACCACCCATTAAAACAGAGTGGCATCAGGATGACACCTCTAAATGAGCATTAATTGCTCATCCATGGGACTCAAATGGACCATGGATGAGCCTCCCCGTGAGATCTTAGGAGTGGCAGGCATGGCACATGGCCCGATTGTACAGGTTCCCCCACCTGCTCTCCCATCCATGGTGGCCCAGTAAATTAAGTCCATGGAGTCATTGTGGCACAGAAAGAGAATATTCAGCCCATCAAGTCCATGTAAATGTTGTCACAATTCCAGAGGACCATAGGCTGCTCTACCCTTTGAGAGAGAGCTGACAGTTGGTGATTTAACCAGAGGGTCACCACACCTCAGGCGAGAGGCCAGGTTGATAAACCAGGGCCTTCATGAATAGCGTCAGTCAGTATGGGATTTTAACCTGTGCTGTTGGCGTCGCTCTGCATCATGAATCCAGCCATACAGCCAACTGAAGTTGACACCAACTCTCTGTGGAGCAATGCAGTCACTCCCATTCCCCTGTTCTATCCTTGTAGCACTGCAGGTTTAGCTCCCTCACGTGTCCATTAATATTCCTTTCGGAAACATTGGTCATATTCTCGTTCACCAATCCTATAGGCAGTGAATTCCAGGTCATTACCACTTGTTCACATTCCCCCCTGCATCTCTTGCTCTAAACCTTCTACCTTTGCCTCCTTGTCCTTGTACCATCAGCTAATGGGAGCAGCTTTTCCTTGGCAACCTAATCTAAACCTGTCAGAATCTTGTACACTTCTATCAAATCTTCCCTCAATCTTCCTTCTTCTGAGGAGCGCACCAGCTTCCCCAGTCGAGGGCAGCACGGTAGCACAGTGGTTAGGACAGTTGCTTCACAGCTCCAGGGTCCCAGGTTCGATTCCCGGCTTGGGTCACTGTCTGTGCGGAGTCTGCATGTTCTTCCCATGTCTGCGTGGGTTTCTCCGAGTTCTCCAGTTTCCTCCCACATTCCAAAGATGTGCGGGTTAGGTGCATTGGTAATGCTAAATTGCCCTCAGTGTCCAAAAAGGTTAGGTGGGGTTTCTAGGTAACGGGGATAGGTTGGAAATGTGGGTTAAAGTGGGATGCTCTTTCCAAGGGCCGGTGCGGACTCGATGGGCCAAAATGCCTCCTTCTGCACTGTAAATTATATGATTCTATAACTCAGTAGCTAATAATCACTCAACCCTGGAAACATTCTGGTAAATCTCCTCTGCACTCTCTCAAGAACCATTATATCCTTTCTAAAGTATAATGGCCCCAAACCCTAGTTGTGGATGAACCAGATCTTTATAAAAGCACTTCCCAATTTTTCTGCGCACTACCGCTACTTCTGAAGCCCAATATCCCATATGCTTTGTTACTTGCTACCTCAACATGTCCTGCCACCTTCAGCGATTTTAGCATGTGTACCCCCAGATTCTTCTGTTCCTATATTGCTTCTGCCATCACCTCACACTTCTCTGTCAGGATCCAGCTTCCAGTTGTCCCCCATCGGCTAGTCTACCCACGTCCTGTTGCAGTCGGTTTGTATCAGCCTCACTGTTTGTCACACTTTCAAGCTTGGTATCATCGACAAATTTAGAAATGTTATTCTTTGTTTCAATATCCAAGTCAAAATGGGCAGATGATTTAGCACTGATCCTTGGGGAACATCACAGTCGACCATCCTCCAGTCTGAAAAACAACCATTTGTATCAGCTGTGTTCTGTCCTTAAGACAATTTTTTATATGCTCCATCCTGGTCTGTACTGAGGCTCTCACTATAATAACTCTTCTCTCAGTTTCCATTATTTGTCACTGTTATCTTTGGCTATTATGAACTTCAGTTTGTTACTGATACCGTATTTTTTATTATTAAGTAAAGATGGTGATGCTGATCTCTTTTTCTTTTTCTTTATGTGATTTCTTCCTCACACGCTGCAGCTATGCCTAGTTTAACATTTCCAAAAATAGGCTATAATATATTAAACCTGCACCAGCCCCTCCCCCCTCCATGTCAGATCAAAAGAGCGCCTTCCCATAATCTAGCTGGCAATAAAAAGTAAATCATAAGATCGCACTGAGCCATAAAACTGCTCGGCAGAAACTCCGTACAATTCCAAATGAGTAACCATTAATCTTCTTGCTAAACAAAAATCCCATACAGTTAGTGACGGTGCCTTCCTGAATAAAAACAAACTCACCTACCATTACACAATAAATCTAATCATCACATCAATTGAAAACTTTTTTTCGACGGGAATTCAGTTGTTGGAGTGGGCGGAGCTACAAAGTCGAGCAGTGAGAATTTAAACTAGCTGCTTCGCGGATTCGAGTCTTTTCGGCGGGAATTCAGCTGTTGGACTGGGCGGAGCTACACAGTCGAGCGGTGAGTATATAAACTAGCTGCTTCGCGGATTGGAGTCTTTTCGGCGGGAATTCAGCTCTAGGAGTGGACGGAGCTACAGAGTCGAGCAGTGAGTATTTAAACTAGCTGCTTCGCGGATTCGAGTCTTTTCGGCGGGAATTCAGCTCTAGGAGTGGACGGAGCTACAGAGTCGAGCAGTGAGTATTTAAACTAGCTGCTTCGCGGATTCGAGTCTTTTTGGCGGGAATTCAGCTGTTGGAGTGGACGGAGCTACAGAGTCGAGCAGTGAGTATTTAAACTAGCTGCTTCGCTGCTTAAACAGCGGCCACAGGGTCTTTGGGGATAAATTTGAAGAGTGACATCACAGCAAAGCAGTGACCTGATTGGCTGGTAAGGAAAGTGCTCCAATTAGCAGTTGCTGGGAGAAATTTAACTCTTCAAGTGTTGGTAAGTATTGTGATTGGTAAGTAAAATCTTCATTCCTTTCACTTATTATTTGACATTATATTTGTAATCAGTTGAGGTAAAGGGTAAAAATGGCAGGAGATCCCAGACCCGTGTTAAGCTCCTCGTGCTCAATGTGGGAGTTCAGGGACGGGGCCGATGCCCCTGACTTCTTCATGTGCGGGAAGTGTGTCCAGCTGCAGCTCTTGTTAGACCACATGACGGCTCTGGAGCTGCGGATGGACTCACTTTGGAGCATCCGCCATGCTGAGGAGGTCGTGGATAGCACGTTCAGTGAGTTGGTCACACCGCAGATTAGGATCAGTGAAGGAGACAGGGAATGGGTGACCAAAAGGCAGAAAGAGCAGGAAGGCAGTGCAGATGTCCCCTGCGGTCATCTCCCTCCAAAACAGGTATACCGTTTTGGATACTGTTGGGAGAGATGACTCACCAGGGGAAGGCAGTAGTAGCCAGGTTCATGGCACCATGGCCGGCTCTGCTGCACAAAATGACGGGAAAAAGACTGGCAGGGCTATAGTCATAGGGGATTCAATCGTAAGGGGAGTAGCCAGGCGTTTCTGTGGTCGAAAACGAGACTCCCGAATGGTATGTTGCCTCCCGGGTGCATGGGTCAGTGATGTCTCAGATTGGCTGCAGGACATATTGAAGGGGGAGGGTGAACAGCATATAGGCACCAACGATATAGGTAAACAACGGGATGAGGTTCTACAATCAGAATTTAGGAAGTTAGGAGATAAGTTAAAAAGTAGTAGTCATCAAAAGGTAGTAATCTCAGGATTGCTACCAGTGCCACGAGGCAGTCAGAGAAGAAATTCAAGAATAGTCAGAATGAATACGTGGCTTGAGAGAAGGTGCAGGAGGAAGGGGTTCAGATTTTTGGGACATTGGAACTGGTTCTGGGGGTGGTGGGACCGTTACAAATCGGATGGTCTACACCTGGGCAGGACCGGAACCAATGTCCGAGGGGGTGCTTTTGCTAACACTGTTGGGGAGGTTTTAAACTAATGTGGCGGGGATGGGAACCAGATTAGGAAGTTAGAGGTCAGTAAAGAGGCAGCAACTAAAGTCAGTAAGGTACTAGATAATAAACTCATTGTGACTAAGGGGAAGAGTAGACAGGGAAGAGATGATGAACGCAAAGGGACAGATGGTCTGAGGTGCATTTGTTTTAATGCGAGAAGTGTAGCAGGTAAGGCAGATGACCTTAAGGCTTGGATTAGTACCTGGGTATATGATGTTATTGGTATTATTGAGACTTGGTTGAGGGAAGGGCAAGATTGGCAACTAAATATCCCAGGGTATAGATGCTTCAGGAGGGATAGAGAGGGATGTAAAAGGGGTGGAGGAGTTGCATTACTGGTCAGTGATGATATCGCAGCTGTGATTAAGGAGGGCACTATGGAGGATTCGAGCACTGAGGCAATATAGGTAGAGCTAAGAAATAGGAAGGGTGCAGTAACATTGTTGGGACTTTAATACAGGCCTCCCAAAAGCGAGCGTGAAGTAGAGGTACAAATATGTAGACAGATTATAGAAAAATGAGGAGCAATAGGGTGGTCTTGATGGGAGATTTTAACTTCCCCAACATTGAATGGGACTGATGCAGTGTTTGAGGCGTAGATGGAGCAGAATTTGTGAAGAGCATCCAGGAGAGTTTTTTAGAGCAGTATGTAAATAGTCCAACTGGGGAAGGGGCCACACTGGACGTGGTATTGGGGAACGATCCCGGCCAGGTGGTTGAAGTTTCAGTTGGTGATTACTTTGGGAATAGCGATCACAATTCGGTAAGTTTTAGAATACTCATGGGCAAAGACGAGAGTGGTCCTAAAGGAAGAGTGCTAAATTGGGGAAAGGCAGAGTATAACAAAATTCGGCAGGAGCTAGGGAATGTGGATTGGGAGCAGCTGTTTAAGGGTAAATCCACATTTAAAATGTGGGAGTCTTTTAAGGAAAGGCTGATTAGAGTGCAGGACAGACATGTCCCTGGGAAAATGAGGGATAGAAATGGCAAGAATAGGGAACCATGGATGACGGGTGGAATTGTGAGACTAGCTAAGATGAAAAAGGAAGCATACATAATATCTAGGCGACTTAAAACTTATGAAGCTTTGGAGGAATATCGGGAAAGTAGGACAAATCTCAAACACGCAATAAAGAGGGCTAAAAGGGGTCATGAAATATCTTTGGCTGACAGGGTTAAGGAAAATCCCAAAGCCTTTTATTCGTATATAAGGAGCAAGAGGGTAACTAGAGAAAGGATTGGCCCATTCAAAGACAAGAGGGAATTTATGCTTGGATTCAAAGGAAATGGGTGAGATTCTTAATGAGTACTTTGCATCGGTATTCACCGAGGAGAGGGACATGACGGATGTTTAGGTTAGGGTTGGATGTTTAAATACTCTGGGTCAAGTCGGCATAAGGAAGGGGGAAGTTGTGGGTATTCTAAAAGGCATTAAGGTGGACAAGTCCCCAGGTCCGGATGGGATCTATCCCAGGTTACTGAGGGAAGCGAGGGACGGAATAGCTGGGGCCTTAACAGATATCTTTGCAGCATCCTTGAGCACGGGTGAGGTCCCGTTGGACTAGAGAATTGCTAATGTTGTCCCTTTGTTTGAGAAGGGTGGCAAGGATAATCCAGGGAATTATAGACCTGTGAGCTTGACGTCAGTGGTAGGCAAACTGTCGCAGAAGATACTGAGGGATAGGGTCTATTCACATTTGGAAGAAAATAGACTTATCAGTGATAGGCAGCATGGTTTTGTGCAGGGACGGTCATGTCTTATAAACCTAATAGAATTCTTTGAGGAAGTGACAAAGTTAATTGATGAAGGAAGGCCTGTAGATGTCATATACATGGACTTCAGTAAGGCGTTTGATAAAGTTTCCCATGGCAGGTTGATGGAAAAAGTGAAGTTGCATGGGGTTCAGGGTGTACTAGCTAGATGGATAAAGAACTGGCTGGGCAACAGTAGACAGAGAGTAGTGGTGGAAGGGAGTGTCTCAAAATGGAGAATGGTGACTAGTTGTGTTCCACAGGAATCCGTGCTCAGACCATTGTTGTTTGTGATATACATAAATGATCTGGATGAAGGTATAGGTGGTCTGATTAGCAAGTTTGCAGATGATACTAAGATAGGTGGAGTTGCAGATAACGAGGGGCACTGTCAGCGAATGCAGCAAAATATAGATAGATTGGAGAGTTGGGCAGAGAAATGGCAGATGGATTTCAATCCAGGCAAATGCGGGGTGATGCATTTTGGAAGATCCAATTCAAGAGCGGACTATACGGTCAATGGAAGAGTCCTGGGGAAAATTGATGTACAGAGAGATCTGGGAGTTCAGGTCTATTGTACCCTGAAGGTGGCAATGCAGGTCGATAGAGTGGTCAAGAAGGCATAAAGCATGCTTGCCTTCATCGGATGGGGTATTGAGTACAAGAGTCGGCAGGTCATGTTACAGTTGTATGGGACTTTGGTTAGGCCACATTTGGAATACTGCATGCAGTTCTGGTCGCCACATTACTAGAAGGATGTGGATGCTTTAGAGAGGGTGCAGAGGAGGTTCACCAGAATGTTGCCTGGTATGGAGGGTGCTAGCTATGAAGAAAGGTTGAGTAGATTAGGATTGTTTTTGTTGGAAAGACGGAGGTTGAGGAGGGACCTGATTGAGGTCTACAAAATTATGAGAGGTATGGACAGGGTGGATAGCAACAAGCTTTTTCCAAGAGTGGGGATGTCAATTACAAGGGGTCGCGATTGTAAGGTGAGAGGGGGAAAGTTTAAGGGAGATGTGCGTGGAAAGTTTTTTATGCAGAAGGTAGTGGGTGCCTGGAACACTTTGCCAGCGGAGGTGGTAGAGGCGGGCACAATAGTATCATTTAACATGCATCTAGACAGATATATGAATGGGCGGGGAACAGAGGGAAGTAGATCCTTGGAAAATAGGCGACAGGTGGAGATAAAGGATCTGGCTCGGCGCAGGCTGGGAGGGCCGAAGGGCCTGTTCCTGTGCTGTAATTTTCTTTGTTCTTTGTTCTAAATTAAAATAGTTCAATGGACGCTCCTCACCTGATTGAACCCTTCACCAACTACTTTATCAAAGGCAGAATTGCTCACTTTTTCTACAGATATAGTTTCATGGAAGAACATGACTCTTTGGGGCTCGTTTAGCACACTAAATAGCTGGCTTGCAATTCAGAACAAGGCAGCAGCGCGGGTTCAATTCCTGTACCAGCCTCTCTGAACAGGAGCCGGAATGTGGCGACTAGGGGCATTTCACAGTAACTTCATTGAAGCCGACTTGTGACAATAAGCGATTATTATTAAGGAGCTTCTCGCAACTGAGGTCCTCTCTCGGCAAAGCTAGAACATCAACTTAAATGGGATTCGTACCTTTAATCCCTTCCAGTCAACTTGGGCACCAAAGCATTCTTAAGTGGGCTGCTGAAGAAGAAAGCACAATTTTGTTTATGCTGCTATGCAATTCATCGTGACTTCACATTACCATGTTATCTTTGCTGAGAATCATTTCAATCTGCCCATCAGAGATGGTGCTGTGCACGTTGACTTTGAAGCCTCGAAAACCCTTCCAGAAGCAGGGTCGATTAATACGCCAGGTATAAAATGTGAAGCACCAGTATTGGCCTTGCTGGTCATCGTTTTGAAATTGAGAAGAAAAAAACACCCGTAATTCAAATTAAATCAAGGTGACATGTTTTCTTGAATGAATGGATTCTACAGGCATACTTTTAACCACAATCAAAGGGTTCTAAAAAACTTCAAATTCATTGTTTTCAGCATCCACGCAACAAGTTCATCTGGGTATGTCAAGCTTCATTGGCATTTCATTCACGTTGTCAATGTGACATCATGTTTTTTCATTTTTTGCCACAGTCGAATGGTGAACCCCTGGAAAATGGTAATTTTGGCATTGTGGTCTCTGAGAAATCTTCATCTTCTCTGTGAAACGAGACATTTTCATTCCATAAAGTGGCGACACCAACCAACTGTTGTGCTGCACTCAGGGTTTGATTTGGCCCACTTCAGTGCATATTAGCGAGAGACAGCATGGTTTTGTGAAGGGGGAGGTCGTGTCTCACTAACTTGATCGAG
This sequence comes from Scyliorhinus canicula, assembly GCF_902713615.1. Taxonomy (NCBI): domain Eukaryota; kingdom Metazoa; phylum Chordata; class Chondrichthyes; order Carcharhiniformes; family Scyliorhinidae; genus Scyliorhinus; species Scyliorhinus canicula. Next base: position 213,052,526 of record NC_052149.1, on the reverse strand, counting down.
TTTTTCGAAGAGGCCACAAAGATGATTGATGCAGGTAGGGCAGTGGATATTGTCTATATGGATTTCAATAAGAAGTCTTACAACACCAGGTTAAAGTCCAACAGGTTTGTTTCAAACACGAGCTTTCGGAGCGCAGCTCCTTCCTCAGGTGATTCCGGCCACGCCGGGGGCGGGATTTACGCCGGCCCCGAGCGATTCCCCGACCCTGTGGGGGGGTCGGAGAATTCCGACCATTGTGTTTGTTTACATCACACCTGTAAAGTGGGCCTTGTGCTCCCCATAACCAAAATCTATTAAAGGTTGTGGGCCAGGTGAACTCCATGATGTACTTTAGTGTCCTCTAAACTCTGGCCCATAATAATAGAATAGGAGGCTTGACCTTCATGCCACGGAGAAGCCTAAATATGGTCTTTGGCACTGAAACATTTTATAATCTTATGTGCCAGGATGACTTATGCATTATGATCTATGGTGCTTGCTCTATGAATTGAACTAGTGCATCCACTACTGTTGAAACTTTTAGGTTTAGAGTTTGGAGAAACTTACTACATCTCAGCTGTGCTATTAATTTGGCATCTCAATCCACTGATTAAGAACAGGCCAGTTCTTTGTGCAGAAATAGGGGCCAGATTTCTCCGGCCATTGGTGTTATATTACCTTACGTGATATGTATATTACTCTTTGAACCAGCCGGGTTGATGAAATGAACAATAGTCTTCTTATAAAGGTGAACTAATTTAATGAATAATATAAATAATATTTGTGAGTCCTTTGTACTTAATACTCAACTAGTAAAATAAATAAACTACAATAAAGAGAACCAACTAACTATACAATGTAATAATTAAATAACTTATAACCTCTCTCTATAGCTATTCTATGTCTCTCCTGAAGAACACCCTCTCAGAAAGAGTGGGAAAGTCTCTTTTATACTCTCTCTGATAGTGAGACATCTAGTGTATAATTGACTACACTACTTTTACATACATTGATCGTGTATATTGATATACAGAGATCACTACAATTAGGATTCTCTTTTCTCGCCAGCAGCACACCCCCGTCCACAGATTTCCTGGTGGTGTGGGGTAGCTTCAGTGGGAAATCCCATTGGCAAGTGTCAGGTGGATGTACCTTTAAGAAATGGGTGTTTAACAAATAGCTGCAATGATGTCAGTGTGTTGGTGGAGCTGGGCTGTCTGTCTGGCTTTTACTTTCGTTTTGAGCTGGCACAGTGTTTAGTTTAGTTTTCAGAGTTGGAGAGCTGCGTTCAAACAAGAAGCTGTATATCGCTCTGCAATTTAAAGACTGTCTCCAAATCACTTGATGATTTCAAAGTAATACCTGTTTCTGTAGAGAATTTAAACCTGCTGTCTTTATTTAAAAAGGGTTTAACTTAGGGATGTTATTTGGGAAGTTATTAAGGAATACCTATAGAGTACTATATCTTTAGAGGGGTGGTCAGGGTTGGTAGTTGATAAACTGTTTACTGTAAATGTTAACTGGATTCACAGAATAAACATTTTTGTTTAAAAATACTTTTAGTTCTCTGTGGCGTACCCCCACTCTGCATCCCACCTGTAAAGTAGAGCCTTGTGCTCCCCATAACCAAAATCAATTTAAAGTTGTGGGTCAGGTGAACTCCATGATATACTTTGGAGGTCTCTAAACCCTGGCCCATAATAGAAGCAGCGGGAGTAAAGAATCTTGATGCTAGCGAACTGTACGTCGCCACGAAACGCGAAGCTGCGGGACCAGAGAATCCCAGCCAGGACAACACTCTATATTTGTGCTCCTTTGATGCTCATCTGATGCTCAGACTTCAGTCATTGTACTAAATACATTACCTCAAATCTTGCTTATTTCTCAAGGCTATTTTGAACCTTCATATTCAAATCCACTGTGATAATCTTATGCATGCATTTGTAAATCTGACTTTTAGAATAATTGTTTCATTAAATTAAAACTGCATGAATGCAGTCTACTTCAGTAAAGTTTACATGTCAAAGATACAGAAATAAACACCTGCTGTTTTCCAACAAACAAGCAGATTTTGAGAGACGATGTATTCCCATATTTTGCAAGTGCATCTCACTAAATGTTACTGAGGTTTTTCCCTAGTTTTAAACGTTATGTAGAACACAGTTCTTAAAAGCGCAAATACTCTTGAGACTGCATTCTCCCCCTAAAACATCCTTCTTAAGTGTCATTCTTCACAAATATCAACAATATACATTGCACATTGACCCAATCTTCAGCCAGCTTTTGCAGGATCACAATTCAGCCAAGTCTTTTGAAGTTTAAAGTAAAATCTTTAAGGAGTGTTTTCAATTTTCTAACTATGGAAAAGTGGGGCTTGCATCTGCGACAGAACAGGCCAAGCTTTGTGCAGAGACGACGGTTGAAAAAAAGAAAACGATTTAGCCAACAAGCTAACTGAGAGAATGGGGAAGTGTGTCAAGGATGAAAGGAGAACAGCTTTTCCCAAATGCCACAGTATAACGATCAAGTGAACCTTTCTGCTGCTGTGAGGGATTTACTTCTTTTCATGAAAAATGGGTCTGGTTCCAACCACTTGGCGAGTAAACAAGGCTTGTCAGGGACTTCTCGGTTTTCAGTTAGAGATGGCTTTGAGGAAATGAACATCTGAGCCATCTGCTCACAAAATAATCCCACCCACAAAACAAAAAATCCAACGGAAAATTAATTCCAATTCTGATAGAAACACCGCAGACTATCCGACTATATAACCTATTCTACAGAGAATGTAAAAACTCAGCAAAATGATGCAACAAGTCGCTCAAGGAAAAAGGGCTCAAAACGTTTAATGTGAGAGAGGGTGCAGCATACAGCATCCACAAGGAAGGGGAGAGAACCTCCTGGAGTCCAAATGCTTCGCACATCCTAACCTAAAGTGAAAGTCAAAAGGAAACTGAAAGTCACAAATAAACTGGAAGTTTGCTGGCTCACAGAATCCACTGGTACACCAAAGTGAGTTAAGGGCAGGAACTTTCTGGCTGTTCATGCTGGTGGGATCTTTTAGTCCTGCCAACGGCGTACCCCCACTCTGGGCTTTCTGGTGGCGAGGGAGCCCCAGTGACAACGTGGGATATAAGATCCAGGTGACAAACTAGAGGACAAAGATGAGAAATATACAAACTCTGCACAGACAGTGACCCAAGGCTGGAATGGAATTTGGGTCCCTGACACTGTGAGGCAGCGGTGCTAACCACTGCCACCATGGCACACTTCATAAGACAAAAATGTCATCATAAGTCAAACCCCTCAACTCTGGATCTAATCGAGGGAGCCTCCTCTGAATGTCTGAACTGCCTCCAATGCAACTACATCCCTCCTCAAGTCAGGGAACCAAAACAGTACACAATACTCTGATGCACTATCAATTACGATGAGACGAGAGTAGAGTGTGATCGAGGCTTTATTAAGCAGAGATGTGTAGCCTCCTACAGCTGCTGCCGAAATGGCTGCTGTACGGGCAGCACACACATTTATACTCCGCCTACTGGGCAGAGCCAGCAGGCAGGGATCTACCCCCGTACCTGCAGTACAGGAGCCTTACCGTATTACATCTCTTATGTGATATATACAACAGTGGTGACTACCACATTCACCCCCTGTTAAAAAAGAGTCCAGCGGGGTGGTGGAAAATTATTTCCATGCATTGTAAGGTTAACATTTTGGGGAAAGTTCACAAATTCAGCCAATCGGTTGCCTTGATCCTCCGTTGTGAGCGCCGCAGTCCTGGTGGCGATGCAGATGTTGGCTCGGTCGCTGGTGACTCCGGGAGCGTGTAGACTTCATCTTCATCCCTGGGCGGGACCAAGGAGAGGACGGATCATCCTGGAGCGGGGGCTGTGGTGAGGTGCGCTGGGGGGAGGAAGGGTGGCGCGGGGGCAGGGGGGGCGGGGGGGGTGGTGGTGGTGGGGACCCACCTGGTGCCAGGTCCATGAGTGAGATTGTGTCTTGGTGGCCGTCGGGGTACACCACGTAGGCATACTGCAGGTTTGCATGGAGTAGCTGTACCCTCTCGACCAACGGGTCCGCCTTGTGGAGCCGCGCGTGCTTGCGGAGAACAGGTCCTGGAGCTGCCAGCCACGTTGGGAGCGAAACCCCGGAGGTGGACTTCCTGGGGAAGGCAATGAGACGTTCATGGGGGGTTGCATTACTCACAGTGCAAAGTAGCGATCGGATGGAGTAAAGGGCATCGGGGAGGACCTGCTACCAGCGGGAGACCGGGAGATTTTTGGACCGTAGGGCCAGCGCGATGGCCTTGCAGACCATCCCATTCTCCACCTGCCCGTTTCCCCGGGGGTTGTAGCTGATCATCCTGCTCGAGGCAATGCCCTTGCTGAGCAGGTACTGATGCAGCTCATCGCTCATAAATGAGCGTCCCCGGTCACTGTGGATGTAGGCGGGGAAACCAAACCGGGTGAAGATGGTGTTGAGTGCTTTGATGACGGTGGCAGGCGTCATATCGGGGCATGGGTCGGCGAAGGGGAATCTGGAGTATTCGTCGACCACGTTAAGGAAGTATGTGTTTTGGTCGGTGGAGGGGAGGGGCCCTTTGAAATGCACGCTGAGGCGTTCAAAGGGGCGGGAGGCCTTCACTAGATGCGCGCGGTCTGGCCGGTCGAAGTGCGGTTTCCAGACCGCGCAGATCTGGCAGTCTCTGGTGATAGCCCTGACCTCCTCAATGGAGTAGGGAAGATTGCGGGCCTTTATGAAGTGAAAGAACCAGGTGACCCCCTGGGTGACAGAGAGCGTTGTGTAGGGTCCGGAGTCGGTCCACTTGTGCGCTGGCACATGTACCTTGGGATAGGCATCGGGGGGTTCGTTGAGCTTACCGGGGTGATGCAAAATCTCGTAATTGTCGGTGGAGAGCTCGATCCTCCACCTCAAGATTTTATCATTTTTGATCTTACCCCGCTGTGTGTTATTGAACATGAAGGCAACCGACGGTTGGTCAGTGAGGAGAGTGAATCTCCTGCCGGCCAGGTAATGCCTCCAATGCCACACAGCTTCTACGATGGCTTGGGCCTCCTTCTCGACGGAGGAGTGCCGAATTTCGGAGGCATGGAGGGTGCGTGGAAAGAATGCCATGGGCCTGCCTGCCTGGTTGAGGGTGGAGGCCAGAGCGACATCTGATGCATCGCTCTTGACTTGGAAGGGGAGCGTCTCGTCAACTGTGTGCATCGCGGCCGTGGCGATGTCGACCTTGATACAGTTGAAGGCCGGGTGAGACTCAGCCGTCAGGGAGAAATTGGTGGAGTGGATGAGTGGGCGGGCCTTGTCCGCATAGTTAGGAACCCGCTGGGCGTGGTATGAGAAGAACCCCAGGCATCATTTCAGGGCCTTGGGGCAGTGGGGGAAGAGGAGTTCCATGAGGGGGTGCATGCGATCGGGGTCGGGCCCTAGAACTCCATTTTGCATCATATAGCTGTTTGATGCTGAACACGCACTTCTCCTTGTTATACGTGAGATTGAGGAGTTTGGCGGTGTGAAGGAATTTGGAAAGGTTAGCGTCGTGGTCCTGCTGGTTGTGGCCTCAGATCATGACCTTATCCAGGTATGGGAAGGTGGCCCGCAGTCCGTACCATTCAGTCCATTTCCCGTTGGAAGTCCAAGACCCCATTAGTGACGCCGAAGGGAACCCTAAGTGGTAAAGGCAGCCGTCCGCTTCAAACGCCGTGTACGGGTGGTCCACCTTGCGGATGGGGAGCTGGTGGTAGGCAGATTTCAGGTCCTCTGTCGAGGAGACCCGGTACTGTCCAATCTGATTGACCATATAAGATATGCGTGGGAGGGGGTACGCGTCGAGCTGCATGTACCGATTGATGGTCTGACTGCAGTCAACGACCATCCTGTTTATCTCCCCAGTTTTCACAACTACCACTTGGGCTCTCCAGGGGCTGTTGCTGGCCTCGATGGTGCCTTCCTGCAGTAGCTGCTGGACCTCAGACCTGATGAAGTTCCTGGCCTGGGCACTGTACCGTCTGCTCCTGGTGGCGATGGGTTTGCAATCTGGGCTGAGGTGCGCAAACAGAGAAGGCGGGTCGACCTTAAGGGACGTGAGACCCCATACAGTAAGGGGTGGTCGGGGCCCGCCGAATTTCAGAGTTAGGCTCTGGAGGTTGCACTGGAAGTCCAGGCCGAGTAGCAAGGCAGCGCAGAGGTTGGGGAGGACGTACAGCCGGAAGTCGCTGAACTCTACGCCCTGGATGGTGAGGGTGGCGGTACCGAGTGGGATCCGGAGGCCAGGGAGATTCTGTGGTGAATGGGGTGTACTGCGAGGGAGCAGCGCCTTACCATATTGGGGTGGATGAAGCTCTCTGTGCTCCCGGAGTCCAGAAGGCATGATGTCTTGTGCCCATCAACCTTTACCGTCGTCGACGTGGTTACGAGGTTGTGCGTCCGGGACTGGTCGATCGTGATGGAGGCGAGCGAAAGCTGGTGTTGGAAGGCCCCTGGCTGGTCGGCGGCGTTTACAGGCGATGAGCGGTGTCCTGATGCGGGGAAGGTGACGCCGCCCACGGGGCGCATGTGGCAGGCAACTTTAAAGATGGCGGCACCCACGGGGCGCACGACGCCTGATGAGGCGGAAGATGGCGGCGCCCATGGGCCACACATGTCCTGAGGCAAGCAAGATGGCGGCGTCCACAGACCGTACGTATTCTGAGGCGAGGAAGATGGCGGCGTCCACGGGCCGCACGTGGGGGGTGCAGGGACAATGGACCTGGTTACAGTGGCGATCGAGCGGGCCTGGCACACAGCAGCGAAATGTCCCTTCTTCCCGCAGGCCTTGCAGAGTGCACTCCGCTCCGGGCAGCACTGCCGGGGGCGCTTTGTCTGTCCGCAGAAGTAGCACTTGGGTCCCCCGGGGTTGGCTGGCTGCCGGGCGGTACAGGCTTGGGGTTGGCTGGGGGCGGTCGCTGGTGGGGTGAACGATGGGGGGTCGCTGGTGGGGTCCATGATGGGGTGTTCGCTGGCGGGGTCCATGATGTCCAGGAGGGGGACGACGTGCGGTCAGGGGCGTACGCTTACACATTAGTGAGATCACGAGTTTCTTGGTCACCGTGAGGTCGAGGGTGGCCCCTTCTAAGAGGCGCTGATGGATGTACGCCGACCCTATGCCCATAACGAAAGCATCCCTGATTAGGAGTTCGGAATGTTCAACGGCCGAAATGGCCTGGCAATCGCAGTCCCTCACCAGGGCGTGTAGGGCACGCCAGAAATCTTCCACAGACTCACCGGGGAGTTAATGCCGCGTGGACATGAGATGCCTGGCGTAGAGTTTGTTGGTCTGCTAGGTGTATTTCTCTTTCAGCAGCGCCATGGCCTCAGCTTAGGTAGGTGCGTCCCGGATGAGGGGAAAGATATCGGAGCTCAGCCGTGTATCGAAGATTTAGAGTTTCTGTGATCTGTGGGTGGTTCTATCGCAGATCCGATGTAGGCTTCAAAGCAAGCTAGCCAGTGGGCGAAGGCCGACTTGGCATTGTCTGCTTGAGGGTGCAGCTGCAAGCGATCCGGCTTGATGTGGAGGTCCATCATTGTAAAATCTCTGCTTAATAAATTGATGCACTATCAATTACGAGACGAGAGTTGAGTGCAATCGAGGCTTTATTAAGCAGAGATGTGTTGCCTCCTGCAGCTGCTGCCAAAATGGCTGCAGCTCAGTGAGCCCACACATTTATACTCCGCCTGCTGTGCAGAGCCAGCAGGCAGGGATCTACCCCCGTACCTGTAGTATAGGAGCCTTACCGTATTACATCCCGTATGTGATATATACAAAAGTAGTGACTACCACATACTCCTACTGTGGTCTCTCACCCCAGCACCAGTAAGAAAACACAGCATAAGAAATAACAATGCATTCTAGATCCTACTTATGAAGATGATATTTGTCCCTTTAGTTATTGAATTCCCTATAGCTGCCACATTACACGAGCCCCCGCTCCCAAGTACCCAACCTCCCACCTCTCCCCTCCCATGCACAACCTCCCCAGCCCCAGCTTTGGGCAGTCTTCTGTTCCACAGTCTGTATGTTGGTTGCCCTTCTGACAATCTTTAGCCTTATCCTCACAGCTAGAAAGCATTTTGTTGCTGGGACAATTCAATCAAGCTCGATTAATCAATAGATACCTGGCATTGGGGAAATACATTGATTAAAAATTTTTGAACTTTATCGAACAGTTTATGCTGTCTCAATCCCTTGGCGTTACAACTTTGAGATTGTGCGATTGTTGTTATAATATCTATTCTGCTTGGATCAAAACAACTTATTGTATTGTATCCATGTACATTTGTCATTATTGTGTGAAATATATTGACAACATTGATTTTATTAATTTTCTGCATCAATGCTCCACCAATCCAAGAAAGCATGGGCTGCAAGGGTCACTTTAGCGTAGTTTCATTTAACTAAAGTCAGTTATTTCTGTCATCTTTTTACCCAGTACGCATCAATGAAATTAAAGCAGAGAGAAATCCTTCCCAAACTCCTGATGAAATTGAAACTGCACAAATCAGCAAGTAAGAGAAAGATTTGCATTTGTGCAGAACTTTACATGGCCTCAGCAAATTCCAACGTTCTTTACATCAAATTCAGTAATTTTGAAGTGCAGTAACTGTTGTAATAGAGGAAATGTGGCAGTCAATTTCCACACAGCAAGCTCTCAAACAGCAATGAGATGACGACTAGATTAACTGTTTTTTTTAATGATGCTGGCTATATAAGTACAAGTCGAACAAAGTTGCCTTGGCTTCATGGGCCAATTTCCCAACAACAGCAGATCAAACATAGGACAACCAGTCTACATCTATATATATTCGCCAACTGACTGTCCGTGAGGAGTTTGCACATTCTCCACATGATGACTCATGCAGGGTAGGTGGATTAGCCATGCTAAATTGGCACTTAATTGGGAAAAAGAATTGGGTACTCTTAAAAAAAATTGAAAAAAAATCTCCAACCGCCATCTGAAAAGAGCACTATCTGCTGCACAAATATGATGGGCAAAATTCACTTCCTTGCGTCGCCAGTAACAGAGTTCCCGGTGAGGCGGAGAATCCCGCATTAGTGAAGAAAACTGGATTGGTGCCTTTTCTGATTCTCCGGCCTCCTGCTGGCATCGGGATTGAGGTTCAGCCCTATGCCAACAGGAGGATGCAAATGGGTCAAGACAACCCAACTGCATCCACTTAGTCATTCAGGCACCATGGGCGGAATCGCACCCGGCACTGGGGCGGAGAATAGCCGTTCACGGTGGAAATTCGGCGAGACGGCGCTTCCGCAATTCTCTGCGGACCTGCCAGATGCGCACGCGCGGTCGACACGGCGACAGTCAGGGGCCGTTGAAAGCGGCCCCTGCGGGATTTTCTGCGCTCGACGGGCCAAGTGCACGCCGAGGTCCACCGTGTCCCGCTGCCGTGGTTCACATGCTAGCCCTCTGAATAGCGTTGAATTGCTGGGCCAGGAGGCCCATTGACGCCGGCGTACACCACTTCGGTGTTTATGCCAGCGTCAACACTTGGCCGGGATTTCGGAGAATCCCAGCTCTTATTCTCCAGGGCCACGTGATTCTCAAGTCCTCTGGGATAGGAACCCACGTGGACAAGAATTACTGCTGCTATTGGCACACGTGGCCCTGACAAGGTAGACCTCGCAAAGGGGTCCATCCCGTAGCCACCACGCCCCACAACAATGCATCAATTCTATGAGTCTAATCCAGTCTATGATTCATGAAACGGTAAGTGGGAGTTAAAATGTACCATGAGCAGACCCTACAGCATATCAGCTGGACCCTTCTCACGTTGTGAATGGGATTTTAACATTCTGTTCTGAAAGCTAAACAAGACATTTGAAATGAGGCACACTCTCAATGGGTTAGAAAAGAAGATTAAGAAAACATCAGTCAGGTGGCTAGTAAATGAAATGCTACGTCAAGATATTTCAACATCGGGTAAAAGAACTAATCAAGAAGTCAACCCACCGATCAAGTTTACACATGTAAGGATTTGAAAGTCAATGAGCGAAGTATTCTGACAATTACATGTTAGATTATTTGGACAGCAATCTGATTTACAAATCAAGGACTGAAATTGCATGATTATGGTGAAAAGTTGGGCATTCTAAATGAAGACTCAAATATATTAGCTGCTTGGAAACACTCAGGCAGAGCCTTGGGAACGAGAATGACTTGCTACCACTACAGTGCAATGGGCTCTGAGATGGCTGATAAATCTAACGTGCAGACTCTGTCACATGTCAGTGGTACAAGTGGAGAGTTCCCCACCCCACGATGCCCATTGACTCCAGTTTTGCCAGGGCTCTTTGCTGCCAGCTGTAGCCACCTGGGGTGGCCACTGCCCACACAAAATGGAAGATTACAAAGAATGCAGGGAAAATGGACATGTTGCAAAAGCAAGCAGCTTGAAAAAGCACTTGTGTATTCTCACTGCTGCAGAAACCAGACAGCACTGTGAAAGAAAACAAGTTAGCATACTAATGAGGCGATACCCAGTGATTCCAGGTACAATGGAAACAAGTTAACTCAAATCGCTACAGTGAATAGAAGGCCAGACTTCTCGGCGCCAAGAGAAGTCCAAAACAATAAGCCCCAAGAACCGCCCAGTGATCGAGAGACTGCCCCGTTATTGGGGAAATTCAAATCAATCGATTGGGAAGAGACCCAATCGATTGCGAGTGTATAGAGGGTCCGCCCAGGTCGGCGCGAGACCCTGGGAGAGGTATAAGACAGAGACCCCGACCCCAGCTCACTCTCTCAGCCAGCGTCTCCTTGACCAGCTCTCTCAGCCGGCACTCCCAACAAGAACACCTTTGTAGCAGCTCTCAAACTTGACCACGGAGAGGAGAGGCCTGGCCAACAGCAGCCGCCACCAAGTAAGTGTCACACAACGCACACTACGAGAGTAGACACTCCTGACCCCTTTTGTCCACACCGACTGGAAGCCTGCGGATCCAGGACAAAGCAAGAGGCCATTGTTCCCTGATCCGGCAGTTCCCTTATTCCAGATAAGTATTGGCCTGTTAGTGGTAGGATTAGCCTAGTCTTGTAGTTTTATATGCATAATTAGTAGATAACTGTATTATAATAAACATAGAACATAGAACATAGAACGATACAGCGCAGTACAGGCCCTTCGGCCCACGATGTTGCACCGACATGGGAAGTCAAAAACTAAAGGCCATCTAACCTACACTATGCCATTATCATCCATATGCTTATCCAATAAACTTTTAAATGCCCTCAATGTTGGCGAGTTCACTACTGTTGCAGGTAGGGCATTCCACGGCCTCACCACTCTTTGCGTAAAAAACCTACCTCTGACCTCTGTCCTATATCTATTACCCCTCAATTTAAGGCTATGTCCCCTCGTGCTAGCCACCTCCATCCGCGGGAGAAGGCTCTCACTGTCCACTCTATCTAACCCTCTGATCATTTTGTATGCCTCTATTAAGTCACCTCTTAACCTTCTTCTCTCTAACGAAAACAACCTCAAGTCCATCAGCCTTTCCTCATAAGATTTTCCCTCCATACCAGGCAACATCCTGGTAAATCTCCTCTGCACCCGTTCCAAAGCTTCCACGTCCTTCCTATAATAAGGCGACCAGAACTGTACGCAATACTCCAAATGCGGCCGTACCAGAGTTTTGTACAGCTGCAACATGACCTCATGGCTCCGGAACTCAATCCCTCTACCAATAAAGGCCAACACACCATAGGCCTTCTTCACAACCCTATCAACCTGGGTGGAAACTTTCAGGGATCTATGTACATGGACACCAAGATCCCTCTGCTCATCCACACTGCTAAGAATTTTACCATTAGCCAAATATTCCGCATTCCTGTTATTCTTTCCAAAGTGAATCACCTCACACTTCTCTACATTAAACTCCATTTGCCACCTCTCAGCCCAGCTCTGCAGCTTATCTATGTCCCTCTGTAACCTGCAACATCCTTCCACACTGTCTACAACTCCACCGACTTTAGTGTCATCGGCAAATTTACTCACCCAACCTTCTGTGCCCTCCTCTAGGTCATTTATAAAAATGACAAACAGCAACGGCCCCAGAACAGATCCTTGTGGTACGCCACTCGTAACTGAACTCCATTCTGAACATTTGCCATCAACCACCACCCTCTGTCTTCTTTCAACTAGCCAATTTCTGATCCACATCTCTAAATCACCCTCAATCCCCAGCCTCCGTATTTTCTGCAATAGACGACCGTGGGGAACCTTATCAAACGCTTTACTGAAATCCATATACACCACATCAACTGCTCTACCCTCATCTACCTGTTCAGTCACCTTCTCAAAGAACTCGATAAGGTTTGTGAGGCATGACCTACCCTTCACAAAACCATGCTGACTATCCCTAATCATATTATTCCTATCTAGATGATTATAAATCGTATCTCTTATAATCCTCTCCAAGACTTTACCCACAACAGACGTGAGGCTCACCAGCCTATAGTTACCGGGGTTATCTCTACTCCCCTTCTTGAACAAAGGGACCACATTTGCTATCCTCCAGTCCTCTGGCACTATTCCTGTAGCCAATGATGACATAAAAATCAAAGCCAAAGGCTCAGCAATCTCTTCCCTGGCTTCCCAGAGAATCCTAGGATAAATCCCATCAGGCCCCGGGGACTTATCTATTTTCACCTTGTCCAGAATTGCCAACACTTCGTCCCTACGCACCTCAATGCCATCTATTCTAATAGCCTGGGTCTCAGCATTCTCCTCCACAACATTATCTTTTTCCTGACGTGTCTTGTTTGAACTTACTAACTGGTGTATGGAGTTATTGGTCTGAACTTGAACTTGAAACTTGTGGCGGTATCTTAACGATACCTGGCGACTCTAGAGCTAAGGAAAGAAACAGAGCCAAATTGAGTGTAAAGCACACTCACCCAGAACGAGCAACACAGCCAAATGCTGCCTCATGTCAAGGACAGTCATCCTCTTGAGTTCAGCTCTTTCGCTCATGTTTGGACTGAGGCTGTAATGGGGTCAGGAGCTGAGTAATCCTGGTAAAACCCAAACCGGGCATAAGTGAGCAGGTTATTACTGAGTAAGTGCCGCTTACTGGCACAGTCGACAACAATTTTCATCACTTTGCTTTACGGCAGGGGCTGGATTTGTCCTGCTTTCTGGGCAGGTTTCCATATTGTCAGTGAGCTGCCAGTGTGGTAGCTGCAGTGGAACACCTTATCTAGGGGTGAAACCAGTTCAGAAGCATAGGCCTTTAGTACCATCGCTAGAATATTTCAGGGCCCACAGCTTTTACAGTCTCCAGTATCCTCAGCCATTCCTTGATCACAGGGAGTTAATCAAATTGGCTGAAGAATCTGAGATGCTGGAGACCTCCAGAAGAGGTTGAGATGAATCATCCACTCAGCATTTTTGGTTGAAGGTTGTTGCAAATGCATCAGTCTTATCTTTTGCACTAATGTGCTGGTCTCCCCATCATTTGAGGTTGGGGACATTTGTTGGGCTTCCTCCTCCAGTCAGTGTTTAAATTGACCACCACGACTGGATGTGGCATGAAATTAGATCTGATCTGTTGGTCGTGTAAACACTTAACTCTGTCTATCACATGCTGTTTCTGCTGTTTCGCATGCAAATAGCCCTGGGTGTAGCTCCACCAGGTTGACTGCTGGTCCACTAATATCCTTTGGGGAAGGAAATCTGCCATCCTAACATGGTCTGGCCTATATGTGACTCCAAACCATCAGCATATGTGGTCGGCTCTTAAATGCCTTCAGTTCAAGAGCAATTAGGGATGGGCAATAAATGCTGGCCTACCCTATTATTACCATGTACCATGAATGAATAAAGGAAAACCTCACTTTTAGGAATGCTTGGTGCTGCTCTTGGCTTGCCCTTCTGCACTCTTCATTGACGGGTGCAAATCATCCTAAGGCAAAATACCTCTTCCCGACTTCCCACTAAGCCATGAACAATGTCATCACTCTTTCTGTGACCTGCTTCTTTGGTTGCTGCTCCCCATTGTATAGTTGCGGCTGCCTTTCCCCACTGAAAAAAGATGCTCCCTTTTCTCCACACTAGCATGTCTGGTGACTGAATAATAAAACAGAATTGCCTCAAAATCCACTGAATCATTATCTTCCAAAATTGTGCTTTCTACAGCTGGGTTAACAAACTACTCAATATTTATACTGAATCATTAGTTTAGGAGCTGCTTGGGAAACATTAAATGATCATTATTACAAGTGCATCATGACTTGGCTGCTTCTTTTCACTGTTGATAATTCTCAGGAAGTGTACATTTCTATACTGACCTGTCTCCTGATTTTGTTAGCCAGCGAGGAACTAGTTTCTTTTTTTTCAAAAGAAAAGGAGAAATGATAATCCTGCCTCTGAAAAAGGTGGGAAGCAAGGGCTGAGTTAGATATGAAGAGATTACATAATTGTTGTGAAATTAGGAGACATAAAGAGAGACTTGCATTTACACATTACCCATCACACAACAAACCATCCCAACGCTCTTCACAGCTAATGATGCACTTTGGAAGTGTAGTCACTGTTGTAATGTAGTAAATGTGGCAGATAATTTGCACACACACAGTCACACAGACAGCAATGTGATAGTGATCAGATTGTCTATTCTCGTGACCTTGTTTGAATGTTTGAATATAGGCCATGACACGTGGGATAATTTCCCTGTTCTTCTTCAATGCAGTACTATGGAATCCTTTGTATCCACCTTAAAGAAGAAACAAAACCTTGATTTAACATCTCACCCAAAATATGGTCCCTCCAGTAGTGTATCAGTCCCTCGGCACCACACTAAACTGTCAGCCTAGATTTTTGTGCATTAGTCTCTCAAGTGAGATTTGACCCCACAACCTTTGAACACAGAGGCAAGTGTACTACCAACTGAGCTACAATTGACACTAGCATTCTCTTACAAGTAAATATAAAACAAAACTTTCAACGGTGAAATTTGATATAAAGCCATTTAAAAGTAGTTGCTTACTTTTGAGATTGAAAATAATCATACTAGATTTCATTTTTCATCAGAAATGCGCACATCACCTCAATATTTGACAGATCATGAATTAGCTGTCACTCATTTTACGATCCTCATAAAGGCTGATGACTTTTAAAACAAAATTCAAACTTCCAGTTAATAAGGATGACATTACAAGATATCATATTTTAAGGCATTCACTGTAACAAACAAACTAAAAGCACCATTGACTAAACACTATTTCAGTAGGCAACTTATACTGTAAATTACAGTACAAAACATTCCCATTTTACTTGTAATATAACCAAAGTAGAAGCATTCGATAAGTCTACTTTACGCTCTCCCTTCAGAAGTCATTCAATTTTTTGGACCTAGTCCAAAGTGATTCTTAACTCCTGAGGGTTTACTTTTGTTCCTTTCCTTTCCCAGCCTTGTAGCTTATTATCCCAGAACAGCCTTTCACAGTGAGGGTTTTCCTTTAGCACAAGCTAGGAGAATTTTGAAGTCTCATTTCAAATCCTCACAAATTTGGTCTTTTCAATCCACGTGCACTCTCCAACCTTATGCAATGGACCACATATATGTGCAGCCTCTAGTTGCATGATCCCTCCCAGACCCTCTCTCCCCAATCTCACAATAGTTTAATGAGGATCCTACCCCTATCAGAGTCAATCTCCCTGGCAGCATGGATCACATGGGCCTTGTATCCAGGTAGAAATGCTGACTAACTAACCTTGAGTCACAACTTTATTTTATCTTAGGAGTAAATGGGCAGTTCAAAGCACAACTGTTTACAGCCTGATATTATTAACAACTTCCTTGGATTCTGGAAGCTAGCAGTGTAACCACTGCAAATACAGATGTTGCTGTTATTGTCTCCAGCTATGAACAGTTTAAATCTCCTTTTCAGCAAAATAACTCAGTTTTCTTTAACAGCCATGTTACTGAGGCCTGTTGTCAGGCAGACTTCAGATCAGGTCACATGAACCCCTTCATTTTACGCAAATTAAAGACACGGTCCCAAAACATAACAATATCACATTTCTAACACAACTGAGAATAAGAGAAAAATGCATTTTGAACGTTAATCAGTCAATAGGATTAAAATCAGATGTTGATAAGAGGACACACACAATATGGAACAAAAGATGGAGGTAAGCAATTTATGAACAAGGAATGTAAAACCAAAATAACTATAACTTGTTATCGAAAGAAAAATAGTTTTATTTATTGTTGGGATACAGGTCACCCTGATAAGACAGTGTTCACTATCCATCCTGAGTTGTACTGAGGACTTCAAGAGTCACATACCTTGGTGCTTATATAGGCCAGACCAAGCACGTCATTTCCTAAAGGACCTCAGTGACTCAGTTGGGGTTTCAGAACCAAACAGAAGCTTTTGTGGCCATTCTCCAGCACGTTATCAAA
Source organism: Scyliorhinus canicula (assembly GCF_902713615.1). Taxonomy (NCBI): domain Eukaryota; kingdom Metazoa; phylum Chordata; class Chondrichthyes; order Carcharhiniformes; family Scyliorhinidae; genus Scyliorhinus; species Scyliorhinus canicula. Next base: position 213,036,061 of record NC_052149.1, on the reverse strand, counting down.
TCTATTGAATTTAACTTTACAACTTGACATGTTGAAATTTGAACTCATCACGATTGGTCTAATGCAATAATCACTGGGTTAACATATTCTATTTTAAGAGGATTTATTTAAAAAAAGACCTGGTAACAGCTGTTACATTCAGGGGGGAAAAGCTCTCTGCAATATAGATTTTCTAGCGTGAGATTTGCTCGTGATCTTAAAAATCCAATCTGATAGAGGTTGCCCTTGGAAGCTCGTCTCAGCAATGCCTTTATTTCCTAACCAGCTGTGTGTTCCATATCTCACACATTTTCAGAATATCAGAAAAGCTGCAGAATCACGCAGCACAGACCCTATAATCCACTTCAAAACATGTTTCTGACCCATAGGGTCGGTGCAAACTTTCCAACCCATTATTAATTAATTATGCAGACCCAGCTCCCTAAGGCAGTATTTACCCAAAGTGCAGGCTCCAAAGGCCGGAATTACGTGGTCCCAGTTGGAGGAAAAAGGCCACTGAACAGCATGGCTGAAGGTTATTTTCACAAGGGCGGGTGAAGGAGCAGATCACAGAAGCCACTCGCTTCCACGGAGGAGGCAAGTGATAGCATTGCTGGCTCACTGAGGGCCCATTCATGGGTTTTTGTCATGGAGGCTGACAGAATTTAGTAGCTTTCAGAATTTACACCAGCTACGTGACGGTGTGAGCCATGGATTAGAGTTGGGAAGAGTTTAAAAAGTAAGTGAAACAGTTTTCATTTCTTCATTAATGCTGCAGCATGAGTTGTATCGACGTTCAGTGAAGCGAGTCATGACAGAACTGTGAAGATGTACCTACCCCTGAAAAATGTATTTGCCAGATTGTCACTTCTGCCGACTAGCAAGTTGTAAATGGGCAAAACAGATGAGTTTAAAAAGATTAAGCAATTAATAAAAATGTACCGTATATTTCAGACTATTGAAAGGGCAACCCAGCATGATAGTGTAAATGTTTCAGCCTTTCCCGCTGCTTTTATGTCTTCAGCTTAATATATATCAATTTCTCCATAGTTACAGAGGACTTGTCTCCCGTTTGAGAGTTGACTGGTGGTCATTTAACCTGAGGGTCACCACACCTCAGGTGAGGGGCAGGGTCACAAAGGATGGGCCTTCATGAATAATCTCACCAGGTATGGAAATAGAACCCGCACTGTTGGCATCGCGCAGTTTAGACACCTGTTGAGACAGCAGCTCTGAAATCTGTTCACTCAGAGAGTTTTATTGGCTCTTGGAGGAAATCCAGATGCCTAATTACTTTACAAATGCTTTGTATTGTTTACACGGCTGCTTTGAAGAGTCTGTTTGTTAGCTCAGGGAGCCTTATGGGCTCCTGGTTGCAATCCAACTGCCTAATCATTTTCCAAATTTTTATCAATGTTTATACAGCTGCTTTGAAGAGTGTGTTTGTTTACTCAGTGCACTTCTTGGGCTAATCAATGATTTCCAAATATGACAATATAACTTGTGAGTTCTGTCCACAATGTGATAATGGGTGAGGAAGTAATTGGGGGGGGGGGGGTTGAGTGATCATAGAATCATAGAATTTACAGTGCAGAAGGAGACCATACTTCCCTGGTGTATTCTCATTTCTTGGACAGTTCACTAACCTTCTCATGAAATCATCACCATTCAACCCACTGTGCATATGCCAGCTCCTTGCAAGAGCTATCCAAGCAATCCCATTCTCCTGCTCTTTCCCACAGCTAAACCTTTTTTCGCTTTTTTCAATTATCTATCCAATTCAATTTTAGAAGTTTCTAAATCTGCTTTTAACACCTGTTAAGGCTTCTGAACACACGTTTAAATTTCTTCAAAACCACAGTAAAAGGGGTTTGTGACCCCTCCAAACTGCACACTGAGAGTTGAATTTAACGCCACGGCCCCGGCAGAGGTATTTTAAGGCAGGGGCTGGTAAAATAAAGCGTGGCCTGCCTGCTGTCTTTCTGTCCATCCTCAGCTGATTCCCTGAACAAGGTGGGTGGACAAGGTGCCAGGTAGCCCATTCACCCTTGCACTTATTGAGGCTCTTAAGTGGCTAATTGTAACTTAAGGGCCTCAATCTGTCTCCACTGCTATAATATACTTTCACTGAATGGGCTACTGGTGGGGAGGAGGGGGACCTTCCCCATGTCCATTGGAGGCAGAATACCCTCCTTTAAATCCGCTCCCCTCCCCCAATCCGGTCTCTAAAACACAGCCACCCCCCCCACATCCCCCACCCCTCCCTTGTTGGGGTTTGCCAAGCAGGCCCATCTACAATCCCCATCTGTGGCACCTCTTTTTGGGAACTGCCTGTAATGCCAGCAGTGGCCACTACTCAATTTTGGCACTGCTGGGACGACAGAATTGATTGGCCAGCAGCTCTCTAAGGCAGGATTGCCACCTCGGTGGAGGCTTAAATCCTACTTTAAATCAGATGCCCCCAGTGTACCACTGCTATGGAGCAGCCAGGTTTCTGGCCGGCATGGTGCCGATGAATGTTTGAGTCAAGGGCGTGGATAATCCGTCGCCCTGTAAATTCCACTCCCAATTTTTTAATCGGATAGCCTCCTTTCTTCCTTCAGTCAGCCTTTTCATTTAACAATGCTTTGGCTTGGCAAATTCACTCTTCATCCCAGTTCACTTGCACTCTCCTTCAGATTTGGTGACTCCATATACATCTTGAATCTCTTCTTGCACTTTAACATTCTCGTTAACACCCACATTTTCTGCATTGATGCCAATTAGATTATGCAGTGGATGATGTCATTGCAATTTTGCTTTGATTCAAGTGCACTAATTTCCATCTCCATATGTCAGCCGGTGCCCTGTCTTAGCCTCACACTGTTGAACACAACATTAAACAAGTGAAGGACAGCCTCCACTCTGGTGTTTTTGAAAGCAACTTGGATTACCTACAGGTTTGTTGATGGGTTAGTTATTTTGATTGCTGGTGAAATTGCACACATCAGCAGAGCTTTCCTGTACGTGGAGAATGTCTGAATATTCTGCAGCGAGGATACTGTGAATGAAATATTTTTCTGTTGATTTAAACGTTTCTTGTAAAAGTGTGTGGCCTGGTACAGCTTCCTCTGGGATTGAGCATAACTGGAGAAATAAAGAGAGGCCACACAAGAGCTGAAAGAGGTAGATGAGGAGGAAGAGGAGTAGGTGGAAGGGGAGAGGGGCTCTGAGCAGGATGTGATCAGCGGAATTCTCCATCAGCGGGATCACCCGGACCACCAACAGCACACCCACGCCCGCGGGTTTCCCCACGGCATGGGGTGGACACAATGGGAAACTCCATTAGCCAACTGCGGGAACAGAGAATCCCACTGCCAGTGGGGGCGCGCCATGCAGGAAAGCGGGATTGGTGGACCGGATCTGTCAAAAATCTCTGGGGAGCAATTCTCTTACCTTAATTCCATTGAAGACCAACACATGAGGTGTCTTTGCTGCAAAAAAAAGGCCAATACTGAAATCTGCTTCCAGCTGCAACCACAAAGCTACCTCACAACTTCAAAGTAGGGCAAGGACAGCATTGCTTGGGACTTTCAAAGTTCCCGTGGCTCTTAAAGCTTATGCCTGTGACTCCGTCCAGGTAGCTATTGCTGAAGTTTTAAGCAACATTTCACATTTTCTAGTTTATTACTGTGTAACGGCAATCACCAGTAACACTCTCTCTACACAGAGGATTTGTTTAGGCTCACACCCTCTTGCCACAGACAGCTGGCAACAGGTTTCCATAGAGCAGGGTGCCACTGACTGCATGCACGTTTCAGCTGAGGTACATGCAAGACACGCAGAAATTTTCATGAATCAAAAGAGCTTTCACTGCCTCAATATGCAGCTGGTGTGAAATCATGTGCAATGTCTCATGCAAGTTGAATGCCTGTATTCTGGGCAACAATCACAATGCCTCCATTCTGCAGTGGTGCCTGCTCTATTTAATGGCAAGTCAGAGGCTGGCTAGTGGGTGACGAGGGTTTTCCACTTCGGACATGATTCTTGGCTCAGCACCCCAGTGCAGAACCCACACACACGTTCATAACAGACATATGATAGGAACCATGCTGGCACGGGGAACATTACAGAACAGACCAGCAGTGTCCTCTGGCAACACTTTTGCTGGCTCGACCACACTGGAGGAGCCTTCAGCGGAGAAAAAGACTTGGATTTGTATTGTGGCTTATTGACCCCAGGGCATTTGAAAGACGTATAAAGCCAGTGAAGTGGAGTCACTATTGTAATGGAGGAAACATAGCAGGCAATTTTCACACAACCCCCCAAAAAAACTATGCCATAATGACCAGGCAATCTGTTTTAGTGATAGATATATAGAGATAATATTGGCTGGGATACTGAAGAAAATTCCCATGCTCTTTTTCAAAACAGTAAAATCAGATCTTTTACATCCACCTGACGCCACAATACAGGCCTCAAAATAACATCTCCTCTGAAAGGCAGCACCTTGGCAATGCAGCACTCCTATGGAACCATACTGGAATATCAGGATAGATGTTCATGATTAAATCTCTCGATTGGGACTAGAATACAAAACTTCCTGACTTGGAAGTGAGCTTTTTTTTCTTAATTCAAGGGATGTCGGCTTCACTGGCTAGACCAGCATTTATTGCCCATCCTTAACTAGCCTTGAATGGTGGTGGTGAGCGACCTTCTTGAACCACTGCAGTCTATGTAGTGTAGGTACACCCACAGTGCTGTTTGGGAGGGGGGGGGGGATTTCATTATTTCGACCCATCAACAGTGAAGGAACAACGATATATTTCCAAGTCAGAATGTTGAATGGCTTGGAGGAGAACTTCCATGTGGTGATGTTCCCATGTATCTGCTGCCCTTATCCTTCCAGATGATAGTGGTTGTGTTTAAGGAGTTTTATGAGTTCCTGCAGTGCATTTTGTACATGGTACACACGGCTGCTACTGTGTGTTGTTGGTGGAGGGAGTGAATCTTTGTGGATGAGATGCTAATCAAGCGGGCTGCTTTGTCCAGGATGGTGTCAAGATTCTTGAGTCTTGTTGGAGCTGCACACACCCAGGCAAACAAAGAGAATCCCATGACACTCTTGGCTGGGGCCTTGCATATTATGGTCAGGCTTGGGAGTCAGGAGTTGAGTTACTCACCTTGGAATTCCTAGCCTCTGATATGCGCTCGTAGACACAGTATTTATATCGCTATTCCAGTTGAGTTTGTGGTCAATTATAACCCTCAAGATTTAGGTGGAGGATTCAGTGATGTCAATGCCATTGAATGTCAAGGAGCAATGGTTAGATTCGCTCTTTCTGGAGATGGTCATTGCCTGGTACTTGTGTGACACAAACATTTTCTGCTACTTGCCAGCCCAAGTCTGGATATTGTCCAGGTCTTGCTGGACTGCTTTAGTATTTGAGGAGTCATGAATGGTGCTGAACACTGTGCAGTGATCAGCAAACACCCCACTTCTGACCTTACGATGGAAGGAAGGTCATTGATGAAGCAGCTGGAAATGTTTGGGCCTAGGACACAACCGGGAGGAACTCCTGCAGTGATGTCCTGGAGCTGAGATGACTGACCTCCAACAACCGTAATCATGTTCCTTCATGGTAGTTATGACTCCAACCAGTGAGTGGACGGTCAACCCAAAGATCATGGGCCTGAAAGATTAACGTCTTTTCTCCATGGACGCTGCCAGATTTGCTGCATATTTCCATCATATCACGTTTAAATTTCACATTTCCTGCATCAGCAGCATTTCGCTTTTCAGTGAGGATTATCCTTTTACAGGGGAACTTTTCTTTCGGTATGGCACGAAAAAAGGCAAATCATTACATAGAATTTATGTGCAGAAGGAGGCCATTCGGCCCATCAAGTCTCCAGCGGCCCTTGGAAAGAGCACCCTACTTAAGCCCACACCTCCACCCTATCCCTGTAACTCAGCAACCCCACCTAACCATTTTGGACATTAAGGGCAATTTAAAATGGCCAATCGACCTAACCTGCACATCTTTGGACTGTGGGAGGAAACCGGAGCACCCGGAGGAAACCCACGCACACACGGGGAGAATGTGCAAACTCCGCACAGACAGTGACCCAAGCCGGGAATCGAACCTGGGACCCTGATGCTGTGAAGCAACTGTGCTACAGTGCCACCCCTAACAGGTCACTACTTTAATTCAAGAATTTAACATAGCCACTTCCTCTGATTAGTGCAGCAAAGCACCTCGGAAATAACAAATCTACGAAAAGGGACCAGATAAACTGTCTTTGTCTATTTCTCATGAATTTAAACCCCACTGTAAAAGCAAAAGCAGCACACTCTAGATTTAAATATTCGTTCCTCTCAGAATAATGATGAAATGAAAGTTAGAGTACAAGGCCTGGTAATCTGTAGTTGGTGTACTACTGTGTCAATTGTGCAATTCATTATATAAAGCATTCCCCAGGGGGAGCAAACGGACATTAAATGAAGCATTGAATAGTCCGCCAATCCAATTGGCCTTCAAGATATTGCAAAGAAAATAATAAACCCCATTGTCTTTTATTACATTGTTGGACTACTAATTCATCATAGCATGCTTATGTAAGAAAAATCAGTTTTACACAAGTGAAACAAGACACCTTGAAGCCCCTCCTCTGCCCGTTCTATATTTCCCATCGATCTTACAGCAATCTGTCTTACTGATCTGCTTTCATTTTAATCCCACATTGCCAGGAGGCTGATGCTGAGTTGAAGTAGCAAGTAACCAATGATTAAACACCACCTTGTCTCCTCTCCCATGTAAACTGACTGCAAAGCACTACTTGGGAGCAAGGCAGAGGATCAATTACCTCGAAGAGGATTTAATCACTTTCCAGTACTTGGCCTATTGGCTATTCCCTTCTGTGACAGTCACAGTCAACGCCAATAATTAATTATAAATTGATTATTTGAATCTGAAAGGATGAGAAGGTCCACTTGTATTGTCAGTATTTGATATGACAGAGATACAGCAAAGATCAAATAAAGATGTGATCTTCGGAGCACTACTTATCACAGGGCAGCAGCAGAACACCACACAGTCCTTGTGGAGACAAAGTCCTGTCTTCACATTGAGGATACCTTCCATCGTGTTGTGTGGCACTACCACTGTGCTAAATGGGATCAACTCTGAACAGATCTGGCAACTCAAGACTGAGCATCCATGAGGCACCGTGGGCCTTCAGCAGCAGCAGAATTATACTCAACCACAATCTGTGGCCTCATGGCAAGGCATGTCCCCCACTCTACCATTACCACCAAGCCAGGAGAGCAATCCTGGTTTGATGAAGAGCATGCCAAGAGCAACATCAGGCATGCCGAAAATTATGTGTCAACCTGGTGAAGTTACAACAGAGCTATGAATGGTGTTGGACAAGTTAAACAACTCACCGGAGGAGGAGGCTTCACAAATATCCCCAACCTGAATGATAGAGAAGGCCAGCACTTTAGTGCAAAGCAGAAGGCTGAAGCATTCGCAACAAGCTTCAGCAAGAAGTGCCAAGTGGATGACCAATCATGGCTTCCTCCGGAGGTTCCCAGCATCATTGATGTCAGTGTTCAGCCAATTTGATTCACTCCATTCACTCCACGTGACATCAAAAACGGTTAGAACATACTGGATATTGCAAAAGTAATGGGCCCTGACAATATTCCAGCAATAGTACTGAAGACTTGTGCTCCTGACTTTGCCACACCCCTGGCCAAGCTGTTCCAGTGCAGCTACAATGCTGGCATTGCCTCAGCAGCCTACACTCCATCATAAGCAAAGTGGTGGAAGGGGTCGTCAACTGTGCTATTAAGCGGCACTTACTAAGCAATAAGTGTCTTTAAGACAGAGATAGATAGGTTCTTGATAAATAAGGAGATCAGGGGTTATGGGGAGAAGGCAGGAGAATGGGGATGACAAAAATATCAGCCATGATTGAATGGCGGAGCAGGTTCGATGGGACGCGTCGCCTAATTCTACTCCTATGTCTTATGGTCTTATAACCTGCTCACGGACACTGAATTTGGGCCCCACCAGAGTCATTCAGCTCCTGACCTTATTACAGCCTTGGTTCAAACATGGACAAAAGAGTTGAATGCCAGAGGTGAGGTGAGAGTGTCTACCCTTGACATCAAGGTAGTATTTGACCGGGTATGGCATTAAGGGTCCTAGCAAAACTGTAGTCAATGGGAATCAGGTGGAAAACCCTCCACTGATTGCAGTCATACCTGGCACAAAGGAAGATGGTTGTGGTGCTTGGAAGTCAATCATCTCAGCTCCAGGACATAACTATAAGAGTTTCTCAGCATAGTGTCCCAGACCCAACCATCTTCAGCTGCTCCATCAACGTCCTTCCTTCCATCATAAGGTCAGAAGTGCGGATGTTCATTGATGACTGCACAATATTCAGTACCATTTGTGGCTCTTCAAATACTGAAGCTGTCTATGTCCAAATGCAGCAAGACCTGGACAATATCCAGGCTTGGGCTAACAAGTGGCAAGTAACATTTGTGTCACACGATTAATAAGTTTGCAGACGCCACACAAATTGGTGGAATTGCAGATAGTGAAGAGGATTGTCAGAGGATACAGCCGGATATAAACTGGTTGGAGTCTTGGGTGGAGAAATGGCAGATGGAGTTTAATCCGGACAAGTGTGAGGTAATATAATTTGGAAGGTCCAATGCATGTAGGAATTAGAGAATAAATGGTCAAACTCTTACGAGTAATGACAGGCAGAGAGATCTGGGCGTGCATGTCCACCGATCACAGAAAGCCAAACCACCTAACATTTTTGGACTGTGGGAGGAAACCAGAGCACCCAGAGGAAACCCACGCAGACACCGGGAGAAAGTGCAAACTCCGCAGACAGTGACCTGAGGCGGCAATCGAACCTGGGACCCTCGAGCTGTGAAGCAACTGTGCTAACCACTGTGCTACCGTGCCGCCCATTGGGGGGGGAAGGGGGGGAGGGGGGGGGTAGTTCAGATAGTCAGATGCTCGTTCCTAGAATAGGAGAGTCAAGTACTAGGGGACATAGGTTTAAAGTGCATGGGGAAAAGTTTAGAACAGATGTGCGAGATAAATTGTTTACACAGAGGGTGGTAAATATTGAAAGGCGCTGTCTGGGAGGTGGTGGGAGCAGGTACGATAGCAGCATTTAAGGGGCATCTAGTCAAATATATGAATAGGGTGGGAATGGAAGGATACGGACTCCATGACTGCATACAGTTTTAGTTTAGGCAGGTACCATGCTCAGCGCAGCCTTGGAGGGCCCAAGGGCCTGTTCCTGTGCTATATTGTTCTTTGTTCTTTGTTTACACAAGTGCTAGGCAATGACAATCTCCAACAAAAGAGGATCTAACCATCGCCTCTTGACATTCAATGCCATTACCATCACTGAAGCCCCACAATCAACATCCTGGGAGTTACCATTGATCAGAAACTGAACTGGACTAGCCTTATAAATACTGTGGCTACCAGAGCAGGTCAAAGCCAGGAATCCTGAAGGAAGAAACACACCTCCTGACTTCCCAAAGCCTGTGACCATCTAGAAGGCACAAGTCAGGACTGTAATGGAATATTCTCTACTTGCCTGGATGAATGAAGCTGAAACAACACTGTAGAAGCTCGGTACCATCCAGGACAATAAAACCCACTTCCACAAAGATTCAATCCCTCCACCACTGGCAAACAGTGGCAGTCGTGTGTACTACATATAAGATGCACTGCATGAACTCACCAAGGTTTCTTAGATAGCCTACTTCCAAGCCTACCACCACTACTATCTGGAAGGACAAGGGCAGCAGATACATGGGAACACCACCACCTGGAGGTTCCCCTCCAAGTCAGTCACTATCCTGACATGGCAATATATTCCTTTGGTGTCGTTGGGTCAAAATTCTGGAACTCCTTCACAATAGCACTGTAGGTGTATCTATACCTCAGGGATTGCTGTAGCTCAATAAGGAAGCTCACTACCACCTTCTGAATGGCAACTAGGGATGGGTAATAAATGCTGGTCTAGCCAGCCAAGCCCACATCCCGCAAATTAATTCTTAAAAATTGCAAATTTTGTAATTTGTTTCTCCCATTTCAACAAGAATGGATGCTTTGACACGATTCCGTATCAGGAACCAGGTGATTTATTGGAGTCTTGTTACGAAATCTGTGGCATCCAACTTCAAATCCAATTTAGAATGGTGGGAGGATTGTTTTCAAAATCGTTTATTTGACAGATTATTAGCCCCTCCTCGAAAATAATTGAGAATGTCTCATGCAAGTTCTTGGTAAGCATATCCTGCAGTGCAGAACTGACCATAAATTAACAGTAATTGCCACTGACAATTTACAATAATGCTGTGGTAAGAGGATGACAACAATTAACTCATGCTATTTGAACTCTGTTCCTCAATCAAAACAAGTTGTTTACAAAAGTCTGAGGGCACACAGTAACAGATCCACAAACAGCTTCTTCCCCACTGTTATCGGAATCCTGAATGACCCTCTTTTGGGCTGAACGGATCTCTCCACATATCTTCTCTACTGAGTAGCACTACACTTCGTATGCTTCACCCGGTGACTATGTCTATGTTATTTACTTTGTGTATTTATCGTATAACCTATGATTTTCAAATATGGTATAATTTGCCTGGATTGTACGCAGAACAATATTTTTCACTGTACCTCGGTACAAGTGACAATAAATCAATCTAAATCTAAATCTCTGACCTTTGACGGCAGATGGAATCCAATCAAATATTGTTATTTCTGCTGGTTGCAAATGAATTGAGTGACTCAGCACCTTCCTGTATGATTTTACACTCACTCAGCTGTATTCACTTTCCACGGTCACAGATTGGCTTTCTTAGTACTTAATCAGACAACACCAAATCTTATACTGTCACTCAGTCACACTTACGAGGTAGTTTTTCATCAGCCAGATATCTCATGAAGAGAAACCCAAACCAATGCTCAAATGCCTCCAAATCAAAGTGATGAGGCAGTCACATAATACACGATTAATAATAATATAATAATCTTTATTGTCACAAGGTGTACATTAACACTGCAATGAAGTTACTGTGAAAATCTCCTCTGCGCCACATTCCAGGACCTGTTCGGGTACACAGAGGGAGAATTCAGAATGTCCAACTCACCTCACAGCACGTCTTTCAGGACTTGTGGGAGGAAACCGGAGCACCCGGAGGAAACCCACACAGACACAGAGAAAATGTGCAGACTCTGCACAGTGACCCAAGCCAGGAGTCGAACCAGGGACCCTGGCTCTGTGAAGCAACAGTGCTAACCATTGTGCTACAGTGCCGTCCGTTAAGAAGAACTCATTAAAGGATGGCAGGAAGGGTGTGAAGCGGGATTCTCCAACCCCCCGCCATGTCGGAGAATCCCCAGGAGGTGGCATGAATCCTGCCCCGCCTCCCTGACACCAGCTGCCATATTCTCCAGTGCCGTTTTTCAGGCGGGGGCAGAATTCCTACCACGCCGGTCGGGGGCCGTTGGCAGCGCCCACCCCCCCCCCCCCCCCCCGGGCTATTCACCGGGCCCTGATGGGCCGAGCGGCCGTCCATTCTTGGCCAGTCCCGCCGGCATGAATCACTCAACTCACGCACCGGCGGGATCTGGCAGGTGAGTATGCGCGAGCGGTCCTCGGGGGGAGCGTGGGGGATCCGACCCTGGGGGGGCCCCAACGGTGGCCTGGCCCGCGATCGGGACCCACTGATCTGCGGTTGGGCTTGTTCCGTGGGGGCACTTCTTTCTTCTGCGCCGGCCCCTGTCGGGCTCTGTCATGGCCAGCACAGAGAAGAGAACCCCCCCCCGCGCATGCGGCAAAATACGCCGGCCGGTCTGCGCATGCGTGAGGTCATGCCAGCCCTTCGGCGCATGCACAAACCCGCTCCGTCCCTTTGGCTCTGGCTGGAGCGGCGCCAACCCCTTCAGCGTCCACCTAGCCGCAGTGGTTGGCGCCGGTTTTCCCGCGGGCATGGGGACTTCGTCCCCCAGAAGCGAGAATCCTGGCCGGTGTTTCTTGGCTGCAGCATATGAGAGCATCTGAATTCCAGTGTGATCCAGGGCAAACATGTCTGCCGAATGTGTGGCTTGAGGAACTTCAGCTCACACTCATAAATTCACAGGATATAGGAACAGAATTAGGCCATTCAGCCCATCAAGTCTGCTCCGCCATTCTATCATGGCTGATATGTCCCTCATCTGCAAAATACAATGTTAAAGACCAAGATTTGGATGGCGAAATCAGCCAGAGCATCTCCTCCCTGGAACACATGACCTAGGAGCAGGAGTAGGCAATTTAGACTCCCAAGCCTAAACATCTCCAGTGTGATCATGGCTGATCCCATCATGGTCCCAACTCCATTGTCCTTCCTGCCCATTCTCCATAACCCTTCAACCCATTACCAATTAAAAATCTGTCTAACTCCTCCTTAAATTTACTCACTGTTCCTGAATCCACCGCACTCGGGGGCAGCGAATTCCACAGATTCACAACCCTTTGGGAGAAGTAGTTTTACATTTGCTACCTCTTATTCTCAGATTATGACCTCTCCTTTTAGAATGCCCACAAGAGGAAGCATCAGCTCCACGTCTACTTTATCCATCCCTTTTAGCATCTTGTGTACCTCAATTAGATCTCCCCTCATTCTTCTAAACTCTCGAGACTATAGGCCTAAACTGTTCAATTTCTGCTCATACGACAAGCCCCTCATCTCTGGAATCAATCTAGTGAGCCTCCTCTGAACTGCCTCCAATTCCATCTTTCCTGAAATAAGGGGACCAAAACTGTGCACAATACTCCAGATATGGTCCTACCAATGCCTTGTATAATTGAAACAACACTTCATTACCTTTATACTCAATTCCCTTTGCTATAAATGCCAACATTCCATTTGCTTTCCTTATTATCTGCTGCACCTGCACGCTCGCTTTCTGTGACTCATGCATGAGGACCCCAGATCCCTCTGCATCGGAGCACTCCAAGTCTCTCTCCATTTCGATGATAAGTTGCCTTCCCATTTTTTAACAAAAATACATGGCCTCACACATATATCCAATTAAACTCCATCTGCCACATTTTGGCCCACTCTCTTGACCTATCTATATCCATTTGTAAGGTTCTTTTTTCCTCATTGAAACATACTGTCCGACCTATTTTTGTGTCATCTGCAAATTTGGCTATATCTTCTTCCCTTATCCAAGCCGTTAATATAGATGGTAAATAGCTGGGGCACAATGACCGAACCCTGTGGAACGCCACTAGTTACAACTTGCCATCCAGAAAAAAGAACCATTTATCCCAACTCTCTGTCCCCTGTCCATCAGTCAGTCTTCTATCCTAGCTAAGAAGTTACCCCTAATCCCATGTGCTCTCACCTTGTGAATTAACCTTATCAAACGCCTTCCGGAAGTCGAGATATACTACATCTACAGGATCCCTGTTATCCATTTTGCTTGTTACATCTTTGAAGAATTCAAGAAAATTAGTCAAACATGATTTGCCCCTTATAAAACCATGCTGACTATGATGGATAGCACTTTGGCTTTCCAAATGTCCTGATATTACTTGATAACTGTGCTTGATAACTGATTCTAACAATTTTCCAACAACAACAACAGATGTTAAACTAACTGGTCTGTAATTTCCCACATTCTGCCTCCCTCCCTTTTTGAATAAGGGCATTACATTAGCATTTTTCCAATCCACTGGGACCTTTCCCGTGCCCACGGAACTTTGGAATATCATGACCAATGGATCCACTATCTCTGCTGCCACTTCCTTTAACACCCTAGGATGTAGGCCATCAGGCCCTGGGGACTTGTCTGCCCTCAGTCCCAAGAGTTTGATGAGTACCATTTCCCTATTGTTGCTGGTTGTTCCAAGTTGGACCCTTTCTATTACCTCTGAATTGCCCGTTCCTCCAGGAATGGTACTAGGCCCTCTACCGTGTAAATGGAGGCAAAGTCATTGAGCTTCAGGCATGAAACACATCAGGGAGGGGGAAAATTACCTGGATGCTTTGAAACAGGAGGCAGTCACACCTTAGGATCAGGTCTTGTGAGTTGGTCAATGGTCAGAGACAGGAGAGTGTAACTGCAAGTGACACACATTAAAGAAGCAAGAGGACAGGAGTGCAGGAGTAACAGCCTTTGCAATTGTCCAACAGGTTTGGGCTTGCAGGGTGAATGAGTTAGCTAACCATGGTACAGGAAGCCATTCCAGTAGGGGGAGCAAAAAGGAATGCAATTGCAAAAACAAACAGTATAGTGAGGGGGATTGACACTGTTCACTGCAGCGAACAGCAAGATCCCAGGGGCTGTGTTTCCTGCCTAATGTCAAGGTTTGAAACAATTGCTGAGGCCTCAAGAGGAACTGGGAGTGGGAGGATCCAATCATCATGGTCTATGTCGGTACCAACTTAAGTAGAACAAAGAAAGATGTTATAGATAGAACAATACAGCACAGAACAGACCCTTCGGCCCTCGATGTTGTGCCGAGCCATGATCACCCTACTCAAACCCACATATCCACCCTATACCCGTAACCCAACAACCCCCCCTCCCTTAACCTTACTTTTTAGGACACTATGGGCAATTTAGCATGGCCAATCCACCTAACCCGCACATCTTTGGACTGTGGGAGGAAACCGGAGCACCCGGAGGAAACCCACGCACACACGGGGAGGACGTGCAGACTCCGCACAGACAGTGACCCAGCCGGGAATCGAACCTGGGACCCTGGAGCTGTGAAACATTTATGCTAACCACCATGCTACCGTGCGGCCCCCACGTTCTGCTTAGTCAGGCTGAGGAGTGAGACACAAAATTAAAAAGCTTTGTGCTGACTTGGCATATGCTCTTGGCATGTCTCACACTTCTTCACAATGACTTCAACATCATTGTTCATGTCTGGCCAATGGACTATCTCTCCTCCAAGCACTCTTGTCCAATCTATGCCCAGGTAAGAGTGATGAAGTTGTTGCAATTAGATCATAGATTACGGTATAATGACCGGCTTTCCTTTAAAACTAACCCCCTGGGAGATGCCTAATTCATTCCCAAAAGGTCAAAATGTTATCAAGTGTTACTGGGCATGCTGGATTGAATGAGGGTATGCTTCAAAGATGGTTTTCCACACTTTTTGTAGCATAGAATCTTTCGACATTTCTTCTTGTAGCTGCTGGAAATTGCATGCTGCAAGATGTACCAGATCAATTGACGGACTTGCATTCTCCTGCAAGCGTAACATTGTAGCTCCCTTTAAACTGCCAATTTTGTTGAAACATTCAGTATAGTTTGATTTAGCTCATGATCCAAGGTAATAGGAAGCAATTTCTGAGATTGAGATTGAGGTTCAACTAATTCCAAGTATTGTCACTAGTGTAAGGTCACGCCATGCTGGTGGGCCTTTTATCTCTATAATGTAGAACATCTGTGACATCCAGGAGGATAGATTGTACTTGAACTCCAGGACTATGGATCTTGCACATGGAATAAGAAATCCGTTGTATGCCAAAGATTGTGCAGTAGTAGGTTTATTCATATCTGTGAATACATGTCTTTTAGAATTTGCACAGGTAGAATGTTGGAACTTGCCCATGTCAATATTGGCCAATAATGAGTAGTTACCAACTTTATTATTATTATTTTGGGCAGTACAAGCCAGAGTAAGTTATGCTCAAAATGTTCAGACTACAGTCTGAGCAGAGTATCCACCTTGGTCACTAAAACATAAATGAGACAATTCAAACCATTCAGAGGAAAAACACAAAGCTTATTAACCCTAGCATCAGATGACTAGTTTATGAGGCAATTTGAAGGAACTTTAGGAAACAGTTTAAAGAAAGAATAGAACAAGATGGTACGAGTTCAAATTACGAGTAGCTATGGGACACAATGGTTACATACCTTACACATAGCTGCAAAGACAAAGTTCACACCTGCTGCTAAGATTTCTTGTTCTTTACCTCATTCTACATGCTGCCAAGAGCCCTATTGCTCCAGTTCTTATTGTTCTGAGTATAGCAGCTGTAATACATATGATGGCATCACCCATCTCTAAAATAGTCAATTCTATCACTGCTGGAACAGTGTGGAGTGAACTGATGGCTTCTGGCTTTCCTGGATCAAACCAGCCCAGCTCAGGTCTAGGCCCTGTCAATGTTGATTGGCAGTGCTTTCCTCCCATTCCACTGAAACTGGCTCTTTGAAGCACCAGCGGTCACGCATGTGAAACACATTAGTCGACCATTTCACCTCTCCGTGTGAAAGAAGCTCATTGGTGATCACACAACACAGACACACACAGATGCAGTTTTAAACCTGTTTAATGCAGTTGGTCCTCAAAGCAGCGAAAAGCAGACACAGCTGAGTGAGTTACATATTGGGAGAAGCAAGAAATGCTACCTGACGTTTGCTGACATACGTTGGGAAGTACTTAAAGACATCATCCTCATCATAAGCCATTAAGGCATAATAACGTCAATGGACAGGCACTGTGGAGTACAATACGTAATTAATAGCTACTAACCAATTTAAATATTATTGGAGCACGTCATATCATTCAACTTCATAGAATTTAACATAACATTATGTGATTATTCTGCCTTTTACAGTCTTCCAACAGCTATTGTACACAAGTCTAAACTCTTCAACTCAATGCTGATGCTCAGGACAAAATATTAGGATCAGGCTCAAGAGTAAGACAGTTACCATTATAACATAACACAATTGTGTTTGGTGGGAGAGGCTAAGAGTACAAGGTTTTTTGCATCTGTTATTTCTATTTGCCAGTTCTGTTCATACGCATTCATAAAATGTAATAAAAGCATCTTTTAAATTACCAACAGCTAATCCCCATGATAATAACCCTTCAGCTCATTGTCTGCGACGCTTCGTTCTTGGCAGTTTTTGTCGGTCGTTTTGATAGAAAGTGTCTTTTTTCAGCAACACTCAAATTACTATATGTATTTACACATATACTGCCAAGTATGCAATTTTTAAAAAGTTCTATTGTGATTTGTCGTGCACTTTCTTTGGAGCTTTTCAGACCTTGTTATGTCTTGATTCGCCCCTGGATGGATCATGCTAATGGCCACAGCTATAGGTCCCCATTGCTCTACATGTGGCTGTTGCAGATAAACCTGACAAGACCATGCAGACCCACAGCAAGTGGTGCCAACATTAGACATACACCAAAAGATGGCCACTCCCAGCCTTGAATCAGGCAGCAGTCATTCCCTCTCCAAGGAGCCACTGGAAGGTTCTTTTCGGAATCGTTTTCGTGAAACATTTTCAAACGCAATAATATAGTTTTTGTAAAGAGATCTGGCCAGTTTGAGACTGAACAAGCCCCAAATGAGGTTTATAAGCAAACTGTCAATCTAACTTAATTTACGTTTGAAAAAACAGAACTTCATAATTTTTTTGCGTTGCGGAAGAGATTTGTTCACACACTGATGTGGTGGTGCCATGCGGTCTTTCTCGATTCTTGGAGAGCAGGCAGCTCCATGCACAGTCTGCACAGTGTTCCTCAATGACATGCCAAATGATGCGGTTTTTAATCTCTTTCACATCGGTCAAGTGCATATTTAACAAGTGAGTATGGTTCACTTAATGTACTAGATTGTGATAACCTGAAATGTTCGACTGATGACAAAGTCAATCATGATATTTTTCTTTGAGCTGCAATATGGTGTGGACAATTCTGAGGTGTGGATATATCACAGAATTGTTATGGCACAGAAAGCGGCCATTTGGCCCATCATGTCTGTACCAGTTCTCCAAACAAGCACTGTTGCTCAGTGCCATTCCCAGGCCTTTTCCCCATATATGATGACTGTAAGATTTTTATTCAAACAAAAAGGCTAAAGGTGCCCAAGATATAGCTAATGTGGTACCTTTATTCAATAAGGACAGCAGGGATAAGCCAGGAAATTACAGGCCAGTTAGCCTAACGAGAGTGCTCGGGAAATTATTGGAAAACATTCTGAGGGACAGGATTAATCAACACTTGGAAAGGTAGGGATTGATCTGTAGGCACGGATTTGTTGGTGGGAGATCATATCTAACTAATCGAATTGAGTCCTTTGAAAAGTACATAAATATATTGATGTGGTTAACATGGACGTCAATAAGGCTTTGACAAGGTCCCACATGGAACAAGAGTGTTTTGGAGTTTGGTGAAAACAGGGAGTTGGAGGCTTCAAGGTTAGTAGATTAGTAAGTAGTGGGTAAGGTCGGATGAGGTTTTATTATTTAAATATAGCCTGAGAAGACATTTTGTGATTTATAGTTTGCAAGGGCTATGTTATGTTTGGTGATAACAAGGACCAGGAAAGAAGGGCCCTTGAGAATTAGATAGAATCTGATGTCAAGCATCTTCCAAAGCTTGAATTTAAAGGGGTAAGGCATGACAGGAGAGCTCAAAGCCGTTGTTTGCTCCATGTGGGAAGCCAGGAACACTTCCACTGCCCGGGGCCAGCATGTGCACAGGAAGGGTCAGATGCAAACAGGACCACACTGGGAATAGGACAAGTAATGTTAAAAAAACAAGCCTGAAGTTTTAATACCTTAATGTGCGGAGCATTCGCAATAAAGTAGAGTATGATATAGTCTGGATTACAGATATATGACTGAAGGGTGACCAGGTATGGGAATTGAATATTCAGGTGTATTCAGTATTTCGGAAGGACGGACAAAAAGGAAAAGGTAGTGGAGTTGATTTGCTGGTCAGAGAGAAGATTATTGCATTAAAGGAAAGGGATTCGTTCTGACAATGTGGAATTTGAATGGGTAGAACTGAGAAGCACCAAGGGACAAAAAACCTTAGTGGGGGTTGTAAATAGACCCTCAAACTGGTGATGTTCATAATGAAATTAAACAGGAAATTACAGATGCTTGCAATAAAGGAACATCTGTAATTATGGGTGACTTTAATCAGCATTGGGCAAATCAAATTGGTCACAAACTGTCAAGGGGGACGTCCTAGAGAGCTTTTGACAAAGTGTCACCTGGACTCAAAACGTTAGCTCTTTTCCCTCCCTACAGATGCTGTCAGACATGCTGAGAATTTTAAGCATTTTCTTTTTGGTTTCAGAATCCAGCATCTGCAGTAATTTGCTTTTATCCTGGAGTGCATACAGGATAGTTTTCCGGATCAATAATTTGAGGCGAACAGGCTGGCCATCCTAGACTGGTATAAGGATCCTTCCTGTTGATTCCCCTATTTCCCCTTTCTTTATTTTTGCTGTCACCGTTTTGATCCATGGATGCTTAATGGACATATGTCTTTTAAGTTGAGCTGGGGAAGTAAGGAATTCAAAAGCTACAAAACAGAACACTGTGCTAGCCTTCAGTCAGCAGAACTCAGACCATGTGGCACCCAAAGGATCGGTGGGACTGGGTTTGAGCGGTTGGCTGGTGGCCAATGAATGAGCCAAAACGCCAAACTCTGCCCGGTAACAAGGCGATGATTGGCTCATGCCTGAGTGGGATGATTTTCAATGATCCAAGGGAAAGTCAGTTTGAAGCCTGGAGACTCAGAGGAAAGTGTCTTTGCTCTCCCGCGTTCCAGAAAAACTGTGTATTTCTGAAACTGCAGAGACATGATTTAGTCTACAGTGAAAACCATTACAGACCAGAAACAGAAATCTCAAAATGTAGGCTTGGATTGAAGAAACAAACATCTGAAAAAAATGTTTAATTATTATTTTTACAGCCCTCTTATCCCTCTGAGTTTGTCTTGTCTCGTGTGTGTGTAGAGGGTGGGTGGCAAGTTAAGTGGAGGGGGGGGGGGGGTTAGGAATTAGATAATAGTTAGCATGTTGTATTTTATACATATTTAATTATAGTTATTGGTATTAATAAAATTAATTGTGTTTAAATTTACAAACCTGGTGACTGTAGTTATTGGACAGCCAAGAGCCAAAGACTTTGTTTTCTTTCTAAGAATTATTTATTAACTTCAACTGTGTTGCGACTCTGTGTCAAGTGGAGCTTGAATTGGCCCCACACTAGCCCACGGGGTGGTGACACTGGGTGTTGTGTAACGAGAAAGCAATCATTGGCAATCTAGTTGCGTGAGACCCCTTGCGGATGAGCGACCATAATATGTCAGAATTTTTTGTCAAGATGAATGAATGACGTAGTTGATTCTGAGACTAGGATCCTGAATTTAAATAAAGGAAACTACGATGGTATGTGGTGTGAGTTGACTATGATGGATTGGGAAACAATACTTAAAGGGATGACAGTGGATAGGTAATGGCAAACATTCAAAAGGTGCATGGCAGAACTGCAAAAATTGTTTATTCCTATCTGGTGCGAAAGTAAAATGGGAAAGGTGGCCAAACCATGCTTTACATGGGAAATTAGAAGTAGTATTAGTTCAATATTTTGAATGCTTCCAACAGTTCCCACTTTACCTTCTCCATTGTAACAGTGGCAACAGCAATGCCAGCCAATGGTGATTGTTGCATCACTTCAGTATATCGGGAAAGCAGAATGGTCCATGCACAACAATGCAAACCACAAAATGTGAAACTCACTCAGAGTCCAGTGTGCTAGGCCCATCAATCTATAGCCTGTAAGTTCTCGCTACCCTTTGGAAAAGACAGTATACCTAAATAATAGAACCAGACCAATATTATTCAAAGTCTGTAACCTTTCTGCAGTTTTCTAAATGAAAACTGATTTCCACTCTACCTCACGTGATCATTCAAGTTAAATTAGTAATAACAATTGCAATGCATTCCTCACCAAAATAGTAACAAGAGCCATTGATGTGAACAATGAGCTAGCATGATCAGCATTGGGACGAAAATCCATTGTCAAGGTCATTTGGCGCCATTGCATCATTCACTACTTTCCCTTGCTACTTAGCGATTCAGTGGCACTATCTCAATATCAGTGGTTTCTGTCGAAAGAATAAACAAAAGCTCGATTTATGCATCTTTTCCACTGGGCTGGCAGTGGGGTGAGGTCGTCGTAGGGGATTGTGGGTGTGGAGGGTATTGAAGAGGGAGGATGAGAGAGAGTAAGCACAAATAAAACTGCATAAGAATTTTAAATGTGGGTTCAGGGTGCTCGCTGAAACTTAAGCATGGTCTCTCAGCTCCTCACTCGATGTGGAAGTGCTTGCAAAACACCTCTCAGCTATATAGTGAGAGATGCTCAAGTGTCAATTCTCAAAATATAGATGATGGACAAACATTTGAACCTGCTACACTGCCATTCTCTGTGAACAGTTTGTATTTTTCAATAAACTATTTCACACTGAAAATTAAAATCAATAATGACAAGGCAGCCTTGTGGCTATAATGATAAAGACCACATTTAAAAAGAAATACTTGTTTCAATGGTTAGTGTTCGTGGCACTCACAGAGGAATTGGCTGAGAGGTGATGCTGAGCTTGATAATTCATCTAACTTGACATAACATGCAGAGTTGAAACAGTACAAATGCTGAAGCACCTCAGGGTTAATGGCTGCATCTCTGCTGATGTTGCTTCAGGTCTCTTCATACTGTCAGGATAAGTGACTCCCTGAGCTACTTCACGACTGAAGTTAGCAGATCAACAACATGAGGCAGATATGAAAGATTTTTAAATTCACCACTGTTGCTCGAGCATATTGACTTTTTTTTATTTTAAGCTGGTACATTGGTATCAAGATGCGCCCTTCAAGAAACAAGGGATTTGTGGTCACAGTTTTCTAAACTAGCAATGGTTTAATTCCAACAAATTCTGATTGCAGATCGGACGAAGAAACCATGTTATTTTCCTGAATAATCATGCCATGAACACGATGGCTGCTATAAAGTGGAATGAGCACTAACAAGGAAATATAGATTGTAGCTGTGATTCTAAGTCCGGCTCCAGGCTCTTCATGGAGAAAAGCATTGACAGACCTGATGAGGCAATAGCCACTGGTTCAGTGTGACACTGATATATCAGGATTCTTCATCCTCATTCAGTAGTGAAAATTAATTGAAAATCACATCCAGATTGATTCTGAATGTTTTCTTCAGAGGAGAAATGCTGGAAGTCCTGGAGCAATTCACCAACTGGAAGCTGTCTTGGCTGCAGTAGGTGCATGGCCCTGGGAACCAGGTGATGGGGAAAATCTCCAACTCTGCCTTGAAAGAAATTTAACTAGGAGCCTATTCTCGGCTCCTTTCTTTTAACTTTACTTCTGGGACCTCCTTCTGATCCTTGTCTATGGTCCTACTTGGCACAGTGGTGGCACGGTGGCACAGTGGTTAGCACTGCTGCCTCATGCCACCAGGGACCCAGGTTCAATTCTAGCCTTGGGTGACTGTGTGGAGTTTGCATGTTCTCCCCGTGTCTGTGTGGGTTTCCTCCGGGTGCTCCAGTTCCCTCCCAAAGACCAAAGACATGCAGGTTAGGTTGAATGGCATTGCAAAAATTGTCCCTTAGTGTCCGAAGATGTGCCGGTTAGGTGGGGTTGCGGGGGAGGTGGGGGTGGGGTGGTGGGGAGTGAGCCCAGGTAGAGTGCTCTTTTGGAGGATCAGTGCAGACTCAATGGGCCAAATCCTTCTGTACTGTAGGGATTCTATGGATTCTTCTGGGACCTATTTCTGATCCTTGTTTTTGCTCCTACCTGGGACATTTTTCTGGAATCTCTTTCTGATCCTTGTTTTGTCCATGTCTGTGACTATCTTCTAGGACCTCACAGTCCCCCTCACCATGACCTGCTTCCTGGGACATCATATCAGTAGTGGTTCTCTGGTTTCAACTCGCCTGACCTGCTGATTTACACTCTTTCACTTCTTTGCTTCTGTGCAGGTGCGCAGGGCCAGTTCCCAGCCTAAAGATGCCAAAAAACCAACTGGGCATGTGCAACCACTTCCCGGCCAACACATGCACGGAAGGCCCAAAGCCCACTGGGAACTTTAGTTTTCAATCTCCAAGGTAAGCATTCGAGCTTCATAATAATTGTTTGGTTAGGAAACTAAACATGGAGATAGTTCTCAACCAGACACTGAAATGCTAAGTATCAATATTCACATGAAATTGAGGGGAAAATGCGACCTCTGATTCGATAGTCCACAGATAATCTTGTTTTTTCGTTAATTGTTGAATCTATGAAGTTATTTTTAGAAATATCATTGACATAAACCTTCATCATACTTCCATAATAATACCTTATCTGGAAGTGCCTATTTTTTTAAAATAGCTGCTATTGGTCTTCCTGTGTAAAAAGATGGTTATGGCTCATTTGGGATGCCTAATATTACAGGGCAAAGGTACACAATGCATAATACAGAACGTGTGCATCATTACTACAAAAGGCATACACCATTCAGGAAGACATAAATGCCATTTTCTGACGAGATGGCTTCATAGGAGATGCAAGGGGACAGAATGCCATCTCCTCCATCACCAAGACAGCTTGTTCTGCCTCTGGTGGTCACGCACCATATCCGACATACAGCTTGTATAAAATGGAGCTGTCGGAGAGGTAATTGTAAAATAATGTTGTTTCATGTCGATTTGAAAAGTTACCAGCAAAAATTAACATAAGGCATTAATACATGACACTCCAATTAATTCCTTACTTCTTCAACACTATTTCAAGGCAGGTGAACTTAAGTCAATTAGTAAATACAGCATCACATCTTAGTGAAACACTCCCTTTTGCCTGGTATGGACCATTTATTTAAAGGAGCTGGCACTGAAACAAACACCAGCTACTAAATGTGATTTAAACAGTGCTTTTCATTTGGTGTGTGCTGTACCTATACTGGAGTGAACACGCACATTCATAAGCAATGTCGTACTGAACGTGTGTGAAGCATTTCATTTTACCTGGTCCGTGCTATACATGTACAGGAGATGATACTGTCACATGTACAGCCAGAAACGGCTGGTTGAGTGTCAGCTCTGTGGTTTGTTGGGCGACCTTACTAAAACTCCTGAAGCTCTCAGTCACTCTTTCCTTCAAATATAATTACATGGTGCAAGATCAATTTATAAGCATATGTATACACCAATGTAATTTCATACTTCAGCAGTGATTAAAGGTCAATATTCTTTTAATCACCTCTTCTCTTCCAAACTGTACTCTACACTCCGCATTCTAATTGCAAACAGATTCCCATGCACCTTGATGAACTTCGGACACGACATATGATGAAGATCCAGAGCAGGCCCACAATCCAAGTCTTCCTACCCAACCTTGTTTATTTGACACAATTTAATTGTTGGGCACCTGTCAGTATGCTGGGCAGTGTTATTTTTCTGGCCCAAACAAAGAACACAGGAGTGGTCAGTAGATCTGCTCATTTTTGTGAACACAGTAAGAAGTCTTACACCAGGTTAAAGTCCAACATGTTTGTTTCAAACACTAGCTTTCGGAGTACTGCTCCTTCCTCAGATGAATGAGAAGGAGCAATGCTCTGAAAGCTAGTGTTTGAAACAAACCTGTTGGACTTTAACCTGGTGTTGTAAGACTTCTTACTGTGCTCACCCCAGTCCAACGCCGGCATCTCCACATCATTTTTGTGAAGCCTGTTCCTTTCCAAGTGGCGCATGGCTGGAGCCGCTCCCATTGAAGTCATGACACTGCCAGTGCTCCGGGCTATGGATACCTTGACAACTAACTTTTTCACCCAAGGCAGAGACAAGACTAGCTTGTAACTGCAGTAACATGGGCAGATGGTCAGAGGCAAGCAGAGCTGGTCACCAAAGTACAAGCAGGAAACAAGAAAAAAACAAACAGCACAAGCAAAGCAAGATACATAATGAATACCACCTAACTCGTCCTAACCCCTCTATAAGCCCACTGTTTCTACCCTGAGGATTTGAAGCTCCATTCATTTTTGAAAAGCAGAGTTTGGTCAGTTATTGCTCTCCGTTCCGAAGTAGAGAAAAGTTGCACCTATTCATCAGGACATTAAAGGCTGCCGCAATGCACATTGCAGAAATTGGTTCAGCAGCACAGATGCAAAATGTTCCAAAAACAACTTTGCCTTCCAGCAACAACTACAACAAGAGGAAGATGAAAATGTTTTTGGGTCTATAGGACATTCACTCGATAACACTATGTACAGTTTGAATTCCTAATGATAGTGGTAAATCAAACTCACTTTAAAATAGCTTTTGTCATGAGCAGTGCATTATCATTTTTTCTCTGGAACACTTTTCAGAGCGACATTCGCATTGACAAAAGCTTCATTTTAGTAAAACCCATTCATCTCCTGCTAAATTGATGTAAGATTATGTAAGTTGTGCGCCATTGGGTTAAAGTGCTACAAATTTTACCTTCAGCAGTCAACATTTCCTTCCTCATCTTTGCTGCAAGCTTTTTTTTTGATAAATTAAAAATAATTCCATTGAATCTTCCCCCTCTCAAAATCCTGTACGCAAGCACTGTTCAGCGAGATCAGTTCTATTCGTACACAAGAATACATAAAGCAAAGCGACATCAGGGCTCTCTTAAACCCATTCATCTGGACTAAGCTAGAGCCACATGAAATGAAAATTGCTTATTGTCAGAAGTGGGCTTCAATGAAGTTACTGTGAAAAGCCCCTAGTCGCCACATTCCGCCGCCTGTTCGGGGAGGTTGGTACGGGAATTGAACCGTGCTGCTGGCCTGCCTTGGTCTGCTTTAAAAGCCAGCGATTTACCAGCCCCTAACGACACGGACTTTCATCGGTTGTGGCAAGGCTTAAACAATATAACAAGCGACAAAGCAAAGCTGAGTAGGATCTCTGGCAAGAGCACTCCTCCCAGATGAACTCAATACATTCTATGCTTGTTTCGAGCAGGAAACCAACAAACCATTGTCAAGTGCCCCAACAGCTTTGGACATACACATACCTACCGTCACAGCCTCCTAAGTCAGATTGGCTTTCTTGAAAGTGAACCTTCGGAAAGCAACGGTTCCTCATAGGGGACCCCTGTAGTAGGGGGACCCTCACAGGAACCCTGTAACAGGGAGACCACCTCAGGTTCCCCTGGAGTAGGGTGACGCTCCCCCCCCCCTCCCCACTGGGACCCCTTTAATAGGGCGATCCTCCACATAGACCCCTGTAATAGGGGACCCCCCTTAGAGACCCCTGTAATACGAAGATTCCCCCCCCCCCCCCCCCCCCCCCCACCGGAACCCCCTGCCTAAAAGATCCCCCTCCACAGACACCCCCCCCAAGACACAGCCCCGCCCCCCTCCACACCCCTCACCCCTCCCAGAAAAGAGACCCCTGTCTGGAAGCTAGAGAACATTCTGGACAGGGCCCCAGTGGAAACATTATAGCTGTAATACCTTTCCGCTCCATGTGTCCATTCAGGGAAGGAGAGCAGCTGTTGCCTGCATCTGGTTCTCACAGATCCAGTAGCTGCAAGCCATTCAGAGCTTTCTAGTAGTGGTCTGTGATTGACAGCTTCTACAAACCATCTGCGGCTTTGATCCATTCATATTATTTCATGGTTCAGTGTCATAAGTAGTGAAGCTCCAATATTTGTAAACATTGACCACATCAAAGAGGGATAAATGCATTCCAAGCACTAAGTGCATTTCAATCACTCAAGTGTGTGATTTCACTGCACTTACCTCACCATCCATCCCTGTCAACAGGAGTACCGGTGGCTGCCCCAATCATGTCAGCGATAGGCTCTGTCCTGTTTCCCCAATGGGTGTCCTTATTGGGTGTCCTTATTGGGTGGGCCGTGTGTTATCCCACCAGCAGGGTGGCACCTGGTTGTGCAGTGGAGAGGGTTAAGGTGTGCCACCAATCGCCTCCATGCTTAGAGGCTTGTGAGCGGACAGATTCTACAGATGGGGTGAGCCAGGGAAGTATTTGTCTGCTGGGAGCGTAGTTTCAGTGTGATGTGGGTCCTGGGTGTGACACACAGATTGTGACAACCTGGGGCAGGATGGATGGGAACAGGAGTGTGGTGGGCAGGCAAGGCTTGAAGACAGCTGGGGCTCCTGCGGAGTGTGCTAGCAGTGTGCTAGGGAGGGTGCAAATGGCCACAGCGCATGCGTTCTTTATTTGGAGTAAGCTCTGTTATTCCATACAATCATACGCACCCCGTCAGTCACGTGCAGTGGATTATGACACAAACACTCCACACAGACACCCCACACACACACATAGACACAAACTCATACACTTCACACACACACTACACACACACATTCCACACACACACAAACTACACACACATACCTGCACACACATACCTGCACACACATACCTGCACACACTACACACACACATACACTCCACACACATATTCCACACACTACACACACATACCTACACACTACACACACAGGCATGCACATGTACATTCCACACACACATTACACACACACTCCATACACACACGGCATGATTTTTCAGCCCCATCCACTGCCGAGATCATCCTACTCCACTGAGTTAAGGTTCCACCATGACAGAGTCAGAAAATTCCTGCCATAGACACTCACACACATACTACATACACACACATACTCCACACACACATACTCCCCACACACGCATACTCCCCAAACATACATGCTCCACGAACACATACTCCACACACACAAACTCCACACACACACACACACATACTCCACACACACACATACTCCACACACACACATACTCCACACACATACATATTCCTCACACATACTCCACACACATACATGCTCCTCACACACATACTCCACGCATACATACTCGTCACACACATACTTCACACTCACACATACTCCACACACACACATACTCCACACACACACATACTCCACACACACACATACTCCACACATACATACTCCACACACATACTCCACGCATACATACTCCACACACACACATACTCCACACACACACATACTCCACACACACACATACTCCATACACACACACTCCTCACACATACTCCACACACATACATACTCCTCACACACATACTCCACACACACACATACTCCACACACACACACATACTCCACACACACACATCACATACTCCACACACACACATACTCCACATACACACATACTCCACACACACACATACTCCACACACACACACACATACTCCACACACATACATACTCCACACATACATACTCCTCACACACACACTCCTCACACATAATCCACACACATACATACTCCTCACACACACATACTCCACACACACATACTCCACACACATACTCCACACATACATACTCCACACACATACATACTCCTCACACATACATACTCCTCACACAAACTCATACACTTCTCACACACATACTCCACACACATATACTCCACACACATACTCCACACACACATACTCCTCACACACATACTCCACACACACATACTCCACACACATGCATACTCCACACACACATACTCCACACACACACATACTCCACACACACACAAATACTCCCCACGCACAAATCCTCCCCACACATATACCACATTAATCCATATTATAGGAGGGATGTGATAACACTTAACACTTGAAAGTGTGCAGAAGAGATTAACCAGGATGTTGTCTGAGCCGGAGAGTTTTAGCTAAAAAAGGGAGGTTGGATAGACTGGGGTTGTTTTCCTTTGAGCAGAGGAGACTGAGGGGGTCATGATTGAGCTGTATAAAATTATGAGGGGCATAAATAGAGTGGACAGGAAGAAGCTTTTCCCCTTGGTGGAGGGGTCAATCACCAGGGGGCAGAGATATAAGGCAAGGGGCAGGGAGGTCAGAGGGAATGTGAGGGAAAAATCTTTTAGCCTGAGGGTGGAGAAGTTCTGGAACTCACTGTCTGGTAGGGTGTAGAGGCAGAGACATACATAGCATTTGATAAGTATTTAGATTTGCACTTGCAATGCCAAAGCATACAAGGCTATTAGCCAAGTGCTGGAAAATGGGATTAGAATGACGAGGTGGTTGCTTTTGCCAGCACAGATGCAATGAGCTGAAGGGCCTTTTCTGTGCTGTACAACTCGATGACTCTAATAGAGATAACTATATCAATGGGTTTTTGGTGGTTCTTGCCATTGTCTATACAGGTAGCATATCTCAAATCTGTCACCTCAGCACAGACACCATGCCGGATTTTGGAACTTGCCAGTTTTCGGAGAAAATTCAGAACACCTTAAATTAAATTGGATCACCTTAATTAATTGGGTAGGGGTCACAGGAATACCAACCAATATGATTGCAAAGCACTTTAGATTAATGACCATGTCGCTGCTTATATTAATTCACTTCTCAAGCATTAGATTGAATAATTCTTTCATACCACCCCCACTTTCCAACATCAGCACACCCTGTTTAAAATGAGAAAAAAAATCAATCAGACTTATCATGTAGTTGTGACGGAAAACTATTTATTTTTTATTCATGCTCCAGTTCCATAGGACATAGAACAGTACAGCACAGTACAGGCCCTTCGGCCCACAATGTTCTGCTAACCATTTATCCTAATCTAAGATCAACCTAATCCACACCCCTTCAATTTACTGCTGTCCATGTGCCTGTCCAAGAGTTACTTAAATGTCCCTAATGACTCTGACTCCACCACCTCCGCTGGCAGTGCATTCCATGCACCCACCACTCTGTGTAAGTAACCTACCTCTGACATATTCCCTATACCTTCCTCCAATCACCTTAAAATTATGTCCCCTCGTGATAGCCATTTCAGCCCTGGGGAAAAGTCTCTGGCTATCCACTCTATCCATGCCTCTCACCACCTTGTATAACTCTATCATGTCACCTCTCTTCCTTCTTCGCTCCAGTGAGAAAAACCCTAGCTCCCTCAACCTTTCTTCATAAGACGTGCCCTCCACTCCAGGCAGCTTCCTGGTAAATCTCCTATGCACCCTCTCCAAAGCATCCACATCCTTCCTATAATGAGGCGACCTGAACTGGACACAATATTCCAAGTGTGGTCTAACGAGGGTTTTATAAACCTGCAGCAAAACCTCGCGGCTGTTAAACTCAATCCCCCTGTTAATGAAAGCCAACACACCATACGCCTTCTTAACAACCCTATCAACCCGGGTGGCAACTTTGAAGGAACTATGTACGGGGACCCCAAGATCCCTCTGTTCCTCCACACTTCCAAGAATCTTGCCTTTAACCCTGAATTCAGCATTCAAATTCGATCTTCCAAAATGAATCACTTAACATTTATCTAAGTTGAACTCCATCTGCCACTTCTCAGCCCAGCTCTGCATCCTGTCAATGTCCTAGTTGTAACCTGCAACACCCCTCGGCACTATCTACAACTCCACCAACCTTCATGTCATCGGCAAACTTACTAACCCACACTTCCACTTCTTCATCCAAGTCATTTATAAAAACCACAAAGAGCAGAGGTTCCAGTGGGATACCACTGGTCACTGACCTCCAGGTGGAATACTTTCCATCCACTACCATTCACTGGCTTCTTTCAGCCAGCCAATTCAGTATCCAGACAGCCAAATTTCCCTGTATCCCATTCTCCCTAACTTTCTGAATGAGCCTACCATGGGAACCATATCAAATGCCTTACTGAAATCCATATACACTACTTCCACTGCCTGACCTTCATCAATGTGTCTCATCACATCCGCAAAGAATTCAATGTGGCTTGTGAGGCATGACCTGCCCCTCACAAAGCCATGCTGACTATCTTTAATCAAACTATGTTTTTCTAAATAATCATAAATCCTCTCTCTCAGAATCCTTTCCAATATTTTGCTCACCACAGACATAAGACTGACTGGTCAGTAATTGCCAGAGATTTCCCTATTCCCTTTCTTAAACAGGGGATCAACATTGCCTCCCTTCAATCATCCGGTACTACTCCAGTGGAGAGTGAGGACACAAAGATCATCGCCAATGGCGCAGCTATCTCTTCTCTCGCTTCCCATAGTAGCCTTGGGTATATCCCATCTGGCCCAGGGGACTTATCTATCCTGATGCTTTTTAAAATTTCCAGCAAATCCTCCTTCTTAATATCAAACTGTTTGAGTCTATTAACCTGGTTCACGTTCACACTGTTCTCATGAGCAACAAGGTCCCTCTCTCCAGTGAATACTGAAGCAAAATATTCATTTAGGGCCTCCCCTATCTCCTCAGATTCTAGGCACAAATTCCCTCCACTATCCCTGATCGACCCTACTCTCACTCTGGTCATCATCTTATTTCTCACATAAGTGTACAACGGCTTGTGGTTTTCCCTAATCATTCCTGCCAGGGCTTTTTCATGCCCCCTTCTAGCTCTCCTAAGTCCACTTTTGAGTTCCTTCATGGTTACTTTGTAACGATCTAGAGCCGTGCCAGGCCCTTGCTTCCTCACCCTTACGTAAGCTTCCTTCTTCCTCTTGACTAGAAGCTCCACTTCTCTTGTCATCCAAGGCTCCTTCACCTTACCATTCCTTCCTTTCTCAGTGGGACAGAACTATCCAGCACTCGCAGCAAGTGCTTCTGAAACAACCCCGACATTACTGTTGTGCATTTCCCTGAGAACAACTGTTCCCAATTTATGCTTCTCAGCTCCTGTCTAATAGCAGTATACTTTGCCCTCCCCCAATTAAATACCTTTTCAAAAAATAAATTTAGAGTACCCAATTCATTTTTCCAATGAAGGGACAATTTAGCGTGGCCAATCCACCTAGCCTGCACATCTTTGGGTTGTGGGGGCGAAACCCACGCAAACACGGGGAGAATGTGCAAACTCCACACGGACAGTGACCCAGAGCCGGGATCGAACCTGGGACCTCGGCACCGTGAAGCTGCAGTGCTAACCCACCGTGCCACCGTGCTGCCTCCCAATTAAATACCTTCCCATACTACCTATTCCTATCCCGCTCCATGACTATGATAAAGGTCAAAGAGTTGTGTTCACTGTCACCGAAATGTTCTCCCACCGAGACATCTGATACCTGGCCTGATTTGTTGCCACACACCAAATCCAATATGGCCTTCTCCATAGTCGGCCTATCTACATATTAAGTCAGGAATCCTTTGTGGACACACCTGACAAAATCTGCTCCATCCAAACCATTTGCACTGAGGAGGTTCAATTCAATATTAGGGAAGTTGAAGTCACCCAATACAACAACTCTTGTTACTTCTGCACCTTTCCAAGATCTGCCGCCCAATCTGTTCTTCCATTTCTCTGCTGCTTTTGGGGAGTCTATAGAAAACTCCCAATAAACTGACTGCTCCTTTCTTGTTTCTGACTTTCACCCATAATGACTCAGTACACAACCCCTCCTCGACTACCTCCTTTTCTGTAGCTATGATGAACTCCCAAATTAACAGTGCCACTCTCCCTCCTCTTTTACCTCCCTCCCTATTATTCTTAAAACATCTAATCCCCGGAACATTTAACAACCATTCCTGCCCCTGTGAAATCCATTTCTCCGTAATGGCCACAACATCATAGTTCCAAGTACTGTTCCATGCTCTAAGCACATCTCCCTTATTCCTGACACTCCTTGCATTGTAAGAGACACACTTTAACCCTGAGTGCAACTTTTCCCTATCAACTGTTGATCCTTCCTCACAGACTCACTGCATACTATTTCTGCCTGTTCAACAGATACCCTATCCACTGATCCGTAGCTCTGGTTCGCATCCCCCTGCCAAACTAGTTTAAACCCTCCCAAAGAGCTCTAGCAAACCTCCCGCCCAGGATATTAGTGCCCCTCCAGTTTAGGTGCAACCCGTCCTTCATATACAGGTCCCACCTTCCCCAGAAGGCATCCCAATGATTTACATATCTAAAGCCTTCCCTCCTGCACCAGCCCTGTAGTCACGTGTTCAGCTGCACTCGCTCTCTGTTCCTTGACTCATTTGTGCATGGCACCGGTCGAAATCCTGAGATTACTACTCTGCTCATCCAGCTCTTTAGCTTCCAACCTAACTCCCTAAAATATCGTAATTGGCGATCGGGCAGAGAATCCCTTCCAATGGCCAGATCGGGGGTGGCAGCAGTTTGATGCCAGTCTTCCACTCTCCGCCACCTCCAAAATGGCATCATCGCGGTGCACGCCATTGGAATGGCTTTGGCGTGTCATCGGAAGGCCCTAACCCGATTCACCGGCCCTAATGGGCCGAGTTCCCAACCGCACGGGAGACATGTGGTCCCAGCGTTCAGGAGCCCATTATGGTGGCTCCAGCGAGATTTGGGGGGATTGTTGGGGGGTAGCCAGGAAGGCAGTATTTGGCAGGTCGGGTCCGTGCACGGCTGGCACCATATATTACGGTGCAACCGCTGCATGTCATCGTCGTGCGCATGCGGGGCCACGGCCCATTCTCCAGCCGTTTCTGTCATGGGAGCCGGGTGTTTTACCCAGCATGGCTACTAACCCCTCCCCAGTCCCAGGATCGGTGAGGGTTCGGTGCCAAGTTTGGCATTGTAAAACGCCACCGTTCCCACACTGGCGTTGGCACTTAGCCTCAAAATTGGAGAATTCAGCCCTAAATATTGTTGTTCATTCAGGGTGAATTCAAACACCTGATTCAGGTGGGGTCACTGGAGTGCAGGAAAAAAATATACAGTTTTTAGACACCACCAATTTTAATGTAGCCAGATTTAAGGGACTCAACCTGTACATCTATCTGCAAGAGCTACCTCATCCATGCTCAGAGAGGTTAGATAAACTTGGTCTATTCTCACTGGAACGCTAGAGGTTGAGATGCGACATGATAGAGGTCTACAAGATTACGAGTGGCATGGACAGAGTGGGTAGTCAGATGCTCTTGCCTAGGGTAGGAGAGTCTAGTGCGACGGGACATAGGTTTAAAGTGGATGGGGAAAAGTTTAGAAATGATGTGCGAGGCAAGTTTTTAACACAAAGGGTGGTAAATATACGGAACACACTGCCTGGGGAGGTGGTGGGAGCAGCTACGAAAGTGGCATTTAAGGGACATCTAGACAAATATATGAATAGGGAGGGAATGGAAGGATATGGACTCCATAAGTCCATACAGTTTTAGTTGAGGCAGGTACCATGATTGGCAGAGGCTTGGAGGGCCGAAGGGCCTGGTCCTGTGCTCTATTGTTCTTTGTTCTCTGGTACACCATTATTTTTCAAGGTTTCTTGTTTAAATGTCAGGGATTCTGGCGAAGCTTCAGTAGTTTGCAGTGTTTGCCAAACCTACTATCATTTTCTGCCACTCTATGTTATAAAGTCATATGGGGAAAGATGGAGCCCATTCAGCCTGGGATGTTGATGCTGGATCTCTGTGGAGAAATCCAATCAGTCCCATTTCCGTGGTCTGTCCATGTATTCCAGTAAATTTATCTCTCTCAAGTTCACATCTAATTTCCTTTCGAAATATCATCATCTCCCTTTTCCACCACTCTGGTAGGCAGCAGAATCCACATCATTATCACTTATTCACTGTCGAGGTAGATTCATTACTATAAATGTAGAGTGTTGAATCCCTTTAAACATCTCCAGATAAAAGAACTCAAGCTTCCATTTTACCCTGAGGTTTATATCAATTTAATATTCAAAGTAAGTATTTTATAATTATGAAGCAGCATCGAAGAGCAGTGGCAGGAAAGTACAGTAGCCTTGGTCCAGGCTATAAATCATCAGCATACGTCAAAGTCTGAAATTTGAAGACTATGGGCAAAACACTGAGCGCAGAATGTATCAATGTTCCCATTCCTTACATCCTCATTATTCCACTCAAATCCCATGACCTATCTAATCATCTACTCCCCAGAAAACATAACAAACTCCCATTAAGACTCTCCTTGTAAACATAAGTATGGCTTGATAGAATGCTGATCTCACGTTTACGACAACTTATTTGCATCTTTTGCCGCCACAGTCTGAGTTTTAAACCAGGATTTTTTCCAAATATTACTGCAGCAGATATACACCCTAACACAGGCCACCTCCAGGCAACTTGGCTGTTCCTTGGTGCATCCAACAACTTAGAGCAAGCATGCCTTTTGCTTGCCATTGGTAGGCTGATGATGAGCCTAAATTGACTACCCACCACTTGCAGGCACTTAGCCCTGCCACCTCCATCCTGCCTCCGGGCAAACGGCACAGAGATAGGGTGGTGCATGCAAACTGGTCAGGTTCACGGATTTCTCCCGCCACCCTGCCTCCATACTCCCCCCATCCAGCCCTCAATCTCAGATTCAAAGGTCTAACAAATGTTACCATTGAGTCCACTGAGCTTTCCTGTGGTATTGCAGGCAGGAAATGGCTAATAGAGTTGGAAACAAGCAGAACATTTTAATAATAATACGATATAAGCCGGTTGCAAATTCAGCACATAACTGAGTGCTCATGTTTTGCAATGGCAGAACCCTGAATGCATTTGTCATATGGGCAAGAAGGTCCTTACACTTTCGTATTTGAAATTGGGGCACTGTTCGTCCCTATAGACACTCTACAATGTCCTGGACAGCTTTTGGATTATTTTTAGAAATAAACACCTCATAATGGACACAGTTGTCAGCTAAAACAAAAGCAAAATACTGTGGATGCTGGAAATGTGGACTAAAAACAGAAAATGCTGGAAATGCTGAGCAGATGAGGCAGCCTTTGTGGAGACAGAAACACAGTTCCCTGGTGTTCTTAAGAAAGATCATCGTCCTGAAGCTTTGGCCCAGATTTTATCGGCGTTGTAATAACTGGCATAGGACACAGTGGGCTATTTTCCCCATATTGCCTGAGGGGTATGAGCTCCTCGGCTAACAATCGGGCTGATAACCTTGTTGTATAAACGGTCGACCAGATAGGAAGTGACTGACACAGAGAGAGGGCCTGGTGAAGGTCAGCCAGCACCCTTGTCAATAATATGTTCTTATAAATAAACGTCTTCTTTTGTTTTCTCGTCTGGAGGGGAGGGGATTGCCTTTATTAAATTGGCGACAAGGATAAACTGCAACTGTCAACGTGCAACTCTGCCGACTACGCCGCTTCTTCATGACTTTGCCCCTCCTGGAGAATACTGCGAACTTGATGCTGTGTTGGCGGATATGTTCAGTGACCACCTGGTCTGCGGTATTTGCCAACCCTAATCTTGACACACAAAAGAAGCTTCAAGGTAAAGGTTGTCCGGCGTCGCCACCCCCCCATCCCCCGATACATTTAAACAACACTGGAGACGAGTCGGAAATGCAGCTGAACTATGTGGCTGCGCCACGGGTAGCTCGTATTCGTATATGTGTGCAGGTCCATGGATGTTTAATTCAAATGGAGTTGGATACAGGTGCTGCCGTCTCAGTGGTGCTGCACCATGTATACAGGGAGGTGTTTGACTATTGCAGGCTTCATGCTCGTCCCGGTGGTTTACGAGCATCGGTCCTCACGCCTTTCTTCATTGTGGGACAGGGGGACGGCTCCAACCTCCTGATCAAAATTGGCGACACCATTTGTGGATCGCCTGGCAAAGTATCCTCCAGGTGGAGACAGGGTCTTATATATGATACTGCAGGAGTTCCCCAACATTTTTGGGTCAGGCTTTGGGAAAATCAAGGGAGCCCCATTTTTTTTTGTGTTCAACAACTCCCTTATGCTATTGTCGATAAGATCGAGGCCGTACTGCAGCGATTGGAGAGCTTCGGTATAATTCAGCCAGTTCGTTTTGCCGACTTGGCGGCGCCGGTGGTTCTGGTGATGACACCACCATTTATAAAGGAACCGTCAATACAGCTTCATGCTTAGACCGATACCCGCTACCTCGAATTGAGGATCTCTACGCCACCCTGGCAAGTAGTTCTAAATTCACTAAGTTAGATATGAGCAATGCTTACTTTCAGTTTAAACTACACAAGGCCTTGAAGCAGTACTGCAGAAATTATCCGAATATGGCTTCCACCTGCGTACAGCGAAGTGCATTTTGAATGTTAAAGAGGTGGTGTATCTGGGCTACCGGATCGACCAAGATGGCCTGTACGCAGTAGCCAACAAAGTAAAAGCAATCAAGATGGCCTTCACGCCATGCAATGCTGCAGAGCGTCGCTCCTTCTTAGGCCTGATCAATTATTATGCCCGTTTTATTCTGAATTTAGCAACACTCTCCACTCTCTCCGACAGAAACACCTGCCCTGGATTTGGGGTGGTGAACAGGAGGCTGCTTTCTGATTGGTGAAACGGACATTGGTTTCATCAAGAGTCCTGATTCATTTTGACACAACTAATCCTCTCCTATCGGATGGGTAACATCCCTGACCATTCAGTAGCTTTTGCCTCCAGGTCGTTGACAGCCGCGGAGTGTAACTATGTGCACATAGAGGAAGAGGATCTGGCGGTTGTGTTCAGAGGCAAACATTTTCATCAGTACGTTTATGGCTGCCAATTTTTTATAATTACGGATCACAAACCACTGTTTGGCCAACCCACGAAGGTAAGGCAAGGCCGCCGATCGCGCAGCCGAGTCCAGAGGTGGCCTCTGCTTTTGGCTACGTACCAGTATTCTTTTGAACACCACCCAGGAACATGGATAGCGAACGTGGACGCGTTGAGTCATCTTCCTCTGCCCGTGGTTTTAGAGGATCCACCCACAGCCGCCAAAACTGTTTCGGTGCTAAATTTGATGGACACTCTCCCCGTGACGGCTGCCTGTATCTGCGAGTGGATGTAATACGATCTGAGGCTGGCTAAGGTACGACATTTGGTTTTGTATGGTGAAAAAAAGATGTGAGCTTCCAGGGGAGTAAAGACTTTTACTCCCAAGATGTTGAAGCTGATGTCGAGTACGATATCCCGCTGTGGGGCACGAGAGACATCGAACCTGCGAAAGAACAAACTTTGGCTCTGAAAGACCTTCCTGCTGTACGTTTACGTGTCTCCAAGATGAAACTTCTGGCCAGGAGTTATGTCCAGTGGCCAGGAATCGACACGGACCCTGAGCTGGTAGTCGGCAGCGGCGCCTTTGCACGTGGGAGTGGCCTAAATGTCAATGGGCTCGCGTTCACGTGGATTTCGCTGACCCGTTTTTAGGATCCATGTTCTCATCTTGGTGGATGTGCACTCAAAGTGGCTGGAGGTTAACGTATGGCGCCCATCACCTCCATGCCACCATCAAGCGGTTGCGCACCACTTTCTGGCACTCAGCTTTCTGGTGCTCGTTACCAACAACGGGGCTTTGTTTACTAGTGAGGTGTTCTGTTTTCATAGTGTCTGTAACTGGGGTGGCCCAGGCTGAAATTTTGATGGGTCGCCAACTCCGGCTTGGTTGGATTTGTTACTCCCATTGGCACAAAAGTGTATCGCACACAAGATTTACACAGGTGGTGCCTGACTAGGTGTCATCTCCTACGACACTTTGCACATGACAAAGTGGTCCACACCCATAACTTTGGTGAAGGTCCTCGCTGGGTTCCAGCGGCTGTCGTTCGCAAACTAGTCCTATATCAAGCCAAGTCTATGTTCAAGGTCAGCTCATGAAGCGTCACCTAGACCACCTCAGTGCCCAGCGGTCTGCCACTCGGGAGGCTCCTCAGGGAACTCCACCCCGGACCTGCCGGTTGCTCCGGGTCCGAAGCCTATGCATCCTGCTCCATCGTCATTTTCTCGTGATACTGAGATGCCTGATGTCTGGTCGTCTGATTCTGATATGGAGACACAGACGTCTGGGGTCTCTGACTCGAATGTCGTTGTTCAGCCACCGGCGGAGGGCTCTCCACTCAGACGGTCCAGCCGCAAGTGCCATTCTCCGAATTGGTTTACGCCGGCTGATCTGGTCTCACTGCCAGGCCACGATGTGCTGAATCCTTCCGTCAACCACCAGGACTATGCCATTTTTTTCTGTTCCTTTCTCATCATCGGTATTTTTAACTTCTTCTCATTTGTGTACTCCTCGTCTTCCTCGTCCTCATCATTCTCTTTGGGGGGGTCTTCAGACTTTGATAAGGTGGGATGTGATAACGTGCACAGGAGACACAGGGTGGGATTGATTGTTTTCCCTGTGTGGCTCGAGGAATATGAGCTCCCCCGCTAAATATGGGACTGATAAACATGTCACATAAAAGGTCGACCAGATAGGAGCAAACCAACACAGAGAGAGGACCCAGTGAGGTTTAACCATGCCCTTGTAAATAGTGCATTCATATAAATAAAAGTTTTTTTTGTTTACGCATCTGATTCCCTTCTCCTTCATTCAAGGAGTATTCTTAGAAATGGCGGGTGGAATCTGTATGTGGGAATCCAGCCTCTATATCCAACAGATCCACTTTGTTGCCAGCAGGGGGAAGCAGATGGGGGCGTGATTCACGCAGGAGTGTAACCCAAATTCAGCAGGGTTGTTTGAACTCAGTGCTGAGTTCACACTTACCCTATTTTGATTATCTTAGGACATTAACCTGTAGGGTGGGAGCCACAAATTGATGGAGTAGACATAAACACTTTTTAAGGGTGGATCAGGTCTGTTTAAGTATCATGAAGTCTTTAAAAACTCCTGCTCTTTGAATTAAATTTAAAAAACAGGCTTAAGCTTTTCTGAGAGTTTAAAAATACTCTGCTGGACTGCTTTGATTAATAGGGCATCAACTGTAAGTTGGAAAATCACACTATCTGGTCATGGCGCTTCAATAGATTTCTTTGTTGATATTGCCCCAAGGGATATTATTTTGTCATTATGAATGCACGGTTGAGTTTCAAAAGCTGTATTTATCCCAGCAGGGTATTCAAAGTCCATAGTTTGATTGACAGTTTAAAGAGGCTATTAAAGAGTTAGCTGTCTTTGATGTGGCATTCTAATAGAAGTTTGTTTTTACGAAAAAGTACTTGAGGTATCACAGCTTTGAATGAGTTTCTTGAATGGGAGATTTATCTCGCTATCAAGTGTGTGTGACAAATTAAATTGTTGGACTTTTTTTCACCTCCACAAACAGTGGATACCAGGATCAGTGGCTACGGAGGTGGCATCGGGGTACGAACGAAGGACCATACAGCTTGGGTGGGGGTGCTGAGATAGTGTGAGGAGTGAGGGTGAACCAGCTCACCTTGGTGCTTGCCCACCTCCACGACCACTGAGGACCTGTTTCTGGCATCAGCATGCCCGGTACAATCTCACTGCCATCTTCCCGGGGTGTCTAACAGGGCCTTTCAAATCAAGGTGGCCTTGGTGAGTCAGGAAATTTCCCAACCAGAGCTACCCATTTCGGTACTGAAAATCTAGAATATCACCTCTGTTATTCTCTCCACTGATCTGCCTGACCTGATGAATCAGTCTAGAATTTTCTATTTTCATTGCTGCTACTTTGGTTGGTTAAATAAT
The DNA here is from genome assembly GCF_902713615.1 of Scyliorhinus canicula. NCBI lineage: Eukaryota > Metazoa > Chordata > Chondrichthyes > Carcharhiniformes > Scyliorhinidae > Scyliorhinus > Scyliorhinus canicula. Next base: position 212,995,821 of record NC_052149.1, on the reverse strand, counting down.
TGCATATTTCAAGCGAAAAGATGGTTTCATCAACGTCAGGCCAGCATTACCAGCTAGAATGGGAGAGGAACAGTATACATATTTAAAAAGTAGCATCTTCTCAGTGAACTAGTGACCAGGTATAATATAAGCATCGACATTTATCTAATTTGTACTTTACAAACTAAAATGCATGAAGCACATTACCCTATCTTAGTCTGACCGGTTTCTTTGTCATTTTAATCAAGTTAAACATCAACACTTTGCAGTCTTGTTCATCCTTCCTTTATGATTAGAGTTAAATAAACAATACTTTGTACAAAACTACTAATTTTAATTGTTGTTAAATCTGATTTGGAGATGCCGGTCAGAGCACATCTTTAAAATGGTCACACTGTCCAATCCATTTCAGGTCTGCATTTTATAGTAAAGAAAAGCAGCTAAAAAATTGAAGAGCAATTAACTTTGCCTCTTTCCTAATGTCTTCAACAGTACATGATGAAATGAAAAATTACTGGTCAACCAAAATTGTTCAAATTCAGAACTTTTATTGCGAACCTCTCTTCACACTTCAGGATTATATGGTCATTTTTCCACAGAGAAGGTTTGGCTATAAATGTTTTTAATAAGTATTGTGAACAGGAACTGCCTAAATCGGTGTTAGCTTTTCAGCACAGCTCCATACTGAGCTGCAAATGCATAAGCAGATGAGATGGTGGTTTGCACAGATTCCAAACAACGTCTGGCTCTTCAGGCAGTCATCAAGCATTGTAATATGGACAACCTCATTTGACCTCGTGTTTAGAAGATGCTGTAACAATGTTGAAAGGGCACAATTGTGACCTGGTGTTTAAAAATAAAGTTTCTAAAAAAAACTTTGGCAGAGGAAGAATAACTTTGTCGTAATGTTAGGACAGGTAGAAGAGCAATTTCATCCCAATTATCTCGAAAGCTCAACTCAGTGGGTTGTAAACATGTGTTTTAAGCTAGTACATGGAACGGTAGTTCTATTGATTTTATCTCTTATACTGTATATTCTTAAACTTGTTTACAATAACAGTAAATTGCATTTATATAGCATGCTTAATATGCGAGGAGGTTAATGGGAGCAGAAGTTGACAAAACTCAACACCAAGCCAAAGAGGAAGTTTAGGTGAGCAAAAGCTAGTTCAAAGAGAAAAACTCCAAGGACAATGGTAAAGGAGAAGAGAGAGGTTTATAGAGGGAATTCCAAAATTTAGGGATTAGGCCACTAATGATGGAGCAGTCAGGGATTCCCAAAAGCCCAGACTCAGAGGAGCACAGAGGTCTCAAATGGATGTAAGGCTGGTGGAAGTTAGAAAGATAGGGAAGGATAGTTTGCACTGAGAGTCATCTGCTTAAATTGAACTTGGTTCATCTTCAAAAATATTGCAAGAGAACACATGCGCAGGACAACCCAATATTGTCATGGTCATTTTTGTTGCGCCTTTTTAAAAAAACTGTGAACTCAAATTCTCAAAATTGTATTTGAAGTCACCATTCTCTGAATTATTATTCCAATAACATAAACTCTACAGCACTGTACTTGAAAACTCATTCCTGTGCAAACTTGTCAATCTGTAACTCCAGTCTTATTCCCGAGAAGATGCTGTAACAATGTTGAAAGGGCACAATTGTGACCTGGTAAGTTTACATCGCGATTTCCATTCTAAGTTTGGACAGTGGAATTTATTACTCAATCCTTCCTGATTAATAGAAAATTGGTGCTTTATATATATATATTTGAGCTACTTTATACATAACACTTTACAGGGTAACACAGTGAATTGTGATGGATGGGCCCTTGTCACAAATCATCTAATAACCCTATATTCAGAGACTGAATGAGACCTCCATAACATTGCCCAATTATTCTCTGCCTAGAAACCTTGTTTTCCCTGATAAATTAACTTGATCTTAACTCACCGGGAACATCATAAATATATATAAATCTCCAACAGTGTAAAAGTAGAGCTATAGTCAGACTTTGTCAGGATATTTTTCCTTACCATCAGATTGATTCTACTTTTCCACCATGGGAGTTTGATGTTATACGAATGCATTGTGGTCTGTCCTTTTTAATATATTATACCTTTGAGATTGCATTATTTTGAAAATGAAGAAGCAAATTTAACATCAATTTGGGAAGCAAAGAAGTACCATTGGTTGAAGCATAGGAGTCTCTGCAGTACAAGTGGAAGAACTAATGGACACAAAAGTAGTTCAGCAGCATCACCGCTGGCAGGAGGGTAACATCACAGTATAATTGGTTTATGTAGACACTTGCCATTAGCAATGTGAATATCAACATTTAAAATGGGAAGAGATGATAACTGGGGTGGGGGCTTAGCTTGTAAGTGTCATTTAATTAACAAGTATACAGAACATGTAATTGTGGGAGATGGTAAAGATTGCTATCCTATATTGACAGAGTAATGAGATGCAGCCACTTAAACAAAATACATCCACTTCACAATCTAACCTGTTTCAAAAGGTCCAGTTCAGCATTTCAGCCACTTCAAACTGAGCGATTTAGGAACAATTAAACCCGTCTTCAAAATGTTTAGTGTCAAGATTTTCCCACTTGACTGTCACCTATAGACACAATTGCGTTTTAAAGCTTTGCACAATTTCCCTGTATAATTACATTAAACTTTGTGTGTGTGTGTGTGGGGGGGGGGGGGGGGGGGGGGGGGGGTTCTGGGGGATACAATAAAGGAACATGTTGTATCAGACAATGATGCCCAACAGTTATGGGGAGTTATGGTAATCTGCTTTGTAGTTCAGGCTAGGAGGGACTATCCTTTTGCTGGAGGGGAGAGAATGTTCGCCTGTACAGCCAAAACGTTAGAGATTAATTGAAAATCCTCTTAAGTGACCCATTGGTAGCACTGTAGCAGGTAGATTCCTCTCAAGTGTGGTGTTTTCGATGGAACATCCCAGGAATCCCAGATGTTGCATATTTCTCCGTCCTGCTTTCTCTCACGCACCAACACTTGGTGCCACGATTATGTGATTGAAAAAGAAAAATCATATACAAAGCATTTTTGTTCTGCATTATCCGTGTTACATGTGAATGCCCAAGCTGAATAAATGCGAAAAACCTGGTGGGGAAATGTGAGAACAGTACCCTCTGCCAGACAAACCATTGCTACATAACTTCCTCGCGGCTGAGAGTTAATCATAAATGGAAATTGGTCCCAATTTGGTGTAAGTGCTTTGTGAGGCGGGGTGGGTGGTGGGGGGAGAGGTGGTGCTGGAATGCAAAAAGAAAATCTCAACTGACTTTGCACATTCAACCTCAAACACTGCAATCATGGCACTGCTAGAGAGGGAATAAACAAATATTACTGACAATAAGCATAGTCATACAGGTGGTGTTAAAAAAAACTCACACGTCAGTCTCGGAGCTCTGAGGGAACACCGCTTCGGTGACGGTTCAAACCTACCTCTGAACAGTGGCCAAAAAAAAACAGCAGTCCACACAACTCAAGTATGCAATTGATTGTAGGGTTGACAGCTAGCAGCACAGACTCCAGCTCGTCAGTACAGTAAATTCCATGAGCCACCGTTTAGCTGGGATCTCACGCCTCCAGTGGCTATGAGGATTTTTAAAAAAATACTAAGAGGAAAAATTCAGGAGTTTTTTTTCCCCCCCTCTCTCTCTGTCAGCCCGGATTCATCTACAGTCAAGCCTGCAGCCAGACTGGGGCGCACACCGCTGCACAGGGTTCCAAGGCGCTAGTCCCCTGTTCCTGCTGGCTGGGGCTGAGGCGGTTCCAGCAGACATCACCAGCAATGAGCAGCTCCCCAGGGCAAGAGCAAATCCAGGAGCTGGGCGCGAGCTCTCTCCGCGAGCACCATCGCCGCGAGCTTCCAGCGGCAGAAGAGGGAAGCTTTCCCCAAATCCCTGCAGCTCCCCCCCCCCCCCCCCCTCTCTCTCTCTCTCTCTCAAGGAGCAGCGGGAGATCCGAGCACAAGCCAGCAATCGTCTTTCCGAAATTAGAAAAAAAAAAGCTGGTTGTGGGGGAGTGGTGGGTTTTTTAGCGCAGTTACTGCGCGATCTCAAAATACTGAAGAGGATAAAGGGGCAGAGGCAGAGAGGCTGTCCCAAACTGTTAGTTAGAAACCATTCGGTTTCCTCACCTGAACCCGGCCTGTTTTGAATATTTATTGAAGTTTTCCTCTGCCCGCGATGCACCTTTTGTCATTGGTTAAGTTTGGACAGCTCACGGTGCCTGGTATCCCTCCCATCAGCCCTGTAGCCACCCTGACCTCTTCCTTCTCCCCCCGTCCCCATTGCCCTCCCTCCCCCCGTCTCCAATGCCCTCCCCCCGTCCCCATTGCCCCCCACCCCCGTCCCCAATGCCCCCCCCCGTCCCCAATGCCCCCTATCCCCATTGCCTCCCCCCGTCCCCATTGCCCTCCCCCCCGTCCCCATTGCCCTCCCTCCCCTTCCCCATTACCCCCCTCCCCCCGTCCCCATTACCCCCCCTCCCCCGTCCCCATTGCCCCCCCCCGTCCCCATTGCCCCCCCTCCCCCCCGTCCCCATTGCCCCCCCGTCCCCATTGCCCTCCCTCGTCCCCATTATCCCCCCTGTCCCCATTGCCCTCCCCCGTCCCCATTGCCCTCCCCCCGTCCCCATTGCCCCCCCATCCCCATTGCCCTCCCCCCGTCCCCATTACTCCCCCCCGTCCCCATTGCCCCCCGTCCCCATTGCCCTCTCTCCCCTTCCCCATTGCCCCCCCTTCTCCTCTCCACACTCCCCTTTCCTCCACCTCACAGTCCCTCCTCCTCTTCCATCCACTCCCCCTCCCTATCCCCCCTACTGTCCCCATCCCCCTGTCCCCCCTCCCCCTCCCTATCCCCCCTACGGTCTCCATCCCCCTGTCCCCCTCCCCCTCCCTATCCCCCCTACTGTCTCCATCCCCTGTACCCCCACCCCCTCCATATCCCCCCTACTGTCTCCATCCCCTGTCCCTCCTCCCCCTCCCTGCCCCCCTACTGTCTCCATCCCCCTGTCCCCACTCCCCTGCTGTCTCCATCCCCCCTGTCCCCACTCCCCCTCCCTATCCCCCCTACTGTCTCCATCCCCTGTCCCCTCCCCCCTACTGTCTCCATCCCCCTGTCCCCACTCCCCCTCCCTATCCCCCCTACTGTCTCCATCCCCCTGCCCCTCCCCCCTACTGTCTCCATCCCCCTGCCCCCCCTCCCCCTGTCCCCCTCCCTATCCCCCTACTGTCTCCATCCACCTGTCCCCCCTCTCCCTCCCTATGCCCCCCTACTGTCTCCATCCCCCGTCCCTCCTCCCCCTCCCTATCCCCCTCTACTGTCTCCATCCCCCTGTCCCTCCTCCCCCTCCCTATCCCCCTCTACTGTCTCCGTCCCCTGTCCCTCCTCCCCCTCCCCCTCCCTATCCCCCCTACTGTCTCCATCCCCCATCCCCCCTCCCCCTCCCTATCCCCCCTACTGTCTCCATCCCCCTGTCCCCCTCCCTATCCTCCCTACTGTCTCCATCCCCCTGTCCCTCCTCCCCCTCCCTAGCCCCTCTACTGTCTCCATCCCCCTGTCCGTCCTCCCCCTGTCCCTCCTCCCCCCTCCCTAGCCCCTCTACTGTCTCCATCCCCCTGTCCCTCCTTCCCCTCCCTATCCCCCTCTACTGTCTCCATCCCCCTGCCCACCCTCCCCCTCCCTGCCCCCCCTACTGTCTCCATCCCCCTGTCCCCCTCTCCCTCCCTATCCCCCCTACTGTCTCCATCCCCCTGTCCCTCCTCGCCCTCCATATCCCCCTACTGTCTCCATCCCCCTGTGCCCCCCCCCCCTCCCTATCCCCCTCTACTGTCTCCATCCCCCTGTCCCCCTCTCCCTCCCTATCCCCCCTACTGTCTCCATCCCCCTGTCCCCCCTCCCCCTCCCTATCCCCCTCTACTGTCTCCATCCCCCTGTCCCCCTCCCCCCTCCCTATCCCCCTCTACGGTCTCCATCCCCCTGTCCACCCTCCCCCTCCCTATCCCCCTCTACTGTCTCCATCCCCTGTCCCCCTCCTTACCCCTACTGTCTCCATCCCCCTGTCCCCCTCCCCCCTCCCTATCCCCCTCTACTGTCTCCATCCCCCTGTCCCTCCTCCCCCTCCCTATCCCCCCTACTGTCTCCATCCCCTGTCCCCCCACCCTCTCCCCCTCCATATCCCCCCTACTGTCTCCATCCCCCTGTCCCTTCTCCCCCTCCCTGCCCCCCCTACTGTCTCCATCCCCCTGTCCCCTCCCCCCTACTGTCTCCATCCCCCTGTCCCCCATCCCCCTGTCCCCCCTCCCCATTCCTATCCCCCTCTACTGTCTCCATCCCCCTGTCCCCCTCCCCCTCCCTATCCCCTCTACTGTCTCCATTCCGTCCCCCTCCCTCTCCCTGCCCCCTCTACTGTCTCCATCCCCCGTCCCCCCTCCCCCCTCCCTATCCCCCCTACTGTCTCCATTCCCCTGTCCCCCCTCCCCCTCCCTATCCCCCTACTGTCTCCATCCCCCTGTCCCCCTCCCCCTCCATATCCCCCCTACTGTCTCCATCTCCGTCCCTCCTCCCCCTCCCTATCCCCCCCTACTGTCTCCATCCCCCTGTCCCCCTCCCTATCCCCCCTACTGTCTCCATCCCCCTGTCCCCCTCCCTATCCCCCCTACTGTCTCCATCCCCCTGTCCCCCTCCCCCTCCCTATCCCCCCTACTGTCTTCATCCCCCTGTCCCCCCTCCCCCTCCCTACCCCCCCCCCCCACTACTGTCTCCATCCCCCTGTCCCTCCTCCCCCTCCGTGCCCCCCCACTGTCTCCATCCCCCTGTCCCTCCTCCCCCTCCCTGCCCCCTCTACTGTCTCCATATGACTGTCCCTGTCCCTCCTCCCCATCCACCCACTTCCCCCTGCCCCCTCTACTGTCTCTCCCCCCCCCCCCACTGTCCCTCTCCCTGTCCCTCCTCTCCACCCCCTCACTGTCCCTTCTACCCATTTCCTCACTGTTCCCTGACCCCTTCCCTGTCCCAACTGCCCCCTGACTTTTCCCCTCTAACTTCACTCTCCCTGCCCCCCCTTTTACTCCATCCCTACCCCCAGTGTATCCCTCCCTGCCTCCTGCTATCCCCTACCCACCCCTCAACATCCTCTCCCTACCCCCACTGTCCCCCTTACCTGCCCCACTGTCCCCTGTCAGACCCACATGCTCCCTTCCCAATTCCCATTCTTCCCCTTCCTGCCTGCAACTTTCCCCTTCCCGCCAGTCACTGTCCCCTTCTCCACTGCCCCCTGATGTCCCTCGCTCCCACTGCCCTCTTCCTGTGTTCCTTCTCACCCACCTCCCCCCCCCCCCCACTATCATTCTCCCCCGTCTCCTTCTGTGCCACTCTCTGTGTGTGCTGAAACCCCTTCTCTCTCACTCTCCCTGTCCCTCTGAACCACTTTTACATCTTGTAGATCTTTCTCTCTAATCTTGTCCCGCTCTCTTTATGCCCTGTACTTCCATCCATTTCTCTCTACCCTCTCTAACCATTCTCTCACACCCCCTGCACCACTGTAGTTCGGGCTCTCTACCCCGTCCATCTCATTTTACCCCCTGTACCCCATCTTTCTCTGTGACCTGTGCAGCTCCCTCCCTCTCTCTGCCCTTTGTACCATTGCCTTTCCCCCTATACCTGACCATCTGGACCTCTGTCTGTACCTCTTTTGCTCAGCTCTGTGTATCTCCATTTTCCACTACTCACAAATATTTAATCGCATTTCAATCACTTTTCATCCATAGGTCACGGAGCTTGAAGCTGGATAGAAAGCCAAGTAGAGCACATATAAGAGAAGCAATCAATTGAATCTGTTCATGTGACAATCCCTCTGTAGGTACAAGCACAGTATTTCCCAACCTCATAAATGGGTCACCACAGAACAAATGGAAGGTCACCAATTTTTACTTTCCCGTCTTTGTTTCTTTATTTATCTGAATTGCTGCAGTGATTACCAGGAAGTATACTTCAGACAGACAATGGTCCGAGTGGAGTCCTCTTAATGTCATAACTGAGGTAGTCATTGTTTTAAAAAAAAATACCCGCTTGTATACAAAACACAAGGTGTTGCACAGTTAAGTGAAGTCAGTGCAGTCTTCAGATGGAGGAGGGTGAGTGATCAGCCACAGCCGAGAGACCAGAGGATAGAGATAGAGGGAGGTGAGGAGAGTGGATACTGGGGAGAGAAGATGGAGACGGGAGGATTGGGCAAGAGTCCAAAGACATGTCGGAAGAGTTTGAATTAAAATTTAAAGTGATCAAAAATGCATATTTGCATACATGCTGATGCAGACTTGATGAACCAAATGTTGTTCTATGTGATTCTATGTATCTATGAAACAGGCTTTAATAATAGATTTATAATTGCCCTCTTGCCTCATGTAAGAACAATCAGGACAGAGAGTAAGCAGCCAATGATTGCCTGCAAGCAGCGGAAGAAAAACTAAACTGCAACATAATTGAAAATGAAAAGAATGGTCAAAATAGGGGAGGCGACGGCAGTAACCCAACTGGGGACCAGGGTTCAAATCCCACCATGGCAGATGGTGAAATTTGAATTCAATAAGAAACTGGAATTAAACGTCCAATGAAATCATTGTCGATTGTCATAAAACCCATCTGGTTCACTAATATCCATCAGGGAAGGAAATCTGCCACCCTTACCTGGTCTGGCCTACATGTGGCTCCAGAACCACAGCAATGTGGTTAACTCTGAAATGGCCAAGCAAGCCATTCAGTTCAAGGGCAATTTGATTTGATTTGATTTAGTGTCACATGTACCGAAGTACAGTGAAAAGTTTTTTTATGCGGCCAAGGGAACATACACAGTAGACAAAAAGAGAATAATCGGCAGAGTACATTGACAAATGGTACATCGTCAAACAGTGATTGGTTACAGTGCGGAACAAGGGGCCAGACAAGGCAAATACATGAGCAAGAGCAGCATAGGATTTCGTGAATAGTGTTTTTACAGGGAACAGATCAGTCCAAGGGGGAGTCGTTGAGGAGTCGAGTAGATGTGGGGAAGAAGCTGTTCCTATGTCTGGATGTGCAGGTCTTCAGACTTCTGTACCTTCTGCCTGATGGAAGGGTCTGGAAGAAGGCAATGCCTGGGTGGGAGGGGTCTCTGACAATGCTGTCTGCCTTCCTGAGGCAGCGGGAGGTGTAGGCAGAATAAGTGAGCGGGTGGCAAGCTTGTGTGATGCGTTGGGCTGAGTTCAGCACACTCTGCAGTTTCCTGCGATCTTGAGCTGAGCAGTTGCCATACCAAGCTGTCGTGCAGCTGGATAGGATGCTCTCTATAGCACATCTGTAGAAGTTTGTGAGAGTCGATGCAGACATGCAAATTTCTTTAGCTTCCGTAGGAATTAGGGATGGACAATAAATCCTGGTCCAGCCAGTGATACCCACATTCTCGAAACGAACATCTTTTAAAAATCCACCTCTGCCAAGATGGCTGACACAATGTAGGTGGGAAACCTGGGGGGGAAAAAAACACTGCTGTGCAGAGCCACCTGGTGATCAAAGGACGAAACTGCAGTAAACAGGATCACAGAATCATATTAAGCCAGTATTAGCTGCATGGGGTCATCATTACAGAATGTGGTCGTGCTTGTACTAAATTTACTTTAATTATATATATATCGAAATAAGCTGTTTATTTTCTCAAGATAATGGTTAGTTCAATTATAATCACAATCGATACGCTAATTATGTTAAATCTGTTTATTCGTTTTTTGAAATCTCCTATCCACCAAGATAATGGGAAAATGCTAATGTCCATCCAAAGGAACTTATAAAGCAGCTACAAAAAAACTCTCATTTCAACATATCAGCTCCACCTACAGATCTTATATTACGTCTCAGATCAGCAGCTTACAATTATTTTTTAAAACCCATTTACGTTGTATATTCAATGTTACGTTGTGGTGAGCTTTCCCACAAGTCTGGAGCAAAAAGAAAACTTCTGATTCATTTTAAATCATACTTCTGCTTCTGGCAATACAGCTGCAGGTCTTGGGAAGCATTTACATATTTGATAAACCAAAGATCTACTAAAGTTCCTGAAAACATCTTTTCATGTTACATGCCAATAAATCCTCTTATCTTGAGTTGGAATTGATTTTTTTCAAAATCAATTTACAATCATAATTATTAATGTCAGTCTCCAGTACATTTTAATTATGAGGCACATCGTGTTTGTGTTCCAGAACTACTAGATTTTTAAAATATCGATATTAAGCAGACCAAAGCTGTGAAAACACTGAAAATGTACCCATATTATACACCTCAAAAAGTAAAGTGAATGCTTAGAATTGGTGCTCAGAATAGGTAACATAAAATAGATAACATAGAACATACAGTGCAGAAGGAGGCCATTCGGTCCATCGGGTCTGCTCTCCCTTCTACCCTAACCCCCTAACCCAATAACGCCTCCTAATCTTTTTGGACACTAAGGGCAATTTAGAGTGGCCAATCTACGTCACCTGCACATCTTCGGACTGTGGGAGGAAACCGGAGCACCCGGAGGAAACCCACGCAGACAAGGGGAGAATGTGCTGACTCCGCACAGTGACCCACCTGGGAATCAACCCTGGGATCCTGGCGCTGTGAAGCCACAGTACTAACCACTATGATACTGTGCTGCCCGTGATGAATAGCATTCCTTAACATCATCCCGTAGCTTTAATTACTGCCTCACCCATGTTTACATTCCCTCTCCTGCCACCATTGACCTCGACCACCACCCCCCTGCCACCTTACGCATGAAGGCCCTGCCTTTTCAACCTTACCTCTTGCCTGAGGTGTGGTGATCATCAGATTAAATAAACCACCACCAGTCAGCTCTCCCACACATGGAGGAAAGCAGCCTGTAGTCATCTGGGATTATCATGACTTTACCTGCCACCTCCCCCACAACATCACCACTGACCTGCGCCTTGCTTTGCTCAGGAGAATCTTTCGTGACAAACCTTCCAGATGCTATTCCTTCCTGGTTACATCTTTCATATGCTCCATCAACTCTAGTTATTTCCTACATGCTGTACCCGTTCTGATAACTTCTCCATAGATTCTATCCATTCTGACAGCAACGCACCAAATCAGATTGCTGCCAAAAGCTTATAAAGTAACACTGTATTGTTGGAAAACCAACTTGGCCACTTTTCAAGAGAGGTCAGAAATGGCAAAGTTGGGGAGAAATTTGTCTAGCTGACAGGCGTCACAAAACCTGAGGGAAAATTTATGTCTTTTTCTTTATTATCCCTCTCCCAACTACAATAAAAATATATTTTATTCCCTCTGTTGCCTTCATGTCTGCCTGCTCAGGCTCCACTCCGAAGGCCTTGAGCACGAACTGTTCTGAGGCTTTCAAACCTAATGCTAATTGAAAAGCAGCAGAATGGTGTTCCCTCTCATTCATTTTACTCATTCTTGATCGAGCCCAACTCACTCGTATTAGGAACCTAGTATCCATATTTCAGATATCTGTCAACATATATTTCCATCAGAATCTTTACTCAGGACCAACAAACTCAAAGGCTCCTGTTATTTGCCTTTCTATGTTAGTGACAACTCAGCAATTTCAGACCACGGAATTGGGTTTCTTGACCTCCAGTCTTCCATCCTGTCATATCCCTGGTACACAAATCCATTGCACCAGGTTTGCTCTTTCGTGTGATCCCTGCTTCACTGTTCTGTACTTACACTACCATTATCTTCATTTTCTTAGCAGGGTACGGTAGCACAGTGGTTAGCACAGTTCCTTCACAGCTCCAGGGTCCCAGGTCCGATTGCCGGCTTGGGTCACTGTCTGTGCGGAGTCTGCACGTTCTCCCCATGTCTGCGTGGGTTTCCTCCGGGTGGTCCGGTTTCCTCCCACAGTCCAAAGATGAGCAGGTTAGGTGGATTGGTCATGCTAAATTGCCCTTTGGTTAGGTGGAGTTACTGGTTTACTGGGATAGGGTGGAGGTGTGGTGCTCTTTCCAGGAGCTGGTGCAGACTCGATGGGCCAAATGGCCTCCTTCTGCACTGTAAATTCTATGATTGTATGAGCTTTAGTTTGGTCCTTTCTTTCTCGGTGTTCGTCAGGCAACATTGACTATGTTCCTTCACAACAGGTACGGATTGTCAGCTCTTTATATTTGTGTCAATTTCAACAGCACCTACTTTTCTTCATGAGTAACTGATCCTCTCATCACATCTTCCATAGACAAATTGAAGAAGAAAACCAAAATCTACACACTTACCTAACTCATTTATAAATCATGCATTACTTCTGGCTGATCCTTCTTCCACTCCATCATTTATTTCAGGTGTTTGAAGAGTAATTTAGTCGAGTAACCCAACGAATATTTAGGAAATCACATTTTAAGGGGTACCTTAATGAGCTGAAACATTTCACGGAATTAGATGCTGCATTATTGCATTCTCTGAGATCTTTCAAAAATAATCACCTGAAACTTGATTCAATAACTTGACTGTTTTTCTTTCGCACTAATACCCATATGTGGAGCAAGGGCTGAAATGCTATTATTACAACCCTGGATAGACTCCAACAGTTGCTAAGATACCAGATAGAAACCCCAATATTTTATTTAATTTGTAAACGTGTGAGGAAAGGATACTTCGCTCCAGGAGTGATTCCACGCACAAAATAGGGATATGGTGTATTAAAACAAATGTTATTACTGACACAGTATTACTAACTTTAACATCATAAAAAAATTGGATATAATTACCAGTTAAACAATGCTTAACAATGACAATGAAACACTAAATCCTAACTGCGATCTTTTATCTCTGCTCAAACAAAACTTATCTCAGGTCACAATCCACTTTTAAATTAAATTAGCCATCCCAGGAATGCTTGCTGTAAAGAAATGTTCTGGATAAACTGTTTTGAGAGAGAACCTTCAGGAAATGAGCTTGTACATTCTTGCCTGTGTCAACCTACTGATTAACCTGCCAGCCTTTACAAAGATAATGTTCTGTTCGCAGGCAAAATATTTTTTTAACTAAACTGCTTTCAGAGAAACTGCTCGTCTGTTCACAGACAGATCTAAACTGAACTCCAAACCCAACACCTGACTAGAATAGAATAGAATAGAACAGTACAGCACAGAACAGGCCCTTCGGCCCTCGATGTTGTGCCGAACAATGATCACCCGACTCAAACCCACGTATCCACCCTATACCCGTAACCCAACAACCCCCCCTTAACCTTACTTTTTAGGACACTACGGGCAATTTAGCATCGCCAATCCACCTAACCCGCACATCTTTGGACTGTGGGAGGAAACCGGAGCACCCGGAGGAAACCCACGCACACACGGGGAGGACGTGCAGACTCCGCACAGACAGTGACCCAGCCGGGAACCGAACCTGGGACCCTGGAGCTGTGAAGCATTTATGCTAACCACCATGCTACCGTGCTGCCCCAATGACTACTTCAGCACCTGACTCCACCCATTAACTACATCACCTTACTGAAACTAAACATAATGGGCTAAATTCTCCACCTCACGACACCTCAAACACAAGCTGCGATCGGTCGGAGAATCAGGCATCCATATTTGGGTGCCATGATCCGATCCCTCACTGGTGACGATAACAAGGTTTGCATCCCGTGCCAGCAGCGGCATGTAAAATCAGCATGCATTTGAATGTGATTAGCGGGTTGGACACAATATGCTGCACCCTTCCATGATGCTCCACTCTTCTCAGGCAGACATCTTGTGCGTGTGAATCACTACAAGTATTTACAAACTTGGACTGGTCGCCATGGCTGCAGAGGAGGAGCGGGAGGCTATAAAACTCCGAAAAACCATTGAAAGCTCTCAGGCTTGCTGGGGGGCTGGGCAGGATAGGGTATCTGGCTGGCTGGAGGCAGTAGCATGTAGTGACTTGGTGCCAAGTCCATGCAATTGGAGTGACCCCATTGGGATCAGGGTTGCATGACACAGACCGCCACTGCTGCAGTTTGTCTTCTAAATGCACCCCTTTGGCGCTATTTACAGACTCCTGGCTGCTCACGCTGCTGGGTGTTGCCTGGGTCCTTTAAATGCTCAGAAAGCCTCTGTTCACCTGGGAGCTCACGCAGGCTTCCCCTCTCAACACCCTCATACCCCAGCTGCATCATCGAGAGCCAAGCTCAATCATGAACCCAGCATGCACTCCTCAGAAGCACTGTCCCACTGCAGAGGGAGCTGGTGATCAGCAGTACTCACCCCACCCAGAGGAGACCTACGGCGCTGCCTTTGGAACCCTCCCTGGTTATCTGCCCATCTCAGGACAAAGCACTCAACAGTGACCCCTACCCCTCTGGATCACCAGCTGTCTCCTCTTGGTTAGGCTGACAGCGCTGACTACCTCTGCGAGGCGGTAGTTCAGGCAGTGTTCAGGAGGGAATGCTTGGGGAAGAGGGGGTCCCTCCGCTCTTCATTGGCATGATCCAGACGTTAGGAGACAGGTCTTTTCTGAGTCATCTTGGTGGCTGCAGTGTGTGTGCAGCAAGTGGAGCAGTTAAAAAGAGCTCCAGCTGCCAGGCTCTTTGGCGCTAACTCCAGCCCAATGGTTATAACGCTCGCTAGGCCGCGTATTGCTCAGAATTCATACAAGCAAAGTGCTGGCCCATTAGCATGTCCTGAATTGCTCCAGAACTGCACGCAATTCAGTCCAGGCATTTAGTCTCACAAATTCAAAGTTTTTGCCCAATATCTCTAATCATCTACTCCCCAGGGGACCTTAATTATATAAACAAAATTCCATTAGCCCTACTTCAGGTACACAATACACATGGTTGGAAAGAATGATGATTTCATTTTTACAATTCTTTAATTGCACCTCTATAGTCAAAGTGTCTGCTGGTCTTGTAAACCGTGACCGATTAAAAACATTACTGCAGCAGCCACACACGCACTAACCCAGGTTTTTAACCCTTACTGCACCAAATACATATAATTCAATATATTTGAAATTCCTACATTCATCACACTATGTACTTTTAAAAATGTCACGAAAACTTTGGAGAAAGTATATTGCAGTATTTGAATTTTGAATTCTTCAAATATTTAGTTAGTCATGTTATGCAAAGAGATATTGGGAACTTGAGTCCAGAAATGAGATCCAAGATACAGCAGGCAACTAAGGGGTTAAACAGACTGAGGGAGAAGTGAATGTGTCAGAGGTTAAGGGGTTAAACAGAGTCAGTGGGATACACCCACACCTGGCTGAGTTACATTGTCCCAGTCAGATGTAAACTCCTTCAGGAAAATACACAGGATTCCCCAGGTCCATTGTTCTTTGGGACATTCCTGTTTGATTAGCCATTAGCCATTTACAAAGTCTGATAGCTTCTTTATCCGTCAATGGGAGGTTAGTTGTATATCAATAGTATAGCTCTGTTCTTTTGTATAAATGGGAGTGGGCCATCAAACAGCCAAGATAACGACAATAAGGTCAAGTCTGCAAACCCCAGAGAGCTTTTGTTTGAAAGGTTGGACAGAGCTTAGAGAGATAGAGAGGGAGAAAAAGAATCATGTTTTGAATAGGTACATGAGAAGGCTTTGGAAATCGACCAAGAGGGGCCATGAAAGGTGCTGCCGAGGCAGGCTTTGGAAAAGGGTTCTGAATGAATGTCCTTAACAGAAGAAAAATTGCTTCGTAAATGCGAGTATTGCCTTTGTCTGCCTGTGTTAGTGGCATGAGAACTGCGTGGTCTGTAAAAGTCGGTGTTAAGGTTAAGAAACTACATGTAATCTGTTATTGTTAGGGTTGAAGTTTAAAAGTTTAAATATTGTTTTCTTTTAATAAAGTTTGTTTATAAAATAACCAAGCCCTATTTCTGATATTATCACTCCTGGGATAAATCAGTCTTTCCGCACCATCTTAAAATTTCAAATAGTTATGGTTCTAGTCCAATCTCTCAGCCACTTTTGAGAGCTGACCAGACGTCCATAACAATTAATTCCAGTTAACTCCCATTGACATCTATTTTTTAATTAGATATGCTATTTGGTAATTAAGGGTCAGGTGATATTTTGAACTTTAAAAAAATTCTATACTAAAGCACGTACTGACAAATACACTTCATACTCCATTGCTGGTATGGTAATTATTATGTTTTTCAAGTTCACTTTCAAGTCTTCTTCCTGACTTGGAAATATATCACCGTCTCTTAATCATCATTGGGTCAAAAATGTGGATCTTCCCACCGAATACTAATGGAAGTACTTTGACACACAGTTCAAGAAGGGTGTTCACCATCACCTTCTCAAGGGCAGCTAGAGTGGGGCAATAAATGTTGGTCTTGCTCTCAATGCCTACACGATGAATACATAAAATGCACAAATAAAAAAAGAAAAGGTTCAAGGTGAAGTGATTGAATATTGGTATTTAGTTCATCAAATCTGAGGAGTCTTTGAGTGCTTAACTCATCAGTAAAAGATTGAGAGAATGTTGACATAAGTGTTTAAAATTAAGAATAGAATTGATAAGGTAGACTCAGAAAGGTCTTCATAGAATCATAGAATTTACAGTGCAGAAAGAGGCCATTTGGCCCATCAAATCTGCACCAGCCCTTGGAAAGAGCACCCCACTTAAGTCCACGTCTCCACCCCATCCCCGTAGCCCCACCTAACCTTTTTGGGCACTAAGGGCAACTTATCATGGCTAATCCACCTAACCTGCACACCTTTGGATTGTGGGAGGAAACCGGAGCACCCGGAGGAAACCCAGGCAGAGTGGGAGAGAACGTGCACACTCCGCACAGACAGTGGGCCAAGCTGGGAATCGAACCTGGGACCCTGGAGCTGTGAAGCAACTGTGCTAACCACTGTGCTACCGTGCTGCCCCCATGCTGCCCCACGAATCATGGCATTGACATTTGGAGGTTGTGGTTGAGCAAAGCTCTTTCCCTTCACTTCAGCCCATATCACTATACAACCATCCAATTTCCAAAGAACGAGCATATCATCAAATCAGTTAACCCTTTTCTTACAGGAACAGGCTGAAAATTCCCCGCTGTTTTTTGATTAGTGCCATGGATCTTTTCTTCTGAATTGATAACAGAAAGTATCAGTAATTATGGGCATGAGTTCAAGAAAGCTAGCTGTGACTTAAACCTCTATGTCTTCTTACCCAATGACCACCAATAAAATCCCATTAAATACTGTGAATAATCTGTTGGATTTATTAAGTATTGTAAAATATCTCGATAAGAGGAGAACACCACGTTTGATGCTGTTGCAGAATAGTTTCCACGCATACAGGCTTGGTGCTCATTCAGCTCCATTATGTCTTTTTTTTCTCTATTCACATATTCTGTTATGTACACATTGCAAATCTAGACACAAGTAGTTCTGTCAAACAGCAAGGCTATTTAAAGCACTGATATTGTATAATACTTGACACTCCATGACAGCTGTAACTCTGTCCATGGACACCTGTGAACATTGCATGAGTAATGCCACCATCAAATATTTTATGAAGGATTCTTCCCCATGAGAATTTCCACTCCACCGTTGTGAGGATAGTGTTACTAATCATAAATTCAGTGCAGGCACTTTATTGTTTAAAGTGGATTGACATGGCAGAGTAAATGAAGCTTCACATGCTTGGCTACATCAAAAATATTAATTTTCCAAAATGCTGCCATAAAAAGACTTAAAAACATGATATTCTGCATCTATACTCTGTGGAAATAAAACATCTGTGGATGTATCAGGGGTGGGTATTCCCTTTTGCAGGGAATCAGCCACATCCTACTTCATAGTTAAATGGATAGCTGCACCTGGTTCTCAACACTCACCCAGCTCTTACCTACGATTCCACAATACTGCTCGTGACGTGTCGGTTCCTAGGGCGAACCAGGTGAGAAGAGCACGTGGGCTGTCTTCCACACGTGAGGGCAAATGCTTTTCTCCAATCAGACTTTTTCAGTACAAACGAAAGCTGCCATGACGGATGGAGCAGAGGAAATGTTATTCCCTTACTGGTACTTAAAACATCGTAGCACAGCTGAGTGGACAGCTGTTAAGTTCATCGGCACTGGTGCAGAAGTTGCCGCAGATCTTCCACTGCAGTCACCCACATCTCCAGTCGTCTTGACCTGTCAAGCCATTGGGAACAGATGCACAAGTTCAGGAAAGTAGGGCTGGCCAAGCTCAATTCATCTCCACCGTGATCAATTCACATGCAGGTATTTCTTGCATTCTTACCGACTCCTCTGCACACTTTCCGTTACATTGCCCACTGCACTCTGTTATATTATATAATTGTAATACATCGTTACTCTTTGCTTATTCCAGAATGGTCTGATGGTTTCAGTTCAATGAAACTAGCAATCTTCAATTTAAAGCAAATAACATTTAATGAATACTGAATATAAATACTAATGAGTTTGTTCACTCTTCCACAACGATAACTGATGATAAAGTAAATCAGAAGAATAATGCTTAACTACACGTGCCAACTAAGCTATATCTCTCTAACACTGCCATCTAGTCACTCCTGGATTGAAGAGGTGGGAAGACACTCTGAGTTTAGTTTATATACATGGATCTAGTGCTGCCACCTAGTGGTTGTATAACACTATGACACAGTTGTTAACCCTTGACTTCCCACAGATATACAGATCACCACACACTCCTTTAGTATTCACCATCACACTACAGTGCATTGCAGGTGAGACAAAACAGAAGAAGAAACGTGAACACGACTTGATAAAGGCAACAACTCCAGTTCCCAATTCAGGACTGCTCTGGATGCCAGGGTCAGCTAACAGACCAACAACAGCTACTTGTTCCTCTGGATAGGCAAGCGAAAGAGGCAAGAGGCAGGTGTTCGCTTTTGCTTTTATGCCTAATATCGCAAAAAGTCTGGAAACTCTTCGTGGGGGGATTAAGGATGACCTCATCATCCTACACCTACCTCTTGTGAACAACAAGCGGGCGACAATCATCAGTGAATGTATTCCGATAATGACTAGTCCTGAGGATGTCAAGAACAAATTCTAGGAGGATCTGGACAGAGTTATTGAAAATACCCCACAGGACGGCACGCTCATTGTAATGGGGAGCTTTAATGCAAGGGCACTTGCTGACTATGAGGCTTGGGGTGGCATCCTGGGGAATCACGGTGTGGAGAAATAAAATAGCAATGGAACATTTCTCCTGAGTCTTTGCAGCTGTTGGAATATCACATTCATCAATCCTATCATTAAATTGAAGGCAAAGTACAAAAACACTAGATGCACCCAGGATCTAAACACTGGCATCAGGTTGACATTATCATCAATGGCAGAGGAACTTAAAGAAGCTATGATCACCAAGATTATGAGAGAGCTCTACAGACTACAAGGTGCTATGCTCCAAAATGTAATTTACTATCTCACTGACAAGAAGACCAAATGCACGAGGCTCCTCCACCTGCCCATGCTCCCCCCCCCCCCCCCCCAGAATTCCTACAGTGCAGGAGGAGGCCATTCAGCCCATTGAGTCTGCACCAACCTCTGAAAGAGCACCCTACCCAGTCCTACTCCCCCCACCCTATCTCCATAACCCCACTTCACCTGCAGACCTTTAGACACTAAGGGGAAATTTAGCATGGCCAATCCACTTAATCTGCATTTCTTTGAACAGTGGGAGGAAATCAGAGCAGCCAGAGAAAACCCATGCAGACACGGTGAGAACATACAAACTCTACACACACAGTCACCCAAGGGTGGAATTGAACCCAGATCCCTGGCGTTGTGAGGCAACAGTGCTAACCACTGTGCTATCGTGCCAACCCGAATGCAAGGTCTGCAGAAATGAGCATCCGCAAAATGCTGTGCAGAATTCAGGCTGTGAACTGCTGTTCTCTGAAGAATGTCCAAGTAATGATGTGGAGGTCGCAGGGTCAGCCTCGCACAACCTTCAAATCAACAGTTCTGGAAGCCAGTGATGTCCTGGGAAGACAGAAAAGAAACCACTGAGATTGGTTCGATGAAAACAATTATCAACTTAAAGAACTGCTCCAGGAGGGAAATGCGGCATTGCAGCATGGCTGGGAATCAAAGATACAAACATCACCAGGAAATCATTCCAGGTGACAAAAGGGAACTAGCAACAAAAGCTGTGCAGGATGCAAGACCCAGGGTGGGCCAAATAAACCAGAGAACTTCAAGTCTATGTTGGAATGAGAAATTTCTATAAACCTATTCTCAATGTTGACAGGGTATCACGCCTGAGAGACAGGTCCAGATCTGAAAACCTGGACAGCAACCCCTCTGTTGCAAAGGTTGACAAAGCCATCAGATCCCCTGCTCTGAAGGAAAGTTTCAGGCTCTGATGGGATCCCTGGAGAAATTTATAATTCTGGGGCCCGGCTAGCTATCCAACTCACAGAATTCAAACGCGGAATGTGGAATCAACAAAACCATTCCTTAGCAATTCAACAATGCCAGGAAGAGGACAAAGAAATACGTGTGGGAGAACCACAGAGGAATCTTACTGCCCGTGATAGCTGGTCAGATTCTAGCAAAGGCTCTACTCAGCAGACTGGTATGTCACAGAGTAAAACATGTACTATCAGAAAGTCAAAGTGGATTCAGAACTGTCAAGAGGCATTAACAACATGATCTTCACCCTCAGGCAAATACAAGAGAAATAACGCGAAGAAACAGACAGGACACTATTACACCTTTGTTGGTCTGATGAATGACTGACAAAGTAATTGGAGAGGCTTTGTGGAAAATCTGAGCCAAAGCTGGAAGCCCAGATCGAGCTGTAAATCTGAAATAGCAGTTTCACGATGGATTGATGGTCAGTGACAGACAGTAGTGAATATGCTGACTAACCCCTTCGACATGACCAGTGATGTGAAGTAGGGGTGTATCGTGGCCCCTCTACTCTTCAGTCTGTTGTTTGCTGCCATGTTTTCTCGGGCAGTTGGTGGAAATGTTGGCAGAATGTACATCCAATTCAGAATATATGGTAATCTCTTCAACCTAAGACGACTGAAATCCTCAATTAAGGTACCAGAGATGATACAGACAATACTTTGCCAGTGGCTGTGCCCTCACGTCAAACTGTGAGCATGGTTTTCAAAGGATCATGGGCTGTTTTTCAAAAGCGGCTGACAGCTATTGGAAAACCGTCAGTTTAAGGAAGACAGAGATACTCCACCAACCACCACCAAATTCTGACTATACTCCACCTTCTGTAACTACCAATGGCACAATGGCTCTGAATAATTTCACCCATCCCAAAGGACAAACTCAAGAAATGTCTACATTGTCTGCATTGATATTATGGAGATCTGAAGTATGTGTTAGTCCCTGCCCTACAGCAGAGCTGCCTTGTACTTCCTTGCCTCTGGACTTCGCTCCGTTGGGACAGTGTGGCGGTTGATGTTAAACGAATCCACGCACAGGCATCTTCACTCCCAAACCCACTCTACCCCCCCAAATGAATTTTGGGACCTGGGACGTCAGGATCCTTATGGACAAGCCCAACAGCAACAGACCTGAACGTCGCACCACCAACATATCCCGGGAACTCCAACGCCTTCCTGAGTGGGACACAACAAGCAGGCGAAGGCCTGCGGAAAGAACAAGGTGGCGATGAACCTTCTTCTGGAAAGGCAAGCTTAAAGAACACTGTCTAAACGGGGTCAGCTTCGCCGTGAAAAACAAATTGACCGGACGTCTCAACTAAGCCCCCTGTGGGGTGAGCAAACAGCTGATGACCCTATGGCTCACCCCCACCCAGAAACAGCACATCACAGCCGTCATAGCCTACTCCCTAACCCTAGATGCAATGGACAAGACAAAAGTGGCATTCTACTCCAGTCTAGATCAATCGCTGTCCCACATCCCAAAGGGAGACAAGCTAATTCTCCTCGGAAAGTTCAAGCTAGAGTCGGAAAGGATGCAAATCTTTGGAAAGGCGTGTTAGGCAGGGAAGGTGTGGTGAAAACAAATGGCAATGGAGTCCTGCTATTTACAAAATATTTAGAACATGACCTCATCATCACAAACACCCTGTTCCACCAGAGGGACAAGCAGAAGACCACATAGCAAACCCCCGTTCCAAGCACTGGCACTTAATAGGCTACTTCATCGTCCGAGCAAGGGACCGCAAAGATGTCCGATCACCCGCGCCAGAACCGAAGCTGACGACTGCTGGACTGACCACAGACTAGTCTGCTCCACCATCTCTCCATCGGCCTAGATCCAAACCGGCACAGGCAGAAGAAACTTTGCTGCAGGAGACTCAATGCCGCTGGACTCAAAAATCCCGAGAAGAAAGAGCTACTCTGTCAGAGACACCGAACCTGATGACAGCCAATGAGCCAGAACCGCAAAATGCCCATAGTGGCTGGTCTGCCTTAAAAGCCACCGTAGTCAACACCTGTGAGGAGGCGCTCGGATTCACGACCAGGAAACACCAAGACAGGTTCACCGAGAATGATCAGGAGATCCAGGATCTCCTTGACCGCAAATGCAAGGCGTTCCTGAACTGGCAGCTCCACCAAAACTCGAGTGAGAGGAAACAAGCCTCAAGGTAACTGAAGGCCGAGGTGCAACAAAGAACTTATGACCTAAGTAACAGATGGTGGGTGGAAAGAGCGCAGGAGACTCAGCAACTCGCCGACAACGCCGATGTGCACGGCTTCTTCAGCGCATTCAAAACCATCTACGGTCCCCATATCCAGGGACCCACCCCATTGAGAGCCAAAAACGTAGAAGCACCCATCAAAGACAGAAAGATAGTCAAAACCCGTTGGAGAGAGCACTTCGAAGACCTCCTCTACCAAGACACAGCCTTTGACGCAAGTGCTTTCGACACCATCCCGCAACACGCTACCCACCGCCATCTCAGTGCAACTCCAGCTTGTTGTAAAGTCCAGAAGTCCATCCGACAGCTGAAGAACAAGGCCTCTAGCGCAGATGAAATCCCATCAGAAGTATTAAAAAGCGGCGGAGAGGCACTCTTGACAAGAATTCACAACCTCATTACCCTTGTCTGGAAGGAAGAAATGCCTTAATTGTGACCACCTTCATGAAAGGAGACAGGTCTGACTGCAGAAATTACAGAGGGATTTCCCTTTTCTCCGCCACGGGAAAGGTAATCTTGGGAATACTCCTCAACCGCATCCTCCCAGTGGCTGAAGAGCTCCTCCCAGAGTCTCAGTGCAGCTTCCGCTCATCATGAGGCTCAATGAGGGCAGCACGGTGGTGCAGTGGGTTAGCACTGCGGCCTCACGGTGCCGAGGTCCCAGGCTCCGGGTTACTGTCCGTGTGGAGTTTGCACATTCTTCCTGTGTTTGCATGGATTTTGCCCCGACAACCCAAAAATGTGCAAGCTAGGTGGGTTGAACATGCTAAATTGCCCCTTAATTGGAAAAATTAATTGGGTACTCTAAATTTATTTTTAAAAATCAAGAGGCTCAATGGACATGATCTTCATCTTGTGACAAATCCAGGAAAAGTTCAGGGAGCAGCATTAACCTCCGTACATGACCTTCTTCAATTTCGCAAAGGCCTTTGACTCTTTCAGCCTTGAGGGATTGTGGAACATCCTCCTCAAATTCTGTTGCCTGCAGAAATTTGCTGCCATTCTCTGCCTGCTCCACAATGACATGCAAGCCGTGATCCTCACCAACGGAACCATCACAGACCCACTACATGTGCAATCTGGGATCCAACAGGCTGTGTCATCGCACCAAGCTCTTCTCCATTTTCCTCCCAGCAACACTCAACCCCGCCACCCTGAAGCTCCCCGCTGTAGTGGAGCTAACCTACCAGACTAGCGGGAAACGTTTAAACCTCCGACGTCTCCAGGTCAGAACGAAGACCGCCTTAGCTTCTGTCATTGAGTTGCAAAATTGCAGAATTCGCACTCAGAGGCCGAGCTACAAACCATCATCGATGCATTCACCGAGGCATTTAAGAGAATGGGCCTCAGGCGAAATATCCGGAAAACAAAGGTTCTCTAACAGCCCACTCCCACCACACAAAGCTGCCCCCCGACTATCAGGATCCAAGTGAGCCTCTGGTCAATGTGGATCATTTCCCATACCCCGGGAGCCTCTTCTCAGTGGGAGCAGATATCGCCGATGAAATCTAACATCGACTCCAATGCGCCAGTGCAGTCTTCGGATGCCTGAGGAACAGAGTGTTCAAAGACCGAGACCTCAAATCCAGCACAAACTCATGGTCTACAGGCAACCCATGGTCCCCGTCCTCCTGTATCTATCAGAAACATGGACAATGGACACCTCAAATCCCTGGAGAGATGTCACCAAAGCTGCCTCCGCAAAATCCTGTAAATCCCTTGGTAGGATAGCGCACCAACATGAGCGTCCTCTCAAAGGCCAATATCCCCAGTAACGAGGCATTGATCATGCTTGACCAGCTGTGGTGGGCGGGTCACATTGTCCACATGCCCACCACAAGACTCCCGAAACAAGCGCTCCGCTCCAAGCTCCACAGTGGCAAGCAATCTCTAGGAGGGCAGAGGAGATGCTGCAAGGACGCGCCGAAAGCCTCTCTAAATAAACGCAACATCCCCAGTGCCACGTGGGAATCGCTTGCCTTAGAACACGCAAATTGTAGAAAAAGCTTCTGAGAGGGGGTCAATCACTTTGAGCGTTGAGGGGGAACACGGGAGGCCAAACGTAAACAGTGGAAAAAGAGCGTAGAATTCAGGGTGTCCCACCCACTCATCCACCTCATCAAACACCACTTGCCAAACATGTGGCTGAGTCTGCGAATCTAGGATTGGATTGGATTGGATTTGTATATTTTCACAGTGAAAAGTATTTTTCTGTGAGCAGCTCAAATAGACCATTAAGTAAATGAAAATAAAATAAAATGAAAAGAAAATACATAATAGGGCAACACAAGGTCCACAATGTAAATACATAGACACAGGCACAGGCATCCGGTTTCCTCCCACAGTCCAAAGATGTGCAGGCTACGTGGATTGGCCGTGCTAAATTGCCCAAAATTGACTTTAGTGTTGGGTGGGGTTACTGGGCCATGGGAATAGGATGTGGGTGTGGGCTTGGGTAGGGTGCTCTTTCCAAGAGCCGGTGCAGACTTGATGGGCCGAATGGCCTTCTTCTGCACTGTAAATTCTGTAAATTCTGTTTAGGAGTCTGGTAACAGAGGGGAAGAAGCTGTTTTTGCGTCTCATCATGCGTGTTCTCAGACTTTTGTATCTCCTGCCCAATGGAGGAAGTTGGAAGAGTGAGTAAGCCGGGTGGGAGGGGTCTTTGATTATGCCGCCCGCTTTCCCCAGGCAGCGGGAGGTGAAGATGGAGTCAATGTTTGGGCCTAAGGCAGGTTTTTCTGGGTCCCATGTTCTGTTCCCTCCTTGGCCGCTCCTGGGGTGGGATCTTGGAGTATGCCCGATCAGGCCTCCATGTGGATTCTTCTTTCCTCCGTTTTCTAAATCGCTGGCTTTTAAAGCAGACCAAGGCCAGCAGCACGGTTCAATTCCCGTACCAGCCTCCCCGAACAGGCGCCGGAATGTGGCGACTAGGGGCTTTTCACAGTAACTTCATTTGAAGCCTACTTGTGACAATAAGCGATTTTCATTTCATTTCGTTTTCATTTTCAGGTAGGTCGAGTCGCTGGGCGGGCCTCTCCGGGTCGGGTCGCTGGGTGGGCCTCTCTGGGTCGGGTCGCTGGGTGGGCCTCTCTGGGTCGAGTCGGGCCGGGTCTCGAGGTCAGGGGCCGGGTCGGGTGCTTCGGCGACTGGGTCAGGCGCTCTGAGGATCGGGTCGGGTCCAAATCGAGGTCGGGGCCGCACTTCCGGTTTGGGCCTCATCAGCTTCCAGGCCGCGTCGGGTCACATGGAGTGCAGCCAAATCAGGCTGAGTCGGGTCAAAAGAGGATCTTCAAACCTGCAAGGGAAGATAAAAGAGAGAGGGTCTTAATAATGTTAGTGGACTATTCCGCCTACACAGAACCCATCCCGCAGGAGTGGAAGCAAGTCATCCTCGATGCTGAGGGATGGCCCAAGAGGAGGAAGAAGGTAAAGAGAATTGCCAGAGCTTGCTCAGTATCTTCCTGTTTATGCAAGAGACACTGGAAGAGACAAGATATCAAACCTTCTTTGTGCAAAGTTGTGACAATACGAATTCGCCTACATCCCTGTGAGATATGGACTAGCTACTCCAGACAAATGAAGAAGCTGGACAGGTTCCAAATGAGCTATATTCAGAATATCATGGGAGCAAATGTAAGAAGCCTGTGCCCAACACTGAGTTACTTCAAAGAGCAGACATATCTGGAATTGTAGTTTTCACATCCAGCTCAGATGGAGTTGCCAATTAGTATGTAAAACTGATGATAAAATCCCGAAGGAAGTCATATATTTTTCTTTCCTCCACAGTGGTTAGCACAGTTGCTTCACAGCTCCAGGGTCCTAGGTGATATGTTATCTGTGTTGGTTTAGCATCGACTGCAACTGGATGCAGTAAAACGAGAAACAGGCTTGCGACACAGGAGATGGTCCAACACTGTTTTATTGAACCTGTTGATTGCTGTACATAATCTGCTGTGGGTTGACACTCTATTAACCTAACTGATAACCTCCTACTGGCTTGACCAGACTAGCTCTCTATCACATGGTGATGATGTTCATTGGCCTGTGCACTGCAACTATCTCCCGAGACGTGTCCTGTGAGAGAGGGAGAGCCTTAATGCCCTGTGGGCTTTATAGTGGTGGTGTCCTGTCTGGTGATTGGTTGTTCTGTGTCGTGTGTGTTCATTGGTTATCCTGTGTGTCAATCACTGCCTGTCTGCATCTCATGATATACATGAGTGGATATTTTGACACCAGGATCGATTCCCGGCTGAGTCACTCACTGGCTGTGCGGAGTCTGCACATTCCCCCGTGTCTGCATGGGTTTCCTCTGGGTGCTCCGGTTTCCTCCCACAGTTCAAAGATGTGCGGGTTAGGAGGATTGGCCATGCTAAATTGCCCTTCATGTCCAAAAAATGTTAAGTGGGTTTACCGGGTTAAGGGGATAGGGTAGATAGGTGGGCTTCAGTAGGGTGCTCTTTGTAAGGGCCGGTGTAGACTCGATGGGCCAAATGGCCTCCTTCTGCACTGTAAATTCTATGATGATATTCACAACTTAAACTTGGACAATGCTTGCGAGGTAGGCCAAGATTAAGATTGGAGGACGTCGCAAAGGGAAACCATATGAAATCTGACCAATCCATCAGAAACTGGGAGAAAAACGCTGAAGAAAGAACAGCTCGTGGAGCAACCTGAAATAGTGATCTTGTTTGCTTCAAACAGCTCCAGATGCAAACAGCAAAGGACAAAAAGCAAGCTAGGAAGGCTGTGAGGTCCGAACAAAATCCTTGCCTGCACTGTCGAAAGCCATACAAATCGGCAATCAGGTTCTACAGAAATTACTGTACGCACACATGAAACAGCCATCATTGATGATGAAAGGAAACGACGACGAGGAAAAGGCAATGTAACACTTAGAAACACTGTTGATGGTGATTTCCAGGAAGCACTCTTTCCTCAATGTTGCAGTTTGTGTGTTTGTTTTTATATATTGCTGTCACATAAGGATGCAGCCAGAGGCAACCGTTAACAAAGACAGATGTCTCACAAAAGTTACACTGCTGGCTGCTGAGAGTGCAGGAAGCTTGGAGAATTACTGCTGCTGTGCCAAAAGAATGTCCCAGTGGATACCTCAAAATGACTAATTCAGCAACCAATAGTTAACTATCCATTTGATCTTCTATCAGAACGGATAACATCCAGATCTTGACGCAGTTTGGGGGGAGGGTGGCATTTCCA
Source organism: Scyliorhinus canicula (assembly GCF_902713615.1). Classification (NCBI taxonomy): domain Eukaryota; kingdom Metazoa; phylum Chordata; class Chondrichthyes; order Carcharhiniformes; family Scyliorhinidae; genus Scyliorhinus; species Scyliorhinus canicula. The sequence continues at coordinate 212,967,969 of NC_052149.1, read as the reverse complement.
CGGGGAGGCAAAGCAGCGTGTGAGGCTGTGGCACTGGTACTTTATACAGAAAGTATAATCCTTGCCTTTCTGGCTGTGCTGAAGCGCTGGTCCTCCTGCGCTGAAGATCAAGTCACGATTTTGGAAAAGATTGTGATCCGGACAATATTAAAAGGCAAATTCCAACAGGACCTGTACTAAAAGTCACAGAATTTTTATTACAGCGCAGAAGGAGACCATTCGGCCCATCGAGTCTGCACCGGCCCTTGGAAAGAGCATCCTACGTAAGCCCACGCCTTCACCCCGTAACCCAGTAACCCCAGCTAACCTTATGGAAACAACGGCGCAACTTAGCATGGCCAATGGGAGGAAACCGGAGCACCCGGAGGAAACCTACGCAGACACGGGAAGGAAGTGCAAACTCCAGACAGACAGTCACCCGAGGCCGGATTTGAACCCGGGTCCCTGGAGCTGTGAGGCAGCAGTGCTAACCACTGTGCCAGGGGGGAAGAGAGTCACAAAATCATAAATAATTGTGAGTATTAGTAGCTGATTTTGTTTTTAGTCCTCTGCTTGCCTGTCTCTACTTTAGTCCCTGGTCTTGTACTGTCAGCTCAGTTTTCCATTTCTCTGCTGGAACTCTTTCACTTGATGCTAAGCTTGCTTCGATCTCCCCCTGTTGATTCCCATCCTGCTTTCGGTTCTGTTCCTCTGATGCTGGCTGAGCTCTTTTCTGCTGCTTGCTTCTCATGGCCGCTGACCCCTCTCGTCATTCCGTTGCGCTTCACTGGTTGAACTGGCTCCTCAGGTTGCTACTGCTGCTCACTAATGAAATGGTGTGTTCTTCACCCCTTCCACCTATACTTTGGCCGAATCGCAGAATTATTACAGCGCAGAAGCAGGCCGTTTGGCCCATTGTGTCTGCACCAGCTCTCCAAATGAACGACTTAGTGCCATTTTCCTTGCATATTGTTTCTATTCAAGTAATCATCTAATGACCTCTTGAATGCCTCAATTGGAGCTGCCTCCACCACATTTCCAGACAGCGCATTCCAGACACGAACCACTTGTGTTTTCTCACATCACATCTTGACAAAGCATTACTGTGATGAATGGTTACTGTGTTACTATACCCTTATCATCATGTAAGGTGATGTCCCCTTTAAGACTGGGCTTGAGTTGTATATGGGACTGCTCTGTAGGCGGCACCCAGTAAGCACCCGTCTCGGCATCAGGCTAGTTCTTAGCTTATTAAAGCCTTCTTTGCCGTTCTACTCTCTTGCGTCGTTATTGAGGGTACTACAATTAAATAAGCAGAACTACGTTAGGATGGACGCAGGTCTCAAGCCAGAGAAGCTCAACCTGGAAGCACGGACAGCAGAGGCATCAGAATTTTTAAAGTACTGGCTCCACTGCTTCGAGGCCTACCTGGACTCCTCGGAGACTCCCATCCCAGGGCAACGCCAGCTGCGCCTACTCCATGCCCGGGTGAGTCACAGAATCTCCGCCACGTTCGAGAAGGCGACTACTTATGACGAGGTGGTCAAGATCCTACACAAGCGGTTCATCAAACCCATAAACGAGGTACATGCCCGGCCGCTGCTCTCTACCTGCCGGCAGCGCTCAGGAGAAACGTTAGACAAATTCGTAGAAAAGCTCACCGCGCTCGCCAGGAACTGCAATCATCAGGATGTGACGGGGAAGTCCATATGAACCTGCACATCAGAGACGCTTTTGTGTCCGGCATCCGTTCGACCTACATCCGGCAGCGACTCCTCGAAAATGGAGCGAAAGACCTCCAGGACACGGTAACGTTTGCCACCTCGCTGGAAGTGGCCCGCCATAACCTCACTCCCGACTGTAAGCCTGTTGCCCCCAGGAGCTGACAGTACAGTGCCCAAGACATGACTTTTATCAAGTCAGAGGTCCAGCGTTTAATGGGAGAGGGGATCATCGAGGCTAGCAACAGCCCCTGGAGAGCAGGTAGTAGTTCGGTCCGGGGAAAAGAAACGGATGGTCGTGGACTATAGCCAGACCATAAACCGCTTCACGCAACTCGATGCGTACCCACTTCCCCACATAGCAGAGATGGTCAATCAGATCACTCAATTCCGGGTACTTTCCACTGTCGATCTCAAATCCGCCTACCACCAGCTCCCTATCTGACCGAAAGACTGCCACATACTGCCTTCGAAGCAGCCGGTCGGCTCTTCCACTTCCTCAGGGTCCCCTTCGGTGTCACAAATGGGGTCTCCGTCTTCCAGAGGCCGATGGACCAAATGGTGGACCAGGACGGCTTGCAGGCTACATACCCGTACTTGGACAACTGCGGCCATGATCAGCAGGACCATGACGCGGACCATGAAAAGTTCCTCCAGACCGCCCGATCCCTCAACCCGACCTACAACAAGGAAAAATGTGCTTTCCACACAACCCGACTAGCCATCCTCGGCTACGTTGTGGAAAACGGGGTCCTAGGCCCCGACCCCGACCTCATGCGCCCCCTTAAGGAACTTCCCCTCCCAGTAGCCTCAAGGCCCTCCAACAGTGCTTGGGGCTTTTCTCCTATTACGCCCAGTGGATCCCCAAATATGCGGACAAAGCCCGTCCCCTCATAAAGACCACGACATTTCCCCTGACGGCTGAGGCGCGGTCGGCCTTCAGCCGTATCAAGGCCGACATCATCAAGGCCGCTATGCATGCGGTGGATGAAACCATCCCTTTCCAGGTAGAGAGCGATGCATCAGACATCGCCCTGGCTGCTACCCTCAACCAGGCGGGCAGGCCAGTAGCATTCTTCTCCCGGACCCTCACCACCTCCGAGATTCGGCACTCTGCAGTCCAAAAGGAGGCACAAGCCATTGTGGAGGCCGTGCGGCACTGGAGGCACTACCTAGCCGGTAGGAGGTTCAACCTCGTTACCGACCGGCAGCCTTCCTGTTTGTTAACGCACAACGGGGCAAAATTAAGAATGATAAAATCTTGAGGTGGAGGATCAAACTCTCCACCTACACGTACGATATCAAGTATTGTCCAGGGGAGCTCAACGAGCCCCCAGATGCCCTGTCACGCGGCACGTGCCCCAACGCGCAGGAGGATCGCCTGCAGGCCATCCACAATGACCTCTGTCACCTGGGGGTTACCCGGTTCGCCCACTTTATCAAGTCCCGCAGCCTACCTTACTCCACCAAGGAGGTCAAGGCCATGACTAGGGATTGCCAGATCTGCGTGGAGTGCAAACCGCACTTTTACCGGCCAGACAAGGCTCGCCTCGTAAAGGCCTCGGGGCCCTTTGAGCAACTAAGCGTGGACTTCAAAGGCCCCCTCCAGTCCATCAACCGCAAAACCTACTTCCTAACCATCATCGAGAGTTCTCCCGCTTCCCATTCGCTGTCCCCTGTCCCAACATGACCTCGGCCACCATGATAAAGGCACTGCACAGCATCTTCACCCTGTTTGGTTCCCCCACTTATATCCAAAGCGACTGGGGTACATCGTTCATGAGCGAGGAACTGTGTCAGTATTTGCTCAGCAAGGGTATTGCCTCGAGCAGAACGACCAGTTATAACCAGCGGGGAAACGGGCAGGTGGAGAGGGAGAACACGACAGTTTGGAAGGCTGTCCATCTGGCCCTATGGTCGAGAAGACTCCCAACCACCCGCTGACAGGAGGTCCTACCCAATGCCCTCCACTCCATTAGGTCGCTCCTCTGCAAGGCCACGAATGAGACCCCTCACAACCGCTTGTTTGTCTTCCCCAGGACGTCCATCTCCGGGGTCTTGCTTCCACATTGGCTGACGACTCCGGGACCTGTTCTTCTCCAGAGGCACGCGAGAAGCCATAAAACGGACCCCCTGGTCAAGAGGGTCTGACTACTACATGCAAACCCCCGATACGCCCACGTCGAGCACCCCGACGGCAGGCAAGACACGGTTTCCCTCCAGGATCTGGCACCCGCTGGTTCCCCCACTACAGACGACCCCCCACTTCACGGTTTCCCTGTGGGACCTGGCACCCACTGATGCCCCCACCCCCCCCCGGTCCCCCTCTCCGTCGGTGAACCGACCGCGAGCCCCTTCATACTCCCTTCCGGCACCGGCACGTTTACCCCCAGCCCCAGCTATTCCCCCCTCCACCCCAAACCCCTTCCCCGACCCAGGCCAAAGCTCCGACCACCCGTCCTCACGGATGTACCCTCAACTAAGACGGCCGTGTCCGCCGCACCACCGCCTGAGCTGAGAAGGTCGACGAGGACGATCAGGCTGCCGAAACGAATAGACTTGTGATCCCACTTCACCCCCGCCGGACTTTGCATTTTTTTTTAAACAGGGGGTGAATGTGATGAATGGTTACTGTGTTAATGTACCTTTATCATCATGTAAGGTGATGTCCCCTTTAAGACCAGGCTTGGAACCCTGGGGGACTCCGCCTCCGGCTCCGCCCACCAGGGAGTTGTATATAAGGGGCCGCTCTGTAGGCGGCACCCAGTAAGCACCCGTCTCGGCATCAGGCTAGTTATTAGCCTATTAAAGCCTTCGTTACCGTTCTACTCTCTTGCGTCATTATTGAGGGTACTACAATTACCCTGGTCTCTAGCATTGCACCACCCTTACCAGCTCTCTCATCTGCACAGATCCCTTTCGATTACCTTTCATCTTGCCTGATTCACTCAAATCCACTATTCGTGGTTCATGGATTTCCTTGCCAGTCAATGTTCCTCACTTTCCTGCTGTGACTGTCTACTGCTGCTCAGCTCTGCCGAGTACCTAGTTCAACACTCCATTGCTCCACTGAACAACATCCAGCAATGTCCTCACCGATGTTCTGTCGAGAAAACAGCCCCTGAATTCACTCACTGACCTGAATCATCTCCAAACCTGGACATTGCTTCATTGATACCAAAGCTGGTTCACCAACATCTACAAATCAGATTCATTCCACCACATGACCTCAAAGTCAACTTTCGATGTGTTTATCCTCCATGCCCTCCCTTTTTGCTCAGGGTGTGTGTCTCCTAATCTCCGGCATGCCTATGTGTTCTGAATTCCTTCCAGCCATTCTCATCTATTTCAGCAGCCACTCCAGAACAAAGTCCAATATTTTTATCGCCATCTTACTTTTTTCTCCTTGCTCTTCGAGTCCTTACCTCTTTTTCCTGTCACCCAGTCCTGCCCCATTTCATTTCTCCCTTTTGGGCATTTTGCATCCCTCTTGATCCCTAGCCCAATCCATCACTTCTACTCCAGACTGTCTTGCCACTATACGAAGCTTGAATCCCCCTCTGATAATCTCGGAACTTCCCTGTGCAACTCTACATCCTCTGACGGACTCAGAGACCAACCTCATGTCCTATTTACCCCTTGCACTTCTTTGCCCTCATATACTACTGGTGTATCAGCAATTACTGTTGTTCTCCTCAGAAAAACTGGGGGAAGGGCAATTATGATGCCATTAGACATGACTTAGGATGTGTAGGTTGGAAAAGTAGGCTGCAAGGGTTGGGCACACTGGATATGTGGAGCTTGTTCAAGGAACAGCGTGTTCTTGATAAGTACGTACCAGTCAGGCAGGGGGCAAGGGGTAGAGCGAGGGAACCGTGGTTTACCAAAGAAGTGGAATCTCTTGTTAAGAGGAAGAAGGAGGCCTATGTGAAGATGAGGCGTGAAGTTTCAGTTGGGGCGCTTGATAGTTACAAGGAAGCGAGGAAGGATCTAAAGAGAGAGCTAAGACGAGCAAGGAGGAGACATGAGAAGTCTTTGGCAGGTAGGATCAAGGAAAACCCAAAAGCTTTCTATAGGTATGTCAAGAATAAAAGAATGACTAGGGTAAGAGTAGGGCCAGTCAATGACAGTGGTGGGAAGTTGTGTGTGGAGGCTGAGGAGATAAGCGAGATACTAAATGAATACTTTTCGTCAGTATTCACTCAGGAAAAAGATAATGTTGTGGAGGAGAATGCTGAGACCCAGGCTATTAGAATAGATGGCATTGAGGTGCGTAGGGAAGAAGTGTTGGCAATTCTGGACAAGGTGAAAATAGATAAGTCCCCGGGGCCTGATGGGATTTATCCTAGGATTCTCTGGGAAGCCAGGGAAGCGATTGCTGAGCCTTTGGCTTTGATTTTTATGTCATCATTGGCTACAGGACTAGTGCCAGAGGACTGGAGGATAGCAAATGTGGTCCTTTTGTTCAAGAAGGGGAGTAGAGATAACCCCGGTAACTATAGGCCGGTGAGCCTCACGTCTGTTGTGGGTAAAGTCTTGGAGAGGATTATAAGAGATACGATTTATAATCATCTAGATAGGAATAATATGATTAGGGATAGTCAGCATGGTTTTGTGACGGGTAGGTCATGCCTCACAAACCTTATCGAGTTCTTTGAGAAGGTGACTGAACAGGTAGACGAGGGTAGACTAGTTGATGTGGTGTTTATGGACTTCAGTAAAGTGTTTGATAAGGTTCCCCACGGTCGGCTATTGCAGAAAATACGGAGGATGGGGATTGAGGGTGATTTAGAGATGTGGATCAGAAATTGGCTAGTTGAAAGAAGACAGAGGGTGGTGGTTGATGGGAAATGTTCAGAATGGAGTTCAGTTATGAGTGGCGTACCACAAGGATCTGTTCTGGGGCCGTTGCTGTTTGTCATTTTTATAAATGACCTAGAGGAGGACACAGAAGGTTGGGTGAGTAAATTTGCAGACGACACTAAAGTCGGTGGAGTTGTAGACAGTGTGGAAGGATGTTGCAGGTTACAGAGGGCATAGATAAGCTGCAGGGGTGGGCTGAGAGGTGGCAAATGGAGTTTAATGTAGAGAAATGTGAGGTGATTCACTTTGGAAAGAATAACAGGAATGCGGACTATTTGGCTAATGGTAAAATTCTTGGTAGTGTGGATGAGCAGAGGGATCTCGGTGTCCATGTACATAGATCCCTGAAAGTTCCACCTAGGTTGATATGGTTGTGAAGAAGGCCTATGGTGTGTTGGCCTTTATTGGTAGAGGGATTGAGTTCCGGAGCCATGAGGTCATGTTGCAGCTGTACAAAACTCTGGTATGGCCGCATTTGGAGTATTGCGTACAGTTCTGGTCGCCTCATTATAGGAAGGACGTGGAAGCTTTGGAACGGGTGCAGAGGAGATTTACCAGGATGTTGCCTGGTATGGAGGGAAAATCTTATGAGGAAAGGCTGATGGACTTGAGGTTGTTTTCGTTAGAGAGAAGAAGGTTAAGAGGTGACTTAATAGAGGCATACAAAATGATCAGAGGGTTAGATAGGGTGGACAGTGAGAGCCTTCTCCCGCGGATGGAGGTGGCTAGCACGAGGGGACATAGCCTTAAATTGAGGGGTAATAGATATAGGACAGAGGTCAGAGGTAGGTTTTTTACATAAAGTGTGGTGAGGCCGTGGAATGCCCTACCTGCAACAGTAGTGCACTCGCCAACATTGAGGGCATTTAAAAGTTTATTGGATAAGCATATGGATGATAATAGCATAGTGTAGGTTAGATGGCCTTTAGCTTTTGACTTCCCATGTCGGTGCAACATTGTTGGCCGAAGGGCCTGTACTGCGCTGTATCATTCTATGTTCTATGTTCTAATGTCTATTCTCTCTCAGAATGTCCATTTGCTCATAGCCTCTGGCTCCAACTTTGGCCTAATTTGCATCTCCCTCTGATCACTCCACTACAAAGTCTGCAGCCATCGAAGCACTAAGCACTATGCTCAGAAGTTCCCTGTTCAAATCCTTCTGCCTATCCACTTCCCTGTCACTTAAAATCTTTAGTCATCCATCTCAATTAACATCTTCTTCTTTTACTCCATATCTATTTGTGACATATCTGTGAAGCATATTGGCTGCCTTTCTACATTAAATGTTATATGCAAATGTAAGGCCATTTGTCTTTATGTAAAGACTAGTGGCTAGATTTCCAACTGATTTCCTGAGTGTAAATCAATAGAGTTGATAATCAGATGGTTCTATAGCAGTGGCCAATCTGATCCACAATGTTTGCTTTGTGGCCAGACAATTAATTGAAAATCTTCCGTGCGCTGATGATATCACTGGATTGAGTGGTAGTTCTTTGACAACTATTGACATGAGCAGAAACAGTTATTAAACTCAGGAACCATCAGCATGTTCGCAACTTCAACCATTTCTGTTAATAGACTGTCAGGTCTAATAAAGTTTCAGTAACGTAACAATATTCAGCCAATGTAAAGGCAGCAGTGAACATTACTTACACTCTATTCACAAAGACAATAGAGCAACCTTTATACCAAAACATCATCAATTAGCCCGTGACTGGCCAGCACAAGAAAAGTTACCCCAAAATGTTTAAGATCAAACTTTATTGTTAGACTTTGGTGATGGCTCATGGTTTTTGTCTATCTAGTGAATAACCAATAAAACCAGGAATTTTGCAGGTGTAATCTCCTAACTGTGAAGAGTGAGCTAATATGAGAAGACAATAAGAGACAATATGAGAAACAATGGCTTGTTTTCCCTGCTGGAAGTACAAACGTTGGACATCTGGTAATGGCAGGAGTGAAAAACAGAAGATACTGGAGTTTCTCAGCTGGCCTGGCGACACCTGTGGAGAGAAACAAACACCTAACGTTTCAGGTCAATGACTTTTCATCAGGATTGTGATTGCCTGTAATAACCCCTCAGAGCCAAATGGCTTGTCACTGTCATTATCACTGTGATGGCTATAAATAATGGTCACCGCAAGGAAGTACCAGAGGAAAATTGATGCTTATAGAACTGTACAACAGCTGTGAATTTAGACCTCAGCAAGGACAGGGAGGGGAAGAAGCTTGTCAGATAAAAACATCAACACACCCTTAACCAATGATAAATCATGGCTGCAGTATGCGCTATCTACAAGCTACACTGCGCCAAGCCACTAAGACAATTGAGCAGCATCTCTCAAACTCATTGGGTTGGATTCTCCGCCGGCGGGTTGATCCGTTTTGCTGGCAGCCCTGGGGTTTCCCGATGGCGTGGGGCTGCCCCACAATGGGAAACCCTATTGACCAGCCAGCGAAATGCAGCATCCCGCCGGTGTGCTGAACCAGAAATGTGGCTCGGCAGGATGGAGAATCCAGCCCATGGCCTCTACCGTCAAGAAGAACAGGTACAGCAGGAGCATTGGAATTCCTTCATTTCCACGTTCCCCTCAAAGCTGGTTTAGTACAGGGCTAAATTGCTGGCTTTGAAAGCAGACCAAGGCAGCCCAGTAGCATGGTTCAATTCCTGTACCAGCCTCCCCAAACAGGTGTCGGAATGTGGCGACGAGGGGCTTTTCCCAGTAACGTCATTTGAAGCTGACTTATGACAATAAGCGATTTTCATTTTCATTTCATTTCAAGCCATACAGCAGCATGACTTGGATATCTATCCCTTTCCTTCATTGAGTCAAAAGTATGGCATGGTAGGAGTATCTGCACCTCGGGCATTGTGGTGGTTTCAGAAGGTGGCAGACCACCACCTTGCCAAGAGTAATGCCCACATTGTATAGGGTAATTAAAAAAAGAAAACCCCTCATATGCATTATTAATGCCTATGTCAGAAATTCGTAAGGCTAGGGGTTTCTGAGTGACATTTTAGTGCAGAAATCTGCACTGTTTTGTGCTGCAGGCCTTCAGTCACTTAAAACTGGTTGAAAGGATACAAACTCATTTCACTCCTGTACCTTAAAGCTGACAGGTTGTTTTCTGTATGCTTCCTTGAGTGATTTTATCTGGCATAGTTTCAGGTGGTTAATTTCCTGGGAGAATTTTTACTTAAAGAACAGAAAGACGGAAAGAAAGACTTGCATTATACAGCACCTTTCCCAATCACTAGATGTGCCAAAGCACTTTGCAATGATAAGACTTTGCAACTAATGAAATGAAAGTCACTGTTGTAACGTAGGAACTGGAGCAGACAATGTGCTCCGTCAGCAAGCTCCCACATGCAGAAGTGTAATAAAGACCAGATAACCTGTTTTTGTGAAATTGATTGAGGAATAAATATTAAGGCCAGGACACCAGGAATAATTTCCCGGCCCTTTTTAAAATTTGTGCTCGAGGATCTTTCACATTCACCTGAGAGGGCAGATGGGGTTTCAGTTTAACATCTCATTGGTCAGTGCAGCATTCCCTCAGCAATACAAAGAACAGAGTACAAAGAGCAATACAGCACAGGAACCAGCCCTTCGGCCCTCCAAGCCTGCGCCGAGCATGGTACCTGCCTAAACTAAAACCGTCTGCACTCAAGTGTCAGTCTAAGTTATTGCAATCAGGTCGCAAACAATTTTCTGGCTCAGAGTCATTTGTGCTATCAATTGACCCACAGCTGGTATTAAAACTATGTCATCAAATCGATGTTTAAAAGGAGGGTAATTCCATGTATTTACTTTGAGATCATTCCCAATTATTTCTGGCTCGATTATCGTCTGCAGAGTAACATTACCATATATTCACCACTAAATGTGTCATGTTACTGCTAATAGTGACACTGCACATCCAGCGGGAACTGCAATTTGGCAAATTCCATGTCATTTCAAAAGAGCAATTTTAATTGATTTTCATCAATAATTTACCAATTAGGACAATTTCTCTGTGGTGGACAGTATTTTACAAGGTAGAATTGGTGCTGACTTTTTTCTCTCCCCCATATTAAGCATGCTATTAAAATCATATTGAATGCAAGGTACCTCCAGCTGGCTCACAATATGATTTACTTTTTGCAAGAACATTAATTTGCAATATCATGAAGTATCAAATCTCATTATCCTTCGATGGTACAATATCTGATGCAGTCTGTTCTCTCACAGTATGCACCAATTATTTTTATTAAGTTGGCAGCTTCAGTCAACCAAACTATGTGGGAATGTCTGATCTTGTTGTCGATGTCCATTTATGGACCTCTGTGCCCACTGGATTTCCTCCAGGAGCCCTATGAACATATCTCCTTCTGCCCTGATTTCCCCAGTGACCCTGATCCCTCATGGATCTGTGCCCCAATCCATGCCATATCTTTGCTTTATCCGCTTTTCCCAGCTGCGACCTGATGCTCCCCACGTGTCCGCCAGTCAGCCTCTCAACCTTGTTGGGAAATTAATATCAAAAAATCCTTCTGGGTTTCAAACTGCACCACCTAACTCCACTGTGCCACCACAACACCACTGAACCCCCCCCCCAACCCAACCCAACCCCCCCCCCACCCCCCCAACCCATAAATGTTGGAGACAATGCCCTAAGTTGTGGCCAGCAGATGCGGGTTTTAAACAGTTTTTTGAAGACAACCTCCAATTGCTTTGAAGAATTAGGTACTTGGACAAGTGACTGTTGTTCCACCCTGTCATCCCCAATGAAAAACTTAGCTATTTACGATGTCAGTGAGCAGGGCCCTTGCTGATGAATGGATTAACAATTTATTACTGAAATCTGCCTGACGATACAAGGAAAACGTGTTTATTTTATATTCTAACAGAAAAACGAATTCTTCAAAGGTTTATAGAAATGTACGAGTTCAGGTGAGTTTGCCTCAGTAAAAGTGGGCCCTGGTTACATTACTGCTGTAGCCATGGTTACTGGAAGATAACTGTTTAAGATATCAAGCTTAATATGCAATCCTTTTACAAGAGGTATATGCATTGTCGTCTTCGCTCGAGCACATGATTCAATACAAGTTCTTAAATTTTAAATTTAAGGTTTATTGTACTTTTCTGAGACTGTATTTATCTCTTGCCATCTTTAAGCACCTTTCTCTGCCATTTATTTTTGTACTTTTTTCAAATTTCCAACCATGTAACCTTTGGCCTTCAATTCATTATGTCACCTCAGCTGCTATTGATTTACAAAATCACAGCTCCTCCACCAACTCTAATCCCCTTGTCCCCACTAGAATTATTATTCATTTTCACTCTAATCATAACTCCTGTATACCCGTCATCTCTTCTCCCTCAAGTTCAAGGTACGCACGCGTGAATTCCTTTGGTGAACAATTGGTTTAATCATTCACTGCCAGATTAGACTAGACCACTTCAAGCATTAATTACCAAAGCTCTCCATCACCAAAACTGCTCATTATTTAAAGATTATCCAGTTGCTAACCCCCTTGCCTCTGTGTCAGCAGGTTGTAGGCTTAAGTTCCATTCCATGACTTAAACATAAACATCTAGGGCATGCTTCAGTGAGTGCCCCACATCTAAGGTGCTGTCTTTTTGATGGGGTATTAAATCGAGGCCCAGCCATGTGCTCAGTTATCCTAAAAGCTCTCTCGTGGCCCTATTTCAAAGGAGAGCAGGGGAGTTATCTCTGTTCTCCCGGTTAATACTTATCCCTCAGTCAACAGCACAAAAAAATTATTAGCTGATCATCATTCCTTAAATATCTGTGGGAGTTTGCTGTGCATTTTGTTGAGCAAAAATATTAAGGGGTATGGGCCAAAGGCAGGTAAATGGAGTTAGGTCATAGATCAGCCATGATCTCATTGAATGGCAGGACAGGGTTGAGGGGCTGAATGGTCTACTCCTGTTACTATGATCCGATGTTCCTACATATTGGCTGCCATGTTTCCTGCATAACAGTGGCGACATTTCAGAAATACTTCACTGGCTGCAAAGCACTTTGGGATGTCATCAAATTGTGAAAGGTGTGATAAATGCAAGTTTTGTTTCAGCAATGCAGACTTTCATACCATTGATGACACCATCCTTTTGTGATGACTCTGTTTCATTGTCCAGAAAGGTAAAATGCCCTTCTTAATGCCCTATCTAAATGTAGCCAGAGAATCAACTACAATGGCTGTCTTCTCACTCGCTTTTGAATACTCCAAGGATTTATTCTTGCTCCAACATTCCACATATCTGGGTGCACAGCAACCCAGAAGATGCCGTGCAGATCATTCACAAGCTGCCTCGTTTAAGATAACAATTCTGTGCAGCTGAACTAAATAATTTAAATGACCATGTATTGAAATGAACAGACCGTACGCACCACCAATATTAGAGGAGAAATTACTTGGCTCTCTTCTCTTTCTCATCTACATTCAACCCCTCAGTGATATCATTGTAAAATATAACAGGTTTCAGATGAATACCAATGGTACTCACCACCACCTCCTTGGATCTCTCTACTATCTCTGATTTGCCACACTGCATGTCCAATGCTCAATATGGGATGAGCAAAAATTTCATCTGACTAAATATTGGAAAGACTGGATTCTCCCAGCTGCGAGTTTCTTGGCGGCGGGAAGCGACGTGCCGTTTGCTGGTGGTGGGATTCTCTGCTACCGCCGCTGTCAATGGGATTTGCCATGGAAGCCATGCCACTGGGAAAGCTGCAGGAAGGGGATGCACTGTCATCGGGACCAGAGAATCCCGCTACCAGCGAACGGCTGTAGATTTCCGGCCATTGACTTTAGTCCATGCAGAAACTACATTGCTTGTCCTCCATTTCCATCCCTCATAACAGTCTTATGCTGAGTGAGACCATTCGCAATCTTGGGGTTGCGACTGGCCCCAAGTTGAGTTTCTGACCACATATCCACATCAAGTGCCTACTGCCAGTTTCATATCATCGTTTGACTCTGACCTTCCCTTAGCTCATGTGCTGCTGAAATAATTCATCAATGCCTATGTTACCTCTTTCCCTGCCTATTCAAATGCTTCCCTAGCTAACTTCCCACCATTCCCCCTCATAAAGTTGTCCGCAATCAAGGTTCTGCTGCCCATGTTTTACCTTACTCCAAACCTCATTTACCCATCCCAGTTCAACAATATTAATTTCAAAACTCTTATCCTTGTTTTAACTCCCTCCACAGCCTTGTTCTCCTCCCCCCCCCCCTCCCCCCCCCCACCCCCACACACAATCGGTGTCAGGGTTTGAGATCTGTTTCCTACCAGTTCTGGCCCCCAGCACTCCATTATATTAATAACTCCACAACTGGCAGCCATGTTTTCAGCTTCCTTGGCCTCAAGTTCTGGAATTCACTCTCTAAACCACCCTGTTACTGTGCCCCGCTTGTCTCTTTTAAGATGTTCCTCTTTGATCAAGTTTTTTGTCACATTTCTTGAACTCTCCTTTTATGTATTGGTGTCAAAACTATTTTATTGATATTGTTCCAACTCCTTTGGGATATCAGGAAGTAAAGTCATCATAGTTCCAGATGACCATAGGCTGCCTTCCCCTTGGAGGGAGATAACTATCTGATGGTGATTGAAGCTGAGGATCACCACACCTCAGGCGAGGGGCAAGATTGAGAAGGCAGGGCCTTCATGAATAATCTCAGCCGGTACGGGAATTGAACCCACGCTGTTGGCCTTGTTCTGCATCACAGACCAGCTGTCCAGCCAACTGAGCTAAACAGGCCCCCTTGGGATATGTTAGTACACTGAATGCACAATATAAATGCAAGTTGTTCATAATTGCTGATTATGTCAATGGTCATAATTAGTCATTTTATGCAAAATCACAAGCCTGTGTTCTTAGATCTCATAGTATTAGAATTAGAATATTTTAGTCACTAAGGTGCCCCTTTACTTGTACAAGTGTCTAGTATACTTGAGTGCTGCACTAACACAATGTGCAATGGAGTGATAAGATGTAGATTTACATGTGTGATGAGTCCCCCGGGTCTTGGAAACATTAGCAAGGGAAGTGCAATAAGCAATGCCCAACACTCAGCAAGGAATAGAAACAGAATCAGCAGCAAATCAATCTTTAGACCATTTTTAGTGTCCTGCTGTCGCATAATACAGAAAAGGGCCTGGCAGCAGAGAATTTAACATCTAAATTGGGAGATGAAAAGTTTTTTTTTAAAATGAACATTAAAACTGGATTACTGAACAGAGCACATAGATTATGTAAGAAGCTCCATAACTGAAAATGTTGTAGAGGGAAGATGTTTTCCAGGCAACATACGATCGGCACACAGATTATCCATTAGCATTTCCCCATGGCTTACCTTGCTGCATTGACTATAGGTTTCATAATAGAACAAATATTGTCGAGGAAAGGACAGCTAACACAACAGCTGTCAACTTTGATCCTCCTGTCTATTTTAAGATATGCCAAAGGGACTCCTCCCTTCTTCCCATTTAGAAAATAAAACACATATCAGTTCCAGAGTGATGTGAAGACACTGACAATTTAATACAGACGAATGCAAGTAGATGTTCAACAGCTTTTAGAGAGAAAGGGGTGAGCGAGATGATGGGAATAGTGCAAGACAAAGAGGGAGGTGGAGAAACAGGGGGTGAGTCGGAAAGAGTGAAAAACAATAGAAAATGTGAAAGCAGGAACAGTCTACCATGCCGTATTTCAACTGAGATTAGCACCATCACTCAGAAGGCTCACGGGAATGGCTTGCGTTATAAATATAGATGGAAGTATCATACTGGCCAACTAGGGCTGGTCTTCCTAGACTGGGTTGAGCAGAGAGTGTTAAGCTGAATATATGCTGCACTATTCCTGACTTGGGAATTAAAACTTTCTCAACTGTGCAAAAAATAAAACTAGTTGGAGCAGAGCTGCAACAACACAAATTCATCACACTTACAGCCAGCTGAAAGAGATTTCAACTCTATCACAGACTGGACGAGATTCAGACCTCCTGCCCAGAGATAAATTATAATTTCCAAATGTATCATCACTTAGTCTCTCATCATGAAACCAGTTGCTGCATTGGAAGGTTTATCTGTAGTAATAGAAGACCACCTATTATTTTGTAACAAAAACCGGGATTTTCCGATCCCAGTCGGAGAATCGGCGGGAGGGCACGAGAATCACGCCACGCCACTCCGATGCCAGGCTGCCGATTTTCCGGCGACCAGAGAATCGGCGGCAATTGCGCTTGCGTGGTCGCTGCCGCACCAGTCAGGGGCCATTGAAAGCATCCCCCGCGGCGTTTCTCCATGCTCGATGAGCTGAGTGCCCAGCGAGCTCCGCCGGCGTGGGTTACAAATGGTCCCACCCGGCGCGACCTCGGAGTTCTGGCTGCGGGGCCGTCCTGGTGGGAGGGTGGAAGGATCCGACTCCGGAGGGGCCTCCATGATGGCGAGGCCTGCAATCGGGGCCTACCGATCGGTGGCCGGCTAATTCTGGGGTGTGGGGCCTATGTTCCTCCGCGCTAGGCCCCTTTAAGGCTCCGCTATATTGCCCTGGAGTGCGGCGCAAAGACGCCAACCCACGTGCATGCACGGACCCGCGCCGGCCATGTCGCGCCAGATTTCGAGTGTACAGCACTCCAGCGCCATACTAGCCCCCGAAGAAGGGGTGAATGCCTGGGCCTGGAGGCCCGTTGACACTGGCGCTGCTCATGCCGGTTTTGATGCCAGCGTCAACACTTCAAATCCCGGCCAATGATTTCCACCAGCGTTAATTTCTTCACTGCCTCAGTGAGGAAGTAGAATTTAGTTATGATTCATTTCAATGCCAAAACATTATCGAGGTGGATTGAGGTACTGGGAAATGGTTTTCACACATTTGACTGTGTTCTCTGGGTGGTAGGCAGGGCAGCCACACTATCCCTTTGCAGTAGAGTGAGGTCAGAATCATTCTCACATTCAGGTCCCATTTGCATTACATCAGCAAGCTGCAAATACTCAATGAGCACTGTCTGGGAGCTCATGGATCTGGGAGGGAAAGAGCCTGATAGTTTCCTAGGGGAACTGAACTAGAAGAGAACTGCATTTTCCATTGCAAGTGGTTTATGCGGCAGTTTAAAAAAAACACTCATCCAATGTGAATAGGCTGAGCAATCTCGGTCCCATGCTATATAAAAGATTATTGCAGAACCAAAAACTAGAGAGAGCGATTGTGTAGTACGGAGGAGTGAAATTAGGCATTGTCAATGGGGTTAATAGGCTGGCAGAACATCTGCAACCCATTTTATATCCAATTGAATAGCAAAGAAAACTGGTTTCAGTTTAAAACTAGCTGCTGATGTGCTGTCAGCAGATTTTGCACTATCGACTTTGACTGATTGCATGGCTTAGATTCCTGATGCTCTTGTGGAGGTGAAAAGCATATTTACTATTTTGTTCAAAATGTTGGAGCACAAACTTGACTGTCGCTGCTGTGCACCTCGTTTTGGTGAAATTCGGAAAGACAAGGGCAGAAAGACTTGCAGCATCTTGCCTATCATCCACGGGCTTGGGTAAGGTGCTCTTTCCAAGGGCCGGTGCAGACTCGATGGGCCGAATGGGATCCTTCGGCACTGTAAATTCTATGACCTATGATCCCAGTTAAGCAATGTTGCACACTACATTCAAGGGGAAACTTAAAGAGGGAACTGGTGGAGATACAGTGCAGCAGCAATCATGTTCACCAAGAACAAATGCACTCGGATTGAACATTTCCCACACCACCTTGTAAACTGCTGGGTCATTTAATAGTCCCATTTATCATGAAGGCTTGGCATACTGCCTGATACATAGATGTTGCTTTGATAAAAATGGTTCAGTGTCAACAGACCAAAAGTGTAGTTAAACACACATAAAATCTATCCACGGGGAGAAAGTCAGAAGAGAGCATGCAGATTTTGCCTCGCCACTTGGGTGGCTGTGCGTGGTGACAAATAAAAATGGTGGGAGTATATCTTCAGGAGTATTTTCATTTCTAAAAGCATACTTCACAAGAAGTATTAGAAGAAATCGTCTCACATTAATTGTCACTGTACACAAGAAGTAGAGAATGTCATTCACATTAATGTCCCAACATTGAACTTTCTGAAATCTTCTCTTGCAGTGACTCCCAAACTTTGTAACTCGCATACCCTTATTCAAATATTCAGATTTACCGACTTTTTGAGTACTTCTACAGACAGTTTTTTTGTAAATTAATCTTCCAATAACCACATATTTGGTAAATCGTTATGCTTACAAATTACATGTAAACAAATGTTTATAATAATAACCTTTACGCACGGCACTGTAGCACAGTGGTTAGCACAGTTGTTTCACAGCACCAGGTTCCCAGGTTCGATTCCCGGCTTGGGTCACTGTCGATGCGGAGTCTGCACGCTTTCCCCGTGTCTGCGTGGGTTTCCTCCAGGTGCTCCAGTTTCCTCCCACAGTCCAAAGATGAGCAGGTTAGGTGAATTGGCCATGCTAAATTGCCCTAAGTGTCCAAAACGGTTAGGTTGGGGGTTACTGGGTTACGGGGATAGGGTAGAGGTGTGGGCTTGGGTGGAGTGCTGTTTCTAAGGGCTGGTGCTGACTCAATGGATCGAATTGCCTCTTTCTGCAGTGTAAATTCTATGATACTTACCATTAATATTATGGATGAGCTTGTTTGTTGGAGTGTAGATTTGGGATAAATGGGTGACGATTTCAGTGGCAAAGTGTTTTCAGAACGCATATAGTGACGATACTTTGATTTCACTCCAGTGAGTGCCAAAAATCCTCTTTCACATATTACATTGTGGAAAATGGCATCAAAGCCTTGACAGTTCTGTCTGACAGCTGAGGATACTCTGCTTGCATTTAGGTCCAACAATCTGCCTATTGCGTTTGCTGGAGATCAGTCTTGAGTTGGCCATTAGTTGCCATGTCGAAGAGGCTTGCTTGTTCTTTACAATCAACTCTACTTGAGACATGAGAATTGCAGGAAAACGTGAGAAAAGATAGCGGATTCAGCTCTTTGTGTTGTTCATTGGGGAGGAAATAACAACGTTACTGCCGTGCCAGTTCAGCGATATGTTGCTTGATGCCACTTTTAATGCTATCCTGCACATGGGTCGCTCTCTGTGTGGAGTCTGCATGCTCTCCCCGTGTCTGCGTGGGTTTCCTCCAGATGCTCCGGTTTCCTCCCACAGTCCAAAGATATGCAGGTTAGGTGGATTGTCTATGCTAAATTTCCCTTGGGTGAGATGGGGTTGCTGGGTTACGGGGCTACGGTGGAGGAAAAAAAAATAATTGGGTGCTCTAAATTTATAACAAAAAATAAGATGGAAGAGAGGGAAAATCTCCCAAGTGCCTCTGATAATGTCACCACGTAATCAAGTCACACACCACACAGAGGGCATTGGGGACAAAACATAGAAGTACCTAATACTGGTCTCAATAAAAGTTCTCATCAAAGTTGTGGCTGATTGTTTTTCAATAGATGGATTTCATTGGGGCTCTGCAGGAAAACGATCAAAAAGTATTCTAAAATATTACTGACAAGTTTCAGATGCTCAGAGTATAATATAAAACTCAACAAACTTCTATCCTTCCAAATAATCATCCTACTTCAATTTGACTGCAACTATTTGGGAATAAGAATGATTTCAGTCACAATAATAGGTAGAATGCATATGCATTCAAAAAGAATATGATCCGAATGTCACTATGCTTAACAAACAGAATAATTGTTCCTCTCTTTGTAATGTTTAACCTCTTATGTAATTACACCAGTGAC
Organism: Scyliorhinus canicula; assembly: GCF_902713615.1. NCBI lineage: Eukaryota > Metazoa > Chordata > Chondrichthyes > Carcharhiniformes > Scyliorhinidae > Scyliorhinus > Scyliorhinus canicula. The sequence goes on along the minus strand of NC_052149.1, from coordinate 212,948,599 downwards.
ATCACTGAATATTTCCAAGCTCCAACAATGCTGTTTGGCAAAGTCATCCCTTCTATCTAATTTTCTCTTCAAATCAGCTCACTCGAGTCATCAATCTGCTTAGCAACTTTAAGGACTAAAATTGGTTTGCATTGTTCATCTGGTGCGGGATTTGTCACTCATGACCTGCTTGTGCTGGTTCGAGCAACGTATCAGGCCAATCCTCTGCCACCCTGCTGGCTGCCTCTGCACTCAGCAAAGAGGAAGCAGTCTTTGTTGATATGCATGGAGCAACCAGCCTTCTGCTCTTAAAGGAAATCTGTCCCTCTTAAAGGCAAGCTGTGCTAAATGACACGAGACTATGTGAATACTGGTGTTGCAATTCTAAACAAGGGAAATGGAACACCAGGGAAGAAAGAGGAGCTCCAGTCTCACAAATGCAACATTGGACGTCTTAAAGGGGGGAGAAAACAAGAGGTGATGCAATCGTTCACTGGGGTCCTTAAGCTCTCAAGGAAAGTCCTCCAAAAGCATTGGGAGCAGATGGCCAGGGAAGTCAGGGCACCTGGTAGCAAAGCTACAAGAAAATTACTGATCAGATGCTTGGGGGTCAAGATCAGTGAATGCATTTCCCACTCACCAGCCACTCACACTGCTCAATGTGCTGCATACCAATCATTTGCCCAGCATTAGCCTCTGGTACTGAAGGCACATTTATAACATTCAGAAACTCCAGATCACCCTCACGCTTTTATCAATAATGGCAGCCTCACACAAAACATTTGCTGCCGCCACATAACTTCAGCTATTCAGCTCTGATAGGAACGTCATCCTGATACAATGCCAATCACTGATGTTCTTTCCTCTCTCCTGCAGAAGAAGGTGAGTTCCAACAGAAAGGAGCAGAGTAGAGATGGTAGAGACAAGGGCATCTGCATTTCCTCAGCACTACAGAAAAGATTGTCTTTTGCATAAGGGAACTGCTGTGATAGAGCCCCTGGCATTCAGCATTGCTGTGAACATTCAGGATGACAGTGTTTACCTGCCCCTTCTCAGCAAGTGCACCCTCATACCATTATTTGATATGATAAGCAAGTTGCAGATGGCCTGGCCATGGACCTGTTGCTTCTCACCTCAGCCAACCTTCTCTCATCCCAAACTTTCCCATCTGATTTCCTGCTTTCTGACACCCAAGAATGGCCATAAATCCGGTCACAGCAGCTCCTGGAGGAGGAGAGGCAGCAATAACACAGCACTATCACTTGACCTGGAACTTCGAGTAACCAGCTCAGATGGTGGCACTGCCCATATCTAAAAAGCTATTTTAGAGATGGAACTGGCATGTGGGCAGACGTGGGCTGAAACCAGGCCAGGGTTAATGGATGGTTTGAGTGCCAGCTCACTGGAAGGTGAGGGTGACGAGTCCTGCTGCAAAGTACTTAGATTAAAACCTTGATTGGGCAGCAGACTGAAGAAAGCTGATGGGCATGCACACTGAGACGGTGGATGCCTGACAGACAGTCACCTGTCACTATCAGAAAGCATGGAGCAGTCCCGTTCCATGTTAGCTGAAGGGCTTCCCCTCTCCCTAGTCTGTGCTCCATCTTTTGTGTTGCGGATCCAGAGGCACTGCCCCTGCAGCTGCCATACCTGTCACATGCCACCTTTTTGTGGACAGGTCACTCACTCCTCCGCCATCACTGTGGGAATTCAGTAACACTTCCTACCACATCAAGGAATTCACTCCAAAAAAACTCCAGGGTTCTTTAAAATCTTTAAAATTACAGAGTTCCTTCTAAATGACCTTACCGGCAATTTGGGTGCCTGATGTTTTAAATAATGTTAATTAACGGCCTCTCCTGAACAGTACATCTTTGAGTAAAGATGCAAATTCATCGCATGGACCCGTGTGGTCCAAATGAGGACAATGGGCATCACATCAGCTGACAGAGCCACATGACAGCATGGTACCGCCAGTTCAGTTGCTAACAGCGCTCACTGGAGGCGCAAATGATCTTTCAAGGTGCCATGCGCATCCCTGGGCGGGCGAACAACGATTTCTTGCCCAAGATCTTTTCACTTCCCACAATTGTGTACTGCTTTAAGCTCAGAGTTAAGCTGCAACAGTAACGGAGTCGCAATCAGCATGTTTGCTAAAAACCTTCTGAGTTCTCCCCACAAGGAAAAGAGGAAGAAATGTCATCTAATTAGTTGGAAAAGGTTTGAAATAACTAGGAGAAATAATTCCTGATATGCGGCAAGACTGATCCTCTGGAGGATTGTTTTTTTTTGCTTGAGGTATCAGGAAGCAATTTCACAGAATTTCCCTTTTTGGCAGTTTCATCTGTGACAATGTCTGCAGAATACTCTGCAACGACTCAAATTATACATCATGTTTTGCAAGAAAATGCTAAATTGCTACTTTTCATTCTGTATTCTTCTATTACCATGCGTATGACATGTATTCAGGTTTGGGTTGATGAGTGGCAAGTAACATTCACGACACACAGGTGCCAGACATTGACAATCTTCAATAAGAGAAAATCTAACCATCTCCCCTTGGCATTCAATGGCATTACCATCACTGAATCCTTCACTATCAACATCCTGGGAGTTATCATTGACCAGAAACTTAATTGGTTCAGCCAATAAATACTGTGACTACCAGAGCAGATCAGAGACAGGAAATTCTGAGGTGAGTAATTCACCTCCTGCCTCCCCAAAGCCTGTCCACAATCTACGAGGCACAAGTGAGGAGTATGATGGAATACTGTTCCATTGCTTGGATGGGCGCACCTCCAACAACACTCAAGAAGCTTGACATCATCCCGGTAAAAGCCCACTCGATTGACATCCCTTTCAAAACCTTACACATTCACTTCCCCTGCCGCCAAAACCACTGACAGAAGTGTGCACTATATGCAAAATGCAAACGGGAACTCACCAAGGGTCCTTTGACAGCACCTTCCAAGCCCTCAAACTCTACTACCTAGAAGGACAAGGGCAGCAGATGCTTGGGAACACCACCACCTGCAAGTTCCCCTCCAAGCCACACACCATCCTGACTTGGAACTATATCGCGATTCCCTTGATCAAAATACCTGAACCCGCGTGCGAGCAGTTCTGTGGGTGGACCTGCATCAGATAGATTGTAGCGGTGGATGAAGGAAACTCATCACCACCTTCACAAGGACAATGAAGGATGGACAATAAATGTGGGCCTTGCCAGCAACATCCAGATCCTATAAAAGGACAACTAAAAGATGCCAGATCCTTGGAATCTTGCCCCATCGCCAGAAGGGAGAATCCCGCCCAATATGTTATTGTAACTTATGCAGCAAATAATCCAGTAGTGTAGTCCACGTTTTGAATAAATTCTAAACTATAAATAATATTTTCAAAATTGGCATTTTACTTATAGTAGAGAACATGTAGACGTCGACACAGGCAAGCATATCATACAGAGAATTTTCCCTTCATGAACCATTTCCATTTCATCTCCTTGAGTTAGCCAAAACTTAAGAACATAGAAACTAAGAGCAGGAGTACGTAGTCAATTCAGCCTCTCTAGCCTGCTCCACCATTCAATATGATCAAGGCTGATCTTCTCTTGGCCTCAACTCCACTTTCCTGCTCCTTCTCCACAGCCGTTCCACCTGTTACTAATTCAAAAGCTGCCGATCTACCCCTTAAGTTTATTCACTGTCCCGTCATCCATTGCACTCTGGGGTGGTGAATTCCACATATTCACGGGCCTTTGAGAGAAGTAGGGCTGGATTCTCCATTTTGCAACATCGGAAGCGCGATTCCCGATTGGGTGGAGAAACGCATGTAATGCAAAAATGGAGGTTTGTGCCCGGCACTGATTCCAGCGCCACGCTCCAGTCCCTCCCGGGCGGCAAAATCCGAGCCGGTGGGCCCATCCATCCCAACCCTTCATTTGCATAGATTTAAATTTACTTAGCGGGTTGGACACAGTATGCTCTGCCCTTCCCTGATGCTCCACCCATCTTCAGTGGAAGCCACGCCGGTGCGAGTTAGTGCAAGTATTTACAAACAGGGCCTGGGTGTCAAGGCTGGTGGTGGGGGAGGGGGGGGGGGGGGGGGCAAAAAGGTAAGGAAACTTTAAAAAACTTTCCAAAATTGTCAGGCTTTCTGGGGGGTGGCTGCAGAGCTGGGGGGGGGGGGGGGGGGGGGGGGTTAGTGGGAAGCGACTTGGTGACAGGTTTGTGGATTCAGAATGTCCCCCTCACAATCGGGGTGGCCTGGCTCAGATCACCGTTGCTGCAGTCTGTCTGTTAAATGCATTCCTTTGGGGCTCCTTACAGGCCCTGTCTGGTCACTCAGCTGACTACTCACTGTGCCCTGTAAATGTTCACAGAGCCTCTCAGGCCATCCCGCTAGAAACCCTCAGACCCCTGCTGACCCATCAATGGGATGTGGCCAAGCTCAATCAGTGACACACCAGGTGCTGCCACTCCTCAGTGCACTCATCAGAAGCATAGCCCCACTGCAGGGGAGGCAGGGGATTACCCTGACCCATGGTACCCTCCCTGGCACACTGCCCCTCTCAGGGCAGGGGCCTCACCAGTATCAGCTAGCCCACCCCTCAGGACCACGAGCTGTATCGAAACCCTGCCTATTCATCGTGCCTCTGCTCCCATGCATCCTGCCCTTGGACAGGTTGTCACAATTTGTGTATCACATCCAGGGCCTACATCACACTGCATCTATACTCCCAGCAGACCAACACTTCTCTGCCTTACCCATATCTATAGCACCTTCCCACACATAATCTTCTAAGCATGGAGGCGATTGGTAGCACTCCGTAAGCCTCTCAACTGCACAACTAGGCGCCACAACAAAGGCCCATCCAGTGAAGAAATCCACAGTAGACCCCACTGTGGAAACAGGACATGGGCCACCAGACATGTGTTGCAACAGCCTCTGGTACCACTGTTGACAGGGATGGGTGGTGAGGATAAAGGTTCCCCACATCTCAAGCCCAGTGCCACTCACTGATGGGAACAGGGGTGCAGTGTGGGACAGTAACCTATCAGAGGAAACTGACTGAGGGTTGGGGGTGGGGTGGGTGGGGGACATGTTCAAGGTGGCATTGACTCAGGGTCACCATGTAATTTGGTGACATTAGATGGACAGGAGTATGTTCATCTTGCTAACATGTCTTTCCCCGCCTCCCCCTTCAGAGAATGAATTTCAGAGTGTAGTCAGCAATGCTCGCTATCTACCAAGTGTCATGACAATGTCACTTTAAGAAATGTTTGGCTGCTCATGTTACTGCAGTGATGTCAGAGTGTGGGTGGAGCTGAGCTCCGGCTCTGCTTTTTAGTTTCACTTTGAGAAAAGCTTGGGTGTGTCTGTGTTCTTTTGGTTTCGTTTTCATTGTTGGAGCTGAAGCCAGACAAAGCAGCTGTACTGTTGATCTCTCTGCCATGAAAAGACTATCTCTTGATAATTTGGTGAATTCAGAATTATAAATGTTCTCCGTAGTGACTTTAACCTGATGTGCTTCTGTTAAAGGTTATGTTTTTTGTAAGTCGCATGGCTGTTAAAAGGAAAGCTTAAAGGATTACTTAGTGTTGTAGTCTTTGGGGGTTGTATTTGAATTAATGGTTGCTAAGATGTTCACTGTATGTTTAAAAAGGTTAACTTGAGTTCATAGAATAAACATTGTTTTGCTTTAAAAAATACTTTTCCATTTCTGCTGTACCACACCTGAAGAGTGGATCGTGTGCTCCCCATACCACAATCTATTAAAAGTTGTGGGTCAGATGAACTCCATGATACACTTTGGGGTTCTCTAAACCCTGGCCCATAACAAATTGGGGGCTCGAGGGGGATAAAAGTCTATCTATTGGATTGGCTTAGTGAACTTAAAGACAGTGAGGGGTGAGCATATTGTGGTTGCTTTTCAGGTGTGGTATTTCAGTTTAAGTAGGGAGTGTGTTGTGGACAATGGCTCTTTCAGAGGCTCTGAAGTTTTTAGGGGTGGAGACGGTCACATGCAGTACCTTACGGACAGAGACTAAAAGCAGACTGTTAGATTTGGCAAAAACATCGTAGTTAACATTACCTGACAAAACGCATAAAGATGAGGTCATTATGGCGGTGGCTAAGCATTTAAAATTGCCTGAGATACAGTTTGACTCATTGGAAATGGCAAAAATTCAGTTACAAATTAAACAAATGGAACATGAGAAAGAATTAAAGCAGCTTGAATACGAAAGAGAGAGAGAGCAAAAAGAAAGAGAAAGGGAGATACAGATCAGGAAAAAGATATATATAGAGAGAGTTTGAACTTCAGAAAATGGCCATGAATCATGACAGTCAGTTAAAATTGGCAGACGTAAAGGGAAACGTACAGTTGGTGGATAGTGATAAGGATAGTGAGAAAGAGCATCATAGTCGAAGGCTTGGTGGGAATCTATTTAAATATGTCCAAGCATTGCCAAGGTTTGAAGAGAAGGAGATAGAAGCCTTTTTCATTTCATTTGATAAGGTAGCTAAACAAATGAAATGGCCACAGGACATGTGGGTATTGCTGATTCAAACAAAGCTGATAGGTAGGGCGAGTGAAGTGTTTGCATAACTACCGGAGGAGGTATCTGGGTCATATGAGGAGGTGAAAAAATCCATCTTAGGTGCATATGACTAGTGCCTGAAGCTTACAGACAAAGGTTTAGAAATTTAAGGAAAGAATTTGGTCAAACATACATGGAGTTTGAAAGGATCAAACAGAGTAATTTTGATAAGTGGATAAGGGCTTTGAAAATAGACCAAACGTATGAAGCTCTGAGAGAAATTATAGTTTTGGAGGAGTTTAAAAGTTCAATTCCTGATGTAGTGCGAACTCATTTGGAAGAGCAGAGGGTTAAAACTGCAAGATTAGCAGCAGAAATGGCAGATGATTATGAATTAGTTCATAAATCAAAGCTTGGTTAGCTGGTTAACGGTTAGGCAGTGGCGCACCTGGCACTGCAGGGGTTTGGAGGAGAACACCCACTCCCAGTAGCCATCAAGATGATGCCCTCCCTGAACCTTTATGCATCTGGTCTTTCCAGGGGCCAAGCGGGGACCTGTCTGGGATCTCACAGACATTCACATACAGGTACATCCACGCTGTGACAGATACTCTATGCTCCCGGGCACTGGACTCTATAACCTTCAGTCTGGAGCAGGTACACCAGGATGGCCAGGCAGCAGGATTTGCTGCTATCGCTGGCATTCCCCAGGTCCAGGGGGTGACCGATGGCATGAATGGTCCCCTACGAGAACCGGCTCATCAGCGGGTGCCATTCAACAATAGGAAGGGCTTCCATTCCCTGTGCGACCACCAGCAGGACATCATGCATGTCTGTGCTCTATACCCAGGCAGCATGCATGACACATACATCCTAACTCCCTCTGGAGGTTCCTGGCAGCTTCAAGGTGCTCCCTCAGGTGAGGGGCTGGTCCTTGGGCGACAAGGGTTACCCACTGAGGCCTTGGCTAATGATACTTATCCCCTGTCCCTCCCCCGTTCACTCCACCTTCCCTTCAACTCTCGACCATACAGTGTTCCCCAAGCCTTGAACGTCTTGACCCATGGCTCTGGCACCTTGCGTCTTCCACCTCGGACGCCAGCCATTCAGTGTTGACAAGATCTCCTGCAGCTGAATGCGGTTGGACTCGTCCAGCTGCGCCTGCAGGAGCTGTAAAGTTGCTGATGCTCTCTCCTGTAGATCCTGGCTCGGTGTCTGCATCTGTATCAGTGACAGGATCATACCTTCCAGAAGGACAACACCTGTCCAGACTACAGCTGCTCCCTGGGACCGGGCAGCCCTCTGGCCACCTGCTCTCCCGGGAGATCCTAACTCCACCTGATGTGCTGCAGCTTGTGCGAAGTGCGCACTGGAAGGTGACCCAGAAGCCACTTCACTTAAATGTCCCACCAAGGTAATCGTCTCTGCAATGCAGGAGGGTGCAGGTGACAGTAGTGCCGAAAAGTCGGTATCTTCCCTGGACTGGTGCTCGGGCGTGTGCTGAGGATTTGGCTGGTGAGAGGTAACTCTGACAGCTCGGCCTTGTCTGATGGTAACCCTGCAAGATAAAAGACATGGTGAGATTTTGGGCAGCACGGTAGCATAGTGGTTAGCATCAATGCTTCACAGCTCCAGGGTCCCAGGTTCGGTTCCCGGGTGGGTCACTGTCTGTGCGGAGTCTGCACGTCCTCCCCGTGTGTGCGTGGGTTTCCTCCGGGTGCTCCGGTTTCCTCCCACAGTCCAAAGATGTGCGGGTTAGGTGGATTGGCCATGCTAAATTGCCCGTAGTGTCCTAAAAAGTAAGGTTGGGGGTTGGTTGTTGGGTTACGGGTATAGGGTGGATACGTGGGTTTGAGTAGGGTGATCATTGCTCGGCACAACATCGAAGGCCGAAGGGCCTGTTCTGTGCTGTACTGTTCTATGTTCTAAATTCTAAATTGGGAAGGACTGGTCTGTGGGAGAGGGATGACTCACTTGCTGTAGGGACGTAGTATTGCTCGCTTGGCAAAAGAGGACAATACAAGTGTTGGGATTTGGAGGAGGGTGGTATGAAAGGAGGATGCAAGCAGGTGGGTTTTGATTGGCCTCTGTGAGAGTGAGGGTCTGATGTGAAGAGTGAAAGACAGGACTGATGCCAGGGGAAGAGAGGTGGTGACTCACCTGAGCTGCCTGAAGGAGGTCGTTCATCTTATTTCGGCACTGGGTCCTAGTCCTCCTGGTGAGGCTGGTAGCACTGACCCCCTCTGCATCTCATCCCAGCCCTGTTTATGGTGGCAGGCTTCATTCAGTCTCCTGCCCACCCTGGGGAAGAGGGTATCCCTACAATTCTCCTCCGTCGCCAGCATTCTCTCAAGCTCAGTCTCCAGGAACTGAGGGGCAGGTGTCCCTTAGTGCCACCTTCTTGGCTGGAATGAGAGTGTGTGGTGAATGGAGCGCTTATACGCAGCTCCAGCCTGTCAAGCTCTCCAACGGCAATTTTGGCCCGAGGGAATCAGATGGCAGCGGGAATGGGAATTGCTGCAGATTCATCTGGGCAAAGTCCTGACTCGCTTCTCGAATAGCACCCCCAATGGGAACGCAAACTACATGCAACTCAGTCCCAGCGGCAACACTTAGTCTCCCACACGGAACATTCATCCATAATTTCTCCTCATCTCTGTTTTAAATCTGCTACCCTTTATCCTAAAACTGTGATATTTCATTCTAAATTGCCCCACAAGAGGATGCACCTTCTCTAGTTGATCTAATTTACAAGAGAGGGAATTGATTTTGGACACATCAGAGTCACACATTTATCAGACATGAATACATGATCAGCTTTAATCCTCCACATACTGTCCATGTTACTAATCATGTTAGATGCTCAGGCTGCACCTCGGGAGAAAACTATCACAAGCATTTATAATTTATCGACTTGTACAAATATTTCAGGCGGTCTGGTATTATTGTCAAAAGTAAATACACATTCCAAGAAGCAAGCTTGTCCAGAATGATGTTATATAAAACTAGCTGCAATCTTCAAAAATCAAATTTTATGGGTTGCCTCTATGAATCTCATCGAATTTTTAAACAATGTCTTAACTGTCAAGAAGAAGCATGATGTACAGAACTGTCTCATATCTCGAATTGGATTCAACCACTGGAATTTTACCAGCCCATTGGAGATAGGCAGGGAGACGGAAAGGCTCGCAAAATTGTACTGGGAGGTGTGGTGATATGCCTGTGTACAGTTTTGTATATAGTTAGAAATGCAACTTCCGGGCGGCATGTGGCGCAGTGGGTAGCACTGGGACCGCGGCGCTGAGGACCCGGGTTTGAATCCCGGCTCTGGGTCACTGTCCATGTGGAGTTTGCACATTCTCCCCATGTCTGCATGGGTTTCACCCCCACAACCCAAAGGTTAGGTGCATTGGCCATGCTAAATTGCCCCTTAATTGGAAAAAGAAATTGGGCATTCTAATTTATTTTTTAAAAGTAATGCAACTTCCAACCAGCTGGTAGTGTCAGACATCCATCACGTGACTTGAGATACCCACCAGTTTGTAGTAGGATGTACGAGAGGATAGTCGAACTTACAGCTAGTTCCAGGAGAATTCACTGAATTCATTTAGTAGCCATTGTCTGTATAATAACCTGTTCGTTGTCTTTGCACGTGTTTGTAAATAAATCATCTTTCCATTTAAACAACTGGATGTTCTGTGTACATCATTACAACAGTTGGATCACAGAACACAGCACGGTACCAGGGGCGCAGAACATTTAAAGATAACAGCAGAGAAGGCGAGGCAAAATAGGCCGAAGAACGAATAGAGAAGATTCGTCCGCCGACCTAGTGAATTATGGCTATTTGCAACTCGACACAATAAATGACGGTGAAGTTAGTGATGGAAGGTTTAAAGGCACCCCACCAGCTTCGTCTTGGGTGATGTGGGTAATGGCGTGTTTTCAAGCAACAATTTAGACTCTATGTTTCAGTCCTTGAACTGCAGGCACAGCTTGATAAGAGGAGTATTGCATTTCTGCTCACGGTAGCAAGTCCTCAGCAATAGAAATATACAATACCTTCGCATTTGATAGCAAAGAGGAAAGTAAGAGCTACGATGAGGTGATAAAGTATTTCGATCGGCATTGCTCTCCGAAGAAAAACAAAACATTTGAACGATACATATTTCATACGCGTACCCAAAAACCAGGCGAATCTTTTGATAGCTTTGCAACCGACTTGAGGTTGAAGACCCATTCCTGCAACTTCAGAAATCTGAAGTCATCGATGATCTGTGACCAAATAGTGTTTAAGATATCAAATGATAAACTCCGTGATAGATTGTTACAGGAAGAAGACCTGAAATTAGAAAATGCTATTAAGATCTGCCATGCGAGTGAGCTGGCTGCACAGCAGATCAGTACACTCAGCTTTAAACCTTTTGACACCAATATGGAAGAAGATACCAGCATCATCACACTGTGAGGCTGTTCAATAAAAAACTCAGTGTGGGTGGCCATTTTAAACAGCTGACTGGGTCCACCATGTTACACCAGAGATGTGGCAATCGTCACCGGCCACAGTAATGTCCAAGTGTGGCCGTACAAATGTTTTTCACATCCTACAGTGGACCAAGCAAGATCAGTCAACGTAGTTGATGAGATGTCCCCTGAAGAATAGTTCTTCATTGATCTAATTTCAACCAAGGACGCAATGAATCCGACCATGAAAATTGAAGATTACTGACCAGTTCTGACAATAGTAATGATGAAGCTGATACCATCGCAGATAGATGGACAACTCTAGTGATGCTGAATGAAACATTGATAAAATGTGAGTTCGACACGGGAACGAGGGCCAACCTCCTCAGTCTGTCTGATTTGCATGGGCTGCAGGTTAAACCGAAAGTTGTCAATCAAATGAGACTAAAGACTACAGTGGGATTAGGACGCTGGGTGTATGTGAACTCGAATTATAGGTACACGACAGAAGTCACATAATACTATTTTCCATTGTGGACACGAAATGTGAGTCCATCATAGGAGTGGATGGGTATGAGGCCCTGAACCTATCTGAATGGCTGTACATTCCAGGCAGTGCTGTGATGGAGGACCACTGTGACTGCAAACAAGATATACTGGCACAGTTATACGATGAAATCCAAGCAAAAGTTAAAGTGGAGGATGACAAATCAGATGAAGACATGGACGAGCCAAAGAGAATTCCAAACTTGTGATTAACGGTCTTCAAGAAAGTGATCTTGCTCAGTGGTATGATACAGGGGCATGAAGAGTCCATATTAAAGCATCGACAAGATGTCAACATTAAATGTTCAGAGCTAGAACAGCCAATGAGCTTCACTCTGGAGTTTAAGGTTGAGCCAAATGAGTATTTCACAAATGAAGTAGTCATGAAAATATACCAGATGTAACCGCGGCCTGACGAGTTTGACTTTTCATTCTTTGACGAACCAGAAATCGGGGAATGCACAGAGTGCCAGATCGATTGGAAGAAAGGAAAAATTGTCACACTGTAAACTATTAAAATGAAGCAGAAGCAAAAGGGTCAGAGTGCTCATAAAACAGTCATGAAAACTGTACCAAATGAATCATTCTTCAGCTTCTTCAGTCCGCCTGAAGTTCCAAAGCATGAAGCGTTAAGTGAACGTTCTGCAGCGAGCCTCGCTGATGAGTTAGAAATGGGTCACCTCTTGCGTGAACACATAATTCCACGCGCAATGTTGTATTTTACAGAAGCCATTGCAGATGACGATGACTGCGATGATGATTATTACGATGATAATTAAGAGGATTATGAGTGCGATGAGGAAAGCGGTGACTCAGATGGTGAGCTAGATGAGGACGACTAGGAAACACCATACAGGTGGTTTGGCGGGAGTGACAAAGTGATCACGAGGGACGGCAGTCTGTGCAGTACACTGATAAGTGTGAAAGCTCTAAGATGACGTATGCAGAGGCGGAAAGTGAGATTGCAGTAGCAGGCAATTCAGATTAGAGAAACCCAGCTACGAACAGACTGATAAAGGAAGACATTGTCCCCATTCTGGAGAAACTGGCTCCAGAGGCACATGGATTCATCTCAGGCCCACAAAATGGTTCTGGTAGTGGATGATCCAACACTCAAGGCCACTCTTCCAAAAGACGTGCTAGAACAGCAGGTAGCTGTATCTGTATGCACCTCTTCAACAGTGGACGGTACAGACATCATTCTACCAGACGAGGATGAGCCACTAATTGGCTCTTCAGCAAAAGATGTCCTATACATCATCATATCGAGTGATGGTGAGCCACCAAGTGGGGCTTAATCTCAAGAAGAAGGAGCAGCGCCCAAAGCTGGGGACATGGATCCAACCCAGACACCAGAGTGCGAGGCTCTGCAACCCGCTACTAAAGATGCGGACTTGGCTACCACCGCACAGGCCCTCACAAGTATGCCAACACTGAATGTCTCAGCAGACCATCCACAAGCAACCACTACCATGGTGCAGGCCAGCGGCAAGACGGGTGCTACCAAAGCCAAACAGAAAAAGAGGTGCAGTCACAGGATTCCTCTCACAAAAAAAAGAGGAAGTGGAGGATACCGTGTGTCCCACCTGTGATACTAAACAAAGTAGGATGTACGAGAGGTTAGTCGAACTTACAGCTAGTTCCAGGAGAATTCACTGAATTCATTTAGTAGCCATTGTCTGTATAATAACCTGTTAGTTGTCTTTCCACGTGTTTGTAAATAAATCATCTTTCCATTTAAACAACTGGATGTTCTGTGTACATCATTACAACAGTTGGATCACAGAACACAGCACGGTACCAGGGGCGCAGAACATTTAAAGATAACAGCAGAGAAGACGAGGCAAAATAGGCTAAAGAATGAAAAGAGAAGATTTGTCTGCCGACCTGGTGAATTATGGCTATTTGCAACTCGACACAATAAATGACGGTGAAGTTAGTGATGGAGGGTTTAAAGGCACCCCACCAGCTTCAAGTCTTGGGTAATGTAGATCAAAACTGGCATGTTTTCTAGCAACAATTTAGACTCTATGTTTCAGTCCTTGGCCTGCAGGCACAGCCTGATAAGAGGAGTATTGCATTTCTGCTCACGGTAGCAAGTCCTCAGCAATAGAAATATACAATACCTTCGCATTTGATAGCAACGAGGAAAGTAAGAGCTACGATGAGGTGATAAAGTATTTCGATCGGCATTGCTCTCCGAAGAAAAACAAAATATTTGAACGGTACATATTTCATACGATTCCTCTGACAAAAAAAAAGAGGAATTGGAGGATACCGTGTGTCCCACCTGTGATACTAAACGCAAAGATATCGCCAATATGGCCGACAGGCCAGAAAATACACAACAACACAGCAAAAGCATCGCTTAAAAAATATTAAAGAAGCTGGTGACGGAGGCAAGGCCAGCAAAAAAACCTGCATTCAGGACGCATCGCGTCAAAAGTTGAACAAGGCGATAAGAAAGAAAAGACCAGTAAGAAAACCTCTCTTCCAGAAACACAAGCAACGCCGGGAAGCCGATAAGAGCCCAGAAGATTAATGGGGCAATGCTGTTGTACATGTACAATAAGCTGTGCACCAGGGACATGTTCATCAGGCATATCATGTTGTTTCAGACAAAGTTTTATATCAGAACGCAACGGGAGGTATCGGGAGCAAAGCTCTACATTAGGGCAGCATGGTGGCACAGTGGTTAGCACTGCTGCCTCACTGCACCAGGGACCTGGGTTCAAATCCAACCTTGGATGACTGGGTGGAGTTTGCATGTTCTCCCCATGTTTGCTTGGGTTTTCTCCGGGTGCTCCGGTTTCCTCCCAGAGTCTAAAGATGTGCTGGTTAGGTGGATTGGCCAAGCTAAATTGCCCCTTAGTGTCCAAAGATGTGCAGGGGAGTTATGGGGATAGGACAAGGTGAGTGGGGAGTGGACATGGGTTGGATGCTCTTTGAGAGAGTCAGTGTAGAGACAATAGGCTGAATGGCCTCCTGCACTGTCAGGATTCTATGATTCTAGGTTCCTGCCGTTTGCATGGTCAGGGCGTACGGTTTGTTGATTCTGCCATGCCTATTCTCCTACTTGACACTTCCTTCCCATGAGCTTCCACTCCTCCTTGCAAACCTTCCCTCTCACTATTTCCTGCCACCTGACTTTCCCTCCCAATCACAGACCCCCTCCCACTCGCAGACCCTCCCTCCCAAGACCCCTGACTCCCACTCGCAGATACTCCCTCCCACTCCCAGACCCTCCCTCCCACTCGCAGACCCTCCCTCCCACTCGCAGATCCTCTTTCCCATTCGCAGTCCCTCCCTCCCACTCGCAGACCCTCCCTCCAACTCGCAGTCCCTCCCTCCCACTCGCAGACCCTCCCTCCCACTCGCAGACCCTCCCTCCCACTCGCAGTCCCTCCCTCCCACGCGCAGACCCTCCCTCCCACTCGCAGTCCCTCCCTCCCACTCGCAGACCCTCCCTCCCACTCGCAGACCCTCCCTCCCACGCGCAGACCCTCCCTCCCACTCGCAGTCCCTCCCTCCCACTCGCAGTCCCTCCCTCCCACTCGCAGACCCTCTCTCCCACTCGCAGACCCTCCCTCCCACGCGCAGTCCCTCCCTCCCACGCGCAGACCCTCTCTCCCACTCGCAGTCCCTCCCTCCCACTCGCAGACCCTCCCTCCCACTCGCAGACCCTCCCTCCCACTCGCAGACCCTCCCTCCCACGCGCAGACCCTCTCTCCCACTCGCAGTCCCTCCCTCCCACTCGCAGTCCCTCCCTCCCACTCGCAGACCCTCCCTCCCACTCGCAGACCCTCCCTCCCACTCGCAGACCCTCCCTCCCACTCGCAGACCCTCTCTCCCACTCGCAGACCCTCCCTCCAACTCGCAGTCCCTCCCTCCCACTCGCAGACCCTCCTTCCCACTTGCATACCCTCCCTCCCACTCGCAGACCCTCCCTCTCACTCGCAGTCCCTCCCACCCACCCTCAGTCCCTCCCTCTCACTAGCACACCCTCCTTTCCAATGTCAGCCTCTCCGTCCCACTCGCAGACCCTCCCTCCCACTCGCAGACCTTCCCTCCCACTTGCAGACCCTCCCTCTCACTCACAGACCCTCCCTCCTACTCGCAGACCCTCCGTCCCAATCACAGACCCTCTCTCCAACTCACAGACCCTCCCTCCAACTCGCAGACCCTCCGTCCCAATCACAGACCCTCTCCCCTACTCGCAGACCCTCCTTTCCACTTGAAGACCCTCCCACCCACAACACCCTCCTCCCTGTGGTAGTCACCACTAGCTGTATTATATGTATTACGGTAAAACACATTTACTAGAGGTACATAGGTGAATCACTGCCTGCTGGCTCCGCCCACTAGGCGGCGTATAAATGTGTGTGCTCGCCGTGCTGCAGCCATTCTGGTAGCAGCTACAGGAGGCACAACATCTTCCTCAATAAAGCCTCGATTATTCCACTACTCTCATCTTTGTGGTAATTCATAGTGCATCACTCCCACTCACAGACCCTCCCGCTCACTCCCAGACCCTCTCTCCCACTCCCAGACCCTCCCTCTCGCTCCCAGACCCTCCTGCTCAATCCCAGACCCTCCCTACCGCTCGCTCCCAGACCCTCCTTCTCACTCCCAGACCCTCCCTCTCACTCCCAGACCCTCCTTCTCACTCCCAGACCCTTCCTCTCATTCCCAGACCCTCCCTCTCGCTCCCAGACCCTCCCTCTCGCTCCCAGACCCTCCCTCTCGCTCCCAGACCCTCGCTCTCACTCCCAGACCCTCCCGCTCACTCCCAGACCCACCCGCTCACTTGCAGGTCCACTCGCGTCCTCGCCCATTTCCTCCCACTCACTGCTCTTCTCCCAAGTAATGGGTCATAGTCTCTTTCCATGGGAGGAAAGCAGTGATCGTGAGGGTCAGAGAGGAAAGTGATTGAGCGGGAGGGTCAGGAGAGGTGGGAGGGACAGTGAGCGGGAGAAACCAAAGGCAGAAACTAACCAAGAAACGTGATCAGAGGTCGGCAACTTTCCATTGCCAACAGCACCACTGGCAAAAGGTAGTTGCTGCCAGTAATTCACTTGATCCTTCGCCAGATCGCTGAAGAAAGGTAAGTGAGGGTAGCATGTGGTCACGGGGAAGGGGATCCTAGTGAGGGGCAGTGGGGTTGGAGAAAATGGCAGGGGTCACGCACATAGGACAATCACTTTCCTGATGGCAGGTGCTTCAATTGGGCTCCAGGTGGCTTTGAACAAGAGACCCATTTCCTGCTCGGCCATGAGCATGGCGATTCTCCCCCACTGGCAAATGGGCTGAGGCTCTTAAGTGGGCACCAGTTGCCCACGTAAGTGTGGTGATATGCATCACTGTAGATACACAAGGGGTTAATGTAAATACACGTAGACTGGATAGACACTAGAGGGAGCACCAGAGACATGACACACAGACATTCAACCAATAGGTCAGTAAAATAGGACACAACCAATGGGCATTCACGATACACACAGAGGTGACACTACCACAGGGGGGCATTACACCAACCCATATATAAAGGACACAGCACACATGATCTTCCTCTTTCAGTGGAGACACTCAGTGAGTACAGACACAGGGTTGATTGAACATCACACCCACCACGTGGATTGTAGCAGACTGGTTCGTCAGTCTGAGTAGCTATAGAAGGATTAACAGTAGAGTCGAATCCGAGTAGGAGAATTGTTAATAGTTTAATAAACATGTTGAAGTTATCTCCACATCTGAATCTTCCTTTGTCAGAGTGAACATCAATGAAGCAGCTTATGCTAAGCCAAGGGCATAACAAGACAGAAAGGGCCTTGATTGGCACCTGGATTGGAAGGCCATATCTGCAAGCCTTCCCACCCTGGACTTAATCAGGGGGAGCGGAGAGGCATCAGGATCTGCACCGAACACCCTCCTGCCCCATCAAACTGCAACCCACCAACCTCAGATCTCACCTTAGGGATGACGGGTCTAAATTCCATCCGGTTAGCAGAGGGTTGATGAGGAAGAGCGTTAGCAAGTTGAAAGGTCAACGAGCAGGTGTGTCTGGGAGTGTAGCAATGAGAAGGTCAATCAGTTAAGGGGGTATTGGGAAAGGCGGTGAGTGGTTGACGTGGAAAGAAAGAGGTTGGAAGCAATGAGCAGGAGGAAAAATGGAAAGAGTAAGTAAATTATTGAGTCCTTATGTAAGTTAGCAAGATGATTTTTGAGCCAGTTAGGTTAAAGGCAGCCCAATGTGTTTTTATTGTAAAAAGTGCAGGTCAGGAAAATAACCCATCCTTATGCCATACTTTCTTATGGCACGGTGACTTTCGTTAAGCACTTTTAGGGGCTGGTTTAGCACAGTGGCCTAAATAGCTGGCTTCTAATGCAGAACAAGGCAGCAGCGCAGGTTCAATTCCCGTACCGGCCTCCCCGAACAGGCGCCGGAATGTGGCGACTGAGGGCTTTTCATAGTAACTTCATTGAAGCCTACTTGTGACAATAGGTGATTATTATAAAAAATAATAATATTATTAATAATATTATTTTTAAGCTAGCTTTAGGAACACATTAGGAGTACTGTAAGGGGGATAACTTCATTGCTCTTCCATTCTTCTTCCTTCACCCCTCTGCAGCTGAGTCACCCAGGTGCCATGGACTTTGCTCCAACTGAATACCCCAGAGGAACCAGCATTCTCACCAGTACACAAAATGGTTGGAGAGCAAGGTGCACTCATGGGACCTCTGCCCTGCTTGGCCCTCTTTGCTCTTTAGATGGTCACCCATTCTCTCTGTCTCTAAGTTCCAACTTAACTGCCTGCTAAGATGTGAAATCAACAAAACCCTCAGCCTTACAGATACCACGCAGTGATTCCATCTGATGTTGTACTCCAGGGCTTGAGCTGCTCTAGCTAGTGACACTTCCAGCACAGGTCATGAGATGCACTCGATGCATCCTGAATTAGGGGCGACAAGGTGGCGCAGTGGTTAGCACTGATGCCTCACAGCACCAGGGACCTGGGTTCAATTCCGGCCTCAGGTGACTGTCTGTGCGGAGTCTGCACGTTCTCCCCATGTCTGCGTGGGTTTCCTCTGGGTGCTCCAGTTTCCTCCCACAATCCAAATATGTGCAAGTTAAGTAGGTTGGCCTTGCTAAATTACCCATTAGTCTTCCAAAGTTTAGTTGGGGTTACGGGTGGGGCATGTGCCGAAGTAGGGTGCTCTTCCCAAGAGTCGGTGCAGACTCGATGGGCCAAATGGCCTCCTTCTGCACTGTATGATTTTATGAAGAGTTCAGGATTTCCCATGGGGCACAGGATGTGCATTCCATGGGGCTGAGGTGCCCTGCCATACACGTTAACTCTCTGGACTATTAACCAGAAATACTTAGCAGCTACTTTATCAGCTTACCACCTACTCACCAATCAGCTCCCTGGTTGTCACATCATTATAGCTGGTTGGCAGATGTTTCTATTGCTGTTGGTGATTTTACTGGGGCTCTCTCCACTGAATTAAAGCCTTGGTCATTTCACTCAGTCTCCATTCAGGTCTGCCGCCACTGCTGCCAGTGAATCAGAGACAACACATTTCGGAAAAAAGAGCAAGGAACAGAAACATTCATTAAATAGATACTGAGGTACATCGGTGATAAAAAGATATAGTTCTGTCATTTATTGTTTTCTCGAGGTATGCATGACTCTGACCAGGCAGCACATATTGCCCATAGTTAATTGCTGCAGGAATTAATTATTTTTACAATTGAGTAACTATTTAGGTCACTTGTAAGGGCATTTAAGTGTCAGATAATGCAGAGTAAGGTTTAGGCGGACAGGTTTCGTTCTCTAAAGAACATTAAAGCATTGTTACCCAACAGGAAATTCTGACTAGCCATAGGTGTGGCTACGAGGACATTGTTTCAGTCAATCCATTAATTTTTGCAGAAAACACCTTTCATGCTCTCATATAATACAGATGAATGTGCTCCACGTGTCTATATTTACTAAACAAACGCCCACCAGCATTCAGTGCAAAGCATTGTGACCTTTGTCTTCACTAAAGTTTGGAATTCTGCCACATATTCCTCAGACACAGCACATCTTAGCACAGCTTCCAGGTTTTTGGCCCGCAATTGCAAGCAGTACTTTACTTTTCTCAGACTGAGGAACATTTTAAACTGTTGTTATGGGCCAGGGTTTAGAGAACCCCAAAATGTATCATGGAGTTCACCTGATCCACAACGTTTAATAGATTGTGGCTATGGGAGCACAAGGGTCTGCTTTACAGGTGTGAGACAACAAAGGTCTAAAGTACTTTTAAAAACAAAACCATGTTTATTTATGAATTCAGTTAACACTTTATAAACCCACAGTAAACATCTCAACAACTATCAACACCAATAATCCCCACAGATACAATATTCTATAAGTAACCCTTCATAACTTTCCTAACAACAACCATAAGACCAAAAGATCCTTTTTACAGCAAGACAGCAGGTTTAAATTCTCTACAGAAACAGGTATTACTTGAAAATGCTCAAATGAGCTGAGGTCAGTCTGTAGCTTGTAGAGAGAGATCATTACACAGCTGCTTGCTTTACCTGCACCTATCCAGCTCTCAAAATGAAACTAAAACACACTGTAGCTACATGCTCAAAAATGAAAGTGAAAGACAGCCACCCCACTCCACCCACACTCTGACATCACTGCAGCTATTTGATAAACACTCATTTCTTAAAGGTAAATCCACTACAGCTATTTGATGAACACCCAGTTCTTAAAGGTACTCCCACATGACACTGTATAATGCCGGACCTGCCCCTGCTCTCCACCCCAAATTAGATTGAATGTCCCTTGCTCTTTGCATGATTTGCCCTGCATTCATTATGGGCGGCACAGTAGCATAGTGATTAGCACTGTTGCTTCCCAGCCCCAGGGTCCCAGGTTCGATTCCTGGCTTGGGTCACTGTCTGTGCGGAGTCTGCGCAGTCTCCCTGTGGCTGCATGGGTTTCCTCCGGGTGCTCCGGTTTCCTCCCACATGTCCCGAAAGATGTGCTGTTTGGTGTATTGGACATTCTGAATTCTCCCTCTGTGTACCCGAACAGGCACTGTGGTGTGGCGACTAGGGGATCTTCACAGCAACTTCATTGCAGTGTTAATGAAAGCCTACTTGTGACACTAATAAATATTATTATTATTGGTTGGGCATGCTTTCACCTGTAGGCCTGAAGCAGTTGCCCTGACTCCTTGTACTGCCATCACGCCCCTATTGCTGCTTTCGCTGGCTTTGAAAACAGACCAAGGCAGGCCAGCAGCACGGTTCAATTCCCATATCAGCCTCACCGAACAGGCGCCGGAATGTGGCGTCTAGGGGCTTTTCACAGTAACTGCATTTGAAGCCTACTTGTGACAATAAGCGATTTTCATTTCATTTCATACACACTGGAACAAGTGTGTTTACATAGATAGTTCCTGACATCGGAACAAGCTCTTGAATAAGAAAAGAGGGAAAATCAAAGACCGCACTCAATTTTGTCTGTTGGGCACAAGGAAACATTGGTTAAAACAAACGACCCTATCCTCTAATGTGCGTGGTAGTTAAGAGGGTAAAATAAAGTTTTAATCCTGATTATTAGAATATATTAAATTCACTGTGATTTCAAAGTTGTAATTACTGATTTGTATATATTATTCCAAAGGAACCTATATTTTTTCCAGATCTCGCAAGATTTTAGAATACAATAAATCTGACCCTATAAACTCTAGGACACCTTGGACAAGAGAATTACATTGCGAGTCAGTTCATTACAAACCCCCGTGCTACTATGAGTATTTTGTTCTTTATCAAGTTATGATCAAGTGAACACCATCTCCTTCTGTTTGACCCTTACAATTGTTGTCTCCTAATCGTTCAAAACAAGACTGAATTATTCTCACTTACAAATTCCTCTCATCAAAGATGTGGGACGGGATTCAGCAACCCCGTTGCGCCCGGTTTCGTGCTGGGCACAACGGGTGAATTACGCGAGAGTGTGCAGCTGCCAAGAAACGCCGCACTAATCGTGCACGGCTGAATTGCAGAATTGCGCCCGTGCTGTGTGCTGTAGTTAATTAGAAAATGCCTCAGTTCAGAGCCCAGGGTTTATATCCAGCTGACTCTGATTAAATAAAGCTTGCCTCTCTTCATTGACTCGACAGATCTTCAATGATGTAATAGAGCCACAGGGCAGTCTTCAACCCGTTGAGCAATGAGGTGAGCGCAAGGAAATTTACAGGCACAGAACCTGACAAAGTTCATTGTTGCCCCAATGGCTCCGCAGGCTTATTCAGTTAGATAAAGATCCCAGGTTCAAATTAGTCCAAGTGCCCTGTATTCGGAAAGAGAAAACCACCAAACTTTCCACTCCTGATTACTGTACGATAACCCTTTATGGAAAATGCCTTCAGAAAGCCGATGTTGGATAAGGATATGTTTGGGGTATGCTCTTAAGTTGAATATTCTGCTGGCATGATCATGGTCATTGTGTAATGTTGCCTGTTTCGATCCCAACAGCGTCGCCAATACTGTTGCTAATATTAATAATGTTGTTGGAAACTACAAGCCTTCCCTTATATTGATCAAATGACCACACAGCCAGTTAGTTAGTTCAAAAGATGGTTTATTTACATACACAAGAGTTACCTCGACATGCAAACACAGTATGTACTATGAGTTAAACTACACCTATCAGCTACAATAACCTATACTTAACTTCAGGGCGACCGGCATTGTGCAAATGGATAAGGCCTTTATCTGGATTTCACTTGGCTGGTTCGAAGAAAACGGCTCTGTCTCTGCTGGGCTCATCCGTCAGGTAGCTATCATTGGTTTTGAACTTAGCTGGCTGTTCCTGCTGCAATTGGGTTGGCACAGGCCAGATCTAAAAGAGACAGAACATATGGCTGTGCTCTCTTTTATCCCTCTGGGATTTTGCGCTCTTTGGGGTGGTCCTTAACCTTGGACCCAATAGTTCAACATGGCTCTGATCACTGTCTTCGATTTCGGCCAATAAAGGGGTGGGTGCCTTGGTAGCTGGGCGGGTCGTTTGCGGTCATTGACCTTGGCAGTTGGGCTTTCTGAGTAAAGAGAGTGGCGCCGATCAGTCTGTGGCTGTACCGGTTGCTTGATTGGAGTTCTATTGTCCTAGGAAAATGGGCCATTGAAATGCAAACGAGCGGGGATTTTGATCAGGCCTGGCTACCTGTGTTTCACATACACATAGGCTCTGTATCTGTCTGAGTCCTGGGTTGGCCATAATTCCCATGGTCCTTTGCAGGTGGCCATCTTAGATGACTACAGTGATTAATGGTTGGACTGTGCCTTTGGATCTGTTAGACAATAAGGAGCCGATGATTTCAGTGGAAGAGAGAAGAGAGGGAAGATAACTGACAAAATAAACTCAATTCCTGACCAGAGAACTGGTTGAGGGACTGAAAAAGGATTCCCTTGTCCATGGGCCACTGGTGTTAGTGAGCTCATTAATATTGATTTGGCAATTGCCTCATGCCTCCAAACAGCGCACACAAATGGTTAAACTTTAGAAGTGAAATGGTCATTGTTTAGGCCACCGGATATTTGTATTATGGTTATTAATTGGGACGATTTAGGAAGGCTCTATGATGGGCGTGTAAGTGAAATGGCCAAAGAAATATCTCAAAATGGAGTCAGTAGTCAGAAAAAATAGGATAAAGATAATTAAACATGAAGGCTTATATAAATAAAACGTTCCTTACCAGGGTTGTATGACAAGCCGTGATCATAGGTCAGTGATGTCTTGCTACGAGTGACAAAAAGGATACTTGGCTTTATTGGGCCGAATCAAAATATTGCAGATTCTGGAAATCTGAATTTTTTAAAACTGAAAATATTCAGCCAGGCTGGTTGCACCTGTGGGGAGCGAAACAGAAGCCGGAATTCTCCGACTGTTGGGATTCTCTTTTCCCGCTAGCACTGCACCCCGCCCATGGGTTACCCGATGACGTGGGGTGTCATCAATGGGATAGCCCATCTCTAATTATTCCTGAAAAGGTGGGCCACCTTCTTGAAGTGCTGCAGTTTGTGTAGTGGCGATCCTCCTAGAGAACTGTTAAGTAGGGATTTGCAGGAGGAATGCTATGTTTCCAAG
This sequence comes from Scyliorhinus canicula, assembly GCF_902713615.1. NCBI lineage: Eukaryota > Metazoa > Chordata > Chondrichthyes > Carcharhiniformes > Scyliorhinidae > Scyliorhinus > Scyliorhinus canicula. The sequence goes on along the minus strand of NC_052149.1, from coordinate 212,924,910 downwards.
CGAGAGTGATGTGTGACTTGGGAGGTGGAGTTGACCATTGCACTTGTTGTCCTTGTCCTCCCAGGCTGTGAATGTCACAAGTGTAGGAAATGCTGTCAAAAGAAACCGAGAACACAATGCAGCCACAATACAGGATGGTGGAGGGGTCGGCAATCTAGTGTGTTGCTTTGTCCTGGATTATGTTGAGTTTATTCAGCCTTTCTGGAGTTGCACTCATCCAGGCAAGTGAATAGGATTCCATAAAACTCCCAACTTCTGCAATGTAGATGGGGGACAGGCTTTGCGGAGTCAGGAGATGAGACATTAATTGCCATATTCCCAGCTTCTGACCTGCTCTTATAGCTGCAGTATTTATGTGACTGATCCTAGAATATTGATACTGTGGTATTCAACAATAGGAATGCTTTGAATTTATAGGGAAGGCGGTTAGGCTTTCTTTTGCAATGTCCATTGCCTGACACCTGTGTAGTATTTCAGTGCCAGCCTGAATGTTGGCCCAGTCTTGTTATATGGGCAGGGGATTCATCACCATCTGAGGAATTGTGGATGGAAGTGAACACTGTGCAGCTATCAGTGAGCATCCCCAATTTTGACCTTCTGCTGAAGGAGCTGAAAATGGTTGGGCCAAAAACATTACCCTGAGGAAGTCCTGCAGGCATGTCCTGGGCCTGCATGACCTCCAATAGTCACACCCATCTGCTCTTTTTCCAGGTACGACTCCAGCCAATGGAAAGTTTCCCCCTGATTCCAATTTACTTCAATTTTGCTCGTGCTCTTTGACGTTGGCACAGTAGTTAGCACTGCTGCCACACAGCGCCAGAGTCCTGGGTTCAATTCCGGCTTTGGGTAACTGTGTGGAGTTTGCACGTTCTCCCAGTGTCTGCGTGGATTTCCTCTGGGTGCTTTGGTTGCCTCCCACAGTCCAAAAACGTGCAGGTTAGGTGGATTGGCTATGATCAATTGCCCCTTAATATCCAAAAGGTTAGGTCAGGTGGGGTTTCTGTGGTAAGGGGATAGGGTGGGGGCTTGACCCTAGGTAGGATGCTCTTTCAGATGGTCGATGCAGACTTGATGGGCCAAATAACCTCCTTCTGCACCGTAGTGATTCTATGTCACACTTGACAAATGATGCCTTGATGTTCTGGAATTCAGCTCTGTTTTGCATATTTGGACTATTGTTACCATGAGATCTGAAGCCAAGGAAGTACTGAAGGAAGATTTAGAGTTAGATTTAGATTCACGTGTACTGAGGGGAACAGTTCAATCCATAAGAGGGTCATTCAGGAGTCTGGTAACAGCAAAATGAACATCCGTGTACAGGTTATTGGTGAGTGAGTCAAAAGCAAAATACCACGGAGGCTGGCAATTGGAAACATAAACAAAATATTCTGGAAATACTCAGCAGGTTAAATTATCACAGTATAAGTGGAGAGAGAAACAGAGAATGTTTCAAATCCGTAGCCTTACATCAGAACTGGGAAACTTTAGTCAGGTAATAGATTTTGTGGTGGAGTTTGGCTACCCGTGGCCACCCCGAAGTCATAGTCTCTGACAAAGGCAGTGTGTTCACTGGAGAAGAGTTTCATCATTTTATCCGAACAAACGGCATTCGCCATACTAGAACAGCCCCCATCACCCCACCTCAAATGTGTTAGCCGAGAGAAATGAGTTTGTGTAGACGTTCAAAACAGCCATGACAAAGCGGTCCAGCAGACCACTTTGCCTCAGGTTGGCTAACTTTCTTCTATCTTATAACACAACCCCCAGACCACCCCGGGCGTCAAACTGGCAGAATTACTCAGGATGGTCAGCTACAGACCTGCCTGGACTTCGTTTTCCTGAATTTGGCGGGGAGCGCGGAGGCACGGCAAGCCTCCTAGGAGGTACACCATCTTTTGCGCAAAGGAGGCAGGTCATTTCAAGTGGGTGCCCTGGTCCTCATCAGGAACTTTGCCTCCAGCCCACTTTGGCCACCAGGCAGAATTGTATCAAAGTCCGGACCAGCCTCGCAGGTGGTGGATTTAAAGGACAGGATAGTATGGAAGCACATTGACCACTTACGAAGTCAGGGGACCACAACCCAAATTTCGGAACAGTTGGAGCCAGCAGGTAGCATCAGTGCTCCTGTAGTGGAGCCCATGAACAGAGAGAATCTCGGAGTTCTATGGCGGCGCCACTGATGTCCCAAGAGAGAGCAGGAGGAGTGGTCAAATCTCAGAGACAATTTTCCACGGATGACAATGTTGGTGGATTAAAGTGGTCTGCGAGACCCAGAAAATCCTCTGACAAATTGATATTGTGATGAATTTATCTGGACTCTTTCTGTTTCTCAGTCTTTTTATTGCATATAGAAACTGTACATAACCTGTTCTGTAAATATGTTATTGAGGGACAGAAGGGGGGAGGGATGTGGTAGCATTGCCCCTTTAAGGGGCCGAGCTCTCTCAGTTCATGTGACTGGCTTGGGGCCTATCGAGCGGAAGCACGCAAACACCGACCAATGGGGAAAAGCGTGGGACCCTGGACCAAGTGGATCCTGGAGTCAGAGAGTGAAGACCTGTTTACTACCTTTTTGCATGTGTATGGTTTACCTTTGTTTGTTCCAATAAACCTTTGTCCAGATTTACTAGTATTTCCTGAGCCACCAAAATGTCCGAATGGAAAAAAAATGACATTACACAGATGTAACATTTATTTCCAGGAACAAAAGCTTTTTCAGTGCTTGTTATGAAAACCAGTCAAACCTCATTAACAAAGACGAATCGCTTTGATAGCTTTCTAAACGCATAAAAGGGGAAGTTCTCATTGGTGCAGTAATTTCTAAAGATTTGCATCTGCAGGAACCGCCACGGTGTACCCTGTGGAGGAGCAAGGTGTAATATCCTGGCCGGGACCTCTGGGGTGACAATCCTTATCTTTCATGTGCTTCTTGCGGAGTACGAGCTCCCCTGCGAGGGGCAGGGTATCTCAATTAAACAATGTGTAAAGGGAGGCAGTGGCATAGTGGTATTGTCACTGGCCTTGTAATCCAGAGACCAGGAGTAATGATCTGGGGACCCAGGTTCGACTCCCAGCATGGTAGATGGTAAAATTTGAATTCAATAAATATCTAGAAGCAAAAAAATCTAAAGATAAGCATGAAACCATTATCGATTGTCATAAAAACCCATCTGGTTCACTAATGTCCTTTCCAGAAGGAAATATCATATCATATCATAGAATTTACAGAGCAGAAGGAGACCATTCGGCCCATCGAGTCTGCACCGGCTCTTGGAAAGAGCACCCTACCCAAGGTCAACACCTCCCCCTATCCCAATAACCCAGTAACCCCACCCAACACTAAGGGCAATTTTGAACACTAAGGGCAATTTATCATGGCCAATCCACCTAACCTGCACATCTTTGGACTGTGGGAGGAAACCGGAGCACCCGGAGGAAACCCACGCACACACGGGGAGGATGTGCAGACTCCGCACAGACAGTGACCCAAGCCGGAATCGAACCTGGGACCCTGGAGCTGTGAAGCCATTGTGCTATCCACAATGCTACCGTGCTGCCCTTACTGTCGTCCTTACCTGGCCTGACATACATGTCACTCCAGACCCACAGCAATGTGGTTGACTCTTAAATACCCTCAGGGATGGGCAATAAATGCTGACCCAGCCAACGACGCCCACATGCCATGAACGAATGAATAAAGGGTAAGGTATCGACCAGAACAGGAACCCAGTGGGGATCTACCCATGGACTCATTAATCAAGGATCCACCCGGATTTCAGCATTTAACTGTATCTGTACAATGCCAGAAGTTGCTGTTGAGCACCAAAAGTCTCACCGTCATGACTACCGCAAAACCAGATCCAGAAAATATATAGAAAAAACAATAGATTTATTTGGGTGAGGGAACGGAGAAACTGGTCACAATGAGCTCACATCTGAGAGCAACAGATCTCGTTCACTTAAAATAAATAAATGTTAGTGGATTTGTAATCCAGAAGCCTAGATGACTGATCTGGGGCGAAATTCTCCGCCCCCCAGCAGGGTTGGAGAATCGCCTGGGGCTGCAGAAAATCCCGCCCCGCTGTGGCAGAGATTCTCCGCCACCCGGGAAGTGGCGGTGGCGGGATTCTCGCCACTCCGATCGGCGAGGCCTCTGCGGTGATTCTCCGGACCGGATGGGCTGAAGTCCCGCCGCTGGGAGGCCTCTCCCGCCGCCGAGGTTTGAACCACCTCTGGTGGCGGCGGGATCGGCGGCGCGAACGGGCCCTGGGGTCCTGGGGGGGCGGGGGGCGATCGGACCCCGGGGGGGGGGGTGCCCCCACGATGGCCTGGATCGCAATCGGGGCCCCCCGCTCAGACTGCGGGCCAGGGCCCTGGGTGCATTCTTTCTCTTCCGCGCCGCCACAGCCTCCGCCATGGCAAAAGCGGAAGAGAAACCCACATCGCGCATGCGCCGGCCGCTGACGTCACCACCGGCGCATGCGCTGACCGGCGAAAACATTTCGGCCAGCCCCGCTGCCGGGGGCGCCGGTTTTTTGCGCCAGTCTTCTGGTGCCAACCGCTCCGGCGCGGGGCTAGCCCCCAAAGGGAGAATTCCCCACCTTTGGGGAGGCCCGATCCCTGGGTTGTTGGTGCCACTCCCCTACGCCGGGACCCTCCGTCACGGCGGGTAGGGGAGAATCCCGCCCCTGGAGTCACAATCTCACTATGACAGCAGTGGTATTTTTTATTTTTTATTTTAGAGGACTCAATTATTTTTTTTTCCCAAGTAAGGGGCAGTTTAGCATGGCCAATTCACCTACCCTGCACATCTTTGGGTTATGGGGGTGAAACCCACGCAGACACGGGGAGAATGTGCAAACTCCACACAGACAGTGACCCAGGGCCGGGATTCAAACCCGGGTCCTCAGCGCCTTAGGCAGCAGTGCTAACCACAACAGGGGAATTCAAATAGCAGTTAATTAAATAAATGGAGAATAACAAGCAGTATCAACAATAGTGATCATAAAACATTCTTGAGTTGGTTTGACCACTGTCCTTTCCTTGCAAAAATTAACCAGGATGTGGTATCCTAGCCCAATAAGCAGGGGAAAATAACCTCAGGCTTGTAAGAGTGACTATAAAACCGCCGGATCGTCAGCATGTATAATATCGGAGTTTATTATATTAAAAAAGCAATTCAAGATATCTCATGGGATAGAAAATAATAAATGGACGCTGTGCGGGATCATGAGAAGGGAGTTCATGCCTGACAAATTGGCGGATGAAAAATGTGGTTGATATTATACATGCTGACTTTGATAAAGTCCCTTGCAAAAAAAACATAGCGGAGGTGAAAGTTTATAGCGGAGGTGATAACGACAAATTGGATAACGAATTGGCTTGACAACTGGAAACATGGAACAGTCAACAATGGTAGAGGTTCAAAGTGGTCAGCAGTGATTTACGGAGTCCCAAAGGGATAATTTCCAACACATCTCCTGATTACACATATTAATAACCTCAGCTATGGCATAATTGGAATGGTTAGATTTTTCTGATGTACATAAATTGTGAGGGAAAATAACAGAAATAACTAGAAATAACAGGGAGGTATGAAATCCATGCAGATCAACAGTAGATGGTAGTCAATATAGATAAAGGTAAAACTAATTAACGACAGCAAACATTAGAGTTCTCTTATGAGTTCTCAACAGAAATTTTTTTTTAGAATAATCTTTATTGTCGCACGTAGGCTGACATTAACACTGCAATGAAGTTACTGTGAAAAGCCCCTAGTTGCCTCATTCCGGCGCCTGTTCGGGTACACAGAGGGAGAGTTCAGAATGTCCAAATGACCTAACAGCACGTCTTTCGGGACTTGTAGGAGGAAACCGGAGCACCCGGAGGAACCCAGGCAGACACGGGGAGAACTTGCAGACTCCATAAAGACAGTGACCCAAGCCAGGAATCGAACCTGGGACCTGGAGCTATGACGCAACAGTGTTACCCACTGTGCTACCGTGCTGTGTGCTCAATTTGTAAGGGATGGAAGCCAATGTTTTTGAAGGTGGACTGGGATGGGTTTGTGGGGAGTTGGGGTGTCAAGGGTGGGGGTGAGTGATCAGGAGCAAGTCAAGAGAAAACCTATTTCCGGTCATAGGATCACACAATTTGCGCATTTAATTGTTAAACTCTTGCAAGAATGGTTTTGTCCCCTGCTTATGGAACACTGATTTATTTTTGCGAGGAAGAGTTGATGGTAATTTCAACTGAAGACATTTTTTTTTGTAAATTGACTTCAATCGAACCAAACTGATTGAGTTGAAAAGATGTCAAGAGACATTATGACTTTTGAAACTGGTCATGGAGGCCAGGTCATTGACTGGCAACACCATTTCCAGTGTTAAATTAGTACTCCCACACTAAACGATATCCTCACTTGTCTTGTTCGGCCTTAAGCTAGAGGCTTCTCCTGATTCCAATCACAGGTTTGTCCTTTCTTAGATCGTTCACAACCCTAATAAGGGAACAAAATCAATATTTGGGTCATCTACTTGATTGAATCAAACATTTTTTAAACTGTGGATTCTACATAAATACAGATTATTTATTTTTCTTCTACAATTTCACATTGGGAGCTGAATTTGTTGTTTGCTTCTCAATATCTGAAAGAAACGGAAGCTGTATTCCTGGTGGAATGGGTGGAATTGAATGCCCCTGCTGGAGGTGAGTTTGGAGATGGGGGGGGGGTGTGGGTGGGGGGAGGGGGAGTTGAGGGGGGTATGTGAGCAGGTGGGAGGGTGTCGGGTGGCGATCCTGCTGCTATCCTGGTTCCCTCCAATTAATTCCACATGGGGAGGCTTGCAGGTGGCCACTTAAGGATCTCATCCCACCGATACTGGTATTCAACCACGGATGGAGGAACTCACCATCTGGGAAGCAATCCAGCAAACCTGTAGGGATTGCCCATGGTCCCACTGGGGAGGTCCTTTGTTGAAAATCACTCTGTGCATTGTTGGTGCACTGGCATCAGGAATGGGGAGGTTGAGGTGGGGGGAGTGGGGAGGGTCCCAGGAAGCCATCCCCTGCCCTTGCTATTGACACTCCTATCACCACCAACATGCACAACCCCTCAAGCCCCCCAGCACCCTTCCTGTGAACCCCATTCCATGCACTGCACCTGGCTGCAAGCAGGGGCATAAAAAAACAGAGCACCAGCGAAGAATGAGGATCCCAGTTTCACAGGTGTGATGATGGACCATAAGACCATAAGACATAAAAGCAGAATGAGGCCACTCGGCCCATCGAGTCTACTCCACCATTCAATCATGGCTGATATGTTTCTCATCCCCATTCTCCTGCCTTCTCCCCGTAACCCCTGATCCCCTTATTAATCAATAACCTATCTATCTCTGTCTTGAAGACACTTAGTGATTTGGCTTCCGCAGCATTCTGCGGCAAAGAGTTCTACAGATTCACCACCCTCTGGCTGAAGTTGGAGGCCAACAGGAGGAGAGGCACTGGCTGGATTCTACGATTTCCAGGCTATGTCCGGAGGTGGTGTTTTATGTGGGAAAAATCGGCGAGACCCCAGCACCGATCGTCCGACCAGTGAGGAGCTAACAACTGCGCCACGTAAAACGCACAGCCTTCCTGGAGAATTGGCAGGTCCATGGCCGTGCATGCATACGGCAATGACCTGGAGTGATCGCACCATGTATATGACACCCATCACATGCGGACTGGACCTTCCAAATACTGCTGCCCTGGACACCCCCTCGCCACTCCTGGGCCACCCCCCCCACCAGTCACTCCAGCCCTCGCCGAAGCCCCCTCTCGGCCAGCCTCATAGCTCCTGCCAGCGAGGTTCCTAGACCGTAGGGCCAGCTGGACGGCCCTCCATACCGTCCCGTTCTCCCTCTCTACCTGCCCGTTTCCCCGGGGGTTGTAGCTGCTCGTCCTGCTGGAGGCGATACCCCTGCTGAGCAGGAACTGACGCAGCTCATCGCTCATGAATGAGGATCCCCTGTCACTATGGATGTAGTCGGGGAAACCGAACAGAGCGAATATGGAATCGAGGGCCTTGATGACGGTGGCAGACAGCATATCCGGGCATGGGATGGCGAAGGGGAACCTAGAGAATTCATCGACCACACTAAGGATGTAGGTATTGCTGTCGGTGGAGGGGAGGAGCCCTTTGAAATCCACGCTGAGGCGTTCAAAGGGGTGGGCGCTTTCACCAGGCTCGCGCAGTCTGGCCGGTAGAAGTGCAGCTTGCACTCCGCACAGACCTGGCAGGCTCTGGTGACTATCCGTACTTCCTCGACGGAGTAGGGCAGATTGCGGGCTTTGATTAGGTGGTACAACCGAGTGACCCCCCCGATGGCAAAGGCTCTCGTGCAAGGCACAGAGATGGTTCACTTGTGCGCTGGCACATGTACCTCGGGAGAGGGCTACAGCTACAGCTGCAGTCGAGGGAATAACATCTCACGGTAATAAATTGATGCGCTAACAATTGCACACAAAGACATGAATCGGTACAAGAGAGGCTTTATTACCGTGAGATGTTATTCCCTCGACTGCAGCTGCAGAATGGCAGCTCAGGAGAGCTCATGAATATTTATACTGCTCCCTGTGGGCGGAGCTAGCCGGCAGGGGCTTACCGTCAAACCTGTAATAGCAGGTATTGTTGTACATCCCCTAATACAGGCACACACATATATATACAGTGGTGGATCACCACATGGCACCCACAACGCGCGGACTAGACCTGCCAAATACTGCTCCCCTGGACACCCCCTTGCTGCTCTTGGGCCACCCCCACCCACCAGTCTCTCCAGCCTCGCCGAAGAGCCCCCCGGCCAGCCTCATAGCTCTTGCTTGACTGTTGGTGGCACTGGACAAATTTTGCAGCTGCCAGGCCGGGTTCCCAACCACTGAGACCGCACGCCAACCTCGCGGTCGGGAACTCGGCCCATCGAGGGGAGAGCATCGGGGGAGAGCCTTCAGGTAACGTCCTGAGGCTGTCCCAATGGCGTGCGCCGTGTTCCTCAATGATGCCGTTTTGGAGGAGGCGGAGCATCCCAAAACAGGCGCCGCCCACAATTCCTTCATAAAAAATGATTCTCCGCCCGATCGGCGATTACGAAATAGTGTTTCCACAGTGGGAGGAGTGGGTAGGGGATGGAGTTAGGAGGTCTCAAGGACCATTGTGTAAAGATAACAGAAACAGCTGGAGAGCTTGGTCAATACGTGGTCTGGGCCTGAGGACATGTAGTGCAGTAACAACATGGAACAAATCAAAGGGAGCAAACCAGAATCGTTGGGGGTGGGGACAGCTATACCTCTGTCCCCTGAGCACGATGGACAAGATGGTGCTTTCCACATTAAGGAGCCGGCTGCATCATAGCCTGTCGTATCCGACATCCACAAAACCATTGAGGATACCCAAAGTCCCATCTGATATCTGATCTAACCCTCATCCTGCTGTTGGACATAAAGTTGATGATTATAAGACAATCAGACACTTGCTTACCACCCTACCCTGCTTCCCTCGCCTTCACCCCACTCGCTCCTTTTGATTAAGGACAGAAAATGTTGGGAATGCTCAGCAGACTTGGCAGGATGTATGGAGAATCAGAATTCTCCTGAAAGGGCCATTGAGCTGAAATTTTATACTCTTTTTTTCTCTCTCCACAGATGCTGCCAGAGCTGCTGAGGGTTTCTCACATTTGCTGCTGTTATTTCAGATTCCCAGCACCTGCAGTATGTGAATGGTCGTGCACCAACTACACATTAATGAAGTGACAGCAGCCCTTGTAGGTCCTGTACCTCTGCTGGTTGACCTGAGGGGCCTCCAAAGCTATGTGTGTGAACTTGGTGTCTCCCTGCACCATTGGAAATCTCACTATACTGGCAAAGCCACAAGCAGTTCATTGTGCTTTGCTCTGTTTCAACAGAAAATAATGAATTCACCTGTCAGCGCATAAAGGGCCTCTGTCACCCCCGCCCCCCCCCACCCCTCACGGTGCCTTACTGGAAGATATTCACTGTGTTGCCAGCTCCCACCCGGAAATAAGTTTAAAGTGAGGGGGACTTTGAGAGACACTGACACCATCCTCACCATGGTGTGGGGCTGCATGGTCTGCTGAAAGAGGTGACACAGCTTTGCGGCCAACACTGTATCGAATCTGAAACACCTCAGGCATTGCTCCGAGGTGACGTGGGGGACGGAGAGAAGTTCCCTGAATCGGGAGTATGATAAGGTCCGGAAAGGAGTCCACACTCAGCTGAACAGGTTGAATCGAAAAGAAAAATGTTTAATGCAACAGAACAAGAGTACAGAGCAGTTCCTCTACTACTGCTCACAGGTCATGCAGTTTTAATGCTAGCCTACTTGTGACAATAAAAAGATTATTATTATGAACATTGAGGGCATTTAAAAGTTTATTGGATAAGCATATGGATGATAAGGGCATAGTGTAGGTTAGATGGGCTTTAGTTTTTTTTTTCCATGTCGGTGCAACATCGAGGGACGAAGGGCCTGTACTGCGCTGTATCGTTCTATGTTCTATATTATTATAGCCGTCCGGTTTTATACAGGATGTAGAAGGGGGGAGTGTGTATTCCCCATTTGGGAATATCAATCTTCCAGTCTCATAAATGTCCCATGACCTGCTTAATCCCAGGTTATGACAGTGTGATAGTTTGGGCTTTCTGAGTTGAGCACTCTTCGTTCTCCCTTTGTGTGAAACTTCCTCTCTCTGCTGCCTCTGCTGAATGTGTCTGCGGCGTTGGAGACCGAGAGGCACTGCAACTGTAGTCCTCAGACCTGTGGCAGACTTGGTGTGGACAGTGACCAGATCTTCCGCCCACGCTGAATAGATGTACAAACCCATCAAAGCACCTCCAAATACAAACCACAATACTTCCACAAACTCTACCATCAAAGAAATCCAAATCACATCAGCTGCAATTTGAATGCCTGTCCCTTGAAAGAACACCAGAGTTGCGGGGAGGGTCTGCTTGTGAATGATCTGAGCAGAGCTGTTTCTGACTCCACCCGCACCCCTGCCGTCCCTTGTGTGGGCCGCCATGCAAACTGTGCAGGAAGTAACTGGAAGCATGATGTGCGCCATTTTGAGAGTTTGGAGCCATTGTCGTGCTAACACCAGCAAGACAATGAAGCTCAATCTTTCAACCAAAGTCCTTATTTAACGAAAGGTCATCGCCACACAAGATGGCGAAGCAGGTAAGAGATGAGTATAACAGTTATTAAAACACTCCACAGTCTAAACCAGTTTCTCAAAACCAACAAAATGTAAGAGTAGTGTGACAGGCAGAAAGGACTCAACGTGTGCTTTATTAGTGAAAGAAGATTGAAAGTAATTGCAATAAAAAATTGTTAAAAATGATGGTGATTGAAATGACAAGCCACAGCAAGTGGAGAGGAATGTTCTGTTTAGCTACAGATCTGGGCCACATTTCTGTGTGAGGTGCTGCGTGAAAATTAAAGTGCCAGACACCATCACAGGTTTCCCAGTGGCTAATTGAACACCAAAATTCACAAGAAGCTGATAACAAGATAGCACCTTGCCCTCTCATGCACAGGAGGTTTTGGACCACAGGGATCTCCATGGAGATTTTAAAAAAGCTTAAGGACTTCATATTCTCTAAGATAAATATAAATGTATGAAGAGAGCTGAACAGATTGGACCTGACAAGCTACGGACCCAAGCATCATCATTATACACTCAGGAAACTGCAAGTTCCACATCAGAAAATTTAAAATGTATTTCTCAAACAATCTTCACTGGCACACCGAAATTAACTGGTTTCCACAGATCCTTGTGATCATGACTTCTAAGGATTGAATTTCTGCCCGAGGTTATCTCGGCATCCACTGTTTACATCATTTATCTCTGGCTTCTACAGGCCTTGCAGTAGAGAGCCAGACAAACACTTGTGGAAATTCAATCCCTTGATATCTTACTGAAGCAGGCATTCCCTTTGTTGCTTCGGTAAGCTATCATTGCACTGTTCATCAGCCTGTGTTAATGTCATGGAATGGATTGATGCAATACATCTCTCTCTTTGTATAGGAACACCAGAAAGATGATAATTGCATTTTTTAAAAAATCATTACATTGCCATAACAGAAATATTCGCAGTGTAATCATACCCGAGTCCTCATCATAACAACGGGTGGAATCTTTCACGCTGAAGTCTAAGTTCAGGAGGGGAAGAGAGTAAATCCCGTTGGTCGGTGGGTTGTCTGAACATGTGTGATTTTTTTAAATAGATTTTAGCGTACCCAATTCATTTTTTCCAATTAAGGGGCAATTTAGCGTGACCAATCCAGCTACCCTGTATATCTTTGGGTTGTGGGGAAAAAAACCCACGCAAACAAACTCCACACGGACAGTGACCCAGAACCGGGATCGAATGTAGAACCTCAGCGCTGTGATCATGCAATGCTAACCACTGCTTCACCGTGCTGTCCTCATGTGTGATCTTCTGCTGCTTCGCTCATTAGTTATGCATTCACGAGATCAGCGAATCTCACGGTTGGGTGGGCAGGAAGTCGTCCGTGCCACCGTTGCTTCATGGGGTCAAAGATCTTAGCGCCATATTTAAAGAACCATTCACTACCTGCAGGCCTTGAGCTCCGGATCTGTGTGAGAAAACATGTCCAAGAGAAGATAGCAACCTTCGGCCCTATAGCTGCCCAGATTTTCCTTCAGGTCCTCCAGGAAAGGCAGCAGGTACTGGTTCTTCAGGGTGGAAGCAGAGGACCCTCCCATCTGACCACGGCGACCTGGTAGTTGTTAGAGCCCATGGAGTCCAAACAACAACCAGCCTGCAGGCCAGGAAAGCAATGAATGATCTGCCACACTCCACTAGGGTACATGAACCATCTATTTACTGCAAACTCACATGCTCATCAGGGTGTCAGACAGTCTAAGGGTTAGAGTGCACAGGGATGTCAAACATGATGGGACATCAGCACTGAATGTGTGCCGGCCAGTTGAAGTTTTCCATCTCATATTAGTTTCTGGGCGAACGGCCTCTTAATCACTGAATGTCACTCAGCAGCAACCACAGCCATGCTCCTGAACGGCTCATTCAGTCAATTGCCTCACTATAAATCCTGCTGCCTTTCTGCAGGAAAAGGTAGCGCAGAATGGGCCTACTGGAGGTGGTACGTCTGAAATTTGGCCCCTCATTAGTTTGGTGGAGCAGGCTGCTGAGCTTCCAGGTGCGGTGCATGGCTGTGCCTGCAAGGAAGCTGAGACCAGCCTCCCCAACAACTCAGTGCTGATACATTCAGTCTCCAAGCCTAATATGCGGGCACTGACCATGAGTGATCTTTAATGGTGGCCCTGCTGAGTCAATCAAGACCCTAAGAGACATGCCTCCTGACTCCCCAAAGCTTGTCCACCCTCTACAAGACACAAATAAGGAATGGAAAACTCTCCACTTTCCTGGATGTGTGTATCACCAACAACATTAAAGAAGCTCAACACCATATAGGATAAACAGCCCACTTGATTGCTACTCCTTCCGTAAACATTCATTCTCTCTACCACTGATGCGCAATGGCAGTCATGAGTACAATCTACCAGCAGCGCCGGCTCTAGGGTTGCTGGCGCCCCGGGCAAGCTGAACTTCGGCGCCCTTGGGGGGGGCGGGGTCGGGGGGGGGGGGGGGTGGGGGGGCGGGGGGGGGCCGGGGGGGGTGGAAGCGGGGCCGAGGGGGGGGGCCGAGGGGCGAGGGGAGGGCGAGGAGGAGGGGGGCGGGGAGGGGAGGAGGGGGGGCGGGGATGGAGGTGGGCGGGGCCGGAGATGGGCGGAACGCGGTGGGGGCGGACGCGGGGGGGCGGACGGGGGGGTGGGGCGCGGACCCGATGGCGGGGCGGGGGGGACGCCCCCGAGGGCGGGGCGGGGAGGGGCGGACCCTGAGGCCGGGGCGGGTGGCGGACCCGAGGGCGGGGCGGGTGGCGGACCCGAGGGCGGGGCGGGGGGGCGGACCCGAGGGGGGCGGGGGGGGGGGACCGAGCGGGGGGGGCGGACCGAGCCGGGGGGCCTCCGCGGCCACCGCGCATGCGCTGGTTGGCACCGGCCCAACTGCGCATGCGCGGGACCCGAGTCTCTGGCGCCCCCGAGCACATGGCGCCCCGGGCCACAGCCCGAGTTGCCGGTGCCTTGAGCCGGCCCTGTCTACCAGGTGCACTGTGTGACTCAGCAAGGTTCCTTAACCAGCACCTTCCAAACCCACGACCACCACCATCTAGAAGGACAAGAGCAGCAAATACCTGGGAGCATCACCACCTGGAGGTTCCCCTCCAAGTCACTCACCATCCTGAATTGGAAATATATTGCTGTTCTTTCACTGTTGCTGGGTCAAAATCCTGGAGCGCCTTCCCTTACTCCTCTGTAATAAAACACCTAAGGAGCTGCAGCCTTTCAAGAAGGCAGATTGCAGGGCAACATGTGGCGCAGTGGTTAGCACTGGGACTGCGGCGCTGAGGACCCGGGTTCGAATCCCGGCTCTGGGTCACTGTCTGTGTGGAGCTTGCAGGTTAGATGGATTGGCCACGCTAATTTGCTCCTTAATTGGAGAAAAAATAATTGGGTACTCTTGGGACCAGGTCCCTGCTGAGTCCCCATCAGATGGCAAGCCTCTGGACTCGGCCCATGTTGGAGGTGCAGAGACAGGTGGGGGTAAACCAGGCAGATTTGGCAGAGGCAGCCTGCAGACCACCTGCTATCCTGACTCCAACATGTGAGAACATGGATCTCTTGATGGGAAAACCCAGATCCTGCAGAACACACATTTTCTGCCAGATTTGCACTCAGACCTGCACTCCATAACTCAAACCATGGGTTAATTGCAGCAGCGGCAAAGCAGGAGGAGAAACGGGGGTCCACAACCTCCATCCAGGTGCCCCCTCCCCTCAAGGAATTGAGGAGATGTCATTGCATGCCGACAGGGAGAAGAAGCACCAGCCATATAACCCAGTGGCATCAACCCAGGACACTCCAATGGTGCCCTGCTGTCTCATCACCCCTTTGCCAGTGTTCCCATCAACTCCAGCAGGTCAGCCTAAGGATTGTACGCCTGTACCTGGGCAGGAGACCCTGGGCAGGCTGAGATGTCATTGCCTCGGGCTACCAGATGATGCCCGCCAGAGTCACCTCAGTCAGCAGGGCATAGCAGTCAACAGGTTACCTCCACCTAGGGCTGCTCCTAGACATAGCAGTAGAGGTAGTAAAACTAAGAAGTATTTAATGCACACGGTGACACAGGTGTGAACTCATTTTATATAGTCTTCACATTTGTAAATATATATTTAATTTAACTTTTTGCATGTCTCAGGGGTTCCTTTTTCTGATAGTTCTTTCAAAGTTTCATGGTCATCTGTCATAATATACACACAGGTATATGATGGTGCACAGGCAGGCAGTGATTGACACACAGGATGACCAATGAACACACAGAACACAGCAGCCAATCACCAGACAGGACACGACCACTATAAAGCCAGAGGGCACTAGTTTTCCCGCTCTCTTGGGATCCAGCCTCTGAGACAGTCAGAGCTCGTGAGCAGCAACTAGAACATCCACCATGTGACAGTAAGATCGTCTGGTCAGGTTAGCCTCAGGTCTCCAGCCAACTCAGCATACTGTCAACCCACAGTTAAAGTATGTTTGACAGTTAAGAGTTCAATAAAATCGAGTTGCTTTTCTTCAAATGTTGGAAACCTGTTTCTCTCACTGCTACAGTAAACGCAGTCCTCGCAGACCCAGCTTATCCAACACATCAAGTTCCAGAATGTTGAACCCTAAATGAGTCTGACCAAGAACTTCTGTTGCTTCAGTTCTCCCACATTATCGTCCGAGTGAGTTGCCTATAATGGCACATGTGCCAGATATGGCAATGGCCATCGTTTGTCAGTGTCTGCCTGGTCAATACTCGTGTCAACCAATTTTCACTGTTAACCATGCCATTGCCTCGGCAGGAGTGCTCACCAATGTTGATGGATTGTCAATTGTGGATGGCCCAATTACTCGTGGCGACTTAAAGAAACTGCTTGTGCCCCAAGGTTAATTGAGAATTAATTTTCGGGTGTGAGTATATGTAGTTGGACACTGTAATCACAACACGAGAAACCAAGAGGCTGCCATAATTCTCTGGAAGAAGAGGTGGTGGGGACATCCAATGCTGAATGTCGTTGACAATTTGTCATTTTCAACAGCAATGCAGCTGTATGAGGCACGTACGGACACAATTGCCTTTAGCGCAAGGGAGTTAAAGTGTAGGATTTAAGAGGTGTGTGTTCATCTGTTTAAAGCCATTGTCAGAGCTCACATGGAGCTATGTTAGAGCTGCTCACTTCCTTCTCAAGGATGTCAGTAGTTTTTGGGTAAAGGGACAGCACTCAAATCAAGTTTGAAATCAGAAGCTGGTTTAGCTCACTGGGCTAAACCGCTGGCTTTTAAAGCAGACCAAGCAGGCCAGCAGCACGGTTTGATTCCCGGACAGGAGCCGGAATGTGGCGACTAGGGGCTTTTCACAGTAACTTCATTGAAGCCTACTCATGACAATAAGCGATTTTCATTTCATTTCAAATCATTGCATGACAGGGCTTTTAGTGACTTAGGAGACAGAGACAAGAATGTGCTTGCGTGCTGTACCATCTCGAGAACTGTGATTCCTTTGATAGCCAGCTCTCCGAGTCCTCTGCAGGTTCTATTCTAGAAACAATTTGGCCTTGGCTGCTGTGCCCAAAATACGGCAGCACGGTAGCACAGTGGTTAGCACAGTTGCTTCATAGCTCCAGGGTCCCAGGTACGATTCCTGGCTTGTGTCACTGTCTGTGTGGAGTCTGGACTTTCTCCCCGTGTGTGCGTGGGTTTCCTCCGGGTGCTCCGGTTTCCTCCCACAGTCCAAAGATGTGCAAGTTAGGCGGATTGGCCATGCTAAATTGCCCTTAGTGTTCAAAAAGGTTGGGGGGAGTTGCTGGGTTGCTGGGAGGGTGGAAGTGTGGGCTTGGGTAGAGTGCTCTTTCCAAAGGCCGGTGCGGACTCGATGGGCAGAATGGCCTCCTTCTGCATTGTAAATTCTGTGATTACTTTTAGAAAGGCTCCCCAAAAAGACCATCCACTATCTCCAACATCACACTTGAACTCCCACCATATTCAATCCAACTGCTTCCTCTCAATGTGTTCTCCCACAGTCCAAAGATGTGCAGGTTAGGTGGATTGGCCATGCTAAATTGCTCTTTCGTGTCCAAAATGCTAGGTGAGGTTACTGGGTTATGGGGAGAGGGTGGAGGTGTGGGCTTAGGTAGGCTGTTCTTTCCAAGGGCCGGTACAGACTTGATGGGCCAAGTGGGTTTCTATGACCTTATGCTGTACCTGTGTAAAGCACTGGTTAGGCTTTGTATCTGATCACCACATTCCAGGAAGGATGTGAGATGCTTTGATGGTGGCGGAGGAGATTCACTCAAGTGATTCCAGGGAGTTTAGCTAGAAGCTGAGCTTGGAGAAGCTGGGTCGTTCTCCTTGTAGCAAAGGTAATTGAAGGGAGATTTGATCGTGGTGGAAGCAACTATTAAAGTTTAAGCAAACTAAAGAAAGAAAAGCTGTTTCCATTTGCCGATGGCACAAAAAAAATGGATGACCCGGTAGCATAGAGGTTAGCACTGTTGCTTCACAGTGGGGGAGGGGCAGGGCCTGACAAGACTGTTGGATGCAGTGGGGGAGAGGCGGGCAACCAGCTTCCCACATGTTGGCAGGGGGCCCCAGAGCAACATCACCAATCCTGTCTGGGAGGCAGCAGTAGTTAGTGCCAGCAGCATGATCGGGAGGACGAGGGTGAATGGGCGCATGAGGGTTCAACGTCGCAAGAAGGTGAATGGCTTTCTCTGAACTGCAAGGCTGAGTGACCCCATCTCTCCTTGGTATTTTCCCAATCCATCACCCCGGGATGTCACCATTAACCCACTTTCTGCCACCTCACTGTCTCCCAATGTCTGACCTCCCAACATCATCGTCAAACCCCCTCCCCCAACCCCCAGCACTCCTCGTCAAAAGTTGTTTCTGCTTCTGCGGGTTGCCCGCAAATGCCAGTTATCCTTGATCTCCGACCCGCCCGGTGTCCAGCTCACAATGCTCCCTTTGGTTTCCTGCAGGAGAAGATAACCCATAACAGGCATTAAAAGGGATAGAGTGGGGGGGGGGGGGGGGGGGGGGGCGGCGAATGGCCGAGCTGCACATTCTCATTTCTTATGAGGAAGGGAAAATGGAGCTTTCAGGGGCGGTCCAGGGGCAGGCCTGCACCAACCACGGGGTTGGCCTGCAGCAGAGAAATGAGGAGCCAATGCACTTTAAACATTTTGGACTGCCTCATTGGTTTTTAAATGCACAAACCCTTGGCCTTGCCATTCACTAGAACTGTATCCCTTGCCTGGCAGGAACATCAACCAATAAGCCTGGGTCTTCCATGAGCAGAGCCCCTTTTTCAAATCTTGATAGCACCTCAGAGATCTCCGAGGACAACAAATATATGTCACAGACATCACCTGCACCATCCACCATCACAGAAACAAGAACGTCAGTGGGCAATCTTAGCAGTCAGGCACCTGGTTCACTATCTGGTGAGCACCACACTGCTTCTGATGCACATCAGTTGGAGACAGGAACATCCCAGGGGTCGGGCAGTGAGAGGCCTGCTGGATCCCAGCACTCAACTGTTCCTCCCTCAGCTGCTGAGTTGCAAAGGCAGAGCCAAGAACACCAGGAGCAGTTCCGGTGACATTCCTGAAACTACAAAGATGACTGGAGGAGTCCCAAAGCCTTCAGGCTCAGGAAATATAGCCGACGTTCCTTGGCAACCAGGCCTGAGGCAGGACATTCAAACCATGAGTGGCGGATACAAGACTTGGCTCAGTCCGTGAGTCAGTCATGGCTGAGGGCCTCGAGAGCATGGCCCAAACACAGAGGGTTATTGCTGAAGGCCACCAGAGCTTTGTCCAGATGCAAAGGATCATGCCTGAAGGCCTTGAGCTCATGGCCGAGGCACAGAGGGTGATTGCTGAGGGGCTCCAGAACTTAGTCCAAACACAGACTACCATTGCTGAGGCCTTCGACATGATGGTGTAAACAATGGCGAGCCTCCAGGACTGGCAGCATCAGGCGAAGCAGAGGCTTCTGGAGCTCACTCCAGCTGCCCCAATGTCCCACGGAGTAGCCCAGGTACCCACGTGCACCTTATGTGAGGAGCAAGTGCTGGAGCCCATCCTGGGGCCTTCCACCAAGGAGCCAGTGGTAGACTCCAGTCCTTCTTAATCATCCTTCCAGACACTGGGGGATCTCAGTGGCAGTAAGCATAACAAGGTGGCAGATTAAACCAGTCACAACAGAAAGTAGGCCAGGTCCTCCAGAAGATACCCAGCAAGGATATCTCAGGTTTCAGAGTGCGGAAGGCAGCCTGAAATGCATCCTGGGGACCCACTAGACATGGTGGTAAGCGTCATAAGATTAGGGAGTTATCGGTGCACCGAGTGTCACATGTGAATTTAAGCACCGGTAGTTAGGGTGGAATTAAAGTATCACTGTCACTACTCACCAAGTTAAGCCTTTAGAGTTAACCCTCCTGGGCAACCAGTGCCTTATCTCTGAGTGAATGCACAGCGGTCCCGTCCCCACCACCCTCTCCAACCCCTCCCTGCCTGATCATTAGCCCTACCTTCTCTCTCGGGGGTCGCATCCAACCAGCCCTTTATGCTGGAAATCTTCAGTCTCAACACCCTCTTCCCTCCACTACATGTGCCCCATCCCCCCCCCCCCCCCCCCCGTTGGCCCAGGTTCTCAGGCCATTGGCAACTGCTATCTGTGAGTTCATTCTCATTTCATTGGCACACAGGCTTAAGAATCATTACTGGTAGTAAAAAGATTTTCAGACAAAAAGCATTGCTCTGTTGTGGTGGTATGAATGTGAGCACTGCCATTGGTGCAGAGCATGGGTTCCCCTTTTGCTCTGGCTGGTCATGTGCCTCTCGTCCGATTGGCTGGGACTAGTCATGTGACTGCTCACCGATTGGTTGAGAGGCAAGTAGACCCCGCCTAAGTACCCAGAGTATCCGGCGTTCAGCCTTTCTCTGTAGTCGACCACCGGGCTAACAACTAGCTGATTAAAGCCACAGTTTGGATCTTAATCGTGTCTCGAGTCCAATTGATGGTACATCAATTTAATCAGCTACAATTTTGGAATGGAGCTACGCATCAAGCCCGACTGCCTCTGCACCAGCCCGCATGCTTCAAATGCGTCTGCAATCTTTAAACACTGGCAGGCGTGTTTTAATAGTTACCTGACGACTGCAGCCGGCAAGCCCACCAAGGAGCAGAAACTCCACATCCTCCACTCATGCGTGGGCACAGCAGTATACTCAATGATTGAGGACGAAAGCGATTATGATGCGGCCATGGAGATACTCAAAGGACACTTTCTCCGGGCGGCCGGTCAACGAAGTATACGCACGGCATCTCCTGATGACTAGACAACAGTTCCCTGGTGAGTCACTCGACGAGTTTTACCAGGCCCTCACAGCTCTAGGGAGAACGTGCGCATGTCCCCAAGTTTCGGCGACTGAGCACATGGAACTTTTAATTAGAGACACTTACGTTGCTGGTATGCAGTCCCCTTCTATACGCCAACGATTGCTGGAGACGAACACCCTAGCATAGCTGAGGCACAGACTCTTGCAACCTCCCTGGAGGTTGCTGACCTGAATGCCCGCGCATACGCCCCCGGCCGCGCGGCAACCCCCTGGACTTCATGGCATGCGCCACCCCCGTCCTCCGTGGACCCCGACCCCCCCCCCCCCCCCAAGCCTGCGCTGCGGGTCGCTCCGACAATCTATCGGGGCCCCATTGCTATTTTTGTGGCCTCTCCAAGCACCCCAGCCCGCGCTACCCGGCCCGCTCCGCTCTGTGTAAGAGCTGCGGGAAGAAGGGCCACTACGCGGTGATCTGCCAGACCAAGTCGGTCACTGCTGTTCCACGCAGTGACTGCGGATCGCCCCCCCCCCCCCTCCTGGGCCCCCCTAGGGCTCAGCGCGCACACCAACTTCTCCGGCCCCCCTCCCGGCCCCGGCAACGGCCCTACGGTCCTCCCGACCCTCACTCCCAGCTGCCCCGATCGGCCCGCAGATGCCGCTGACACTGCCCCAGCCGCCACGAGGTTCCCACAGGCGCAGCCATCTTGGGCCCCGGACGCCATAAGCGGGCCATGGGCGCCGCCATCTTGGGCCAACACGGAAGGCCTGCCAGCGATTACTCTGCCACCGAGGAGGATCTGGAACTCTCACCACGACTTGCTTCCATCACACTCGACCAATCGTGACCACGCACGCTCGCCAAGACTACGACAACGATCCAGCTCAACGGACACAAAACGAGATACCTGCTGGACTCCGGGAGCACGGAAAGTTTCGTCCACCCCGACACGGTAAGACGCTGCACGCTCCCCATCCATCCAGTTAAGCATAAGATTGAATTGGCCTCGGGTTCGCACTCCGTCCAAATCACCGGGTGCTGCATAGCGGACCTCACGGTCCAGGGGAGGGTTTTCAAAAACTTCAAAATCCTCATCCTCCTCCGTTTATGCGCTCCAACACTCTTGGGCCTGGATTTCCAGTGCAACCTGCAGAGCTTGACCTTCCAATTCAGCGGCCCTATTCCCCCCTAACTGTCTGCAGCCTCGCGTCCCTCAAAGTGGACCCCCCTTCCTTGTTTGCTAATCTCACCCCAGATTGTAAACCTGTCGCCACTAGGAGCAGACGATACAGTGCCTTCATCGGGTCCGAGATCCAGAGGCTCCTTAAGGAAGGAGTTATCGAAGCCAGCAACAGTCCCTGGCGAGCCCAAGTGCTGGTAGTTCGGACTGGGGAGAAAAACCGGATGGTCATCGATTACAGTCAGACCATCAACAGGTTTACGCAGCTGGACGCATATCCTCTCCCCCGTATTTCCGACCTGGTTAACAGGATCGCGAAATACAAAGTCTTTTCCACGGTAGACCTTAAGTCCACCTACCCCCAGCTCCCCATCCGCACGAGTGACCGCAAGTACACTGCGTTTGAGGCAGATGGG
Organism: Scyliorhinus canicula; assembly: GCF_902713615.1. NCBI lineage: Eukaryota > Metazoa > Chordata > Chondrichthyes > Carcharhiniformes > Scyliorhinidae > Scyliorhinus > Scyliorhinus canicula. The sequence continues at coordinate 212,902,771 of NC_052149.1, read as the reverse complement.
CGCCTCTACCACTTCCTCAGGGTTCCATTCGGTGTCACAAATGGAGTCTCGGTCTTCCAACGGGAGATGGACCGAATGGTCGACAAGCACGGTTTATGGGCTATCTTCCCGTATCTCGATAACGTCACCATCTGCGGCCAAGACCAGCAGGACCACGACATGAACCTCCAAAAATTCCTCCGAACTGCAAAACTCCTTAATTTAACTTACAATAAGGATAAGTGCGTGTTTAGCACCGACCGTCTAGCCATCCTTGGCTATGTAGTGCGTGACGAAGTGATAGGCCCCGATCCCGAACGCATGCGCCCCCTGATGGAACTCCCCCTCCCCAACTCCCTGAAATCCCTCAAACGCTGCCTGGGCTTCTTCTCATCTTACGCCCAGTGGGTCCCCAACTACGCCGACAAAGCCTGCCCCCTCATCCAGTCCACCTCCTTTCCCCTGTCGATAGAGGCCCGCCAGGCTTTTAGCCGCAACAAAGCGGATATCGCAAAGGCCATGATGCGCGCTATCGACGAGTCCCTCCCATTCCAGGTCGAGAGTGACGCGTCTGACGTAGCTCTGGATGCCACCCTGAACCAAGCAGGCAGACCCGTGGCCTGCTTTTCACGAACCCTCCACGCTTCCGAAATCCGCCATTCCTCTGTGGAAAAGGAAGCCCAGGCCATAGTCGAAGCTGTGCGATATTAGAGGCACTATCTGGCCAGCAGGAGGTTTACCCTCCTCACAGACCAACGGTCAGTACCTTTCATGTTCGATAATGCACAGAGGGGCAAGATCAAGAACGACAAGATCTTGCGGTGGCGGATCGAGTTGTCCACGTACAACTACGATATCTTGTATCGTCCTGGGAAGCTCAACGAGCCTTCCGATGCCCTATCCTACTGTACCTGCGCCAGCGCGCAGATTGACCGCCTCCGCTCCCTCCACACGGACCTCTGCCATCCAGGGGTCACCTGTTTTTACCATTTTATTAAGACCCGCAACCTGCCCTACTCCATTGAGGAGGTCAGGACCGTCACCAGGGACTGCCACGTCTGCGCCGAGTGCAAACCGCACTACTACCGCCCTGAACGAGCGCATCTGATCAAGGCATCCCGCCCCTTTCAACGTCTCAGTATAGACTTCAAGGGTCCCCTCCCCTCCAACGACTGCAACACATATTTCTTGAGTGTTATTGATGAGTACTCCCGCTTCCCTTTCACCATTCCCTGTCCCGACATGACCACAACAACCGTCATAAAGGCCCTCCTATCCATCTTCTCCCTGTTTGGTTACCCCGCGTACATCCACAGCGACCGGGGGTCCTCCTTTATGAGCAACGAACTGCGTCAATTCCTGCTCAGCAGGGGCATTGCCTCTAGCAGGACGACAAGTTATAACCCCCGGGGTAACGGTCAGGTCGAGCGGGAGAATGGCACCATTTTGAAGACCATCCTGCTGGCCCTACGGTCCAGAGATCTCCCTATCCCCCGTTGGCAAGAGGTCATCCCCGACGCCCTGCATTCAATCCGGTCTCTCCTCTGTACCACCACTAATCAAACACCCCATGAACGTCTTCTTGTTTTCCCCAGGAAGTCGTCCTCAGGATCCCCGCTCCCGACCTGGCTGGCCACTCCCGGGCCAATCTTGTTCCGGAAGCATGTGCGGGTGCACAAGTCCGACCCGTTGGTTGAGCGAGTCCAGTTACTCCACGACAACCCGCAGTTTGCGTACATGGAGTATCCCGACGGTTGGCAGGATACGGTCTCGCTTCGGGACCTGGCACCCGCCGGCGTGCGGCCTTCTCCCCCTACATCAACACCTCCCCCTCAACCCCAATTCCCCCCAGTGCCCCCCGCGCCCCCACGACCCAGTGCACATGCCCCCTCTCCCCCGATTACAGCGTCTCCACCACCGGCCCAGGGTACGGAGACACATCTACGACCGACGCTCCCGGAGGCAAGGACGATCATCGGCCCGACGTCACCGGCTCCACTGCGACAGTCCTCTAGAACACCACTGGCACCCGACAGGCTGATCGTGTCCATCTGATGCGACCATAGGACATATTTTGGACTTTGTTGTTATTCTGTTGCACCTTAAGTAGTAGTAGTATTGTTTTTTTGCCACGAGCCAGTGGGCAGTCCACCTTTCTCGATTTTCGCTGCTCATACCACCAGTCCTTGGACCCCCCCCCTTCTCCCCCCCTCTCTCTCTTCCACTGACACACCCCCCCCACCTTCTTTCTCCACAAGGGGTGAATGTGGTGGTATGAATGTGAGCACTGCCATTGGTGCAGAGCATGGGTTTCCAATTGGCTCTGGCTGGTCATGTGCCTCTCATCCGATTGGCTGGGACTAGTCATGTGACTGCTCACCAATTGGTTGAGAGGCAAGTAGACCCTGCCTCCGAGGCGGGGTAAAAGTACCCAGAGTTCCCGGCGGTCGGCCTTTCTCTGTAGTCGACCACCGGGCTAACAACTAGCTGATTAAAGCCAGAGTTTGGATCTTAATCATGTCTCGAGTCCAATTGATGGTACATCATCTGTAATCTCTGAACACAGTCAGCACCTTGGGGGGTCAGCAGTGGCGGGGGAGGGGTTGTAAACCTTTCACAAGAATCTCTGAGGGCAGGCTGCAGCTGTGTAAACAAAGAACCTTTTCATTCGCTTTGGCCTTGGAAGTTCTCTGAAAACAAAGAGCCTTTCACTCTGGGCTGTGATTTGCCTTTAAAACAAGCAGGCTGCAGAATTGCTCAGGGCTGTGTAATGCTTTTAAAAGAGGCATGCAGCAGGCTGTATAGGAGCATAGAACAACCATGACCCCCCAGCCTGGGGGAGACCCCTGAACTGCCCACCTCACCCCCAGCTCACCCCCAAATCCTTGAATGAGCCCCCTCTCCACAGTTGTCCAGCGGTCACTTTTCCCTTGTGCACCGTGGCACAAATTAGAGAGCGGCACTCACCTCCTGCCTCCCGCTCAGGCGCCTGGCCCACATTTTTATAGAGCAGTAATAATTCACGCCCAGGTGATGTCCCACTGGTGGGTGGGAAGATTCAGTGAGTCAGGACAATCTGTTTAAACTCGCTAATTACATTCAAATTGATTCAAATGCAATTCAAATCAGATTACATCAGCGGGGAGGGCCTGGTAAGATTGCGTTCGGAGTTCTTGCTGCACGATCCATTTTTGGCCTCTCACAAGATTTAGCGGCCATTATGGGATTATGTGCCAAGGAAAATGGGCCCGGAATATTACAGCCTCAATATTTAAACAAAAATAGATAGTCAAAGAATTGTGACGAGGTACGGATCGCAAGATTTTCCCTTGAGCTTCAGAACTGAACAGTAATGAAACAGCAAGGCCCTCAAAAACGGATATAATACAGAATACTAAATACAATTTAATACTCAAATATATTCAAAATAAATATTTACAGCCGGCGTGAATTAACATTTAACATTTTACAGTTCCAACATTTTAAGGCTTTAATATTCATGAATTTTCAGATGGTAATTTTTCTTGCTTCCAACAGTACTTGTGGGAACTGCATTGAGTTTAAACCTCTGAACAAAGTTCCAGTACTTACATTAATTATCCCAGCTTATGCACTAACATAATTGTCAAGAAAAATATTAAGACAGCTCCTATGCATCATATCCAGCGTCCATGTGAGATTGCTGCAAATTCACTTCCAGGTTTTCTCATTTTGTCTATCTTTTGTAATCTCACCTCACCTCTCTGGGGTAGCAATGCACATTAGGTCCACTGGTTAAAACCAGCTCGATTAATTCATTTTATTAGTCTTTTTGCATTTCAAATTACTAAGCAGAACCAGCCTCATTGCTTACTGGTAATTTATGTTGTCACATGCAAAAGCCCATTTATTGCACATAACATAGTCAAAATATTTGGACCAATCTCCACATCCCTATCCGTAATTTGCAAGTTCTGCACTCCTCTCCTAAATCATTTGCAGCCATCAGTAACAGCTGTCAGAATTTTGTAATGTCCCCCTATACGGCTGCTCCCCATATGCAATCTATATGTTGACCTAAGTTGCATTGTCATGTCATCTGTGGGACATTTCTGGAATGCATACAGCCATGTACATCCATACAACCAAGGAAATGAACTATAGGCCGGGGGCGCTGATTATCGAACACTATTGTGCTCTCATCAGGCTACAGACTGAATACCTCAGATCTGGTTCACAAGAGGGCAGGAAACAGAGACAGACGAACACATCATTTCGCACCGTCAGGTAGGTGGACAATCTCACCGCTGTGCCAATTTGGGAAAGGCTGGATGAGGGTCAGGGATGACTACCTGCCCACAAGTGGCGAATAGCTAGTTAAGTTAATTCACAGCCCAACTAAGGCCATAGGACAGAAGTCAACTGAGGCCTGGCGAATGCAGCAGAATGGCAGCTGCCTGAATGTGGCCCCTCAGCAACAGAGAGGCTTCCCTTCCCCACAGCTGGGACCTTTCTTTCAGTCAAATATTTTCAAAAGATGTGACAGTGCCTCAAGATGGAGGTGCCCCCCGTCTTCCTTACCTACAATGTATAGGGCACCTCCTATTTACCTTAGGGTGCCTGGCAATAAAAGGACTGTTTAGTTTGTCACCTTTTCTCAACTTCCACTTATTCTTCCTCATCTTTCAGACTCTATGAGCAGCTTGTCCTGCTCAGTATGTCTTCTCCGCCATACTCGATTCTCAGAGGAAGGCCTACTAGTCCACAGGAGACTGGTACCAACTGGTTTGTGCAGAAGCCTTGATGTCAGTAAACAGTCCCACAGCCCCTGCCATACCACTCACTGCCGTACCACTCTCTGACATACCACTCCCTGCCACACCACTCCCTACCAGACCTTTCCCTGCCATACCACTCTCTAACATACCACTCCCTACCACACCACACCCTGCCATACCACTCCCTGCCAGACCACTCCCTGCCATACCACTCCCTGCCAGACCACTCCCTGCCATACCACTCCCTGCCACACCACTCCCTACCAGACCTTTCCCTGCCATACCACTCTCTAACATACCACTCCCTACCACACCACTCCCTGCCATACCACTCCCTGCCAGACCACTCCCTGCCATACCACTCCCTGCCAGACCTTTCCCTGCCATACCACTCTCTAACATACCACTCCCTACCACACCACTCTCTGACATACCACTCCCTGCCATACCACTCCCTGCCAGACCACTCCCTGCCACACCACTCCCTACCACACCACTCCCTGCCAGACCACTCCCTGCCATACCACTCTCTGACATACCACTCCCTACCACACCACTCCCTGCCATACCACTCCCTGCCATACCACTCCCTACCATACAACTCTCTGCCACATCACTCCATGCCATACAAATCTCTGCCATACCACTCTCTGCCACAACACTCCCTGCCATACCACTCTCAGCCATACCACTCCCTGCCATACCACACCCTGCCATACCACTCCCTGCCATACCACTCTCTGCCATACCACTCCCTGCCATACCACTCCCTGCCATACCACACCCTGCCACACCACTCCCTGCCACACCGCTCTCTGCCATACCACTCTCTGCCATATCACTCCCTGCCATACCACACCCTGCCATACCACTCCCTGCCATACCACTCCCTGCCATACCACTCTCTGCCATACCACACCCTGCCATACCACACCCTACCATACCACTCCCTGCCATACCACACCCTGCCATACCACTCTCTGCCATACCACTCCCTACCACACCACTCCCTGCCATACCACTCTCTGCCACATCACTCCCTGCCATACAACTCTCTGCCATTCCACTCTCTGCCACAACATTCCCTGCCATACCACTCTCAGCCATAGCACTCCCTGCCATACCACACCCTGCCATACCACTCCCTGCCATACCACTCTCTGCCACACCACTCCCTGCCATACCACTCCCTGCCATACCACTCCTTGCCATACCACTCTCTGCCATACCACACCCTGCCATACCACACCCTGCCATACCACTCCCTGCCATACCACACCCTGCCACACCACACCCTACCATACCACTCCCTGCCATACCACACCCTGCCATACCACACCCTACCATACCACTCCCTGCCATACCACTCCCTGCCATACCACTCCCTGCCATACCACACCCTGCCATACCACTCCCTGCCATACCACTCCCTGCCACACCACTCCCTGCCATACCACTCCCTGCCATACCACTCCCTGCCACACCACTCCCTGCCACACCACTCTCTGCCATACCACTCCCTGCCACACCACTCCCTGCCACACCACTCCCTGCCATACCACTCCCTGCCATACCACTCCCTGCCATACCACTCCCTGCCATACCACTCCCTGCCATACCACTCCCTGCCATACAAAACCCTGCCATACAACTCTCTGCCATACCACTCCCTGCCATACCACTCCCTGCCATACCACTCTCTGCCATACCACTCCCTGCCATACCACTCCCTGCCATACCACTCTCTGCCATACCACTCCCTGCCATACCACTCTCTGCCATACCACTCTCTGCCATACCACTCCCTGCCATACCACTCCCTGCCACACCACTCCCTGCCATACCACTCACTGCCATACCACACCCTGCCATACCATTCCCTGCCATACCACTCCCTGCCATACCACTCATTGCCATACCACTCCCTGCCATACCACACCCTGCCATACCCATCCCTGCCATACCTCCCCCTGCCATACCTCTCTCTGCCATACCACACCCTGTCATACCACTCTCTGCCACACCACCCTCTGCCATACCACACCCTGCCATACCACTCCCTGCCACACCACTCCCTGCCATACCACTCTAAGCCATACCACTCCCTGCCATACCGCTCCCTGCCATAGCACACCCTTGCGCACAACCACTCTCTGCCACAACCCATCCCCTGCCATAGCCACACCCTGCCATACCACTCACTGCCATGCCATTCCCTGCCATACTACACCCCGCCATACCATACCCTGCCATTCCACACCCTGCCACACCACTCTCTGCCATACCACTCCCTGCCATACCACTCACTGCCATACCACACCCTGCCATACCACTCTCTGCCATACCACTCTCTGCCATACCACACCTGCCACACCACTCTCTGCCATACCATCCCTGCCATACCACTCCTGCCACACCACTCTCTACCACACCACTCCCTGCCATACCACACCCTGCCACACCACTCTGCCATACCACTCCCTGCCATACCACACCCTGCCATACCACTCTCTGCCATACCACTCCCTGTCACACCACTCTGCACACCACTCTCTGCCATACCACTCTCTGCCATACCACACCCTGCCACACCACTCTCTGCCATACCACTCCCTGCCATACCACTCCCTGCCACACAACTCTCTACCACACCACTCCCTGCCATACCACACCCTGCCACACCCACTCTGCCATACCACTCCCTGCCATACCACACCCTGCCATACCACTCTCTGCCATACCACTCCCTGCCACACCACTCTCTGCCACACCACTCTCTGCCATACCACTCCCTGCTACACCACTCCCTGCCACACCACTCTCTGCCATACCACTCCCTGCTACACCACTCCCTGCCACACTACTCTCTGCCATACCAACCCTGGCCATACCACTCCCTGCCATGCCACACTCTGCCATACCACACCATGCCATACCACTCCCTGCCATACCACTCCCTGCCATACCACACCCTGCCATGCCATTCCCTGCCATACCACTCTCTGCCATACCACTCCCTGCCATACCACTGTCTGCCATACCACTGTCTGCCATACCACTCTCTGCCATACCACTCTCTGCCACACCACTCTCTGCCATACCATTCTCTGCCATACCACACACTGCCATAGCCCACCCTGCCCTACCACACCCTGCCACACCACTCTCTGCCATACCACTCCCTGCCATACCGCTCCCTGCCATAGCACACCCTGCCATACCACACCCTGCCTAACCACACCCCTGCCATACCACTCCCTGCCATACACACTCTCTGCCATACCACCTCCCTGCCATACCACCTCCCTGCCAAACCCCTCCCATTGCCATACCACACCCTGCATACCACTCCCTGCCATATACCACTCCCTGCCATACCACTCCCTGCCACACCACTCCTCCATACCCACTCCCTGCCATATACCACCTCACTGCCATACCACTCCCGGCCATACCAACACCCTGCCATACCACTCTCTTGCCATACCACACCCTGCCATACCATTCCCTGCCATACCCACTTCCCTGCCCTACCACTCTCTGCCCTAACCACTCCCTGCCATACCACACCCTGACATACCCTCCCTGCCATACCTCTCCCTGCCATACCGCTCTCTGCCATACCACTCTCTGCCATACCACTCCCTGCCATACCACTCCCTGCCATACCACACCCTGCCATACCATTCCCTGCCATACCACTCTGCCATACCACTCCCTGCCATACCACTCCCTGCCATACCACTCCCTGCCATACCACTCACTGCCATACCAGACCCTGCCATACCATTCCCTGCCATACCACTCCCTGCCATACCACTCATTGCCATACCACTCCCTGCCATACCACACCCTGCCATACCCATCCCTGCCATACCTCCCCCTGCCATACCTCTCTCTGCCATACCACACCCTGTCATACCACTCTCTGCCACACCACCCTCTGCCATACCACACCCTGCCATACCACTCCCTGCCACACCACTCCCTGCCATACCACTCTAAGCCATACCACTCCCTGCCATAGCACACCCTGCCACACCACTCTCTGCCACACCATCCCCTGCCATACCACACCCTGCCATACCACTCACTGCCATGCCATTCCCTGCCATACTACACCCCGCCATACCATACCCTGCCATTCCACACCCTGCCACACCACTCTCTGCCATACCACTCCCTGCCATACCACTCACTGCCATACCACACCCTGCCATACCACTCTCTGCCATACCACTCTCTGCCATACCACACCCTGCCACACCACTCTCTGCCATACCACTCCCTGCCATACCACTCCCTGCCACACCACTCTCTACCACACCACTCCCTGCCATACCACACCCTGCCACACCACTCTGCCATACCACTCCCTGCCATACCACACCCTGCCATACCACTCTCTGCCATACCACTCCCTGTCACACCACTCTCTGCCACACCACTCTCTGCCATACCACTCTCTGCCATACCACACCCTGCCACACCACTCTCTGCCATACCACTCCCTGCCATACCACTCCCTGCCACACCACTCTCTACCACACCACTCCCTGCCATACCACACCCTGCCACACCACTCTGCCATACCACTCCCTGCCATACCACACCCTGCCATACCACTCTCTGCCATACCACTCCCTGCCACACCACTCTCTGCCACACCACTCTCTGCCATACCACTCCCTGCTACACCACTCCCTGCCACACCACTCTCTGCCATACCACTCCCTGCTACACCACTCCCTGCCACACTACTCTCTGCCATACCACACCCTGCCATACCACACCCTGCCATACCACACTCTGCCATACCACACCATGCCATACCACTCCCTGCCATACCACTCCCTGCCATACCACACCCTGCCATGCCATTCCCTGCCATACCACTCTCTGCCATACCACTCTCTGCCATACCACTGTCTGCCATACCACTGTCTGCCATACACTCTCTGCCATACACTCTCTGCCACACACTCTCTGCCATACCATTCTCTGCCATACCACACTGCCAAGCCCACCTTGCCTACCACACCCTGCCCACACCACTCTCTGCCATACCACTCCCTGCCATACCGCTCCCTGCCATAGCACACCCTGCCATACCACACCCTGCCTAACCACACCCTGCCACACCACTCCCTGCCATACCACTCCCTGCCATACAACTCTCTGCCATACCACTCCCTGCCATACCACTCCCTGCCAAACCACTCCCTGCCATACCACACCCTGCCATAACACTCCCTGCCATACCACTCCTGCCATACCACTCCCTGCCACACAACTCCCTGCCATACCACTCCCTGCCATACCACTCCTGCCATACCACTCCCTGCCACCACACCCTGCCATACCACTCTCTGCCATACCACTCCCTGCCATACCACTCCCTGCCATACCACTCCCTGCCATACCACTCTCTGCCATACCTCTCCCTGCCATACCTCTCTCTGCCATACCACACCCTGCCATACCACTCTCTGCCATACCACTCCCTGCCATACCACTCCCTGCCATACCACACCCTGCCATACCATTCCCTGCCATACCACTCCCTGCCATACCACTCTCTGCCATACCACTCCCTGCCATACCACACCCTGCCATACCCATCCCTGCCATACCTCTCCCTGCCATACCTCTCTCTGCCATACCACACCCTGTCATACCACACTCTGCCACACCACCCTCTGCCATACCACACCCTGCCATACCACTCGCTGCCACACAACTCCCTGCCATACCACTCTAAGCCATACCACTCTCTGCCATACCATACCCTGCCACACCACTCTCTGCCACACCACCCTCTGCCATACCACACCCTGCCATACCACTCTCTGCCACACCACTCTCTGCCATACCACACCCTGCCATACCACTCCCTGCCATACCACTCTCTGCCATACCACACCCTGCCATACCACTCCCTGCCACACCACTCTCTGCCATACCATTCTCTGCCATACCACACACTGCCATACCCACTCTCTGCCATACCACTCCCTGCCATACCACTCTCTGCCATACCACACCCCGCCATACCACTCCCTGCCATACCACTCTCTGCCATACCACACCCTGCCCTACCACACCCTGCCACACCACTCCCTGCCATACCACTCCCTGCCATACCATTCCCTGCCATACCACTCTCTGCCATACCACTCCCTGCCATACCGCTCCCTGCCATAGCACACCCTGCCATACCACACCCTGCCTAACCACACCCTCCCATACCACACCCTGCCATACCACTCTCTGCCATACCACTACCTGCCATACCACTGTCTGCCATACCACTGTCTACCATACCACTCTCTGCCATACCACTCCCTGCCATACCACTCCCTGCCATACCACTCCCTGCCAAACCACTCCTGCCATCCACCCTGCCATACCACTCCCTGCCATACCACTCCCTGCCATACCACTCCCTGCCACACTACACCCTGCCACACCACTCCCTGCCATACCACTCCCTGCCATACCACTCCCTGCCACACCACTCCCTGCCATACCACTCCCTGCCAAACCACTCCCTGCCATACCACACCCTGCCATACCACTCCCTGCCATACCACTCCCTGCCATACCACCCTGCCATACACACCCTGCCATACCACTCCCTGCCATACCACACCCTGCCATACCACTCCCTGCCATACCACTCCCTGCCATACCACACCCTGCCAAACCACTCCCTGCCATACCACACCCTGCCATACCACTCCCTGCCATACCACTCCCTGCCATACCACTCCCTGCCATACCACTCCCTGCCATACCACTCCCTGCCATACCCCTCCCTGCCATACCACTCCCTGCCATACCACTCCCTGCCATACCACTCTCTGCCATACCACTCTCTGCCATACCACTCCCTGCCATACCACCCCCTGCCATACCACACCCTGCCATACCACTCCCTGCCATACCACTCTCTGCCATACCACTCCCTGCCATACCACACCCTGCCATACCCATCCCTGCCATACCTCTCCCTGCCATACCTCTCTCTGCCATACCACACCCTGTCATACCACTCTCTGCCACACCACCCTCTGCCATACCACACCCTGCCATACCTCTCTCTGCCATACCACACCCTGTCATACCACTCTCTGCCACACCACCCTCTGCCATACCACACCCTGCCATACCTCTCTCTGCCATACCACACCCTGTCATACCACTCCCTGCCACACCACTCCCTGCCATACCACTCTAAGCCATACCACTCCCTGCCATACCGCTCCCTGCCATACCTCTCTCTGCCATACCACACCCTGCCATACCTCTCTCTGCCATACCACACCCTGCCATACCACTCTCTGCCACACCACTCTCTGCCATACCACACCCTGCCATACAACTCCCTGCCATACCACTCCCTGCCATACCACTCCCTGCCATACCACTCCCTGCCACACCACTCTCTGCCATACCACTCCCTGCCATACCACTCCCTGCCACACCACTCTCTGCCATACCACTCTCTGCCACACCACTCTCTGCCATACCACACCCTGCCATACCACTCCCTGCCATACCACTCTCTGCCATACCGCTCCCTGCCATACCACTCTCTGCCATACCACTCCCTGCCACACCACTCTCTGCCATACCACTCCCTGCCATACCACTCCCTGCCATTCCACACCCTGCCATACCACTCTCTGCCATACCACTCTCTGCCATACCACACCCTGCCACACCACTCCCTTCCAACACCACTCTCTGCCATACCACTCCCTGCCATACCACACCCTGCCATACCACTCCCTGCCATACCACACCCTGCCACACCACTCTCTGCCATACCACTCCCTGCCATACCACACCCTGCCACACCACTCCCTTCCAACACCACTCTCTGCCATACCACTCCCTGCCATACCACACCCTGCCATACCACTCCCTGCCATACCACACCCTGCCACACCACTCTCTGCCATACCACTCCCTGCCATACCACTCCCTGCCATACCACTCCCTGCCACGCCACTCTGCCATACCACTCTCTGCCATACAACACCCTGCCACACCACTCTCTGCCATACCACTCCCTGTCACACCACTCTCTGCCACACCACTCTCTGCCATACCACTCCCTGCCACACCACTATCTG